>NC_068549.1:1304583-2554166 GCF_026212275.2 Microplitis demolitor | reverse complement strand
GGTAATTATCTGGCAGTTTTGGTTTGTCTGAGTAAAAATAACAACACACATCAATAAGCGGTATTAAAAATTACATAAATGTATAAATAAATATGTACGTCTGCCGAGCTTATTCTCGAACCATCATATTCGAATGTTGCTCAATCATTCAACTTTTTTTTTTTCGTTTAATTATTAATAACATACAGGTTATGTTACAATTTAACGAACAATGGAAAAAAAGTTAATTTTAATGTTAAATAAATTTTACCAAGTTACAGATTTACCAGATAAGATAAAATAAATAAAAATATAACAAAATAATTTTCAATGACAAATGTTGCAATTAACGGCAATATGCCAATTACAGTCAGCTGATTGTAGGTTATGTCACAATAAAAAAATTAATGGCGATTAATAAAAATAAAATGAAGTTTTAAAAAAACTAAAAATATAATTCTTACTTTTGAAATTTTTAATAATAAGTTTTTTAGCAGATCCTGGTTTGGAGTTTGCGACATTGGACAATTTATTGACTCCATTTGGATTAGAAACATGTAGCGCCGAAAAGTTAGCTCTCTTCTCAGTGGTAGCTGTTGCCGTGTCAGTCATACTGGTTTCGAATTCCTCGTCGTCGTCGTCGTCGTCGTGAATGCTGGTTGATGTTGATGCTGAGGTTGAGGTAGAGGGGTTGTTGTGTCTGAAACGTTTTGACGGGCCACCACCGTAGCCACTCAGCAACGATGCTGCTGCTGCTGAATGTTGATGCTGCTGATTTAAATTATTGCTGGTGCTGGAGGTGGAACTGCTGCTGCTGCTGCTATTATTACTACCACTGGTGCTGGGACCGTAGTGATTGTGATTGTGATGGTTGTGGTGATGATGCTCAACCGCGGACCTCTTCACCTGTCCTATTGCCAGAGGCTGGGTCCTCCCGAGCCTAGACATATGCGCGCATCACCCGGCCGTTGGCCCTCGTTATATTATATAGATATGTGTATATAACTTTGTGTATAGATTCGATTTATTTTATTATCTTGCTGCCACTTTCTCGTGGACGATAATTTATATTTATTTATTATGGATTTTTACCTAAAAAATTTATTTGTTTATTATTTAATTACGTAACTACACAAACTAATTATTAATTGGTCCAATATTAATATTTTAATTGTATAAAAATCATCGAGAACTATCGCGCAGTACCGCGGACAAAATTTTATTATACTCGCGAAGATTCAGCCTTTTGTAAAATAAAAAAAAAACTACATACGGTCACGTTAACCTTTTGCGCACGCGCTACTTTATTTATCTTTTGACGGGACTTTAGTCAAATATATTTTTCACAGAAATTCAAATTTTTTAATTTCAGGTGATGGTTAAATTTTATTATATTCTTATGTAACTTTGGGTTTATTTATAAACAATTAGTGATTGGTAATAATAGTGAGGGTAATCCTGTTTTTGAATTTTTAAAAAAATAAATTATGTACACGGAAAAAAATTCAAAAAATTCAGGGAAGTAAATTCCAGTCTGAAAAATTATTTTATATGCTAAAAAAATGGTCATTTTTTTTAAATTTTAGGAATTTGAAATAATTGATGACAATAAGTAATTATCTGTCATTAAAATTAAATTATTTTATCAATAAAATTTATAGAGGAACTGGACTCTGATAAGAAGCTGACACTCAAACGTTATCTTATAAATAGAAAAAATTTTTAAATATGGATACGGAGTTTTTTATATTTTTTTTATGGATATTTTAAAATGACTTTGGATTTTTTTTTCGACAAATTAGTAAAAAAAAGAAAAAACTAAAAATATGCACATGTAAAAAATTAAAAAAACTATAAGTGTAATTTTTTGAAATATTTTTTTTCTAGAATTTATCGTTTTTAAAAGAATTCAAAAATTATTAGACGTCAGCTGACTTCAGTATCATCACAATTTATGTATTTAAATAAATAAATTTAATATTAACCCGTAGCCATTGGACATTTACTAACTTTGTTGACTTTAACTTAATAATTTACTTTGTTGCCCAAGTAAATTAAATGTTTACTCGGACAAAATTTTACACCACCGAAAGTAGCCGACATAAAAATTTTATTATTTTTAATTACCTTTGTCATCAGAAAAATTAGAAAAAAAAAAATATACTTACCCAATAAAATTTTGGAAAATCCCAGATTCATTTTTAAAAATTTTTACCTGTCAGTATTTGCTCTGTTTATTAAAAATACATAAATGTTGTCAATGACTGCTACTTTGCGTGAAATAAAAATAATAAAATATGTATTTAAACATTAATATTTATTTTTAAAACCTGGGAAAATATTTATCTTTACATTGTACTTATTTTAAAAAAAGAAATTTGTTTATAATTAACTCGAGATAATTAAAAGTTTCGACAAAAAGATAGTGAATGGCTACTGAGTAATCAGTAAAAAACTCCAATTGGTATTGATAAAATAATAGCGATCAGTGATCAGTGAGAAATGTAACACAGTAAGGATATATGTTAATATAATATTGCTTGCTAATTGCAAATACTGTATATCACAGTTACATCAGTCTCAAAAGTTCTCAAAAATTGGTAACTCTTAAACTTTAAATATAACAATTATAATTAACTCTATCGACTGAAGTTTAAATACTTTCTTTCGTACAAACTACTGAGACATGTAAACATACCACTGAATATAACTCTATTAATATATTTTTTAATATATATATTATTTAATATTTAATATGTACTTCAGTCTTCAGGGTCGTCTTTGAACCTCATACCAACGGATATTTATATTTTATATTTATATTTAGTAACCCGGGATGGGATTATTATCCAAGACGTAGAACATGATATCGCCATCTTCACCAAAAATATATGTGTTATTTAAAACAGATTCAGCAAGTTGTGAATCTGTATCAATACTAAGTTGTGGTACATCATTTAGTAGCTGAGTATTGTTTATTTGTTGATCAACTTTTATATTTTCCATCAAAACTTGATTATTTTCTTCAACTTGATTTACTTGTACGGTATTTAAATTAACAGGAAATGATTCAACTACTGAACCTGTAATTGCTCCAGTAACTGATCCAGTTATTGGTCCAGTAACTGATCCTGTTATTGGCCCATTAACTGAACCTGTAATTGATTCATTAACTGATCCTGTAATTGGTCCAGTACTTGTTCCAACAATTGGTTCAGTAATTGATCCAGCAATTGGTCCAGTAATTGATCCAGCAATTGGTCCAATAACTGGTTCAGCATTTGATCCAACTGATGGTTGTTTAGAATGTAAAACTCGTTTATTAGAAGTACCAGGTTTTTTCGAATTATTTTTAATAAATTCAACCGGTGATTTTTCAGCAAACTGATTAACAAATCCTGGTTTATTCCATTCATCATTTGAATCTTTATGCTGTCTCTCAAAGTGTCTTCTCATACTGTGACGATGTCTTGCAGTCATCTTGCAGAAAGGACAACGATAAATAATACCACTGTGACAAGTCTGAACATGTCTGTTAAGTTTAGCCTGAGTGTGAAAATATTTATTGCAAGTATTGCAGAGAAATTCAGCAGTTGTTTTACTGTGACTCGCGATATGTTTATTATAAGTTATTTTATTGGTGAATTGCATTGAACAGTGTGAGCAAGTGTGAGTGCTCTTTTCTGCATGAACGTGTTTGTAGTGCTTGAGATAATTACATTTTTGAAAGAAACTCTTGTCGCACTTGTCGCACTGAAACTTTTTGTTTCCATGCAGCAGAATGTGAACGTCCAGAGCTTTTTTACTTTTTAATTTTTTATCGCAAATATTGCAAGGTAGCTCGACATTCTGATGAGTGGCTTTATGTTCCTTCAAAACACCGATCCGATGAAAACGTCGGTTACAAATATCACACTCATAAGTTCTTTCGCCATGAGATCTTTGATGCTGCTGAAGACTGCAGAGATTTTTAAAAATTTCCCCGCATTTTTCACAAATCGCCGGCTTTTCTTCCACATTTTTTATTCTTTTCTTGGGGACTTTTGGCACCTCATTGTGTCTTTTTATATGACGATTAAGATACACTACGTTGAGAAATTTTTTTCCACACTGTCCGCAAACTGGCTTGGGTGCCGCACATTTGTGTGAGTCCAGTTCAGACTTTGTCGTAAATTTATGACGGCATCTCTTGCAGCGATTGAATTCCACGTGCTGCGCTATGTGTCTTTTCAGATATTTTTCAACCGCAAAATTTTTAGGACAATATGAGCACTGATAGCGTACGTTATTTTTATTCTGTGTCGTATGAGCTGAGCAAACATGCGACAGCAAATTGTCTTTTCTAGCAAAAACGCACAAACAAGTGGGACAAATGAATTCCCCAGTATGTTTACGTAAATGACGATACAAATAATTAACACGCTGGAATTTTTTACCGCAAATATCACAATCAAAATCATCAATCGAACGTCCAGTAGTTCTCTGATCAACATCTGGAGATATGTCTAGCAGTTCAGATGACAATTCTTCAACATTAAATTTAACTGAATCAGCACCTGATATATTTTCAGATAAAATAGATTCAGCTATTGAACTTATGTTCATATTCAAACACTGATTCTCAAGGATTGATTTCAATGAAGAATTTTCTATAAGATTTCCCTCATGATGAAGCAAATCATTAGTATTAATTGAATTATCCAGCAGTGATAGATCATGCTGATTTTCTTTTCCCGTCATGAAATCCTCGCTCATATTTAAAATAGTCGCGGCGTTTTGCTGCTGCTGGTTCGCCGAAGTCGGTATCCCAATATCTTCACTGACCGCCGAATCATGACAGTCAGCTCTATGTTTCTCTAAGGCAGAGACACTAGAAAATTTTTTATCACAAACAGTACAAAAAGACCCAACTAGAGGCTTGTAGTGATCCATCTGATGCTTTGCGTAAGCGACCACTGAATTAATCGTCACCGAGCAAATACGACATGTCCAAATCTTCTTATCATCTTTAGCACCCAGCTGCGTAGCTGGAAGTCTCTTGGCTAATTCCTGCGCCATAGCTTTGTCTAGCACCTCCAGCGGGTCCTGATCTTTAGCCACGACCATCTGAATGGGTTTGTCTTGACTCGTAGAATCGGTTATATACAACGGCATCTTCATCTTCTGCGCATAGTACGGCGCGTACCAGACTCTCAACTCTTCTCCAGCTGTAATCGTTCTCATCGCCGTGTAAAAAATATCCTGCTTCATTTGATAGCAAATTAAATTCTGTTCCCGGGCGTTAGTGGCAGGCAGTACGAAGCACATCCAGTTACTGATGTCCTCGTCGGAATACTCTAGGTAATAAGTATCATTGACCGACTCTCCGAAAACCTTGATAGGAAAATTAGTCGCAGGGTTCATTGCCCAGTTACGTTTGGATTCGAAAGGTCCAAAGGTTGTTCCTCGTTGGTAATCACACTTGGCAATTATACTAGTCGTTCCATCAGCCATTCGAGTGATCTCCAGGTCTTTGGGTAATGTCTGACGTGCTCGTGATATTGTCTCAGTGTCTTTGATCTAAATAAATAAATAAATAACTAAATCACTCAGTTAATATAAAAAATAAAATGATACTGAAATTAGCCGACGTCTAATTTTTTTACAAACGATGAATAATACCAAAAAAAATGCACATAGTTTTGAGTTTTTAAATGTGCATTTTTTGTTTTTTATTTTCTTGTAATTAATTCGTTGAAAAAAAAAATTGAAAAGTTTAAAACTGTCTTCTAATTTCAGAATCATAAAATAAATTATTTAAATAATTACGTAGTTTAAATTTAATAAAAAATAACACTCATGAGTGCTGTGGGAATCCCCGCAAATATTGCATCCTGAAAAATAACAAATATTTAATAAAAAATAAAATAAATAAATAAATAATCAATAAAAATAATTTACCTGAAAAATTAATTGTTATGTTGTTGTTGCCAACATCGCAACCAATTAATTTATTATCGTCTTCGGATTTTTGTTTTATTGACAACATTTTTATAATTTAAAATTAATATGTAACAAGTTATTTATTATTATTGTTTTTTAAATTACTGACAGTTAATAAAAAAAAATAATTAAAATTAACATAAAAAATTTTTCGTAATCGAGAGCGAGAGGTTAAGTTTGAATTTAGCTAAATATTATTTTTAAAATAATCATTTAAAAACAAGTGAATGTCAGTGTTCAAGATCACTTGTTTCGACAATTGATAATACATATTTATTATTTATAAATATATATATGTATATATTATTAACACTAAACACTGGGTAATGGAAATTCCTTTTTGTTGGTTATTTTTATCCTAATATTTGTAAACAATAAGGAATAACGGAACTGAACTAGGTCAAACCTTTTTTTTTTATTTATTTGAATAATTAATTATTATGTTTATGATCAATCAATCAGATTTATTATTTACTATATAAATAAATGGTCAATATATTTATATCAATACCAATAATAAATATAAAGGTATTAATTAATTAATTAAAATTTATAGTGAAATTATTTGGCGATGGTAATTTTTGACAGAATTTTTTAATTAATATAAACAAAAATTTATTTTTTAGATAAAGAAGAAATAAATAAACAATGAAATCATGTAAGTAAAATGTAAATACACTATTACCAATTATTGGTCTAATTACAATCTACTGTAGTTGTAATTTAAAAAAAAAAAAGTAAAATAATTAACGTGGCAATTATGAGCGACAGTGGAATAGTCAATCCTGAGTTAAATTTATCAGTGGAATAAAACTGGTCATTAACTTTTAGCTTAGATGGTAAGATTGAATAAAAAATATATAAATTACCATAGTAATTTAAAGTATTAATTATTTTAAATATAAATAATTGCAGAATGATGACAATTGAGTCTTAATGGAAAAAAAAAATTTATATAAACTAGCGTTTAAAATATGCCCGCCAGTGGCCTTGATGTTCAGCATCCTCGTGACAGTGACAACTTTGTACATCAACGAAGGGATATCACCACTATTTATATTTATCTCCATTCAAGTTTACCTAAATTGGTACGCCATTTATACGATAAGCCAGGACGCGACGACAGCGAAACGCGCGACACGTGACGCTGATTCCAATGACACCGTCGCGATAACCATAAATGCCGGGGAATCTCCAGCAAAATTAAAGTACTGGTACTGCGAAAAATGTATGTGCTATACAATAAAGCCTACGCAACATTGCGTAGCCTGTAACAAGTGCTTCCATTACCGAGACCACCACTGTTTCTTCATCGGCGGATGTGTGACCCGGGAGAACATGGGAAACTTTATTTTAATCTGCTTTCATACGTCTCTAGCTTGTCTCTACTCTCTGACAGTAATCGGGCCTTATCTGTATGAGAGTCTACGGGATTTATTTGAGGAAGATCCAAGTAAAGTTAACGTCATCATCAACTTCTGCTTTCCCATAGCGCTCACAAGGCTGCTGGTCACTGGAAAAACATCTTGCTTGCTACTGATCACGCTGTTTGACACTTTGTTTTCAGTGTGGGTCGTCAGCTTTATCTATGGAACTTGGAAATTATTGAGCTGCTACACAGGAAGACAGCGGTACTACCCCCATGCTATCAGAAAATTTAAGTTACAGGAAATATTTGGCAGTTATGGTCTATTAAATTTATTGTTTCCGTACAATGGTCTCATTTGTTCACAAGACATAGGCGGAAAATGTCAACTTAAAAATATTTAATTTGATATTTGAAATTATTGTATAAAATTTTATTATTATTATTTAATTAAATCTTTTATTGATAAATCCCAGACTGGTTCATCTTATCATTCACGCTGATTACAAATACAAACTAATGCATTGGCATATTTTGGTGGAATAAATATATTTACAACTCAAGTATCGGTAGTGCGATGATAGAGCCTTGAAGACAATGTAATAATTATTTTAAATCGTTAAATTAAATAGTCTTTTAATTTAAATAAATCATATTATTATTTGTTTAAAGTTCATCGTGCCTGCTACCAAGCATGTTTGTCGGGTTAATGAACAAGCCTTCCATCGCTTGCCATTGAGTGTAGCCACTGTGGACAGAATGTTCACCAACAACTTCCATTTGTCCAGCTATTGGAGATCCATATGATCTACCACTTACTGATAAAAATCTATAAAAAAAAAAATTATTTTAAATTTCCCGCTCATTTAATTTAGCAATTAAGGGTGACCACTAGTGTGAAATTTTGAAAAAATCATTTTTTTCAGCATACTAAAATTTAAAGTGCAAATTTCAAATAGTTTTTTTGAGTTACAGCCATCTGAAGATGCCACTCACCGGTTTTCGAAAATACATTTTCCAAACTGCTACAATTTTAACTCGAAGACAAATCATCTGATCGATTTTACTCTTATAGCAGCTTCTTTTATGTTTTTCTAAAAGTCATCAAATTTTCGCGCGAAATTTTATACATTTTTTTAAAAACTCCTCCATTTTGTTAAATTAAAATTTTTCTTTTCAATCGAGGGTTATCGTACGAGAAATACCTTCTAGTTTAATAAACTTTTTGGTTTTTTTTATTTGATGCACTAGAAGGTCGCCATCACTGCAGCAGTGGGGGACTTTTTTTTGAAGCAGGAGATTGCGAATAATTCGCTGAATTTTAAATTTTTTGGTCCAAAAATTTAATCATGTATTTCTTATATATCCAAAAATATATCCCCAAAACATCGAAATATTCTATGCAGTAGTCTTTAAAAAAATTCCCAAAAATAATCTTTTTTTCAGGCGGTCACACTAGTGGTCTCCCTTGATAAATAAATAACTTACACTTGAGTATCAATATGTTGAAGAGTCACTGGTTCACGCCGTTCCCAGTAATCGGAATTACAAACAACCATCCAATGATCACCAGAATCACCTTCGCCTTTCTGATCACCATAAGCTGATACTTCTTGTTTACCACTCAGTGGCGAGCGCATTAAATGGGAATGAAGATTTTTTTTAGTGTTTACATGCTCGAATCTTACGGTATCTCCACACTTGATTGGTTTCCTATTCATAAATCATAGTAACGAATGAATATTGAATTTAAAATGAGCATTAAAAAAAACATTCAAATTACCCTCTAGTAAATGGCATTTTAGTTGGACCCTTGACAAACCAATATGAGTTAGCATCGGTTTCGAGTTCTGTCGCTGTAACAGACTGCTGTCCACTTCCACTGCCGTATTTAACATCGTGAGAATGCAATCTTACTTTATAATCAACATTTAATAATTTTAAAACAGAGCTATACGTGACGTAGGGAGTACCAGTTACTGAAAAAATTATTTTAGGTTATTGAAATATACATCTAGTTGTTAATATTAAAATTATTTATTCATTTTATAGATCTAGAGTTTAAGATGATAATTAATTGTGTAATTACCTTTTGATATATTTGTTAGTGATATAAATATTATGAAAATTGAAAAAGCTATTCGTTGCATTGCACACCGCGTGGCCATTTTAAATGGAACTGTCAGCAACAACGCGTGGGGAAATTCTATTGGTTGAATTATTATTGTTATTTTGTTGATAAGGAAGAGTAGTTACCCAGGAAACCAGTAACCAGAATTTCAGCGCAATTTTTTAACTTAAACTTTTGTCGTCTCAGTGACGTACAGTACATAAAAAAATTTCAGTTCAACTTTTGAGCGCTGATGTCACATTAGACATCAAAATTTGACGCCAACTTGCCTATCAAGGTAGCTTCAATATTTTGTTAGAAACGGTAAAAAAATACACAGCATACAGTTACGATTATTAATTAATATTTATTATAATAAACTACTAAATTAATATAAAAATAAATTTATTTAGTTGGTAATTTTTGAGTTTCAAGTGATTATTATTCAGAGGTAAGTTTTCAATCATTATGTTTTGAGTATTTGCTGTCATCTTTTACTCTGAGGATAATAACGAAAATGATCCCTGATAGCCAAAAGCTGTTGCAGTTTTATGATTTTATGAATTACAATTGAACGGAAAGGATTTGAACAATGATTTTAAAAATGAGCGTGAGTGTACCAGATATGAGACAGTTTATAAATTTTAAATAAATAATTAAATTCAAAAAACTAAATAATAAATTTAAAAAAAATTAATTTGAGGTTGAGGGAATTTAGTGTTTAAAAAATAATCAGTAAAGTTTTTATGTAATTTATCCATTTTATTGGTAATAAATAGTGAATTAAATTGGCAAATGAAAATTAAATTAGCCAGTTAATAATAATAATTAATAAAAAATAATTTTATATACATTTATATTATTATTAATTATTATTTATAATTAAATCAATAGCTTCCGCAGGACAATTGGAAGTATTATTTATTTATTGAGTTTAAATCTTCAAATGACGCAGGCATTTAAATAAAATAAAATCTTAATACTGAATCGCAGATCTGTCGATCTAAAGCACTATAATAAAAACGAAAATAATAATAAAATAAAATAAAAGTGCCTGCTAATTATTTTATTAGTTGCTGCTACTTTTTGTTAAACCGAAATTTTTCATTCAACTATTTAACGTTCTTCATATTAATATTATTTAATTATATATCAATATGATAAATATTTGAGTTAAACAAATAACATTTATAAGTCTGTCAGTACCGCGAAGCGATATGTGTATTAATTTATAAATGTGTTTATATTATTAATGAAAAATGTAATTTTCACATGCTTGCCTTTCTCTGTTTGACTTTAACATAAATTTTATAAATAATTATGGCAAATTGATAAAAACAGAAACGTTAATTTAATTTATAGACCTTCACTATCATAGATTTTTTCGCTTTAATTTTAAACGAAATAATTATTATATTTTTTTAATCTCAATTATTTTTAAAATTTGATTATTGCCGGTAAATTTATGAAATTTGAGGAATTTCAAAATTAACACTGAGATTGGCTGAATGGGCTAATTTAACAATTGTTGATAATTTAACAGCAATACGAGCTGCTTCATCAAGATCATCAACTGGTACAATTTTTAGTCCTGCATTAGCAATCAAAGCTTTAGCTTCATCAACATTTGTTCCCTGTAATTAAAATAAATTAATTAGTTATCACAAATATCGATGATAAAATTAAAAAAAAAAATATTTACCTGAAGCCTCACAACAACAGGAATCTTCAGATCTAATTCTTTTGTTGCAGCAATAATACCTTCGGCGATTACATCACATCTCATGATACCTCCAAAGATATTAACCAACAAAGCATGAACCTAAGTAACCAGTAAAAAAAATTTATAAAATCATTTTTATAATAATAATTATTTATTTTACCTTAGGGTCAGATGTAATGATTTTGAAGGCTTCTTTTACTGCAGATGCAGTAGCACCGCCACCGACATCCAAGAAGTTAGCGGGTTCTCCACCATGGAGCTTAATAATATCCATGGTAGCCATGGCTAAACCAGCCCCATTAACCATGCACCCGATGTTACCATCAAGCGCAATATAATTGAGCTCGAACTTGGCAGCCTCGACCTCTTTGGGGTCTTCTTGAGTCCAATCCCGCAGAGCGAAAAGTTCTTTTTGCCGGAACTCAGCGTTGTCATCGAATCTGCACTTGCAATCAAGGGCAAAGTCTAAAAAAAGTATTTTAAATAAATTATCATTTCAATGGCAAGTATTCTTAGACATCACTATCGATCTTTCAATGACTAAACTTACAGTTGCCTTGGATGTCTTCGGCAAGAGGATTAACCTCAAGCAAAAGTGCGTCTTTCTTCAGAAACATGGCGTAAAGATTTAAAATAATGTTAGATATGTAGTCTTTGACGTGTCCCAGACCAAGTTTTTCGGCGATTCTATTCGCCTGCTCTTTAGTAATGCCTTTGTTGATGTCTATTGGTTCATACATAATAGCATCTGGGTTCGTGGCTGCTACTTCCTCAATATTTACACCTCCTTGACTTGAGGCAATTATCACAGGACCCTAAATAATCAGTAAATTATATATTTTCTCATAATCCTAGGATCAAAACTTAAAATTTCAGTGTCTCTAAAGTCTCTACTATTAAATGACAATTTAACAGTTGATCACACCATTGATCTTAAATCGTTTCCGGCTGCTGACATTGAAACTAAGTTTCAATGCAGGTCATCATAAAAAATCTAGTGTGTAACTTAAGATAAAACACGATTTCCACCCGCGGGTGATGTCAGCCAACTTCACCCTGGTCTAAAATCGTTTTGTTTCATCCCCCGTTATACAATATACTAATTATAATTATATTTACTCCAAAGGCTCGCTCCATCATGACAGCAAGATAATATTCTTTACGAGGAAACATTCTCTGTGCAACCATTACGGCATTACATATTCTGCCACCCTCACCAGTTTGTTTGGTGATTAATAATTTTCCCAACATCTGGGCAGCTAAAGCTTTGGCTTCTTCCGGTCTATAGATCCAAAAAAAAAAAGATCAATTATTATCAGCAACATAACTCGAGCTAGCAAAGTAATTTTTAAAAATACATACGTCTCGCACATCTTTACTCCACTGACAGAGCTGTCTTTAAAGTGGCCCTTTCCACGTCCACCAGCTAAAACCTGTGCCTTCAGCACGATATCCTTGGTCTTAAGGCTGGCAGCGAACGCAGCAGCTTCATCTGGAGTCTTAGCGACTCCAAATTTCGGAGTTGGTATGCCGGCTTCATTGAGCAAACTGTAGGAAATATGCTCATGGACATTCAATCTTCTTACCGGTTGTTTCACCAGCCCGTTAGTTTTTGAAAGAATCTAAACAAAAAAATCCGCCATTTTAAATATTACCCAGTAAATTTATAGACCAAGTTATGAGCACACGGGATATTTAAAAGTTCTAATAATAAATGAAAAATTGGTAACGTAATAAAAAATAACCTTGAACTATCTCGAGTGTTAAAAAATATAAAAAATTTAATGATAACATTAATTATCGTTACACAACAATTAACTCAAAATAAATAATCAAATAAACAAGGTCATTGGCGCAATGTTTTGCGATAAATTGGCTTCAAATTATCTGACCCTGGCGCCTAATTTAGAGACTTGACACAATCTAATATGGAGATCACTCAATGTTCAATGTTCATTAGTAGCCGTGAACTAATTATTTCATTATTCGTAATAAAATTAATTAACCTGCTAATTATTATAAATAAAAGTCAATGAATTTCAAATAATTTTAAAAAATAAATTACAAATAAATAACTTACTTTAGAGTTTAAGCGGACAATTGTCCGGGACAACATGGTGGCCATGTTACTTGGATGCACTCAGACGGTAGCAATAGACTGTCAGCTGGTTCTCGGCTTTTGTTCCTTCTGTCTACCACCAACTTCAATTATTACTTTTTATTTTTATGTTGTGACGCGGACTACAACTACTACTGAACCTCGTGGCCACACCTTATTGTCTTTTTTCATATATGTATATATTTGTAAAATACTTTTATCACATAAATCGTATCGTGTGCTGCGTACTGTATGATTCAAAAAAACATGTGACCAAAGACCAAAGACTGAATGTCCTAGGGCCTCTAGATGCCTCTAGATACAACTTCCCCCTCTTGGAAAATTCCTCTCCCCTTACGCACTTCCACGTATGCGTACACTAATTACACTGTAGTTGATAAGCGCAATTTCAAGTGGGGAAACTAACAAAGTTTTTAAATTTTAACTTTAATATTTATTGTTATTACTACGGACGAGATTTAAAAAAAATTTTTGCAATAAAAGTTGTTCAAAATTTAATTTTATAAAAAAAATGTCTCTTGTAATTTTGTCATAAGACTAATAAGAAAGCCGTTATTTTAAAATTAAGATTTTGGTAATTATCAAAAATTTGAATCAATCATTATGAATCTTAATTTTGGAACTACGGTGAAAATATTAGTCGCATCAAAAAATGTTTTAAATAAAAGTTGTTCAAAATTTAATTTTATAAAAAAAATGTCTCTTGTAATTTTGTCATAGGACTAATAAGAAAGCCATAATTTCAAAATTAAGATTTTGGTAATTATCAAAAATTTGAATCATTTATTATAAATCTTAATTTTGAAATTACGGTGAAATTATTGGTCGTTTAAAAAAATCATAAGAGACATTTTTTTTATAAAATTAAATTTCTTACAACTTTTGTTTGAAAATTTTTCTGATAAAACCAATGTTTTTGCCATAATTTTCACGCATAGATTTTTAAAAATCTTTTGTATAAATTTCAAATCCCGCTCATTTATTTAAAATAAAAATTAATCTGCTATCTTTTTCCGCGTTCTCAATAATAGAAAATGCACTTTCATACAGATGGTTTTTACTATTCATAATTATTATTTTATCTATTGACACACTATCAAATAAAAATTAATGCTTCTGATAAACAGAAAATTGAGTAATACGTCTGTTAATAACGATATCATATAACTTTTACACTAGAAATAGAAGATTGTCGAGATTACGATAGTAACTTACCAATGAATAAATATATGTACTGTAGAATAAGTAATTTATATTATTTATAATATTTAAAAAAATATGTTATGTCTAAGGAATAAATAAACCAACTTTTAAAACAAAAACGCAGTTTGAGTTTACAATAAATTATTATAATTTATTATTAAAAGACTGAGATCAAAGTCTTATTGCGACACGATTTAAAGATTAAATGTGAGGAAAATTATATATGACGTACAACAAAAACATTAATATCTAGTCACATAATCTAATCTTATCAGATCATACACTTGTAAAAATATTAAAATATAATTACTTAATCATAATTATATCTAATAACTAACCCTTTGTTTCATTTAAATATCTACTTCATATATTTTCGCACTTTTCTAGTAAAGGTAAGCGAATTTTATTTTATATAAAATATATAAATATCACTGGTGATAAATTCCAATGATTAATAAAATTATTTTAATTAAATTAAATGTCTCTTATAAATATTAAATATATGAATGCATTTAAATCTGCCTAATTTTTAAATTTAAATTTAAATTCAATTTTCAGCGCAAATTTTTTTTAGTAGTTTCACACCTTATGAAATTTCTTACTCAATTATTTTATAAATATATATATAGTTTCAGACGAATTTAAAATAACGTAAAATTATCTGTTGAATTTTAGCGGGCGTGTATTTTTAAAATTAAAAGAAGAGAATAATAATAAACAATTAATTGAATTATTACTTGATTATTTATTTATTTAATCGCATACTTATGACAATTTATTATTTTAAAATTTAATTTAATTTTTATAATTTCTACTTGCGTTCTTAACAATTAATACAGAAAAAATGTCTGTGTCGTGATTAACTTAAAAAATAAAAACTTTCAGTCACTCGACATAGAGATGTCATTTATCTTGATTACAATAAGATTAACGTAACTAATAATTAATCCTCCCAGTTATTGATTGTTTATTACGTTAACTAAATCATTAATTACCAAAGAACTTAAAACGCTTTGATAATTAAATATTGTGTTAATATACGTTATTATATTTAAATTCATATACATATACATGTATGTATATATAATATTGGGGACATGCTACAATATAAATTCGCATTAATATAGGCTGGTTATTGTATGATATAATAATTATAAAAAGTAAATTTATTTATAATTAAATTAAATTAAATATGAGTAATAATCTTGTGCTTTAAATCTATCGTTGTATCGTAATTTTTCTAACGTCACTAAATCATTATTAAATCATAATTTATGCGCTTGACATATTTGCATAGTGGGACGATGATTATTTTTAAGAATTTTTATTTATAATTATAATATTATATAGTATTAATTATCATTATGTATATATTTAGTTTTTGTTAATTAATCATTTTTTAAATGTCTAATTTTAAAAAATCAACACCGCTTGTGCCCAAATTGAATGATGTGATTAAATGTACAGCATTGTTTTGAACGTAGCATATACATCAAGTTATACATTTGTACACTAAGAGACATTATTTACAATATCAAATTTAAATAATAAACTTCCTTTTTTTTTTAATTACTTGAAAAACAATAAGTCCATTATTTTTAAACCATTTAATTTATCACTTTTAAATTTTATTTTTTCGTACTTTAAGTTTTTTATTTCAAGTTTTTATTTTTATTACTTTATCATCTAAGATACACTTCACACAATTATTCATTCGTTACACTATATAATATTTATATAAAACTTTTTTTTTTTATTATTTTTACTACGCAATTTTCTTTTTTTTTTTTTTCCTTTTTTTTTGTCAGCACACTCACATTTTTTTTTCCATCAAATTATAACTTATTAATTTAAAAAAAAAAAAGAAAAAAAAAATCTATCTGATATATTCTTCTTCAGTGTAACAAAGACGAATAATCAAACTATGGTGCCACAGTAATTAAAATAATAATAATTAAAGTGGCAATTTAATTTAAAAAATTTTACTAAATAGTCTGTCGAAATAGTGAATAATCAACCATTTGACTTTATAAAAACCATATTTATATGTATATATATATATGTATGTATATACATATAAATATATGTATAGTTATGTAATTACACATAATTTAATTATAATGAATGTTGTTAAAAAACGTAATCGGGTCCTGCCATGTCTATCGCCCATCTGAATTTATCACGCTGAGTTTTGTTGTAAATTTTTTCAATCGGAACGTCGTGTTTTTTGCACCTGTAATAATAAATTTAATGATTAATAATAATGTTTATTTAATAAAAATAAATAAAATTAATAATTCAAATATTTAAAATTATTACCATGCAACAGTAATTCGCGGATCAAGATAATTGAGCTTAGACGTTCCCAATGCAATTGCTTTGTTTTCATCACGATCAGTTCGTTGTACTTCTAATTTAGTCAGCTGCTCTTTCAATCTTTCCAATTTCTTCTTTGCTTTTTCATGTAAACTAAAAAAATAACCATTAATCAATCAATTAATTAATAATTATTATTACAAGATAAAATTCTAAAAATAAAAAAAACAAAGCATACTCTTTAGCTTTGACCGATCCATGCTTAGCTTCCCGCTTGGTGTCTTTGACCTGTTCCTCAGCTTCCTTGATAGCTTCCTTCTTTGCTTCAATTTTGGCATTCAAATTTTCCATCGACTTGTCATGGCCTTTGGGTACCGAACGCTGATGGTTACAGAGAATAGCGACAGCACGATTAGCTCGATTGTAAGCAAGGATTTTTTCCGCCACCGAGTAATCGGGATCAGTCAATTGATCCAATTGCTGTTGTAAAGTCCAAGATGCGTTGTATGTTCTGAATACTTTGGCAGTGAGTCCGTCCATCAATTCAGTAAGATGTTTATTCAATACCGCGGTATTGAGACGGTCGAACAAATCGTCACCGTCAGATTTATTTTCTTTAAATAACTGAAGATTTTTAAATACACGTTTTTCAACTGGTACCTCATTGTAATATCTTATGGAATCTTTACCCAGAAAATCAAATACAACGACAAAATCTTTTCCGTCTTTATGTTCGTGTAAAGTTATGTGTTCAACACGCAACGAACAACAACCGACAGTGTCTGCTTGATCTTCATCTTTTTCATTACCAGCTCTCAGAGCCAGTTTGTCAATAAAGTACAGTGCCACAGCCCTTTGTCTAATACGCATTTCTTTGCTCTTCCAGTCTTCACGATACTCTGCACGTATTTTGTCTATTGATTTAGCTAATTTTCTAGCAGTCTCATATTTCTGCCAATCTTTTTCACCTTTTAATTTACTTGAGGGATTCAACATCACATACTTTACTTGTCCCTGAACATTTTCAGTCCAAGACGCAAGCCAGGTCACTGTGGGATCGTGTCTGACTTCCCGCCACTTGTACCCAGCCGGTGGTTTTGGTATCACCGAATTCTTTGAGCAATTTATCGATACATCCCCAGGCATAACTCGTTTCTTAAGTTTACCCATTTTCGGATGCTCACCACGCCCTCGGAATAAACCAGGCGGTTCTATTTTAAAGTTACCTATTTTTTCTCTATGACCGTCAATGGTACAAAATCCGTACTCTTTAGTTATCTCTTCATTTTTTTCCTTAAGCGCCTTCTTCTCTTCTTTCGTCATGGCCTTACGTTCCTCAGACTTTTGGACAAAGTAGTCGTACATGGGACGGAAATTACATTTACTCAAATCTGTTATTACTTTACGTTCCGATTCAGACATAACTTCACGCCAGTCTTTGAAGAAATTTTCATTAAATACTTTCTTCGTGGTATAGTCGTGTTCCAACATACGAGCGTAGAACGTCGCGACTTCTTCAGTTGCTTCAGTGAGTTTCATTTCTTTGCCGTTGTAATAAAACTTTACCGATGACGGCAACGGCTCGTAGTCTGGAGCAAACACGGGTCCTTTGTGCTCCAAAAAGGTCCATTTGGTGCCATCCGACTTTTTCTCTTCCTCCCACCTTTAAAAATACAATAAATAATTTTTAATAACGAGACTTTAAATAAACTTCAATAATTTGCTGGCTGTCTCAACTAACTTTATAATCAACCGAGATTTTTTTGCTAACGAATGCGAGCATAACCTAAAGAATCTACAGTTATAATTAAAACTATTATACAACTTAATACGAGCTACATGTCTAATACCATAGCTATCAAATTTAAATAATCTCCGTATTGTTTTCGTCAAAAATAAAATCCTCGTTCGCATTTTTATTTGGCTTCCCTATCATTCAATTAGCGACATTATTTCATGCTCCGTTTTCAGCAGTAACTTTATTGCTGAGTAGAGTAAAAAAAAACTTTAGTATCTGAAGTAAATAAAATAGCAGATTTAAAATTTAAAAGACTGCATCGTCATACTGATAAAGAAAAAATAAAACAATTAATAAGTAATTAAATTTGTGTACACTGTGGAGACACTTATCGAATTACATGAATACTAAAAGAGGTTATGCTGATTTGAACCACGTGGTACGACGGAGCTCAAGTGATGTAAGAGTTGGCCTACATTATTTCAACAACTCAACACTTTCATTGTATATTCAAAATAAAAAAATAAAATAAATTTTTTTTACCATTTCCAGACTTCAGTCTCCTCTTCCTGCTTCTTCTTTTTCTTCGGACTAGGTGACGTTGTATTTACAGGTTTAGCTGCTGTTTTTTTCTTCTTTGTTTTCTAATAACAAAATCATCAGTTTTAATTATTAACATAAAATATAAATCATTAATTATTTGATATCTTACAGATTTAACTTCTTCCTCATAGTCTTCTTCATCTTCATCATCAGAATGTTTTCTCTTCTTTTTTTTCTTAACAGCTTCCTTTTTAGATTTCTTTCTAGCTAACAACGGGACGTCATCCTCGTCATCAGACGACTCAACTTTTCTCTTTGAATTTTGTGAATTCGCAGGCTTGCGTATACTCTAAAAACAAATAAATAACCATAAATTAAATATTAAATTGTCATTACAACAATAAAGCATACATTTAAAATTATATACACGCAAATTAATGAATATAATACTCTAAATTTATAAGTAAGTTTGTAATCAAACGGCAGTTCTGTTTTTAATAAACATTCTGGACTTTCATCATAATCTCCATAGTCCATTACTCGACAAAATTTAATTTAATTTTTTAAATCTACTGATTAATTTATAGCTGACAAAAAATATACGTATATATATTTATAAAACGTGAACATAGCAACGAAATCATACCAGCGGTAAGTCTTCATCAGAATCTTCTTCTGTCTTTAGAGTAGAATTTTGTAAATCAGACAGCCTGGTGTCATTACCGTCAGACGAGTTCATACTATTTTGCTCCTGTTTATAATCCTCGTCATCTTCTTCATCACGTTTTACTTTCCTGTCTTCATTATCATTACCATCGTCTTCATTGATACAAAGCCCATTTTCACTATTAGAGTCTTCCTCATCCTCAACCACTTGACTCACTTGTTCTTCTTTAACCTGAGGCTTTTCCTCTTCGTAATTGACCTGAGAATTATTATAAACCTGACTCTTCTCTTCCTCTTTAACAACAACCTCTTCCTTAACTTCAGTTTTGTCGCGATCCTCGCGACTCTTCTTATCTTTGTCTTTATCCCGACGATGCCGATCCTTGTCTTTGTCATGACGATGACGATCTTTGTCAGATCTTGAAGATTTATCCTTGTCATTCGATGAAGAATGAGACGTGGAATGTCGATCCTTGTCCTTAGAAGAACTGTGTCTACGATCTTTGTCTTTAGACGACGAACTTTTGTCTTTATCTTTGTCACGGGAAGAATCATGATGATGTCTATCCTTATCTTTACTCCTTTCTTTGTCTTTACTGTCTTTTGTTTTTGAACTTGAATGATGCCTACAATAAAATAAATTATTAAATAACAGCTTCATTAAATCAGCTAATCAATAAATAAAAATAAATAATTACTTGTCTTTATCCTTAGAACTCAAACTAGATTTATGATGATCCTTCTTGTCTTTATCTTTGTCTTTGGTTACCGAGCTGCTACTCTTATGCTCCTTGTCCTTGTCTTTGCTAGATGAGCTACTTTTCTTATCCTTATCCTTGTCTTTATCCCTGCTACTGCTCGAACTATTGGCATGCCTGTCCTTGTCTTTAGAACTAGATCCATTTGACGAGCTGTGTTTGTCCTTATGCCGATCCTTGTCCTTTTCCTTGTCGCGATCTTTACTCCGATGCTCGGACTTGTGGCTCTTTTCCTTGTCCTTGCGATCCTTGTCCCGATGTTCAGACTTATGGGATCTCTCCTTGTCTTTACGCTCGGACTTGTGCTCTTTCTTGCGATCGAATCCATTCGACATACCATTCATATGAGTGTCTAAATAAAACAAAGTTAAAGAAAAATATCGATTAGTCTACTGAATAATTAACGCGCATCTACATCTACCCCAGCTCAGCTCAACAAAACCACCCGAGCACGTGCTACTCAATAAACTCAACAATAAAATAAGATACTTTTTTTTTCTTTACAAAACTCTAGCTTGTAAAATATATCAACATATTATCAGACTAAAGCTATAGATTTATTTATACGCGGTTAACCTAAATGAGAAATTTCTAGAACTTGAATTAATATAAGCGCTATCAGATTTATACTTTACGTATTGTTCTTTTATCCTCCTTACCTCCATGATTCCCGGCTGCGCTGCTGTTTTCCTTGGCCTTTTTTTCCTAAAATAATAAAATTAATATGAGAATACTTGATAAATAAATTATTTATCATAAAATAATAATTAGGGACTCAGTAAAATAGCCGATTGTTCAAGTAAAATATTAAATTTAAACGACAAAATAAATAAATATGAGTAATAATTATTAAGCTACAATGCTCTCGGGACTTAGTCGCAGACGCCATTTTGGGACTTTGAAAAATTTCGCGTCTCTAGCAAGCGTACCGTATTTAAAGAGTAAACTGACTTAATATGATGGTTTTACAAGTAATTAAGTGCGTGGACCGATAGATATTAATTAAATAATAATAATTAATGCAACTTACGGACTCGGAATTCGGCCTGGCGGGCGTTTGCTCGACTTCCATTCTGCCTCGGCCAGACTAATTTTCTTGCGATTTTATACTTATACTTAAACTTATAATGTGAAAAAAAAAAGTGTTAGCGACAGCAAGCTTCTGGTAGTGATGACGACAGGTAACTAAGACCTACTGGCACTGGCGGCTGCTCTTTACCCAGTACTAGCTCATACACTGTACGCGATTTAATGTAATGTTGGAACTGCAAGGATTGGAGACAAGTACTGGTGTAGATATACACCTACAAGTACGAGCGATTGTAAGCTGTACTGGCTCAGCAGCACGAGCAACTACAAGCACAAGCACAAGTGATAATCCGAGTGTCCAGAACACAAGTGAGAGTCTCGAATGGTCAAACGTAAAATAGCTAAGTGCCACGAATCCGGAACTGCGCGTGCGCTCAGCTCCGGGGCTCACGTGACTTCAGTTCTTTTATTTAATTGGTTTAAATTTTAGTTTATTTTAATATATTTTACTTATACTTATGTAGGAAATTAATGTACGTATGGACGGATGATAAGAGAATTGAAAAAAATTTTTTATTTCAATAATTGTACATTTCACTTATTTATGCAAATATTTTTTTTATTAAATCTAGTCTTCATTATCAATGTAAAAAACACATTTTCTTTTTTTTTTTTTCTTTTTTTTTTTTTTTTTTTTTTTTTTTTTATAAAATTAAATTCTCACGCTTTTGAATATTCGGGTTTCCCTTCACTATTCCATGAGGTTTTCATTTTTTTAAAGGCTATCACGCCGTACAGAGCTGGAAAAATATTAAAATTTATTTTTAGTATTTGAATAATTGAGCGAAATTTAAATGATACTGAAGTTGACAGACAAGTGACAGTTTTGGATTTAATTTTTAATAAATCAATTACAGAAAAAAAACTAAAAATATGCACATGTAGAAAATTAAAAAAACTATAAATGCAATTTTTTTAAATATTTTTTTTTTTTGTTATTTATAGTTTTAAAAAAATCCAAAAATTATTGGACGTTGGCTGACTTCGGTATTATAAATAAAAGGCGGGGATTCAAATGCACTTACATGATGCTTCCCATTCGGCAAGTGTGAGAGTACCAATTTTACGATGGTCAGGTTTATTTTGCATATACTGGATGGCATGTTGATAGTCATCAGGATTGTTACCCTTCAACTCGGCTTCATGATATGGCGGATATGATTCCATAGCTTGCATTTTAGCTAACAAAGATTTACCATCAGCATTACATCGCGTGTAAAATTCATTGAAACGCTCAAACGACAGAAACTCAAGCCCGAATTTAGCGGCAAGTTTTTTTAATACTGTAATGTTGATAAGGAATTCTGGACAGTCAACAACACCTTCTAGGTGGAAATTGTACTTAGCACCAAACAATGGTATATTTTCTTTGTCACATAAAAACTCAACACTGTACACACTATTTCCAAATTTATTACCATCTGCTTGTCTCCATTGATATCTAAAATATATTATTTTTTAATAAATTTATTAATTATTAATTAATTAATTAGTAACTTACACGAGATCATTAGCATTTGGAATGGTCGCAATAAAATAACCACCAGGCTTAAGACTCTCACTGGCATTTCTTATCATACATTCAGCTTGTGGTAAGCTTTCAAAACTATAATGTAAAGCAAATTGACAACTTACTAAATCAAGTTGGATACTTGCGTCTTTATATTTTTCTCTTAAACGTACCTGAATCAATTAAATTATTAATTAATAACTTTTGTAAATTCAAATTTGAACAATAAATAGAATATAAATTATTACAGTTCTGCAATTAGAAAATACGATTCAAAATTAAATTTAAATTTGACATCAATTGTTAGAGATGATACTTTTTACTGACGTTTAAAATATGGAGTCAAATAAATAATAATAATGAACTGCAAAATCAATTATCAGTGGAATCAGCTGACATGGAACCCATTGACAGGGAATGGTTTTAAATTATGAATTATTTTTAATGGTATTTTCTAAAGAGAATAATAATGATAAGCTTTTAAAAGGAAATAATAGAGATTAAAAAAAAATAATACAAGTTAAAGCCATTCTCAGACCTCCACTTTTTAAAAATTTTATCAATTGTTCAAAAATAAAAAATTGAAGCAATAATTGAAAAAAGGTGGTATAGATTAAAAAAAAATTACTTACAGTTGATACCGATCGGAAATTAAACGAAATTTGTTAAGTAAATTTCAGTAAAATCTTCATGTCGATTTTAAAATTCAAATTTTTAAACTTTGGAAGTTAAAATTTATTCAACAAATTTTGTTTAGCTCCTAATTTTTTTTTAAATTCTACATCTCGGCGAAACTGTGCTTTTTTCACTCAAGATTTCAATTTTTTTTTTTAATTAATTAATAAAATGTTAATACACTTGACAATTGACGTTGAAAATTTAAAAATAGTGGGGGCACTGCCTGAGAATGCCCTTAAATTATGATAGTAAATTACCTTCGTACAATCAGCAGCAATAAATTCAGCGCTAAAAATTTTAGCATAACCACGATTATTATTCGCTTGATTAGCAACATCTTTATACCGACTCTCGCATTGCTGTACAGACATATCAGCAATGTCAGTGCATATTAAATGTGATATGACTCCTTGCTTCCATTTGTAAAGATCGCCACCTTTACCGCAACACATGTCGAGTACTTTAACTGGAGTACCATGTGGCAGTGCGTCTTTTATCTTCACCAGATATTCATCTACGAAAAAGAACACCAGTTACATCAAGTCATCAACAATGATGATCAATTTCTATCCATCACATGAACTACTTACTTATCAGCATACTTTTCATCCAGTTATTAAAATTTCTCATAAAAAAAATCCTGCTCTGGGTTCTGTGAGTCAAACCTCGCTCTGGAATAGCATTGTAGTGTTCAGCGACAACTTCTGCATGAACTCCAGTAGTTTCAGCATTTGATGTTGCCGAGGCACTGGATACCTAAAGAATTAATGAAATACTTTAGTACTTAATCCAAGAAAATAAATAAATATTTGCATAAAAATACTTACGCTCAAATCCTGTCCAATATTTAGCAGACTCTCTTTCTTTTCGTCATCTTGCTCTTGTTTATTTTTATCACTTAGACGATTTGCTGGTGCCTCTGACGTGTCATCAGATTTATCAGCACCAGATTCACTTTCACACACTTCTTTTTCATGGCTTGTTTTTAATCTTTTCGGTTCACGTTCACACTCTTCTTTTTCATCGGTTGTTTTTAATCTCTTCGGCTCACTGGGTCCATCCGAACCGGTACCATCAACAACTTCCTTCGACGACATGATTATTAACGTCTATTCTTTTAAATCAAATTAAAAAAACAGCTTTTACTTTTTTAGAAACCAATATCACAGTCATTTTTACACATTTAATAAATTTGACAGCTGGGTTTTTACTCATAAATTAATTAATTAATAAAATAAATAAATTATTAATTTATAATTATTAATTCAAAGATTATCTTTATTAAAATGGCGTTGGTTGGACTCTTTTTTGTACCTAGAATTCGAAGCACAAATTAGTGCGGGTTTTCATCAAATAAATTTAAACCATCAACAATATAAATGATTTCCATTGTAAACAGAACTTAATACACCAACAAACCAGAAAAAAATATAACGTTTTCTAATTTTCTTTTTTTATTTCGCTTGAGTAATTACTTTTAAAAAAAGTATTATCTGGATTCAAATGGGTAAACAATTGCTGGTCAACTCTTTTCTATCAGTTTTATTTGTTATTTTTAAAAATTAGTTCTCAATATTATTATTTTTATAATTTCAGTTAATTAAAAATTCTTATTATTATTATGATGATGATAATTAATAAAAGATGAATGCTTAAATAATATGAAAGTAAAAAAATGTATAGGAATTTAAATGGATAATAAATAATTTTGCGTGGGAAGTTTGTCGCCCACATATTTAAATTTTTTAACATCAATATAATTTGACATCAGTGGATTTATCAGTGACACATTTAAAATAATTTTAATAATTTACTATATATTATTTTATCTAAAAATTACTTTTATTTTTACTAGCTTGAGTTTTAAAATATTTAAAAAAATAATAAATAATTATTGAATGAAAAATGTCTGGGAAACAAAAATCATGGAGCAGCAACAAAAATAAATCTTCATTATCAAAAGTACTTGAATAATTCATAATTTTATTTAACTTAATATTTATAGCTTTTGTTATCACACTGATAAGATTTTATTAATCATAATATTTACTATATGATAATAATTTAAATAATATTTAAAAATCCTTAGGTTAAACCGTCAAGTGAATTAATAGCTGCCAAAAAAAAAGCTGCTGCTGAACACAAATTAAAACTTCAACAGACGAGTCAAGTACCAGATACTAATTTTATTCACGATATTTATCAAAGTGCAATGGATTCACGGGACTTAAGTCGCAAGGACACTGGTCTTGTTTATGACAATTCGATGGCGGAGCATGAATGCCTGTGGGATAAAAACTATCCCGAGTGTCCAAAGAGATTGACAAGAACTCTTGAGCGGTGCAATGAACTGGGTTTGATTAGTAGATGTAAATTAATCAGCCCAAGATTGGCTACGGACAAAGAATTACTTCAGAAGCATACCCAAAAGCAAATAGATATTCTAAAAGCCACTGATGGATGTACTGATCTCACAAAACTTGAAGAATTATCTTCAAGATACGACGCTATTTATATTCATCCAGTAAGACAAATATTGAATACTAACATTATAATTTTAACAATTTATATTTTATTTAATTTATTATTAATTTTAGTCAACATATAAATTATCAAGATTAGCAACTGGATCAACAATTAATTTATTGCAATCCATTTGTAGAGGAGAAGTACAAAATGGAATGGCAATTATAAGGTATTGACTAATCATTTTATTGTATTTGTTAATTTAACTCTTCAATTTATAACATCAACAAAAAATTAACTCTGCGTATGTATACTGGGTCTTTGGAGGAAAAAAAATTCTGTTTTTTTTATTGTTCTTCAGTTTTTGTTAACAAGAATTTTAAACTTTTGACTTTGTCAACTTCTGGGCCATGTATTAGACACCTAGAAGTGATCCGGAATATTTCCAGATTTTTGAAAGCCTATAAACTTTGAAAACATTTCCCTAAAAGACCCAGTGCACATATCGTGTCTCCAAAAATATAGTCTATACATGTGAGATTAAAAAAATGATATTCATTTAGACCACCGGGACATCATGCAATGAAATCAGAGTACTGCGGGTACTGTTTCTTCAACAATGTAGGGATAGCTGTTGAGTCAATGCTGAGAGACAATCTAGCAAAAAAAGTATTGATCGTTGACTGGGATGTCCATCATGGACAAGCGACGCAGCAGATGTTCTATGAAGATCCTCGAGTCGTATACTTTTCGATTCATCGCTATGAGCAGGGCGAATTCTGGCCTAATTTAAGAGAATCTGATTATCATTACGTAGGTGAAGGCGCGGGAATTGGGCATAATTTTAATATACCACTAAATAAAACTGGTATGACGAACGCTGATTATCTGGCGATCTTCCAACAGGTTTTGTTACCTATGGCATATGAGGTAGTTAATTTTTTTTTAGTTACTAAAGTATAAGACATAATATTGGTGCTAATGAAATTTAAATTTTATTTACCATCAGTATCAACCGGATCTCGTTGTAATTTCAGCGGGTTATGATGCAGCACTCGGTTGCCCTGAGGTAATTTTTGTAAAAATAATTATTAATTTCTTTTGTTTTATTTTATTTAGTTTCAACCTGATCTCGTTGTCGTGTCTGCTGGATTTGATTCCGCGGTTGGAGACGAGAAGGTGGTGAAATTAAAAAAATAAAACAATTACTTGTCTTTTATTTTATTTATTAATTATTTTATTATTTTAGGGTGAAATGAAAATAACACCAGCATTTTATGCACACTTGCTATCACAATTACTTGGACTAGCTAGTGGTAAAGTAGCAGTAGTTCTCGAAGGAGGATATTGTTTAGAATCTTTATCAGAATCGGCAGCTCTGACTTTGCGGTGTCTGTTGGGAGATCCCTGTCCAATGATTTCGAGCCTCGAGGCTCCTTCCTTAAGTATCCGCGATACTATTCTCAATGTAATTTATGCCCAAAAACCTTATTGGAGTTGTTACGAGTACCAGGATATTTATAGCATACACTCAGAAGATATCAAAGAAGAATGTGAACGTCATCTTCCGGCAGTAGTTTTCAAAGGCACTGAAACAAAGCCGGCAGTTTATGAGACACGTAATTGCTATCCAGTTCAAAGTGAGATTTTTCTCAATGACATCCGCAATCAGTTGATTTCCCTCCAGCTGACGACGAATTTAATAAAATCTCCTAATCGAGTTTGTCTAGTTTACGACGAGCGGATGCTGAAACACTGCAACCCATGCAACAATAGTCATCCTGAGCAGCCTCAAAGAATCACCGGAATATTTTCCAAGCACGAAGAGTACGATTTACTCAAACGTTGCTACCGAATCCCAGGCCGCGTGGCCACAGAGGAAGAACTTCTCTTGGTTCATACGGAACTTTACGTTCAAGTTATGAAAGGTATTGAGAAACAGAAAATGTCTGAGGTTATTAAACAGTCACATGTCTTTGAGTCCGTTTATCTTCACACAGAGACCTGGTCAAGCGCCTGTATAGCTGTGGGTTCAGTTCTACAGGTCGTTGACAGTGTATTGAATGGTGAAAGTCAATCAGGGGTAGCAATTGTACGTCCACCAGGGCATCATGCAGAGAGAGACGCAGCATGTGGTTTCTGTATCTTCAATAATGTCTCAATTGCCGCGCGTTACGCAGTTGAATTTCACGGATGCAAACGTGTGTTGATACTTGACTGGGATGTCCATCATGGCAATGGAACTCAAGCAATATTTGAAGATGACCCCAAGGTTCTATACATTTCAATTCATCGTTATGACAACGGGTCATTTTTCCCCTCGTCAGTTCACGCCAATTACAATGTCGTGGGAAATGGCAAAGGTGAGGGATTCAACGTAAATATTCCATGGAATCGTAAAAAAATGGGCGACACCGAGTACATTGCGGCATTCCAACAAATAATTATGCCAATAGCCTATCAATTTAATCCGGAATTGATTCTAGTGTCCGCTGGATTCGATGCATGCATTGGAGATCCTCTTGGCGGCTACAGCGTTTCTCCAGTTGCTTATGGTCACTTCACTCACTGGCTGTCATCTCTGGCAAACGGCCGGTTGATTTTAATTCTCGAAGGTGGTTACAACGTAAACTCAATCTCTTATTCAATGACCATGTGCACGAAAGCGCTTCTTGGTGATCCTCTGGCACCAATAACACGCAGTACAGCTGCCCTCTGTACATCTGCTATTACGAGTATTAAAAATGTTCTAAAAACGCACAAACGCTACTGGCCAAATCTCGTGTTTCAAGCAGCACTGCCTAAAGAAAATGTAATACCTCAACCCGCTAGTGTGAGCGATAAAATATACGACGTGAGTCCTGGAGCAGAGTCCAAGATACTTCAGGAAGAATGGCAGTCAGAGAAAAATAAAATACACGAACTGGCTAAAGAGATGAAGGGGTTAAATGTAAATCAGAGTGAACATGTCACGAAGTGTCCAACTGGCGCAGATAATCTACAGAAAGCCAAACCAGAAGAAGAGAAACCTGGATCCAGTAGTTCTTATCAAGAAGTCAGACC
Organism: Microplitis demolitor; assembly: GCF_026212275.2. Classification (NCBI taxonomy): domain Eukaryota; kingdom Metazoa; phylum Arthropoda; class Insecta; order Hymenoptera; family Braconidae; genus Microplitis; species Microplitis demolitor. The sequence goes on along the minus strand of NC_068549.1, from coordinate 2,524,857 downwards.
GGGATCGTCTAAAATGTCCAGCGATCCTCCCGAAAGTAGACCGCTCGTTGATAGTCTGATGTTTGCAATAATACCTCTGAGTGATTGTCCTCACTTAGAATTGATAGCTGATGTTCCTCCGCAAGGTATCGACATAAACTCGCCCTGCAAAGAGTGCAATAGTACCGCCGAAAACTGGATCTGCCTCCACTGCTACAGCGTCAATTGCGCAAGAAATATCAACCAACATGCAATTCTCCATGGCCAAAACGAAGATCATCCTATGACACTCAGTTTTACGGATCTGTCTGTCTGGTGCTACGGGTGCGAAGCCTACGTCGACAACCCGCGACTCCATGCTGCTAAAAGTGCCGCTTACCTCAATAAATTTAATGAAGAACTTCCTTGGACTTATGACGAGCCGCGCATAGAAATGTGAAAAAATTTATTTCTATTTAAATGTTTATCAAATATTATAAACATCGTTAACAATTATTTAAATCAAAACTACATTATTTCATTAATATTTCTTAGCCAATTCAACTCCACTAATAACTTAGTCTTTAAATTCAAAATTATTTCTCATTTTTCGTAATTAATTTTACTCTTGCCCAATTATCTAACGAAATAACCAACAGTATATTAAAAGAGAGCAGTTTTTGTAAAACTTTTTTTATGTAAATACCAAGTTGACAAATTTAACTGGTTATTAATAAAAGAAAAATTCGTACTCTTGCACTTTTAAAAAAATAGTTATCCCAATTCATTTGCCTCTCAAGTAAATAACTAATTGATAGTAATAAATTGACGAACCCCATATTGAATAATTATTTTTTAAATTATTGTAAGTGAAAAATCTGTGCGCAACCTAAAAGAGGGGGCTTATTTTTTATTTGTATTGAAGAGTATATTTTATATACTTTTAAAAAATAATAAATCAATAAAAAATTACCATAATTCAAAATCAGTTTTTTTTTAAATTTTTGTCTTATAAATTGAGCACCACACTGTAAAAAATTGGGAGTGAATTCGAATTTGATATTAAAATCAATTCCTCTTTGGAGAGGATTTTACTCCGAGATCAAATAAATAAAGTCATCCGGTCCACAATCACTCCAGGTTCACTCCGCAATTTTTTTACAGTAAATGACTTATTAATGTATTAAATTCAAAATTTTAAATATGTACATATACTACTACTACTTTTCTCCCAAGGTGAGTAATATACTAATTAATAAATCATTATGTCGACAGTAAATCTTAAGTGATAATATACAATAATTTTTAAATTAAATTTAAAATTAATAACTTTTACTGCAAAAAAATGTATTTTGTTTTTAAAATTTTATTTTCAATTTTTTAAAAATAGGATAATATTAATTTTAATAATTATATTAGTTACAAAAAAAAAAAGTAATCTAATTGACTTGAGTCAATAAAACAAATTTAAACACAATTTGCACTAAAATTAAATTAATAAAAAAATAATCAGTGTTAAATGGACACAGAAAACTTGATTAACTTATAAATTTATACTATTATTATTATTATCATAATTACTTTTAAACGTATTGATATTATTATTATTAATAGTTGATATTTTATACACTTGTGCATAACTCGCACGATATTTTAATATTATACATTTAGTATGACAGTACGTATATCCCGGATTGCTGCTTTCATTTATTAGTTTCCATAACTTTTACGTCCGTTACGCAGTCTTAGATAAATATATTTTTATCATTATTATAATTTTTTTTATCATTACTTAATATTAAATATTAATATTATTTATTAATTAATTAATTAAAAGCTAAATCTGTCATTGAGTGTTCGTCCAGTAACTCCAAGATTATTTGAGACGCTGTACATGACTTGGCTGAATGTCCTATCGTCGACGTTGGCGCCTGCTGGGATTGACGACACGGTTTGAACACGACTGCGTGAACGAGAGCGTGAACGGGAACGTGGTCTCATAAATTGTGATCTAGGAATCTATAAATAATCAAATAAATATATAAGTACAGTTATAAAAAATACTAATGATTAATAATTTGAAAAATAGATTTTTAAAAAATTTACAGAATTTTGCATGTTTGGTCTGAAAGGTGAACGTTCTCGTGAAATGTGACGAAGACTGCTGTTGCCTAAATTACGACCCGGGTTTTGATTGAAATTCATCTGACGTTGATTCATATTGAAGTCATCTCCAAGAGTACACATAAAGTTAACATTTGGATTCATTTGTGCAGCACTGAAACAAAAATTTATTAAATAAATTAGTATCATTTTTTTAAAAATACAATTGTACTAAAAAATAATTATTTGATTTTTAAAAAATTGCTTTAAATAATGAATCAAATAAAAGACTTATAAAATGAATGTATTAAGTGTGAATTTACTTGAGTCTCATAAATTTCTGTGCGTACTGTGCACGCCTTTGTGTGCGTAAAATTTGATCGGATCGAAGCCCACCGGCGTTGAAAATTCTCTGTGATGATAAAAGTTGCTGCTGACGACGTTCAAGTGCACGTCGTTGTAGTGCTGTCAGTGCTTTGGCTGGACGATATACCTGTAAAAATATTTATTAAAATTGTTAGTCAGTAGCTTTAATGATATTACAATTATTATTAGTTTTTTTTTGTAAATAAAAGTAAAAAAAAATTACCATCTGTTCGTCACCACGTTTTTGTTTATTCTGAAGTTGAAGTAACAATTTTTTAGCTCTTTTAACACGGTTTCTGTATGCGACTTGATTAAGACTCTGATATCCCAGACGATTGTGTACAGAATTAGGATTACGTAAATCCGGTAGACTGTTTGTTTTTTTAAGTACTCGTGCGTTTGGTGAAAAATTTTTACCACCAGCAGTGGCAAGATTGTTACGACTTCTCGAACGAGTTAAACCAAATCTCATATTTTTGGTCCGACGTAAAGCTAATCCTCTTTTATTTATTTGTTGTTGCTGCTGCTTGTTATTTATATTTTTATTAATACCAAGTCCAGTCTTGGTTCTCTTGATTACTCCATTTTGTTGCTTGTAACGTTTAGTTATAAATCCACTGTTAGGTTGATTAGCGTTACGTCCGCGTTGCAGACGCCAAGCTTGACTCTGATTACGATTCTTCGCATTCAAATTGGGACTACCGCCAGTCTTAAAATTTTTTTTAAAATTTCCAGTAAAACTTTTATTTCCTCCAGCACCAACAGCATTACGTGCACGTCCAACACCTCTGACATTATTCGCTCTTATATTCTTCTTCAAAGCTGGTTTTCCATTGACATTAAGCTTTTTCTTTTTTTCCTTGCGCTCCAGCTTTATGATTTCATCTTAAAAGGAAGGTTAAAAATTTTTCATGGTTTTCTTGGTGTTTGTTGATATTAAATAAGGTTTTTTTTATATTTTCTATTCTCGGCAAATATTTATATTTTTATTTTACTTAGGGTGAGCGTACGGTCTCAATTAAATATAATAAATTAAATAATTTTAACAAAAGATCGTTGAATTTCCGACAATAACAAAACCTGGCCAATGCATTTAATTATTTAAATTCATAATAATTTTTAAAAATGCAAACAGTTATATAAGGATGGTTTTAATGTTAAAAAATATCATGGGAACAAAATGGTATCTCGATAGGAAATGTCGAACCTATTCTTCATGGGACATTTAACAATCGTATCATTATCATTATTATTATTTATCATCATCGTTATCAAACTGATAAATAGTTTTCATTCCAACCAATTGCTCACGGCGTGCCTTTGTGCTTCATCAAGAATAACTTGTTACAATAGACCTCCGACAGATTCTTTAATTTGTGGCTTGAGGCCGAAGACATGCGTCATACAAGGGCACTATTTCATGGAGCCTCAAGAAAATTAGGTACCAGTCTAATAGGGCTCAATTGAGGATAGTCGGGTTTGTTACAGGGCACTGGTTTACCGGTCGTTTGAAAAACTTGGACATCACCAATATTCCAGTCTGCCCAGATGCAACTCAGAGGACGAAACCCCTCTCCACCATCTTGGGGATGTGATGGTACTCAGCCTATTTCTTGTAGGTTGGTATGAGCAGATTTCTTCGGTGTTTTAACGCCTAAATCTGCCCACTCAACCTTTAAATAGCGAGGCTGACCTAGTAGAGCCGAGTACAAGGGTTCAAAAGAACCGAGTGCTCGGCTCTATGTCTAAATGTCAAACCTTACTTCTCATTTCAATTGAAAATCACTCAGCATCGATTGAGTCACATAAATCTTCCTTAAAATATATTTGAATTTTTACATCATGCATTAAACCATTGTTATATATATATATATATATACTCTTGATTTAAAATAACTGCGTGGTGACTCAAGCGCTTTATAAATATCATCATCATCATAATGATCATGATCGTCATCTCCTTCTCCACTACCTTAAAAAAAATCCATTCAATTCCATTAATGCCTTTATTAGGATATAGACCATGACTACGTCCCCCATGTCTTGGCAGCTATGTGCTCATATAAATATTTATATAATGTGCTTATATATATATACATATATCATTTATATTTATATAATATAAATCCTTATACACTTATTATGATATATTAAATATTATATTAATAATAATTGTGAAATAATATTGAACCGTACGCTCACGGAGGTATGACTCGTAGATATTTAAAAATTTTTTGTACTTTGGCCACTTACCGAGAGACATATTTATTTTCGCGTCAAATTCAGCCATATTGTGTGGCTTTATTTTATTAATCGATAAATTATTAAAAATTAGCGGTCAACGCTAACAAAAAAAGTTGTTATTTAAACGCGCTTACAATCGTAGTGTCGTAAGTTAATTTATTTAAATTCAATCAATAATAATTATCACTCTTTATATATTTGATGATGTAAATATATACACTGCGAGCTGTAAACGACACTAATGGATGACAAACTACGACGAACTGACCATCAAAATGGCGCCGGTTAAAACCTTCGTCTTCTACTAGTTTTTTTACTGCGCGTGCGCGAGGTTTCTGCTGCGCAGCCGCAACCGGTATTAAAAGTGCGCGCGCCACTTTAAATACAAGTAATTAAAAAAATAAAAACATAAATAGGTTATTCGTGTATTATTTTGTACATAATATAAATAATGGACATTTAAATGATTTTAAATGAGTTTCTATTTTTAAATTTTAATTTAAAAATTTAGTAACATTGTAGTTTTTTAAAATGCAAATTTGAGGTAAAATATGTGACCGCGTAATAAATTGATGTAAATTTGAATAAAAAATCAAAACAAAAAATGAAATTAAAGGATTTATTAAAACGATTTACTAATGCACCGAAAAATAAATCTAGTCATGATGAAAAGCCACCAAAGAAACTGGAAAGACCATTATTTATTTACTGGGCTCTTGCTGGAGTAAGAATTTTGCTTACTCTGCTACCACAGACAGGATACATTCACCCTGATGAGTTTTTTCAATCAATCGAAGTTATCGCAGGTCATTTAATATGTATATCAAATAATTTTCCAATGATATTTTATTCAAATTTTATAAACGTCAATTTTTTTCCAGGCGATCGTTTTGACATCGACGTACACAGACCATGGGAATATAATGCAACATTTCCGATAAGATCTGCGTTTGTATCTCAGCTGGTAGTCGGAATTCCTTATTCAATAATAAATGTACTGTCTCCTTACATCTGGTACTACTTTCAAATAAATGTCAGAACGTCATACTTCTTGGTGACTGTTCCACGTTTGACGCTGTGCATTTTATCATTTACGTCAGACTACTGTCTGTACAAATCATGCCTAATGAACAAACAAAATTATCGATCGCGGTTAATTATTTACGCGAGTTCGTACGTCATAGTGGTTTACGCAACACGCACTCTGTCAAACTCCATTGAATTAATCCTGAATACTTTATTAATTTACTACGTGTCTAGGTGCATAGTATACTCTGAGCAAGTAGTGATCCAGAGCGATCATTTTAAAAATGCTTATGACAAAGCTCAGAATATTGTCGAACGTGTTAAATATTACAAACTGCGTGCATCGCTTCCATCGCACTCGCTCAATCATTGCCTAATTATCTCTAGTATTGCAGTACTTGGTATTTTCAACCGTCCAACATTCCTCGCTTATGCATTTCCTACTATTTTTTTCTGGCTCCAACGAGGACTGGGCTCAAGGAGTGTCAACCTCTGGGATTTCCATGTGCGCATTCTCATATTTATCTTATGCGGAATACCCGCTACTATCTTCTTGATAATCGCAGACAGCTTCTACTTCGGTTACTTAACTCTCGGAGAAATAATTAATCTAGACATTGGATTCAAAAATATCATCGTTACACCTTTGAATTTTTTAAGATACAATTCTGTTACTGATAATCTTGCTGACCATGGACTACACCCACGGTTCCTTCACTTTTTAGTCAACGTACCTCTTTTATTTAACATTCTAGGCATCATTGGTCTCATTGTTGGCTTGAAAATGTGCCATGGGTAAGAAAAATCATGGAAATAAATATAAAAATAATTAAATTTATGAATTTACTTAATTTACAGCATCACTAAAAGACAGTGGTTGGAATTACCACGGATCCAAAGTATTGAAAGCTTGATGACCGCTTGCTTTATAGTTCCCATTGGACTGCTATCAGTATTTCCTCATCAAGAACCGAGATTTATTATTCCTACAATATTTCCTATCGTGTATCTCTACTCGCCTATCATTGAGAAAAGCAATAAAAAAATAGCGGCTTGTAAAAATACAGAACAAGTCGTGCGATTAGTACAAAAAAATATTGGAGTACGTAGACTGCAGTATCTCTGGGGTATAAGTAATATTCTACTGATTATTTTTTACGGATTTCTCCATCAAGGAGGAGTACTACCGCTGACGAGGCATATTGCCAAAGAATTAAAGTCAAAACCAGAGCTTACACACATTCATTTATTTACTTCGTACACTTACTCGCTGCCTACTGCGCTTTTACAATTAAGAAACACTAAGAGAGTCTACATGAGCTCAGATCAGCACCGCTACAAACTGAAACAAGATTTCTTTCTCTATGAACAAGGAAGCAAGTCAATGGCCCATGTACTTGAGGAAATAAATCATAAAATGAGTGAATGTGAAGCGAAATTTAAAAATGATAAAATTCCTTACAGACTTTACTACGCAATGCCTTTGAATTTGTTTGATAATTTTGTTAATGAGCACAATCTAGCTGTCAATGGTACAAATCAATATAATTTTAGTAATGTTACTGTTTTTTACCCGCATTTGACAACCGAAAAATTACCTCATTTAAATTTGTTAAGTGATATTGAATTATTTCAAATTGATAAATTTGACGTTTATTTTGATAAATTTGTCCCTTGTATATTTGATCGTTTTGTTAAATTTTTCAAAAACTTTGGCTTGTTAGTTGTTAGAATTAAGTATCATAAAAATATTTATAATTTATAAAACATTAATATCATGTAATTATTTATCTTGTACATTTTATATTTTAATTATAATAAATAAATTTTAAATTTTAAAAAAGTCAGTGGAAGTCAATTGCTTATATTAAGTATTTGGTTTAATAATTAATGATAATTAATCGGAATTTTATATTTGATGCGGAAGTAAGTCAGCCGACGAACATCTAAGGCTCCGGAGACCTGTTTGGTGTCCTGACTTTAAATTAAATGTTTTATTTAAAAAATATAGTGACATCACAGGAGTTTTATCAACTTTCTAATGATGTCTACTTGCAATATTCAATTCTTATTAATTAACTAATAAATTAAATGAATTAACATTCCGTCAGAGGCACAGGCAAATAATTGAATAAAAATAAAATTTCTTTACATTTCTATAAAATAATTTTATTAACAGTACAATTTATTACCAACGGTAATTATAGTCCAATTATTTAAACAATAAAATTTGAATTAATTACAAAAGCACAACATCCAATTGATTAACAAAAAAAATCAATCTAATGCTCATCACCTCGACTATTCAGTTGTAAAAAATAACAAAAATAGTAATTAGTAAAGAAAAATGATATAATAAATTAATAATTCTATAAACGACTAGTGATTAATAAATTTTTTTTACTTTTAAAGTCTTTTTAGTTTAGACTAGACTATTTGAAAAATAAAATAAATAAATAAATATTAATAAAATAATAGATCAGTGTAAATAATTAGCAACAAATATGTTTGTAAAATGACTTGAGTACAATTTGTAATAAAATTATGTTTTATATTTTAAAATAAAAGTATAGTAATCATTGGTGTGCTAATGAAGATTAAATAGGATAAAAAAAGAAGTTAAATATAGAAAATGTCCCAGTTAGTGACTCTTTGTCTGTTAAAAAAAAAGTAATCCAAGCAATTAATAATAAAGCGAGTAATAAATTATCAGAAACAAATAATCACTAGTGTGTAATTAATTAAAGAGTCAGTAATTGGTATATTTATGCCAATAAATAGTTAATCTTCTCTTTTTATCATTCAATATCATTATCAATATCGCCGGAAGACAACACAGTTCTCATACCAGCAACTGCGACTTTAGCTTTGTAAGTGTCCGGTTCGAACCAGCGAATCGGTGACTGAAAATAATAAAATTTATATTAAGAACATTCTCAGACAATACTCCCACTCTTTAAAAATATTCAATGACAGTTATCAAAGCGGTGTTAAAATTTTATTAATTAATTATAAAAAAATTAGAGCTTCAATTGAAAAAATGACAGCGTAATTACAGTTGATATTAATTAGTAATTAAATAAAATGTGATAAATAAATTTCAGTAAAATCTTTATGTCAGATTTTCAAATTTTGTGGATTAAAATTTATTTAATAAATTTCAATTGACTTCTAATTTATGACAACTGCAAGTAACATTTTTTTTTAATTAATTAATTAATAAAATTTGTCCTGGGTCATTTTACCCTCGGCTTGATGGTTCCAAAGATGTACTGGATTAGAAAAATTAATCAAGCCTAGGACAACATAACCCGGTCATTAAATGTAATAAAAAAGTGGGTGGCACTGTCTAAGAATGCCCTTAATTGATGAGTGATTAATAAGTAATTAAACAATTAATTGTTCCATCACCAGTATCAGCAAATAAAGTCAGCTTACCTTTGTTAGGAGTGCAAAAAAAAAAGTAAAAAAATATATTTATATAAAAATTAGTCATTTTTAACAAGCAAGGAATTAGTTGTTAATTATAATTGTTATGTGATTAGATATTAATCTTTTTATTGTACTTTGATATATCTACATTTAATCTTTTAAATCTTAACGTTCTTCTAATAAAATTTTGATCTCAATTATTTAATAGTAAATATGTATTTGATTTCTTATCTTTGGAGTTATTACATTTCTGTATCTTTGGAGTTAATATGCCACGGATAATTAAATTATATCTATATATTACTTCTTATAATTAATTTACTTATTATTATAATAATAATAATGATAATAATAATATAACTCCTTTATACCAAGACGTAAATGCATCTGAGATTCAATACAGAATAAATACTTATTCATTAACTAGAAGTCTTTTCACTCCTCGTACTCCAGGTACAAACAATATATTTTTTTTTAAAATACAAATACTATCACGTTTAATATCTTTATAAATATCAAATATTTTTTGATCAAATACTGCACTAATTAAAAAATTTCCTCTATATTAAATAGATGGGTCTAATGCGCGCATAGACAAGATAAATATTCCTCAAGTAGTTAATAAGAAAAAAAAAAAAAGAAATTCATTAATTAATTAAAATAGATTAATAACAATGAATGAAAAGTATGCATTGTTAATTACTGATTAATGATTAAGCAGATCATTAGGTTTTGTTTTTAAATTTTAGTATTGTTCTGTTTAGTATTTGGTTAGTATTTAGTAGGATCGGCGATGACGATCGCAGTGATCAAAGTTTCCATGGTAAAAATTTGTACGCATAAAAGAATTATCAGTTGACCGGCGTGTTTCTACCTTACGAATAATATTTGGACATTCTTCTTTAATGCGGACCCAATTGGCCGGTGGTCTTTTAGCGTAAGGACCTTTTGCGCAAAGCAATAATAATTCATAGGACATTTCTCGATTATCTGGAATAAAAAATAAATATTTTACAATATTAATAAATAAATAATTAAATAAAAATTACCGTTTTGTCGATTATTTATTTCTTCTTTGATCGTTTGTTTAGTAGATTTAAAAGTTTCTTCACTTTCGGAAGTCGCGTTACTCTCCAAACTTGTTTCCCTCTTGAGATTCACAGCAGCATTGACATTTGCATTATTATCAGGTAGCTTAATTTGCTGATTGATAACAGGAGTGTTGGGAAACGATGAAGGAAAGTCATCAGTAAAATCAAAGCACTCGATACCACTATCACCAGACCATTTAGAAAAATGCTCGTCGAGAATTATTTTGGCAGATCTCACGAGATTCAAATTGCTTCCGGTTATTTTTAATGAGTGATTGCCAACGTTGACGGTGTGCTTGTACTCGCCGATGCTCGCGTCGTTGGTTGACAAGCTGTGGAGTAACGTTGATGAACGGATTTGCGACTGCTGGTATTGCTGAGGAAGACGATTACTCTCGTCCGACGCACTGCTGTTAAGTGATGAGCTCGAACCTCCGATGCCGCTCTTGTCCACTCTAGCTGGTCCCATTCGTACTGGTGAAGCATTTCGTTGAATGGTTTCTTTTATTAAATCTTTCGCGTAACTATAAAGTCAAAAAAAAAATTAATTAATTAAATTATTGAAATAATCAGATTTATTAATAATAAATTATTTACTGAATTTTTTCTTCTGAAGTCCCAGTTATTTGGACCAGTCGTTCTCTAGCTCCAGGATTAACTGTAAAATATTTATAAATTATTACAATTAAAATATTAATCAGTTATTATTATTAATAAAATAATATCATAGCTGTTATTATATAAATTTAATCGTGACGTAGATTGTTACGGTGCATATTAATTTTCAACCATGCGTTCTTCTCTATATTAAATTTAAAAAAAAAATGTTAATTATAAATGATGATAAATGCCGATTAAAACTAGTATGAGTAAAAAAAAAACGAAGTTATTAATTTTGCGTTGGATGCACGTTAAAATGAGTGGTCAATAACACAATGCACGCACTGCATACTTTAGTATTAATATAATTAATTTTGTTGATGGTTTATTATATTTTTATTTTCTTATTTTTTTTACTGTACTTCGTTCGTTGTCTTTTTTACCTCGCTGAAAGGAGATGATTGTCTCGCTGAGCTCCTCTATCATGTGCACACGTCTTCCCTTTATTCCCATCACTGTTTTAACGTGCAAATTTTTTTTAAACGTAAAATAAATTATATATATCTAAGTCATAAATCATAACGAACTCTAATATCAATGAATAATAAAAATAAATTGCGTAACTTTATAAAAATAATGAAATATAAATATAAATAAATAATTAACCTTTTCCAGAATCACTATTGCGGATGACAACTTCATCTTTGCAATAATTTTTACCAGGAATCCGTGTTGGCTTTGCAAATTTCCCGCTATTTTTAATAACTTCGCCGACACCCAGCACCGGAGGCGTTTGGGGTGATGTCAAATTAAGTATTCCTACTTGATTGGCCATTGCATCAACACCAATAACATCCGGCTGCTAATTTACATAATTAAATTAATAAATAAAATAATAACAAAGTTAAATAAATAAATAAATAAATTAAACACAAACTTCATTCAAATCAGCCAATTTAGATGTATAATAAGCATCCATAGAGTCGTTGTAACGCCACTGCTTGGCTCTTAGCTCAATAAGTTCCAGCAGATGAATTCTTGTCGTCAGATCGAGTCTCTCGTCTTGGCTTCCATTACGAATCGCTACAAAAGCTCTGTCCAATTGATCTAAATCAAATAAAAAATATTTTTATTCCTCAAATTTTGATACTAGGGTTTAAAAATTTTAAATTACAAATAAAACCTTTGTAGACTGGTTCAAATTGATGAGCACACTGTTTTAATGTGTTGCACATTGTAATAATGTTCTGCTGAAGCGTTGGATCATGAAAACCATTCGATAAATTCGAAGCTACGTTATCAATGAGAGATACCAAGTCTTCAACTGCAGTTATTATTATTCATATTTGATGATTGATTGATTGATAGATTGATTTATTAATTAATAATGATTGTAAGTAAATACCTGTAGCTATTCTCTCATCAATACTTGAGTGTCGAAGATTAAGTTTCAAGGGCCGAGGCTTTTCGTGTTTTTTCGTCATTCTAGGTCGTGGTGTTAACTGCGTACTAGCCATTTCAAATCGTTTTAACTGTTAACAATTAATTAATAATTAATAACTTTATTAATTAAAGCAGATTGATCTGAAATAAAGAGAGTGGTCTTGAAGAACTGACGTTTTCAACACGAAGCTAAACTCTAGACTAATGAACTTGAACTGGTGCTTGAATATGAAGAAAGATAAGAGTGAATGGTATACTTTTGAAATACGGTCTTGAAAAAAAAAAGGGAAAGGAACCGATAGAAAAGGACAGCAGGCGAAGGAAAGGTAGCAGGCAACGCTGGGAAAAGCTAGAACAATAAATATGTTAAAAAAAAAGCTTAAGAAAATCCTGGAAGAACTTAATTGTACTGTGAAAGTGCAATAAACTTAATCTGGGAATTCCCAATTTATTGAAGAGAAAAAAGCAGCACCCAGATGTTGGACACAATGAGCTAAAATGTAAAGAAATAGTTTAAGGATTAAATATTTTTGAAATATTTCAAATTTAAGCAAATACTGTCAAGGATTATGAATATTATTTATTATTATCGTTATTATTACTGATAAATAATAATTTTTAAAATAACTTTTGAGGTTATAATTTGAATGTTTTAAATCATCATACAGTAAATTAAAAAAATATGAAAGCTTGATAAATATATGATAAATATTTAAGTTATTTATTTAAAAACGAGAAAATAATGAAGAAATAACAAAACTGTTATTTTTATTTGTATATAAAAAAATAATAACAAAAGAAACAAAACAATTATACTAAAAATAATAGTAAATATATGAAATATATATAAATAAACGAGCTTACATTGTTGGTAAAAATTTTATAATAAAACTTTTTTTTCCTTTTTATATTTCAAACTATTTCGCTAAGCAATTTTGATATATTTTAAATATAAAGATTTATTAGATGTGAATATACAGCCAACTTTTTACGTCACTCAGCTATTGCCAGACGAGAATAAAAACAGCTACAATTATTTTTTTTTTATCCTAGATCAAGAAAAAAAATTCCCAACTTTAAAATTTCACAATATGTTTATGTACAACATAAATTTTTAAAATTAACAATACAAATAAAATAAATGTCGTTCACTCGTTGCCTGGATAGTTAAGTAAATAAATTTATTTATTTACTTATTTATCACAAAATATTTTATTTATAATTAACTATTTAAAAACTTACGTTAATTATTTTACAAACGATTTACGGATGTACTTCGAACAATGGCTTTCTTTGTAAAGAATATGACAGGAGGTTTCGTCGTTTCTTTTTCCTGTTATACATGTACACAAAGGAATGTACATATATATTTATTCAGATGACTACATATATATATGCACTTGTTCTATGCTATTGGCATTTGTTTTTACATGTATGAGTATGAGTAGATAAATTGAAGGCGGTGGTGGTGTGGTAAAAGAAATATGATTTAATGTATGATAAAATAATTAAAATATAAATCACGTATACACCTTTAAAATAATTTTATTCTGCATAAAATAAACGATATTACATCTATTATTTTGTTTTATTATTACAAAAATTAACAAGTAGTTATAGTAGAATTAGTTAATTGAACTAAATAAATTTATTTACATTATTTAACCTGTATATAACTTAAAAATTGTATGATTATTTATAATAAAACTAAATCAAGAGTCCAAACTTAATCACCAAATAATAACAAATGAGTATTTGTTCCTTAAATTATAATCATGATTTTTTTTTTTACTTTTTTTTTTCATTTTTGTTTTAACTTATTTATAGTAAATTCGTAAGCTCATATGTGTAGGAGGTTCAAGGTAGAATGGAGATGATTTTTTTTTCTTTTAATTTTAAAATTGAATTTTTAGCATTTGGAAGTTTTGTTGGCTTCTTAGTTTTTTAAAATTGCTTGGAGAAATTTTGGCATTTAAAAGTTTCGCTTCTTCTTGAAGCCTAGAGAAAATAATTATCAATTAATTGTTTGTTATTTTTATACTAAATAATGTAAAAGACTTAGGACCCGATCAAGGAACTAGTGGCCAATCACTCCATGTCTCAGTATATCTGTACTTGGTAAAAGTTATTAAATATAGATTTAAAAATACATGAGTGATCGGGTACTAGTTCCCTGATCGAGAACTGGGTCAGTTACCTTAAATAAAAGTAATTAATTAAATTTTATACATACGTTTCTTAGTTTTTTCTTTAGCAGCACGACGTTTTTTACCAGCAGAAGGGCCACCAAAGCTTGTTATTTCATCACCAAGTGTACCCAGGGTTGACATTTGACGATTGCGATGGTTTTCTTGTTTAGAAACTGGTAATCGTGTCAAGTAAGTTTCTTCATATTCAATTTTTTGTTTGTGTTCATTACTCAAATCTATTTTCTTTTCTCTGTCAAGACTATCCTCCATAGGCGTATCGAGGAATTCGTCTTTCAATTCACGTAATATTGCACCTGACACTGCTTGTCTGCGAGATCGTTCTTCAGCTTTGCGTATTTTATCCAACTTAGTGTCATCTCCGTCTTTAAAAAGAATAAAACACAATTTAAATAACTGTCATCAGTTCTTCCAAAACAAAATCTAATTCACAGTACTTACCATAATGGAGAGCCGCAATTTTAGGTGGGACATAAACACCTTTCTTCTGCTTCTTCTTATCAGTATCTTTGGCATCACCTTCTTCTTCATCATCACTCTCATCCTCATCCTCATCATCCTCATCAATTTTAGCAGCAAAAGCATCAGGATTGGCTTTGAATTTAGTTGGGTCCATGTCATCATTACCAGCACCACTCCCTGTACTTCTTACCAGTTTGTCAATTTGATACTTGAGCTTGTAATCAATGGGTTTTATTTTTTCCAATACTGTTTTTATTTCAACAAGACGATCAATCGATGGACTGCCTTCGATTTGTTCTCCAGAACATTTTTTTAAAATAATGTACGTCAAATTAATGAGGTATGAGAGTAACATGTGATATTTAGTTTCTAAAAAACTTAAGCCTTTGGAGGTTGATAATTCACCATTTTTAGCACGACTCATCATCAATTCCACCAGTTTATTAACTTCAATAACACTTGCATTCATTTCAATTAAAAGACTCAGCGACTGAGCCAAGTCCTTCTCCTCCATTTCATCCGTAGCCTGTCAAACATTTTTTTTTATCAATTTTATTTCATCCATTCTTTTTATACCTTTTTTTTCTACTACTTTTTTTATTCTTTTTTTTACTTTTATTCTATTCTTTTTTCCTAACTTTTATATCAATACTTTATCAGTTATATTTTAAATCTTAATAATAAATACTTACGATAACCATTTTCAGTAACTTTTAATTAATACTTTTAATACATAATAATATTAATTTAAACCGTGTATCTATTTTTAATTATTTTTCGCACGTGGAACAACAAATATTACTCTCACATCCGCCATATTTGTTTCCCAGTACAGCCACATTTAATTTAAATTCCATTTAATTTTTAAAAAATAATTACCCGCTCAAAATTACCCTCCATTAATTAATAATAATCATTAAAAATAATTTACATGACCTAAATTACCCCGAGTAATTAATAAAAAAACAAATAAAAATTTCCTCAACAACCCAGAACTTGACTCACGTCAAGACGCAACTTCCGGCGGTAAAATTTGAATTTCCGCGGGAAACTTATTGTTGACAATTGATAAGTTGAAAAAAAAAGGTCACCGCTTCTCACACACACGTCACTGGGACCAATGGGGATCGTGTAAACATAAAATTTAGTAGTTGCGATTGGTCGATCAGTAACTAACTCACAATGTATTAACAAATAAGCGTGGCTTGTGTCGTCACCTGGACTAGTTCCAAGAGAAGAGCTGCTGGCGAGAGACACCAGCCGCCTGTGAGAACAAGTGAGCTAGAGGAAGTCAGACAAAGCGAGCAAGCAGAGATTCCGAGTGTCAGAGTGAGTAAAAGCAAATCCACCCCCACTACTCGTGATAAAGAAAAAGAAGAGAGAAAAATATACACAGTAACACGTCCGTGGTAGGTCCTCCTGAAGCTCGGCCATTTGCCTCAGCGAGTAGCGAATTGTAGCTGATTCGTGAGTGACACCAAGTGACACTAAACCTCAGGTCTAACAAAAGATTTTCATTTTTAAATATTTTTTTTGACAATTACCTGGGCGGGTTATACCCGTTAATACGTCAAAATAACGCGTCGAAAAAGGATGATACATTCGGGGCGTACGAGACTCGAGGCAAGTATTTTTTTATTATCTTCTATTGTGTTCAATTATTATTATTATTATTGTTACTACTATTGCTATTATTGTTATTATCATTACTATTATTATTATTATTATTATTTATTTATGATTATCATTAGTATTAGTATTTTTTTGACTATGGGTATTTGGTAGGACGTTGGAGAATTTATAACAAGAGATGACACAAAGACAAAGCTGTGGTAAAATTGACGGATGAAAATAAAAAAATTTTCAAATAAGAAAAAAAATAGACAGATAAATAATGAAATGTTTTTAGAGAAAGGAATAATCGTATAAAGTTTATAAATAGTGTGGGTGTATACATGTATGTGATAGCACTTGCATGTGGATGATGTTATTAAAAAGGAGTCTTGCGTCTCAATGTTGATCGTTCAATGTTGTGTTGTCATTCGTCGAGGCGAACAGCTGACTGCGTATTCTCTCTTAACTTATATATTGTACTCTCGTCTTTAATCTGAGAGTTAAGTCGCAAGACCACTGGCATGATAAATATTTTTATTATCTTGTATATCATTTTTCATTATCATAATCATAATCATTTACATTTCCATAACATTTACAAGCGAAGACATTCAGTCGCCATGGGATAACTGATAAATATAAATTAATCAATTTGCCGTTGACCTTTTTATACTTCACCCCACAAAAAAAGGAGCGCATATTATTTTTTTTCTGTTGCTAGCCCACGTTCTTTGTTACAATTCTTTTATCCGTAAGTTTTTTATCCTGCCCTTACTTAAATATTTTTTTTACCCTCGAACACAAACGCACACTAGACCTTCAGCTGATTGTCTTCTCTCCACCGAATTACCCCTTGCAGTCGTCGAAACAAATCTTGATCCGAGATAAAAAGTCATTTATTTTTATTCATTTTTTGTTTTATTTACTTTTTATGGCTAAGATAAAAAAATTGTATGGCTTTGAGTCACAATTAGTTTTGGCAAGAGATAAAATAGATGAAAGAAGACGGGGAAAACATAGTAGAGGAAAAGAAAAAAATGAAATGAAAGAAAAAAAATAACTTGGGTTGTTGTAGCAAAAAGTAAATGAAATAAAAGTGCATAAAGGGATCCAGACGGTTGCGAGGATGGAGCAATCGACGACGGCGGGTAATCAGTGGTCGAAGCACCATTATCCCTACCAACATTATTATCATCATTACCACAATTATTATTACTATCATAATGATCACCATCATCGTCATCATCACCGTCACCAGCATGATCAGCAGCATCATCAGCAGCAGCGTCAGCGGCAGTGCTGCGATCATCACCACCATCAGCAGCAGGAGTGTCTGCCGAGCTCTTACTATATGTCCCCATCGATAGCCCAAATCTCGATGGGTAGTATGAAAAAACAGTCCTCTGGTGTACAGGTTGGTATTTATCATCGGTCTTCAATCCACGTGCTAGCTTTATTTCTCTTTGTCATCAACATCATCATTTTAATTATAAATAAATATATATATAGATTTATGTGCATATATGTTATTTAAATTGTTGTTACTGTAATTTTGAATTTTGAAATTGCTTTAGTGTTTTGGTAAAATTTATCAGTAATAATAATTAAATTATAGCTAACATGGGTATTTCATGACGACGAGGCACAAATAAACAAAAAACTGCCAAAAGAATTACTGCTAAGGATCCTATCATATCTTGATGTAGTCTCGTTGTGTCGATGTGCTCAAGTAAGCAAAGCCTGGAACGTTTTAGCTTTAGATGGATCCAATTGGCAGCGGATTGATTTATTCGATTTTCAACGAGACGTTGAGGTAATTAATTATTATATATGATTATTTATTAGGGATGTGCTAATAGTTCGAGCTTACGAATTATTCATATATGTAAGTATAAATTTATGTTAATAGGGACCAGTGATAGAAAATATATCAAGAAGATGCGGAGGTTTTTTACGTCAGCTATCCCTCCGCGGTTGCCAGAGTATAGGCAACAACTCGATGAAAACACTCGCCCAATCTTGTCCTAACATCGAAGAATTGAATTTGAGCCAGTGTAAAAAAATATCAGACGTAACTTGCGCTGCGTTGAGCAGCCACTGTTCAAAGTTACAGCGTTTGAATCTAGACTCGTGTCCGGAGATAACCGATCTTGCGCTCAAGGACTTGTCAGATGGCTGCCGACTACTTACTCACATTAATTTGTCTTGGTGTGAGCTATTGACGGACAACGGGGTCGAAGCACTGGCACGTGGATGTCCAGAGCTGAGAAGTTTCCTAAGCAAGGGCTGCCGACAACTTACTGATCGGGCCATAAAGTGCCTCGCTCGTTACTGCCCAAACCTCGAAGCAATCAATCTCCATGAGTGCCGAGTAATTTATTGCCGCTTGTCATTTAATTTAATTAAATAAAATAAAATTAACTATTATATTTATTTATTTGTAGAATATAACTGACGACGCAGTGCGAGAATTAAGCGAACGTTGCCCGCGACTGCACTACGTTTGTATATCAAACTGTTCAAATTTAACAGACGCCTCGTTGCTGATGCTAGCACAACACTGTCCACTGCTCAGTATTCTCGAGTGTGTTGCCTGCACTCACTTCACTGACGCTGGTTTCCAAGCCCTCGCTCGAGTAAGCTGTCATTTATAAATAAAAAAACTACTTAAGCTAATAAAACTTTATGAAATATAAAGGTCTTATTATATATTTAAATTAAAATTCAAGTATAGTTGTCATTTTCATTTTCATTTTTTTTTTAGAACTGCAGGCTATTAGAGAAAATGGATCTAGAAGAGTGCACTCTCATCACTGATGCCACTCTCATTCATCTTGCAATGGGTTGCCCGCGACTTGAGAAACTGGTACATTTAAAATTTTAAAATAGCTTCTACTATTCATTATTAAAAAATAAAAAAACCTATTATTATAATTTTTATTATTCTTTGCAGAGTTTGTCTCATTGTGAATTAATAACTGATGAAGGAATACGACAGCTAGCACTGTCACCATGTGCTGCTGAAAATTTAGCCGTTTTGGAGCTTGATAATTGTCCACTTATAACGGATGCTAGTCTTGATCATTTGTTGCAGGCGTGCCATAATCTTGAACGAATCGAGCTTTATGACTGCCAGTTAATCACTAGATCCGGCATACGTAGACTTCGGGTAATTTTATTATTTAAATAAATTTATTATTAACTACATCGCGTCATTAATTCCAAAAGGACTTATATTTCGATACGTCAATTGGCAGTATACATATAAATATATATTTGATTTACCAGTCCGGCAGATCTGTTTATGGGTCTATGTACTAGATTTTTAAATTGACAGAAGGCTTCCGGTTCCCAACTGTGCTTTGGAGCAAACGAAACCAGAAGCCAAAATTTCTGGCGAATATATCAGTCATGAAAAATCGGCAACTGGTCTGCGGCTGATTAGATTATTAATAAAAAAAAAGTCTTTTTGGAATTAGTAACGCGATATATCTTTACTATTATTAATTAATAATGAATTTAATTGTTTATTTAGTCACATTTACCAAAT
This sequence comes from Microplitis demolitor, assembly GCF_026212275.2. Taxonomy (NCBI): domain Eukaryota; kingdom Metazoa; phylum Arthropoda; class Insecta; order Hymenoptera; family Braconidae; genus Microplitis; species Microplitis demolitor. The sequence goes on along the minus strand of NC_068549.1, from coordinate 2,504,761 downwards.
ATCAAAGTACATGCGTACTTTGCACCAATGACTCCACCACCAAGCGCCGGCGCATCTCGACAACGTTACTGTCGTTGCTGTGTTATCCTGTGATTTAACAATCGATTAATACTCATTATATATGAGTAATTATAAATAACTTGTTTATTGATTTGCCATCGATTTATTGGCTGGTGATGGATGACATTCATCCATCAAAATAAGGAGAGTAGCCTTTTGATGGTATTTTTGAAGGAGAAATAAAATGTTATTACTGCGAAGAGTATTTGGGGAGAGGTTTGTTGAGCAAAAATAAAATAAAAATAACCGAGTCCGCGTTTAAATTGATCACACATTAATCGACTAAATAAATATCCCGATGATATTTGTTTATTATATTGATTAATAATAATAATATTAATATGTATTTTTCGGATTACTCTGTATTTTATTTGTAGGCATTATGTTTCATTATTATCATTATATACTTTTTTTTTTTTAATGATAGACTGTTTTTTTTTTTTTTTTTTTTTTTTTTATTAATTAACGTTCTCTGCGTTATATTAATTAACTAGGAGAGTACAGACTGAAAATGAGAAACAAACAAATCAAATTTTTATTCGCGCGGTTTTTTAAATTTAACAATTTATAATTATAATTATTAATAATCGTTATTGTTGTTAATACTAAATATTTCATAATTAAAAATATGAATGTGTTTTTTTTTTAATTTAAATTTAAATCTGATAATTTAAACCGTATTTTTAGGCCACTGAAAACAATTAAATTAATGACAATTTAAATCGCACGAGTTTATTCAAACGATAAATTATTTAATAATAATAAATGACAGGGTCATTGATGATGGTATTTGCAAACCGGAAATGAAATTAAACAAACAAAAAAAATTGTCGTGGCACGATTTTAGCGGGGCCACTTGTAAAGTCAAGTGTTTGGTTATTAATTAAAAACCAACAATTAATTTTAATCGACATGGTCGTTTTACAAATAAAAAAAAACATCTAAAAATAAAAACAAATGGATGAAAAAAAATCCTAAAAAGCGCAAGTTATTTTCAATCAAGCGCGAGCTCGCCTACGAGTGTTGATTTTTAAAAAAATAAATGGAAACGTAATGGATTTAAATGAAATGGAGGCCAATAGTTGAAATAATATTAATCATTAAAATAATTAATTAATAATTATAAATAAATAAATAAATATATAATATGTTTTATACGCCACATGTCATCATTAGATAAACAAGAAAAAAAATTAATTAATCGTCGTGTCTACTATCACATAAATAGTGTATCAGTAGTAAATACCTTACGTCATATTTGGAAAGTCGCACATGTCTTGAAACGTACATGAGCGAGTCGTTTTAACGATCCTGCGACTAATATATAATCTATATAATAATAATATATACATTCTTAAATATATATATATATTTATTATATACGGCTGTAAGTTTTGGGGACATGCGATTGTCAAAGTTATACCAGCTACTAATCGCGAAAAAAATATAACTAACTCTCTTATCAACGTACTGTTAATCGCGTTTGATGTACCCAAGTAGCACACGGCTTTGTGACATCTAAGATACTAATTTTGAGACTGTTTTTTGACCCATTGATAAGGCACCAAAATGGTGACAACAATCAGATATTTATTTCCTCAAAAAAATATCTGCTTACAAGACTTGACACATGTGACGACATAAATTTAATCACAACTATTTCGTGTCGCTAATTTCAAAAGGACATATTTTTATACGCCCTTTTGGTTTTAGTCACTAAGTTTAAAACCAAGGGTGTATAAATTTTTTTTAGCTGCAAATTATATTGTAGACTTATTCTGGAGCTGGAAATTTAGAAAATAAATTTTAAGAGGCAAAACTGTGTATTATTTATGCTAGATGCCCTTTTGGTTTTCAAAATTTTTTTGTCTTTAGCTATAAGTCTGCAAGACGATTGGCAAAAAAAAACTATATGCCCTCAGTGACTAAAGTCAAAAGGGCGTTTAAAAATGTAATGTACCTGAAGATCGGAACGTTTTTCGCGGAACGAAAATGAAAAGTAAAAAATCTACTGGATCTAGATTTCTGAAATATTTTGCACGTCAGCCGAAAATTGTAGGCCACCCAACTACTTAAGGCACCTTCAAACAGTCAAATTACACAAATTTCCTGTGACTTCTAGGACCAACATCTGTATGTCTTATTAATATAAAAAAACTTGGCTTTGAGACAAAAAAAATGAGTTTTGTCCTTTTAGAAGACATCTTAAAGTTGTCTGTGCTGCTTGGGTATTAATGAAAACGTCATGTATTTGTGAATATAAAATGTAACAACAGATAATAAAGATGTGTAAGGTATGAGTAATAACGACGAGAATGTGATGAAAGCGTTTGGCTGTGTTGTAGTGAGATGACGAAGATGATGATGATGAGTTGGGAGATTATTGTTCGGTGGAGGTCAGAAGATTGTTGAATGTATTATTTAAATTTAAATAATTAAGTAAGACATCATAGATATGTTTCTTTTTTTAAACATTTGAAACCCAAACGAATGTCGAGATTGCTTTACTGAATCGCAATTTTATCATATGTATATTTTCAGTAATATATGTGTACTGTAAAATAAATTAATAACGAATCATTAAAATTATCTGTTATTTATTAAAACTCTTGATTTATTGATCATTAAAAAAAATTATAGTTGATACTGATTATTTTTATTACTTTTTCATTATAATTTAATGGAATATTTAAGTGTCTAGTATAAAATATCAATAAATAAAGTTGAGTATAAGTAAAAAAAAATTAAAAAAGCGAACCGTATTTTTTTACACCAGTTCCTTTTTTAAGTTGAACGGGTTTTTTTAGGGATGGAGAAGGACTGGGCTGCTGGTTGCTGGGTTGTCTAGTAGAATAATCTTGCGCCCAATCGAAAAATCCGCATGATTTAGGAGAATCCTTTGAGCATGTGTAAAACTCTTTGCCTTTGTTCGGGCCGTCCTTTTGCACGGTTTGTCTGGTGTGGGAGAAGAAAAAAGGAGTATTAAGTCAAGTGTTGTTGAACTATCGGAAAAAAACATGAATAAAAATAATTAACGTGAATCAATACGTACTTTCGAGCTGGCTGACCACAAATACACCTGACTTGGTTTCCACCCGAGTTCAACGGTCTATTGTATTGATCCGCGGGTCTATTTTGATCATCGCCCCAATCGTCCTCATCCCACTGGCAGTCGAAATTATTCTCAGGTTGTTGAACGGCGGAAGGTTGTTTCCGGGCGGCAACATCAATATCAGCCCATTGAAAAAATCCACAAGTGCTTTCTTGACCTCTGGGGCAGCCGTAGAAGGACCTGCCTTTGTTGGCTCCTTCTTTCTTCACCACAAATCTATTAAAATAATAACAGAGTTCAAATAAATATACAACGCGGCTTAAATATTTTAATTAACTTGCTTTCGAGCTGGTTCTCCACAAACGCAAACTACTTCCTCTCCGCTTTCATTTTTATTTTTTTTAACTGGTTCCTGTGAGGCTCCTCGATCATCGCTGTCATCATCATCATCCCACTGATAATCATTGACGTGATACTCGTCACTGTTTACATTTTCAACCCATTGGAAAAATCCACAAGTGCTTTCTTGACCTCTGGGACAGCCGTAAAAGGACCTGCCTTTATTGGCTCCTTCTTTCTTGACAACAAATCTATAAAAATAACAGAATTTTATTAAATCAATGGAGCCATTGAATTTAATTAATTATTGATAATTTACTGGCGAGCCGGATCTCCACAAACACAAACTACATCCTGTTTTTTATCATTTTTATTTTGTACTGGTTGTTGAGGACATCCTGGATCATCATCATCATCCCATTCAAAATTATCAACGTCATATTCAGCTGATTTTTTTTCAATGTTTACGTTTTCTACCCATTGAAAAAATTTACAAGTACTGTCTTGAGCTTTGGGACAGCCGTAAAAATATCGACCTTTATTGGGTCCATCTTTTTTTACCATAAATCTAAAAAAAAAATAGAGCAAGTATTAAACTTATTAAGTAAACCGTAAAAATATTTAATTAATTTAATTCATATACTTTTGAGCGAGGCCACCACATACACAAAGTACTCCATCACCATCCCATGGGCCTTCATCTTCCTGGGACTGAGACGAGTTTTTGTTTTCCCATTTAAAAAAATTACAATTGCGACCTGGTTCTTTAGCACATGCATAAAATTCACGGCCTTTATTATGACCTTCTTTCCTTACAATTGATTTTTTCGCCGGCTCGTTGCATTTACATTTATAATTATAACTCGGCATTTTTTATTTACAAATTCTCAATCATAACTTTGTCTGCAATATTTGACAGCTGATTCTGCAACTTCTAGATTCCGAATGAGAGGGAAATTCTTATGACTTCTACTCGAATTCGAACCAAAAATAACTTTTTACGAAAAAAAAAGTCGGTAATGTTCATTCTTACCATTTCAGAAGGTAAGCAAATTTATACATAAAATTTGCCTAAAATTGACGACAACTTTTTTTTAGTCAACTTTTGAAGTAAATTTGTATTCTAATTCGGGCATTAAATTTACGTCAAATTCAATAGCAAGTTGCATACAGATTATCGTAAAAAATGGAAAAGTCCGAAGTTGACGAAAATTTGATGAAAAATTAAAGGAAATTTTTGAATATTTTTTAATATTTAGTTCCCGCTCAAATTTTTTATTTTATTTGTAGAGGACACTCGCGCTGTCTCGACATAACCTATTTTTTATTTATTTACTAGAAATATATGAATATATATACCGTATTAACAAAAATAAAATTACGTCGGTCATATTTATAATTAAAAAAAAAAATAGAATTAAAATACAAACAAAAGTTTATTTTTAAAAGTGAAAAAAATTTCATCAATATTTAAAATTATTTTTTGTAAATAACGAAGTCAAAATATCACGGATATTTTAAATATAACAATTAAGTTAACCTATATAAATATATAAAAATATACGTAAGTTTTTTATACTGAAGTTACCTGACGTCTTATAATTTTAAAATTTTTTTAAAACGAAGTAAAAAAAATATTTTTAAAAAAATGCACCTGTAGTTTTTCAAATTTTCTACATGTGCATATCTTTAGTTTTTTTATTTTTTTTGTAGTTGATTTGTTGAGAAAATCCAAAAATTATTAATTGTTTTGTAAAAATAATAAATTGTCAATTAAAATAATTTCAGAAAAATGAGCAAGTACAGAAATAAAAAAGAATCATCTTCTGATGAAAGTGACAAGGAGGAGGAGAGCCGTAAGAAAGACATCAAGGAACGTGATGAGTTTGCAGAACGTCTTCTTCGAAAAGATGAAGCGAAAACGCGTAAAATCGCAATGCCCGCGGGGTCAGCCGCTGAAGCGGCGAAAAGATTGAAGCTGATAGAGACTGATGCTCGGGACAAGCTTCTGCCAAAGCTTAGGGTCGAGTCACGTAGGCAGTACTTGGAGAAACGTAAAGGCGACAAAGTTGCTGAGCTAGAGGCTGACATTATTGATGACGAGTATCTTTTTGATGAGGAATCCCTGACTGAGCGGGAAAAGAGAGACAGAGAACACAAGAAGCAGTTACTTCAACTGGCGATCGGGCATGAGAAAGCTCGTGACCTTGAACGCGTCCAGCGTTACCATATGCCACTGGCTGATAGAAAAGGTGAGAAAAATGACCTGGAACCTGATATTACGGAAAATGAAACGCCGCAGTCAGAGCAAAGCAAGTGGGAGTCCCAGCAGATGAGCTCTGCCGTCTACAAGTTTGGCGCTAAAGACAAAAAACGTAAAGAAGATCATGAATTACTTCTGGAAGACGAAATTGAATTTATCCAGGCGCTTCAGATGCCTGGTTCTGACAAAATTAAAACAGAAGATGAAGAAGGAGCAAGTCGTATCGTCGAGAGCAATAGATTGCAATCTATCGAAGAGACACAAAAGAGTTTGCCTATTTATCCATTCAAGAAGGATCTTATTGAAGCGATTAAAGAACACCAGGTGCTAATTATTGAGGGAGAGACAGGGTCAGGGAAGACGACCCAGATTCCTCAGTATCTACACGAAGCGGGATTTACTAAAGGTGATAAAATGATTGGCTGCACACAGCCGAGACGTGTCGCCGCGATGTCTGTGGCCACGAGAGTCGCTCATGAGATGGCCGTAAAACTCGGGAATGAAGTTGGATATGCCATTAGGTTCGAAGACTGCACATCCCAGCGTACGAAGATTAAATACATGACTGACGGTACGTTACACCGTGAATTTCTGAGCGATCCCAGTCTTGAATCCTACAGCGTGATAATAATCGACGAGGCTCATGAACGTACGCTGCACACTGACATTCTTTTTGGTCTCGTAAAAGATATTGCGCGTCATCGTCCGGATCTAAAGCTTCTTATATCATCAGCAACTCTTGATGCAACGAAATTCAGTGAATTTTTTGACGACGCCCCGATATTCCGTATTCCTGGACGTCGTTACAAAGTTGATATTTATTATACAAAGGCTCCGGAAGCTGACTACGTTGACGCTTGTGTCGTTTCAATTTTACAAATACACGCGACCCAGCCACGAGGTGATATTTTAGTATTTTTCACAGGTCAAGATGACATTGAGACGTGTCAAGAGATGCTGCAGGAAAGGACAATGCGATTGAAAATGAATGAACTGATAATCTTACCAGTCTACGCAAATTTACCTAGTGATATGCAGGTTAAAATATTCCAACCGACACCACCAAATGCACGCAAAGTCGTGCTGGCTACAAATATCGCAGAGACCTCGCTGACAATAGACAATATCATTTATGTTATTGACGTTGGATATGCGAAACAAAATCACTTTAACGCGCGCACGGGAATGGAGAGTTTGATAACAGTTCCCATCAGTAAGGCGTCTGCGAATCAGCGAGCTGGAAGAGCCGGCCGAGTTGCTCCCGGTAAATGTTTCCGTCTGTACACCGCGTGGGCTTATCAGCATGAACTTGAAGACAATACGATACCTGAAATACAGAGAATCAATCTCGGCAACGCTGTACTGACATTGAAAGCTCTGGGTATTGACGACCTGGTTCACTTTGATTTTCTAGATCCGCCTCCACATGAGATACTGGTCCTCGCACTTGAACAATTGTACGCACTCGGAGCCATCAATCATCGAGGACAACTCACTAAACTGGGTCGTAGGATGGCCGAGTTTCCGCTGGATCCGATGATGGCAAAGATGCTGCTTGCGAGCGAGAAGTACAAGTGCTCTGAAGAAATCGCCACGATCGCTGCCATGCTCTCAGTAACTGGAGCAATTTTCTTCCGGCCTAAAGATAAAATTATTTATGCAGACACGGCGAAGAAAAATTTTCACGTACCAGGAGGTGACCATCTGACGCTACTCAACGTCTACAATCAGTGGCAGCAATCAGACTTCAGCACTCACTGGTGCTACGAAAACTTCATTCAGTACAAATCGATGAAAAGAGCGCGCGATGTACGGGAGCAACTTGTAGGACTGATGCAACGCGTCGAAATGGATTTAATTTCCGGGCTCACTGACACTGTCGCCATTAGAAAATCCATCACCGCCGGTTATTTTTATCACGTCGCACGCTTATCCAAGAGCGGTAATTACAAAACAGTTAAACACAATCAAACAGTATCTATTCACCCGAACAGTTCGTTGTTCCAAGAACTTCCCAGGTGGATTGTCTATCACGAACTTGTAGTCACCGCCAAGGAATACATGAGACAAGTAACTGAAATTGAAAGCGCGTGGCTGGCAGAAGTCGCTCCCCATTATTACAAACCAAAAGAACTCGAAGACTCGACGAATAAAAAAATGCCTAAAGTTGCCGGGAGATCTGCACCAGATGGAACATAATTAATTAATTAATTAATTATTAATATTATTTTTGTATTAAAAAATATATAAATACATTTTGTACATATTAATTAGAAAAAAAGTTAATTAAAAAAAATATTTATCGGAAAAAATAATTTATTTGTACATATGGGTACTAATTAAAATAAGAAGAACAATTAAAAGCAACATTTTTTACTATTAGCACAAATAAAATAATAATAATATTAATTACTATTATTATGATTATTGTTATTGAATGAAAATATAATAAGTAGATAGTAAACTTTGATCTACATAATGCACATATTAATATGTATATTATATCGTAATTAAAAGTGATATAATAATCATATTAAATTTTTTTATCAACTCAATTAATCTTAACCCGAATTTTTATCGATAACTATCAGTAATTACAAAAGTTATTTATCATTTGTTTTTATTTAATATTCATCAAAAAATACTTAATTATTTAAATTATAATTTAAAAGGCAAATTAACAACTTAATTAGTTGTTTTTATAAATTTACAAATGGTCTAAATCGCAACATTAATTAATATTGTAATTTATTTAAATTCCTAAGCCTTCTATTAATCAAGAAAATAATAAAATGTGTTAACTGTTATTAAAATCTTGTAATTTTCAACACTTTAATTATTTTAAATTAACATTTAAATATTTCCTTCTAAGCTAATGAGTAATTTACATACTCATGGCATTTATATTCAACAAAAAATTATTATTTTTTAAACTCAAAATATTTATCATTTTTTTAAATTAACTTTTAATATTTAATGGATTGTCTAAACAATTGGAAGATCACGGAATGATTTTATTTAATATATATATATATGTATATAAATATAAATGCTATCGGAAAGTTATAAAAGGCACTGTTCCATAATTAGCTATAAACTATTAATTAATAATCTCCTGAATCCTACGTCAATATTACGCAATAACAAAGTGTACACTTTATAAGAAAATATATGTGGTCCCTTGATATAATGACAATTATTTCCTCTTCTTTATAATTTTTTTTCTAATTATGTTTGTCTCTCCCTCTCATATTAAGTCCACATTAATAATATTAATCAGCGTAAATAAAATATTAGTAATGTAGACAACTGTATAAATAAAATCGTGAATGTAAATTGTTTGATAATATATATATATATTATTTAATAATAATATATTAAATATGGGCTGGTTCAACATAATTAGCTGGCAACATTCCGTGACGTCCGGTTCGTTGTACAAGACCCGTCATCCAGCCCTCGTCGATTGCCGTACAGTTGAGAATAAGGTCGCCGTCGCAGAAGCTCACTTCGTCTACATCTTGCGCCTCGTAATCATATAACGCGCGGTAGACTCTCTGGTTTTTTATTTTTAAATAAAAAAATAAAAACGAAACAAAAATAAATAAATTAAAAAAAAAAAAAACTGATAAAGTAAAAAAACCTAATACCCGATCGAGGAATTAGCACCCGATCACTGAACTAATACCCGATCAGGGACCTAGTACTTGTTCAGAGAACTAGTACCTGATCAGAGACCCAATACTCGATCAGAGAATTAGTACTCGATCACTTCATGTATTTACTAAGTATAGATATACAAATATATGAGTGATGCTGTACTAGTTCCCTAATCGCGTACTGAGCCTCTTACCTTATTTGAATAATTTAATAATAAAAATAAAATAATAAATTTAAATATAAAAATAAAAATAAAAATGTACCAGAGTATTGGCTTGTACCGGAGGCGGGTGCGGCTGTTGCTGTTGTGGAACATGATTATTATTATTATTATTAATACCAGGCGTTAAAGATCCGTAATACTCATTGACTGGATCGATGTCAGCAACAGATCCTATTTTTCTTGCCGGTGGATTTGTTACTGCACAATAAATAAATAAATATAAATATCATAACAAAATTACCCAATAGATTTAAATAAGCACATTCTTGCAATATCAAGTATCAATAAAAATACATAAATAAAACAACAAAGCCGTGGACATAAAAAGACAACTAAGCGAGACAAAACATACCTGCGCCCTTATCACTTGTATAGATAACAGTAGTGGCTGCTTGTCTAGCTGAGTATGGACTGGGTCTAGCCTCAGTTATGGGATCATAGTCAGCTATTTTTCCTGGCATTTTATTAACAGGACTTACTGTTCTCACCGGCATTGCAGTATTAGCATTAGCGTTAGCGTTAACGTTAGCATTAATAACACTGCTCGCAGGTGCTATTGAACCGTCTGTATATTCTACGTACTCTAAAACACATATGGCGACACAATGACAATAACAGACACACATCACCATCACCACCAACGATTATAACAATGTAAAATTTATTTATCTGTTACCTATTTGTTCGTCATTCTCTCCCGTCATCGTTCTCTTTTGCTCCATAATCGCTTTCTTCTGCAACTCCCCGTGATACGCAACATTTGATATTATTTTACTATTCTGTTTAATCCTTAGTGTCTCTGGATCATCAGCTACTTGTGTAAATTTACCCTTAGCTTTTTCAAATTCAGCATGATACTTAACATTACTCTGTATCTTTGTATTCTCGGCAATACGTTTTAGTTCCGGTGTTTCGGCCATCGTTGTGGCTTTTGCTTTTGGTATGTGCCTGTTAAAAAATTTATATTTTATTAAATAATATGACCCGGAAGTCAGATGACAATTAACAGTTGGATTTTTTTTTAAACAATTGCAAAAAAGAAAGTATAAATATGCATATGTAGAATTTAAAAAACTATAAGTGGAATATTTTGAAATTTTATTAGATTCCAGCTAATTTGAGATCCTGAAGTATGAATTTATATGTAGCGAATATGAGAAAATTTATAAATTTAAAATAATGAAATTGAAAAAAAAGCGCGTACTGTTTCAAATATTTAAATACACATTCTTTAATTTTTACTCTACCCAACTAACACACTTGGCTTTGTGACTAAAATGACAAAACAATCAGAAACTATGTCACCGAAAAAATATCTGCTTAAAAGGCTTGACATAAGTGACGACAAAAAATAAATTACAAATAATTGTCAAATAAGTTATTTAGACGATTTTTCAGTTAAAATTTCTTTAAGAAGGGAAAAAACTTCTAGAACCATCATCTCTATGTCTCATTCATTTAAGAAAACATGGCTTTGAGACAAAATTTTTCTTGTCCTTTTAAAAGACATCTTAAAGTTTTCTATGTGCCTGAGTAATTAAATTTTATTTATTTATTAAAAAATTTTTTTAATTTTCAATTGTCAGCTACATTCATTCCTAAAGTTAGGAGACAATCTCCCAATTTTTTTTCAACAAATCATTTAAATTACAAAATAAAAAAAAAAAACCAAAAATATGCACATGTAGAAAATTAAAAGAACTACAGGTGGAATTTTTTAAATATTTTTTGTTGTAATATCTTTCTAATCGAATCCAAAAATTATAATAGAAAAAAAAAATTAATGTAACGACACTTTCACAGAGAAGCATTAAATACTTAAAATAATCATCTCCCTCGGCGTTCGTTTAAAATATATATAAAAATACATATTTGTTTTACTTTACGTCCACGTGATAAAATCAATGACCATCTTCCGTCATCGATTAAATAACACGACGATATTTATTTATTTACTCGATAATCAAATTATCAAATTATTGTAAATACTTACGCTTCACAGTACGGTTGTTTATTAAAACCCTTATAAGTTCTCATATTGAGGGTCATGCTGCATCCTTGGCACTTGAAACACTGCTTGTGCCATATCTGAAGATAAATATGTCAATCAGTATTTAGGTTTTATTATCTCAAATAAAATAAAATGATTATACTAGATGATCAATAGCCCGCAGCAATTATAATAATTAACTAATCATATTACTGAAAATAAAAGTTATCCTCATCCTCATGGTAATAAATTAATCGTAATTCTCTTTCATTTAATTAATTCATGACATCATTTAAACGTGGCCGTGAGAGAGCTAGAGTACATTGGGAACGTCAAACAAAGAATATTACATTCACTACCCCTCTCTTTTAATATCCATGTCCTTTTTTATTTAATTTTTAAAAAATAAAAATTCTCACGCAAATTAAACGTTTCCATTTAACGTCATCGTTAAAAATAAAAAATAAAAAAAAATCTCAAGACCGAGTCTAAGACGTCAAATAAAAAGGTTAACTCGATGTACCGGTAGTTAATTAATTAAACACCAGCAGGATCCAGATGGAAACATCAAATAAACCCGCCAGTGATTGATCTTAAAAATAAAATTAAAAAAAAAAATACTAACCTTATCAAGACATTTAAGCTCCTCGATAGGATATACCGTTTTTTCACACCGGGCACAACTCTTGTTCATTATTATAATTTAAAAAAAAAACTCGTATCGTTAAATTATTTTTTTACTGCAGATTTTCGGCGACTGTATATTTTATTTAAATACAATAAATATGAAGTAAGTAGTTGCTGGTGTTCTGAAGAATATAACGTTTTTTTTACGTGGGTCTACGGTGCCAGCTTGCAGTTTTTCGTTGATGCGTCACACACATTTAGAACCATACCAACCCATCCAATACTTGAGGATACAATTCACAAATGACGCAAACCCATACACCAGCTCTCAACTATCGATGTTCAAAATAATTATTATTTTTAAATATTATTATCTATGTACTTGTTTGCACGAGTATTAATATATTAAATGTATGACGGATTTTAATAAATATAAATAAAATATATGCAGCTGATTATTGTACACTTGTATCACCTAGAATGTGAACCAGTCAATGAGTGTGTGTTTGTGTTGAATGGGTATATATATGTATGTATATATATATGATGCTGAGTAAAAGTATACTACTACAATTAACGTTTTAATTCCGTAATATTCGTTGACGAAACAAAATAATACTTTGTCCTCTTTCTATTCCTTTATATTCTTGTACTTCTTCTACTTGCTACTACTTATGTTACTATTACTTATATATTCTTATTCATTTATTAGACTATACATATTTTTATACATTTTTCATCTGCTAAGCGTCAGATTATCACTACGTCAATCATTTTCCTGATAATTATTTAATTTGAATAAAAAACCGGGAAAAAAATTTTATTTGACAGCTAAAATTAAATTTGAATTTTTGAAAGTGAAGTTTATTATTTAATTGCGTAAATAAATTAATTTATCAGGAAAAAATAATAATTATTTGTATTTTGAATCACGTAGTGAAAAAATAGCGGCATTTGGTAGTTTGCTCTTGTTCATGATTTGATTCAGGTCACCCGGAATTTTGTTGGTTATATTATTTCTCTTGTTATTTTAATTTTTGTTAAATAAAATAATTTGAATGAAAAACAATTAGAAGAATTAGATAATTAATTACTCATGACAGGTTACAATTAATTAATTTATTTGAGCTGTAATTTCAAAAATAAATAATGAGCGATTTTTATTCACCTATGAGATGTATTTCGCCGAACGCAAGGTATTAATTATTGTTTTTTATTTAATAATTAATAGCGATTGTTATTTATTTATTTTGTTTTTAAATTTAAGAATGCTGGCGCCAAAGCCACAGGTACAACAAACTTTGGATCTGAGACAAGCACAATCACGAGTCAAAAATAGTATCACATGGTTTTTGATAAATGGAGCACTACTAAGTATTTTGTTATTTGATTTGTAAGTTTTACTTTTTAAAATTATCCTGTTTGATAATTAAAAGCGTTCTTAGATAATGCCCCACATTTTTTTAAATATTCATTGACTGAACTGTCACGATCATCTTAAAATTTTAACAATTAATTTTAAAAAATTTTAAGTATTAACTTAAACGAAACTTATTAAATAAATTTCAGTAGAATCTTCATGTCAATATAATTCAAATTTTCAAATTTAGTAGGCTTAGATTTATTTACCACATTTCATTTGACTCCTAATTGATAACAATTGTATGTAATTTTTTTAAAACCTAATCAGCGACAATCACAACTATTTTGTCCTTTTGTAAATTAATTTTTCAATTTTATTTTGAATAATTAATCAAATTTGAATATGATTATGACAGTTGTCATTTAATATTTTAAAAAAGTGGCTATTGTCTGGGAATGTCTTTAATTTAGAGTGATTAATGTTAACTAATTAATTTTTATTGATTAGATTGTATGTTGATGCGACGTACAAACAATTTATGTGGATTGAATGGGTTCTAGTATTAATATTTGGACTTAATGCTTTGTATCATATCGTAAGTTATGTAGTAGGAACATTCAATATGCGGCCAGTAGTTCTGAACCCTGAGCAAAAAAAATTATTAGGAATAACTAATGATGAGACATTATTTAAATCAACTCCACTGACGAGCGAAATCAAATCATGTTTACCAGAGCCGATTTCGCCGATAATAAATATGACGACGCCGTTAAATTTGAGCAGAAGATCGTTGGGTGCTGGATTAAATGAAACCAGTGAATATTTTTTAACTCAAGTTTATCAATAATTATTATTTACTTATTATTAGTTTTTTATAATAATGGTTTATTGCAGAAACTTATTCAAGTCCGTTTTACTGTGGACCGGGAAAGTATTCCAGCTCACCAGCGTCTCCGAAGAGTTTGAATAACACGTCGACGAATAATTCTTTGAGTAGATCATTGAATACATCAATGAACGGAAGCTTAACCGGCGAGGGACTGATTCAAGATGAAACTGAATTGCAGAATTATTTAAAAGACGTAACGGAACGCGAACGTAAGACCACACACTCGACAGCAGTCGATCAGCCGTCAAATTTACTGAGTTCATTTTGGTCACACCCGGCAATGCGTAATCCTGGTGAAATATCGCCGTTATTACGACGATGTACTTATCAGTTAGCGCCTACGATTGATAAAACAAAATCATCAAGTCCAGGAAATGAAGAAGGAACATCACCACGCGGTTACTACGGAGCACCTGACGTCTGGCGTAAATACAGAATTGACAGCCACAAAGTGAACCAATGGACTGCTAATTTACGCATGTGGATAAGTAAAACTGTTGTCGAACGTGTTATGATTGAAATAGATAACGTCAACGCGGCGTTGATTCGCCACGGGCTGAGTGACTCCCAGTTAGGACACGTGGGATTAGACCGTCTGCGCAAACTGGCTCAGGCTCAGAATATCGTGATAGGAATCCCGACTCTGCCAACTCTGGTACCCTTTCTCGAGATATCAAACAATCAAGACTACCTAGTTAAAAGAATCAAGGAACTGTCCAAAGGCGGGTCTATGAGCGAGTTCAAGTGGTGCAGCGGCGGATCTTACAACGGAAAGCCCTGGGACACTAGCTTACCAACAGACACAGCCATCATCATGCATCTTGTCTCTTCCTACATGGACACCCAGCTAGAAGCTCCTCTAGACCAACCAGATGCCCGGACATTTACTTCCAGGTACATGGCCAAAAGTGGGTCCGAGTTACCGAGAAACAAAGGCCCCATTATTGTCTGCCAATCCGTTAACCCTCCGCATTACTGTCTGGCTCTCAGTGGCGATTCTTTGCCAGCAGATTACGAAGAAATACCTCGGGTAATTATTATAATTTTATTATTATTTACTATTATTAATTAATATCTAATAATTTCTTGATAATTAACAGGGTCGTAATAACATGTTCCATACTTTGTTACTCTTCCTCTACATTATTAAGACACGTGACCATGGAATGCTGGGCAGAGTTAATTTAGGAATGTCTGGAATAAATATTCTTTGGGTTATCGATGATTAATAAATAATAAGTACTGTAAATTATTTAGTATAAATTAAATAATTATTTTGTAATGTAATTTATCATACATTTTTTGTGATTTTTGTAAAATAAAATATTTTGTGATTTAAAATTATTTTTTTAAATTTAAATAACGCGCCAGTTTTCATTTTACTTCCTGGTATTGCAATATCTCGTTTTGTTACTTCTTGTTTACGTAGGCTACATATTGTTGGCTTTAAATAAAAAAAAAAAACGGAAACGTCATAAATAAAATAGATTCTATGGTTGAAATAGAATGAATTGATAATTAAATTGGGAAAGTAGAAAAAAATAGGTAGAGATAAATTTAATTGCGAGAGTAATTAATCATAAGTTGCAACCTAACCTGAAAGGTGAGCTACAGAATGAAGTTGGTAAATAAAATAATTATGTACTGATTATTTATTTATTTAAAAATATTCTAGATAATTGGAATGAATTAGAAAAATGGACGTGAGCACGTTATTCCGAGCTAGTGTTAAAAGCGTGAGCATACGTCAAAAGGCGTTGGACAGCGATGACAAATCAAAATCACCACCTAGGAAATTACGTCATGAGTCAAATTTTTATAAAAAATCTCTGGCGGTAACGACACAGATAACGAGACTAAAAGAGTTTTTGCTAGAAAATAGACCAGCTTATTTGAATTTTTCTGGACATTTGATTAGCCAGGCGCGGATGACTGACGCTGAGCGCGATCAGATTGACAGTGGAGCCCAGGAAATAATCAGCAAATGCTCGCAGTTGATAAAAGAGCTGAGACGGGATGTTGCGGATCAAAATATTGGACAGCAGTATCATGAGCATCAAGAAATAATGATATATTTAATTGAGGAATACTTGAATAATGTTTGCAAAATTTACTCCGAGCAAAAAGCAATCCGGGTTAAGAAACAGTTGGAACTTAAATCTATGTCTAAATTGGAGCTGAATGTTAAAGCAGTCGAGGAGAGTTCAAGTATTTTATCACAAAAGTCTGGTTTGAACTCGACTGAAGAAAAAAAAAGTTCATCAGCAAACTCGAGTCCGCTGAAGGTCCAGGAGATGAATGGAGACGTCAACTCGCTGGCTTATGAAGAAGAATTGTCGACGGAGGACGTCCAGATGTTTGAAGCCGAAAACGAACAGCTTTACAATGAACTGAATACTATTACTGAGGAAGTAAAACAGATTGAGAGCAAAGTCGTTCACATTGCCGAGCTCCAAGAAGTATTCACTGAAAAAGTCCTGGCGCAGGATCGCGATCTAGACAAACTGGTATCTACCGTCGTCGGGTCTACTGAGAATGTAAAAGAAGCCAATGAGCAGATACGTCAAGCTATTCAACGCAATGCTGGACTTCGTGTTTGGATTCTTTTCTTCCTGCTCGTCATGTCCTTTTCCCTTCTCTTCCTCGATTGGTACAATCCTTAGATTTTATTATTTGCTTAAAAATTCCGTTGTACTCTTGCTTCAATATCAATATTAAAATATTAATGTCTTTAAATAATGTATATGTTTTTTACTATAAAATAATCATACTGAAGTTAGCTGACGTCTAATAATTCATTTTAAAACGATAAATTGTAAAAAAAATAGTATATTACATACCGAGGGAGTTCCCACAAACAGGGACAAAAATTTAAACTTTCAGGTGCAGATCTGATGAAGCATTGTATACACACTTGGATTGAAATGTTCTACTTTTCACCCTAGGTATGTAATAGTATAATTTCCCGTAAGAGAAAAGATTTTCTTCCCTCTATACAGGACAGGAATTTAAACTTTTGGTGTAGGTATGGTGAAATATACTATTAAAAAATTGCACTTATAGTTTTTAAAATTTTCTACATGTGCATATTTTAAGTTTTTTAAATTAAACTGCTAAAAAAAATCCGAAAATTGTTAATTGTCAACTTCAGGATCATAAACAAAGGTTCAATAAATCAGATCCATGATTTGCCAAAATATGCCAATATATTTTAATTATCACCAGAACAATTGTACATAATATATAATAACTACGGCTTATGAAAAAATGAAGATTTGTATCGAATAAACGTACTTGTTTTATTATTATTATCATCATCATCATCACTATTTTTTTACACATTAAATGTTCATGTACCGAAATTCTAGTAATTGTTCATTAATATTATTTATTATCATTAATTATTATAATTATTTCAGTTGCTTATGTCCTCCACACTCTTCTCTACAACAGTACAGGTAAAATTTTAAAATTGATTTACAGAGAAGATTAAAAATAAAGAAGAAATTAATAGTAATTATGATTTACAAAATTCATTGTGAGGATTTTTATTTTTTTTTTCATTATTTTAAATAACATAAAATATAAACCTCTGGGGAAACGTATTAAAAAAAGATAATTATAATAAAAATATATGATTAAATGGACCTTTTGATGACTTTTATGATGGCTCTGATGTTTTTTTGTGCTTACAACGTTCTTCTATCCCTGGTACGGTCGCTCCCTCGACGATGCATTGGACGACCCAGGTTGTTGTCACTAGTGGAATTTCATAGGACAGAGCTTTTTTCTCTACCCAAGCTGGACAATTTTGATTTGTCACGACGACAGTCGCGTCAAAGAATTCGTCCTCGGGACTGTCAATAAATGCAACGACACCACCGGCGTTTTCAATAACGCGCTTCCAAAGATTAACAGATGACTCCGCTACTGATATCTTTGGTATCACGACTTTCAGATGCTCAAAGGGTTTGTTTCCGGGACGCTCGTGGTTCTTGACGTAGTTCTCTAGTCGAAGACTGTAACCGGCTGGCAGCTCTGAACCCTCGGGACTGCCAAGTTTGTTGTTGATGCAAGACGTGATGATCCATTGATGATTGTAAGGTAAGATACCAACAGACAGGCACAGTAAGCTGGTTGCTGTGATATTTGGAACGTTGGTGATAAGTTTGGTCTTTGAATATTCTGCTGGTGGGATTTCGTCGAATGTATTATAGACACGACCACCACCAGCGGTTATTTGCTCGACCAGTCGTTCACGTAGGAATGGAATGCTTGACCACTCGACCTCGTAGTCGGTTCCTTCTTCAGAGCAATCGCTGGGCACAGGCTTGGCTTGTTTGATAGCATCTAGACACTCCAGTGGCGCGCAAGTTAGTATAAAATTAAATCTTTTGAATAAAGTTGAACCGGGTTCAGGTATCGGGCCGAATTTCTTTATTGTCTCCTCATCGTCGGCTTTCTTCTTGCTCTTTCCTTTGCCTTTTATCCTACTGGACGGTCCTTTGGAGGTGGACGCGCTTGATATGCCAGCAATCTCTGGGTTAACGTCACCCAGTTCGGTGACAACTTCGGGCTTAGTGTCGGAATCTGAAGTGTCATAATTTTTTTTAGCATTTGATTGATTCGAAGCTGCCGATTTACCGCTACCACTTGTTCCCTGTGATTGGGCTTGCGAAGCCCGTGAAGCCGATGGGCTGGTGGTACTTTTGTGTCTTCGTGAACCCTCGATTACATTATCCAATGTTATTTTTTCAAAGTGCGGTGTTGATGGTACCTCAGCACTAGCTATCTCAGATTCTTTAAACTTTTTAAAATGATCTGGTGTCAAAAATATATCTTTTATAGTAAGCCGTAAATTTTTTTTTTCTTCTGTTTCTAGATGATACCAAACTTCATCACCATCTTTTTCAACTTCATTAATAACAGCAGATGATTCATAACTATCTTTTTCATTTATTTCTACACAGACAATATCATTTGGTGATAATGTATCATTAATCACATAAACAAAAGCTTCAGAGACTAATTTACTTTTGTCATCAAAGAAATTAACTTTAAATTTTGTTTTATTTTTACTGACAACAACTGCCGGATAATAAGTACCGTCAGACCATTTAGCAAAACATAATTTACCAACACGACTATCAGCGCTTTCATCAACAACTGGTGTTTGATTTCTCAAAGTACTCGCAGCTCTGCTACTAGCTCTGCTAGGTGTTGAAACAGCTGGTTGTGCTTTATCTTTTTCTTTTTCCTTCTCTTTCATACTTTTGAATTCTTCTTGAAGACTGATTGCTGCTTCTGCAGATGCTTTAGTAGCTCCATTAGTTCGTGAACGAGTGCTGCGTGTTTTAGTTCTCTTAGTAACTTTGCCTTTCTTACTGGTCTTGGGAGTTGACGGAATAGCTTTCGACTCCGGAGTTGAAGATGCCATTCTGGTTAACGGGCCATCGATATGTTCATTGGTGCTGCCATTGTGTGCTGATAAATCAGCGGTAGCTATTTCATTATTTAGGTGATCAATAATATTTGTTGTTATCAAATTGACATTACGCCATCCATGCTTTATGTATTCAGGACTTTCATCAATAGCATTCATATCATGAGGCTTTTTTGCGTGTTTAGCAAAACCACGAGGTAAAGAAAACGGGTTGTCTTTTGTTGAAGACTTTGTGGAAGATCCGCTTGAAGACTTGACTGATGAAGCGCATGAGGAAGAGCTTGATGTGCTTACTGTTGAAACAATGGAGTGACGGCTAGGTGGCAAGGAATAAGGCAATGGATGCGGATTGCTGGATACCGAAGACGGTGATGATATTTCTTTATTGTCAGATGCTGATACATCAGCCAGAATTGATGTGTCACTATTCATACGACTGGACGGTGAATGAAGATCAGGATAATTTTCACAGTAAACTGCCGTAACTTCTTTCCCAACGCATTCCTTTGAATTCTGACTGTCAACATGCAGCAAACATTTGACTTTCATGACAATTGTGAATTCTCGTTCAACTGGTACGGTTTTAATCTTAGACTTGTTGTCTTCGATTGACGAATCAGCTTCATTGTCACTGGGTAACGTCACGACAATCGGAACACTGTTATCTTTGACGACAATATTTATTTTTCCTGATTCGTCGCTCAAGTCTGATTGCATACTCGCAGTGCGATCACTTTCAGAGCTTTTAGAAGAGTTATTACCATTTGTTATTTTATTTTTATTACGAGTATTATTGACGATCGTATTAGAATCAGAAGCTTGTGAGCCCTCATCTTCTTGGGAAGAATCCAAAACAATTTTTTCACCATCTTCATCAAGTTCCACAACTTCTTTGGGCTTTGGCGGCGGAGCTAAAGCTTTGTCAAAAATAACTTCTATACTCTGTCGTGATTTTTTAGAAGCATCACCAGTTACACTGGACTTGACCACCAGCTCATCGGGTACTGTGTCTTGTGCCTCGTCCTTCTCGGCCTTATCCTCCAGCACGTTCTCCAAAGCCTGGGACAGCTCCGAAAGTGACTCACCCTCCACTTTATCATTAGCCAGAGTATCTTTGACCCCATCAATAGCCTTCACCGTATTTTCATTAGCATCTGCGACTTTATCTTTACTTTTATCATCCTGAGAGTGCTCAGTAGAGTTTGCCTCACTGCCAAAAGAACTTTTAACCGGCTCAATAACATCAGTGTCAATTTTCTGTATTTTCGACGCCGGCTCCTCTGATCCATTTCTTTTGGCCATCGGTCTTTTTAACGGCGAAACTCTTTCATCCGGAGGAGTTCCCTCTATAATTTCATCTTCTTCCATCCGCTCCATTAGCTCGTCTTTATTTTTATTATCTTTATCATCGTCATTTATATTCCTCTGTAAACTTGAATCTTCAACAGCTCCACCATCTTGAACAGCATCATGCTCCCGCGCTTTTGCCAGTAACTCTGCACACAACTCATCAAATAAATATACAATTCATAATTATTATTACTATTACAAAAAAATAAATAAATAATACATACCCTCATTATCTTTATTTTTTTTACTATCAATTTCCTGCAACGAGGAATCAAAATCTGCTAATGTAAAACTTTGGCTATCATTGGGAATTGTTGAATCAGCAGTAGACGCGTTTGCGAGCACATTTTCATCAACAGCAATATTACCCAATGATTTATCATCACCAGATGTTTCCATTAAATTTTTAACACTTTCCGACATTATTATTATTTATTATTTTGTTTTATTCAAATAATTAATAATAAAAACTTTGTTATTTATATATAAATTCACTTTTATTGGTTAATAATGTTTTTTCTCCCGGGTAAACCTGCATAGAAGTAACTTTTTTTTTTCCTGCTTGCCGTCTACTTACAAAGACACCAATAAAAGATAACCTTTTATTATCTATACATTTTTTTTTCGACAACGCCCCGTAGTTTAAAAATCCAAACTATCGCGCGGCCGCGGCAACCGAGCTGTCACTTTTATCAACTGACAGTTCATAAAATTTAAAGATTATCAACTTGCTGGTGGCTGGTCATCAAGAAAAAAAATAAAAAGATGAGTATACTCTCTAGTCTGATGACGGATTAAATATAGTTTGTGGTTTTAAATATAAAAGCTGTGTTGATGTTGGTTTTATGTCACACACTTTTAATCTCGGAGTAACAACGTGGTGATCGCGCAATGAACAACTAATTTATCTCCCGTATTTATATTATTTTTTTTTTTATAAATAAAATATTTAAGTGGTCTTACACTTAATATTCATCATTAAAATAAACAATAATGACTAAGTTTAATATTATTAATTAATTATAAATAAATTAATTACTCCATTTATTTATTTATTTATTTATTTGCTGATAAATTAATCAGTTGGCTTGTGAATGTGGTAATATAATTTTTTATATTTTTTATAAATATTTGAGTGGATTAACTGGAGACTGGAGGAAGATTCAGAAGAGTGTTTGTGTTTGTGTTGAAAAAAGATGGCAGCCGCATTGACCGTAGAACAGGAACAAGTGAGTTTATTTATTTAAATATTTTTAATAAACTATTTTTATTTTTAAATTTATTATTGATATTTCTACCAGCATACTCAGTAAAAAAAATTTATCAGAATTATAAAAATTTTAATTTTAAATGAAACGTCATTTTGTTGCGGCTCAATGACAGCTCAATAAAATTTGTTTATTATTTTAAATTACTAATAAATTTTTTTAAATTCAGGTTTACTTGAAATATTTATTAATTTTAGTGATAATTATTGATATCGAACATAAAATTAACTGGAAGATATTTTGGAGTGAAGAAAAAAATTTTAATGATGACAATTTACTGTACAGTATAGCTATGATCTAATGGTGTAGGTATGGAGATGATTTATAATTGTAATTTATTGTCTAATAAAAAAAATTTGTCCGTGGTCAATTTCCTCGGCATCTAGAGGCAATATTATAGAATATACAGAGGGTGGGGTACCGGAAATAACGGCGGGATGAGAGGGGCAACTCACTAACGGAAGTAATGTTGGTATCCCAAGCATGTATGACAAAAAATGTCTTGAGACTATACGAGTAATAAACCGGAAAATATTCAATAGATTTTTCCAATCATCAGCTAAGCCTTCACATTTTTTTAAAAATATCTTATTGTATTTTTTTACCGGCAATCAACTGATAAATTGATTATTAATCACCGAAATAAAATGTATTAATAATCAATGAAATAAAAAATAATAAAATCCTCAAGGAGTTATTGACATTTAAATGGTCATAAATTTTTTTAAGTACGATCGATTACTTGGATATAAATAGATCTACAATTATATATACGTATATTTATAATTTAATATATATGAAACGTGTTATTAATGCTCTTTCTAATGTATGAGCTCACTAAATACATTATTATTCCAGTCTAAAAATTATTTATCTGCTTTCTAAATTTATAAGAGAAAAAAATATATGTTTATATATATATTTATTTATAAGCTTTTTTATGACCTTTTTTATTTATAAATACCTTTGGTATTTTATTTTTTCAAAGGCTACAAAAGAATTTATAGAAGCGGTAAACAAATGTCGCGCTGGTAGAAGAGCAAGTCCGGTATCCTGGAGTACGGCTGTTAAATTTTTGACAGCACGTAAATTTGAAGTATCACGTGCATTAGCATTGTACGAACAACACGAGGCTACAAGACGTCGTGAAGGTCTGGCAACACTTCATCCAACTCAAGAGCCACTTCTTTCAGAATTACGTACTGGTAAATTTACCGTACTGGTAAGTTTATTATTCTCATATGTACATACGCATATATGTATGTACACACTTGATATTATTAAAAATAATATCATACTACACATTTTATTACATATATATATGTATCTCAGTGTCATTTTGCGGCAAACTTTTTTTTCCATGCCCACTGTTCAAAGTCGCTCGGAATTTTTTTAATATTTACCACAAAAGTACGAAAATAATTTACTTGATCACATTTACTTCTATTTTTACTGTCTTATAAATCATATATATTTATATATGTAGCTTCATAGAGAATTTTAAACTTCAATAAAAATTTTTTATGATTCTATTTTAAAATTTTAAAATCTTTTAACATTTAAAATTTATCTATTTCTTTTTAGACCTTTTTTGTAGTTCATTAAATTATAAAAAATTGTTTTTAAACTTTTTTACACCGTCGAAATTTCACCAGTAAAAATATCGCGTCGCTAACTCCAAAAGGACATATATTTTTATATGCCTTTTTGGCGGTAGTCTAAGTTTAAAACCTAAAAGGTGATTATTTTTTTTTTAATACCTACTAAATTATTTTAAAAAATGAAGATGAAAAAAAATTGCAGCAAAGTACTAGCCTCATACACATGCATATATATGTATATACACAGAAAAAGGAGTTCTTGCGTAAAGAATTTTTTTCCCGCCCAAAGGAAATTTTTGTTCTCAATTTAAATGACAAAAAATTTCTTGGAGCAGATAAAAATTTTCTAGGGGCAAGTAAAATTGTGCCAAGAAATCCTTTTTTTCTGTGTATAAATTTTTTATATATATATATATATATATATATATATATATATATATATATATATATATATATATATATATATATATATATATATATATATATATATAAGATAATATAATATACAAGATGTGTAATATGATGATACAATATAGCATATATAAAATAGACTATTACATCATCAGCTTATTCACACATATTATGATGACAAATTAATCGTTGTTTTAGCCATCAAGAGACGGTACAGGTGCAGCAATAGCTATTTTTACAGCACACTTGCATCTACCACAGTGTACAACGCATCAAACAACTCTACAGGTTTGTTAAAACATTATTTTATTTACAGAGAATGCTTAAAACTAAACAAACAATAATAACATTATTAATGTGCTAATAAATTACATTAATAACAATTTATGTTTAAACACCTCCACTTAAATGTTTTGCTTTAAATATTTCCATCATATTAATACATAAAAAAAAAAAAAAAAAAATAAATAGAGTGACATTGAATAATTGTACTGTAAAGCGTAATGAAACAACGCAGTACAATAGCTTTTTAATATTTATGTTTTACAGGGTGTAGTTTATCAACTAGACGCTGCGTTGGAGAGCGCAGAAACACAAAAACACGGATTAGTATTCATTTATGACATGTCCGACAGCAAATATCAGAATTTTGATTACGATTTGTCACAAAAAATTCTCACACTACTAAAGGTAATTAATCAAATCGCGGTTAATTTTGTAACAATCACTAATCAACTTATACTATTTATAAACAACAGCGACAACAATAATAGTAATAAAAAAACAAATAACACAATTTTAATTAAAGCCAATGAACATATTAAAATTATTTTAATTCCTCTATAAATATATTTCATTTCCTCTATTAAAATATATTTTTATTATCATTTACGTCAGTACACTGTAAAAAATTCGGAGTAAATTTCAAGTGATTACGAATTTTATTTAAATCCGCATTCTCTCCGCAATTTTTTTCAGTGTAGTTAATCGTAATATAATAAGTGTGTTAATTATTAAAACCCTTATACCTTTCGGTTACATGAAACAAACTTTTAAAAACACCTCGCGTGCAATGTAAGATGTGTATTATGGAATGAATATATGTATGAAGTACCTGACACGTAACAGAGTATGCAAGAAACATTAATAGATAACACTCTCCCTTAGTTGAGAACCCAACTCACCCTTACCAAAGTACCAACACACTGACATACTATTGCTACAACATATTACTATTATTATTATTACTTATACATACATATATATGATGTACACAGTGTACGGGATACACATACGAGTTATTCATCCCCTAAAGCAAATGAAAGCAAGCGCTGCGGCCAGATGAAGAGAAAAAGAAGAAGAAGAAGAACAAGAGGGAGGGAGAGATGATTTTACCGAGTGTGCGTTTTATCAGAGTAGTTGTGCAACCCCAAAACGAATAACTAAAAAAGAGGGTTCTTTTGAGGCCTTTCGGCAAAACTACCACGACGACGACGACAAATCGCGCATGTCCGTATTCGTGGACGTCACCAGCACACGACGACGCTCGACGTTCGTCGGTCAGTAGTCGTTGTCGTAACTTCCTATCTATTCCATCAGTAACCAGCTCCGTTCGGATCCATATACATATATATATATTCATATATATATGTATGTATATATATATGTATATGTATACATATATATATATATTCTAACATTAGCGTATCCAAGTCCTTTCCTGTTTTTTCCTACAAAGGTATTCGTTAGTCCTCTTTTCACTCACTAGTTTTGTTACTTTGTATTTAAATCTGGATACCTCATTAGAAATTCAATAGTCGAGGTATACAATTATTACGCATTGTGCTGAATTAAGTTGTAGCTTTATACTCCAGCTGTTTGTCTCTTTATTATTTCCTTCTTTTTGCTCATTTTTTTATCCTTTTTATTATGTCTATCCGCCGTGTACAGGGAATAGGACACGCTAATCGAGTGTTATTGATTGACGGAAAGACTTTGTTGTACCGGTTGTGAAATTATCAATTTATTTTTATTTTTAATGTCTACATAAATATAATTATTGATAAAAAGTTTACATTAATACTCCAATACACGGTTTTAATGAAGTTAACTTTTTTTTTACAAGGGATCTTTTTTCAAGTGACTTTCAAACCGTGGCTATGGTTATTTTTAATCATTAGAGTGTACCCTTTTGGCTCGCCGTAATTAACTGAATAATTATCAGCTTGTGTATATTTATTAACGATCTATATATCTGATATACATTATGTATAATAGTGGCGCTTTAATTTGATTAATTAACACCAGAGTGACATCACCCATAATATGAATAATTTTTACCTTTTTTATTTTACTTTTTAAACTATTTTATGGAGCAACAAAACAAAAGTCAATAGATAGAGTTTATTTTACAATAAAAGTGTCCTGTTAAATTTATCATTTCATATTATTTTAAATATAAACTATTACTGCGAAAGTTCTGGGTCATTGGAATGAATCCAAGTTTAATGTCGTCGCAAAATTAATAATAGAAACTCATTTAAATTATCCGCTAAATTGTTATAAATTTGAATAGTACTAGCGACGTTTGATATTTAATGTGTTAATTATTTATTTTTTAGGGAGGGTATCCAGCAAAATTGAAAAAAGTACTGATTGTAACAGCACCGCTCTGGTTCAAAGCGCCGTTTAAAATTTTACGTCTATTCGTAAGAGAAAAATTACGAGACCGCGTATTTACGGTATCAATTCCACAATTAACACTTCATATTCCACGAGATTCGTTACCACAACGTTTGGGCGGTACTTTGGAGATACAGCATGAAGCCTGGCTGTTACATTGTCTCAAGTCCATGACGAATCGTAGTGGTGGTGAATTGTGTGAGGTAATTAACTATTCATTTATTTAATTTATGATGACAAGTCAATTGATGATGATAACAAAGATAATGATAAATTTTCCAGGTTACCCCTAGAGTGGGTAGTCCTCTATCACCAACATCAAAGTCACCAAATCACAGCCCAACAAATGAAACGACAAACAATGTTGTAAGTAGCAGTAACTCAACGAGTCCAATAAGCGAAAAGCACAAGATTAAAAATGGAAGTGTGACAATTGGTGACATTGAAATAACAAACGGTGACTGCTGGCTTGCGAGTGATGAAGCACCGTCACCAGTACAACCACCCTCGTCTGCAAGTTCTGGGTTCAGTGACGATGACAGCCTTCATGGAGACCTGGGCTTGCAAGCTGTCACAATGGAGCAGCTTGTTGAGGCCATTCACTCACGTGGACGTGCCGGTTTGGTAGCTGAGTACGCGGAAATAAAACAAAGGCCACCCGATGGTTCATTTAATAATGCCAAATTGCGTCAAAACCAACCGAAAAATCGATACACCGATGTGCTGTGTTACGATCACTCGAGAGTTTGTCTGTCTCAAGTTGACAATGATCCTTCCTCTGACTATATCAATGCTAATTTTGTCGATGGTTATAAACAAAAGAACGCTTTTATCAGCACACAAGGACCATTGCCTAAGACTTGTGGGGACTTTTGGCGGATGGTTTGGGAACAACAGACTCTAGTTGTTGTCATGACTACCAGGTAGAATTAGAGTCTGATAATTTATTAGTTGGATTAATTAGTAACCAGAGATTTAAACCTGATAACTTTATACTTCAACAGAGTTATTGAGCGAGGTCGTACTAAATGCGCGCAGTACTGGGGTCCTGAACCGGGTGATGAAGTATCTGCTGGTGGGTTCACTGTAACGACACTTGAAGTTGACACGAATCCAGATTACACGATATCTATGCTGCTTTTGACCAACAACAAGGTTTTTATTATAAATATTCAACATGTTTGTCTATACGTTGGTGTATCAGCGGTTGTATTTTAATATTTTGTTGATTGCAGACTGAAGAAACTCGTGAAGTCTGCCATATGTTGTACACAGCTTGGCCAGACTACGGAGTACCACAATCAGCAAGAGCTTTATTGCAATTTCTTTCACTGGTAAGACAGCAGCAGACAAAATTACTTGCTAGTAGAGGAGATACTTGGGCTGGTCATCCTCGTGGTCCACCAATTGTTGTACATTGTAGTGCTGGCATCGGTCGTACTGGTAATAATTAATATTTATTTATCACAACTAAACCTTTTAAAAACAGTACTTAGGTATTAATTTTACTAATTGATAATTGATACGCTTTTTTAGGAACATTTTGCACACTGGATATTTGTATATCTCGCCTGGAAGATACAGGAACTGTTGACATTCGCGGTACAGTCGAAAAAATTCGTGCCCAGCGAGCTTACAGTATTCAAATGCCTGATCAGTATGTATTTTGTCACCGCGCCCTTGCAGAATATGCACTTTCCCGAGGGATGTTGGAGATTCACCATCTTGCCATGTTACCACCTACTATTGAGGAAGACTCTGACTAGGTTACCAGATTAGTATTTTAGATAATCATCTCGATTGTATTCCAACTGTTCTCTCCCATCGTACTGAATCTTTTCAACATCAGCCTGATCCTGTCATTCTTCAATTATTTTAAAAAATATCGGCTCTCTATTTAAAAAAACCGGTGATTTAAAAATATATTCTACTTATTTCTAGTCTTGTAAACTTTTTTATTTTTCATTCAAAATAAATTTGTGTAGACATCAGCAACAACAATAAATTACATCAGGATTATTTTAAAATATAAAAAAAATTTTTTAAAATTATTAATTGGTTAAAAATTATCCGACTCGACACGTGTTATTAATTAATCGTAATTAAATAATAATAACAAACTAATTAGACTGATGAAAAAAATTAAAATTAATTATTAACAATCAATGGAACAATTTTTATTATAAATAGCATTGAAGACGTATATCCAATCAGTGGCTTAATTCTCCACAATATAGAAAATTTAAATATCTTTTACGATTAAATTTTTTCTAATTGTCTAATAATCACGTTAATTATACGTGCATACGTTCTTCCTTATACTCTAAATATTTATAATAATAAATTAATAAACAATCAACCGGACGATATATAAGTAGATTTCTAAAAAAAATAAAAAAACAAAAAAAAATATTATAAATAAATAAATTATATAAACTCGCTGTCATTAGATTTTGCATCAGAAAAAAAAATCCTGTGATCTTTAATCGTTACACAAAGAAATTGTGAACAAAAAATATTAATGGAAAAATGAATGAATAAATAAATAATAAATAAATATCAAAAAAAAAGTTATATAAGAAAAATATACATGAATATTTTTAAAGAAAAATAAAATGATAAATAAGAAATAAACTCTTAGTATATTTTGCGCCATTAGCCGATTTATTTTTTATTCTCGTATTATCTTTAAAAAATTATAAACTAGATTCTGATAAAATATAAATTTATGAGAGAGAATTATTATTAAATTCATGTGAGACGTATTTTTAAATTGTGATTAATTACCGGTCATAAAATGAATTAAATTTTTTCTGTTTAATTTTTTTTTTTTTTGTATTTATAATTATAATAATAAAATTAATTATTTAAATGATTAATTAATAAATTAAATATTGTAATATTTATATCAATTTAATTATTAAATAACTTGTTTATATAAAAGATCAAGGGCATACTTTTATATATATATATTACATATTAGTAAACGTTAATTTCCATTTATTTATTTAATATTATTTCAATTGTTTTAGATTTAAAATTATAGTTACAATTAATAATTAACAATTAAATTAATGTCATAAGACTCGAAGATCAGTATTCTGTTTTTTTTTCTGATACTTGATCAATTAATCATTTATATTTGAATTAAAAAATAAAAAACAATTAAATACTATTGTAATGTTGTTATAATTAATTTATCAGTGAGCGAACTGTGTAAATTTCGTTTTAATTATTTGCCATTAAATAATTAAATTTGTATTAAAGGTTTTTGCCTTAAAAAAAAACTATTGTAACGCCTCTTATTAATTATGATTAATTAGTTAATTAATTAATTAATTAATAAATATAACGATGATTAATTATTGGAAATTCGAGTTATCCCGATAAATTGCGAATAAATAATAAATTAAGTGAATGATCGTTGTGTGTACCAAAAAAGTACTGGATAATTGTGTCTATACGTCCTTGCTACAAATTATTAATACAATTATAGCTGGTATATGGATAATATATTTAAATGACTATTGATTTATCAATCGTGAACGTTAATAATGGAAAAAAAGATAAATAAAATAACAAAAATGTACAACATTTTTATAATGAAAAATGTAGTTGATTATTAATGCGACATGTTTTTCGAAAGAGAGAATATGATTATGAAAAAATAAAAATAAAATAATTATTCATAATAATAATAACAAAATGTATATACCATGACTTTGAATACTATTGTCGCACATATTATTTACCTATCTAATAATTATTTAATATATTGCAAATATAAAAAAATTTTGATGTTTGTTTATTTGAATCCTATTTAATTTAAAATTTTTTTTTGCCATTTTATATTCAGCAGTTTTCATAACGTACAAATAAATAACCTTATGAGTTAAAGAGAAACCCTTTATAGCAAAATAATCAAACAAGATGTTTGAATCGAAGCAGTTTTACGATTTTCATATTATAAAATAATTCTAGCTATTAATATCAATCCTATATATATTTTTAAATTATCTACTGTTCTTGAGAATTATAAATACACAGAAAAAACAGATAATTTGAATCCTGAAATTTTTTTAAAAATCGATTCGGGAAATCAAAATTTTCTTGCCCTAAATAAATAATTATCTTGAAATTTTTATTTTTAATTCAAATATTTTTTCTCAAGTTAACATATTCTTATGCTTAAAGCGAAAAATTTTTACTTGTTACAAAAATTTTTATTTCTTAATATTAGATATTTTTTTGAAGCAAGATATATGAGTTTTTGTAACAATCTGCACTTTTTTGTTTGAAGAATATAAAATTTATCGCAATGAGTACTATTATTTAACGCAAGAATTTTTTATGCTCCAACCAAAACAAAAAAGTTGCTTAAAGTAAGAGATAAAAGTCACCAGAACAAAGCAACAGCAGAGGGAGTAGTTTGGTGCTCGCCACCAGATGGCGGCCACCTTTTGTATAGTGTCCCTGGTAAGAAACTTATTTCAGAAGTATTATATTCCAAGCTTGAGAACGATCCTGGCATAATTATTTCTCTGATATCCGACGGAGTGACAAGAATCATTTTTGATTGTAATATAGTATATACTAAATTACATTAAGACATTAATGTTTCCTAAAATAATTTTTGTTATAATAAAAAAATATCAAGTACGTTCATTGTGGAAGAAAAAAATTTCTGAATTGGTCACGTAAATATCGGCTAGTAAATAAAAAAAATCCAGTTATGATGAACCAAAATCTGCAATACAGATCGCTAAATAATTTTATTTCTTGCAGTACTAAATCATGAAAATGGTAACTATGAATGTTTAGTTAATATCTATCATCGGTTAATATCTATCAAGGTGTACTGATAATTGAAAATGCCTAATGGCACTTCAATATTGAAACTTATCAATATGATAGTGTTCATTGTTCACTATTGACTTTTGAAAAATTTTGATCTACCGTGTAACGTCGAAAAAATTTCATACAAAGTGAAAATTAACCATGGTAAATTGCTGTTATTTAGCACGATATATAGGGAATTATGAATGCCTAATGGCACTTCAATTTCAAATTGGAAAACGACCGTTTCCATTGCTCACGATAGACTATTGAAAAATTTTGTTCTACCGTGTAATGTCGAAAAAATTTCATACAATATGTATGTGTATTGTGTGTATTTGTATGTTTAGGTTGTAAACAAAACTAATCCGATTACAAAATCTAGGCCTAGTTGTTCATCGTAAACTGTCCATGTTCCAAAGTCGGAGATTCGATGAACACTTAATTCAAATATCATCATATTATACAATGTATCGAATGTTATAACTGTTTGGCTAAGATAATCACCACCAACTTCATCAACATCGAAAAACAGTTATCGTTTTGAGTTCGTTGTATGAAAAGTTAAAACTAACCATCGGTTATGGTCAATATCAGTCAAGGTGTACTGATAAATGAAAATGCCTAATGGCACTTCAATATTGAATCTTATCAATCCGACAGTGTTCATTGTTCACGACTGACTATTGAAAAATTTTGATCTACCGTGTAATGTCGAAAAAATTTCATACAATTTGCATGTGTATTGTGTGTATTAGTATATTTAGATTGTAAACAAAACTAATCCGATTACAAAATCTATCATGTCTTAGAAAATAATATTAAAATTAAATATACCCATTATAGTCATTATTATTATTATTATTCTCTATATTATTAAGAGAAGATATATGTGTATAATATAAATTTCGCGCCAAAACATGTTGGCGTCATCTCTTAAAGGGGATACGCTATAGCGGACCTTTTCTCTCACACAGAAATAGAAACGGGACTTCTTTGTTGCACTCGTAGAGCAAATGAGAATTTGAAAACAATTTTTCTCGAAGGCGAATTAGAATTTTTGAACATACGAAATTTCTAGCCCTTTGTTAAGCTCTAAAAAAACTGTAAAGACTCTCTATTTTAGGTTTCTAGTGTTAGTCCGTGAATTAAATTAAATTGAAAATCGGTTACCGGTACCCCTTTAAGGAAACGGGTGTAGATGAATTCGGTACCTAATATAGTTTAATCACTCATCATAATCATTAATATTTTATTTTTTAAGTATTACATTAATTATATTTATCATTTTTTTCATACAGATTAATTTTTATTTCAAATTTTTTTTAAATATTCCGCCTTATCTCATAGATGTCGTTTTTTAGTGCTTCGTAAGAGAGAATATGATTATGAAAAAAAAAAAAATAATAATAAAAATTATTCATAATATTAATAACAAAATGTATATACCATGACTTTAAATATTATTGTCGCACATATTGTTTACTCAATTATTTAATATATTGCAAATATAAAAAAATTTTGATGTTTGTTTATTTGAATCCCATTTAATTTAAAATATTTTTTGTCATTTTAAATTCACCAGACGTCAGATAATTTTTTAATTTTCAACAGATTACATAATAGTAAAAATTTTAAAAAAGGCATAGTAGTTTTTTTTTTTTGACAGTCAATTTTGTTTTTTTTTTTTTATTTTTTATTTTTTATTTTTTTAAATAACGAATTTTTGTCATTTGAATTATTTTTTTTTCGAATTGTTTTGTTTTTATTAACAATAATAATAATTATTATTATTTAGCAGTAGGGGTAACATCGGCATGAGCACTTTTATTTATTTTTTTTTTTTTCATCAGTCATTTTTAGTTTAGTAGATCATGGATTTGTAAAGGAACGTAGAAATTATTATTTATTCATGTATATTAATAATTTAAATTGTGTAAATAAAATATTATAATAATTAGTTAATTATGGACGAATTAAGTGCACAATTAATGGAGGACATTGTCCTGGAACCAAGAAATAAAACATCGAACGAGTAAGTTTTTTAATAAAAAAAAAAAAAAAAAAAAAAAAATAATAATAACCTCAAAATAGCTGTAGGTTATAAATAAAAATATTTAAAATATTCTAGGGTATCAAAAAAAACGTCAGCAACGTCAACGTCAAAAAGTATAAACGTAGCGACGAATCCTAAACGTGGACGTCTGAAGGTCGAGCTTCAAACCCTTAGAATATCCGAGGAATCTGAGCGACAGCTGTTCAACACATTGAAGCATGTCTACGGACCATCATTTAAACTCAATGATGTATCTAATTTTGAGGATAATAAAAAAAGCAAGTTGGACGGGCAGTACTGGATGGAGAGAGGCGACCTAGTGATACGTGGTGTCGTTGATTACTCATCCAAGAACCCAACTCCCAAAGGAAACGCGGCTCTTACTCAACGATTCGCTTCGTCAAAGCTGGAGAGCTACAGCTTCCATCCTAACCACTGCCTCGAAGCTTTGAGCCACGCTGAAGGAGACTTTGGTCGAGCTCTGGAAATTCTTTTTGAAAAATACTATCAAGTTAAGCCAGTGAATACTGGTGATGCTGATGGTTTCAGTGAAGAGGATTTAAATGACATTCTGGAGAAACGCGACGATGAAAAGCAGGCACTGGAATCTATTTACAGTGAAATGTTTGTAGAGAAAATAAAAAATCGTCTTTGGTTGGTTAAATTAAAGTTGGATTATTTGCTGAGGAAAAAATCTGATGATTCTGATGATAAGACAGCTAAAAAAAATGATAGGAAAAATAATAATAGTAATAATAGTAAGAGAAATGACGTTTGTCGATTATTTGTTAGTGGGAAATGTAGATTTGCTGATAGATGTAAATTCTTACATCAGCAGCCGGAGCAAAAAAAAATTGAAACGGCTGTAAAAGAAGATTCGGAATTTATTTTGGAAATTCGCTTTCCAGAAGGCAATAAGTATCCATACGAGCCACCTTATCTGTATTTATATAAGAGTGATCCATCAATGGCTTATCCAAACGTCAAGTACCTGATGATTGTTAAGAGACTGTACGAAGAAGCGAAGGAACAGTGTACTGGAGAGTCGTGTTTATTTACTCTGATATCTCTGTTAGAGAATGAAGACGAGATGATGGAGTATTTAAATAACAATAATCCGAATTTTATTGATATGTATGACTCGTTGTTTACTGAACTCCCGGACGACGAGACGGGATTGTCGACCCATCATCAGAAAGGAACGGTCAGTAAACAGAGCAAGAATAAATTGTCGGAGGAAGAAGTTGTCGAGCAGGACAACACAATTTGTAAGAGATTTATGAATAAAAATAAGAATCAAAGGTTTAGAAAAATTATTGAGAGCCGTCAGAAGTTACCGGCTTGGAATATGATGACTGATGTCATTGAAACAGTGGATAATAATCAGGTGACGATTATTTCTGGTGAGACAGGGTGTGGTAAGAGTACTCAGGTACCGCAATTTATGCTGGATGACTGGATCGTCAACAGACGTGACAGCAAAAGTCATGCGGAAATTATCTGCACTCAGCCGAGGAGGATAAGTGCTATTGGAGTTGCTGAGAGAGTTGCCTTCGAACGTGATGAGAAAATTGGCAACACGGTGGGTTATCAAATTAGATTGGAAAGTAAAATATCTAGCTGGACGCGCTTAACATTTTGCACTACGGGTATTTTACTTCAGCGTATGTCCAGTGATCCTACACTGAAGTCAGTGACTCATGTTATTGTTGATGAAGTCCATGAGCGAAGTGCAGAAAGTGACTTTCTGCTGATGCTCTTGAGACAGATTCTTCCTAAGAGACCTGATTTGAAGATTATTTTAATGAGCGCGACTCTGAAAGCTGAGACTTTCTCGTCTTACTTCAACGGGACACCGATTCTCGAGATCCCTGGACGAACATTTCCGGTGGAGCAAATATTTCTGGAGGATGTGCTCGATCGGTGTGACTTTGTGCTTGAGGAAAACTCAAAGTACACACGAAAAATTCGGGGTGGTTGGGAAGATCTTGAAATGGAACTTGAGACTGCTGACGTTGATGCACTTGCTGGTAACCCACCGCAGAACTCAATTGCTGATGAAAATTTACGTCTCAGTCAATTAGTTGGCAGGTATCCTGGTTACTCAAACCAGGTTTATAAAAACTTGTATGTGATGGATCATGATAAAATAAATTACGATTTGATAGAAAAGGTCCTGGAGTGGATTGTCGACGGTGATCATGATTACCCACGTAAAGGATCTATTTTGGTATTTCTACCAGGAATTGCTGAGATATCAGCGACAAAAGATGTCATCACTGACAATAAAATATTATCACCACGTTCTGGTAACTTTGTCGTAGTTCCTCTGCACTCGATGCTCACCAGCGAAGAGCAAGCGATGGTGTTCCAGAAACCCAAAAACGGAGCACGAAAAATAGTACTCAGCACAAATATCGCCGAGACTTCAGTCACGATTGACGACTGTGTCTTTGTGGTGGACACAGGCAAGATGAAGGAGACTAGATTCAACTCCAACACCAACATGGCGAGCT
This sequence comes from Microplitis demolitor, assembly GCF_026212275.2. Taxonomy (NCBI): domain Eukaryota; kingdom Metazoa; phylum Arthropoda; class Insecta; order Hymenoptera; family Braconidae; genus Microplitis; species Microplitis demolitor. Next base: position 2,468,132 of record NC_068549.1, on the reverse strand, counting down.
TAGAAGCCTGCTGGGTATCACGGGCCAATGCAATGCAGCGAAAAGGACGAGCTGGAAGAGTGATGTCAGGTGTTTGTATTCATTTGTACACTTCCAACCGATTCGCTTACCGTTTTCTCGGGCAGCCAATTCCCGAAATCCAGAGGATCCCACTGGAGCCCCTGCTGCTCAGAATCCAAATAATGAACGGTGGTAAACACGTAAATCTTTTCAACGTAATGGAGAAAATTATAGAACCTCCTGCTGAACAGAGTGTCAGAGACGCGATCACAAGACTCCAAGACGTTGGAGCTTTTGATTCTCAGTGCAATTTAACTCCTCTGGGTCATCATTTAGCAGCGTTGCCTGTCGACGTTAGAATAGGAAAATTAATTTTATACGGTGCTATTTTTTGTTGCGTCGACTCGGCGCTAACTATTGCTGCTTGTCTGTCGCACAAGAGTCCATTCACCACACCCTTTGACAAGAGACAAAGTGTTGATGCTAAAAAAAAAGAATTTACCACTGCCTACTCTGATCAGCTGACTATTCTAAAGGCTTACAAAGTAATTATTAAATTAATTATTGTTCATGATAAAGATATAAAAATATTATTTGTTTTTTAGAAATGGCTGGATATAAGTTCACGTGGTTATCATGCTGGCCAAGTGTTTGCTTATGAAAATTTCCTATCAGTAAGAACATTGCAAACTCTCGCAGATGTTAAACATCAGCTATTAGAGCTACTGGTATCCATTGGGTTCGCGCCGATTGATATAAAAAAAAGGCAACCAGGAGTAGATAAAGTTATCGAGATGTCTGGGAGTGAATTGAACGGAAATAACGAAAATTTAAAACTTCTCCAGGGTTTACTTTGTGCGGCTCTGTATCCTAATACTGTTAAGATTTTCACTCCTGAAAAATCATTTCAAATGCGATCAGCGGGAGCTATTCCAACTCAGCCTAAACCTGAAGAACTTAAATTTCAAACCAAAGACGATGGGTTCGTCCATATTCATCCGTCGTCTGTTAATTTTTCAGTGGGACATTTTCCCAGTCCTTATTTAGTTTATCAGGAAAAAATAAAAACGAGCAAAGTTTTTATTAAAGAAATATCTGTCGTGTCTATGCTACCGCTTGTACTTTTTTCTGGGTATGGTATCAGTATTGAACAACATAATGGCGAATTTATTTTATCACTCGCTGATGGCTGGATTTTATTTGCCGTCGAATCTCACAAGGTCAGTTTCTGATATTTTTTTTAATTAACATTATTTTAGCTAATTAAATTTATTTATTATCAGGTCGCACAACTATTGCAGCATATGAGGATCGAACTAGTTAAATTATTAGAACAAAAAATGCAGGATCCTCTGCTCAATCTACTTCATCATCAGAATGGCCGAAGAATTATCGATACGATAATAACAATTTTAACAAAAGATTAGATCATTTACTTTATTAATTTGTTTGAAATATTTATTAATATCGATTAAGTGATGCCATTTTTTGTGGCTAAAATTTTTATCAAATCGAAAGTAAAAAAACATATTTTAGTTAAATGTTTCTGATAATTAAATTATGAATAAAAAAATGTTTATTGATACTATTTTTTATTCATACATTCATACATACAGGAATATCAGTTTATAATTATATAATGGAGATCAGGTATCACTTCTGGGCATATATGAGTTACTGCAGGCTGCTCTGAACTAAAAAAATAAAAATAAATAAAATAATCTCATAAGGAAATGTAGGATTATCATCCTAACAAGTTATTAGTTCAATGTGCAATGTCATCGTATCATTTGGAACCAATTTCTCTGTCCTTTTAAGTGGAACATAGTCATATTTGTCAAAGATGTATTTATCAACTATACGGGAAAAAGGCTCACCAAATCTTTGATTTTTTCATGCAAAGAAGACAAGATTTCCATCGTCATCGACCAAGTAAAAGTTACAAGTAGAATGTTTTTTAAATTCTGTTCTATCAACCGGATAGATCTGTACATCTATTTCTTCGATACTAGTGTCTGGTTCTCTGTCTAGGATACAAGCTTCATATAACTCGACACACCACTCGGTAACATTACCTTCAAACTTGGATGAAAATACACGTTTTAAAGAAGTCTCTGAAGAATATTTATTTTTGCTATTGTAGTGCTTAAATTTTCCATTGTTCGTTTCGTATGCTGTGTATGAGAGAAGCTCAAAAATGAATGTTCGATTTTTTTTAAATAATACCTTCTATATTATTTTACCTCTGCCGTCCATACTTTTTCAAAAATTTCCAAGCAAGCAAGCGCCATCTAGCGAAATTGGCGGCAAATACAATTTGAAACAAACAATTCTAGGTTATATTTTTATACAGAATTTCCATGTGTTTATAAAACAAAAAGCACGTGGTTACTCGGTGACTACTTTCCTAACGATTTATTAATAATAATTTGTTTTAAAAGATTTTAATTGAGTTTAATATCATGAGCGAGACTAAGAAACAACTCAAAACTGCTGCTGCAAGTGAAAATTTAAAATCTGATGTACCAAGTGCGGGAACGACCAATTCATTGAGCGTAATTGCGGCAACTTATGATGATGACTGTGATAGTGATGATCAAAACAGTTATCAAAGTGCTGATAGCAGGGAACAGTCAAATCCGACAGTCGTTGGTAACCAAATGATAGTTTCCAATGAACAGGTGATAAATTCAGATACAGACACAGCTAATGCTGGTCTTCAAGTCCCAGTATACAACCCAGAACTAGTTATTACTGAAAGAATAGTTACTGATGACTCAGAGCCAGTTATTGTCAAAGAGCAAGTTACGATTCCTGATCCAGGCCCATCTGTAACCAAGAAAATAACTGATCCAGAGCTGACTATCATCAGAGAACAAATAACAATATCAGATTCTCGGAATAAAAATTACAGGGTTCAAGATTCAGATAACTCTGACAGTGAAGACGACTCTAGTTCCAGTGATAGCAGCAACAGCAGTAGCAGCAGCAGCAGCAGCTCTTCTTCGGATTCTGATGATGACCACGATAGTGATGGCACTAAGAAACAAAGCTCCAATAAAAACAGGTAATAAAAAAAAATACTTAATAAAAATAATTAAATTAATTGATTATTTAAATTATTTTACAGGAAGAAGAAAGGTAACCCTGAGAGAGGAGAATATGATGACTTGCCACCAATTGAAAACGTGCAGATATCAGTACCAGAAGTACTGTGTGATCCTATGGGCGAAGTAATATTTTATTAAATAGTCTATTTAATAGTCAGTCTAATTAAACTTGGCAGTATTAATTAAAATAAATATTAAATAATTGTAGGTCGGTTGGATAGTAGAGCAAATGGTTGTAGTGACCCCAAAAGCTAACAAACCGACTCTTAATTTTGACACGATGTTATTTGTGGACAAAGGTAAGCGTGCTTTGGGACGTGTGTTCGACGTATTTGGACCAGTGACCGAGCCTCATTACTGCGTTAGATTTAATAACGCTCAGCATATAAAAGAGAGTGATATTAAAGTTGGTATGACAGTTTATTACTGTCCCAATACCCCTTATACAACTCTTGTATTCATGACTGACCTTCTCAAGTATGTTTTCTTTATACTATTTATAATAATAATGACAATAACATGCATTCATTCTGATGCATCTTTTAGCTTGCATAACAATAACTTTTTTTTATTCGTAGAATAAAAGCCACTGATGACGTAGGCGAAGACGAGCATCCAGAATTTTCGGATGACGAGCAAGAAAAAGCATACTTCGCTTCTCTTAAACAGAGACAACGGAATAATAGTAGTAGTGGTAGTAGTAATAATAATAAAAAAAGTAATGATACTAATAGAAGTACTCCGTCGTCAAAGCGTCAGAAGAAAAATGATGGATGGAAGTCACAGCATCCTTGGAGCAGTGCTAGAAAAACGGGAGCAGTATCACAAAATAATTATTGGTATCAGCAACAAGCTCAAGCCCAAGCTCAAGCTCATTTTTACTCCCAGCCACAACAAAATACGTGGGCGTCATACCCAAGTAATGTCGGTGGTAATCCTTGGGATCATTACTCGTATCAAAATTGGTTTTCACCTCAATCCCAGTATTCACCAGCGACTTCATATCAGCCGAATGTCGATTTAACGCCACCGCCCGGACCTAGTTTTCCGTGGCAAGCAAATTCGACCTTTACACCCACGCCTACGAATGTACCCTGGCACATGCCACCCCCACCCCCACCTCCTCCTTCTTATTTACCGTCAACTCAACAGCCTCAATCTCCATCATCTCCAGCTACGTAGATCGTACCTTTGAATACGTACTCAGTTATTTTGTAATTATAATAATAATCATAATGATAATTTGATAAATATAAATATATATTATATATTTTTATCTTTATAAATACTTTCTTTCATATAAAATATAATTGTGGTCCTCTAGTGCCTGTATATATAATAATAATATTAATTATAATTATCTATAGGTCATAATGTAATTAATTTCAGGAATTTGTTAAAAATTCCGATGATTTGAATTCCAGCATCTTTGGATCATCCAATCGTTCATCTGCGATTTTTATATCATTATTGATCGCTGCTATTAGAGCGTCTGAATGATAAAATAAAATTAGTTATTAATTAAGTTGATAAATCCTCTAAATTATTTAGTACTGTAGCTTACCAACGGAATCGAAATTAGCTTCCGGTCTTACAAAACCAGTAATAACAACTTTCAGTTCTTTCCCATGTAAATCATTTGAAAATTTATGTAGGATATGAACCTCCTGTAATAATATTTCATGTAACACCATATATTTATTTATTTAAAAGAATGCGTAGTTATTTATAATTACCATTGATTTTTTTTCATTCTGATAGAATGGATTCCACCCTATACTCATAACCATTTTATAAATTTTACCCTCAAGTGCTGCCCAACCGTAATAAATTCCAGTATTAAATCCTTCCGGTAATTGAGCAACTACTTCTTCAGGAAAATTTGCTAATTTATAAATATCAAATTTTATTATTTTATATTTTTTTATATTTATTTAAGCGGGACCACTAGTGTGAAATTTTGAAAAAATCATTTTTTTAATATTTTGATAGTCTATAGCTTCAAAAATAACACTAAAATTTAAAGTTCATATCTCAAATAGTTTTTTTGAGTTACGACCTTCTGAAAAGCAGCCGCTCGTCGATTCCCGAAAGTACATTTTTCAAAATTGCTACAGTTATAACCGAAAAAAAATCATGTGATCAATTGAATTCTTATAGCAGCTTCTTTTATATGTTTTTCCATACCATAAACTTCCAGTTTTCCAATCGAATAGAAAATGTAATTTTACCAGGCTGAAAATCATCAAATTTTCGCGCGAAATTTTATACGTTTTTTAAAACTCCGCCATTTTGTTAAATTTAAATTTTTCTTTTGGGTCCAGGGTCATGGTACGGGCAATACCTTCTAGTTTAATTAACTTTTTAGTTTTTTTTATTTCACGCACTGTGAAGGTCGCTGTTATTGCAGCAGTGGGGGACTTTTTTTGAAGCCTTGGAAGATTGCGAATAACTCGCTGAATTTTTAATGTTTTGGTCCAAAAATTTAATCATGTATTTCTTATATATCCCCAAATATATCCTCAAAACATTAAAACTTTCTATGCAGTAGTTTTTTTTTAATTCCCAAAATTCATCTTTTTCTAGTAGCCCCCCTTAAGATTAATTATTTATTTGTAAAAAATATGTTACCTGTAGGAATACCAAGAGCTTTTGAACCTCTTCCAAATCCTTTAACAATTTTCCCAGCAGCATAATACGGAAGTAAATTATCCTTCGACATTTTACTGATTTCTAATCAGATTTATAATACTTTTATTAAATTTAACTCTGTTAATAATGAGATAAATAAGATATTTACTATTTAGTCCAAGGAAAAGACACTATCTGTCGACAGTTTGACACGTGTCTATCAGCTGATCTCCCTACTTCAGTTCTAAGTATTTATTTCTCTAAAACAAACATAAATAAAAGTAATTAAAATCATATTGTAATTAGATTTAAAACTAAAAATTTACCCATGACTCAACTACTCTATAATTATTTCCTGTAATAATTTTAAATTACTTACTGAAAATAATTACGACAATAATTTCCAGTAAATACTTTAGTTTAAAGAAAAAATTACACATTTTCTTTACGTAATTTACTTTTAAAATAATGCCAATGATAAGAAAAAAAAATAATTATCAGTTAATTACAACTAAAGATAAGAACATAAGTTAGTTATTAAATAAATAATTGCAAGTTGACAGCAACGTGACTTTTGGCATTTCTCTATAATATTTTTCTTCTTTTTTTTTTTATTTAGACTTAATATGATAATAATCGTGGCTTGGTAGTCGCGATTCAAGGTTCTTGATCGCGTGAATAGTCTAGTAATAATAAGTAGATAGAGACCTGAAGGTCCTGCTAGCAAATGTTTGATATCCACGTAATCGAAAGTATAATAAATTATTTAATTATCATCAACGATTGAATTGTTTCCTCATTCCATTAATCTATTAATTCAAATATAAAAATTAATTATCTATAAAATACCGATCCTGATAACAGACAATTTACATTCTCCATTTTTTTACAAATTAATTACAAAAAAAAAAAAAATATGCACATGTAGAAAATTTATAAAACTACAGGCGCAATTTTTCAAATATTTTTTTTTAATTTATTATTTTTAAAAAAATAAAAATTATTAGACGGATAATTTCATATGTATATTAAATACTACCTTCATATTTATTATCATAGAGTATTTAAATATGTATGTGTAGTATTGTAGTAGTAAATAAATTTATGTATTCAATTTAATTTGGAGTGACACCGAAAAGTACAGAAGAGTACTTACGTAGAAGTGAGACATACGAGTACGAGTATGAGTGCAATCATCACCAATGAGAATGAACATCATGTAATGTATAATAAATAAAAAAAGAAAATAGTATTAGTAAGATATTTATCTATGTATGTAGTATAAAATTTAGAATTGGAGTATACCCACACACATGCACACATACTCGAAATAACGAATGAAGGAGGCGATGAATTGACGTCATAGAGTGACGTCAACCAGGACCGTAACAAAATTATACGTCATCTCCCGGTTTCCGAAATTAATCCACAATAATTTGTTGGGTCCTGTAGGTATTGAACCTGGAACCGTACCTACGTCAGCTGGCAATTAGTTCGCTTGATTTATCATCATGATTTTTTACTGCGAACCTCCCCCACTTGGAGCTGACGAACCTCAGCCATTTCAGGAATTTTATTTTTTAGGATATTATTAAAAAAATTTATATTTATACTTATATATGAGTCACGTTGGTTTGCTAGCTGTAATCTATGGATCTATGGATGTAAATATCAAAGATAAAAAATAATTTAAGATTTAATAAATATAAAAATTTATCAAATACCGGCAAAGTGTAACGCGATAAGTTTGAATCTCAGTGACCTCGACTATTTCTTTAATAATGACGCACGTTCTTCGCTATAAAACATAAAGTTGGCTCGAGGCCGAAAATACACCGGCTATCAGAGAGAAAGAAAAGAATCATGAGACTCGGAATATAAATGTTTAAATAATTTAATACATTTATATATCTCTCCATATACATATATATAGAACAAGTATATATATTTGGTAATCACGATAATGATCCCAAGTTTCTTGACTTCTCGAACTATCACCAATTTGTTTCTTCATGTAAAAAAACCTGAATCAAACGGACAGTAATTTGAATTTGAATTAATTATGACAGATATGAGTAATAAAAAAAATACTTGCGTCAATTGTTTGAGATAATTATTTTTCGACGTAATCTACAGACGTATTTATCTTATAGATTAATTTCCTGTGCGTATCTATAGTACGTACGCAAAGTAAGTAGAGCTTTGATGTAAAAGAATAAAAAAAAAAAAGAAGAAAATGTTACCATTTACCTTGAGGTCTTTCCTGACGGTCAATTTGCTCGAGTAAGTCAAGGGTATATTTGCAACTTGTATGGCAATTAAATGAGACGGGAGAAGAACATTGACGTCAATTGCAGTAAAAGATAGTATGTGCGTCTGTAAGTATACCCCACTTCTATTGGCTGTACGGTATCAATTATTCTCTTTAGTTTTTTTAAATTTGTCTGGATGTGAAACTTTTGTTTGTTGCCCTGTATATGATTACTATTTATTTCTTTATATTTTTTTAGGTTCGCAAAGTAAAAATTACTCAAGGAGAATAAGAATGAGCATGTCACCAGTAAATAGTAACTAGTTGGTAGTGGGTGATGCAAAACGAGTTTGTAAAATAAAAGAGATCAGACAGATCATCATCCTGGTGATGCCACTCGAGTGACAGAGAAATACTGAGAAGGAGAGAGAGAAAAAGAGGAAGGGATTTTACGAGTCGAGTGCAATGACGACAAGTAGAGAAATTGTTGGTTTGTTATAACTATATATTTTAATAATATATATGTCATATATATGTATATGTATAGTTGCGCTAAGGGGAATACTTGGGGGTTGCAACATGGCCGTCTGTTAGTCGGTATCGAACCGTCGTGCTTGCGAGGTGTATCTGTCGTGATGATATGCCGAGTTCACGGGGTGTCTTTACAGAAAGACTTTTTAAATAAAATAATTATAAATATTTATAAAATTGTCCAAGTGCTGAAGTTCAATGGGCGGCAATTTTAAAACGTCAATGGTATGGGTAAGTTTTTTATTTTAATTTAATTGAGTTATGAGTTATGATTTTAAAAAATTCCATTGACTTTTGAATTTATATATGAATTTACTTAGTAGTCAATGAGCACAAAGTCATTAGGTCGTTGATAATTAAAAATAATAAGATAATAGTTTAAAATATTGAGCTAATGGCAGCGCGTTTGATAACGTTTGATATGATGTTGATATTAATTGTAATGATAATTATAATTTGACTTCTAAAGATAACTTTGTTTTTTTAGTGATAAAAAATTGTTTTTGTAATTAAAATTATGATTTACAGATAATATTTTAACAGACGGCGAATGTTTTTTATTTTATTGCTACTTAAAATGTCTAGATGTCTGAATGCTAGTTAAGTCTAGACGGTCTAGTTGATGGTTCTGGGGATCTGGGGTTATTTTTTTTATTGTGACAGGTATACTACTGGTATATATATATGTATATATATGAATAATACTACAATAATGATAATAAAACAAGATAAGAGTGCAGGGGAGGAGGGAGAGACTTTAGTTTTAAGGAACACACGTAAGGGTGCTGAAGAAAGTAGTAGTAGTTTGTGTGTGCATTCATCAGGTCCTTCGCCTTCTATCGACCGGTGGACTACGGGCGATACGTGAAAGTAATTGACACCTAGAGGCACTATGGCGACTTGTTAATTGCAATATAAATTTTACTAGTTTTATTTTATTTATATTTCAAATTTAATTACTTGCCGCCCTTTTTTTAAACTTTTTTTCACCTCATCAACTTAATTATGCTCGATAATTGCTATTGTGTAACGAGTATTCATTTTTTACCTCGGTCTCGAGTGCATTGTTAATTAATTAACTTACTTATTTTATGTCAAAGTCATATTTTAAAAAGTTATTTATTGTCGCTAATTATTGCTGTCGACGTCCTACAGCAGAATTGTTCGTTATCTTGTATAGGAAAAGGTTTGCGACCTGCGTAAGCAATGACGCACGCGGTACGATTTATATCTTTGTTAGTTTTTTAAAATTTTTTTTATTATTCTCTTTCAAACTCTTCATTGAACCTGTCGTCGACGTAATAATATGAAATTAGGGAGGACTGAGCAGTAATTGCTTTATAAATATCATATTTAATTACTCATGTGTAATTTAAACCCAGAGCCAAATGATATTTTGTTTAAAATTTATCTAATTCTTATAATTTCATTTATTAATTGCAATAATATAGAGATTATTTATAGAAATTATAAAACGATTAAGGTTTATATTTAAGTCTATTGAAATTTTGGGATATACTTGTCATGGAAATTTATAGTTTATGTTATTTTGATACTAAATGGAAGTATAAATTTACTTTACAGGTGGTGAGTTAATTTAACGTCGACAAAAAGGATCAAAATAAATAATCGACGCGGAACGAAAGACTGAAATAGAGAGGATTGAACAAGACATCTATTGTTTCCCAATACAATAATAATATTTAATAATAATAATTATAATAATACTGAAGCAAAAATGGAATCAGCTGGTACGCAGGGTAAAAAACAAATTCGCGTGGGATTTTATGACATCGAGGGTACGATTGGTAAAGGAAACTTTGCAGTTGTCAAATTGGCTCGGCATCGTATTACCAAAACGGAGGTAAATAAAAATAAAATATTGTTTATAAATATCCATAATTTAATTTCAAATTATTTATGACATGATCATTTTTTACGAATGTGCTATTTATTTATAACTTTATTTATTTTTATCATCAGGTTGCCATTAAAATAATCGATAAAACAAAATTGGACTCGACAAACTTGGAAAAAGTGTACCGCGAAGTTGAAATAATGAAACAACTTGAGCACCCGCATATCGTTAAGTTATACCAAGTTATGGAAACAAAGAACATGATTTATATGGTGTGTGAGTACGCGAGTAAAGGCGAAATATTTGATTATATTGCACGTTATGGTAGAATGGGCGAGTCTCGTGCACGTGCAACATTTGCACAAATTTTATCAGCCGTCGAGTACTGTCACAATACCGGTGTAGCTCATCGTGATTTAAAGGCCGAAAATTTATTGCTCGATGATCACATGAACGTTAAAATAGCAGACTTTGGGTTCAGTAATCGATTTGTACCCGGGGAAAGATTGAGCACTTGGTGCGGCAGTCCGCCTTACGCTGCACCGGAAGTTTTTCGGGGCAAGCATTATGCTGGACCTGAGATAGATGTATGGGTGAGTAAATTATCCAATAAACTGTTCATTTTACCCTGCCTTCATGTTTAATTAATTTTTAAAATTTATCTTTTTATTATTACAACAGAGCTTAGGAGTTGTCTTGTACGTTTTGGTATGCGGGGCTTTACCTTTTGACGGATCTACTCTTCAGTCGCTGCGTGACCGTGTCCTGAGTGGTAGATTTAGAATTCCATATTTTATGAGCAATGGTAAATATTTATTAATTATTACTAACATTATTATCAAGCTACGAGAATTAAATTAATTTTTAATATTATATTTAATAGATTGCGAAAACTTAATACGTAAGATGTTAGTATTAGAGCCAACAAAACGATACACAATTCCACAAATAAAAAGGCATCGTTGGCTTATTGGTACTGCCGATTCCGTTTGTCCAATAATTACGACGATACCATCAGCTCTACAAGAGCCCAACGAACAAATATTAAGAGTTATGCAAAGTTTAGGAGTAGAGATCCCTCGTATCAAAGATGTAAGCTGCTAATTAAATAGAAAATAATTTTTATAATATTCATAAATCAGGAAATTATAATAATTATCAACACTTTTTTTTAAATTAGTCATTGAAGAACAACAGCTACGATCATTCCGCTGCAATATATTTTTTGCTGCTTGAAAGACTGAAGCAACACCAAAGAGACAACATGACAACAAATAACAGTAGCAGCGCGTGGACTGCATCACGGGCTAGAGACGACAAGTTTAAGTCAAGGTAAACATTTACGTTAAATAATAATTGCTCAATAATAATCTATAATACTCATTCTGACGACATTCATATATTATTTATCGTCTGCAGCAACCATTAAAGTTAAATAAAAAAAACCATTGTCATCATCACTTGCGGAACTTCCAATCCGGCCTACCGGAGTCCGCAAAATCGTTACTCGACTTATAAATTGCCATCATTTATTTCACCATAACAAAATTATAATTTTTATTTACAGCGATAGCCTAATGGCCGATGATTATTGATTTCTCTTACAAGACGACACGGATCGTCCAACATTTTATTGGATTAGGTCGGATTGGAAGATCAAAAGCCGTTCCATTATCAGTTTTTTGGTAATTTTTCGTTTTAACCTGCTTCCCTTTGTTTACTTTTCTGTTATTTTATTTTTATACTGTTGAAAAACAAAATTTTTAAACAGTAAATTTAAAAAGCTTGTGGGTTTGCTGAGTATTTAAAACGTTTAACTCTTCCGTTTCCTGTACTGTAACAAAATTTTAAAAAAATAATCGTAATATTTACTAATCTTTTTTATCCATTGCTTTAACAACTCCTGCCTATTAGAACTGCTACGGTCAATGCTTTTTGGATACACTTTTTTCCGTAGACTGGTGAAGCTGCTACTGCGTTAAAAAAAACTACTACTGACTAGCGATTTTTATGGGGTTTGGGATTTAAAAATAAAGTAGAATACAGGGGAGTCAATGTAACCTTTTTTTGTAATTAATTACAGAGCAAGAGATGACGGGAGAAGTGGGAAAAGATTCAGCTCAACGAGCTCATCAACCGACGAAGGATGTTGCAGCGCCGAGGGCGATCTCGAAGAGGGTCCGAGTGGGGATGAGCTTCGTGACGCACAAATAAAACTCCAGGAGCATAGACTGGGATTAGATCAAGACATAAGCCAGCGAATTGACAGCCAGATAGTTAACCGCCGGCTAAGTGATTATCAGCATCATCACTTTGATAACATCCTTGATCCCATCGACCCTCCGTGCCGCACTACTATCTTCGGCCCTGGATGTGGCGGCAGCTCATCCTCGGATCTATTCGAGTCAAGTTTCGATTCCGGTTGCCCGTCTGACTTAACAATTACCGGATTTACAAGCAGTCTACCGTCGTGTACCCCACCTCCGCCCAAAAGTCCGTCACCGATTGCCGCCAGGTTGTCAAGAACAGGACAAGGAAGGCGAGCATCTGATGGTGGACCTAGACTACTCTTTGGACAACAAAATAATTCTGCCGAACGACCTACCAAACAACGCAGCATTCAAGGTATTGAACGCATGCACTAGATAATTAAATTAAAAAACAAAATCTCGCTAATTATATTTACCGTCGATTGATAATTGAATTAATAACTAATTAAACGATGACAATGGGACAATTAGATTCAGGAAAAGCACGTGGGCATTTAGATCTGGTTCATCTGCGCCCAAGCTCGACATCACCAAGCCAGCAACCGTTTAAAATACGCGCGGACTCTAGTATGCATCTCCAGTTGATGGTGCAGCAGAGAATGTTGCAGCAAAAAAGAAATATGTATCACAGGCACCGTGGTGGTGTCAGTCCTACTCCACTGTCTAATGTCGGTGACAGTGCAGTGTCTTCAGCCTCGTCATCCTCATTGTCAAGGCGCAATATCGCTGGCGATCATGTACCCAGACAGGACAGCTACAAATTGGCGCAACGGAAACAAATATTGCCACCGCTGTCACAAGTTCAGGACGACAATGACACTGATGAATTTGAACGCGAACGCGAGCGTGAAGAAGAACGATGGAAAAGTTTGCCATCGAGACTCGCAACTGACTGCCAATTGGCTGAACGTACGATGCTTTGGAGTCAACAGGTAACTCCTTGATAAAAATAAGTTTTCTTGCCTTTGTTCAATCATCGAACTAAGCTTTCAGTAGCTTATTAATTTATATATATATATATATCTATACATTATTATATTTATATATACACATATGATTTTTTTCCATATCTATTTATATGAATATTTAATCAAATCAAATCGAATCAAAAAAATACATTAATTATTTAAAATATAAGAGCCTGACTGTTAATTAGTCACACAAACACTAGATATTTATAATTTGAGTTACTGGTTAAGTATCTCAGGGATTAAATTAAGTTGTACTATAATTTATGTTTACACACTTCACGTTTAATTCAACACATACTGAGTTAATTTTTTGTTGTTGTAATACACTAAGTTAGTCGTTAATTTAAATTTGTACCTGTAAATTTAATTTAATATTTATTTATTTAATTACAATAAATTATTTATACTTTTTTTTAAATTGCCTTACTGCCTTATTATTTTTTAATTATTATTTGAGGGCTCAGAAAATATAATGTTTTTGCACTACGCTCAATACTGCATGTATTAGCTGACACTGGCTGTGTAGCACATGCCGAGTAATAAATATTCTTAAGAAAGACAAGAATGTTGTTTGAATTTCCATTAGGTTGGTTTAAGTGGAGGTGCCTCGTATCTACCTCCAGGAAGCATCGGAGCAGGTTTCCTCTGGCCGGTTGGAGCCAACCCACATGCGACGATATTCGAAAATACCGGCGACCCAATGGAGTAAATTATTAATTTACGATATTAGAATTACAGTACCGTCTCTTATTACATTGAGGCAAGAAGAATTTTCAACACCGACATAATTACAAATAAACCATCCATTTTATTAAGTACGCTGTAAAAAATTAAAGTGATTACGGATTTTATTTAAATCTGAATTCTGACTCGGAGTAAAAATATTCAAATAAACTCGCTTTAGTAATAAATTTTACTCCGAACCAGAGTTTTAACACTAAAAGAAACTTTTTTTAGGAGTAAATTTTACTCCAAGAGGATTAAAAAAAGTCATCTACTTCGCAGTAACTCTGGTTCAGGGTTTAAATTTTAAAATAAACTTCTAGGAGGAAATTTTACTCCGAACCAGAGTTTCAATATTAAAATAAACTCCCCTTCGGAGTAAATTTTGTTCCAAGGAAATAAAATAAAAAGTCATCCGCTCCACGTTCACTGAAAATTTTTTACAGTGTAAATTGTCAAGATTGTTTAGTTTGTTTTACTGGATTATTAATATCTTGTCTTTATCCGAGAGTACGAGTAGGAAAATTTATTTATAAACAATAATAATAATAATAAAACGATGTTCGATTGCTATAAATATCATCCCCTGTCTTATCATAATAAAAGATAAAAAAAGAAAAATCGACTGAGGAATTCAAATCATCGCATGTAATTTAGTAAATTAAATTACTATAGACTGATCATTTAATTATAATTATTATATTATATTAATTAATTGGTAAATATCAATGTAATTAGTACTTGTAATGATCATCTTTTTTGTAAATGATAAAAAATTTAACTGTCATTTTGACAGTTAATTTTTACCTTAAGATGTTATTTGTTTGTTAGATAAATTATATAAATTATATATATACATATATATATATATATATATATATATATCTTATCGTACTGCCAATCGAGTATTTACTCGAGTCTTTATCATTATTTATACACATTTGTAAGCTCAATATTTCGACGTGTTAAGTAAAATATTAATTATTTATTAACTTATTTATCAATTGTAATTAATTTTATTATTTTAATTGTAAAAATATATTTATCTTTACACGTTGATAAACTGAGTGCTTACCATAATGGTAATTAGTCAATAATTAATAATTATATATAATATACTGTCGGCCGATTTAAGTCTCACGCAAAGAAAGCTCAATAATTAAAAATATAAATAATAAAAGGCATTGAGATTTGATGAGTTACTTTTTGTGAGAAATATTTACGAGCTTTTAAATCATATATATAAAAAAAAAAGTAATTACAATTAAAAGCAATATAAGTTGCGCACAACCGACAACGATTTAAAATATTTGTTTAATTAAATTCATGATCTTTATACAAAACTATAACAATCAAACTTCGCTCATAAATAAATACAGAAACAGAAACAGAATTTATTTAATTTAAAATAACAAGAAACTTTTTTTACTACTGAATGAATGCTTGAGATAATTAACATCGAATTACTCTGGAAAAATTTAAAAACAAACTTATAGTTGATCTTCAAGTAAATATATAAATTTAAAATACTTAATTAGCCGTAGATTAGGCGTGAATGTAATCCTCGTTGTTCGTCCATCAGCAAATAAAATACTCGCCAAATAAAATTGTTAATGAAAGAATAAATTAATAAAATAAATGTATGAGAATGTGATATATCCATACGCAATACAAGGTCTAATGTAGTCAATAACATCAAATATTTTTAGGATTATTGTTAATATCATTGTACTATGGACGAAGAGTTCTTGTCGCCATATCAGAGTTAAAGAAAAATTATTGCTATAATAATAATTATGATAATTATATAGCGATTATAAAAAAATTAGCCAGTGGATTGATAAACTTGATATTAAATCTAATGTACGTAAAGTGCACGTAGAATCTTATATATATGAATATATATAAAGTACCCGATTGCCAGTCCCCTATCGGAATCCAGCCTTATTGTATACTTTGAGGACATTTTCAAAAGATACCGCCTACTTTTTTGAATATTCAATGATCTTGAACTGTCATTACAGTATTAAAGTATTGTTAATTAATTTTATAATGAGAAATGTAACTTTTAGTGTAGCAACTATTTAAATTTTTTGAGCAGAAATTTACCGAATTTCGCTTAACTCCTAATTGATGTCAACTGTGAATAATTTTTAAATTCTATAGCTCGGCAACAATTACAATCATCTTGTTTTTTTTTCAATTAATTCTTTAACTTATGTTTAATTAACTAATAAAATTTTAATACGGTTATGACAGTTCAAAATCATTGAATATTTTAAAAAAGTTAGAGGTATTGTTTAAGAATGCCCTTAATTAATTAAAAAAAATAAGTTGTCAATATCATAATTCAAATTTTGAAATTTTGTGACACTGTCTGGGAATACTCTTAAAAATTAAATTTTTTAAAATCAATAAAAATTTTTAAACGATTTTGTATAAAGACAGGACTGGAGACTGGGTAAAAATGACTATATATATTTATATGTATAGATAATTATTAATAATTAATAATGAATGATTACCAATAATTAATAATATTAAAGTTATTATTATCATTATTATTATTGACTAAATATATACAAAAAAAAGCTATTAGAATTTTTTAAAAGTCTGCGAATCGCTTTTTATGATGGTGATTTATAAAAAAAAACGACAAAATAGGTCCATTAGTTTGTAGTATATCGCATGAAATTGTTTAAACAGCAAAACAAATTATACATGTGAAAATACTTACATAATCACGTTCTACGACAATAAATGATATATATAATAAAGATTGACATTAAAAAATGAATTAGTGTAACAGTAATAATAGTAATTAATTAGACGAAAATGACTACTGCTCATTTTCAACTCTTCTTGGTGGCGGTGGAGGTGCCTCATGTAGAAATAGATCGCATCCTGTCTGACGTGCTCGCAGGTAGGCCTCTTCTGCTGTCAACGACTCCTCGGCACTCGGCTCCAGAGGCTGTCCTGCCTCATCTAGCTTTCCTTCCTTAAAGTCTTTTTTTATTTTTTCCGCGTAAATTGCATCGAATAGCAACTGCGCTGTCATCTCGGGCTGCTCTTGAATCTCCGCACGATAAGAGACATAGGGTTTAAGCTCGCAGTTCGTCAGATCTGGTACTATCAGCTCGGGTATTTTTTCAGGGATTTCTACGTACTCTCCATTGACTGTAATTCCTGTGTCTCTACATCCTCGTTCTGTGAATTTAAATAACGTAGACAATTATTTAAATATTTTAATTTTCTGAGTTTGGTATTGGTACTCACTGTTGATGGGAATTAATGGATGAGGTTGGATTCTCTGCCGTTCTTTAAATGTTCTTGAACCAGCTTTGTTGTAGAATAAGAATTTTCTAGGATTTCGTTTGTTACCAAGAACACTTGATGTTGATATTCTTCGAATAAATGACAATATTGGTAATGACATTTTGTTGAAGCTGAAATTTAAAATGTTTGGTAAGATAAAGTCTATAAAATTATTTTATTTTTGAACTGTCATCACAAAATATTACAAATGATCCTGAAGTTAACAGACAATTCAAAATTTTATTTTTTTTTTCTACTTCAGTTAAAAAAAAAATTTTTCTTAAACTACAGATACAATTTTTTTTCTAATTCGTTTGGGAAAAATTCAAAAATTAGACGTCAGCTAACTTCAGTTTCATATTTGAAAGTTTAAAAAAATTAAACTCTAATTATTAGGTAAAAATAAATAAGTTACCGTTTAATTTGACAATTTAATCAAAAAAATTAATTTTTAAATCACTACAAAGGTTATGTACTCAAAAAGTACATATATTTAGAAAAAAATCAACAAGAGTAGGTATGAGAATTCGGCGCATGCGCTGACGTCGCGATTAAAATAATTTTTTTATCGTGTGTAGATAACTGACAGCGGTATTTGTCTAGATTTTCTAGATTTTTTAATTCGTCTACGTGTGCATACTTCATATATGTGCTGATGAAATACATGAAGATACCAAAGGAAATTATTAATTAAGAGATTTTAATTAACAATCATATTTTATTATTTTAAACTAAAGGTATGTAAATTTATGACTTAAATGAATAATAATTTTTAAAATTAAAATCTTTTGTTTTATCTTTGATTTATGTAACACTGATTGATTAAAATTGATCAATTTGAAATTTAATTTTAGACTAGAGCATGGAATTGGAGTGCGCAGTTCAAAATTATGACTGGGGTAAGAAAGGGATGACGAGCAGCGTCGCTCAGCTCATAAAATCATCATCCCCGGAGGTAAAAATCGATGACGATAAACCATATGCTGAATTATGGATGGGAACACACCCAAATGGCCCGTCATTTATAAAGACTACCAAAGAATCATTAGCGGAGTTCATCGCCAAAGAATCCAATAGTCACATTCTGGGTGATAGAGTCAAAGAAATATTTGGCAACACTCTACCATTTTTATTTAAAGTTTTATCAGTTGATAAAGCTCTTTCTATTCAAGCTCACCCAGCCAAAGAACACGCTGCCGAATTGCATAAATTATTTCCCACTATTTATAAAGATCCTAATCATAAACCGGAACTCGCAATTGCTTTGACACCTTTCCAAGCTTTATGCGGTTTTCGACCCACGCAGGAGATCTGCTATCATTTTAAATCAATTCCCGAGCTTGTTGCACTTTGCGGAGACCAGGATGTGGTAAATGACTTTTTAAATCACTGCCAAGATAATAATGATGATGCCAAAACTCATTTAAAAAAATGTTTTAAAGCTCTGTTGACTTATGCGACTACTGATGGAAATTCGAATATCGTTGCTCAACAATTGTCTAATTTTATAAATCGATTATCTCAAATGGGTAAATTTTTTTTTTTTTAAATGAACCCTAGTAGCCAAGTTGACGGAAATCTACAACCGAAATAAGATGTCAAGTTTACTACAAAAACTTTATGGCGCAAATAGTCGACTGTTACTTGGCAGTAAAATTTTGCTCACTCATTTTTTTTCTCATAAATTTCTGTCAGATTGAAATCAACTTTTACTTTTAAAGTTTTTCCCGCAAAATGCGGCTGTAAATTTATATCAGCTTGCACTTCATGTTGAAATATTACAGTAACAACTTGGAACAGCAGAACTTGACGTAAACTTGACGTTAACATGACCGGAAACACTGAACAGCAAGTTTTTGAAGAGAAAGTTTGGCTATTAGGGTATGGAAATTTTTTCTAAACAAAAACCAAAGTAAAATTAATTTTTTATATAAATTTATAGATAACGACAGTAGAGAAAAATTGAATGGAAGTCTTTTCGAGAGGCTGCACAAAGATTTTCCAGGTGACATCGGATGCTTTGGAATATATTTTTTCAACTACATAACACTAGAACCTGGAGAAGCACTTTATCTTGGCCCGAATGTTCCTCACGCGTATCTATTTGGTGGTACGTTTTTTTTTTTTTTTAAATAAGTCGACAGTTTTTTCAAAAATAATTTTTTTATTTCCATGTATATTCATTACAAAGACTGCATCGAGTGCATGGCATGCTCGGATAATGTCGTACGTGCTGGACTTACTCCGAAATTCAAAGACGTGCCGACACTAATTGAAATGCTGTCGTACGAAAGTCAGTCATCCTATAAATTTGAACCAAAACGACTGAATGAATTTACTGAGACATTCAAACCGCCTATCAAAGATTTTGCTGTTAACAAAATTGAAGTGACCGGAAGTTGCAATTTCATTCCCGTTAACTCGGCATCTATTTTGATAATTATCCAAGGGTCTGCAAAAATTACTGATAAAGTTTATAAACGTGGATCCGTATTATTCATCGCTGCCAATGTTGAGTTGACGGTGACAAATTTAGATGAAGATAAAACATTAATTTTCCAAGCATGTGCCAACGTCTAATTAATAACGTACCGTAAATTCATTTATTTATTTAATTATTTATTAAATTTTAACTCGAATCCTCAGACTCATCTTTCCCAGCAGTAGCATCAGCTGCTGGTTTTTCTTCAGCTTTGTAATGACGATACTCCGGTTTCAATTCCCACATATTGCGATGTGGATTTTTAATATTGTAACTACAAACTTCACTTAGAATTTCTTTTAAGTACACCTGTACATAAAAAATATAAATAAGAAAATTGTATATTATTGTATAAATATAAATTTTATTAAAACTTACGACTGGTTGACGAGTTATTTTGACTAAATCTTTGATATTATAATACTGATGTTTTTCAAATGCTGCAAATAACATATCCAGCACAGCATCTTTGTCATCACGCATTTTTTTACCTTCAGCCTTTTTCTTTTCTGCATATTCAATCTAAAAAAAAAATATTACAATCATATATAAAATTAAAATAATTATTTTACACTACCTTAAGATAAATGGAGTCGAAAAAACTTACATTATGTTTATGATCAGATACTGGTTTGAAATTATGTACAACTTTAGATAACTGCTGAATAGCTCTAACGGGAACAGCGGCTTTTTTAATACTCGATAACTTTAACTTCATGTAACAGTTGTCAGCATAAGGACGACATTCTAATTTCTGTACAATTTTACCTTCCATACACAATTTATCTCCTTCAGGTACAACTGCATCTGAATTATTGCAAGCTGTCAAAAAACAAAACACATCAATCAATTCCAATCAATGAAAATACATCACACAAGAGCGGGTTTAGAAATTCACTCTAGAAGAGAACGATGCAATCTGCGATAAACGCAGTATCAGTCATGTTCAGACAAACACTGGAGATTAATGAAAATTTCTCCAGATGATTAGTAAGTAGAAAGTTACGAAGTTTAACTAAAAGAGGAACTAAAAAATATTCAGGGCGTGTTCATAAATACGCTCGAGATGAAAAATTATTTATCCAGGTGATTAGTGTCTCTGTAGTGTCGAATTCTTCCTCTAGGTTGACGACCAGAGGATGTTCCTGAATGCAGGAGTTAAATATTCCTTTACCAAGATGTATTCCTGAACATTCTCCAGGTATCTTTAGTTTTCTAGCTTTAAAACCATGTGGCTTTCCACTTAGTAACCACCTGAATAAATATTTACTAATCTCTAGTGTTTCTGATCACGTTCCTAATACAGCACTTGCGTTCTCGCAGAATTTATGAACATAGAATCAAATTGTTCCTCTGGTTCAACTGGATAATATTACTGAACACAAAAGTTGCCTTTCTCTTCTAGACTTGATTTCTTAACGTGTCCTAAATGTAAATATCTTACGTGATATATGAGAAAAAACACCAAGCATCTGATGTTTGACTTGACTAACATCTAGCTTGTGCTGCTTTGGAATATCTTCTTCACCAGGATCCTTCAATGCTAAGACAGTTTCTGACAGTCCAAGTGTCACCTCAGCTTTTTCTCCAGGCACTCTATTTTTTAAACGTCAAATAGTTAATTAATTAACTAAGTAAATAAATAAATATAATTAATTACTTAAAAATATATCAGCTTACAAATACTTACTTGGTTATTTTTAGTTTACCAACTTCAATATTCCCCGGTGCTTTTTCCCATTTATTAGCAATATATTTAGGTACCTTGACCAACCAGACTCCTCGTCCAACATTACTTAGATCTAAATCTTTCTCCATGTGAGTTGATGAATTATTTGTTCCTGACATTTTATTAATCTTCAACGATTGAGGTATTAAAATATATTATATACTTATTTATATAAAATATAATAATAATAAATTTTAATTTATCAGTCAGCAAATAATTTTAATTATTTATCTACTTTATAAATATATAAATATATATAATATTTTATCAACACAAAAACGCAAGTTCATTTGATTATCACTCGGCCAGATCTTGATTTATATTTTGCTATAACCTCATATTTATATAAATATATAAAAATATGACTTTTTACAGAGCCGCCCTCTGGATTAAATGCCCGCAATTTTTCCGCAGGTAAACTCGACCCAGAAAAAGAACGAGCTTCGGAAATCGCTCCCACTACTGATTATTTTTAGTTTGCGCATGCGCAAGGAAAAATGACAGAACATTTTATACTTGGAACACCTGGAGGGGGTAAAAAACCGAAACTACTCGAAGTGCGCTTGTTCCTGTGACAATTTTACCCAATCTCCCATTTTTATCTTAGGGTCGGCTTTGACCAACTTGGGTTCTGCACATAATCGCTAATTATTTTATTACAATTAATAAAAATTAAGTACAGCAAGTACTTAAATATTTAATTTTATACTGAGCGAAATAAAAAATAAATCAGCAAAATGGTTGCGCAAAAAAAACAAGTAGGTATTTTACAATGACAATTAGTGCCACGTGTTAACCTCACTTTGTTGATTTAAAATAATTTTAATTAATAAATAAATTTATTTCAGAAAAAGGCAATGGAGAGTATCAACTCCAGGCTTGCATTGGTAATGAAGTCAGGAAAATACGTTCTGGGATACAAACAAACACTTAAATCTCTGCGTCAAGGCAAAGCTAAGCTTGTTATCATTGCGAACAATACCCCACCACTTAGGTAAAAAATTAAATTAATTATTTTTTAAATTAATGTACTGTTCAGGTCCTTATTTATAATCAGCTTCATCAGATCAACTTCTTTATGTACCTGAAGATCGGAACGTTTTTCGCGCAAAGAAAAAAAAATAAAAATAATTTGGCTGCTTGAGAGATAGTCTGAGATTTTAGGCTAACATACCAGCATTCATATACAAAATATTTCAAAAATTTAGTCATTCAGTAGATTTTTTTTCTTTCAAATTCTTTTTTTTCGTTGCGCGAAACACGTTCCGATCTTCAGGTACAGACTTCTTTGTATATTGAATATTTATTTTACTTTAGGGTTACCACCAACTTCTTCAGGAACATCTACATGACCCATGAATCATTTTAGAAAATAAAATAAATAAAATTTTTGAATCGTCCACAAGACACCACTGGAAGTAAAAATACTAAAAAGTCGATTTTTAAAAATTTTTCTCTTACTGTGTTTTGAAACACGGCGGCTGAATTGTCCATACAATTCAAATGTTTACTGATATATAATCAATAATAATTTTTTTATGGGCGTTGACTCCATATTTATTTTATTATGGGTCATATAGATCTGAAGTGGGTAGTAACCAACGAGAGGTTGCGCTGAAGAAATAAATATTCAACATACAAAGAAGTCGGTCTGATTGACTCGATTCCTGATTAATTATTTTTACTATTTCTTCCTTAATGCTTGATACTGATAAATAATTAATTTTATTTACTGAATTTTTCAGGAAATCGGAAATTGAATACTATGCGATGTTAGCTAAGACCGGAGTCCATCATTACACTGGTAATAACATCGAGCTTGGTACAGCTTGCGGTAAATACTTCCGAGTATGTACTCTATCGATCACCGATCCTGGTAACTCAGACATTATTAAATCCATGCCAACTGGTGACCAAGCGTAATTGTATTCAATAATAAACTTTTAAATAAAAATAAAACTTGTTAATTTATTTAGTCGTGTATTTAAATACATGAGCTGATATTTTTTAAATTTAAAATAAATCTAGTGAACTTTTTGAGCTTTGGAGGCAGAGGTACCTAGAATTTTCTTTCTCTGTCCGAACATATGTAAGTACATTTGAGGAAATACTGAAACAAATAATAATTGATAAGTATACAGATTTTGTTAGAAGATGGAGTAAATGTGTTTCGTTATTACTTACGAGGAAGGTAAAGGAACATGACAAACAGAAGAAGGTAGTGGTAGCTAAATGTCATGTTCCATGTGTTAGGAAGCGAGTAACTCCATACGTCAGGATGTTTTTGTGCAAACTGTCGGGCGGCATTGAAGCACAGTAATTCACCAGTGACTCCAATGGGGTAGAGTGCTATGAAGGTCGTGTATCTGAGCCACACCAGGAAGTGCGGAACAAATCCTACAAGATTAGCGAAGTAGTATCCGTATCTTATAATTTCAGTGACGGACCAGGCGAACAATGCTATCGGAAGACCAACTGATGCTGCTGCTGCTGTTGGTGGTGTTGCTATAAGCACTCCGCAGACTACCATGACTCGGCTAAAAACTTGGAACGTCGTTATCACTGGGTTCGAACGTACGAGACCGACGATTGCATGCAGTATCTAAATAAAAATATAAATAAATCTTTATATTTCATATTTTAAATTTAAAATGTTTAATTAAAATTTTTAATAACTTCTAAAACGGCAGCATTTTGAAATATTATCAGTGATAATTTAACTGTATCCCAGAGACTTTGACCCTGGAAATCATTCGTCAGATAACAGCGCGTAAGAAGGCATAGAATATAACTCCACCTGGAAAAATTTTATATTTCTTATGATTGTTGAGTTATAATATAACTGTAATAATTTTGTAACACTTACCCAATTACTAATGAGAGATTATAAATTATGAGATAAATTTTTCCAAGTGAACTTATACTGTGAGGTTGCTTAGCTTTCGTTTTATCGGCCATTTTTAAAATATTAAATTAAATAATTAGTGTAAAATAAATAAATTTTATTTTGTTTTATAAAAAGTCTCCAAGTCGTCGCCGCTTAAAATGACTTTGCGTTATGACCAGACTGAAAATTTCCTTTCTCATAAACTAAACATCAGCACTTAAAATTTACATAAGAACTTGTATGACGAGTTTTTTTATTTTATTTTCTATTTTAAATTTATTTTGTGTACTAATGTACACATTTAATTTTATTTATTCACTATTCACCATTGTTCGGCTTGAGAATATATGTAATTATAAAGTGTAATTTTTTAGTAACCTAAAACAAAAAAAAAAACAATTTATGTACATATATATAACAATGACAATCTACATATATATATATGTAACAACTGTATTTATATTATTATTATTGTCGTTTATTATTATTATGAGTTTGATTCCAAAGGCGGGAAAATTTAAATGTCAGAAATTTTTAGTATGAAAAAATTAGTGACAGCTGATTGACAGATTGAACTCTGGTGAATTTTAAATTTGTACTGATATAAATAATATAATAATAATATTTTTGAAAACTGTAAATTCAAAAAAAAATATCACGTGTCATGAGTGTGAATGTAGCAAACAAATTTAAAATTATAAATAAATAGAGTAAATAATTAAAAAAATAATATTTAAAAAAAAATGCAACTTCAAAATTTTTTAAATGCGCATTTTTTTTAAATTTAATTTTATTAATTTACTCTATTTAGCTGCTACATTCACACTCATTTATTTTTATTCTAAAGGCGGGAAAATTTAAATGTCGGAGACTTATGAGAAAATTAATGACAACATTGACAGGTTGGATACCGGTGAAATTTTATAATAATTTTTAATTGGTTTTGATATAAATAATAAAATAATAATGTTTTGGAAAAGTGGAATTTTGAAAAATTACTGCAGGTTTTATAAACCATGGAAAGTAATTGAAAAAAAATTAATTCATAATGACAGATTTATTTATGGAAATGAGGTTATTGTTGGTAAAAAAAATAATTTGCCAATTGTTGCATTAGAATCAACAATAATAACTCATGGGATGCCTTATCCAGATAATTTTATAACTGCAATAAATATTGAAGCCATTATAAAAAAACAGGTAATTCTTTATTTATTTATTTATTTATTTATTTATTTATTTATTGATAATTAAAATTAACTTGGGTACAAGATAAAAATTACATAAATCATTAATCATAAAGTTTAGTTTCTTTACTAGGATTTACTGGAGTTCTTCATATACTTGAACGAGACCCAATAAAGAGACAAAACTTTTTGATTAATGATGTAGTAGAACATGTAATTTGAATTCTGTATCCTCGGAAGTTTTAGTGGATTATTATTATTTTAACAGAGTCTTTATAAAATATGTAAGGGATGACGTAAATAGTCTATTGTAAATTATAGAATGTAGTACCGGCAACGATTGGAATAATTGATGGTAAAATCCACGTGGGAATGAATGAAGAGCAGATCCATAAACTAGCAAAGTCAAGTGCCGTAAAATGTTCAGCGAGGGATATTTGTTCGATAGTCGCTGGTGGATTTAATGGTGGAACGACAGTAGGAGCTACTGTTACACTGGCCAACTTGGCAGGAATAGCTGTGATGGCAACTGGTGGTATCGGAGGTGTTCATAGGAACGCTGAAAGTACTTTCGATATCAGCTCTGACCTGATTGTTCTCAGCCAAACTCCTGTTTCAGTTGTCTGTGCTGGTGTCAAAGCTATTTTAGACATTCCTAAGACTTTAGAATTCTTGGTAATCTTTAATTATCACGCATGCTGTCTTTAATTACATAATAAATATTTTTAAAAGTATATTGTGTGACAAGGGATGAAACAAAACGATTTCATACCAGGGTGAAGTTGGCTAACAGCAGTTTGAAATCGTGTTTCGTCCTGAGTTACACACTAGATTTTTCATGATGACCGGAATTGGAACTCAAAGTTACAGTGTCAGCAGCTAGTCAGATACAAGTTAATTTAACTATTAGCATAAGTATAAATTATCATTAATGGTCTAAACAAATGACAAGTATCAGTGTTCCCAAGAGACGAAACAAGTTTGTTTCTGTCTGCTGGCTGAAGCCTTTCGACCGGCTGTAGAGACACTGAAGCTTCGTTCCGATGCTGGTATCATGAAAAATGTCATTACATATGATCAATTTAAATAGGAAACACATGGAGTGCCAGTGATATCAATAGGGACTACAATGTTCCCGGCATTTTACAGCAGAACAACTGTCGACAATATTAAATCACCAGTGACAGTACCAGGTGCTCGTGAAGCCGCGCAATGTATAAATGTCCAGCGAAATATGAAACTTAACTCAGGTTCAATATTCGCTGTTCCGATTCCTGAAAATGCAGCTTTCGATCCTACGGAAATTGAAAAGTTTATTGAAATAGCGCTTAAAGAGGCGGAACTTAATAAAATAACTGGAAAAAATGTGACTCCATATCTTCTTCAGAGAGTCACTAAACTCACCGCCGGAAGATCATTGCTATCAAGTACGTAATTTAATTTTTTTATTCAAAACAAATAATAATAATAATAATAATAATAATAATAATAATAATAATAATAATAATAATTTTTGATCAGATAAAATACTTATCGAAAACAATGCAAAAGTCGCCGCAGACATCGCTACTGAACTTTCAAATTTATCCTCGTCTCAATCTAGTCCCACTACTGGTTCATCAGCACCATCAGCAGCTGTCAATCAAAAGGATCAAGTGGTTGTTGTCGGAGGGGCTGTTTTAGATACTATTTTACAAGTGGAAGAGCCGGTTATCAAAGTAAATACAAATTATTTATACTAAATAACGAATTATTTATTTATTATTATTATTATTATATATATTATTCATATAATCGAGATTAATATTAATCGACTTACACGCATACGTTAGTTTTTACATGACTAGCATCATCACCATTATAATAAGTACAGTATTGGAGCAATTATTTTTTTTCAAATCTTACACTGCAAAAAATTTACCGAGTGAACGCGAATTGAATTCGGAGTGAATGCGAAGAAGATGATTATTTATTTAATTCCCTCGGAATCCAGATCACTGGGAAATCACTCCACTGATAAACTAAACTCCGTATTTACTCCGTACGCAGAGTGATTTTTTTTAACTCCGCGGAGAGAAATCGGATTCAAATAAAATTCAAATTCACTCGGAATTTTTTACAGTGTACTCACAACACTCGGTATCATACGCGCAATGAGTGTGATGTTTAAACCGCGCACTTAATAAATTCATAGATATAAATATATATACTTATATTTATATATATGTATATATATAAAAGCAAAGCAAGGATATAAGAAAGCAGTCTTGATAATTTCTCTATTATTGATGGTTGACGTTTTCCACACTCATATATTTATACATTCGTCTCTACATACTTACATACATCCAAATATATACTAATTATATAAGCTTATTTTAAGATTTACACAATTTTTGTTTTACGATCGTACACAAGTACAATACATATACATATTATAGCATTTTTATTGATCTTGTTATTACATTTCTACTTTAAATAGACCGCATTCTGTAAAACTATCATAACATTAATATATATTTTTAAATATCATATATTTATAAAGCAGGCACTATATTCAAAGCTCCCATCTCATGTTTTATTAAGTACTCATTTTACTCATTACATTTTAAGTGTTTCTTTTTATTGTTTTGGGTGCGTAAAGTAGCTAAGTACTATCTGTTTACGAATGACGGCAGGGATTAAAGCTTCCATGGAATGGTTTAGTCTAAATAACTATTTTTAAACAGCTTCATACTTTTCTTTTACAATGAGATGTTCTATACATATCGCGATAAATTTTAAAAAACTAAATTTCAAATAATAATCAACAATAAAGCGCAGCCTTGTCGCAAAAATTTCCGCGCGCAATTATTGTTTTTTATTTTTCATTTTCATTTATATTTTTTACGTAGAAGAATATGAATTACAAACATATCTACATTACTGTACTTAAATTTCTTTTTTTTTTTTTTTTAAATTTTCTTCTTCTTTTTTTACTTTTTTTTATACAATTTTGGTTTAGTGTATGAGCCTTGTTCAGCAATTATTTACACAAACAAATTTATTTATATAAGGAACTCTCTTCTCTCACACTTGCTTAAATTAACTAAAGCTTTCAGTACGCACATGTCTAAAATTAGTTTCGTAAGCATCATCAATTATATAATTATAATGTTTTTTTTAATCAACTTTTATTTGCGCAATTATAATTTAAATTCTTATATTTAATATATATTAATTTTGGTCGTTCTCAATAATAAAGACAATGAGGTGAAAATAACTTTTACATGATATTTAACTAAACTCTTTCAAACTTTTGTATTTCCGACTACTATACGCGACACTGGAGACATGTGTAAGTTTCCGCGCGCGGTTTTTTTGGAAGCCGCGACTTGGCAGTAATATCTTTTAGTAATGACTTTATACTATTCACTTTATTCACCTCAGAATCACTATACACTAGTATTATCATCTTAAATATTTATATATATAATTAATAAAAAATAAGTAAATCATCACAAATAAATTTATAAGTAAATATGAGTGTGAATGTAGATAGTAAAGTTAGCGGACATCTGATAATTTTTTAAATTTTTAAATAAATTTAAATGTTTATAAAATAAAAATAAAAAATACATGTTTAGACAATTCAAAATTAAGTATATGTATTTTTTTAAATTTTATTTTATTAATTATTTACTATATTTATTTATAAGTTTAAATTTGTCTGATGTCTGCTACTCACACTCATAAATAAAATTTATAATAATCACTACCCTGCAATATTATTTATAATCGATAGAATCGAATCCGTCGCAAAAATTCTCAGTCTTTATCATTTATTTTTTTACAATCACTTTCACTTACAAAAAAAAAGAAAGAAAATAATTAAAAAAAAAACAAAGATTAATTATATGTATTATTATTATTGTTATTATTAATTAATTATTTATGTTAATCTATTTGTGAAAGCTCGAAGCAAGCTCGACAGGTCTATTAGTTCTGTAAAAAAAACGATTAAAAATTTCCCGGCACCATCTCCATAGTCAAGTTCGTTTGTTTTGACTGATGATTTTTACACCGGGATTACTGGCGATTTGGGGACTCGAGGCATCACCATTTGATATCAGATACCGCCGGTTGAATTCGCGCATTTCGTAATTATTGTTACCATTGTTTTTGTTTTTGCTGTTGTCACGCATGCTGGTGATCAGCGGATGATGGCAATTGCTGCGCTGGGTCACCGGGGGTGTTGGGGTTGACGATTCCTCGAGTATCAGAGCACAGTGGCTGTTGGTATCGCTGTCGGCTCCGGTGTCTTGCTGCTGCTGGATGTTGCTTGTGTACAAAAATGAGTGTTTATTACTAGTCGGGTAGTCCTGGTGATGGTAATTAACTAGCTGTTGAGCTGGTGGCAGTTGAGGTATATTGTTGTTACCTGTTTATCATACAAAACACATACACATCCTTAACTTTATATTATTTTTATATAAATGTGCATGATGTGCATGAGTGATGTGGTAATTTATTTATTTAAAAAAAAATAATAATAGTAAATAATAATAATAATAAGTTAGATACCATGCAAGCCTTGGTGCGCACTAGAGGATTTGCTACTGAGTGAATAAATATTTTTTGCTTGTAGGAAAGCAATGAAGTGAATGATGGCAGTGATTAATTCCTACCGAAATTAAATGATGATTTGTTATTATTATTATTAATGACAGCATCAGCGGTACAAAAAGAGGATACGACAATTGGTAATGTTGTGCGTCTGGATCCACCCATACTACCGCCACCACCATAGTACATGTTACTATTGTCCATTGAATAATCACCCATACCTGTGATTGATGCCATTGCCGCAGCATTGTCACCAGCACCGCAGCTACCAGCGGATGATCCCCTTTGATCAGAGCCAGTCATCATCATCATTGTCGTTGTATTGGTCGCGGTTGCTGCTGTCAAAGCTGTAATTGTTGTCGTAGCGGCTGTTGTCGCTGCGGTATTTGCCGGTGGTGCGTGAATTGGCTGACATAGTGATTGAATGTACGCTGATGTTGCAGGCGGCGGTGGTTCTCTGAGCAACTTTATCTTTTGTATCATCTCCCTTATCTCGTATCGGAGAATTCCAAGGAAACATAATTTCGCAAATGCCATTACGCAGTAGCCGAGGACAAATAAAAAATCCGCTGTTTTTTTCAACCAGTTCATCAAATACTCCTCGCAGCCATTAGCGAATGGTTGTTGACATCCACCACCACCTTCGTCTCCAACATTGTTGTTATTATCATCATTATTACTACCAATTCCAACGATATTAATGTTTGTATCATTAATGTTGTATATTATATTTCCTTGATTGGTTTTACTGTCAAAAACAGTCGTCGCTGTGATAGTGTCCTTGATAATTGTTTCGACAACTGGACAACACGTGTCTGGATAACTGAACTGGCCATCAAAATCATTCGGTCCAACAATACCGCAACAAGAAAAATCCCTCTGTAATTGATCCCACTGATCGCTGAACCGTAAATCTCTCCCGTACTCCAATTGTAATCTCAATCTCAAACTAGGTCGTAATTCCGCTCGTATTCTCTCGAACCGAAATATCCAAGCCACCCCGATAATGGTATCACCGAACAGCAGCGCAAGCAGGAGTATCCAATAGGCATTGAGGAGCCGTGCACTGAGACGTCTTGCGGCAATGCAACCGAGTAATTGTACGAGTCCCAATTGTGTGGCGAGGGCGAGATAAGCGTACAATGCCGTTGGATCCAGTGCCCGCGGTACCCCGGGTATTAAATACCGACGTGGATCACCGGTAAATACCAGAGTACGAGCAACCGCTGCTGCCAAACCGAGAGCACTTCCAAGAAGAACTATATTACAAGCGTATATCCATAATCGATAATATCGCATCGCGACACCTTGACCAGGAGGACAAAAACGTCCTTGTGAGGCCGACGAGGACGTCGTCGTACCCGCACCCGCAGCAGATGCTGCTGATGCCGCGGAGGATGTGCCTGTTATTGTTGTGCCTGCGGTTGTCGTCGACGCGGTTGTTAAACTGTTTGTTATAATTGTCTCTTGATGTCTTTTGTTTTGAAATTTATCTCGTGCCAATAATTGTTGGTCGTCTTCAGTGTCTTCGTCGTTATAAGTGTTGTTATTATTATTATTACTACTATTATTTTTGTTATTATTATTAGTAATTACAGTTTTGTTGTGATAGCAAACGCTTGTACGTCGTAATTTATCTTTATCACTGTATATATTATTATTATAACTATTATTACAGTAATGCGAATTATCAATTGGTTTAATTATATCAGTTGGATTAAACTCGTTGTCACAGCAAATTTGCTGTAGCAGTAACTGCTGATTATTATTATTATTATTAATAGTATTATCGTTAATATTATTATTATTATCTTGTTTTTCAAAATAATCGCACAAATAATTAGTCTTATTTTCCAAAGAGTATGTCGACTGTGGGGCGGTAAGACGTTGCAGCAGCATCACCATCATACTCTATCAAATTTCTCAAATAATCTCTTAACTCTATCGCTTTTATTACTAATAATAATAATAATAACAAGTTATTATTATTATTATTATTAATATTATTATTTATTTGCCGGAATTTCGAGCTCTAAGACTGGACCGTTGTCTTATCACATGAGCTGTATGTTGATCAAGTAATGCCCTGTAATCCAAAAATATTAAATTATAAAGTTAAATTATTTAAATTTGAAGTCATCTGAGAATGCCCGCCACTTTTTAAAAATTTAAATTGTCATAAACTTTTGAAAATTTTATCAATTGATTAAAAAAAAATTACTTACAATTGACATCAATTGGGAGTTAAAATAAATTTCAGTAAAATTTATTTTCCAAATTTTGTTTAACTCCAAATTGATGTCAATTGTAATTAATTTTTAAAAAATCTGTACCTCGGCGCACTTTACTACTCCGTTGTCTTTTTTAAAAATAAATTCTTCATTATTTTTTTATCATTAATAAAATTTTGATACTCTTACGACAATTTAAAGTCATTGAAGTTTTAAAAAGTGGGTAGCACTGTCTGGGAATGGACTTAAAATAATATATATATTAAACTATCCTTATTTGCTAACAAATGTCTTAGTCTCACGCGCGAAGGCGACGACGATATTCATTTGAATAAAAATAAAAAATCTATAGTTAATCAAATGTCACCGGGTGTGTATTATACCCAGTAATATCTGTATTATATACATATCTTTGATTGTATTGTGTATTATCATCGATCCAATTGCTGTTACATTTCCTAAAGCACACAATGGCACTATATCGTGCGCGCGGTATATTAATGTCGCTACTCTTGCCAAGATATTAAATATAATTTACACTATCACGTGTTTATGTTCTTTATAGAGGCAATATCTGTACGTGTAAAATTACAACACACATGCATTGTTACTAAGTACATTACATTGTCATCGAATTAATCAAATAAACTCGGGAGTACAAAATAAAATTTTTATGCGCGACAATAATTTTTAAAATATTTATTTATATGGGTATCGAATATTTGAGTATATAAATGCATGCGTGATTGATTGACTAATTGGTAGACGGCCAGATTCCGATAATTAATTAATTTAAAAATAATAAATTTTATAATTATTATATCGTTATGCAATATACCCTTTGACCTCTATTTGCTTGCCTAGAACTCCCGCCGAGTTTGCAACCCTAAAATCTATATATATGTATATGTATATGTATATATGTATAATAAACAGATATATAGATATATATATTACGAAAAGCCCTTTACGTCTCTCCTCTTTGTATTAAAGCCTCCGTCCCGCAATCACCTACTTTTTTTACCCTCGTAAACATGATTTTATCTTACGACCAAAAAAAAAGTAATATAAATTTCAATCACCTCTTCTCTTATTTCTCCACCCATATTTTAACCGCGCGATAAACATCAATCGATTAAACCAACTCACATGTAATATATATAAGCTCCAAAGTTAAACACTATGCTTATTAAAATAAAAGCTTCAATAAATTTCGTTATCTCTAATTATAAAATCCAAATCATTATTATTTTTTTAAATTTAAATTTAATTTTACTTTTTTTTTTACTCCATTAATCGGCGGGTTTATTTAAGTCAGTAGTGTAGATAAAAAAAAGTCGTGTAATTACATTTTATTAATTATAACTATGTTAAATATGATAATTGAAAGATATATGATACTAACCATATAATTGAGATGTCAAAAAACCTTTGGATAGATAATATCTCTGTTGTCTAATGAATGTATCAGGACGACCGGCACCGCCGCCACCCCCGTCACCATCACCATCCTCGCTATCACCACCACTTAATATTATTACACTGTTACAACTAAAGTTACAACTACCACTGTCACAAAGTAATAGTTTTATAAAGTGTATTACCGAGTAATCATTTCCCGTTGATGGGTGCAAGTCCGTTCTCCAGTTCCAGATCATTTATCTTGATACATTAATTCCTTAAATAACTTTCCTGTACTTTGTTTTTCTTTTTATTTATTTTACGTAACACCTGATGAATAAAAAATTTATCAGGTACTGTATAAGTATATATTTATAAATGATCGATAATCACCGGTAGATTGGGTAATTACAAGTCCAAGCTGATGCAGCTCCGAATAAAAAACTCCAGGGTTCGAAAACTAAAATAGTTAATTTATCAGACGACAATTTTTTATTATTTTTAGATAAATCGAAGCTCTTAACTTGACACATTATGGATATTCATTTAATATTTTAGTTATTAATAAGTTTTTACTTGCGTGTTTGAAACTTTTTTACATGAATTTTTAACGGCGATCTACAGAGTTCTGTAGATTGGAATAAAAATAAAATGACATCACTGGTAACTCTATGTATTATATCAATAATTTTTTATCGTATTGCACATATGTGTGTTCGTGTATGTGTTTTATTAGAACAATGTCTAATAGCACACACTGAACTCGGAAAGGCCAATCTCGGGCACGAAGATGGCGCGGGTCTTTACGAATTGTCACACAAACACCCACACAGCACACACTCACAAACACTAATCAATTTACGTATTGTTATATTATTTAAACATATTTATGATAATAATACCGTCCACTCAAAATATCCGTCAATCAAACTCGAAATTTTCCTTAAAATTATTACCCGACACTCGTGTTACTGAGTTTTTGCGCAGACAGTTTTTACCCCAATGCTTTTATAGGAAAATCCGCTTCGGAGCTTATGTGGAAAGCTCATTTGTCGTGGTGGTCATCATCGTGACCATTCCCTGGCTGCTGTGTCGACCGCTACACAGTAGCGCCTTCAAATGTACTTGCAACTGCTCTGTGCTTTTATTTAACATGAGCACTGAGCTTACAATATTGAGAGCTTGCGCACAATATCCATCTCTATCTATATCTATCCTGTAATTATTTTTTTAACAAACGTTTTTTTTATTTCATCATGAATAAACAATTTATTGAATGAATAAAACGATATCTGATTTTTTAAAAATAAAATTTATGACATCAATAAAATCTTGAATTATTTAAACGGCGGACTTTTATTATTGAATTTATTAATTGAATCGCGTGTACAATAAATACTCTAGATGTAAGTACGAGTAAAAGTAACAGTGGATTTGCATAGTTATTGTTATAATAACGAGCAAGTTTAAATTTAGCTAAGGACATCCACCTTAACATTAATTTTTACATAACGTTTTATTGGTCGCGTTATCGAATAACGAAACAAGACAATTATGAGTAATTACTGCTAAAGTTTAATTTAAACTTTTAAAGTTAACTTTTGTTTATTAAATAATTTAGTGTTGGCTATAGTTAGATTTACACAGTGGTAACAATTATTTATAAGTTTATTTGTTATTTCAGTTTGACGGACGGACAAACAGAGGCAAGAGTCGGAAAAGCTACGGAGGAGTTGGCAGAAATATTGCGGCAAGTCTTACTGCGCTTGGAGTCGAAAATACGAAATTTATTACTGTCGTTGGTGACGATGAACCGGGGCTTGAAATTTTTGGGAAATTTGATAGAGGGGGTAATATTAAAAAAATGGGCGGAAATATTACTGCAAGGTTTCTATATAATTTTTTATTAAGGGTATTTTCAGACCCCCCTCTCCAATTTTTTAAAATATTCAATTACTTTGCATGATAAAAAATTTACTCCGAAGTTTATTTTAAATTTAAATTCCGGATCGGAGTTAATTTGAATTGAAATAAAATTTGTAATTACTCTGAATTTTTTATAGGTCGTGCTGTTACTCTATTATTTAAATTTTACTAATTAATTTTTAAAAATTACTTACAGTTATCAATTAGAAGACAAAGCGAAATTTGGTATAAAATTCGTTCCCAAAATTTGACATTTCAAATGAAATTGACATCAAAATTTTACTGGAATTTATTTTTCAAATTTAATTTAACTTCTAATTGATGACAACTGTAAGTAATTTGTTACCAAATTTATACCTTGGTGACAATATTGCAACTGACCTGTATTTTTTTCCATTAACGCTCTAATTTATTTTTAATTAATCAAATTTTAACAGTATGAGTCATTGAATATTTTTAAAAACTAGAGTCAGAATGCCCTTGATTGACTAATTAATTAATAATAAATATTAATTATTTTTAAAATTGTACGCTGCAGATACACTGGAGTGATAGACGTGAACGGCGAATGTCGTTTTGGATTTGGCGAAATGGATATTTTAAACTCAATCGACCCGAGCTTAGTGCGAGATAATCGATCGGCATTTGAACAAGCGAAACTTATAATTCTGGACGGTAACCCATCATTGGAAACGATCAACGAGGTCATCGACATTGCAGTTAATTGCCTGGTACCAGGTAAAGTAAATCGTTTTAACTTATTGCATGACCTAAAAAATAATACTTTAATCTATTCTCATTGCATATATATTTATTTTAAAAACATGCAATAGCTATTATATACTCGAAAATAATTTACGAGATTTATAATACCTTATAAATTACAACTTTACATTATTTTAATAATTAATAATAGCAATAATTATTATAAGTATAAAAAAGTGTGTACTAAAATATCGGTGTTCTTATTTAAAATTAACACTCGTGGCGCGAATTAATAGTACAAAATATGGACGGCTTCGATTACAGAGTAATTAATAAGTTATATAGATATATTTTATACAAATCCTCCCATGCGGTGATGGGAACTGTGCTGTGACCCAAAGTGGGAGCCATGATGTGAGCCATGGTGGCTTTGAGGGTTTGGTTGCATTTGCACGACTAAATTACGCGATTGCTTGCGTAGTTTGTAACCGGCACGGGCATCGAGGTAGAGGAAAAATGCCCCAATGATGTGGAACATGAATGAAATTACTGCGAGTCCGTATGACCATGATAAGTAATTGAAGTTCGGGTAAAGTAACCAATCACGGCGCCAACATTGACCTCCGAAAATTGCGACTGCCAGAAACAGGAAAGTTCCTTAAAGAAAAAAAATTTGTTTTATAAATTTTTCCACATTACAAATTAATTCCAAAAGGATTTATATTTTTCGCGCCTTTTTGGCTTTAAGAAAATCTCTAAAGTCAAAAGGGCATATAATTTAAATTATATGCATCGTAAAAAATCGGGAGTTAATTCTGAGCGGTTACAGATTTTATTTAAATCCTCGTAAACTCCGAACTAGAGTTTCAATTTTAAAATAAACTCTTTTTTGGAGTGAATTTCACTCTGAGGGCATTGAATAAATATAAAATTTTAAGATTTCAAATTTTCAGTTTTAGAACAAGTGTACACATGATTTGCAACTAAAAAAAGAAAAGTTATACGCCTTGTCGTTTTAAATTCAATGACTAAAGTTACAAGTGTATAAAAATCTAAGTCTTTTGGAATTAGTCACGCGAAATAATTTATTTAAATAATAATAGTATATTTACCAGCTATTAAATCACAAATAAATGCAGTAGAAGATAATATCCACTCGTATCTGAGAACGAATCTCAGAGGCCAACGAACTAAAACTAGAGCTATGATCGTTTGGCCAAAAAATGATAATAAAAGTGCAACAGTTACGAAAAACTGTACAGACATGAGCCAAAACGGAACTAGCCATTCTCGTATCATAAAAAAGTCGTTTGAAAATATGTGATGACACCCATTGAAGAGGGTGTCCAATTGATTGTATGGAAAACGAAAATCTTTGAAGCAATATTCCCATAATCCCATGTGTTTAAAATCGCTGAAGGTTTCTTGGTATGACTGGAGCCAGTACGGACTGTAAATGAGTTATTATCATTATTACTATTGTTATTTATAAATAATATGAGAAATAACCCAGTAGTATGGGTTACCATCGAAGATTTAATCGTACAACCAATAAAAAAATATTAATACCTGGTGAATGACATAACGAGCAAAACACCTGCTGCGTAAGTTATTAATCCCCCAAATACCATTGCATCTAAAAATATATTAGTGTTAAATATAAATTTATCAATTTATTTATTGTTTTAATTGCTTACTTGACGCTCGGTGATAGTCCTGATTATTTTGCGACCCCATTTTTTATATTTATTATTAATTATTATTATCAATGGGAATATTAATTAATAATTTTTTAGTAATTCTGCAATTACTACAATTGTCAAAAATCAAATTTTAATAAAAACAATTAGTCAGTATGCCACACCTCACATCATATGTATACATATACATATATATGTGTATTATACTATAACATGAATGGCTTTTTACACTATAGTACTCGTAAAAAAGTTTAATTAAATTATTTAGTTGCGCGCGCAAGTACACGTACTTCCATCTGTCAATTTTTCCCGAACTTTTACTTTTGAAATAAATATTTTATAATTTACAAAAAGTAAAAGCTGTTATTATTAATAGATTAATAAATATGAAACTTAATTATTTATTTATGACGATTGATAAATTTTTCGAAGGTTTTTCTTACTTTTATGTTACCAGTAATTTAGTCAATGACGTTTTTTATAAATGTATGACATTTGTAATAATTATGAAAAATTTTCATTTGAATGACAAGACCATCACTGATTGAATAAAATAAAGTGTAAGTAATTAGGTCTCTTATTTTCAAATTTGAATTTTTAATAATTTTTATATTTAAAAATTAAATTTAAAAAAACGCGCGTATTTTTCAAATATTTAAATATTTTTTAATTTTTCTAATTACACTTCATATAATTCAAAAATTTTTTTCATTTCCGTCGACTACATTCATACCCTTTTTTTTACAACCTAATAAAATAAGAGACCCAATTATTTGTACAAAAATATGACATTTAAAAAAAAATAAATTTTTAAAATTTTAAGAGAAGTCAATAATTGAATATCAATAATCGATAAATAAATAATTTACTCCTTTAACTTACATAATTAATTAAATAAAAATAACTAAGACATAAATTGTTATTAAAATTTATTTATTCAAAATTTAAAATTAATTTTTGATATATTACAAAAATAACGAATAAAAAATTTATTTTATTTGTAAAAAATAAAATAATCGTAGAAATATCAAATAAAATTTTTTACTAATTACGCAACACATTTTTTACGTGAATAATTATTTGATAAAAGTTTTATTCACAGCTAAAGTATGTATTTATATTTATATATATACCTAATATATAATGGACGGTGTCTTTGTACTCTCAAGGACGGATTTGAAGAGATTATTTTAATGTCGTAGTTCACGTCGTTAATTACTTTGAATCTCAGTTATTACTTTTTTAAAATAACAAACTTACGGACTAACTACTTAATTAATTAATTAATTAATAATGATAAAATAATTATCATATAAAATATAAGCTGTCGTTTTACGCTGTCGGTGAGTCCATTTGGAATCGCGTTTGAGATTCTTTAAAATACTGCAATTTTTTTTTCTGAACGTCCGCTTCAACGAGGAATAAAATAGCGGCAATAATTGTTAATATACTGCCAATAACACCGATAATAAACGACCATCCTAGGAAGTTATTTTCATGTCCTGGCATCCATCCATCTCCATTTCCTAGACAGGCGAATATTATTACAGCGATACATCCGGAAATTCCAGCCAAAAGCAATAAGTATCCAATTACTTGGATCAATAGCACGTAATTTTTTTGTTCTGGATCACAGCAGAGTGTAAAGAGCAACACCAGCACAAATGACACGACTATTCCAAGGAAACAAACCGTGAAAAAGAACTGGGTCGCTACCATGAATGCTGTAAAAAAATAAAATAAAATAATCAGTTGATAATTATCAATATTATCACTTGTGACTGAAAAAAAACTTACGGGGTAAAAGAAAACCTCTGATATCAGAATACCCGGCAGTGAATGGATCATAGACCCAACGACACCCAACAAAAAATCTCGTTGGTGCACTCGGTGGTTCCTGGGGGTTACCCAGGGATCTAAAGCAATGGGTCCAGAGCCCCAGCTTATCAACCCGTGCACCTGTGATTCTGGTGTCACTTGTCAGCCATGAAGGTGTCCCAAATGCAACACAAACACACACTAACGCGACAATAAACACTCCTACCCCAGCGTTTCCTGACAAACTTCTCTGCTTCATTTTATCAGAGTTGGTGTTTAAATGACACCAAGTAAATGACTTTAAATATTAATAATTTGTTTAAACAAATTAATTTAAGTCGTATGAGTAAACTTGTCGCAACCACACCCAGAAGTAAACTGAGATGTATGACACGTGTAGTTGCGCGCGCGACAAGGCTGAGTATGTAAAAAAAAAGTATAAAAGATCAACAATATCTAAGTCAATGTTGCTGTTGTTGTTGTTGTTGTTATTGTTACTGTTGGTAAACTGTTTATTCTTTAGCTCTGGACTCTCTCTTGATGGGTTATGGGCTTGGTCTGATGCCAGTCAGTGTCATGCTT
The DNA here is from genome assembly GCF_026212275.2 of Microplitis demolitor. Taxonomy (NCBI): domain Eukaryota; kingdom Metazoa; phylum Arthropoda; class Insecta; order Hymenoptera; family Braconidae; genus Microplitis; species Microplitis demolitor. The sequence goes on along the minus strand of NC_068549.1, from coordinate 2,427,219 downwards.
GTGGCCAACTTCATTGTATCAATATATTTATACATGTATGTATAAAGACCAAACAATGTGGTGATAGGTATAGGTATATGTTTCCCATACTCACACTGTCATAATTCAGGACACTGTGACTCCATGCGAGTCATCATTCACACAAATACACACACAGAAATATTTCTGTCACCATTCAATGTTATATTATGTATTATTTTTTATAAATATAAGCAAATGGATACTTACATAAATATCTACATGTACATTTAAATTATGTACTACTATTTCATCATTATTTTTCCCACGATTTTTTTTTTTATTTATATTAGCATGTTAGTCATCTTTTATTTCTTTGCACTACTTTGAGACCAGTATTTTTTTTTTTTGGTATTGGGTTATTTTAAATTACATGAATTATTGACCTGGGGTATGAATGGTCAGGACGTAACCTGGGTGACCTTTAATTAAAAATTTTTTTTATTTCAAGATATTTTTTAAATTTAATTTATAGATTGAAATAGATAAATTAATTAATTGAAATAATAAAGATTAAAAAAGGCGCCAATTTATTTATTATTAATTTTAATATGAATTTTTTTAATTTTATTTATTTAAATTGAAATTTTTAAAATTGCGACTTGTCAGTTACCTTTACGCTGATATTTTAAAAAGAATTTCGACAGGAAATAATATTATTTTTTTATAATTTATTGTTTAAAAAAAATCAAAAAATTATTAGACGTCGGCTAACCAGGGTCACATAAAGAAAATGTACGTCATGTATTAAGAATTTGAAAAAAAATTTTGTTCAATGCAGAATGAGTCAGTCGTTTGATTCATGGATCACTGGAACTGTCAAAAATAAGTAATTTTTCTTGAAGGAAATACATAAAAAAAAATAAGTGATTTCTAGGTCAACAAATTATTAGTATTAAATTTTTTTTATTTAAAAATTATTATTAATTTAAAAAAATAATTACATAAGTCGCAATGTAAATAAAAGTTGTATATTTTTATAAATTTGATTGTTTAATTGATATGCCAACATATAAATTTATATGCGTGTATCGATAAATATGTGCCGAAAAAGTTCCAAATTATAATTTTTTGAACTTTTCAGAAACGGGTAAAAAATACATTTTAAAAATTTCTTTTTTTACTCAAAATTCGCTGATTTAAATTTCTAGATAAACATTTTTTTTACTATCAAAAGTACAAAAGTTCCACTCAAAGTTCGAATCTGTCTCAAGTTTAAAAGTTCACATGTCGAACTTTTTTGGAGCGAGTTTTTTTACACGGCGCAACTAAAAGATATATTTCCGGTAACATTTTACAATGAATAATTAAAATATATTGAGTGCATTATATTCTATAAATGTCAAAAATAGACAAAAAAATAAAACTTGATTATTTTTTATAATATATACAATGAGATTGATAATAATTTTCTATATTTAATAATAGAAGACGTAATGGACGGATTAATATTAGTCATAAGTCAGTCTTATTCATGTAGAGTTGACGTGTCATGACTGACTTTAAATTCCTTAATATTATTATTATTACTATAATTGTTTTTAAATGTCGATTAAAAACAAATCAACACAAATTAGTTATCTTATTAAATATTTGTGTGATGTGCTCTCGGTTCGTCAATTAAAATTTTTTCAGTTCGCTTCCTGTGTCGTCTTCCCTCAATGAGGAACAAAATGCCAGCAGCTAAATTAGCAAAACTTCCTACTACTCCTAGTGCAAAAGACCAGCCGATGTCATTGTGCTCCCAGTTGGGCATCCAATCTCTCCCATCTCCATACATTCCAAAGACAATGACGGCTATTATGCCACAGAAACCTGATAAACAGAGATTCGTACCCATTGCCCAGAGTAGATGGAGATATTTGTCGTGCTGTCGCGAGCAACACATGTAGAGAGCTGCCAAAAATGATCCGACTAACATTAATGTGAAGGAGAGCGTGAAAAAGAACTGGGTGGTTACGAAAAATCCAGGAAGTAGGATTTTGTGAATAATGTAGTACTCTTCTTCAAACACCCACCAGCATCCGGAAAATTTAGTGTCATACAAATGATACGTGTCTTCGAAATTTTTGAAACAAACTTGCCATAGTCCTGGAATTTTAATTATAATTATTATTTATCCTTGATATTTTATGACAGTAAGCACAGCAGACAATTTATAATACTGAAGTTTGCCAACGTCTTATAATTTTTGAATTTTTTTTAAACGATAAATTATGAAAAAAAAAAATATTAAAATGAATTGCAGCTGTAGTTTTTTCAATTTCCTACATGTGCATATTTTTTTTTTTTATTTTCTTGTAATTTGGTGAAAAAAAATCTGAAAATTGTTAGTTGTCTAGAAACTTCAAGATCATGACAATTTTTTTTAATTTTCAAAAAAAGAAATTCTATTTCAACTATTTTTTTAAATTAAACATTTTTTTTGAAATATTAAATGAAAATTCTCAATTATTAGTCCCCTCCCTTATATATTATGTAAAAAATTATTTATTTTATTACTTATTATTTAAATGGAGTCTCGGAGGCTGACCGTGGATTTTTTACTCCAAATTTATTTGTTTTGATTTCGATAATTAAGAATATGATTTTTCATCAATAATTGTACATATTAAATTACAAATGAATTATTTTAGCATTAATGAAGAAAATTTCGAGTTTTTTGTGGCAGAATTTATGAAAAATAATTTTTCAAAGGGATGAGGACTAGTTTGTTTATAAAAATAAAAAATTGTCAGACGTCTACTACTTTCAGTGTCATAAATAATAAATATAAAAAATGATAAAATAATTACCTAGATTATGGAATTTAGGATTTTTTAATTTTCCATCAGTTTGTAACCAGTAGGGTGTGGTGAAAGCAATAATTATAAATATAAATCCCACTAATGTAAACGCTGCTGCTGTTTTTCCAGTTTTAGATTTCCCCATTTTTTAAATTTATTATATTTTTATTTTAAATTTATCAATTATCCAGCGCAAATTATTACAATTATTTAAAAATAAATAAATAATATATTATTTTCTGTCAACAGTAACAATTAATAGTGTCTATGTTGTAATTACAGACAAAACGTACTATACATTTAAAAAATATACCTATAGAAAATTCTATTAAATACAATCTGAAGTTAGCCGCTTAAGATTTGAATTAGTAATTTTAAAAATGGCGAATTTTATTTAAAAACTTCTAATTAATTGAAAAGTAGTTTTTAAATTAGTTTTATATTTTTAATTTAATATTTAAAGACTTTTTAAAACAAGTAATTATTTGTTTTTATTATTTTTATGACCTGCGCAGTAGTGGCGCAATTTTTAAATAATTTATAAGCTATTATTAATTACCAATAATATGAAATTCAAATTACGAGTGTAAATGTAGCAGACATCAGACAATTTATAGTTTAAATAACTAAATTAATTAATAAATTAAAATAATGAAATTTTAAAAAAAGGCGCGCACTAATTTTTTATTGATTTAAATTTTTATTCAACTTACATTTTATTTATTTATTCAAAAATTTGAAAAATTGACACTTGTCAGTCACATTCACATTCATCTCAAATTCACCGACGCCTAATAATTGAATTTTTTTAAAAACAATAAATTATAAAAAAAAAATATTTGAAACAATTGCACTTACAGTTTTTAAAATTTTCCACATGTGCATATTTTTAGATTTTTTTGTAATTAATCAGCTGAAAAAAAATTTTTAAATTGTTGTTTGCTAATCTTAGGATCGCAAATTCAAATTTTCAGTTTGGTACGAGCCAACGGATGTCAAAAAAGCTTGCAAAATATTTGAAAATGACAAATGGAAAAGCGTTTTGCGATTTGTATCGCCGAATGTCAAAGAATTATTTATTATGTCTGAATATTTTTCGATAACTAAATCATCAATGAAATCTTTCAATGAAGACGACATCGATATCAATGAAATAAAAGAACTGACTGAAAAATTAGCAGAATATATTCCTGTTGTATTCACAACAATGGGCTCTAAGGGATTATTGGTAAGCACGATAAATTTAAGTGTAACCAGTTTTAAATTTATTCAAAAAATTACTAGGTTGCAAGAAAGGCAGAGCAGAATGGATTGCACGATTTCCTTGATCTCCAAAGAAGTATTTCAAGTCAGTGTGAAGTAAAAAGTAAATTTTATCCAGCTTTGATGAATCTTGACAAGCGAGAGTTGACGCAAAAGAAATTTAGCGTAAGTGGATGTGGAGACTGTTTAGCTGCTGGAATAATAACTGGAATGCTGGAGCAAATGGATGAAGAATCCTGTGTCTCACTCGGTCTCCAAGCAGCTGCGGCTTCTCTTCAATCTTTAGAATCAGTTCCTGCTGAAGCGCTCAATCAGCTTGTCCAGAAAAAATGAGGTATTTAAGTAAATAATTTATAAGATAAACCCATAATATATTTTTTTAAAATATCAATTTTTTCTTAAACATTTTTTATGTGTCATTTTTTTTAATACTACGTAATAATTAAATAAAAATATGATGTGTTCATGTAAACTATACATATAAATAATACAAATAAATTATGAACCGATGTTACTTGAGCTTTATTATTTTTTCTTAAACATTTTTGATATGTCATTTTTCTTGTTAACTACTTTACCGTCATACTTTCTAACAAAACTTTTAACATCAAACTTCCTCTCGCAACCTTTGTAATTCATGTACCTAATTTTACCAAACACTGATCTCTCCTTCCATCCTTGGTCGTGGATACCGCAGATGGACCACATGCACCCGACGTAACCATTGGGATCACGTCCGTCCATGCTGTACTTGTCATTGAGATAAATCGCCCAAGCCAGAGCGTCTTCCGGTGACGGAGTCCACTCTAAAATCTTCTTGGCCCAATACATCCTCAAGAACCCATGCATCTTTCCTTCCCTGACCATTTGGTTCTGGGCAGCATTCCACAGATCATCGTGTGTCTGTGAGTTCTCAAGCTCATCCCGAGTATAAATATACTCCCGTTTGTCCTTCCTGTGCTGGTTCAATGACTCAATAGCCCAAGCATTGGCTCCTTCAACCGAGTCATAGTTTTTGTTGTAGAAACAAAAATTGTCACTCAGCTCACGTCGGATAATTGATTCTTCCATAAAGTTTTCAACGGATTCTTTGTGCTGCTTCTTGTATTCTCTCACTTCCAGGATAACTCGTTGTACTGATATCTGTCCAAAGTGGAACCAAGGTGACAATTTGCTGAGAGCATCTTCTGTTGGATCATTACGCTTGGTATTGTAATTTTTTAAACGTTTTGTTATAAATGATTCCAATTCCATCAATGCTCCTCTGTATCCTGGTTTGCACCAGTCAACTTTATCTACAGTACGATCTATTTGGACATCTTTCAATGCATTTTTCCAATCGATCGTTGGTATTTTGAATGCGCTATCATGCGGGTGTTTTATTAGAGGCGGAAATTCAGTCAAGTACTCAGGTAACTTTGTGTTTATTTTTCCTCTTATTGTTCGTGCTCCGTATTCTAATTTGTCTGATGCTACCCAACAAGGCACTAAATTATGTCCGTCAACCTGCGAAATTCAAATTATTTCAAATGGTTTTATAAATGATCAGCATTAAAGGGCAAAAAAAAAATTACCTGGCAAAGAGGCACATCTTTAGGAATTGAATTCTTCAAATCTTCGACCCAACCGCTTGGAACTCGCAGTGGAAAAAAATCAACAACAAGCGCGCCCATTTTATGTTTTTTAACCAAATCCAAAACAACGACATTGGGAGTTCCATGCAAAAGATGAAAGCTGATATTCAAATCTTTGCAATCATTTGATACTTCTTCAAGTGATTCAACGAGAAACTTATAGTGTCTCAAAGTTGCGTCAAGGAATTTTGGTAAAATGCAGTAGCAAACATGTAGCGGTAATTTATTTTTTAGCGCAAGTTTTTGAGCAAATAAAAATGACCAATTATCTGGAATTTTAATTTACAATTAATTAAATATATTGATATATTATATATTTAAATTACCTTGAACCCTGCCTTCACGAAACATCCAGTAAAGAATTCCCTTTGAATTTTTAGCGACTTCGTCGACGGCAGACAATACTTTTACGCGCTTTTTAATGAATGGAAAATTCAAAATTGAACTTGCAGTCTAAACAAATTTAATTATTTATTAAATATAAAGAAAATATTTATAATTATTACTTACATTTTTCCTCTTTTGATCGAGTTCGTCAATAAAATTCGACGATTTGAATTTTTTTTTCTGGGGCTCAGACATTTTTTAAATTTATTATTTTTTGTATAAATAAATATTGACAACAATAATTTGAGGTTAAAAAAAAGTTTTAACCGCGAATACTAAACACAACAAGTAGATCTAGATGTTTTTAAAATTACAGTGTTGACAGTTGATGATAAGATATTCGGTATGAATTTTTTTTACTGCTGTTGGTAGCAAGATTTGAATTTGGCGCCACAAGAGGGCGCTGCGCTTCACATTAATTCCGAGAGTGACGACAAACACTAATGCAATGAATGCTAGTAAAACTCATTCAAAAAAATTTAATCATTATCAGATTCACAAATCTAAATACGATAAATATCTACATATTTATATATAAACAAGAATATAAATTACATATTCTCTCATCCGTGATGTAAGTAGACATTTAACTCTGATTCTTCAAATTCAAATAAAACAGATACTGAAGCTAGCCGAGGTCTAATAATTTTTAGATTTTTTTCAAAATTCGAAATTGTAAAAAAAAAATATTTTAAAAAACTGCATCTAGTTTTTTAAATTTTCTACGTCTGCATATTTTATCAGTGAAGGTAGCAGACAATTTATGAATTTTGAATAAATAAATAAATTAAGTAAATTAATGGAAAAAATTTGAAAAAAAATCGCGTACTGATTTTTCAAATATTTAAATACGCATTTTTTTATTTTTCTTTTATTTATTTATTCAAAAATTCAAATAATTGAAAACTGTCAGCTACATTCACACTCTCGTATATTTTTAATTTTTTTTGTAATTGATTTGTTGAAAAAAATCCGAAAATTTTTAATTGTCTAACTTCAAAATCATAAATAGAAACAAGATATTCAAAGTAGCAGACATTAATTTTTAAAATTCTAAAGTAAATGAGTAAATTGTTAGAGTAAAAATTAAAAAATGCATATTTAAATAAATGCAAAATACCGTACGCGGATTTTTTAAAATTTGATTATTTTAATTAATCAATTTATAAATTGTCTCATGTCTGCTACATCCACTTATTTATTTAAAATAAATAATGTGTTTCTTTCAATATCATAATAAAACTCATAGCAAAAATAATAACATAATTTCGACTAAACGCTGCTCCAAAAAATATTTTATTAATAAAAATAAATTATAAAAGTGCTCTAATAATCACCACGAAAGTAAAAAAAAATCTCCATATATAATAACACGAGAAAGTTTGTGGTGTGAGCCAACACAAACGAAAGAGATAGAAAGTTTTTTTTTAAAAAAAACTTTTCCTCCGCATTGTGTTGACATTCTATCTCACTTTTTGTATCACGTATATTTTTCAGTCTCAGACTTATCTTCTCAAGTTGGGGTAAATGCAGACCATACCAATAAAATGACATCTAGCGCAGCAATAATCGTAAGTGACAAAAAATACATACATATATATTAATATAATATAATACAATATTTATAATTTGTATATATAAGACTTTCGCTAGTTCAGTTCGATGATCCATCGAAAGTTATATTCAGCTTCGCGGTAGTAAGTGCCCACTTTCAATTGTAACGGGAGAGAAATGGCAGTTGTGACTTTCCATTTCTTGCTGAAAAAAAGTGTAAGATTTTTTGTTATAAAAAAGTACGAGTGTGTGTTAACTCACCACACATGTTAGTGTAACTTAATATCTTACTCTTATCACTATTATCATTATATACAAAAATAGTTATTGTTGTTCACCCCAAAGTTCAGACACAAGGAAGAAATGTCACGTCGGTTATTTTGTTGTTAATAAAACGTTAACTCACTTGGAGTTATTATTATATTACGCCTACGTCGATCGTTTACCCTAGAGTACGCAGCTGGGATGTAAGCTTGTATATAAAAAAATTCATTTAGTTGAATGGCGTATTGGCCAATTGAAAACGTAGCATGCGGGCGATACTTATAAACAAAGTTAAATGATAAAATAAGAATAAAGTACACAAAAAACGCATAGGAAACCGCGGGAACTAGTCGAAAAGTCGCCACGTGATACTCGAAATATAAAAATAACTCGAGGACATGCCCGAAAAATTTTCTCAAGGTCATGATTAGACACACAGTAACAATAAAAATAACAATTATTTTCATTATTATCGCTATTAGTTATCATCAGTTAATTAAAACTCATTATAAATTAATCACTTTGTCATTAAGTTTTAAAAGTAATTAATAAAATTCGTTTTTTAGTTGTCAGGTTTCTCTAATCTGTTATTTTATTTTATCGTTTTATTCAATCGGGTGTTTCGTCATTTCTATATATATATATATATATATATATATATATATATATATATATATATATATATGTATATATAAATATAAATATATATATGTAATTATCATTGCTCAATACATGAGTAAGGCAGTTTTGTCTTCTATGCTCTCTGGTGGCATGTTCGACTTTCCCTTTCAAAAAAGGCTGATCTTAGCGCAATATACATAAAGTTTCACGCTTAAACTTTCTTTTTTATTTCTTTCCGTGATACAATAATTTATAATAATAATAATGATGATAATTACAATACTAATAGGGAGTACTGTAGTATTACGTGATGTTACGGTTTGGCTGAAAAAAATAATCTTTGTTTTAATCAATGAAAATTTAAATATAAATTGAATATCGCCGTGATATTTATAAGTAAGAGATAAAAAATAAATAAAAAAGTGTCAGGATGTTGAGCGAGAGAAAGGAGATAGGTTTTATATTAGTGAGCTGTAATAAGAAAAAGGCGTTGGAAGAGCTAGAGAGGGGAATTGAGAAGAGATTGTGGATGAGGCATTTTTCAGACCACGGGAGGGACTTATATAAGAAACCAAGATGGCAACCGGTTGTCCCTGAGTGCCCCAAGCACCGTTTATTTGCACATTTTTATCTATTTTTCAAAGTCGCGCAGAGTCAAAAGAGACAAATGAGAATAAAAAAAACGTTTTTAAATAAAAAGGAGAAACTTGTACCGAAGCTTGTTTCTCAGGAGCATATTCTCACCCTCTTCTTGGTTTATTATTTTTTTTTACTATAAATGTATTGCTTTTTTAAGCGAAATATATGTACGTTTTTTTAAATTACCGATCGGCCATTAATTTTTTGTTACATCTGATCATCAACATTAGCATTCAATTTTAATGTTGCGTAATTTAAATGAATAAATTATTTCGGGAATAATTAGATGACTTTTTAAATATTTTTATTTTTTTAAATTTTGAGATTTAAAATGGATAAAGTTATATATTTACGACGTAGTCGAATACAAGGCTCTCAACTAATTTTAGATTACGAGCTATGAATGAGACGCGCAATAGGTGTATGAACTCTTACCCTCTAAAATTTAAAACTGCCAATAAATATATACTACATACTTTTGCAATTTAATTTAAATAAATTCATAAGATTATGGAATAACTCTACACTAAAAATTTGGGAATTAATTCGGAGTAATTATGGATTTTATTTAAATTCGAATTCACTTCGTCACTCGAAGTTCCGGAGTTTTAGAAAAAGTCGCTGCGCAAATGGAGTAAATAAAGTTTGTTATTCTAGCTGAGAGATTTTGATTTTTTTAAAATTCACATTCACTCCATTTCGGATTTTTGATATTAAAAAATGAATTTTACTCTGAATCAGAGTTTAAGTTTTAAAATAAACTCCCCTTCGGAGTGAATTTTAGTCAGATCAAATAAATAAACAGTCCAGTCCGCATTCACTCCGCAATTTACAGTTTAATAATGCGGGAAATTTAAAATTTTGTCGGTGATTAATCAGCCTGAAAAAAAAATATTAATGATATAAATTGATAGAGTAAAAAAATATAAAAAAAAGACAAATTATTAAAAGTATACAATTTATTTGATAAGAATCTCAAGAAAATGCAAAAAAGAATATAAATAAAAATCTGTTACAACGTAAATAAATTATAATTGGAGCAATAAATTTAAAAGATAAATAAGAAATGAGAAATTTCTAAATAAATAATGCAAATAATTAATTAATTAATTAATAATAATAATAATAATAATAATATAATAATATATAATAACAATCAACTTAATTTATAGCACATTCGGAAAATAAACAAGAGCGTACAAGTAATTTAACTTTTTGTCTCAGTAATTTTTTTTTTTTATTTCAACAATCATATCAACTTTAAAAGCCGGGAGATTATGACTTTTACTTGTTTATTTTTTTATCGTACAAACACGTTATACATTTATTCTCATGTAAATTTTTTGTTTTTTTATTTTTTTTTATATTTTATATTTTATTAAATCAAACGCAGTATAAAATATTGTATAAATATATAAATACTATTGAAAAAAAATAAATATATTAAATTAAAAGTTAAACATAAATCTACGATTATTTTTTTTTTCTTATCATCGTTATCATTACTGTGATAAGTCTATATATATATATTGTAGAAAAGGGCAATATATGGATCGTAAAAAAAAATCATTGAAAAAAAAAATTAGTTTACTCTAGAGTTATCAATTTATTTTTTATTGGACTGACTCAGTTTTAATTAAATTTTAAATATTTTTTTATTATTTAAATATAACACTCTGACGTACTTTAGTATAAATAAATATATTGCCCTTTTTTGTAAGAGATCTTGGACAAAAATATAAATTTGCTATTTCTCAAAAATTTATACATTTGGAAAATTAAGTTATGAAAATTATAAATCAAATAATTTAAATTTATATTTATATATATATGTAAAATTGATTGATCGTTAATATTAAAGTTATAGAAAGGCACATGTTATTTTTTTTTCTGTGTGCATCACAGTTATTTTTTTTTTTTTTTTTTGAAAATAATTAAAAGATATGGAAATTATTATAAATATAAACTGAGAAAAAGCAAATATGATATATAAATATGCATATTAAACTGTCGTATGATGGACATGGGTTTTAAGAAGGGTTTTTCAGACAATCGAACAATCCATCATATGGCAAATACATAATATAATATATAGAGTATTTATATATTTATATATAATATATAGAACATAAATCGTAAAAAATTAAATAATTGATAAATAGATGCACACTTATTTTTTATAATTAATAATTAATAATAATTTACAGCGCTGAAAACATTAAAATATATAAATATATATAAATATATATAGTGTGTAATTGTAATAGCTTTAACAGAAATATTATTATATTTAATGCGAGTTATTCATATTTAATAGATAACTTACTATTTTATACGAAAAAAAAATAAATAAATAAAAAAAAAATTAATTAATTAATTAGTTAATTAATTAATTAATTATTGATAAGCAAGATACTAGAAACGATTTAATCACGAAATTAAATTAAACAGCGAGTGAAAAATTATTATTAATATTTTCATTAAATTAAATTTTTTTTTTATTTTTTTTAAACTGAGCAAAATTATTTACTCGGTCTGTTGATAAATTAAAAAAAAAAAAAAAAGTAATTGTAGTTGTTATTATTGAGTAATGTAAGTTATAACTTAAAGTAATACACATTAATTTAAAAAATTAAACACGATGTTGAAGCCCCAGTTAGAAGCGACTCTTTAAATATTTATGATGGTATATAAATTCATAAAGACAATTTAAAAAATATAATAATGGGTAATAAAAAAATATTAAATTAAACTTTTGATAATATTTTCAAATTATAAATTAAACAAAATTATTTCCATTATTCATTTTTTCATAAGAAAAATATATACAAAATTTTTTTTTATTTTGTTTCATAGCAATTAAATTTATTAATTTGTTGTTTCTTTTTCATTAATATTTAATTTGACAATTATTTTTTTAAAACGCTTTTGATAAGACGTTTTTTAAGGCAATGTGAGAAAAAATAACTATAATTACTATTTATATGTAGCTCTCCTTAAATTTAAAATAATAAGTTAAATTAAAAGAAAAAAAAATCTTAAATTAACCAACTCGATAATTCTGTCATAAGTTTTTTTTTCTCAACACGTGTCCATAGTTAATAGAATGTCGATAAAATAGTAAATATTTCTATTGCAAATAATTACATATCACAATTCCACTTAGATTAGAGTTTTTTTTCTTATTTCCGAAGGATGACCAACAAAATGATTTAAAAAGTAACAAAAAAAAAAAAAAAACACCAATTATTTTAATAAATAATCGCGCTTTGAATTTTCCAAAATCAAATTTACTGTTTCATAAATTTGCGACTTTTTTAAATTAAATATTCAATTTTTTTCCATCCCAACATATTAGCTCACTAAATAAAAGTTTGGAAGACAATTTAACGTTTATTGTATTTTGAAATACCTTATATAGATAATTATTATTATTAGTACAACTATAATATTTTTTTGTCTTATCGACGGCTCTTTCAAAAATTAAACGAAATTAAACACGTGTTCATATTACACGATAACTTATTTTTCTCCTGCGTAACATAAAGAAGCAATTATCATTTTTTTTTTTTTTATTTTTTTCGATAATGGTGACAAAAAATAAAAAAAAATAATAAATTAATTAAAAAAAAAAAAAAATAACTAAAGATAACTTTTTTATGTACTGCCGCGTTAAGCAGAGAAGAGATACCTTGTGTAGAAATACCATAGCAAGTTGCCACACTTGTGTGCTTAGCACGGCAATAATCTAGGGTAAAAAAAATCGTAATGTTATGTTATGTTATGGAATATTGCAACGTTTCACACGGTCATGATTGTCGTCGCTTATAGATCACGGTATTTAAAATCACTGAATCCTAAATCTATTATATTAATTTATTTTAAACGCACACATAAAAAAAGGGGTTGTCTTTATATGTGGTATTTTTAAGGGATGTGTTATAAATAATTATTATAAGTAACCGAACATAACTGCATGGATTGAGTAAAGAAAGAAAAAAAAACAGTAACGGTTGTAAGAAATGTAAAAAAAAAAATGGATAATAATGAAAATGAAAATTGCCTGGTTAAATTTTCAAATTTTCAAAGTCTCCAATGGTACTGCTAATTCTATTGAAAACGGGTAATCTGGATTCGTTGTTCGGTGACAATGGAGACGGAGTTCTCGGTATGAGATCATCAGTAACTGAATGCTGATTAATTAAAACACCCGGTGGACTTGGACTTTGTCTTGTTGCAGCAAGAAGTCCAAAATCTTGACCAAAACTAAATGCAGTTGTTGGTAAATTGCCGTTTACACCGCAGTCATCACTGAAAAAACTGGCCATTGAATTTGTCGGAGACTGGCTGAGACTTGAAGAAGGTGATACGGATTCAGCAGTGCTACCAAGTGAAAAAGTTGGACTGAGGTTTAAAGGTTTTGGTCGGGTACCAATAGCAACTGAGTTTGTTTGGTGACTGTGCTGCTGCTGCTGCTGCTGATTGTGAGTCATCAAATTCAATGAATTAGCTCTCAGTAGCGTTGAGTTGGTGAATGCCGTATGCTGGTTCCCGATATTCAATGAATTGGTTCTCATTAACGGAGAATTAATGTTATTAATTGCGCTTATGGCTTGATGAGGACCCGTAGCTATTTGCTCCAGCAATGAAATATTTAAATTGGCAGCAGCTGCGCTGACATTTAAAAACGGTGTCAGTCCCATGATGTTTGGCTGTACGCCGCCTAATTGCTGATTAACTTTTTCATTATGAATTCTCGCTTCTTCGAAGTTGTGAATAAAGTGACAACGTGGCCCGTAAGGACAGAATCCAATTGTATGAAATGTGCGGCATAATTCTGTTTTGTACTTCGGATGACGCGTCAAATTACGCAGCTCGTTGTACCCATGGGCAAACTGACATTTATCTCCGTATTTGCAAGTCCCAGACTCTTCAAACGGGCGGCAAAGTTCGGTCTTGTAACGAGACGTTGGCTCACTTACACTGCGATCTAATTTGCGGTGTTGCTCAAACAGAGTCACTAGAGATGTGTAGCTCCGTCTCAGCGGTATGTGACCTGGTGATGCCTGGACGTTCATTGATTCCTTGGACTTCATCTGTCCGCCTGCGCTCTGTAATCAGTCAAAAGAATACGTTTTTTTTAATCAAAACTAAAAATTTCAAATTAAATTATTATTAATGTAATTATTTATTGTGGAAATTTCCATGGGTAAAATTCATCGATGTAAACATCCTGTTGTTTACTAACCGAAACGCTTTATATACCTTTCAAATATAAAATTACGTGTGTACTTTCATGTGTGTACGTGTCGAGTATGTACTTTGAGGAATTTTATTAAATTTGAATAATTTAAAAATGTTTTTAACGATAGTAGCTTCAAAAAAAGTAAAATTTTGAATGAATTAATGTAAAAGTATTAAAAAGTATAGCTTAAGTTGAGTTGTAAGTGCATTTGTGTGTGTCTGTAAGCATTAACTTTCTCCTTCATCGTTATAACTGAAGGTCATAAGTAATTTGTAACTGTTAAACAACTTTCAACCGGCAACAACACATAAGTACCCATATATCTGTATATACAAACATAAAAAATGGTAAAAACATGGCGGACAAAATCGAATAGCAATAATGCTTTAGACAACACACGGCTACACAAGAGATTACGTTGCGTAATTCAATAACCGTATACTTTTTTATGTTATTTTTCTGTATATTAAACACATTCTCATCACCATTCACTTTACTGACCTTCTGTAATCATTATTTAGCTTCTCTCATTGCCATTATTATTTTTTACGACACAATATATACATATATACGTAATTCAAATTATTCTAATGCATATTAATGAGTTGTAACAGATTTTTATTGAGACCCGCGTTTAATTAATGAGACAAGAAATAATTATACATTTATATGAACGTTCGTTAAAATTAATCGACTTTTGACCGCCGGTTTTATTGTTTATTCTCCGTTTCTCGCTCTCTTTCTTGAAGTTAATATATATATATATATATATATATATATATATATATATATATATATATATATATATATATATATATATATATATATATATATATATATATATATATACAGTATGAAAGACTTGGTCTTAGTCTGAGCGGACGGAAGTCAACAGACCGTAAAAGGTTTCCCTTTCCGGAGCAAAAGAGCGTGTCCGCAACCCTTTCGCTCGAGTTTCTATCGCTATTTCATCCGTCACATTTATATATATTACTAAAGTTACTGCTTATACTTGTTGATATCTAAAAATAACTAATAACCCATTGCATAAAATATTTTTTTTCATCAACTAAAATAAAATCCTGAGAAAGTCTAGACATCATTTGTATCAATTATCTAGAGTATAATAGATCTCACCTTTTTACTTTTTTTTTTTTTCTTAATAATAATAATGACGGTTTTGGTTGAAATGTTGATGTGAATAGAAACCAAAAGCAGTAGTCAATACCGTAGAGTAAAATAGAAAGGCCTGTCAGGTTCGGTTTCTTTTTTAAAAATATGGTAAAATTTTTCGGTACAAGTGAAATACGGTATAGTATGAGGGCATTAACAATAACGACAAACTAAACATCCACTAGTTAATTCACCCAGAGTTTTAAGTACACAGTACACAGAATGTGGCAATACACGTGGATCTCTAGGGAATTCACTAGACAATAGAATGAGGGGCGAGTGGTTTATATCCTGGCCCTGAAATCGAGACATGCAACAGGTCTCTGTCTGATCCCTGTCCCACAGTATAGCATTACGTCGTGTATTGGTACTCCATTTATAAACTATTTTTTAAAATTTAATTTAAAATGAGCGCTTAATGATCCGCCATTGGTATCAGGTGAAATGACACTGATATGAAAAATAAATAAATAACCTCGACGGAAGTGACTTTGTAAAGTATACAATATAGAGTTAATGCCGGAAATCGTACGAGATCTTTGATTAAATTCATTAGCAAACTTCATTTGCTGGTCATCTTGATCTCGGTTACTAATATTGTTATTTATCTATATTGTATTATATATAGATTTATGATAATATATAATAAATATCTGTTAATCTGTAAAGAGAAAGGGAAATTGTTTTATGAATACCACAAAATTACTAAGCTATTAAAAATAGATTTCTTAACGTAGGTCATGCATATACATCTAGGTAAATGGAATATGTGATATTAATATATATATACATAAATATACCATCGGTTTCTTTGTGTCGTGAGAATTTTTCGAGCTTCTTTTGTCTGTTGTCTATCAATGTCAATGACGTTAATGAAAAATGATGACGATGCAGATATCAGAGTTATTTTGGGAACTGAGTTATTGGAGCTCAAGTGAATTAAATTTAAAATTATTGTTATTATTAACAATATTATTATTAAGAGAAGTTGACGTTTGTTTTTATTGTACGAATAAAAGATTAAAATTTCACTTTGGAGCCGACGGTCAGGAGAAACTTATAAGAAAGGAGAGTCGTTAAGTTTCCCGAGCGAGCGACGCGCGGTGAGAGTCAAAAATCATTTCTTGCTATCGTATTTCGTTAAAAAAATATTACTTATGCCTGCTGTAATTATAATTCATTAATTAAAGGAACAATTATCACAATCAAAATAACCAAGAAGCATGAGTGTGAATGTACCAGACATCAAATTTAAAATTATTAATAAATAGAGTAAATAATAAATTTTATAAAATTAAAAAAAAATGGGCATTTAGAAAATTTAAAAGTTGATAAGTGCATTTTTTATAAATATTTTTTTTTAATTATTTACTCTATTTATTTATAATTTTAAATTTGTCTGCATTCACACTCCTGAAGTTAGCAATCGAAAATTCTTTTTTTTTTTTTTTCACCAAATAAATTATAAAAAAAAAAAAACTAAAAATATGCACATATAAAAAATTTAATAACCTATAAGTGCATTTTTTTAAACATTTTTTTTTTATTTATTTATTTGTCATTTAAAAAAAAAATATAAGACGGCTAACTTCAGTATAATTAAAAATAAAAAAATAAAATCTAAATTACCTTAAAAAGATGTTCGTTGCACTCGTATATCGGAGTGCTCATAACAGCAGTAGACATTTTCGATACACGTTTAGTTATAGTTTAAATATAATTTATAAAATATTAATTACGCACAATTACACTAGTCAACTTTCCTTTGTGAAACTGCCTGCGCTCACAAGTTGACTCACGAATTATTTCAAGTAATTACGAATTATTTATTATTTTATTCTTCTTAATCTTCTTTTCTTCTTTATATCAGCTCACAGTTTAAAACTTCACTAGAAAAGTTTACTTTGTAATTTCATTTATTTCAAATATTTAAATAATTATTGAAAAAAAAAAATAAATACCGGTTTATTTTTTTACTGATCACTGGTAAATTATTATTTCATGTAACTACAACTAAATTACCACAATAAAAATCTACACTTTTGTTATTTATTGTCGCGTCACTGATTACCATTTGTGTTGGCACTAGTGACACTTATTTATTAGTACGAATATTAGTGTAAAAAAAATTTAAATAAAAAAAAACGTAAATTTAAAAATTTAAATTTGGCACTTTTTTTAAAATTCAGTTCAGTGTCTCGTTGCCCACAAGAAGAATTGCTGCTCCTTTATTATAAATTGTTTATCTTTAACAACAAAGTTGTTTATTATTCGTCTGTATCCTGCGTCGGGTTTATGGTAAAACAAAAAATAACAAATAGCAATCCAACTTATAGAGCCTTCGTAAGCTGACTGATTGAACAGCGCTTACCCGTGCGTGCCGCCGACGCTTCGTGAGCGAAAAACTCCGAGGACAAACGTAAGGCGGCGCTAAAGTATCCACCAATAGGAGACGAAATTGAGGCTTGGCGGGCGATCTGGAATTACCCCCACTTTTTATACATTAACTTTTAAAAATATATATATATATACTGGTATTCGTGTACGTCTTTTTATACTGGATATATAATATATAGATATACTTTATGGTGGATACAAATCCACACACTTGTACTGCGTTCTCTTACTCTGCGTAATCACAACCAGTCGACTCTTTCTGCAACACAAGTTTGTCTAGAGACTCGTTACGACTCGACTAAACTCGAGAAATCTTACTATACTATATACTATATATATATGTACATATATATATATACTATATAATACACTCCCCCAATGTCTTTAACTTTAAAACTTGTCCTGTAGACTTAACTCTGAAAGAAGAAATAAGACTTGGCAACAACGCCCAATAACAAGGGTCTCGGTCTTTCTACACTCTTCGCATGTTCTTTAATCTTTCAGTGAAAAGCTTTTACATAAACATTTTTTTTATGTTATCTACTTATGCATATTAATCACTCTATAAATTTATGAGTAATACGATTTAATGATTTAACTCATATATAATTATATTTTATTTTTAAAATCGTTGTTATTGAATCAATGATTGTAATTGTAGAATAATATATATATATATATATATATATATATATATATATATATATATATATATTTATATGTATATGTATGTATATGTAAGAATGAATTTGTGTGATTGTTTTTCCTGAGAAATTAAACGTGAGTATAGACTTCCGTAGGCATAAACTTTGGCATGAATGAAGACTATATGATAACTTTTATTAATGCGCGCGCAATTTATCAACAGCTCAAATTATACTACTAAATAGTATCAGTAATAAATATTATTATTTATATATTTAAATTATTTTAATTGATATACATTTCTCAGTATTTTAATTACGCAAAAAAAATGTTAAAAAAAAAATATATTTTTTTAAAATATATTTGGTTGAAAAATATTTATATTTGTTAATGAAGTATGAAAATTTTTGTTATTAATAATAATAATAATGTTTGTATGAAAAAAAATTTTATTTAAATTAAATACTCTGTTGGATGCGTATTGGTTGACAAATACAAAATAAGTCAGGATGATAGTTATGAGAATGTTTTATGAATTGAAAAACATCACCCCTATGTAGAGTAACTTTAAATACCATAAAAACCGTATGTTCAACAGCCCTGAACAGCCGAGCCCAGCCCTCATCTACCCGTATGTGTACTGGGAAAAAAAAGAAATAAGTACACTGACGAGAAACATTTCTAATTGATCCTACACTTGGTCACACGTGTCTTCAAAGCGTTGATTTGTTGCTCCATACCCTCAGATAATTCCAGACCTTATTCACACACCATTATATTACGCACAGAATAAAACATATCTTCATATGTTACTAATAAAGTTAATATTTAAATAAAAAGTAGTGGTAATTTTTAATAACTTTCACATAAATCAACTTTTTGATTTTTTTAAAGATTGCCAGTTTATATCTACGTATATGTGTGTGTTTATACATATATTGACAAGATGATTAGATATTCTGAAGATGATAAGACGTGTACATTGGGGAATCGTTATCATTTATGTATATTTTATTGAACCATCTGTGGTTTATGACCAGACTTTTTTTTATTTATCAATCACGCAATAAGTATTTTTTTTAAATTTCAATCATTCAAATTTACCGCTATTTTTTTTTTTTTTTTTTTTTTTTTTTTTTTTCAAGTATTTAATATTCAGAGTAATTAGACTTTTAAAGCAGTAATTATTTTATCATTAACCTAAACTAATTGTAAAAATTGTAGGATATATATTTTATACATGAATATATATATATACATAGATATATATATAAAATTTTAATACTGTAGACTTGTGAAGACTTTCACTTACGACTTTCCCTTTCTACGAAGGGCGAATCTCCATCACTTGCATAAGCAGAGTCTATATACGATGTAATTATTTACAATATCATTGACACAATTTAATAATAATAATAATAATAATAATAATAATAATAATAATAATTATAATAATAATTATAAAATTGTTAGATTTCAATTTTATTATTTTTGTTAAACTTTTACATACATATATACATATATGCAGATAGATATATCTATACATACGTGCTTAATGTGACGACGCTAAAAAATACGTATATATATGCATATATATACATATTATATTGTACAAAATGCGAATGAGAGACGTAGAGTGGAATTTTCCAGCGCCTATCACTACCACAAACGTGACGGTTTTAGCTTATCGTTTGTATATTAATACCAACATTACCGAACTCATCCAATCTGTAATATAATAAATTCTTATATTTTTTTTACCTCGTTTTTATGGCGTATTTTGAAATATTATTTTGTAAACAGAATTCATTGCGATATTATTTATCTATAAGTCATTCGGGTAAAATTTTTTAAATTTTTAAAGATAATTGTCATGGAAATTTATTAATTTTGTATTAACATCAATTTGTTGACATACTTTAAGTGATTAAAGCATAATCTTAATGAAAATACAATGAGTATATTTAAAAATTAATATTTTATGTGAGTAATTTAATATTGGCGGGGATTCAAATTCAAAAAATTTTAAAAAATGTAGTTAGTTTATATAATTGTGAGTTTATTAAAGCCTTGTGAAATTAATCGTTTTTAGAAACTAATTACACGTAAGAAAAATAATTTTTAATTAAAATTATGGTTTTGAAAATAATTATCAGCTTTGAAATGAATTATTTAAAATTAATTGAATTATGGACAGTAAAAAAAATAATTATTTAAATGAAATAAAATGAAATACATTGTGATTTTAATTTTTTAACATTTATGACGGGAATTTTAAGTTATGTAAAAATAAAGTATATAAATAAGTTAATTTATTACCATTAATTATATTAATGTTGATATTTCTGGCTGATTTGAATTTTTCGATGATTTCAAGTAGAGGTACCGTTTTTGACCACTTTGGGTTCAGTTTAGGGCACAATTAATTTTTAAAACGTGGACAAAGATACTTTTATCACCCCGTTACAATAGAAATTTTATTTTATACTTTTTCAATAGCCAGGTAAAAAAATTTCGAGCAAAAAAAAATAATAAAACTTTTTCTGGATCGAAAAATGGCCGACAAAAGGCTCAGGTATTGAATACAAGGTCTAAAAATGCTCGAAAACTTGAAAATCTTTAGTTCTGTATTAAGTTGCTTGAAATTTTCAGTTTTATAAATTTATTTAAAAAAAAAAAAAAAAAACAACAAATACTCGATTTATCGGCAAATTTCCGGTGTTTATTAAGAATAATTAAATTTCGGTGTGTTTTCGGCCAAAAATTTTTACCCGGGTAATTTGAATAAAGTATTAAATGTCCAAAAATGGAGCAGTGACCAAAAATAGTACTTGTACCCTAATTCGCTTTAAATTTTTAAAAGAAATATTAAACAGTTAATAAATATGTAGCTTATTTAACTTTTAAACTTTTGGGTATTTCTTAATATTTAAAAATTTACGAATACATATTGTGTTGATAATATCTCGTGCTTGAACACGACGTTTTTTTACACTTTATAAGTCCCCTAAAACATTTAGTGCGTACTTGTAAATTATTATACTCATATTCGTATTCATAGTCATATATATAAATATATATGTTTAATACGAGGAACTTAATAATAAGCGCACTTGGTTAAACAGTTAATCCTCAATAGTTATAATATTACATATACCTATATATATAGGTATCTAAGTAATTCTTTTCCGTATGTGTGAATTAATTTTCCTTTCATATGCGTCCATCTTCGAGTTTAGAGATAGAAAGTAAAGATATTTAAGCTTTTACAGCCTAGTGAGGATATAATATTTAAAATCCGAGTTTAAAATTCAAATAATTCATAACATCCGATAACATTTTTTATTACTTGTAAATGTTTCAATGATATATACATACACCCATCTGTTAAGTGTACAAATACAGCTGTAATATTTAAGTATTTACTATAACTTTCAGTTATTATATTCGTATATAAATATATGCTAATTCATTTATATACATATAGTTTGAATTTTTATTATTTGATTTATTCGTTTATAGATCTTTTCATTTAAATGCTACTTTATACTTTTAATCGTACACATAATACATATATATATATATAAAAAAAATGTAGTAACCAATAACAAAAATAAATACAATAATAGTAATAATATATATTATATTTAATATATAAGTAATTTGAGTCTAACAACTTTCTCAAAATTTTTTATTTTCTCAGATCGTTTTACTTTATTTTCGCACACATGGAAAACAGATGTGCACATATATATATACTCTTGTAATAACTCATTACAATATATATATATATATATATATATATATATAAATATATATACAGAAGCTATGTTTGTCACAAAAAATTAAAATCTTTTGTTTAAAAAAAAAATTATCATTCGATAAAAAATCCTTTTTTAAATTTATATTATAATTCAAAAGATATTTTCTGTTGACATATGATAAGCCAGGAATAAATATAAACTAAAAAATCATCTGTGGTACATCTTAACTAATTCTAACATAACACTATTTTTTTATCTTTTTTTTACGACTGACATCAGTTTTCCAGATGGTTTTTTTTGGTCTAATGTGCTATAGTCCCTATGTACCAAACTCTTAAGCAACCCACTATAGCTCTACCCTCATCTATTTCTTTCTTTGTGTGTATGCTTATAACCTGCCTCAGATCCTTTTTTTCTTCTTTATATTTCTTTGCGAGATGAAAGCGGAAAGACTGCACCCTCACATTTATTATATACATATGAAAAAAAAATAAAGAAAAAAAAAAGAATTTACTTGATCGGCTCTCAAGTTGCAGCAGCATATACGTGGGAAAAACGGTTATTTTTATAAATAATATTTTTATTTTTTTAATTTATCTTAAATAATTTATTATTAATACGTCAAAGTATAATTTACAAATACGTGTTATTATGACAAACGCATTATTTCAGTCACTGATGATGATAATTGTGATAATTAATTATCGATTGTTTGTTTAACCACGAGAATTTAATTTATACAATAATAATAATAACAATAATAATTTTATTTTTCATACTTTTATTAATCTGCATATTATTAGTATTCGAAATTATAAATATCCGAGGAAAGAAAAGCCCAAGGTTGTAAGGTTACGATTACGATTACGTGAAAGGGAGATTAGAGACTGAACCAAGTATCCGTGACCGAACAAACTTTATAACTTTAATGGTCTGCGATGAATTTTAAATTTAAAATCTACATTAGTTTCAATTCATAACTTTTTGAAATTCATTTTCAAGATCTATGTCATGCAAATGTATCAACTACATGGAAAAAAGATAACGAAAATTACTGTTTCACATCCTAACGCGGTTTTTCGAACAGAAAACTGGAAACATTTTAAAAAATCTTTCGAAAATTACAATTTCAAATAATGGTTCTCGTAATTTGAATTTCCAATAGTAAATTTCACAATTTCTGATGTACTTTTAACTTAATATTTTAAAAAACTTCTGAAATTATTATTTGAAATTTATTTCTAATGAATTTTTTTCAAATCTCCCGGTCAAAAGAATTACAGCAGTGAAAAAAGTCAAAATCAAATTGTTTTTTTGACCTGGAATCCTAACGCGGTTTTTTGAACAGCAAACTGGAAACATTTTAAAAAATCTTTCGAAAATTACAATTTCAAATAATAGTTTTCGTAATTTGAATTTCCAATAGTAAATTTTACAATTTCTGATGTACTTTTAACTTAATATTTTACAAAACTTCTGAAATTATTATTTGAAATTTATTTCTAATGAATTTTTTTTCAAATCTCCCGGTCAAAAGAATTACAGCAGTGAAAAAAGTCAAAATCAAATTATTTTTTTGACTCGGAATCCTAACGCGGTTTTTTGAACAGAAAACTGGAAACATTTGAAAAAGTTTTTCAAAAATTACAATTTCAAATAATAATTTTATAAAATTGAATTTGCACTAATAAATTTTGCAATTTTCAGTGTACCTTCACTCAATACTTTAAAAACCTAAAATAATTCTTACAGTTTTTTTTCAAATTATTCCAGTTTTCTATTCAAAGCGCCGGGTTAATATTCGAAACTGTAATTTTTCTTGTTATCTTTACCCATGTATATATTATTTTAAAATAACAAACTCCCCATGAACAAATCTTGGGCAACACACACACACTTAACTCGAGTTGGATATAATAATGTGCGGGGCTGGTCACTTTCGTGTTCAGGCTCCATCGAATCCGCCTCGACCTTGGAGGGATAATAAAATCCCACAGCAAAATTTTTATTTTCATTTAAACTTTTTTATATTCTTCTTATTTTTATACTCATGCGTAATAACATAACATTTTTTTAAATTTTCCAAGTGCCAAAATAACCAAAATTACATTTTTTCTTTCTCACAATTGCATCCCATAATTCAAATTCTTACTGATAATTGATCACTCATAACTTCAGACGATAATGATAACCACTAGTACTACTACTAATAACAATAACATAAATAATAACATCTATCAATAAATAAAAAATATATAACTTTTTTACAGGACTGTACCAATATACTTTTGACGTAAACTGTACAGCCGGCTCAGTTGTTTACATTTAAACTACTCCAGGCGATGTTGCCAACTCTAGAGACCTGTTGCTGTTCTTCGGTTGCTGGGTTGGTTGATGTGTTGCTTGTTCGCCAGATCGACCACGCCACCAGAGATCGGTCATTAATTAAATTTCATCAAATAACGTGCGTATATACATATATATACACATAAATACTAAATCTCACTGGCAAATTCATCAGATTATTCAAATAATTCATCATACTCAATTATAAATTAACAATCACCAATTATCAACAATTAATAATTAATCATTTATTCAATTACCGTCTAAAAACCATCATCCAATTACACATTAGTATAAATAGTATGAAATTTTCCAAATACGCAAGTCAATTAAATTTAGAGTCAAATAAATATTGAATGGTGCGCAGTTGAGCAATACAATAATTAATTATTCTAGATAATGAGGCCTTTATATATTTCATCATTCAATGTATATATATATATATATATATATATATATATATATATATATATTTAATGGGTATTAATAAAAGTATAATTTATAAATTAAAGTTGAAAGTGCTACTGGCTGTAATTTTTATATCAGTTTGCTTTTAGATAGCACGTTATCGTATCCGGTTTCTCTGATTCTCATGAAACATTGTTAGTTGTATTATATTATACTTACAGACACTATTATATATACATATATTTATGTTAATATAATATTATAACTATTTCATAAGTAGTATTATTTCTGAAAACTGTCTAAATATATATAATAATGATGATAACGGTCACTGTATTCATTGATAGTCATCAATAAAACGTTTAAGTTGAGTAAATAGTTGGTATCCTCGGTACTCAACAATGCAGAAAAGTCAAATGATAATAATAACAAGCAAGTTTGAAGCAGTCATGGTTGAATAAGGTCCTTCGAAAATGCGGGTAAACAGGACATGTTATTTTTTGCGATTAAAAATCATGGTAATGTGAAAAAATGAGCAGAATATGTACGTTTTGTTTTTTTTATGACTAAACATGAAGAAGGACTTAATACGTAAGATATATGTGATTAATTATAGATGATAGAGATTTGCGTCAATTCTTCATCTTGCATAAGATTTTTGTTTTGATATTAAGTGTAGTTGATTATATATCAATGCTAACTTTTATATGATATATCATTTTTTTTTTACTTCGTTTACGTCATCAATGATGCATCTGTACGTTTATTTTTCCGTAAAACCAATTTTCTTTTATTATATTTATAATTTTATTTTATGAATTCATGACGTCTATTATTTCGCGCAGTTTTTAACCGAAAGGTTTTTCCGAAATTATTTTTAAATTTATCCGCTAATTTTTTACATACAACTTTTATGTAAAATAATATTTTTTAAAAATGGATATTGAGGAGATTTTTTAAATTTTTAAATATTTAATTCGTTTATCAACAATAAACGTTTTAGATACCTGCTATTTTCAGTATCATTTAAATTTTTTGTTTTTAAACAAAGTTTATTAATCTTACGTGTAATCCAATCGTCTGATATATTTTTATATATCAATCATTCCTTTATCACTCAATAAATATTATGTTTATCTAATCAGTGTTAATTAAGTATGTGTAAAACACTAGAATGACAAAAATTTATCTTTTGTGATAAGTTTATTTTTATATGTAATTTACGAAATCATAAATTAAGCTGGGTGCATTTTTTTCAAAAATTTTTCGGGCCGCATTGATAAAAAGTATCTTTAAAATTTAAGTATCGAATTAATATTTATATATAGTACTATGATATTTTATTATCACAAAAAATCAATTTCGTCAGAACAGAATGATGTAACGAAATTCAATACTTTACTGTGATAAAACTTTTTGAGTTTATGATGGTCATAAAGTATTGAGTAAATTTAAAACGTGTTCAAAAAAATCGCATTAGAACGTGGCATAGATATAGATCCCTAGAAGGAAGTTTTTTTAGTACTTATGGTAATAATTCAAATTTTAATGTTTGCCATACATTAGTCATTTGCTATAGGGCAAAAAATGTGTAGGAAATTACTTTTGCCATAATGTTACAGTAGAAATTTTTCTTTGTACTTTTTCGTTATCCAGGTAGAAAAATTTTCAAGTAAAAAAAATAATAAAATTTTTTTTGGACCGAAAAGTGGTCGACAAAAGGTCCAGATATGGAGCACAGGGCTGAAAACTATTAAGAGCGATTTTTGGCCGATCACTAGGCCCAAAAATGTCCGGACTTGAAAATTTTGTGACCTTTCATCGATAAGAAAAAGATCCAATCGAATTTCTGAAGAGTGAAAGAGAAAAAATAAAATCGATGAATTCTATGATTTTTCATGTGGCTCAAAATCTAAATGTCTTTTCACAACATTGAAAAAATATAGAATTCATTATTTTGTACTAAAAACTCAGTTTTCCATTCAGAAAACTGCTTTGTATTAAATTTATAAGTTCCCGAACCAAAAATCCATTGAATCAAAAATTTTCAATAGCATAATTTACTATAGAAAAAAAAATATCTTTTCTCCGCGTGCTATTGAGTTTCAAACTAAAATTTTTCCCTAAAATTGACTCAACCTCTTTTCAAGGTGGTAAAGGCATACCGTATTCAAAAATTACCCAAGTTGCATTAAATTATGTAAAATAAGTTCACTCAATAGTATCTTTTTTCAAAAACTGAATATTGTAAATTATCTCATTACTTATTCATTTCCATCGCTAAAATGCTATGACTTTTCATGAATATACTAATGACATTTCAGTAATTGAATTTTAATGATTCCATGTCATTAAAAACTATATATTTAGTATTGTTTTAATAAAACCTTGTATTCTCGGGTCAAAAAAAATAATTTCAACTTTTTTGACTCATTTGACTTAACTAACTCAATTTCGACTGCCATAATTTTTTTTAACTCTAACATAAATTTTCAAACTTAAAAATTGAAGTCAATTTGGACTTGGATTCAAATCCAAGACAACGTGACTTTAATTTGACATGTCATAAATCGATCCTAAATATGACATGTTAGTCAAAAGGAAGTCAAAACCAAATATGCTTTCCATTTATAACAAAAATAACTTAAACTTGACATCATTTTGTCTTGTCAGACTCGTTTCATTTTCAAATTTTAAAATTACACCAAAATTTTATTTTTTGACCCGGGTTCAGACAATATTTCATATTAACATTTGAATTAATATTCACCTGTTGAGTGCGTTGTGTATCACAAGGGGAACTTTTAGACAAATTCGCAAGGTGTACTATTGTATTCTGGTTTTAAACTCTGGCTATAAATTTTTTTCAAAACTAAATCTGTATACGGTTGCATATATACATATATATACAAACTCAAGACCATGACGCAGGTTTTCCCCTCTGAAACCACGATCCCTAAATATCCTTACAAAAGAAAATTATACACGCATAACCTTTCGTGTAAATAATATTACACCTGTATGCTGTTAATTTATAAATAATAATAAAAATAATAATAATAATGTTATTATTATTTTTATTTATAAATTTAGATAGAAGCGACAATTTTTTGCCGCGCATTGTCATTATAATAGAGTCTTTTGATTCATGTGGAAGTTCCAATGATATGGAACGTAAATGTTTAAAAAAAAAAAAATGAGAGACTATAGTGAGTCATTGATGCATTTAATGTACGAGGGATATAAAAAGACTTGAAATAAAAAAAATAAACTGAATAAAAGTGTTAGTGTATGACATGATCAGATACAGAATATGTATGAAGAGTGAAAATAGCTGTAACCCCATGCTAAGATGACAAGTGCATCACGTGAGTTTAATTTTTTACCCTTGTAAGAAAATTAAACACATTGGCATCATGTGCGTGGGAGGTCGTCAAAAATATACGAAAATTTTCTATAGAGAATAATTTTAAAAATATTTAAAGCAAAAACTGATCGGTGTTAGTTTTTAGTCAGTTTATACTTGGCTTTAAATAATTTAAGTACTTGGGATAATATATGAGAGCACAGTAAAGTAGTTTGTGTTTCTATTCCATGTGATTTTAAGCATGAGATAGGGCATGGGCCTGGAGTTTTTTTTTTTATGTTAACGAAAAAGTAAAACCGATAAGAGTGTTTGAAGAGGATTATTTTTTAGTGACAGAGTTTCGGAACCTAGAAAAAAGTAAAACCGAGCAAGTCGTAAAAACCGAGTGTAACAAAATTGCCAATGCCAAGCTAAGATTTTTTTGTGTGTTGAGAAACTGAACGCAGTAGGGTTTCTGCTAGATTTAAACCCGCCACAAATTACTATTTTAACATCATAAAAAGAAAAATAATGGCGGACATGGATCTTTTAAATTTAATCTTTACAATTTGAATTTTTTTACTCATACAATATAAAAATACAAATACTATTCATTGAATGACATTGAGGTAACACATTCTGTGTGATTTTCCTTATACCTGTTTGTCCACTTTATAACTCAGCAAACCCGATCAACGTAAATATTATAAAGAAAATGTCCACAGATCCTCGTTTAAATTGAATAAAATATTCACTCTTATAATTTTATTCAAACTATAAAACTTTAAACCGGAAATGTTTCTTTTTTCATGTTAATTGACAACAAATGCCTTATTCTTTTTTTATTATTTATTTTAGTCTACTTCAGTTATTTCAGAAATACCTTTGTACTTAGTTATCGACATTTCAAGATCACCTAAAGTAGGAAGAGCTCCAAATGATAAGATATATATAAAAATTGATATATTAAGTCTATTTTTGATTTATAATTTTATGTGATACATGAGGGCGTAATTCTTCATGGAAGAAATGAAAGATATATCGCATGCGAACAAAGGAGTAGGTTTTGTATCAGCTTATGTACGTGTTTGCCCCACCTATATATATATACATATATATATATATATATATATATTTTCATATGTGTACACATATGCATATATATAATACCTACGTCGTTCTCATACTTAACTTCTCACACGCGCACGCATATATATATATATATATTTTTATACTTATAAGCATCAGCAGTTGACGGACAAAGGAGAGGTTCCGTATCGCGCCGCATGCGTTCATGGCCGTACACAGTGCGTGTTTATAATCTTCTATATATATATATATATGTATATATATATATATTTACATCATGGTTGTATGTACATATATTTTTATTAACGCAGTGAGAAGCTTCCGTTTACCTTAATTTGTTTTTTTCATGGCTAAAAATCGTTTTTGAAAAATATATATATATGTATATATATTTCCCAATATCACCCGTATCAGCAGTAAAAAAATAAGTTTTTTTTTACGAACACGTGTATGTACATACATATATTTATGTGTATGTGTATATATGATGTCTTTTTACGTACATGTGTTATTTATATTTTTGTACAGTAGCCAAATATATTTATATAAATACATAAAAGTAATTTTATCAATTAATAAATAAAGTTATAAAGAGAATAATGTTTTATGGACGTAATTTCGTATTTATTATTGATAGATGGATTAAATGTGTGTATGGATATATGAATGTGAATACACATATGACTGGTTGATTTAAAGTAACGCAATTTAGCGGGTACTTTTTCCGATGACTGTACACTTCTTGGAATGGAGAGTATCTTTAATACAAGAGGGAGCGAGAGATGTGGGCAAACAAAGCAACCAGACGAAGAAATTTTATTTCACAAATACATCCATACACACAATATATATATTTATTTTTATATCTATTGACTTCTATCACTCAATATTTTAAAAATTAACTTAATCCCCATTCACTTTTATGTACACAGACAAGTACTTATTGTTGAAAATAAAATTTATCACTTATCATACAAAAGTTGGGTAAAATTTATCTTCAGTTTCCATTCCGGGTTATCGTTTTAAATTAATTGGAGTAGTGGGCCCATATTTGAACACTAAATTTACACATTAAATTACATGCATACATCAATAATACAATATGCAATAAAAATAATAATAAGTTGTCCTCTTTATACATATGTACAACTGTCTTTTTTTAATTTTAATAAATAATAATAATAATAATCAACTTGATACTTACTTGGCCATTCAACTTCTTATACTAAATACGTGATTACGTTATGAATTTATTATTTTTCTCAAGGATACCCGCATACATACATACATATATATATAAATATATATATAATGTACATGTGTACATATATATACTTTGTTATCGGCTTTTTTTTTAACACTAATAATAATTTACTAAGAAGATTACGACTCTAAGATAATTTTTTTTATTTTCAACCATCGAGTCGATGTATATCTATATAAAAAAATATATGAGGATTGTTTGATTGCGTTATTAAGAGCCGTGTGGTTTAATAGTATGTACATATGTATGTACGTATTTATGTGTAGTTGAGTAGAGAATGAATTGATTAATGCACAAAGAAGTACAAGAAGATGGTGGGACAGAGCGTGATCAGCATCTGGTAATTTCGGATATTGACGTCATAAGCGGTCGCACAGTAGTCCAGAGCAACAAATAAGAGCAATGAAATGATGAGGCGGTCTTGGGTTGTACACTGAGCACTAAGTACTCTATAACCACGGGTCTGCACTTATTTTCTGACAAGAAGGTATAGGAACCATCGCCAGTTGACCTCACTCATTGTTTCTAATCCCACAATAAATTGAAGCTGCAGCTGTACGAGCAATTGATACAAATTTACAGTACAGTCCGACTCATCATCTTCATTCAGAATATTACCAAGAGTAATTTATACAAATACATGTGTGTATTTACAGTGACTTTTTTTTATTCACGGGTCAAAGTCGCTCGGAATTTTTTTTTATTTCCCATAACTGTAGAAAAAAATTTTTTTTTTTTTTATTATTGTAATTTTTATTTATTTATTTTGAAATTAATATTTAAATTAGGGGTGTGCGAATCATGTCTGAATCAAAAGTTATATTAGATTCAAAATTTGAATCGAGTGATTTGAAAATTATCAAATTATTCATTTTTCGAATTATTTGTAACTTAAATTTACTCGATTTGAAACGAGAAAATTCTGATCAGCTTTCAAATATTAAATTTTTATTCAATTAAGAATTTTTGAAGTAAACAAAAATAACTTTTTGTAAATTTGTGTTTAAATTCTATTTATCTCCCGCTAAAATTTGAATTATTATAAAAAAATTTTACAAATTTAAATTCTTCAAAAGAAAATTTTCAAATTATTCGTAGTTCGCACAGCTCGAATTTAAATACTGTTAATACAGTTTTCATTTATTAAAAATTTTATTACTTAAAGCATAAAATTGTAATTTAAACTTAAAAACTACTAATCACCTGAACGAATTGTGAAATTCATGTTTTAAAAGAGACCCTTGATTTTTATTTCAAACAGTAATTTTTCAAATTTACCTTTTTCTGAATAGAGATAAATTACCCAGCCCCTACGCCTTCGAAAATTAGCCCTCAGTTTTTTTATATTTTTTTTCCATGCTACTCGTTAAATTTTTTTTTTAGAATCTAAAATAATAAAATAATTTAAATTTTATATTTATTTTTTAAAAATAATAAGATAGTTTTAAGCTAAATTCCAGTAGTCAGACCCCCATTTACTTTCATTAAAATAATAATTAAACAGATTTAAAATAGTTTTAGCAATAAATCCATCTAGTCAGTAAGAAAATAATTCATTTTCAGTCTTTAAATAATTTAAGTTAAATAAATACGAGGTCTGAATATTGGAGTACAATTTTTTTTTTAAATTTAGACAAATGTTATAAAATTTTATATAATTTATAATTTATGTACATGTACAAGTATTAAGAATTTTTATATATAAAAAATAAAAATAAAAAAAAGATATTAGATATTCAGTAAAAGATTCAAGTCAGAGGAAGTTTTAAAAACGTGATGCCGTTTTTAAAATCTTGAAACAAAGCTCTGAAGAAATAGTGATAAAAATTTAACCGCGTAAAAGATATATAAGGAAAAATAAAATAAAACAGTATACAGTATACAGCAGCAACTAATAATAATAAAAATAATAATATAATACATAATACCGCGTACGTTTTAACTCATGGTGTAGTATTGCGCGTCGCGTTACGCATATGAAATAATTCCCAGTCATATGCGTTTAATGATTCCATAGGTTTTTATGTGCACCCGCAACAGACGACTGATATTTAAATGTAAAAACAATACTTCTACGTAGTTGTATAATTTTTATTATTAATAAATAACATATTTAAATATATAATAACAATAATCAGCTGATGCGCTTGCTAAAAATTTTGTTAATAATAAAAATAACTGATGGGTCTGCGAATAAGAGACCTGAAGAGTGAAGTAATTTGCCATAGAATTTTTTTTTTTATAATATATATATATATATATATATATAAATTTTTTTTTTTACCTCACTATGGTTTTATTTTTTATCCATCTTCTTTTAATGCTGCTCTCTTCCTCAGCATCTTCAAACCGCCAGAGGAATAACAGAACCTGTTTCGTCTCAACTGCGGTACTTGTATACATATATATATATAAATATATTTATTTTTTTATTTTTAATCTTTTCTCTTTTCAGTTGTAAAGATGCAGCTTCATTTCTCACTCAGTTTCATGTATACACAGCAAAACGGCACTATAGAGTATTATACTTCTACATCATACCACTTACACTGCACCTCCCAGTTTTTTTATTTTTTCCCTTTCAGTGGTTCAGTTCAGTCTTGGTATATATATATATATATTTTTTTTTAAATTTTTTTCTTATATATTTCGTGATAGTCGACTCACTCTTACTATTCATTACTCCCAAGGAAGCTCTTAACGAGCATAAAAAAATGATAAACAAAACTCCCTGACAATTCATCATTCCCAATACCTGTGCATATAAATATGAATAGAAATTTTTCCTTATTTTTATAAAAAAATTCTAGCTGATGATTCTGGTTATCGGATCGGTAGATCTAGTATTGCGACGTTAATTGCCGATGGAGTATATGTGCGATAGCGAATTATCATCACCGGAAGGAAGTGTATGATAATTTGGAGTAGCTTCTATATCAATGTATTTAAAACTAGCAATACTTCACTTCCCTGCGAGTTATGGAATTTTTAGCGATATCATTTTTTTTTATGGAGCTAAGGTTCATATTTAAAATTTGAAAAAAAAAATCTAGACAAATATTGTTTCTGTCATTTTTGCTGAGTAATGGGATGAGAATTTTATCAGGATCAGACCCTCAGCCCCTGTTTGCCAGAAAATATATGAAATGTCATACTTTAGTTTGAAAATTAATTTTTCAGTTGATTTTTATAAAAAATGCGACTTATCCAATTTCTTCACTGAAGGAACTTCACTGAAAAAACACATTTTGTTTATTAATATAAATTTTTTTATATATAATAAATATATAGAATGTTTTTTTTTTTATGAAAGACGACTGCGGTTTAAATAATGCATCAATAGTCAAGCACATTTAGGTTTAATATGAAACTATGACACGATTTATGTAAATGGCGCGAAAATTTTATAAAAATTTGAATAATTTTTTAAATTGAAATACTTTTTATAATAAAATACGTTTTCAAATTGTCTACAAAACATGATACTTATTTTATGATATTTTATATTAATATATATTACATATATATGAAAAAGTTTCATAAGTGTGAGAGTAGTTGACAATTAACAATTTTTTGAACGTAAAATAAAATGAAGTAGAATAAAAATAAATAAATGAGTATTTAAAAAATTTAAAAATTTTTACGCGCACTTTTTTAACTTCATTATTTTAATTAATTTATTTATTTATTCAAAATTTATAAATTGTTTCATACCTGCTACATTCACATTTATAAAGTTTCAAGGTTAGTACGAAAATTTAAATGATCCTGAAGTTAGTAGACAGTCAATTTTCAATTTTTTTTTCCAACAAGTCAATTAAAAAAAAAAAAAAAAAAAACTAAAAGTACACATATAGAAAGTTAAAAAAACTATAAATGTATTTTTATGTGAGTGTGAATGTAGCAGTTGTCAATTTTTCAAATTTTAGAACAAATGAATAAAATTCAAAATCCGTACGCGTATTTGTTTAAAATTTCAATATTTCAAATTTATAAATTATCTAATGTCTGCTACACTCACACTTATATTTTTTTTATAATTTATCATTTTGAAAGAAATCCAAAAATTATTAAACCTCAGCTAACTTCAGTATCATAAATTCAAAATGGCTCCCAATAGATCCTGGAGTTACTAGATAATTGACAGTTTTCAATTTTTTCTTTCAACAAATCAATTAAAAAAAAAAAAAAATACAAGTAAAAAATAAAAAAATCTACTGGCGCAATTTTTAAAATAGTTTAACTTTTTGAAAAAAATGTCTAGACATTAGTTAACTTCCGTACTATCTTCCCATTTATTAATGTAGACAATGACGAAGTAAAAAAAAGTGAGTATCTTATACATATCCTCTGCTACTTGCAAAGAGAAAAAGTAAATATAATGTATGCGCATATTGAAAAACCATATAAAAAAAGTAAAAAACCAGACAATTCGTTAGCAAGTATCACACGTTGAGGCATTCTTGCGTCAAGCCATGTCAGGGAGAGTGTCGTGCAACAATGCACGTGAATATGCAGCTCTTTGAGTATTCTGTGGTCATAAGTACACATCATCATGTCGCATCGTCTCCTCAAGACGTGTGATGTTGTCTCAGCAATTGTAAGGGCTCCTGGCTCCTGGCTTCAGAACAAAAAAATTTAATTTACATACATCACCCATCATTATCATCAATTCATCAGCACATATCATTATCATACTCGATACCAAGTATCAGCTATTAAATTACCCGCAAAAATCTCATGTCACCCCGTTTATTCTGATTCGGATTTCATAACACGATCGATTACTGCCTAGTTATTAAATTTTGTTCAATAATAATATTATTTTTCAGATGATTCGCCGATCATGGGACACCTGTATGCCCTGTAGAATATTCCGGGTAAAAAAGATAAATGTACAAGAGAAGGGAGAAGTTAAGAAAAAAAAAATTTAGTGCATCCTGTTTAGGGGTGAGCAAGAAGGAAGAAAGAAAACCGGTATGTCTGGTTGGTCTGGTCCTTGATTTGGAGTGGTATGTAAGTAGCCAAGTGGTTCCTCTATATGATACCATCATCTCCCTTTTCTTTTCCTTCTATATTATATTCTATATTCTTTTCATATATTTACTCATTCACTCGCTCGCTCTATTCCCTTACTTACTCATCGCATGACATTTTATTTTATCATTAATATATTTTTAAAAATGCACTTTTACTTATGTTAATCATCGTGATTTCATCAATGATTTTATCATTGTCACATAGTAAAAGTAATTTAATTCCGTCTGATAGTTGACACTTAACTTATTGATAAGCGTTTACCCGAGTTAATTGTATAAGCAAAGAGTAGAGTAATGAAGCCGGGTAGAGGTAAATAACAATGGATTTACCAACCGAGAATTGAGACGAGGGAAAGTGTTGTCCTACTTCCGTACCGTACGTTTGTTTGCTTGTAGTTTCTTTGTGCCATACACAATATAAGACATTACTCCTGTCCATGTAATACACAACATAAGTCGCGTTTATATCAATCCACTGGATTACTGACACCGCGAATCGCAAGCTGGAGCGCGTACGTCATACATTAAGTACATAGTTGCTTGTGATTGCGCGAGCCAATCATCCGAGTTGATGAAGAGATAAATATATATGTAATTATAATTATTAATAAGAAAAAAAATCAGGATACCGCGGTCATGTTATTATTCGATCGCGAATCTACGTGGATTATTAACTTAATTATTTAGTAGCGGTATGTTATGACATTTGTTTCGCAAGTGATAGGTATAAATAATTTATTTTTGTTGGACTGGTTTATTAATTTTCACAACTCGAATTGTAATGTAATTATCAAATTATTGATACATGAACTGTAGTATGAAAAACATTTTTTACATTTACGGCTCAAGTATTGAACGTAAATAATATTAATTTTAATTATAATAATAATAATATTGCAGTACTTATGACAAAGAAAAATAACTGTACAAGTTATAAATATAAATATTATTAATTTGACATAAATGGGCAATTTAATATTGACACCGTTTAATTAAAAAAAAAAAAAAATGACTTTGGTAGAGCGGGTAATTTTAAAAAATTAATATTTAACAGAAACAATAACTAAATATTGCATTTTAAAATTCGGAGTGACTTCGGATTTTATTTGAATTCGAATTCACTCATTTCGGAGTACAAAAAAAACCGCGTACGGAGTTTCTTTTTAGTGGAGTAATGTTGGAGTTAACTGGGTTTTATTTCTCTGATTCAGAGTTTTAATTTTCAAATAAACTCCCTCTGGATGATACTGAAGTTAATCGAGGTCAAATAATTTTTTATTTTTTTTTAAACAAAAAATTATTAAAAAAATGCGTCTGTAGTTTTTTTAATTTTCTGCATGTGCATTTTTTTAGATTTTTTTTTTTGTAATTAAATTGTTGAAAAAAGAAATTCTAAAATTGTTAATTGTTTGCTAACCAGGATCATCCCTTTGGGAGTAAATTTTACTCCGAGGATTAAGCAAATAAACATCAATTTGCTCCGAATTGACTTCGCATGTACTCCGAAATTTTTTACAGTATAGTAAATTATTGTACACTATTTTATTAAATTTAAATTAATTTAGTTAAAGACTTTCCAAAAAAATATACTTCTTCTTACATTATAATTAACTCTCATTGAAAATATATATATATTTATTTATATATATTGATAGTAATTATTGTTTTTAAAAAAAATAATCAACAACACAAGTCTCGCAGCACGCGCGTGTGAAAATTGACATATCTTGTATGGACGGTATCATTACATATATTATTATATATTTATATTTAAATATAATAATATATAAAATAACTTTCCAAGGATTACTGAGTTTATTTAAAAACAATATTTTGATTGTGCATTTAATGTGTTGGTTTGAAATATTTTCGACTTGTGTGTTATCGGTTTATTTGTTTTATTAATTAACAATCCATTGAAGAACACTGGTATCGTTTCCACCTATTGATACAATACGTGTGTCATCGTGAAGGAATGTAACGTTTGTTACATGACTCGAGTGTCCGCCGTACGTGTATGAAAGTGACTAGAAAATTAAATTTATTATTATTATTTTTCACTAAGCAGCATTCAGCGGTACAGTGATAAAATATCGAGTCTGTGTTACCTTTGGCTGACACGCCGGATAAGAAAATAATCTGACTTTACCAAAGTCATCTCCAGTTGCCAGTAATTTACCCTCCCCACTGCGGCTGCAATTGTTGACGTCCGTACCGTCAGCACCTTCTGGCCAGATTCCTATCGTTTCAAAGGATATCACGCATGTATGTGTTGCCCATTCAATGTCTTTTAAATTTGATGATTGTGGAATTTGTCTGCATACTCCAGGATTCCCTGAATCATAAATAAATAAATAAATTCGAATTATTTTATATAGAAATCTAAGGCAGAGAAATTGTCTAGACAATTGACGTCAATTGACCATCAAAAAGTTGACCGTCATTTTTTGAATTTTGAGTTTTTGCGCCAAATTTATTGTGACTAGAAAATTAGTTTATAAAATAAATTTACTGAATAATTTTTTACCATCACTTTGTAATTAAATAGAAGTCAAGATAAATTTTTAACAAATTGGATGTTATGTTGAGTGATACGAGTTGCAGTTTACTTATAATTACAAGTACTTATATATTTAATATTGTCTAGGAAATTATTTTTTAAAAAATTGACAAAATAATTTTTGACGTCAATTGTCAGTAAATTTCTCAGATTTGACTGAAGTAAAATTAAATAAATACGTACAATATAATAATTCATAATCTCCACTATTACTTCGTAAATATTGACTGTCTACAGACCAATCTAGATGAGTAACAAAACTTGAATGTCCCTAAAAAAATAATTATCAAAAAATCCATTAGTAAAACTTTCAATTATTTACCAGTTGGCTAGTAATTAGTGTTAAAATAATTAGTAATGCTTACCATACATCTACCGACTCTGTTATATTTTTTAGCCGTCTCATTTATTTGATAAATATAAATACAATTATCACGTGAGCCGATAGCTAGTAGAGTACCATCGGGTGAATATCTAGCAACCTGAAGCGCCTCCGAACCATCTGAATGATGGGTATAAAATTCCCTCGACTCGCTGTCAATAACCAGCCATTTACCAGAGACACATCCTACCACCATAACACTGCCATCGGGAGAAAAACAAACGCTCTGAGCCAACTCTCCTATGTCTTTGCTCCAAACGACCGAATGACTGAGACTGTCCCACATCTGGAGAAGTCTGTCATGTCCAGCGGTCGCGAATTGGGGCAAAGTAGGATGTGCAGCAAGACCCCATACCTCTTCAGTGTGACCCAGCATCGCTGGACAGAATCCTATTTCCGTGTCTCCAACTAGAATACAATTTCTCGTAGTGCCGATCAATAATTGCGACCCCCTTCCTTCTGACACTGTTCTTATTCCGCCAAAATGATCTTCAATTTGTGCTCCTTCACCTGTTGGTTGCAAGGAGTTATCCAAGTATAGAATACGACCGTCTTTACCACCTCCGGTGACAATATTTCCGTTCTTCAATACACATATTGAAAATATTGATCCTTCATGTAAACTTTTTACCAACGTAGAAATAGTATTTGTCCCTTAAAAAAAAAATTATCATAATAAATATTTTTAAAAATAAATTACGGCGGGAAAATTTAAAAAAAAATTACCTCGCGCCCATATAATTACATTTCCATTACTATCTCCAGTTAAAACGTCACCATTTTGATTAAACGCCAAACAAGTTACGTATCTTGGCTTCTCCCGGCTCTCAAAAACTCCCATACGTTTATAAAGCATACCGCCATTGTCAAGTGACCAGAATGATACGTGTCCTTTGCCACAGGATACTATTTGGTTGCGTTCCAACGGATGCCACTCTGCGCACACGACCGTGTCCACTGAGCACTGAAATTCAAATAATTATATTAAAGAAACCCGGATGTCTTATTAAATATCCACAATTATACCTTCGTCTCGGTAACTTTGGTACCGCGTTCACCCTTCTGCCAATCCCAAATAGAAATATTGTGATCAGAAGTCTCGTCAATTGCACAAAGAAAACTCCCGCCGTCAGCTTTTGAAAATGACAGGCAACAAATTGATCCGTCGAATTCACCAACGCCAATTACAGTCAGCGTAGCAAGACTTACTGCGTTCCATATTCTTATGTGAGGCTGAAATATTATTATTTTAAATATATATCACATCACTAATTCCAAAACGACTTAGATTTTTATACATTTGTGACTTCAGTCACTGAGTTTAAAACCAAAAGGGCACAGGAAAAAATATATTTTATTTTATACTTTTTCATTAATTTAATTAAAGTATTAAATATAAAAAAATGGAGCAGCGGCCATAAACGCAACCTACCCGTTCTATAAATCGATTGTCCTTGAAAAAAAATTCTACGCCCTTTTGGAATTACTAGCGACACTATTATAATTAAATAAAAAAATAATTACCATCGCATCCCGTTTGTCAGTACCGGCAACTTGTCCAGTAGCGACGACTAATTTATTAGGATGAATGGCAATACATTTAACATCATCAGTATGTCCTAAATAGTGCCTCTGGCAGTGTTCTTCCATATTATAAAGGACGACCACGGATGCGACAAAGTATACAATTTCACCAGTCGGCAAAAGGTGTAAATTACTGCGGCAATCTTTTCCCCGGTATCCATAGACCCAGTCCAGCTTCAATTTACTCTGCGGTGGTGTGTTAACTTTGTGTAGGTCGTAACTATCAACATAGGATGTAGGAACATGGAGGACTATGGGTCTTCCACGCAAATACATTCGCACGGTCCCTTCCGACTCGTTGTACTGCATGTCTCTGGTACTAAATAAAATAACAAATAATTTTCAATTATATTTCATTTATTATTATCTTAATAAACTAGTAGTATATTTTTAGTCACTAACACACTTATTTTTTTTAGTCACAACCGCGACGACTACTGACAGATAATAGTCTCCTACTCTGGTACAATGCGTCAGATGACGTCAGATAATGGCGGACAATTTTTTTTTACAATAAAAAAAATAAGAGATCGTGAGGATTAAAATTTATACGTTACGTAAATATAAGCGCGAACCTTGAAAGCCATAGAATATATATATATATATATATATATATATATATATTTTTTTTATCGAGTTTTTTGTTGCTGACGGGTATCACTGGAACTTGATGTACAAGAAATTACACACGCGAAAGTGTCGGTGGGAATATTGCATGATACCGGAAATAAATAACTTTCTTCGACACCAGCGATGCGCGTACATCAACAATTATAATTATACCACTCAAATTTAAAAATATGTATTTATAATTAATGAGCTAAGTAGGAAATAAATAAATATTCTAGGAAAAATAAAAAAAAGAGTGAGTTTAATAGTGAGAGCACAGAAATGAAATTAATTACCCATGCTTGACGTTGTTCAGGACCGGAGGCTTGAACAGGTTGAACAGTGACTTGGTTGATGTTGATAATCTACAAATTAACGACAATGCAAACGAAAAGCATGCGGTGCTAATGACAGGAGCAGCAAAATAACTAACGTAGTACTAAGTACTGAATAATAAATTACTTATTTATTTATTTGTCAAGCGATTTACTAAAGTAGAGTTGAGTTAATTATTAAAATTACCTGGAGCTGGTTAGGTGAGAATTGTTTGGCGACTGGGGAGAGTGAATAAAGTCTCCGGTTGATGACCAACGTTTCGCGCGTCTCAGACTACTTTGAGGAGGTCCGTTGGATCGGGCGGTAGGCGACCTGCTGATGATGTTTAGTAATTATTGGATGGAATTATTAATTAAAAGTAAGGCAGTACCTGGCAGTGGGTAATGGGGTCGCTCTAGGGCTGGGTGATGGCACAGGGGAGACACTGCTGCTACTGGGACTGTCTGAATGCAATGAATTTGTTGATTGGTAGTGGACTGATCGTCTGAAATAAATTATGAGTATTAGGGTGGGTCAAAAAAAATTTAACAAAGTTTAAACTCTTGCTATTAATATTAAGAGACGTCACCAGGATTTTTCATTTCTTATTCAAATAAGATGGAATAAAAAAATCAAATTTGGAATTTTATAACTCGGCAATGGCTCATTGTAAAGAT
Organism: Microplitis demolitor; assembly: GCF_026212275.2. NCBI lineage: Eukaryota > Metazoa > Arthropoda > Insecta > Hymenoptera > Braconidae > Microplitis > Microplitis demolitor. The sequence continues at coordinate 2,385,210 of NC_068549.1, read as the reverse complement.
AAGATGAGGATATACTTTTGTAGAAAGTTGAACGGTCTACAAAAAAAGTCTCTTATAACTTCTTGATAAATTCATCTGTTCAGTTATTGGAGCTCGAAGTCAAATTTATAGGAAATTTCGAGATCTTTTCATTTTTCCAGCGAAACTATCAAACTTATCACAAAATGCCACAGGACCTTTTTTGTAGACAATTTTATTTCCTACAAATTATGTCCTGTAAAGTTTTTTTGAATTCCGCACCGTTTTCTAAATATTTTCATTTTAATGTCAAGATTTGAAATCCATCGGAACTACTTTTTTTAAGAGCTCGACTAAAATTAAAATAACTCGAGAACAATGCAAAAATTTAAAAAACTTTATCAGAGATAATTTGTAGGGAATAAAATTCTTTACAAAAAAGATCCTGTGACATTTTGTGATAAGTCTGATAGTTTCGTCAGAAAAGTAAGAAGATCTAGAAATTTCCCGCAAATTTGACTTCAAGCTCCAATAACTTTTGAACAAAAGCATTTATCAAAAAATGAAGAGACTTTTTTTGTAGAGCATCCAATTTCCTACACAAATATCTCCTCCTAGGTATAAAATTCCAAGCTTAGAATTTTTTAATTCCATATTATTTAAATGGGAAATAAAAAATCCGAAGACGAATGATTTATATATAAATATATATTTATATGAATGTATAAACAATAAAAGCAACCTTTGTGGCAGTTGCGAAGGTGCAGTATAACTAGCAGGTCTTCTAGAATTAACATTTGAATCTCTGACATCCTGACTTGATCCAGAAGACGATGAATTTTTTAGGCACGGTGAATTAGTCTGTCGGTTTCTCATCACATCCTTTTGTACAGAATTTTGTGTCGCTGAAAAATATAATAATATATTTATTTAATCCACAAACTAAATTTTATTACGGATAATACCACGTATAATTATTTTTTTAAAATGGATAGAGAAAGTACCGCCAGCAGATGAGAACGGAAATGGCCTCAACAATCTAATATGTATATATATATACAGTACATGCACGTTCTTAACATAAAAACTTATTTTAGTACAACACTGTCACGAACTTTCCCCTCTAAATAAAATTGACCTTGAAGAGTTTCCTGGTGATGAGTATGAGAACTCTGGTGTACTCAAGTCAAGGTGATTGCTCGATATTTAGTGTTGCTTAAATAAAATACCCACATGTCTAAGAATCATATCAGGAATAAACAAGTCACGCACGTGATTATAATTCCATTGTAGACATTGCTGGATATTTGGGGCAATTGCGCTGGCAAATTCATTCAAGTGATATCGTGCCTTGGCACGATCATTTCTGTACTCTCTGTACTCTATATATATATATTTCAATCCCTATATTGTTTAATAATTCAGACTTAGCTTTGACATGAAAAGTGTATTTTAAAAAAAAATAATTTACCGCTCACCTCTCAAAGATATATGACCGTTTCTCAAAGGCGACGACAACAATCTATCATTCTTTCTATCATGTTTCTCGTCATCTCTCTTGTCACGGTTCTCCAGCTGCGTTATACGTCGTAATGCGTCTGCTAAAGTTGCACGGAGACAGACAATCTCGTCCCTTTGTGCCAAGGACTGTCTCTCGAGGTCTGCTACTCTGCCAAGGAGAGATCCTGTCTCGCATTCCAACATCTCATCTGCAATAAAATAAAAAATATTCATTATTTGAAAATTTAAATTCAAAAAATTCCCGCCTTTTATGAATTCTCAAGTAGGACACTTGCAATGTCAGAAATTTATGTCAAAAAAATTATTTGATTAGAGGATTTGAAAGAAATGACGGCAAATAGTTAATTATAAACGTCATCTAAACGACGTCAATTTTCCTGTGACTTCTAGGACAAATCTGTATGTTTTGTTTTTATAAAAAAATTTGGCTCGGGGACAAAATAAAATTTGTCTTGTCCTTTTTAAGAAATCTTTGACATCTTAAAGCTATCTCTGCTATTTGGGTTACAGTACTCAGTAAAATTGAACCCATCATTGCCAAATAATTTATTAAGGACATTTCCGGTCAGTGCCCGCCCCATTTTTTAAAAATATTCAATTACTCAACTGTCATATCTGTATTCAAAATAAAAAAAAATTACAGTTGTCATCAATTAGGAGTCAAACGAAATTTGAAAATTATAATGATAAAATTGACATAATTTTACTGAAATTTATTTACCACATTTCGAGTGACTTCTAATTGATGACAACTGTCACTAATTTTTTTAAAATTCATCTTTGATTGCTCTAATTGCTTTTTAATTAATTAATCAAATTTTATTACGATTTTGACAGTTAAGTCTTTGAATATTTTTTAAAACTGGAGGGAGACACTGTCCGAAAATTTCCTTAATGCACAAAAAAACAATTGTAATTAAAAAATATAAATTCAAACAACAGGATGTTCAGTTTCAAAATACTCACTCCAAGCCTGATCAGCTTCGTCAATTGTATTCATCATGTCTGTAGACATTTTAAATATTTAAACTCCCCGTGACCTCTTTTGTAATTTAAATCATTTATTTTAAATACTATCGATAACCTCCTTCACTAATCACTAATCACTTTTTTTCAGTCATTTGAACCCGTATTAAATAACTCCATCTATATAAATATTCTTAAAATTTATTTATTTACTAATAAATAAATATATAAAATTATTAATAAATTCACAACCACGTACCCGGCATTTAAATATTTTAATAACGTAATAAATATTTATGCGCTCGGTATTTTATTAACTAATTACTTAATAATTATTCACCGTTACTTTACCAATAATATATACACACATATATCTATATATATTTTTTAAATACTCAACAGCTTACACTTTAAAATACGAAATGACAAAAAATTTTTTAAAATAAAATTTCAATGCCATTAAATTTAAAAATATGTTACGATAACAATATATGAAATATATACATATATAACGTGTTATTTACGGTCAAAAAAAAGTCCTCAGTTTATTTACATTTGTTGTACTGTGATGCGTTTTATTTATTATCGAGTTTCGGGTATAAAAAACAATATATTTAAAATTATCATTAAGTAAATAAATAATTTAAGTGTAAGCGAAGGTAAACAATGACAACGTAAGTTAAAAAACGAGGGTGCGCTTGCAAGAGTGCGCATTCGAACGCATGTGTATTTTCAGAGCCAGTTCTAACGCTACTGTCAGAACAGCTCACATTAAATCGCGTAATAGTCCAGCTGGTTTGGTGGAGACTCGCGATCAATAACGCGTTTAGTTTTGTTGTACAACAGATAATATAATAGTTGAGATTGTTCAGATGACGCGTTACATTGCCTTACACTTTGTCATTTAGATAAGTAATCTCTCAATTAAACTTATTTATTGTTACATAACAGCTTGTAGTTTCATAGATTTGACATCCGTTTGAAGAATTTTGTTTTACTGCGTCTGTATTGATGATCTATGTATTTTTTTTTTTTAATAATATTATTTAGCCAACAATCGAGTCTGCATTTAACGGAAGTCATAATTGTATGTTTCCGGGAGGGCTCAATTCAAATTATTTGAATAATGGATACGGTATACTTTGCTTTGTTAACTCATCCAGCTAATGTATGCGTAATATTGATTATGGAGTTAAATAAATCAAATGTCAAACAATACTGGATATTAATTGCATTTTTAAAATACGAGTTTTAGCTCCCAAGGCTGAGGAATTTGTTTTTATTTTTTAAAATGATTTTTTAAGGAGTGGATGGCTATCGGAAATTTATTTATTGATTTGAATTATTCTTTGATTGAAGAATTTATTAATATTTAAAATATCCGCGGGAATTTAAATTTGAAAAAATTCCCGCGTAATTTTAATTAGGGAGTAGAATAAATCAAACCAGACAATACTAGAAATTTATGACCTTTTTTAATGTAAGAGCTTTCACGGCTGGATATTTTAAATTATAAAAATTTAAAACAAAGTTCACGAGTCGCGAATTAAAGTTTGAAAAAATTCCCGCGTAATTTTAATCATGGAGTAAAATAAATCAAATGTTAGACAATACTAGAAATTTATTGCCTTTTTTAACGCGAGTTAGTTTCCAAGGCTGTGTTTTTATTATTTTTAAAAGGATTTTTAAAGGAGTGTACGGATGTACGGACTCAGTATCTTGGAAATTAATTTCCTTTAAATAATTCTTGTGGCAATTGAAAAAATTCATAAATATTAATAGCTCGTTAATTTTTTAAATTAATTGGTCAAGTAGATTTTAAATTAACTTTGAAAATAAATCGAACAATCGTGAAAAAAATTAAATAATTACTTGGATATTTTTTTTCTTTATAAAAAATGAAATAAAAAGCAGTTTAAACGTAAGGATGTGTCATGGTTGTTATATGCATTGTATATATTTTGAATTATTTAAGTCAATGAGCCGTATCGTATTATTAACACTAAACCGCAGCGTTAATTGCTCACGTCCAAGTATTCTCTGGTCTCTTACTCCTCAATAGTTTGTAAGATCTTTAGTCTGCTGGTAATTTACACTCAAATGATTTTGTCTCGCACCCTTTTGACCGTTTATGGATGAGTTTACGAATGGATACGCAAGACTGAGTTACTCCAAAATCCGACTTGACGGATTTATCTGTTTATCCATCAAACTGACGCGATAACAAAAAAAAAAAAAATAATTAAAATAATGTAGACTTAAATTATAGTTGAATTAAACGGTTGTTTGCAGAACCTTGAGACGTATTTTGAATAAAATATCTGGCGCTCCCATTCCATTGAAAACGAAAATCAAGCGAAAACAATTTATTTATAGTACACATCAAAGCACAGTGTTACGGGCACACTTGACGCTATTAAAGGACTTAAATTCTATTGTTGACGAAACAATCGACGGAGCCGAATCAATTTAACAACACCCACAATTACGATCGTAGTCTAGCCAATAACGTCGACACCAAATTAAGTTAATTGTCTACTTAATTAATTAATAATATAATTGGTGGCAACTTACCCATTTCCTGAGATGAGCTCTGATTGTGCCCGTTTACATGCATCATCCTTGATTGATTTTTACTCATGGCTCTTTAATGCTCATCATCTGTTTCAATATAAATTTATTTATTAAATTATTTAAGAATTTAAAATCAATTACATGTCTAATAATTTTTAGATTTTTTTTTAACCGTAAATTATAAAAAAAAAAAATATTTTAAAAAATTGCACCTGTAGTTTTTTAAATTTTCTATATGTGCATTTTTTAGTTTTTTTTTTTTTTTTTTAATTTTGTGTTGATAAAACAAATCTGAAAATTTTTAATTGTCTGCCAACTTCAGAATCATTTTTTTTTTTTTGCGTAGAATTAAATTTTCTAAAAAACAATTTTCATTGTTGAGTAAACTTCACCCCAGACAACATTCGTGTCTCGAATTTTCAATTAACCACCGAAGGGTTAAATAACTTCCAAGGTTTTAAAGTCCGAGCAAGTTTTAAATAATGAAAAAGTGAAAGAGTAAAATGAAAAGAAAAAAAAAATAAAAACGATAAAGGAAAGTCAGTGGACTTGTTGCTGCAGTATTAGGTATCCAGGGTTGATATAAGGTGTAATATAAAACCAGTAAACATTGACCCAGCATGAACATTACCTTATTGGTTAATAGTCGGTCACCGTTCATCTTACATTATTGTGTCAAGTCCTTAAAAGATTATAATTTAATCCGCGAATTTATTTGTCAGCTATTTACTGGGATTAATTTAAAATTACCTCGCATTATTAATTTCCATCGTCCTCATCTTCATCCTCATAATTGTTATTCACTTTTACGTTACTCAGATAACAAATTAATAGTACGGCTATTAAATTAACATATCATGCTACAGGAATGTACGTTACACATATATACACAAGAAGGTCACTAAACTACAATAAGACGCTGAAGAAATGGTAGGAAATGCATTTGCATATGTCGTTGAGGTGTAGAAATCGCGGAGAGAATGCCTGAATACCGGTATTACTTTTTAACTCTATCTATCAGTATTAAATTATCACCATTAACATCTAGTCCGTTACTTTTTATTTCATTCTTCCACATACTAAATTAAATTAAATTTTTACCGCTCACTAAATTCAAAAACTCCAAAAAACCTGAAACTTAAAATTATAAAACGCAACTTTAAATGATAACAAGATAACGTTATCATTATTGCGCTAATGACAACAGTATTAGATAAAAAAAATTTCTAAAAATATATATGATATAAAGAATTTTGCTTCTTATATTGTTACAATATAGTTAGATATGGTACGAGCATGCAATGCCGTCACGGTTATCGCGATTCCGTGGGAACGGAACTTGGGAACGTGACCCAACACCCAACCTTTGCCTATACAATATATGTACCATCTTATTCTTATACTATTACCCTTTTTTTACTACAAGTACTTACTATTATTCAAAAAAAAAGTATATACATATATACATACATGCTGTTAATTATTTCTCGACAGCAAATCACTACATATATCACTGATATTTACTTTTATATAATTTATTTTCATTGACATTTTTTGGCAGTCTTGCTTACCTTCGATTCATCTGCAAGCTATTGGAGAACTGACCGCATTTGAATTATTTTGAAGACAATTTAAACTGACACTTGATAAATATAACTATCAGTTAATTGATTGATAAATTAATTGATGGATAATTTAAATACAGGAAATATTTATGCGAAACTCAAAAACTTGCGACATGTGAACTGCTAATTCCGCAAGACAGCATTCAATTGTAGTCCGCACTGTGTTTAAATATTTTTATGGAAATTAGTGTATGTTATATATTATATATTAATATATAAAATTGATATTACTGTTTGTAGTGAGTAGTATATAGTGTGTAATTTTTATTGTGTGTATGAACTCAGATCGACAGAGATCAACTGTTCTCAAGCGAGGCCAACAGGTGAGTTGTTGGTGAGTTGTGCCAGCAGGCAACGTTAAGACCCCAGTGACGTCGCGTTCAAATAATTTATCATAAATTTCTCACCTGAAATATAAACCTGGATATTTATTTGTTTTACTGCCGAGCGATTCATGTAACGAGAGCTACTTACTTGTTAGGAAGAGTTTGAATTTTTTGGCGGGAAGTTTGATAGTTTTTTAAAATCAGCGGTTGTTGGGAGAACCGGGTTCTGGAAATTGTGGGCACGTTCTTGGATACTTTTACTTTATGCTGACTTTAAAACTAAACACAATGTTTATTATTATTTATCTATGTAGTTTCTATAGTCTAGCAGATGATTTAGTGATCTAGCCTTCTTAATCCTGTAATTAATTTGTTTATTTATTTATTTATTTGTAATAATTATTTTAAATTCATAAAATGGCAGTGGATTGTAATCTTTGAATGCGTTCATTGTTCAAAATTTCCTGATATATATAGGTATATATGTATATAAATTAAGAAAGTGGTTTGGGAATAGTGAGACCTCTGGTGGCTGTGAGTTAAATATATTTAATTTAATATACATTTGGTGTATGATTATTGAAATATAACTTGTTTATTTTTGAATGTTTTATTTATGAGTATTTAAATTTTTTTGAAAATTTAATAAACTTGTTTTGAGGTAAATAATTATTTTTTGTAAATGTTAATGCAGCAGACATGCGGGAGTTTAGAAATTTTAAATAAATAGACAGAGAGATTCAAATAATTAATTTGAAAAAATTGCACGCTCCAATTTTTTAATTTTCTAAATACTTGTTTAATTGTTGCTGTACTTACATTTTGTTTGTTTATTCAAAAATTTAAAACTGTCAATTGTCTGCTACATTCACACTTATTATTTTTTTTTATAGTTTTAGTTTTGTAATTAATTTTTAAATATGCTAATTTTTATAGGTTAAGAAAGTCTTGAAAATATTTTATTTATAAAATTGATTTCATTTTTTTTTTAAATTCTAAAAATTATATGGAAATTTTATTTTTTTTTACTGTAGTTTTTGATAATATCAGTTAGTCAATGTTAAATAATTTTTTGATGTTTTCCAAAATGATAAATAATAATAAAAAAAAACTTCCAAAGTTGCACCCATAGCTTTTTTTATTCTGATACTGAAGTTAGTCGACGTCTAATAATTTTTGGATTCATTTTTTAAATTATTTAATAAAATTTGAATATGGCCATGGCAGAAATGTCATTTAGAATTTTCAAAAATTAAGGGCTACTGCTTTTAATTAAATTTTCAGGTTTGATTGATTACTTTATATCTGATTAAACAGCGACATGATTTTTTTTTTTTTTTTTTTTTATGAAGATGGAAGCAGAAATGCAAATGTTCAAAGCTGTTTGCAATAAAGATGCAGCCAAACTAAAGAGAATTATAAACTCGCTCAACCTACCTGATGATTTATCAGAATGGATGTATGGATATAAATTACTTTGCACTGCCGTAGAGAACAGAAATAATGAAATCATAGACTTTCTGTTAGCAAGAAACGTTCCAGTAAATAATGATAATGAAACAAATCAAGATACGCCACTAAAGTTGGCAGTTAAATATCGGAATCCTAACATAGTAGAGAAGCTGTTGAAGAAAGGAGCTGATATTGATAAAAAAAGTCACTATTCTAAAAATACACTTGATATCGCAATCTTGTCTTACAATTATAATAATGATCCCTTAAGATTTTACAATAAAAACACGATACTAGAAGTACTGGTGGATCATATGTCTGACAATAACATCTCGGATCAAAGTTACGTGAAACTACTAAATCATCTGCTTGACAAAGGCCACGTTGAGTTATTAGCAAAATTATTGACCAAGTGCCTGTGTGTTGATATCAACAAGGCATTGAAGACTTACAACGTTTTATATGAGTCAGTTGAAAAAAAATATTTAAACATCGTAAGTCTGTTACTGGCCCGTGGTGTTGATGTTAATTACATTGACTATACACGTCCTGGTGCAAAGACGGCGTTATATATTGCCTGTGCAAATGAAGATGAAGAAATGGTAAAACTCCTTCTTATCAATGGCGCACGTACTGATATTAAAAATGGACCCTTTGCCGCTGATACATCAATAAATTATTTCTCCACATTTTACTATCCTATTCACGCAGCTATCAAAGATAACGATGACTGCAAAGTTCTTGAACTTCTTCTAGACCACGGCGCTGATATCCACCAAAAGTACGTGGATCCACGAGGGTATCAGGGTTCAGCACTCAGTTTAGCTTTCAGCTACAGCCCAAAAAAATTTATTGAGATGCTAATTAAAAGAGGTGTTGACATCAATTTCCAAGATGAAAATGGCGATGCTCTAATCACTTATGCTTTTAGTAATCAAGACAAAGAGGCTTTTGAATATGTCTTCACGCATCAGGATTTAAAAGCATTGGATTATCACAATACTGAGCGCATTCTGCGCACAGCTGTTCAACTTAGTCGAATTACAAGAGTAGAGCTAATAGTTAGGTACATTCAGCAACAAGGTCCGTACTCTTCTTTAAGACATGAAGTAGATGTTAATTTATTTAGTAACAGAGCACATTCTCCCATACTGCACACCGCTGTGTGTGGTCATAGTAGTCATTTGAAGCTCTTAATTGAATACGGAGCTGATGTTAACTTTTTAAACAGTCGAGGAAGAACGCCACTTCATTCTGCATTTCAGTTCAGAAGATTGGAGTCTATCAAAAACTTACTTAAATATGGCGCTGATATTAATATCTTCTGTGACGATGGCCACACACCTCTTGATTATGGACTTTTAGATCATCTATTCAGAAATCGGAAAGAAGATAACCCGGATTCAAATTTTTTATCCCAAGCAAATAAAGTTGAAGACATTGTTGATTTTTTTACTCAGCACGTTTTGAAGCTAAAGCTTTTGAATTTATATGTCAATAAAAGTATTATCGATGCCCTGATAACTAGATCCACATATCCTGACAGCGACATGATGATTAGCTTTTCAAACCCATTTAAATATCAAAAAACATATGAAACAGAAATAAAAAAAATGAAGCTTGAAATATTAAGCGACGGTATTACTTACTATGACCTCGTGACTGCTAATTTGGTCACAATAATTGCGTTCTTGAACAATGATGATATTTTTAATAAATTTAAATTGGAAAGCTACAAAACAAAGTTCCCGCACTATTGGGAAATCATCAGTGGATGCTTCTGGAGAGGATACGCCAGAAAAAGACTTTTAGATAAGGTCTCAGAGCATCTTATTTTCAAACCCATCTACAAGTTACCGTTTCCGTGCTTCAGAGAAATAATGGATTATTTCAGTAACGCCGATTTGAAAGAATTCTTGATCAAAAGCGCTTTTTATTTTAATATGTAGATTGTTTCATCTATAATTTACATGTTATCTTATTATAGATAATTTAATATTCTTCTGTAAGACTGAAATTAGTTTAATTTTACTATATTGATGTACATTTAACATTGAGTGGATCGTTTTATTTAATAAGGGATATTCAGATAACGATCTTCGGCGCGCATTAATTTATTTAATTTAATTAACGCTAATTGATATTGTACATAAAAAATAAATTGTATTAATTAAAAAAAAAATAAAAGATAATTATTAGTATATTATATAAATGTACTGATAGCCAAGTTGACGACAATCTGCTGCCAAGTTGACATCTCTATAAGTTGATGTCAATTTTTTGAGAAAGCTGGTAGCAAAAGTTAGCATCCATTAATTGACGAAAAATTGTCATAAATTTTCGCAGCAAATTGTCGACAAGTTGCGGCAGTAAAAGTTAATTTAATCTTTCTGACCTTAGCAATACTGATGTCAAAATTAAAGTACATATTTTTTTATTTAAAAAATTAATCATTTTTTCCCCTTAAATTTTTCACTTATCGCAGTCTATTTTTAACTTTCTGTGTTAATTTACAATTATAGTTATTTTTAAAAGTATTATCGCTGGTTTATGACAGAAAAAACATTAATTATTGTTATTAATGTGATTAATTATAATGCGAAAGTACAGATGAGTATAAATGGGAGAGTTTTCCTCGATATCGAATATCGGCTGCGGTGTCCGAGTGGTTAAGGAGTTGGACTCGAAATCCAATGGGCTATGCCCGCACAGGTTCGAATCCTGTCCGCAGCGGTTTACTTTTTATTTTTTTTTTTTTCACTCAAAAATTTGATTAATTATTTATTTAATTCCCTCCATTATAATAAACAACAAAAAATAATAATTATCACAGTAAATATTTTTTTGACAAAAATTTATTTTCAAAAATTATAATTTTTTAAATTATTTTCATTACTTTATGAAGAAGTAATTTTTAATTAAACTACAATTTTTTATTTTAAAAAATTTTAGCGGGAAAAAGAAATGAATTAAAAATGCGTACTTATAATAAATGAAAAAAAAAATGTCAATTATCAGGTATTTAATTATTTTATTTTTAATTAATTATACATAAAAAAAAAAGTATTTCTTAGTGCAGAAAATTTTTACTTGTCCCTAGAAATTTTTTGCATTTTAAATTTAAAAAAAAAAACGTGACAATAAAATTTTTTTTAGCCCTGAGAAAATTTTCTTTTTAATTTTTAATTTCAAATTTTTGCGCCAAGAAATCATTTTTTTTTTTTTTTGGTAAAAATGGACAAATTGAACAATTATTTAAACCAGTGCGATATTAAATAAAAAAAAATTTTATTTATGTAATTTAATTTGGAAAATGAAGCAGCATTCCTGTTGCTGAGGATTCCATAACTTCCATTTAACGTCATAGGTTCTCTATAAAAAAAAAAAAAAAAATAATAAATAATAAATAAAATAAAAACCAATAAATGAACGAGTAGAAGAACTAAAGAAAGTATTGAATTTTTTTTTTATCAATACGTTAATTAATCAATTGTACTCAATAACATTTGATTCTTTTTCGAAATAACAATTATCTATGAGCTATTATTATCCATTTTAACAAGAGTTATTCATGACAATTTATCAATTCAGAGGCCAGTGCTCTTCAATAGAACATGCGGTCTTATCTAAATGATTTTGAATTAAAAATTTATGTGTTGATAAAAATAAAAAGTAATTTATATAAATATATAGATAAATAACTTACAGCTGGGAATGATTTTAAGATAGGAAGACTAATATCGTAAGTTTGCTTTTGTCCTGGTTGAACGGGACAAACGGTCGTCGCGCAGGCGTTGGTTTCCATCCCGACAAAAGGTAGATCGATCACCTGACTAGCCCAGTAAGCGCGACTTTCCAAACTGTTTCCCTCAAAGTCTGAAAAAATTTAGGCATCATAAAAATTCAGATCATTATCACTTGAATTATTTCAATCAATTTTCTCTTGACAATTTTAAAAAATCCAGATCACTCCGAAATCACTCTGCTGGAGAAACAAACTCCGTATCCAAGTGACGGAGTCAATCTGGATTGAATTTAAATCCATAATCACTCCGAATTCACTACTGATTTTTTTTCAGTATGTAGAAAATTTTAAAGTTAACGCGGATTTAATCTGAAGCGAAATTTATTGAGAGGAAATTTATTTTTCCATTGAAATTCGGGTAAAATTTAAATCACGAAATCACTTTACTGAAAAAATTTCTTTATGCAGAGTAATTTTTTTTGGAGTAATTAAGTAAATTTTGACTTAAACAAAAAACTTACTCCCAATTTTTTTAGTAAAAATTAACTTACTTGCTGTGTAATCGAATGAAATACTGGCGTTTTGTCCTCGTTTAATGCGACATGGTTTTCCTTGATCGGCTTCTTTGCAAGGATCGACGCGCACTTCGTGTACTGTGCAGTTTATTACTGTCCCTGGAATTTTATTATTTTTGTATAAAAAAAAAATTAAAATAATTATTGGAAAAGAAAATGAATGGATTACCTTCAGGATATTCGCAATTTCGACTTTGTATCACTTCAGAAATAGAGAATCCAATAAAGCCCAGTACGATAAAAATTGCAAAGTACTTCATAATGTCGTAACGTCGTGACTGCTTGAATCGAAATGAATGGAATAGAATGGAATAAAATGTAATGATGAGCTTAAACTAAAGCTCGGATACTTATATATATTTAAAGATATGATGAACGAGTATCTAAAGCGGGGCGTAGGTTAATTGAGATAGTATCGTTTTTGTTAAACATTAACTTAAGTCATCTTACTATATCCCTTATATATACATATATATGTATGGAATTTTTATAATAAATTATATTTGTGGGTGTGCACGTGTCCATTACTCACGTCTATTTAATTACAATAAATTTATATAAAATACTTTTTTTTTTATTTCATAATTTTTTTAAATATTCAAATTTTTATTTCTAGGGGTAGAATTTTTTTATCTTGACGCGGCAGTATATGGAATATTTATTTAAATTCTTTTAAAGTAATTCGAATACTTTATTTTTTTTATTTGTATTTAAATATTTTTTTCAATGATTTTTTTTTTTAAGTAACAAGAAAGTGGCTGTAATTAAATACTTATTATAAAGTATTTATTATAAATATACATTGATCGAATACTTGTAATATTTAGTGATATTTTCCTTTTATTTCTTAATTAATTTTTTTTTATTGATACTTGGAAAAAATTCGGAGTGAATTTGAATTAAATCTGGAGATGATTTTTCATTTATTTAGTCACCTAGGGACAGAAATTAAATGCAGAAAGAAGTTTAATATTAAAAAATTCTGTATTAATTCCGTATGCGATTTTTATTTTAAATCCGCGACTTTGAGTGAATTCAAATTTAAATAAAAATTCGCATTCACTCCGAATTTATTACAAATTTTTTCCAGTACAAGTACAGTAGGATCTCGTTATAAGACTTAGTTTCTCTCTAAAATTATCGCGATACCTGATTTATAAAAAAGCAATATAGTCTTATAACGAGGTCCTTCTGTACTTGAAATGAATAATTTGAATAAAATAATAAATTATTTTTTAAAAAATATTGAAATTTTTATTTACAAATATTTTTAATATAAATTGAAAATTATGGTACTAAAAATAATAAATAATAATGATAATAAATGAAGAAAAAAAAAATAGAGTAGACGATGAATCATAAAAAGTATTCAAGAGCAGCCTTATATCGGTCAATCAAAGACTTAGTTAAAGTAGAGAGACCGCTAGAAAAATAATTGGACGCAATTGTTAAATTGTGTATTTCCTGTTAAAACTGGTCCAACTAACACGACTTACTATGGCCAAAAATAATAATTTATATAAATATTATGGGATCAATTAAATATTTATATCAGTGGTTTTAAAATTTAAATTAATCTTTGCAGGCTAATTTCTTTGTGAATATTCATTTTAGCTATGAACGGATAAAAAATAAAAAAAAGTTTAAAACGCGATTGAGCCATTAAGAATCAAAGGTCATGAAATATCTTGAATAAGTAGATATATCACGCGCATTAAATTATATTTATAAATTAAATAAACTGAACTATTGTTTCGTGTGAATTGTTTTCTTAAACAATGTAAGAGTTTATTAAATACAATAATTAACAATAAATAATAAGGTCAATGATTAAAGTAATAATAGTAATAAGTAATAATAATGATTGGGAAAATTTTACAACCGTTTTATTTACTCTATTATATAAAAAGTTAAGTAGAAAATTTATTCAGAGTAATTTAAAAATAAGGTTTCTTATGAAAAATTAATGTTACATTAATATATGACTGTACAATAGGTAATTTAATAATTATAGTATATAATAATGTAGTTAATAGTAATATAAAAAAACCAAAAATTTTTTTGGTACTCGCGAGCAGTAACGTTATTTCTTTGGTAGCTAAAGCAATTTCCAAAGTTAACCTCGGATCATTTATTTTTTATTTTAAATTGAGTTCGTTAAGACATTTTCTCTTTGGCTAATAGATCATTTTTTAAAGCAGCTTTTTATCTTCTTATAATCATTAACCAGTGGCGCCAAATTTAAAACCTCAGATTCATACTTTCATTTTTTTAAAAAAAAAATTCAAAAATAATGAAAAATTGTCTCGTACTAGGTTTTGAAATTAGATATCAGATATATGATCAATCAAATTTATACTTTTAAGTGGAAAAAATTATAATTATTTACAGATCGTTGAAGAAGTTATTGGTAGTACGGTAAATTTATAATTTATCGGTAAATTATTTTATTCGCCATTCGATAATGTCTCGTGTTATAAATATTATACTACATAGATAGGATCTTTGCAAACGGATATCCTAGCCTCTTGAAGAATCCTCAGTCTCGGTCCTAAAGGTACGCCCATTTTTTGAAGTCTTTCTTCACACAGATACGGTAATTCGACCATTCCAACTTTTTCTTTTTCGAATGCAGCTGCATATTTCTACAAATCAGTACATTAATTAGTAATTTATATATTTGCAATTTTAATTATTATTATTGACTATTTTTTAAATTCTTATTGAAGTTAATTCTGAACTTCACTTCGGATTTAATGCGCATTTGCTCCGAAAATTTTTTACAGTGCGAGTGTTATTTTTATATATTATATATATCATAATTTTTATATATTTTAGCTCATAAGGAACACAGGTTTCAGTAGCAAAGATAAAGAGTATACCTCATAACCAAGTTCTCTAAGAAACAGCCGGATAAGTGGAGGCTCAGTACCAAAAAATTTCGTCAACTTTTTAACCCTCGAAGGATTGGAGAGTGCGGGCAATTCGGCGTCTTTAATTAACGGCTGAGACTGAGATCTGACCATCGCCATACTGGTTTGAGTCCTCAGCGCGGCTATTTCGCCCCGAATATTTTCCATTTCTTGTATCATTAAATGCTGAGTGCGCATTTCCGACGACAAATGAGCTACGGAACGTGCCAGGGTAACTACGTGGGACTCAAGCCGTTGAAACCGTTTGTTTACGCTCTTAATATCTTTGGCTTTTTTAATCCTCTCATCAACTACATGCGATCTCCTCTTGTCGTGGTGCCGAGCGATCGGCCTCGAAGATACCGAAGAGGTTGGTAATGAAGATACCGATCCGTAGCTCGTTAGTCCTCGTGCTTTCTTTCGTTTTTTAACACTTCCGCCGAGCAGTTTCAAAACCTGAAATTACTTTGCTGTAACCATCGCATCCTAGTTTATTCAATTACCCGTAAACTTACTTCGCTGTACATGTTTTCCAGGCCTTCAAGTTGTTTTCTGATAGTTCTCGCGTCGTTTGTGCTCAGATCCGAGTCGCTTCTGTCCAACATCGAGTCTAAGTCCAGTCCAGTTGTCGTCGAAGTTAAATCCGCTGCTTCTACACCGAAAACTATCAAATAAAATTTATTAGATATTTAAAATATTTATTTATCTATAAAAAAAATTAATAAACTTACGGTGGGAAAATTTTTTAGCCGCGTCTTTTTTTGATGTCGAAGCCCCGCGATGTTTGATGTTGCTCTGAAAATTTCTCTTATCGGTATTTTTTCCGTAGTCAGTGTAATTGGGTTTCGCTCCATACGGCAAACTGTTAAATTGAATAACATATTGAAGTAATGGATAAAAAAAATACAACAACAACAATAATAATAATGGTGTAGGGCTTGATAGACGTATTTACCTTGACGTGTATCGATTTCTCGGAGTCCGGGGACTTCCGTGAGGCGAAAGTGGTGGCAGTGGTGGCGTCACCGAAGATACGCTCTCCGAGAGAGTAGAGTGAGCCATCGCCGGAATGTCTCTTGACGGTTCTAAAATGCTACGCAGTTCAGATTCCACGATATCCACCCATTCCGAGTCTCTGTCTATTGGAGAATAAAGACGCCATTAAAATAAAATCCCATAAAAAATACGAGCATTAAATAAATTTTATTATTTCAAAAGTAGTAACATACTTTGGCCATTATTTTGATCGACTGGCGGCGGTCGTCGACCACTCGAATAAACGGCAGAGCCTCTTCCCGAGTCGACGTTGCTGGAACTCTGACCTGGTTTATCATAATCCGAGCCCGAGCCTTGATTATGATTTATTTTCAGCCTCATCATCCCGTTTTCCAGATCTTCCTTCTTCAACTCGGAGGTTTTTTTATCCTCCGGAGATTTTCGTTCCTCTGGTTTTAACTGCGCGCTTTTTTTACCATCTTTCCCATTACTTTCAGACAAATCTTCGCGTTTTACTGCTTGCTCTTGAACTTTATTGTGCCCCAGCTCGTTCTTATCATTCGCACTCAGTTCCTGTTCCTGATTAAATTTCTCAGAATCTTTTTTCGAACACCTGACATCGTCTCTGCGGTTTCCGAAGCTCGTGTCAGGTCTGAAGTCCCCGTTCTGGGCTCTTCTTTGGGCATTATCATTTTTGTCATCAGCAAACTCTTGTCCTCTGCCCTCGACGGTAATTTCGTACTTTTCTGATGACAATGTATTATCTGGGTTACTATTTCCAATATCTTGATTATTTATGTCATCGTAACACAAGTGGGGCTGAGACATGGCTTTCTCCATCATCGATGAACGCAGCTCGTTATTACTCTCCTTATTATTATTATCTTGTTTAATATAAACCTGTGGCGGAGCTTGATAACCAGGTCTACCTTTATTGTAATGATAAAAAACTTCTTGCCCTAAAATTCTTACGTCAAGAGCCTGTCGAGAAGTGCTCGGTAAATCAATCTGAGATCTCGAGATAGTCTGCCTGACTTGCTGATACTGTTGATAAGAGACACCAGCAGGAAATAGTGATTGTTGTTGGGCTCTAGCGGTTGATCTTGGACTGGGTTGTTGACCTGCTCCCATATTATGTTGCTGCTGCTGCTGCTGTTGCTGGATCAACTGTCTCTGGTGCATATTCTGCATGTGCTGATGAGAAAATCTAGGACTCTGATGAATCTGCGACTGATGTATCAGCTGCTGAGGACTCTGGTAGCTCTGATGATTAGGTCCTGCTGCGGACACAGGTTGCATAGGCAGTCCGTGCTTCCCGACAGGGGGATTTTGTAGCTGATGAGGCTGCTGTATCCCACTGGAGCCTTGAACGACGTAATCGTTTCTCGTACCAGGTACCGGGGGATTGTAAGCAGAGACTTGTGTCTGATGAACGGTTTGGACACCGCCTGGAGGTGTTATGTGGCTGACATGCAGCTGGGCAGACTGCCCTGGAAGACTTGGGTGTAATTGCGCGTTCGAAAGCTGTCCCGATTGCATAATACCGTTCTGGGAACTTTGGTAATATGAGTTGTATGATTGAGCATTGTAGGCATTATTTGGCTGAAAGTGTTGCATCTTCATAGATGGGTCTTGCGATCGTGATGATTTGCTGTAGATACTTTCTTTTTTTTTACTCTCCTCCTCGTCGATACTTTTATTTGATTTTCTAATTTCTTCTGTCACATTATTGAGACTCACTTCAACGTCTGGTTCAATGTCTTTTCTCGAGGGACCGAAACGACTAGAAATCAT
Organism: Microplitis demolitor; assembly: GCF_026212275.2. Classification (NCBI taxonomy): domain Eukaryota; kingdom Metazoa; phylum Arthropoda; class Insecta; order Hymenoptera; family Braconidae; genus Microplitis; species Microplitis demolitor. The sequence goes on along the minus strand of NC_068549.1, from coordinate 2,366,766 downwards.
GTCCTTGATCGTATGATATGTTCGTGAAAGTGATTTTGTACGGTCGTCTTCTGATTTTGTTATTCGTGGTACTGCTCCTGTTGGTGTTGACCTGATTTTATATAAATCAAAATTTAAATAAAAACAAAAATTTTAAAGTCAAAAAAGTGCGCGCCTCAGTCGCTCATAATAATTATCAATATTTATTTTGTTATTACTTTCAGATTCATTTTTATTATTTAAAAATCCCGCTTTTTTTTTAAATGCCGTTTTTAACCCTACTGACACTAGTGCTGCCAGTAGGTGGAGAAAAAAATAAAAAATAAAAATGGCAGTTAAATTTTTTATCAACTACCGGTTTTAAGTTTTTTTTATTAATTACAATTAAACAAAAAGGATTTAGATACTGATTTTCTGTAGGGTTCTTACGACAAAAAATACAAAGGTACTGAAAAAAGAATTTCGGCCATTTCATGACATTTTTAAAAAGTTATCGTAATTACAAATTCATACACAACAATAAAAAAAGTGTTCACGCCTGAGGTGTGCAATAATAAAAACTAAAAAAAATTCTTACGTATAAATGTCCTGGGTTTGAAAATTTTGCACATGATCCTGTCGGTGATCTACTTGGTTACCCTGAGCGCAAATAAATCAACCAGATATGACACCAAAGTTTTTTTTTATAAAAAAATACAAAACAATTTATCATTTTAGCTGATACATGTATTTATATATAAATAAATAGTGGAGAAAAATTTCCGAGTCTTTGACCGTACGTCAAATCCTGAGAAAAGATACGACTGGAATAATAAGTCCCAAGCGACAGTTAAAGTCTTCGTGATAGGACGCGCGCGATGTTGTCTCACGCATCTCGCATACGGAGCGGACTCTCTCTATCTCGATCTACACTTTTATAATATAAGAGAAACTTGGAAGACTAAGTATAAAAACTAAGTAACAAGAAAAAACAAACAGGGACAGAAAAACATTTAAAAAAATATAAACTCATAAAATACTTTTAGTTACAAGAAAGTCCGAAGATAAATATAAATTTATGTCTTTCTTCCATATGTGCTCACTAAACCGAATTTTCTTTATTTTCACAGTAAGAGAGAATGTAGTATATAGGGTTTTATATTTATTTCTTCCATCGTTTTAATTGATTGGCTATATTTCTAATCCGCGTGTTTATTCTTCAGTATACGTGTTTACCCATAACGTATTTTTTTCTTGTGCTGGCTTTCATAATAATTGCGTTATATATCCATCAAACAATGGCAAATCCTACTCCCACGGGCCAATTACAACAGGCGTCTGTATACACTTAAGATTTTTTTTTTTAATTTATTGTATTTATTACGCGGAGAAAATATTCTTGTTTGAATTGCTATGGTGTCATAGCAAAGTCGTACAGTGTTGGCTACTTGATGTAAATTAAAATAAACATATTGCAAAAATTACTATGACCAGTCAAATTTCCAATGGTTACAGTAATTTGTGATATGATCTTTGTAAATTTTCATATGGCCGTAGTAATTTTTCCATGTGTTTGAGATGACGTCAGGTGGCCAACGTGGCCCGGTACTATGACACCATCCATAGAGAAAAAATAACTTTTAGAAATATTGTGTTTTCTTCTTATAAGAAATTTCGCTATTGGAAATTTTCAGTCTTATATATTTTTAGTTTAAAAATTTATGACTTTATATAGAATCATTTTCTTAATTAAAGAAATCTAAGTTCAGCTCGAGATGTTTTTTTTTGTATGGGACATAAATTTCGATTTACTACTTAAGAAAATGTCATTTTTACAAAAGTTGATTTTTTTTTAAATGTGATTTCCAATGAGAATTTCTCTATGTATTGTTATTATTATTTAAATGTTTTGTCCTTGTTATGTAAAAAAAAATCCCTTCGAAAAAGTTCGAAGTAAAGAACTTCTGACTTTGAGACAAATTATAACTTCATTGAACTTTTTTCTAACTTTCAGGCTTATTAGTAAAAAATAAAGTTGACTTATAACTTTGCGTGAAGGTATTTCCACCTAAATAAGAATTTTTTTTAAATAAATTTTTTAAAACGTACTTTGACCAAATTTCTATCTCGTTCAAAAATATATATTTTGAAATCTGAATTAGAAGGAAAAAAATGTGAATGTCCTTTTTAAAAAAGTTATAATTTCACTCAAATCTGTAGAAAGTAACAGTACTAGATTTTTGAACGAGAGAAAAGTAGTCAAAATTTGTTTTGCGAATTATGTTTCAAAAAATTTTCATCTGGCTGAAAATTCCTCTACATAAAGTTATAAATCAACTATATTTTTTACAAAAGTCTTAAAAGATAAAAAAAAGTTAAACTTTACAATCTGTCTAAAATTTATAAGTTCTTTGTATCAAACTTTTTTGAATATTTTTGAAGCGAATTTTTTCACACGGGTTATTGTTAGCTATTTATCAAAAATATATATCATAATACAAAGCTTTTTGTTATTTAATATCCTATAAAATGATGAGGCATGGGACGTGTTGCAGATAAGTTATAAATTGAACAGGCGAGCGCATCTATCTATCTATCTATCTACATATATATATATATGTATATATATCCATTTATCTTTTATGGGTAAAATAAGGAAGGCAAGGAAGAAATACTGAAGAAAAGCTACATAAGAAAGTAGTTGTCTAACACTATTAAAGAGTTTATTCTTTAGTTATATATATAAATATATTATATATATATATGTATATAGAGCGAATTGGGTAAGTATATATAAAAGTTAAGAGAAACACACTCGACTCGGCGTTAGATTCCCTACGGAAGTTTGCCTTTCACGTTCGTGACAATCCTTGTGCAGATCTGGGACAATCGTATGTGAGCTAGACGCGGGAAAATAGTCTTAATAGATGATAGAGTTACACAGTTTGAGATTTAGATACATATATGTCTCCATTTAAAACCGCCGACATATAACTCGTAATCATGAGAAAAATAAGTTTGTCTTGAAAAGGAACAATGTACCAGGATCTCTACTACGAATTATTTCCTTTTAAAAATAATAACATAAATAGTGTTGTGTGCTGTTTCTGTTTGAGTAAAAAATTAATAAGCTCACCTCCTGAACCCAGGCCTGCTGTTTGACCGGGGCGTCGGGAGCTATCGCGCGACTTAGTCCGCTTCTTTTGTTGTACTCATGTAAAATCGGTATCTTTGTGTTTTTGTCAACGGAACTCAAAACTACTTCTCGTTCAATCTGCAACAAACCGAGGAAATTATATAGCGGTATTTCATAAATTAAATTTACATATATATATAAGTATAATGAATGAAAATTAGGTTTGAAGGTGATGACCAATTCGCAAATTCATATCAACCAAAAGCCAGCAAAGTGACGTATGAGCTACATGTTGTACTGCCGTAATCGCGCTGGCGTTTCCGGTAAACGGTATATAGATGATGATCATGATGATGATGATGATGATGATGATGGTGATAGCAGTAGCATACCCAACGCCTTTGTCTTCCGTGTACGTCCCGGGAGTGTAGTCCCTTGAGAAAATTCCCAAGAATAGTAACATCCCCTTCTCCGCCCCTTCGCCAATACATCCCGCGTTTGGTTGTACGATTAACGTAAAACTATTTCATCAGGTTTAACAAGTCTTGAACGGTTACTGGTTCGCGAACAGGCTTGCGTGCCGATCTTTCATTTTTAAATTATTAATTAATTGTCTCACCGTCTTATGAAATTACCCGATTGTCTTATTATTATTTTTACTGTGCTTTATATTTTAAAAAAATCTAATAATCTTAGATATGTATTGATAATAATAATAATTATAATTATAATTATAGAACAATACCGGAAATTTATTGCTGTGAGTTTGAAGACTTTGCTGGTTTTGATTGGGAGTCTGTTCCTCCCCATAGAGAGGTGGCATTCTGTGTTGAAATCCTAATTCAACTTGTAAGACTGCACTGCAGTCACTATTATTATTTCTTCCTTGATTATTTATACTCCTCGACACCGATTTCGATGACGAAATCGTCTTATAAACTGTTTCTTCATCTGCAATAAAACAAAAACAATTATCAATGTAAGCCATTCTTCAATAAAAATACAAATCAAATAATAATTTCGGTAAGTAAAAATAAAAAGTTATTATCTGTACCGTGATTAAAATTATTTTGTCGACGTAACCGATTTTCCTGCTTTACTTTACGCACTGTAGTAGCCATTGCGTGTTGGCTGACCATTTCTGTTAATTTCTTACCAATATGTTGTCGGCTTCTTTATTATATTTTTATTATATAATATGTATATAATATATATTTAGCACAATATGTAAACAGACAATGGGCACAAAAGTGGGCGAACCTTTTAAAGGTGCAAAGGATGTTATATATTGTGGTAAAACGTATATAAAATCGCACACGATAGTCCAGAAGATGTTGTGTATGCGGAGAAGACTAGTTTAGTGACTCAAGAGTCCAGCTCTCAGTACAACTCTGAAGAAACAAACTTTCCATTGAACGAACGTCCGGGTACGAGTAGGTTCCGCCGCTCTGGCTTCACTTCCGGTATCATCCCACCACATACGTCTTAACTTGGGGGCCATACACCAACTGAGTCCCATTCCAAGACCAAGACCAAGACCCATACCATACCCATACCCAGTAAAAGACAGAACAGAATATAAAATAATTTATTCTCCTCCGAACGAGCCCATAGACCGTGTAGGTACGCCCTCGTGCATTCACTATGACTATTTTTATAAACTCTATACAATTTACTACTACGATAGTAATGAGTTAATACTGTACTGAATTTTATTAACTGAATAATCCTGGCTCCAAGTCCATGGACCGGGGAGCGATCGCCGATACGGAGTATCACCGTGCTGATTGCTCCTTTTTTTTTATTAATCTCACCTGCACGGATGATAAATACCGTTAATGGGCTTACGTCTATTACTATTTTCCTCTTGTTATATATGTATACATATATATATATCCTAATGGATATAAAGTAGAGGGAGAGAAATAAAGACAGCGAGGAGATCCCGGTGGTGAGTAATAAGACGTAGACTACTTACTGGGTGAATACACGATGGGGAAGTACGCCTGGGTGAATCTAAAAATCGCATCAACATATATATGTGTATATATATGTATATGTATATATAAGAGTAAGTATTTACCTACTTTCATACTACCTGCTTTATTTTAAGACCCTTTTATTGTTCGTCAACCGAAGACACTTACGAGTTATGACAATAACGGATTTTCTCACGATATTTATATATTTTTGATATTTATATTTATATGAAAACTGTAAATAAATAAAATAGCGTCCGAACCGCATTAAAAGTAAGAATGAGCACTTATTTGTAAGCTAATTTAATACTTTTATTATAAATATTAACGGAACTATTTTTCCGAGTTAATTATATTTTATTATGATGCATGCGATATTATAATAATTATAATTAAATTAAAAGGAGTAAACAGCGAGATAATAACCTGTTTATAGGAAAAAAAGATGTTTTTTTCTGTAATTATTCTCAATAAACGGTGAGTACGGATAGGAATGCAAATAAATATGATAAAAGATATATCGTGCAAGAGATATGCCTCGGCTAGAATTTGTTGGCGATTATCGAGACTCTATATCGCTCAAGTTGCCACGAGATGTATCCTACGAAGAAAAATCTCCTGCCCTTGGATTCTTTAACTTGTTTTACTGCCACTAAGTATGTCTGTAAAACATGATCGGGATTTTACTTTATTTGTTCAAAAAAAATTATCATATCATGCAAATACATATATATATATATATATATATATATATATATATATATATATATATATATATGTATAACCATGTATAAATATGATGCTGAGTGGCAGACATTAAAAAAATTTATCATTTTCAATTAACTGACATGCAAAAATTTTTAAAAAATTTTATCGTGCTCAAAAAAAATGAATTTCTTGGTACAAAAAATATTTTGAATTTTGAATTAAAGACAAAAATTTTCTTACAAAAAATTTTGTTTCGCCCCAAGAAATTTTTTTTTCAACTTATAGTGAAAAAATTTTCTTAAGGAAAATAAAAATTTTTCCCGCCAAAAATTTTTTTTTCTATGTATACTTTTAAAAATTTCTTATGACTTTTTTTTTATTAACCCGGTAATTAAAAACTAAAATCATCAGATGTCGGGTACTTTCAGTATCACATATATGTCTCATCATTTATGAATGTGCTCCTCTATTTATATCAATAATCTGAATCCTGAAACATCTGCCTCATCTATAACCGCGATTTATTATTATTATTACAATAATTCTATTATAACTGTAAAGTGGATTAGGTTCATGCATCGATTTAAAATTATCGTATCACCCATTAGACAGTACCGTTAAGTATCCAGCTTGGAGTTATTTAAATTCAGCAAAAATTATAAAATTTCTTGTAAAAGAAAATATAAATCCGTCTAAATTATTTTTAAATCCTACACCTGTTGCTACTCTCAAATGTTTTACACTATTATATATCCTGCTCATGTATTTACTTCCTTCCAGTAAGCAGTAGTACATATCTATACATATATATATATAAAATAATACCGAGTTTTAAGTACTTCCAGTGTATTACCATCGCGGGCGTCACAATCGCCATTACTGGCAAAAGTCACCTTGAGAAGTAAAGAGAATCTTGTATGTTACGTACATATATATTTATATATGTTTGAAGGGACGTACTTACATACGCGTGTGGATCATGCACAGAGCAATGAACTAAACGCAAGCAGCGCAGGATCACGCCAAGTGAATAGAAAAACCAGTCTTGTTCTTACCCTAATTACCATCACTATAACTACTCCATGATATATTTTTTAACCAATACTTGTTGCAAACATTTACAGCAGAATCTTATCTCAACGTTTAATTATAATTAAAATTTATAATAAACTTGTATTTAATTTAATTAATTTTGAATTTTTTAAATTTCGATGGATAGAAATCCGGTGTCTTGTTTATTTAACGATATCGTAGTAGTATTTTTTTACTTAATTTTTAAAACCTGTTTCTTTAAAGAAATAAACTTGTAACGTTTTCACTCTTGAAACGAATACATCACACATCTATCAATACTTTCAAATTATAAATATATGACCGCTGATTCACGTCATATGTCTTTCTCTCAACACCGTGTCTGTTTAAAAAAAATAGTTTACTCTACTAATTAATCAACTGTTCTAACATTCAATCATTTTTTAACTTTGTTCCGTAATTCCTATAATATTTTAAAAATTTTTAAAAATTCAGTCTTACCTGATTTTTTTTTTCAATCCTTTAATTAATGACTCACTTAATTATTGTTCTATATAATTAATACTTCACCACCGACACTGATATTTATTAATTACTGGCGATTATTTAAAATAAATCATTGTCATTAATTGAAATTAAAGCAACCACTTAATTAGTTCACTTGTTGTGTTCATGAGTGATTAAAAAATTAGACAATGGCTACTATTAATAATAATGATAATAAATAAGAGGTATTGATGGAGTAATAAAGGGATAGGTCTGAATGTATCGCAGGTAAATCCGGCGTTCCCGCGACTGACGCTGAGCATCGAACAGGTTATCCGGATGGCTACAAAATGCCAGGTGGAAGAGAAGGAGTAAGTGAAGTACTGAAGAGAAAGAAAGACTCAACCAACATACGAAGACATGATGATGGAGTAAAGTTGAGGAAAAGGATCGAGAGTGTTGACTCGTCCCACTCTCAGGATACGAGCTCAGCTATACATGGTCTTTAGAATACACACACCCTGGCTCTATTACATCTATGTCTACCTATTTGTGTATATCTATGCCTACATCTATATGAATATGAATATGAATATGTATATGTATATGTTCATACAATGCCTCACAATAAAAAAAAGAGAGAATGGAGTTTCCGATCTAAACCTTTATACTGTAATCTGTAGCTCAGTCCGTGTAATCTAAACACTGAGAACTGTTTGAGTAGTTCGTGATCCAGTTCACTGGCTACGTACTCTAGGATTAAAAGGACATATGTAACATGAGAGATTTCCATCAGTAATCTTGTGGAAATTATATTTACTGGGCTTAGTATAGGAATTTGTAAAAAAAGAAATACTTTTCGGGTAATTACGCTAATAAAAAGAATGACTTGAAAAATTATATTTTCTTCGGTATATGAAGATAATTTTTTGATAAAATTTACACTACGATTTAGAGTAAACCTGAGCCAAAAACAAAATAAAAACTGGTTCCTTTTATTTTATTTTTTATTCAAAAGTTACTCGAAATTACTCCATAAATGAACACTATGTAGAAATGGAAGAGTAATGATTCATTCAGACCCAGTTTTACTCACAATTAACAATGAAAATTCATCAGATAATCATCCGCATGTCATTAATAAAAAATTGAATTATTTACACTACAAAAAAATAACAAATTTTGAATTGAGCTCAGAATTTTTCGGTAAGAAAATGATTTTGAGTGAACTCTTTAAATTTTCGCGCTTTTTTGTAATAAAATAAAATAAAATAAAATTCCAATAGTTATTTTATATTTCGGTGTACGCAGAAAAAAAAGACTTTTTTGGCGGAAAAAATATTCGCAGTATGAAATGAAAATAAAAAATTTTCTCGCCTTAAGAAATAAAAATTTTCATAAAGAAATCCTTTTTTTGTGTACTAATTAAATTACGTTTTAAAGTTAAAAATAATATTTAGTGCGTACCTTGAGGCAAGGACTGTGAAGATATTCTCTGAAACATAAAAAGAACGGGTGTGTTTTATTCCCCGTTGAAAAGAAGGGTTGCCTTAAAGAACAAACAGGTGTACTGGATATAGAACAGAATTTTAATTACGCCGTTCGATACACTCTTACCTGATGCTTGAATGAATTCCGATTCACGTTCTTTGTCTTCATGTCGCAATCCCAGATCTGAAAATAAATAAAACAATAATAATTATTTAAATTCTAAAAATAGAATAAAATATTGATGAAACCGAGGAGTGAATGCCACCGGATTGCTAACCAAAGTATCTTTATAGCCATCAGTGTAATATTAACAAAGAAGTAGCATGCATAAATAAAAAGAGAGAACGAGGGAAAGAGCGAGAGGGAGAGGAGAGAGAACAAGATATTTCGTGATCTACAATCATTGTGCGTTGGAGCATTTTCTCACGAGATGCCTTGGACTCTAATTATATGTCTGTGCTCCTGAAACCTATGGCTTCATGTTGCTAAATATTTAGCTCTGCCTTTGGTCGGGCTCGATAGGGCCTAGAAATTCGCCGAGACTCGTAAAAAAGTAAAACTTATATTTTGCAAACCTGTGGTTTATATCATCCATATTTATTTGCTTATTTATTTTTAATTTTAGCTCAGGTTTTAAGTTTTCGGGATCGAGGATATTGCTCTCTAAGTATCCCTCGAGCTTTTGCCAGATGGCAAGAGTACTTTGTATTAATTTGCTTTGAACAAAGTTAAATATTTAAAATAAATTTTTTTTTATAAATACCTTGAGCTGAATGCTAGACCACTTGAGTCTTCGGATCCCCGTTAATCGAGTATAATGATCGTTATTATACAAGTGAAAAATCTTATAACAGAGGTAATTTACCAGGCAGTAAACCGTGGAGACAAGACAGATTATGATAAATGCAAAGCGAACAAAATGTAATGGGAAAAAAATATTAAGTTATAATAACAAGCGTAGAGGATAATAATAATAAAATAATTAAAAAAAAAAAAAATAACAAACCGGAAAAGATATTCGCGACGATTCACATTACAACGGAATTTCTAGCAGAACGGCGTGTTAAAAAACTAGCTCCAGGGATGATGAAGAAATAGCCGGCTGTTTCGCGGTTCGTGAACGAAACTGCTCTGAACAAAATCTGCCACAGAACGCCTTCAGCCATATACTTATTTTCAACATCCCTCCCTACTCTCAATCTTTAAAGAATACACCATTTATACCTATACCTTCACCTACACCTATACATACATTTTTTTACTTTTAATATTCTTCTCTAAAATTCATCCCCTAAAATCACTTGACAACAAAATTATTTATAAAAAATCAATGTACCATAAAAATTCATTCTCTTCTCCAGCAGTTAGATAAATAATTAACCCCTGATAAAATATATAAAGAACAAAAGTAATTTTGTCCGTAGTCATTAACTCAATAAAAAATAAATCCCTCGTAGCTCGGCTCGTAATGCGGCTGGTAAGGCGAAGACGGTTAATAATAATACCTGTAAAATAGATATAGCTTTTTAAAATTTAATACACAAGATAATAACAATAATAATAATAATAGTATATATGTATATATATATATATATATATGTGCATCAACTATGTGGATAAAAAGCATCGAAACTAACTCACATCATCAGACTACAGCAGAATCCGCAATTGGGGCGCAAGCGCGCGTTCGAGGGTTTATTACGATATGGCCTTAGTCTCGGCTCGTCTGGGCTGCAGGCAACATCATTCGAGTTTTCACCCTTGACCAATTTTATCTCCAGTTTTCGAGGGTGATTATGTAATAACTATATCTATATATACCTCTTCACATATTTAACTCTCTGCATCTGTAAACATTCACAACTTATTAATAATAATAATAATAATAATAGTAATAATAACAATAATACTACTAATAATAATCCAAAAATTTTAAATTCGGAGTAAAGTAAGCTTGCAAGTCATCCAGCAATAAAAATAAATCATAAAGTTTTTTAACGACGCTATAAACCAACAAAAAAGTAACGTTTTATTGACGCGACGTTGTGTCTGATCTGAAAAGCTCTGCTCTCATCTCTATTTTACTTTCATTCTGTGGTATATTCGTATCTATTCAAAAAAAATATATATATATATATATATATATATATATATATATATATATATATATATATATATATAAAAGAATTGTTACAAATAAACGTCTGCTCTTGTACGATACTGCCCTATTATTATCATGTCTATCATTTGCGTGTCAGATTTTAGAGGAAGATACAACAAATTATCGATTGATATTTTTTTTTATAATAATTAATGTCTATACTTGATTTATTGTAATAAAAAAAAAAAAAATAAAATCGGATGATAATATTAGCATCGATGAGACAAGATAATAATCCAAGGCTGGAGCTTGCGAGGTACAGAAAGGTGAGGAATAATAAGTATAATAATGTTGATATTAATAATAAAATGGATCTAATGTAATATATATATACATATATATATAGAGAGAGTATGAGGTAGTGTATGATGTCAAGTGTAAAGTTTTATTATTAGATTTTTTGTTGCAGTTGCGGAATGAGAAAAGCTCTGAGAGGCTCGTAGGTAAATAAATGCAATGAGTCTGATTCTGGAAACAGAGTTAACGGTAGTAGGTCACAGCCTTTATTGGAGTGTGATCCCCAGCATTGTGTTGTTGTTGTTGTTGTTATTGTTATTGTTACTACAATTGGAAGCTCGGTTATACCTGTCATCAAAAATAAGCTGGTTATTGCCACCTGTGAGTGAGTGCTCTGTCGGATTTTTCCCAGCTGATAGTTTTTAAAAAGAATAAAATTTATAATAGAAATACAACGCGGCGTAAAATGAAAAAAATTGGCGGGATAAAGATGGAAGAATCTTTGAAGCGCGGGATAAGTTGAAGATAATAAATAAAGTAATGCTGGAGTTTTAGTAGAAAGAATAAAAGCTCAATTGAACTTTTTTTAAACTCGATAAATTTTTTTTTCATTTTTTTTTTTTTTTTTTTATATAGAACCTGGATATTTTATTTTTGTTATTTAATTTAAAAAGATTGCCGCGTTTTTTTTTTTTTTAATAATTGTCTGGTAGCAGAGCCTCGCAGGTTTGGAAGGGAGGAGAGACTGATGTTTATTTTAAAATGGTGATAAAGATGGATAAAGATATAAATTTATGTGTCGCGTAGGTGGCGTAGATAAAAATTAGGTAAAGTGTAAAGTGTCAGTGACTGGATTTAAATATTTAAAAAACAATGGGGTGCGATCTCAGCAAATTGGCGTCATCGACGACGCAGCCTAGTCAAGGTGGCAGAGAATCGCCACCACCTCCAGCAGCGACTGATCCGCGATTACCATTAACAGCGAGACAAAAATTTACCATTATCGCAAGTTGGAAAGCCGTTGCACGAGCTATGGAACCAACTGGAGTTTATATGTTTGTCAAGTAAGCCGTCCTTTATATTCTCGTTTAAATTTAAATATCATATCGTGTGGTTTTATCAATTCCGCTATGCTGTTTATTCATTCTACACATCCCTACATCCCTATATGTAGATATATATATATATATATATATGTGGATGTAGAGTATTTTTATTAACAAAAGAGACTTTAAAACTATCGACTTGTTAAAGAAAAAAAAACTAACCAGCTCGACAGACGATATCAATTTTAAACACATTTCTCTGCGTCAATGATCAATGAGCTTCACCGGAAATTAATCTCAACATGTTGGTGGAGAAGTAAAGTGATAAAACCTTCCCACTGAGACACACTACACCCTATAATGCGTAAATACGATCCTCATCCCTTTGACGTCAAATTCCTATGAGAAAATAACTCGAAATAAACGTCTAATGGATTTGTATTAAACTATTAGCCACAAATATACGACAGATTAAAAATAGAAACAAAAAAAATTCAATTTCTTGGCGGGAAAATAAATTTTGAATTTTTTTTTTTTAATTTAATTAAAAAAAAATAAAATAAAAATATGCACTTGTAGAAAATTTAAAAAACTATGTGTGCATTTTTCCAAAATATTTTTTATTTTAAAATTTTTCATTTTTAAAAAAATTCAAAAGTTATGGCAATGGCTAATTTCAGTATCATGAAATTTTCTTGGGGCGAGTGAAGATTTTTTTGCCTTATTATATTTTTTTGTATATATATTTATACAGAGATAGATTCTTTATTATATTTGTCGAGCGTAATGATAAAAAATATTTAGTATCATCTATAAATAATATATGAAACATCATATTATAAATAAACAATATCGAAGATGAGAAAAACGGAAACATAATTAAATTTCGCGAGATAAACTCAGCGTGAAATTGAAGGAGGGATGTCTGGAGGCGGTGTTAATGTTAATGTTCCTGGATAGCAACTAATCGTTTAATCATTTTCCGTCCTCGAGATCGGCTTATAACCTTCATTTATTTAATATATTAAATTTTTCATATAATCTCTTGATAACACTTGATGGATCTTCCTTATAGGCATCAACCCTCGTCTGAATACATAAATATATATATATATATATATATATATATATATATATATATATATATATATATATATATATATATATATATATATATATACACATCAAAAATGATTTTAGCATTTAGTGTTTGGTTTGGTAAGTCAGGTCTATTTATATCTCAATTATAAATTATTTAACCAAATGTTGATTTACCGTCGATCAGTTTTATTTACATTCGGGAATCGTCTGTAATTTAGCTAAGAAAGCTTTAAATAAAACAAGTGGAATTAATACATGTTGGTATTCACGCGTTACGAAGCGCCGTTACAAAAGGTGATACGTTTCTCGGTCCAGCGGTCAACCTGCTTGGCGAATCAATAAGCCTTTCTGTGTGTACATGCCCTTTGCCCTCGTTTTACCATACATATGTGTGCTGTCGTACTAGTTGCTTCAATCATGCATGTATATATGAATCACGGTTCACGTGTCAAGTGAATTTTAAGTCTTTATTTAAATACTGTGTTCTGTAAATTGCTTCTCTTTATTCTTCTTCTCTCATTTTTTTTTCACATATCGATAACTGATATATTTTACAGGCTCTTCGAAGACAACAGCGAGCTCCTTAATCTATTTACCAAATTTCGAGAACTTAAAACGAGAGAACAGCAAGCTGAGAGCATGGAGCTCGCGGAACACGCGAATACAGTTATGGAAACTTTAGATGAAAGTATTAAAAGTCTAGATGATATGGATGCCTTCTTAACATATCTTCATCAAGTTGGCGCATCTCATACCAAAATACCAGGATTCAACAAACAATATTTTTGGGTAACTATTCATATTAACAAATACATAATTAGATGTTTAATTTTATTCAAAAGTTTATCTAGACTTAGGACTGTGCGAATTGTCTTCGATTCTCATAGAATTATTCTTTTAAAATTATTCGATTAAAATCCGAGAAATTTGATTGGAATTCAAATATTTAAATTTTATTTAATAGAGCTTAATTTTTTAAAATTACCAAGTAATTATTTTGTTGTGCTTTCATATGAGTTCTAATTACCTCTGGCAAAAATTTGAATTTTTGGAAAATATATAACAATTTTATCAAAAGAAAATTTTTGACACAGTCGTTAATTTTAAAATAATTCGAAAATACCCGCAGAAAAATTGAGATAAAAAACGGACGAATTTTTAGTATTCTATCGACCAAACTTGAAACCGGAAGTCACCAAAAACATCATGCTCTACTATAACTATTACAATTGTGAGCCTTGAAAAATTTCTTGTTCTCTACTATAATTCAATTTATCTAACTTTTAAGTATATAATTCTTTTTAGTGCTGCCTAATATTTTTTTGGTGACTTCCTGTTTAAATTTTAATCGACAGCATGTTGAAATTCCATATATTTTTTTCCGTGTATGAATAATTTGAAAATTTATGAATAATTTAATTCCAAGTTCTAATTATTAAATTTGATAGGAATAATTCCTAAGTTCAAATTATTGACACTCCTAAACTCATGTACCATTGACATAAATACCGAAAATAAATTTTAAATACGATAATGATAATGATGTTATGGCGGTATGTGGTTTAATCATATTATATTCTTCCTCAATCCAATATATATATATATATATATATTACAAAAGGCTCTTTGATTTGATTCTCTCTAGCGGTTAACGTCGCTCATGTTCTTGCTCGCGACATCCCTGCAGAAACAGGAAAAGCGAAGGGTGAGCTTGTCTATTGGTCCTATTGTCCTTTTATTAGACAAAGAGGGCGTAAAAGACAGCTTATATGAAAATACTATAAAGATATATTTATATACACTTCTACCCATGTACATATACATTATCTATGTATGTTAATGTGTGTTAGCCGACTTGAGGTCTAAGCCATAACGTTTTCCTTCATCCCGCACGATATATACTCCCATATATTATTCATTCACGTCAAAGTTGCTACAATATTTATCCATAAATCGACAGCTATAAAATATAAGGCTATAAAAAAATTTAATATGTCATATTATAAAGGGATGATAAAGGATTTACTCGCATTAATATGTTACAGAAAATAGAAACACCGTTTTTGGAGGCTGTTAAACGCACTCTCGAGGATCGCTACACGGATAATGTGGAGACTATATATAAACTTACGATAAAGTTTATAATAGAGACGCTGATCGATGGGTTTGACAAAGCCCAGAAGTAAAAAAAAATATATATATACTACGTTGCCAAATGTTGATTTTTTTCTACATTTTATTGGAGCATTTCAACACAAAATAGTGCAGCGTATTTAAAAAAAAAACAATTACACAATAAAATGGTCCAAATTTATGACTGAGACTTACTCGATCGCTGCGCGGATACATTCTAGTCAATTCCGTATATTATTACCTGTATTAACTATTTTTACGGTCGATTCTTCGTATAAATACTCGAGAATGTTTGGGCAAAGACACAAAGAGAAAAGAAAAAAAAATAAATATATGGATACAGACAAAAAAAGAGGGAACTTTGAATCGATGAATCGTCTGCACGCTCGAGTGTGTTGAAAACTAATAATTACATACTTATTACAAAAGTGAAAAATAGGTAAATATATATGTATATTTGCGTGTGTGTGGATGTGCGAGCGGATGAATATTTGAATTTTATTTACTTTCTGTATAATTTTATAATTAATATGAATGACATGATTAACTAAATGATAAAACCGAATTATGTAATATTTAATAATTATTATTGATTAATAATTACCATTTATTATTACGTTAGTAATAAATGGAACAAATATTTAAAAATTAAAGACAAGCGGAGGTTTTATCCCCTCGCTACAATGTCAATTTACAATGGGGTCTTTTACCTAAAAAAGAAAAAAAAAAAACACGTGTGTGTTCCTTGATTATTGATGACGACGTATATTTTATTCAGATAATTTTCCTGTCACGTTCATCCGAGTTATTTTGAGAAAAATAAATTTTTTTTTTACTCATGCGTAATTTAAATAAAAATACTAAGAGGCTTCCGATTGAATTAACGGTAAAGGGGATGAACATGACATGTTGACTTCTCTAATTGATGTATGAATAAAACTAAAGAAATAATATACAAACATATATAGTATCTTCGTAAATATACTCAGAAACATGAAATGGAGGTACAAAATAAAAGTGTTTTACCGAAAGTCTTCAAGAAACCAAAAAATTATAAATAAAACATACAATAAATAAATCTATGTACACAATATATTTAAAAAATATAAATATGAAATGTACATCTTGTGTTCTGGATTGTTATATAATAATAATTGCCCGATGTTTATTATAATTGTATTCATGATATCTTTCATTTTTCGATACACTGTAAAAAATTTCGGGAGCGAACGCTGATTAAATAACTTTTTATACTTTTGGATTTGTTTTTTAAAAAATCAATTACGAAAAAATGAAAACTAAAAATATGCACATGTAGAAAATTTAAAAAGCTATAGGTGCAATTTTTTCAAATATTTTTTTTGTTATAATTTATTGCTAAAACAAAAATTCAAAAATTATTAGGAGTCGGCTAACCAGTATCATGTGAAATTTAAATAAAATCCGTAATCACTCCGAATTTACTCCTGATTTTTTACAGAGTAAAAGTCACGACACGTTTTTTGTTTCATCTTTGACCTTCTTGTTTGTGTTATTTTTTATTATTATTATTATTATTTTTTCTTTTTTATTTAGTCTACGTACCATTAGTGATGGTTACAGGCGGGAACGACCTGGCATTCGAGCTTTTTAGGTCGAGTGCCTTTGACACTAATAAGGTAAGAGTACTTGCAAAATTATACATCTCGGCTTTAAATATTAACCACTGAAAAATTATTTTTATAAAAAGTTTCTGTGTAAAAGATAACGAAACTTTGATACTTTGATATTTTCCTTAAACTATTTGCTTTTGATGTCAACTCAGTGATCCCACTTTTAATTCGCTTTGTAGTTTTAATTTAATAATTTAAGATAGTGAAACTTTTGAATTTCAATGATTTCGAATTAATGATTTTCATTTTATCGTACTCTGATAAAATTATGTGCCCGAAGAGGGAAATTTTGAATGAAACTTACCATCAATGAAGATGATGATAAAGTTCTGATATGAAACAGAAGATGGCAGTGTGCGATCTACTAAAAATACGCGGGTTATTATCAATTTTAAATTGGCGGCAAAAAACATGCAATGGCATTTTTATTCCCAAGTAGCAGGACAACTTTAAGATGTCAAGTTTTCTTAAAAAGCCAAGAAAAATTTATTTTTTCTCAAAACCAAATTTTTTTTTTTTATAGCACAGAAATTCATATCACTAAATCCTGAATGGTCGATTTTTTGAAACTTTTCCTTTATAATTTTCAGTATGAGGACTTAGAAAAATTTCTTGCTGCGAAACTTGGAAAAAATTGGACTGAATATCTTTGGGAACTGCTAGAGAGGAAGTGGGCATAAGACTAGCGACTGAAATTTTCTTTTTCATCTTCTCATTTTGTTAAAAATAATATTCTCAAAACTTAAAAAAAATTTTTCGTACAATATAGGTTTCAAAAATATTTACCCGAATTTAATTTTTTTTCTCAGTGTACTTATGAGAGAAAAATACAAACTATCGAAAACCGTTACGAGAATTTAAAAATATTTGTACATCTAGATAAACTGAAATAGGAGAGTCACTGTCAAAAGGCATTTGAATTCTATCGAAATAAAAATAAAAAACAAACACTGATGATTAGATAAATTAGATAATACTATCATATCATTGTTTTTTGGTAATCAAAAATATATCCCACTTCCTTGTTATATATTAATTTGATAAATGCTTACACCAAATAATTTTATCAGTATATTTTAGCGATTAGTGTTCTATATAAATGGCAGATAAAAGACCGCGGTATCATTTGAATAATTCTAATAGTGTTAAATATTTCAAGACCCACATAATGCGTCAATGTTTAAGTAAGTTCTAAACAATCATAATACATATTTATTATCTCAATAAATTCAAAAGCGATAAGTAGTTTTGTCAAAAAGAAAAAAACGTTGCTACTTATTATAAATTAATTAAACTTTTTTTTTTTTTAGTAATTTCGGTGATCGTTATTTTGATCACTTTGTCAAAAGTGTCATCAGAAATATCAGAATGCATCGGAAACTGTCAAAATAGTGAAACTCCGTATTTGCCACACAAAATTTGTACAAAATTTTGCGTCTGCAATCATGGACGACCTACTGAGATGTCATGTCCTGCTGACCTACATTTTTCACCAGAAAATCACGTCTGCATGAATCCTTGGGACGCTGAATGTCAAGAAGACAGATCTGCTATCAAAAACGATAATCAGAATGAGGACGTAGCTGCAATTAGTCAATCGAAGTCATCTTGTGTTGGGAAATGCGACAGTTCAATAAATTACCTCCCTCACTCAGACCCCAAAAAATTCTGCTTGTGTTACTTTGGGAACCCCATTGTAATGAAGTGCCAACCTGGAGCGAATTTCATACCGGAAACGAACAGTTGCTTACAACCGAATGAAGTGAATGATCACCAGGAAGTAAATTCTGAAGACTGTATTGGAAAGTGTCCAGCAAATATGCAGCCAAATGTTATTTATTTACTTCCCCACAAAAATTGTAACAAATATTGTTTGTGTATTCAAGGCTATGATAGAATTATTCACAGTTGTCCGGCTGAATTATTATTTAGTTGGCCAGAAAAAAAATGCGTCCAACCGGAAATCGCACGCTGTGCCCATTCTGATTATAATTCTACTTATTTTTAATTGATTTTTTATTTAAAGCTTTTTTACTGATTATTCTATGGATCGTTGTATTATGAAATAATAAATAATTAAAAAAATAATTTTTTTTTCAATGAAATCGTGTCTTGTTTTTTGTAATAAAAATTCAATGATTTTATTTTAATATTTTTTCAGTACTCCAGTTTTTTTTATCTATGATATTTAAAAAAATGTATATATTTATAATTTAAATATATATATTATTAGAAAATTCTATTTGTATCTGAAAGTATTGAGGTTTGAAAACTAAAATTGTTAATATTAAATTTCACAACACAGATGTTTTTTTTTGTTTTGTATATTAACCCACAGTCAAATAAATAATTCAATAAAAAGAGTTTTGAAATAGTCTATGATAAAAATTTTTTCCAGCCCAAAATATGAAAAATTCCCGCTTTAGAATATACAAATTAAACTTTAGAGACCTTATTTTTTTTATTTTGGTGATAACTTGTGATTACATATTCCCGTGATTGGGTCTTCCGGCATCGAAAGACTTTCAGAGAGATAATTCAATATCGAATTTTAAAATCAATGATAAACATATTTTCTATCTTTTACATTTATAAAAAATAAATTCTTATATATTATATTTTTTTATACAATAAATATTTCTCACACAATTAAAGAGCAAAAATAAATTCAAATTTCATTTCAAAGGTTTTTCGAAATTTTACTTGTTCTTGTGGATTTAAGATTTTGCAAATTTTTAAAAATTACAAGAGAAGGGACTTTCGATGTCAAGTTTCTAGGAAATTTCCGATTTTTCGTAACCATTTGGAAATCCTTAAAAAATAAGAATTTTTGAATAGAATTTCCAGTAGTCTTTTTATTAAATATTTTTAAAAAATCCTGAAATTTTTTGAAACTGTAATTCCTACATAATTTTTTCAAATTTTTCCAGTTTATTCGAAACGCCCCGATAATACAAAAAAACAAATTTTTTTCCAAGTTAATGAAATTTTACTTTAATGGTATTGTGACTATCGATTCTTTTTTCTTACGACGCATGTTAAAATGTAATTAATCATATCAACATGAGCACTCAAACGAGATAAATCCTAAAATTGTAAAAACAGGTAGCAACAGATAGATGATTAGATAAATTAGATAGTACACGTATCATAGTTTTTTTTTTATAGCCAAAAGTAAAGTCCATTACATGGCATTAATCGATTAATTCTAGCGATTAGTTGGCTATATAAAGGAAACTAAAAATTCATAACGTCTTTAGTCATTTCTATACCATCGTTAACTATTTAAAAGCCCGAAAAATGAGTAAATTTCTAAGTAAGTAACCAACTTAATTTTAAAATAATAAAATAATTATTTATAAATTTTCACAGCAATTTTAGCGATAACCGCTGCTGTTTCAATCTCAAAAATATCAGCAAAATCGACCGATTGCATCGGGAGTTGCAGAGACACCTACATTCCGTATTTGCCCCATAAAATTTGCTCTAAATATTGCATGTGCAGCCAGGGCAGACCAATAGAAGCATCATGTCCAGAAGGTCTCCATTTTTCGTCAAAAAATTTTGTCTGCATGAACCCCGCAGAAGCTCAATGCCAAGAAGAAGACTATAGTTCTAGAGGCTGCATAGGAGAGTGTTTTTGTGAAGATCCTAACAAAGTTTGTCTACTGGCTCATGAGAACTGCAATAAATTTTGCTTGTGTCGGTGTGAAAAAAATACCGAAGTACACAATTGTCCAGAGGGTTTGGACTTTAATGTAGAACAGGCTCGCTGTGACCTTCCATATTATGCCAATTGTCCTAATAGTGATTATGATTACTAATTTTAAATAAATTTTTTATATTAATCATTGTGTCCATCGTTTTGTTTACAAATAAATAAATAAATTCATGTTGTTATTTATTTTTAATATTAAAATTAATTAATTAAATTTAATAATATACTTTTTATATTAAATTTTTCTCAAGATATCTACTATCATCAAATTATCAACAATAAAAAAATAAATATTAAGTAATTTGATAATTTAAAACCATTTTTAAGTTATCCTATGTCTGTTAATATTTACACTAGATTTCATATCATGAATTTTATTTTTTTACTCATACTGACTCATTGAACTAATAGAGTACATCTGTAATTTAAACTATTTAGTGATCAGTATTAAGTATAAAAGACTTTAAGTTCACATTTGCTCAGTAGTTTTGTTAAAAGAACGACAGATACTGAAACAAAATGTTGTTTCTCAGTAAGTATTGATAAAAATTTTTCTAATTAATTATTGAATGCATAATTTATAATTAATCTCCAAATTATAGTTTTGATATTCGGGCTGACGTACGCGTCAGCAATGGAAAGTGTGAGTTTAAGAGAGTTTAATTTATTTGATGAAATAAAACCAATGGATTTGTCAAAGTGCATCGGAAAATGTTCATGGCCTTCGAAACATATTTTTTCAATATTACCTCACGAGGATTGCAACAAATTTTGCAAATGCTTTTTGGGGCATCTGTTTGTAAAGAAATGCCCGAGAAACAAACATTGGTCAGTTGAGTTACGAAGATGTGTGTTGCCTAAATTCGCCAAGTGTGCGGAAAGAAGAATGGGTTGCATTGGAAAGTGTCCGGATGAAAATTGGCCACAAGCTGTCCACGTTTTGCCCAACGCTGATTGCCGTAAATTTTGTATATGTGAGAAAGGCACTGCGCTGGTTAAAGATTGCCCGTATGGCTTCAAATACAGTATTACCCATGGGATTTGTTATCCGCCTAACGAAGCAGTCTGTATTTCGGATGCAACTACAACTACTTCTACTACTCCTTCATTGATACCAGAGAATACTCATTGCATTGGCACGTGTTCACAAAATCCTGATGATTTTGAGTATCTAGCCCATGGTGATTGTACTAAATACTGCATTTGCGTCAATGGTAACCCTGCGGAAATGGAATGCAATTATAATTTACATTTTTCAATGGATATTCATGAGTGTGTTAGTCCTGCTGAGGCTGATTGTAAAAATCGGCTTATATTTAGTTATTAATTTTTAAAAATATATATATTAGAAGAGTAAATTGACATGGAAATAAATATTTTTCATTATGAAATGAAAACAAAAATTTTTTTACGACTGGAAAAAATTTCTCGCCCTAAAAGATTTTTTCTTGTCATTGTATTTGATGTCAATTTTGAGTTTCAATTTTTTGATGTCAATTCAGAATGGAAATTTTATTTTTGGGCAAATTAAAATTTTTTTGAGGTGATTAAAAATTGTTTGTTATAAGAAATCTTTATTTTCTGTGTATAGTTAATTCAATGTGTTACTGATTGTATTTAGCGATTATATAAGATCTTTTGATAATAAATTTCTCAAATTAGATAATAATTAATCTTTTGGTTTTTTTAACTTGCAATATACAATAAGTAGATGTAATATGATAAGAATTTCAGGTAAAGTTGAAGTGGACCGATAATACAAGCAATTTAGCTTTACTTGTTTTTAAAATAGTTAATTACGTATGACAATGACGCATAATTTACATGAATTTCATCAAATTGATTGGCTGATTTGGTGATTATTATCGAGTGCTTGATTACGAATTAAAATATAAGATAATTGTGGTCATATTTTTTATACACACGATTTATTGACTTGGTCGAAGTATCCCTCATTTTTTTGAGATGAAAAAAAATTCTAGAGACGGAAAAATCAGCATGAAATTATTGGGTAAGTAATTTTTTAAAATTAACTTTGAAAATTATCTAGAATTGTTTTTTATACTATTGGTAATAAATGAGTGATGATAATTATAATTGTACATAGACAAAAAATGTACAGAAATAATAAATTTCTAGTAAAAATAATTAAAGCTTTTATTTATAGAATTACCAATTGTTTTTTTATTTACGTGAAATTAAAATGAAATTTTATATTGCAGTGGTATTGGTGGTTGCATTTTTTGGTACAACATATGCATCGAAATGTATTGGAGAATGTGAGAGTTGGATTGACGATGATATGCATGATGATTATGGGTTGGATCATTTATTGGAACACGAAGACTGTGATAAATATTGCGAATGTACGCCATGGGGAGAGCTGATTGAATATTCATGTGAAGATGGAAAATATTTCTCATATCTCTGGGGAAAATGTGTTCATCCATCATTAACTGAATGTAAAAATGTATCTTTAGACACTACATTAACTCCAATACTACCTTCTTCAACATCACCTTCAACAATAGAGCCTCCAACGACATCATCTCCAACGACAGAACCTTCAACAACAACGCCACCAATTGATGAAAATGGATGCATAGGAACCTGTCCATCAAAAAATCTACTCGATCACGTTGAATTACTGCCCAATAAAAATTGCACCAAATTCTGTATGTGTGATTGGGGTGCAGCAAAACCAACGAACTGTCCTGCAGGATTATTATTTAATAATAAAGTCAAAAGTTGTGATTGGCCTTACAATGTTGACTGCCAATCACCAAATCGTATCGAAGAATTTAAATATCTCGCGTCACAACGTACGTTATCAAAAACCATCAACTATGACAACGAAATCACTGAGCAAGTTGATGACAAAGAAGACCAAGAAGTCGAAGGGTGTTTAGGCAACTGTCCAATGACTAACTCACTTAATTATACGCTTCACATCCCTCACAAAAATTGTAAAAAATTTTGTAAATGTAACTGGGGCGAAAAAATTGTTATCAACTGCCCGGCAAATTTACATTTTAATAATGCAAGCAAAGTATGCGATTTTTTTTTCAACGCTAATTGTACTGGTGTCGGTTCAATTGAACATTAATAGTAAACTTAGTAATTGTAATTTTAAAATTATAGAAATTCTTTCAAAATGTATTCCATAGTTTATTGTTTTATTTATTTTATTATTGTAATAAAATTATTTTTAAAAATCATCTTTATTTGTTTTTTTAAATTAATAAGATAAAGATTAAGTTTTTTATTTTTTATAATTTTTATAATGAATATAATATTAGATTAGATTGTAAGAATTATAAATGTTGATGGTCAAGATTAAACGTCAGTATGTGAGTTTCTGCGCGCCAATTGTCATTGTCATTAAAATAATTATTTAAAATAAATTACAAAATGTTTAAATATTTGGGTAAAGTATGAAAAAAAATTTATCTAAATTATTTACTAAATTAATTATAAATTATAATTATTATAGTGATTATTACTTTAATGACATTTGCTACCGCAATTGAATTTTCTGAATTTGAAGAAAATAATTTGAATATCAATGAAGTTGACGGCGCAGAAAATTTACAACTGAAAAAAAGTGGATCTGACTGCGCTAGACAGTGCAAATTATTTGAATTTACTAAACTAGCCCACGAGGACTGTCAAAAATACTGCGAATGCACTCTAGGGTTTCTCTCACAAAAAAAATGCAAGGGCAATAAATATTTTTCAGCGAAACAGAAAAAGTGTATTGACACTTACGATCAATGCAGTGTCAGTAAAAGTAATCAAGGATGCACGAAAAAATGCCCAGCAGAAAATTCACTGGATCATACTGTCCATATTGTCCACAAAAATTGCACACAATTCTGCGTATGCGACTTCGGTCATGCGGAAATTATTAATTGTCCTGATGATTTATTTTTCAACCAAAAAACTCAAACGTGTGACTATAAATCAAATGTTAATTGTACTGAGATAAAATAAATGAATAATTAAAAGCTATATGTGATGTAATACAACACAAAAAAAAAATTTCTTGGCGGGAAAAAACTATTATATAATAGAAATTTACGCAAGTGTTCAATATTTTTTTACCCATCAATTGTCGCTTATTGGCAGCTATAAATTTTTTTATTATTTATAAGTAATTTATTATTAAGAAATATAAATAATCTAATTTAAAAATTTATTACAATGGAATCTGGTGATGAATTTTATATAAAATATGACGTTAGTCAATCAAAATGTGTTAAAAAATTAAACTGATAAAAGTTAAGTATATTCATAATTAAATTTACTTAGGGTAATTAAGACCCATTTAATTAATTCTTTTTTCATAGCAACATTATTTATTTATAATATTTATTGCAAAAGTTATCATATAAAAAGAAGATGCGTGTGAAGAAATATTCATAAACTGAGTTTAGTTTCTGCTGTTCTTTTATTCGATAATTCAAAATGTTGCGGTTTTTCGGTAAGTAATTGCAAGATTCCAATTTTCACTACTTAGTTAACTAATTAATTAATTAATAATTTTTACTCTAATTATCTTTCATAGTTATTTTGTCGATCGCCATAATTGGAGTGACTGCAGAACAAGCAAGAGAATATGAAGCTACAAAATATATGTTCCCGAAGACCAGAAGTTTTTTAAACAGAATAAAAACTCTGGGAACATGTATAGGAAAATGCCCATCGTTCAACGATAAATTATATTTTACTCACTATTTACCTCACGATGATTGCGACAAATACTGCATGTGTATGGTGGGAGGCTATAAATTAACACGAAAATGTAGCAGAAATTATCATTACTCAGAATTGCTGAACAAGTGCGTCAACCCGAAAGAAGCTAAATGTCTGAATAAATTCGACGGTTGCTTGGGCAATTGTACGATGGATAGTGATGGTAACTTTGAAACAGTCTTGTTTGCTCATCAGGATTGTGATAAATTTTGCCGTTGCAAGGAAAATGGGCGCCTGGAATTACTGACGTGTGCTGACAATCTTCACTTTAGTGTTGAACGTAATTGTTGCGTGGATCCAGAAGAGGCCAAGTGTAAAATTGAAGTCCCAAAATCAAATACTGCTACTGAACATGATAAAGTTGGTGCTGATGCAGCCAATCAATTGAATGCTAATGGAAATAATCAATCAGATACTGAACAGTATAATAAATTTGATCAAACTGGAGCTAATCAACTGAATACTGATGGAAATAATCAATTAGACAATAATGAAGATAATGAATTAACATTTTCAGATGAAAATGATAATGAACGTGCTACTGATGAATTAGATGCTGATAAAAATTCTATTGACAATAGTCTAGATACTAGTGAAGATAAAGAAGAAATTGAAGTACCTGCTGTAGAAGAGGATTCTGCTGATGAAAAACATGATGAATGTATTGGAAATTGTTCATTATGTGGAGCAAGGGACCCCTGTTTGCTGCCGCATAAAGATTGCTCGAGATTTTGTGTATGTGTTGGTGGATTCCCATTTGCCAAAAATTGCTCAGCTGGTTTGTGCTTTGACGCAGTAACCAGAGAATGTGTTGTTACTAAATACGCGAGATGTGAGAACGGAGGAGATGAAACTGAAGTTGGACTGGAGCCAAGTGTTGAAGGTTCAGAAGAGTCTGGTGGTAATCAAATAGAGGCAACTGCAGGCGAGCACGAGAATAATTTAGCAGCTGATGGTCCAGGTTCTAATCCGAATAATTTGAATGAGGATTCAGCAACTGGAGCTCGGGGAAATGAAAGCGCTGTTGTTAGTTCTAGTGATGTCCGTTATGATGATCATTATGATGAAGAAAATGATGATCATGTAGATAACGGACATGATGATAAAAGTAATCTAAGTCATGTTGATGGAATTCCGAAGGAAAATAATTACGTAGACAACCATCAGGATGATGGGAACAATAATTAATTAATTAATATGTAATGGACCGAAGTCGGCCGCAGTCTTCAATTTGTAATTTTAAATAATTAAATATTCAATTAATTTTTATAAGTAAAAAAAATAATTCTGTACTAAATATGTACGCTGAATAAAAATAAAATAATAAAAAAATGTATTTTATTTACCGGTTGATGATTTTTGTCTGAAAACTTTTTAGGTCTGACCCTGGAACCAGCGCAGCCATGATTGAACACCAAATTCATCGACAAAATTACAAAACTTAATATACTTGTCACTTTTATCACTTTTTTAAATAAAACTACCACTTTAATTTAATTCACAATTAACTTTTTTCAAAATTACTGACTTGAATTAGCGGTTACGGGTAAAAATACGCGACATTGACGACAGCTCGAACTACAATGGAGTGCTTTTGCTACGCGTTCTTATTTTCAAATTTTGCGCATGCGCACTAGTGGAACTTTTAAAAAATATAGTTGAAGAATTGTACACTAGAGGCGCTGAAATTTATTCTGATGATACTGAAGTTAGACGTCTAATAATTTTTTGATTTTTTAAAAAAATGATTATGATCATTTTTAAAATTTTAATAAATTCAAATTTAATTCACTTATTTAAAAATTTTTCGAATTGACAGCTACATTCGCACTCGTCATATTTGTATCTTCTTTTCTTGACTTTTCTTCTTTTTGGGGTCACTAGATCACTGTCACCGGCCATCTTGTATTTTCTACTATGTTAGAAAACATAACCTCATGTATAACAATTACTACTTAGTATTTTAATAACAAATATAAAATTAATTATTTCAGTTTTTATTTTTTATCAACAACTGAGCCTGGGTATTGGCACTTCTAGTTCTAGATAACATGAATCCTAAGCAGCAAATTTCTGAGTGGTTAAACGAGGTAGTTGTGAGTCAAAATGACAAGATAAAGATAGAAAATCTCTCTAAAGTTCAAGAATATTTACTGCATAACGATCCCCAGCAAACAAGCAGTAGTTTTGGTGATCTCTTGTCATTTTGTTCAGACTCAAATAAAGATGTGAGGAGGCTAGTTGCTGGTTTCATTGAACAAGCTGGGTAATTAAACCTCTAGACTTTTATTCCGACAATTAATTAATTAAAGATAATTTTTACAGTGATAAGTATCCAGATAAAATTCCTGAAATGCTGACACCTCTGATCCTTTTGCTCAGTGACAGAGTGCCAGCAGTTGTAAAACGTTCAACCCGTACTAGCATTCGCATTCTAACATCTGCGTTAAAATGGATTGCCAACTCATCAGTGACACCGGAAATGGAAACCGCTTGGAATAAACTGAGTACCGTAAAAACTCAGGTCATGAAAATGATCGACAGTGACAACGAGGGAATACGTACACAGGCTATTAAATTTCTTGAAGCCGTCGTGCTGCTGCAGACACACCCCAACCCAGAGATACAAAAAAATCCTGGTGATTTTTCACTAGAAGACGTACCGCTGACTCTTAAAATACTGCGGCATCGCAAGCTTGAGGAAGAAGCCAATCAGGTCATGGATTTTCTGATTGAATTTCATAGTTCGCCGCACGTAACCAGCGTTAACTTGATAACTTGCATGGGGACTATCGTCCGGATAGCGAAAATGCGCCCGCAGTTTATTGGCAGAGTCATCGAGGAACTAAAGCGCCTGCAGGGCAGCCTGCCGCCAACGTTGTCTTCATGGCAGATCCTCAGCGTGAAGAAACAGTTGGAAAAGTCACTGCAGGAGTTGAGGAATCATTCAGCTCGAGTTAGAATCAAGCAGGAGCCTGTAGACGACCTAAATCATGTAGCCAAGCGCCAACTGGAGACACCAGCAAGCAGCTCAATTAAGCGTACGAAATTCGAGACTTCTCCAGCGAATATTGAGTTGTCTGATAATTTTATACTCCAACGTCTAACTGTTGATGTTGCTACCGAGTTAGTGATCGACGGAATGAGCCGAGTTCCGGATGAAATGACTGGAGATAAATTTTTACAAAAATATCCTGACTTCTCTGTTCCTCATGATCTATCGTCTCAACGTGGTGAAATTGCTCACTTGCTAGCTGCCCAATTGAAACAAACTGCCCGTAAAAAAAATGATGATTCTAGAAAAATTAGTAAATCACCAAAAGACGTATCAGGAAAAATGAATGATTCACAAAAAAAATTGAAACTACCAAAAAATGATGATGATTTTGTAATGAAAGACTTAAATCAAGAGCCAACGGACACTTCTATTAAAGTAAAACAGGAAAATGATGGTCAAGAAGGCTTTAATATTCCACAGCTTTCGAAAGCTACCCAGCAAAAAATGCTAATGATAACAATTGACAGGATCATCAGTTCAGAAAATTCGCTTCCAGGTGGAGTTTTATCAAATCGTTCTAAAATATTACTAAGATTAGCGACACTAAACCCTGAAATAAAAAAACTTGTCCTGCTGTATATTTCTGAGGACTTGGGGACAAGACTAGATCTGGCTGTTGGTTTGCTGTATGAAGAGTACGCTCTGGACCAGGGATTCAAAAGACGGATTTTAATAAATAGCAGCAAGCAAGAAGCGCCACTGCAAGCTTACAATAATCTGCTGTCAACTTTGGTGGCTCTGATAAATTCCCACAAAGATTGTGATCTATTATTAGCACGTCTGTACTTGGACGTTCCTCTGATAACTGAGGAAATGGTGGACTCGTTGAAGATCATCTGCGACGTACGCGCTAATAGTTCTCTTTACTTATTAAAAGACTTGATCTCCCTAAGGCCTACTAAGAAGTTACAATTCCTGAATATTCTACTCTTCCATTCGGGACACCAGCAATCGGCTATCAGCGAGCCTGCCATCAGCATCATAGTCGAGCTCTGTGCCCGCGAAGATCTCAGTAAATTTATTTCCGAGTACGCAGTGATATATTTAGGATTCCTGGGACTTGAATCTCCGCCGGAAGTTCTCTTTGGGCGAGACCGCGGGCGGGATCAAGTAGAAACCCAATGGTCTGAATCAACAGTACGGGCTTGTCTAGGTCTCTATCAAGTTCTGCTGCAAATAAACAAGGGTCTAATTAATCAGCTAGCGCGTATTTACACGTCCATGAAGCCCAATGTTAGAAGATTTGTTATAAAATTGATGGAAAGTTCAATACGTTCATTCGGAATCGATTCTCCTGAGTTATTTACCCTCGTGGAAAACTATCCCAGAGGTTCAGAAACTCTGGTAACACGCATTCTTCATATATTAACTGAAAAAGAAGTACCAAGTCCTGAACTAGTTTCCTGTGTCCGCAAAATATATGAAACCCGTTCCTTGGACGTGCGTTTTTTGATTCCTGTGTTGAATGGACTGACCAAAAAAGAAGTCATTGCCATCTTACCCAAACTTATCAAGCTGAACCCATTGGTCGTGAAAGAAGTCATCAATCGGCTGTCATTCGCAGCCAATAGGAACGCAGATCCATCACAGAAATCGCCATTGACTCCTACTGAACTGATGATTGCTCTGCATAACTTGAAATCTACCGAAGTTGATCTCAAGACTCTGGTCGCTGGCACCGCGTTATGTTTCGCTGAAAAAGAAATTTTTACCCAAGAAATACTAGCGATTGTCATAAATCGGCTGGTCGATCAAACTCCCTTGCCGATTTTACTCATGCGCACTGTAATGCAAGCTTTGATTCACCACCCGCAGCTCAGTGAGTTCGTTTTGAATATTTTGCAGCGGCTAGTTTTGAAAAAAATATGGACCAACCCAAAGCTTTTTGAAGGATTCGCTAAATGCTGCTGCCGTCTGCAGCCTCAGAGCTTCGCGGTTATTCGACAATTACCTCAGTGTGAAATTGATCATTTATTTGAGATCGTACCTGAATTAAAAAATAATTATGTTTGTTATTTTAAGCCTAAGATTGAAGTCTTCGATGATGATGAAAATGACAATGATGATTATACTAATAGTAATGATAATAAAAATAACAAAAATAATGGTACTGCTAATTAATTAGAAATTATTTAGTCAATTTTTTTTATAAAAATTTAATTACTTATTATTGTTTAATTAATTAAAATATTATTTTTCAATAAAACAATTTTTTTATACTGAATTCAGTTGAGGTCTAACAATTTTTGGATTTATAAAAAGTAAATTTTAAAAAATTGCACGTGTACTTTATTTAATTTTCTGCATGTGCATATTTTTATATTTTTAAAATTGTTGAAAAAAATTCGAAAATTGTTAATTGTCTGCTGACTTCAGAATCAAATTTTTTATGTGTGAATGTAGACATCAGACAAATTTATAATTATTAATAAATAGGCTAAATAATTAATAAAATTAAATTTTTAAAAAATTGCGCTTTCAAAAAATTTAAAAATTCATGTGCATTTTTTATAAACATAATTTTTTAAATTATTTACTGTTTAATAATTTTAAATTTCATGTCTGCTACATTCACGCTCATATTTTTTTGTCATTTTAAAATAATGAATTATTTTTTTCTAATAAAATAAATTTTTTACAGCAAATCAATGCGCGAAATTTTTTCAAAATAATTTTTTTGATAACATAATTGATTATTTATCGGTTTCATACCAGAAAGTAACATTCAGCCTTAGAATCAAAAAAAGTCCTTCGGATGTTAATTTAAATAAATCTGCAGACGCAAGAAAACCCATACCCATACAATAAATTCTCAGCACTCCTTAGTGATCTGTAATTAATTGTATTTTCATTATTATATACTATTATAATAAATAAATAAATAAATAATAAAAATTGTTCAAATTAACTTGTCAGTGAACCTGTTATTTAATAATTTTTATTTATACTCATCAGTATCGATAATCACTACTTACCTTCTCAGCCTATCAATCCTTCAATTCTAAAAAAATATTCATCCTTTACATCTATCGTGTCTACTTAACTGCATTATTAACATTTGTAAAAATTACTAATTAATAGAACAACTAATAAATAAAAAACGTCAATGCCAAACATCAAGATTTGTCATAAGATAAGTTTACATTTTTTTTTTAAATAAAATCTCAGTATAAAAGGACTCATTTTGTCTTGTCGTAACATCAGTTTGCATTTCGAGCTATCGATAGTATTCAACGAGTGTTACCTACTTGAGGTTTAAAAGCTAAAAATGAAATTATTCGGTTCATTTGTTGTAATTGCCGCCCTATTTTTTGCTGTTTGTCAAGGAGAAGGTAATTATTTATTTTAATTAGACTAGTAACCATAAGTTTATTTGCTAATTATTGAAAAATTTTTGTTATGCGATTACAGATACTGGCAAAGATGATAAAGACACTGGTCTGTACAATAGAGACTATGGATATGGATACAATAATCGTTATGGTAATCTAGGCTACAATGGGTACAATGGATATAATGGACGTGGTTATGGTTACGGTAATTATATTTAAGCTGATTAACTTTCTTAGTAATTTTAATTCATACTTGAGTTATTGATTTTCGATCCTTAAAAAATTGTGATACTGAAAGTAGCAGACAATAAAAATTAGTACATTACACACCTAGGGCGGAAAGTAAGACATTCTGACCTGGGTATGTAATTGCTAGAGCCGAAGGCGATTTTTCACCAGATCTGCACCTGGAAGTTCAAATTTTTGCTTCTGTTCATGGGAAAAATCTCACATCCGCTAGTTTCCGTTCTTTGTTTTCTCATAATAAAAGAAAAGAACAACTTTTTTCTTTCTAAACAGGGCAGGAATTTAAACTTTTGCTGCAGAGATGGTGAAAAATACTTGAAGAAATAGTATATTACACACCAAGGGAGGAAAGTGAAGAATTCCAACCCGCGTGTATAATTGCGCGGATGGAAACGCACTAATTTCCTCCCTTGGTGCGTAATATACTATTTGTGCATATTCGAAAAATTTTATTTTACTTTCAGTATCATAAAAAATATGAGTATAAATTATTGTCTAAATAAATATCAATGTTAAGAATATGTAGACATAAATTTAAAAAACTCGCGCATTTTGACTTTTTATTTATTTTATAATTTTAAAGGCGGATATGGATACAATCCCAATGGATACGGATATGGATATGGTACTAATGGATATGGGACTACTGGATACGGAGTCAATGGTTACGGTCGATCTGGATACTACTGAAAAATAAATTAAAAAATCTCCAGAAGTTTAAAAAAATTTAAATAACAAAATTAATATACATATATTTGAACAGTTTCTTTATTAATTGCATTACATGCTTATTTTACTTTTTAACAAATAAATATATAATACTTATATGATAAAATAATTGACACTTAAAATAAATACATGTATGTAAGCACAATTAGTATTTACTTATATTGTTTCTGTTTATTTCCTATTGGAAAAATTTCAATGCCGATCATTGAATAAATTTATAGTAAAATTATTTGTAATTTTCATTATTTCATTATTATTTCGTTATTATTATTGCTATTATTATTAAATTCACAAGTATAAAAAGATGCAGCATCTTCTCTAGTGCCATCAGTCTTATTTCAACTTTGAGAATTTCATCTTGAATTTATTAGATCTCATTACAAAGATATTTTTTTTATCATAATGAAGTTTCTGTGGGCATTTATTATTATTGCTGCATTAATTGCACTTAGTCAAGGACAAGGTAATTATTATTTTTTATCTTAATTAAGATATTTATTTTAATTGTTCTTTTATTTATTTTTGTTAAAAGGTTTCGGAGGATACGGAATGAATGGAGGAAGAGGTGGATATGGAATGAATGGTAATAATGGTCGAGGAAATGGAAATAATGGCCGAGGACGTGGTCCAAATGATGGATATGGAAGAAATGATGAATACGGTGGAAATGCTGGATTGGGTAAGAATAGAAAATTTTTTACAGGCTACTTTATTCATTTTTGAATATTCAAAATTTTTTGTCGTCTTCATATATAATTTTTTTTTTTTAAATGAATATTAAAACACTGTAAAAAATCGGGAGTGAATTCGGAGTGTTAACAGATTTTATATTTAAATCCGACTTGACTCCGTCACTCGGAGTTGCGAAGTAAAAAAAAATGACTTCGCATACGGAGTAAATATAGAGTTTGTGTTCCAATGAAGTGATTACAAATTTTATTTGAATCCGAATTTACTCCGTCACCCGGAGTCGATAAGAAATTACTCCGCATCCGGAGTAAATAGGGAGTTTGTTACCCAGCAGAGACGATTATGGATGTTATTCAAATCCTCATGAACTCTGAACCAGAGTTTCAATTTTAAAATAAACTTCCATTTGAAGTAAATTTTACTCCAAGGATTCAAAAAAATTATTTACTCATCATTCACTGCAGATATAATTCACGTTCACTCCTCAATTTTTGGCAGTGAAGAAACCATTAAAATTTTAAATTAATTAAAAAATATATATTTTCTAGTACCAAAAAATTTAAAATATCATTATTTACAAATAAATTATTGAGATATTTTTATTATCAATAATTTTAATCTGTGAAAATTCAATATTAGCACAATAAATTTATTTAAACAAAAATAAATCAATTTTTCAAAATTTACCAATTATTTGTATAAATAAAGCAAAAATAAAATTTTTATTATTCCAGGCCCCAATGGATTTGGATTCAATTTTGGCGGTTAAAAGAAATAATTTAAAAAACCTGGAGGTCACGACTATGATTTTGAAAATATTGTAGCTACTGATGTATCATTTTATTTTAAATAAATTAATTTCTACTACGTCACAACCTACTGTGTTTTTTTTTATTAATTAAAAAATAATCATGTTAATTTGCCGCTCATAATTATCGATTAGATATAGTATGAAATAATAAAACTACAAAAAACAAATAAATTTTCAAGAAAATACAAATGTTCAGCTTTCCTCAATTTCTTCTCAAAGATAATAATCAATAATTGCCCACATGTCTGAATCGTTGAAACAGATAAATAGTGTACTCCTCAGAAAAAAATAATTATCTAACAAATTAATTGACACTTTAAATTAATGGAATACGTAAATACAATAATTAGCAAATTATTTGTATTTATTTACTCGGAAATATCCAACGCCTGTCATTGAGTAAATTTGTCATTCAATCATCTTTATATTTTTATTTAATTACTATTATCATTATTTAAATGATTAGTATAAAAGGACGCAGCATCTTTATTGGAGCCATCAGTTTTATTTCTTCTTTAAGAATTTTATCTTAAATTTATTTAGTCTCATTATAAAAATATATTTTTATAACAATGAAGTTTATTTGGGCATTTATTATTATTGCTGCACTAATTGCTCTCAGTCAAGGACAAGGTAATTATTATTTGTTATCTTAATTAATATTTTTATTTTAATTATTATTTATTTTTATTAAAAGGTTACGGTAGAGGATACGGAATGTATGGGGGAAGAGGTAGAGGTGGCTATGGAATGTATGGAAATTATGGACGAGGATATGGTGGAGGTGGTTATGGGTACGGTAATCAACGAGGATATGGTGGTTATGGTGGATACGGTGGAAATCGCCGTGGAAATGGTGGCTATGGTGGATACGGAAGAAATGGTAAATATTTATCAATTATTTTAGTTATTAAAAATTTTTTGTCGAGTTCCGGAATTTATAAAAAAAGTCACTCTGCATACGGAGTTTTTTTTTCAGTGAACTTCGGGGTATTATGAATTTTATTTAATGCGCATTCACTCTGATCTAGAGTTTTGAAATTTAAATAAACTTCTTTTGTCAATTTTATTCTAAAAAAATAATTTATTAAAAAATAATTCACTTTAGATTTAAATCGCGATTTCTTAAAAAATTTTTTAAACACACAGAAGTCAATAGGAAAAAAAAAAATTTATAAAATTTTTCAAAACATTTTTTCGCGCTAAGTAATTAAATTTTTTTCCTAAAAAAAAAAATGAATATTTACAACCAAAGCAAAAAAAATTTGAAAAATTTTTTTACCGCCAAAAATACAAATTTTTTTTTTTTACCAAAATAGATCGTTTTCTATAAAATTAATATAAAATCAAATTAACTATTAATTTCCACAAAATAAAATAAAACTTTTTTTATTACAGGTCCTGTTCTAATCGGCTACATATAAATTTCTGATAACTTGGATCTAACGAAGATAAACCAAAAAAACCTGCACGTCACTGATATGATTTTGAAAATAAAATATCTACTGATGTAAATTCTTTCGTTTAAATAAAATAAAAATCTCAGTCTCTTTATTTAAATTTAAAAAAATAATTATTTAACAGTAAATATAAGTATTTTGAATGTCAAGACTAATTTATATTTAAAAATACATACGCGAATATAAGTATATGGTAGAAAAACCCAGCGCCTAGAGGAAGGTCTTCTATTAACATGACAGCAATAATCAAATGTACACATAACACATTATGTACCAATGGGTTATTTTTCATGGCCACTCTGATGGATTTACCCAGACTTTGACCGCGGATACCTGTTCCAAGAATCAACATTAAATATTAAACATTTCATTAGACCTCTTTCAGCTCTTAAAATCTAATAACCAGCGCTCATATATTTCAAATAAATTACCAGTTACATAAGTTACTTAATTCAAAAAATAAAAAAAAACAACAATAAATATTTTTAAGTCAATGAACTAAAATAATCTTTCCCACTATTTGAATAATTTACCGCGTGTTTACTAAAAGACGTTAACATTATCCTCTGAAGAAAAATAATTTAAGAGGGGACTGTCAAGATATGAATAGTTTTTTACATCCGACGTAAGATTTGGGTGTATTAGTTCTGGTTTATCCACGCGGTACTTTACTAGGCCATAATCATCGTCATCATCACCAGTTTCACGTATAAAAATCCAGCCAACTTTGCCGAATCGTTCAGTCAAGTTTTGAGTTCTGTTATTGATAAACGTAAATTATCTCGGATATCAAAATGACTTCTGCTATTTTATTTCTTCTCTTGTTCACCACCGGTAGGTATTCTTATTTATTTACTTACTTAAATTACTTGATAATTAATAATTAATTTTTTAAAAAATAGTTTGGGCAAATCAATTTTATTTTCCTGATGAATTGGATGCATTGAGAAATGAACAGCGTCAATATAATGCCAGACGTTCTTATGATATCAATGGGCAGTATGACTCACCAATCAATCAAAGGTAATTTATTTAAATAATTAATTAATTAGGGTGGAGGGGAGGGGCAAAATGGGTATTCAAGAAAATACTTTTCCGAGGACTCAAATTAATTTTTTTTTTAATATTTTAATAGAAAAAATTTTTATTTTTCGCGGGTAAAATGGGGAACTCCCTAAAAAAGGGAAAATAAATTTCTGGAAATTAAGTAAATTTCATTAAATCTTACAAGTAATTAATGAAAAGAAAAATTACAATTCGTATAATTATTGTATGCAAGGGAAGAAAAAAAAATTTTAAGTATCATAAAATAAAAGACATTTTTTGAGTGACACTTTCTTTTTTTGAAAAAATTTAATTACGTACTTAAGATTGTTAATTTTTTATTTATTATTAACTTCGAAGTAAAAGATTGAATAATTAATTAAATTACAAAATTTGAAAGTATTTTCAATTTGAAAAAACAGAATTTTTCAAGGACAGAATAAAAAATTCAAAATAATGCTCAATTATATTTAAAAAAATGATTTTTATAAAATTTTAAAGGTATTCCATTTTGTCTCTCCCTGCCCTAATTAATTAAGTACTTTATTAATTGAATTTTTTTTTTTTTTTTCAAATAGATTCGACAGAAATAATTACGGAAGTAATTCACAAGCGCAAGCAGAAGCCCAAGCAAATAGTGATGGCGCGTTTTCGAATGCTCGTGGAAATGCGCACAGTCATAATTATGGTGGATATTCAAATGCACAAGCAGGCGCACAAGCTAACAGTCAAAATGGATATTCAAATGCTCGAGGTAATGCCCAGAGTGTGGGGTCAGGTGGTTATTCAAATGCTGAGACAAGAGCTGAAGCATCTGGTAATGGATTTGGAAGCAGTAACGCACAGGCAATGAGCAACAGTTACAATAACAATGGCTACAATCGTTACAACCCGTATGATTCATCAAGTTCATCAAGTTCTGCTGCGGCATTTGCGGGCCTAGATCGTTACGGGCGACCGGTTGCTTCTGCTGGTGCCGGTGCTGCGAATGCTAGACCTGATGGTCTGAGCTCGGCTTTGGCGACTGCACTGGCTACTGGACAGAATAATAATAATAATTATGGGTACAATCCGTATTACGAGAGACCGGGAGTCGTGCCGGGATATGGAAACTATGATTACTTCCGCAGCAGAAGTGGTGGAGATGATGATGATATGGATCCTAAGAATGGAACTGCTTTGGATGCTGCTAAAAAAGATGATGCTGGTTCTGATAAAGAAATTGTCAGTGATATCAAACCTGCACTTAGTAATAGTACTAGTACAACTGATCAAAATGATTCAATTGTCTTTGACTGATAAATTAGTTATGTAATTTTGTTTACCTGATTTTTGAATAAATAAATAAATATACTTGGATAATAATCTGTGGGGTTTTATTTTAATTTATAATTATGATTACTAGTCAGTTATGGAAATTTTCTATTTACTGAAAAAATTTTTCTCCTTAATTTCTGTGGGCGAGCATTCTTCCAAAAGATGTCTGATACCCTCGAGGCCTTTAAGCATCCAACGGATGTTTTAAATTTGGTTGAGATCGTCGTCTAAGAAATTCCATTGAAAAGAGATAGAAAATACATAAAAAATATACAGAAAATCCATAGGAAATCTAGACCCAGGACTCGGTGTTGTGAAAAAAAATTATTTTCCTCCACTTCACTGTGCTAGCATTCTTCCAGAAGATTTCTCTGACATCACCAATGCCTCGAAACATCCAACGGACGCCTTTATTTCGATCAAGATCGCCGTCTAACAAAATTTATAGAATTTTTTTATTCAATTTATCTTCCTCTAAAAAAAATAAAAAATTATTAGACCTCAGCCACTTCACTATCATTTTTTTCCCCCAATTTTTCATAAAATATTTTAACTAAAAAATACAGCTTATCAAATCTATGAATCGAAAAATTATCCAACTGACCTCAAAAAAAAAAAAAAACATTATATTTTTATCAAATTCAATATAAACACTTTATTATTCAATAAATAACGATATAAAAATTTCATATCAATATCAAAAGTAAAAACTACAAGTTGACATCACTGCAAGAATTCCAGAATACTCTTGCGCAACTTGTGTTGATAAGCGTCTAGTATACTTAGATGCGATACTCTCATTACATATTTATATATAATAGCTTATAACTACTAAACATCACTCTGACTATTACGTTTGGAAATGCCTCCTTCGTAATTCGTAATCTAATCCCACTGTCACGGTCGCGCGACCTCGAGACCAAGACCTTTCTCTTCCCGACAACTTATAATCTAGTAACATCATATAAATGTATAAACAACAAACAGGATTTATTAAAAACGTATATATTTATTTGATATTTTGTTCTCTTTAAATTACAAACTAATTATATTTATAAACTTATAGATACTGAGATTTAAATAATACGCTATTAATTAATTAATCAATTTATAAAATCAATTAATTTTTCCAGCTTCGACATGATAAGTACCCTTGCCTTTGTCATCAACCTTAGATGAGCTGCTGCTGTAGACTCCCTTGGCATTATCAACAGTTCCAGTTTTATTTACTTCCGGAGTTTTGTTGCCTACTTTTTCAGCGTCTGCATCTTCTCCGACACGCGAGAATATGCTGCAATAAAAAAGTAAATATTTAAAAATTTTTCCTTGTGCGGAGAAAAAATAAAAAATCACTGACGTCATGTAAAAAAATTAAAATCAAGTTTACCTTGAGCGAGTAAACGAGTTTCTTTTTTAAATTTATTTTAAAAATAGTATATAACTAAATAATTCTTACTCGAATCCGTTGTTTCCGTAACCGTGTCCGTAGCCGTTGTCGTAACCGTTTCCATAACCACCTCCATAGGCATTACCCTGACCGGTGGCAAGTGCGTTTGCATTGGCGTTGGCGTTGGCAACAGCATTGGCAGTTGCACCCCCTCCGGCACCAGCCTGTGCATTTGCAACGGCATTGGCATTGGCGTTGGCATTGGCATTAGCATTAGCATTGGCTAGGGCATTTGCATTGGCATTAGCGTTCGCTGCTCCACCGCCATAACCTGAGCCACCGTGTCCACCAGCACCTTGATAATATCCGCCACCAACACCACCATGTTGTCCACCGACACCACCGTGACTTCCACTGGCACCACCATGACTTCCATAGCCACCGTTGCCTCCGTAACCACCCGTGTTACCAAACCCAGCACCTGGTAAAAAATTGCCATGATAATATTTTGTATAGAGATAATTTAATAGTTTGCTGAATTATTAGATGGAAACCACCACCGTTTTATAACATGCGAGCTTACAAGCGATACTAGTAGGTGCGAAACATGGGTCAATTTGTCCTAATCCAAGACCACCACCAAGATCATAATTACCACCGTAGGTACCTTGACCATATCCACCTGAGCCATGTCCACCTGAGGCATATCCACCTGATCCATGTCCACCATATCCACCCGAGCCATGTCCACCTGAACCATGGGTACCATAATTACCGTTGTATCCACCACCAGTGTTGTATCCACCACCAGTTGCTCCTGCTCCTGCTCCTGCGACAATTAATTAATTAGCAAACATTCATAGTCACTGTTAATTAAATTTAGTTTGGAAATAAGTTATTAAATTGCTGGCGATAGTAAAAGCCTTACCAGCTTGAGCTTGAGCTTGAGCGTTAGCGTTAGAAATAGAATTAATATTAGTGTTAGAAGATCCAAATCCTAAATCTCCACCAGCGCCTTTATGGCCGCCAATGCTACCATGCTCTTCAAAACCACCATGTCCTCCACCAACGCCTTTGTGGCCGCCCAAAAATACATTTTCACCTCCGTGACCTCCATGACCTCCGCCTATACTACCATGCTCTGAATAACTACCATGCTCTGCGAAACTACCGTATCCTCCACTAACACCTTTATGGCCGCCAATAGTATCAAAACCTCCATGGCCTCCACCAATACTACCATGCTCTTCAATACCTCCATGACCTCCACCGATACTACCATGCTCTTCAAAACCACCGTGACCTCCACCAACACCTTTATGGCCTTCATCGCCACTACCAACAATACCAAAACCTGCACCATGACTTCCATGGTCTTGACCATTAAGGATAATTGGTCCTCCTCCAGTTCCTACACCACTTCCATAACTACTGTCATGCTTATAACCACCACCACTAGAATGAAAACCACTTTCTTCATGATAACCACCACCACTTCCAAATTGACTACCTCCATATCCGCCTCCATGTCCTACTTGTCCGGCACCTCCATATCCTGGACCGCCATGTCCGCCTCCAACACCTTGAATAAAATAAAAATCCACCATAAATAATTAAAAAATATACAAACTAATTTAATCAACTAACCGGAAGCTCCAGCAGTCGCAGTCGCACCAGCCGCGGCTTGAGCTGACGCACCAGCATTAGCTCCAGCTCCAGCATTAGCTCCGGCTCCAGCATTAGCTCCAGCTCCACCAGTACTCAGACCATTTCCATAACCGGATCCACCTCCAACTCCACCATATTGTCCACCAATTCCACTCTGTCCACCAGCATATCCATGACCGCCTTGACCTCCTACGTATTGCCCATGGCCTCCACCAACTTGTCCATGTTCATAACCACTTCCACCAGAGTATCCATGATTGAAGCCTCCTGCTCCAACATGTCCATGTCCAGCTCCACCCGCACCGA
The DNA here is from genome assembly GCF_026212275.2 of Microplitis demolitor. NCBI lineage: Eukaryota > Metazoa > Arthropoda > Insecta > Hymenoptera > Braconidae > Microplitis > Microplitis demolitor. The sequence goes on along the minus strand of NC_068549.1, from coordinate 2,325,125 downwards.
CGAGACCTTGGCCACCATTTGCTCCGTATCCAGCATTAAGTCCATGTGCCCCATGACCTCCACTGAAGCCGTACCCAAAATTGTCATCGTCAAATACCAGACCACCATCACCTATTGCCTTAGCATCAGCATCAGCAGTACCACCTCCTTCTACTTTAGTGTCCGTCTTCGTGTGAGTTTTGCCATCGATTCCACTCGAGCTCGAACTTGAGGAACTGCTCGATGACGAGGATCTCGTGTTCCTAAAATCTGTAATTAAATTTATTGTTATAAATTATCAGAACAATTTTTGATTTACAAATTTATGAACAGTTGATTTTACCATAAGCGTTTGCTGTAAGTACCAGTAGGGCCACGAGGCCGATGCTTATTTTACTCCTTGCCATGTCGAACTGTGCTGATCATCCAGCGACCGGGATGTAATATACCCACAGACTCCCACCTCTACTTTATTTCTTCAGCTCATTCTTTACTCACCTCCTTCCTCACGTCCCCCAACTGATCGACGCATCAACATCAAGATGTCTTACACTTCCTCGTAATTCAATATCACACTTTTTATTTATTCTCTGAAATACCCATTATTTATCATAATCCTTGTCAAGGTCACGCGGTCGTTAATCCAAAACTTATAATTCTGCAGTCAAACAAACAAACAAACAAATAAAATATAAATAAATAATGAGTGTGAGTGGAGCAGGTATGAGACAATTTATAATTTTGAATAAATAAATTGATAAAATTTTTGAAAATTGTGGGTGTGAACGTACCAGACATTTGACAATTTTTTTTATTTTTGAATGAATAAATAAAATTTCAAAATTGCGTCGATAATTTAAAAAAAAGTACGCGCATTTTTTGAGTGTGAATGTAGCGGGCATATGTCAATTTTTTAATTACATAAAAATTTGAAAAAATGAATGTGAATTTTGAATTTTCTAAACATGCATTTTTTTATTTTTATTTTATAAACATTTAAATTTATTTCAAAGTTTTAAAAATTTTCAAATGTCCGCTAACTTTACTAGCGTCGCATTTTTTATGATTTTGAATTTAGCAATTAGAAATTTTTGAATTTTTTTTATACTAATTACAAAAATCGAAAAATATGCATATGTAAAAATTTTAAAAACTGGTGCAATTATTTGAAATATTTTTTTTTATAATTTATGATTTTGAAAAGAAATTCAAAAATTATTAGACTAAATTCAGTATCATCCTTTTTTTTAAATTTATTTAAAATTTATAAGTTGTCTGATGTCTGCTATTCGAACAAAAAAATGCGCGTACAGATTTTAAAATTTTCCAAGTGCGCATTTTACAAATTTTATTTATTTATTCTTTAATTCAAAAATTGTCAGCTACATTCAGACTCATAATTAAATACCTTCATTTTAAAATTTAAAATTCCCGGCAAAATGGCGGGGAAAATCCTTTATGACTCATCGGGAATAGAATAAATCTTTTGGATTTTCCAAAATAATCTTTCTGCTGATAAATAATAAATAATAATAATAATAAAACAAACAGATTAAAAACGAGGGCAGTCGAGCATGGGAATTTGTCTGCTCTCATTTTAAAATATCAATAGATTCAAACTAGCGTACATATAAATTTTAAAATAAATAATAAATAAAATAGATAAACTTGAACTGCAGCAGGTCACATCTTTAAACTGATGTCTGATAACCTATGATAGGAATAAACTTCAGTAATGCGTAGTTCTAGTTTTCTTTGCAAAATTTTAAATTTCAAATTTAGGACAAGGTCAGTTTTTATTTTTTTTAAAATAAATTGTTCATTTTAAATTATCGATTAATTAAAAAAAATTTTTTATTAAGATCAATAATTTCTAATGATTAATTACAATTATAATTAATAATGGATGACATTTATTCCAATGACTTATTTTTTTATATTTATAATCGTAATTAAAATTTATTATATAACAGAAAAAAAAATGATTACCTCATCGTGAAGATGGTATTAAAAATATTTGTTTGTAGTCTGCTGCGGTAAATATAAATATTATGATGATGATGATGATGATGATGGAAAGGAGATTGCCTTCATCGATACTGTACTTACGAGTGAGTAAAGTAATGAATATTTAACTCGTTCACTGATTTTTCAAACGTATCTATTAAAAATATTTATTCTTGTAACTTATGAATTAATACAGTTGCTGTTTAATTTTATTTCGAGTCGAGTCAAAGCCAGAAAAATAAATTAATTTAAACTTTTTACTTCCTGTTCATTTAATTTATTCACTTTAGGAAATATATTAATAAGTTTTTTTCACTGTCAATATTTTGTTAGATTTTTTTTATTTTTTTTTAGTCATGAGTCATAGTAGCAATCAAGTTTCGTAAAGTTTATAATTTTTTATTTAAAGTTTGTATTTATTCCTTGGAGCGGCATCGGGAATTCCCGGGTTTTAAACCGGTTTTTTTTTTTGCTCAAAAAAATTATTCTTTGTAATCGAAGTAGATTTGTTGGTGATTGTCTGGATGAATTGTTGATGTAAATTAATTTAAAAAAAAGGCGGGAAGTTGATATGGATTTGAATTGATAAGGAATTGTGTTCATATTAAATTGGTAAAGTAATTTTTTATTTTATTATTTTATTCTCTAGGCCAAATTAAACTTTTTCTTTTTTTTAACGTAAAGTTTTTTAAGCAATCGAGATTTTTTAATGACAATTTAAATGCCGGCTCTTAATTTTAAACATCGGGCATAATTTTAAGTCTTCAGGATTATTTTTTATCAGTTAAATCCATAAAAATGCATTACAAAATATACGATAAGAATCTTTCGTAAGCTTGAATTTTATACCCGAGTTTTAATTAAAAAAAAAAAAAAAACAAATTTATTTTTTTCCAAAAAATCCCAAAGAATTAAAAAAAAAATTTTACAAAAATTTAAATTCTCAGACTTTAAAAAATTAATTCTGTTAAATAAAATTTAAAATTCAAATAATTTTTACAAGCAAACAAAAATATCTGTGCAGTAAAACTATAACTTATATTTACTCTGTATAAATTATTTAACAATCATTAACCCATTTAGTAAAATATTTTTACCAAAACCGATAATAATAATCCAAAGTAATTATAAATAAGTACGTCTACTTACGTCCATAAATAAAACGTAAATAAAAGATTTTTATTCGCGATAAAAAAAATGTTTGCCTCAACCCCGTTCTGTGCATTAAGACATCGCATCTATTTCCCACACAATCTGACAGCAAAGATAAATTAAACTAAACGCTCATCAACGTCACTTGCATTTTTACCATCGCGTTAATCACAACCACAAACTTTTTCATTATAATCATAATTACTCTAATAACCCGTTTTAATTCAAATCTACTATTGAAAAAAATATATGAGGTCCAGATAAATAAACAAAACATATTCTTATTTTTTATTTATATTTATATATAACGTTTATTTATAACTGGGTTTTATTTTTATAAATTCCATAGAAACGATCAGTTTTAGGATTAAATCAAATCCTTGTAAAAACAATTCCTTATTCATGTAAAATTAAAAAAGATTTTAATTATAAGCTGCCTATATGTTTATTTATGATATTATTTATTTATATATGTATATATATGTACTTTAATTACATAAATTGCGGTAATTGATATTGAAATTGATTCGATATAATTATTTCCGATCGTATATATTTGCAAAGTCTTAATATTCTTACAGTCTCGATTAATGATAATTAATAGTATAGATAATTAAATAAAATACAATAATATTTAAAGTAAACAATCACTTGTTATTACAATAATCAATTATTTAATTAATCAACCGGTTGATTCATAAAAAACATGGACGAATTTTTATAAAATAATTAAAATTTATCTAGATAACATTTCTCTTTTTTTGTTTATAACATTTACTTGGTTAATTAATATTATTATTATTATTATTATTATTACTAATAGTTTTAAAAATTTCAACAAAATTATTGTCAGGGACATAACTCTAGTGTAAATAAAATTATATTAATTAAAAAAAATATCCTAACGTTAATTCGATGTTTGTTGTCTCGCTTTTTAATTGCAAGACTATTATTTACAATCAATAATTGTCTCTTTTTTTGTTGTAAAAATAAAATATTAGAGTAAAAATTTTTCACCAATTGGAATTTAAAATTATTGGATTTTTTTAAGGCCGCGTTTTTTTATATTTTGATTTTTTATCGGTCTCTCCCTCATTTCTTTAAAAAAATTACGAGTCAAACAAAAAAATCTCAGCAAAAATATTTTTTACTTTTGTTTACCTTGAGATATTAGTGACTGAGATATTCCACCTGATATATTTTGACATATATAAAGAGGGAGATCACTTTTTTTTTATTGCTCATTGAATAACTAGATTTTTTAAATATAAAATTTTAAAAATTCATAATAAAAAATAGTAGATCAAGCATTTAAAAGTATAAAAATCAATAAATACATACAGCTGTTGCGTATTTTTTTTTTTTTTTTTTTTTTTTTTAATTAAATAAAATAATAAAAACTTTATAAAGTTTCAATAACTTTCCTTCTCGGCAAAGTTAATTGGAATGTGACTTTGCTGTGTCGCACTTCTTATTACTTCCATCCATCTGAAAAAAAAAATTTAATTAATAAGTAATTAAAAAAAAATTTGAATTTTAAATTATTAATTTAAAGAAAAAAATATAAATACCTTCCGAATGTGAAGTCACTTTCGGCGCGGAAGAAGTAAACATGATTTTTAAATTGCAATTTAAATACATAGTCTTTATTAATGCCATCTTTTTCGGAGGGTGTCGAGACGGTGTAACCCAGAAGCGGGAGACTCGCGAGCGGGAAGTCGTCCTGGTGTGATTTGTAAAAAAATAAACAAAAGTTGGTAAAAACGACCCAGAGCTTCTGCCAGCCGTTGCTGTTTTTAAACTTGCGGAGTAAAAACCCGCTAAGTTGGTTCTGGAAAGCCCGCAATTGGTCGCTGTAACTTATGCTGGTGTTCCGGTGCCAGCACACATGGACGGTTGTGTTGCTACGCTGAGATGCTTTGGCTCCACCGCAGTTCGTTCGGTCTAATTCAAGACCCACTTCATCTGTCGATCCTAGTGCCGCTAAAAATATAAATTTTTCCAATTTGAATTTTTAAAAATAATATTTTTTTCCGGGTAAAATAAAATAATTACTTGATGATTTAAGACTGAGATAAGGAGTTTTTCCATCAACAGTATCAGCTTGCGCGATAGCCATATTTAGATCTTCTAGCCATCGCTCCTTGTCCTCTTCATTATTGGCAGCGGCAGTCAATGATTGATTGCCCTGTTCAATGACAAACACAAAATCCGAGCCAGTTTTGTTATCCTCCCCATCTTTAATGACCATCCCCTTGAGCGGCAGCTGACCTTGCACACGGAAGCACTGCGCAGGTTGCTGAGTACGGAATGTATAGAGTAAAATATCGGAAAATAAAAAAAACATCCGCTGCTGATAGCCCTTGAGACTGTATTTCTGCAAGCATCCTTGACGAATAAAACGACGTCCTTCCTGGACTAAATTATCGAACCCATTGATGTCGCGCTGCAGCTCGCAGAGCTGGACGAGGTTCTGGGCCTGGTTCAAAACTGTCAGTCCCTCTAGAAGAGTTTCTCCGAGACGGTCTCGCGCAGCAAGACAGTCCTCGAAGTCGGTGTGGTCTTTTGGATAGTGATCTAGCAGACGATCTATAATACTGTTGTAGTGAAGCAGTCGCTGAAGCGGCTTCAGGAGAAATGAACTCAGAGGAAGGTAACAGTATTTCTGGCTCTCGAATTCCCGGCATAATTGGTCGAAGCGACGTGATGTGCGGATTGAGTATTCCATCTTCTCGAGCACTGGCATTAAGTTCTCCAAGTATTGATCGTAGAGTGGCAGAACGTTTAGCAGAGTGTTATAGAGAAAGTCACCAATATTGTGCCGCGCGTTGCTCTCCCATCTAGCTAAACGCACTTCCATTTCTTGTAAACACGGCCCGTGAGCATCAGCTAGCAGTTCTATCAACCCCACTGCGGATTCCCCTTCCAAATCGGATTCTCTTGACACTTCTTCTCTAAACCACTGAACATACCCTCATTTAATTCAGTAAATCAAGCAGTTGATACTAGAAAATAATAGTATTTTACTCACCACATTTATTACGTCCAAATCCTTCTTGAAAGTTCTCTCGGTCATAAGAAGTTCTTTGGCAATAAAATAAGCTTTGTCTGTTGGCCATTTCTGTAATTAATTTAATATTTTTTAACTTTTCAATATGAAAATTTAAAATTTTAAAATAAAGGGAAGTTATTAATTTTGGTTCAATTTTTTGAAATCGAGTTTTCATCAGATCTCGACGTTTTGAAATGATGTGCAAAAGGGCTTATCAAAATTTAAAATTGATAAGATTTTGAAGTCAATCAGACGAGTAGAAAATCAAAAAAGTTTTTTAGGTTTTTGTTACTTAACTCGTAAACCACTTGATAGATTTGCTTCAACATTTAATCAAAACTTAGTTTTAAAAATCTTCTTGATTGTCCCAAAATATTTGTAAATCAGTTTTGTTCCAAAGATATCTGACAAATATTAATTTTTTTTTCAGCGAAATTTTTTCAGAAAAAAAAAAAGTTTCTCACCCCAAGAAATTTTTATTTTCAATTTATAATGCAAAAAATTTTTTAAAAGAAGTAAAAGTTTTCTGAGGTTAAAAATTTACAAATAATGACGTCTCTGAGCGCAGTGAGCTCAAAAATAGCAGAAAGATTTGTTGGCCCGCAAAGTCAACCATTTTTCAAATTTTTCCATTTATTTATAATCAATTACATGTTAAAGTAAAAAATTAATCAGAATAAAAGTTACCTTAGTTTTTTTAAGATCTGAATCATCAAGCTCGCCAATCTTAGCCGTTCTTTCAAGACTTAAATTAGCAGCATTTATCACACTAACATTGACACTAATATCCGCAAGACCATTTGTCTTTTCAGTTTTGCCATTCAGGAAAAATGAATTATTATTTTCAGCCTTTGGCGTCCGATCTTGAACTTGAACTTGTTCATGATCTTGATCTTGGTCTTGGTCTTGGGCTTCTTTAGCATCAACACCATCTGCAATAAAAATAATATTATAAAATCATAATTTAAATAAATCTCACAATTTAAAAAAATGTGGAGTGAGACAAACTGAGGAACATGCGACATTGCAGCGTAGAAAAAATCATTAAATTAAATTAAAATAATAATTATATTCTAAATATATCTGAAAATAAAATAACGTGCCGTGCATTCGAAATTGTGCTAAGTTTTAAATTATAATTTATCACTTTATTTATTTAAATATAAAGTCTCTTAAGGTTTGGATGCACAAATAAAATCGGACCCTCATTAAAAAAACATAACAATAATTATTATTATTAATTGATTACTTAAATAATATAAATATTTAATGTATGTAAAATAAATAATAGATGCAGCGGATAATTTTGTGTTGGTGCGCAATCAGTAACATGGAAAAACATTTAATTAAAATATATATTATATAGAGTTTTTTTTTTCCTTTACATGGGGATTACTCACACTTGGTATTGTCATCCAGTCGACCAACAATTCCACGAGTGCGATTTAATATTTAAGAAAGATACAAAAAAAATAATAATAATAAAAATAAAAAGGTTTAAAAAATTAAATATTTCATAAACTCTTGAAATAATAAAAGCAGAGTTGCCGCGCAAATTCAAATTTTAAATTCACTAGAAAAAAAAAGCTAAAATTTTATTTAGTAAAAAAAATTTGAATTAATAATTTATTTTTATAAAATATCCTGGTCATAAATTTGAATATTTTTATGTCCGATATGGAGACTTAAAACTGAAAGATCGGAGTTCGAATCCCACTGGGGCGAATAAAATTTTTAAATTCGTAATTTCTTTTTTTTGCCCCAAGTAGCACAGAGTCAACTTTAAAATGTCTTTTAAAAGAACAAGACAAATTTTTTTTTGTCCGTCATTTTTTTTGGTATGAATACGACATGCAAGTGTTGGTTCCGGAGACAAAGACGTGTTGTTTTTCCTGTCTCATGTCAATTGAAAAGTCATTTACATGACTTATTTTACCACTATCTATAATTTACTTTTTTTCGTCACTTGTGTTGTCTTTTCAGTAGATATTTTTTCAGTGACATAAATTCTGATCGTTTTGTCAACATATTAATGCCTTATCAAGTCAAAAAGTTGCCTGAAAACTGATGTCACAGTCGTGTGCTACCTGGGTGACTGGCAACTCTGATAAATGAAAAAAAAAATAAAGAATTTAAAAAAAGAACTAAAATTTTTTTTTACAAAAGATTAAAAACTAACGCCTGTAAATGACTTTGTATATAATTTATTAATGTTATTATTATGTATCAATAATCAATGTACAATAAATTTCCTACGATTTAATTTTTATTATTTTGTTCACTTTAAAATTTTTATTTTTCCATCACGTTCTTCCTCAATTTAATATTATTTTATATTTTATTTAATAATTTCATTTATTTACTTTTTATTTGCGTTTTATTAAACACGCAGGAAGAGCTCAATTTGATTTATCGAATAACGTTATTAATTTGTTTTTAACAAGCATCGTTTATTGTTATAAAATCGACGCGTACCTTTACCTTTCATTCTTCATTATTATTATTATTAATTATTTATTTATTTATTTATATATTCTGCCAAAAGACAAACGGGTAAAAGTTACGTTTTTTTAAGATCGTCAGAATTTATGATTAATTGTATTATTATTATTAGTATTATTAATTATTATTATTATTGTTAATAAATTTAATTAAATTGAATTTTTAAAGCTCACGAAAAAAAATTCTTGACCGACAGTTTCAATAATTAATACTGATAATTATTTATTAACTTAATTTATTAATTAATTATCAATTTATAAATTAGACTGACGACCTCAAGATAAATTTTACCGTAAAATATTTAAATATATTCACTTGTACAATTTATTTGATACCGTATCGTCGAGAATTTTTTTTTTATATATTTATAATAATAATAATTATTATTTTTTTAATTAATTAACAACAATAATGACGTGATTAATAAATTTCAACTGTGCAACATGAATAATTCGGAAATTGATCTAAGAAAAAATTATCATATTTATCATCTTGTTAACAAATTATCATATAAATTTTTCTTGATAAAAAAATTTCTCAAAGTTTTTTTTCATTTTTTTTTTTCAATTAATATAAAAACGGGATTATAATTAATTTCTTTCTCTCTCTCTTTCTCTCGGTGACAGAAGGTTTTAATTAATTAATTAATCAATTGATTAATTAGTCAATTAAATAGAGATTTAGTAAAACTAACATGCGCAATAGTGACGAGATTTTTAAAAATTTTATAAAAGGAGTGTATGAGTACAAGGATGAAAAAAAATATTTACGTTTTATAAAAGGGAATTTTTTTTTTAATTATTAATAATCAATAATTAATAATTAATTATTTTTATATTAATATTTATATTTTTTTTTAAATATTCCCATTGCTGCAGTCGACAGGTGGTGATTCATTGACATCTATATCAATTACTAATTAATTAATAATTAAAAAAAAAACATACATAAAGGCACCTTAAATATATATATATATATAAATATATATATATATAAATATACATACATATATATTTATTTTTTAAAAAATGAATTATCATAAATGATACTGAAGTTAACCGACGTTCGATAATTTTTGGAATTTTTCAAAATCGATAAATTATGAATAAAAAAAAATATTTAAAAAATTGCACTTGTAGAAAATTTAAAAAACTACAGGTGCAATTTTTCAAAATATTTTTATTTTTCATATTTATAATTTTTAGAAAAATCAAAAAATTATCAGACATCGGCTTATTATGATACTGAAGTTACTCGTCTAATAATTTTTTTATTTTTCATTTTCAAAATGAAATTATGAAAAAAAAAATATTTGAAAAAATTGCACCTGTAGTTTTTAAAATTTTTTACATGTGCATTTTTTTTGTAATTTATTTTTCGAAAAAAAAATCCGAAAATAGTTAATTGTCTACTAACTTCAGGATCATTATTTTAAATGGTGCGTTTTTTTGTGCTTCACATCCAATAATTAATTATTTAAATATAATTAATTATTTATAATTATCAAGTTATTAATTAAAAAAGTTTTTTTTTTTTATGGTAATGACGGAATTAAAAGGGTCGCTACTTATTAAATGGTTCATAGGTGGGGTAATTAACAAATCAACCAATCAAATTATTAATTAATTAATAAATTAATTAATGTGTATATATATAGTGTTATTAATAGTTAGTAATTAATTGTAATTAACAATAATTAGATGCGGGGATGCTAAGTACCACACAACACAGGACAGAGAAAGAGAGTCAAGTGTTTTAATGTCTTTAATTAATATTAATGATTATGTGTAATTTGATTATATCATTTATTTATATGTATGAATGTATTTATTTATGTATGTATGTATGTAAATTTATATATAGTTAACTACGAGACAAGCAATGAAAAATATTTTGTCTAAAAAAATCTAATTGGCACTCGAGGGCATTAATGTCCGCGGCAAACATTGAGGGAATAAATCACTGAGATTTATTTACAATGTTGGGATTAATTATAATTTGCTGATAAATGAAATTGTAAACTATTCTAAGGTGATCTAGTGAACTATACAGTAGATGAAAAAAATAAGAATGTGATGGAATGTGATTGTGATGCATCTAAATCTAGTTTTTAAAAATATGCATAATTATTAAAATTTAAATAAAATGGAAAAAGAAATTTTATTTTTACATATTTTTTTTTTTTTTATTATCTGGAAATTTATAAAATAAATTTCAAGATTCGCCGTGTGATACGTGGTACTCAGCTTAACTGTAATTTTTTTTTTAAATAAAAATAATTTATTTTATTTTTGCCTATTTGAGTTTTAAGACAATTAGTCTAAGGACAAAAGTTATGAGAAGTTACTAATTTTGGTTGTGACCGGAGTTCCCGAGTTTGAATCCCGCGCAGGTGAAATTTTTATCAAATTTTAATGTAATTATTTTTTTTCTAAGTATAAAAATAATTATAATTAATTTGACTAGAATTCTTTGGTATAAATTAAAAAAAAAAATTAATTTACTTTTATAATTATCCGATTTTTTTACAACAAAAAATTCAATTTTTTTTTTTTAAATTTCGCGGCTGATTTAAAAAAAAATTAGAATTTTGAAATTTTTCAATGCAAGAAATTTTTTTCTCCAAGAAAATTTTTGTTTTCAATTTATGATATAAAATTTTCTCGGCAGGAGTGAAAATTTTTTTGCTGTTTTTAAAAATTTGAACTAAATTGTAAAATTATATAAAAAAAAATAATAAAAATTTTGTCCCTAAACTAAAATGTCTCTCCTCTTAAAGGCATTTTTAATTTTCATATTTTTGTCTTTTTTTTTTAAGTTGTATTACCCCACATATGCGGTTGTTCATTCTGGATAGGCTGGTAAGAACCGATTAGTGAGTGTGCGTGGCGTTGCATGAGCCAATACATTACGCACCGGGTTGACCCGGAATGGCACGTGCCAAGCCGGCGAATTAACGTATCCATTAGTGTAGTTCCATCGGTTGTAATCACCACCTGTCAAAATGTTACGTACTACTTTCATAATAATTCAACTACACCAAATTCATTTTTAATTGACCCATCAATTAATTACATTTAAATAAAAAAACAAAGCCCGCCAATTAATTAATTAACCAATTAAATTACATCGATCAATTAAAACCGCGGGCTTTCAAGTCGACTTTTTTAAAAACGTAATTATTTTTTTTTTTTTTTTTTTTTTTTCAAATTAATATTTCCTAATAATTGTTCCCTAATAAAATTATTTATCGCCTACTCTGGCATTTTTATTTAATAGTAATTTATTTATTATTTAATTAATTAATTAATTAAATTTATTATTTGAACTACGTGTAATTGGGCGAGGCTCGTGTGCTTAATAATTAACGATATTATAATTTAATTGAGTACACAATTATATCAGTCGTTTTTCTAATTGGAGTAATGCTAAAATGAAATGAATTTTCCAATGAATATAAAAGTAAAAAAAATGATATAACTTAAAAAATTATTAATTAATCATAATTAATAATCGTGTAAATTAATTTGTGCAATGATTGTGCATAATGGGGTATGATGGTCTATAGATGCATTATTTTACAGGTAATACCGATACGAGTCTACGTGATTATTTTTAATTGTACAATCGGTCCTCCTCATGCCAAAGAAAATACATTTTTTTGCATTTACTTCAAACGCAATTAAATTCAAAAGTTTTTTTCTCGTCAACTTGACAGTCGCACATACATTCAAACTTTATAGAACTCCACATTAATTTACGACCATATATTTTTAAATAAAATAATACAGTCTCTACTTTTTTTTTTTTTTTTTTTTTTTTTTTTTTTTTTTTGTCTATTTGTGTGACCAATTCCCTGGCAAGTCGTCGATTCGGCACTCAACTTGCGCTATTTTTTAAATTGAATTAGTAATACTGTGTAAATTTTTAAAAATTAAATTATAAAATAAATATGGCACATTTATCACAAATAATATTTTCAAATCCTAATAGAGGATTTTAAAAAAAATACAATAAAGTAAATAGTTAATTAATAAAAATCGACGTGACGTTAATCTATAATATTGAGCAACTTTATTATTTTTTGTCATAATTATTACTTATTGAACGTAAATCACTCCCGAAATCATATAATATATAAGGTAAGAGACTTAATACCCGATCAGGGAACTAGTACCCAATCACTCATATATTTGTATATCTATATTTACTAAATATAGATACAAATATATGGAGTAATCGAATACTAACCTGATCAGGTATTAGATCTTTTACTTTACACAGAAAAAAAAATATTTCTTGGCGCAAGAATTTTTTTCTCGTCCCCAATAAAAATTTTCCCGCTTTAAGAAAAATTTTCTCTTCAAGAAAATTTTTGTATCCAATCCAGAATGCAAAAAATTTCTTGACATCAAGAAAATTAGGGCGAGTAAAAATTTTCTGCACTAATAATTTTTTTTTTCTATGTATATATGTATATATATAAATATATATGAGATTTATTAAATTACCCGTTTGCTATAGTAGATTAAGGGAGGAAAGTGTATTGTTAATAATTGATGACTGACGCGTGGCGCGATGATTGTCATCCATTTGTAAACTTAATCGTCAGTTCTATTGTTCCTTCAACCAATCAATCAATCAATTAATTAATGAATTAATTTATAATAATAAATATTATTATTTATTGTATTGATTTACTCATTCCTATTTTAAATTCCTTTAGTAACGACTTAATACTATCGAGTATTTTATTGTGACCTAACTACAAGCCTAGCACTAAGACTCTACTGCTCTACACCTCAATCGAACATCCTCTCAACTTGTGTTTTTTTTATTTATTTTTTTATCGTAAACAGTTCTATACTCAACAATGCTTACGCGATTATTTTTTCTCTCCAAGACATTCCGCTTGAAGAAAAAAAAAATCATTTTGATCTCTATTTATTTTTTATAGTTCAATTCCTGTATTAAGTAGCCATCACGAGCACTCGACATTGCTTGTGTTATTTAAAACGATTAAATCGTTTAGTCTATTGACGTATCTCGTTGTTATCAGTCTCGAAAATCCTCTCGAAAAACTTAAAACTCAATAAATAAATTACAGAATCTATTGTTCATGACCCAGAGTCTCCATCATATCTTCCTCCTCTTCGTCGGGATTTACATCCTCCTGTTCCTCGATCAGGAGCGGGGGCGGAATGTTGGCGACGTCAAAACTAGAATCCGTGCTGGAGACGACGTGTCCGTCTTTTATCTCCAAGTCCATCGAGACGCGATGCCGTCGTTTGGCGTTGAGCTGCCGCTTGCGCCTGAAAGCGCGTTGCCCGCGGTCTGGAGTGTGTGCGGGACTGTCCATGCTCGAGGAAGTGTCACCCTCGCTCTGGGGACTGCGACATGCGGCGTAAGCTGCCATGGTCTTAGTTCGTATTTGCGTGCGCACTGGCATCGGAGGACTGGAGGTCGTCGACTCCCCGCTCAAGCTCGTCGTCGAGTAGTAAGGAGTTGACTTAGCTCTATTGGGAAAAATCACAGGTCGCTGAGTGGACCTGGTGCCGCGTCTGTTGTCCAGAGGCACGGGGTCCGAGTACCCGCGATTGAATTTATGAGCAGCTTCTTTTAATGCCCGGGAAGATCGATCTTCATCTAGACTCATTTCAACTCGCGGTTCTTCGAAACTCCATTCGTCGTCTCCAGACCTCGACCTTGAAGCCAGACCAGAGTATCTGTCTTGGGTGTCCTCTGACATGCTGTCAGCAGGACTGACCTTCATTCTTCCTCGGCCTATATTACGTACCGGCACATTGTCATACAGATGTTGGTCTTCGTCTTCTTCCTCTTCTTCTAAAATAGGCACAGGTATACTTGGCAATGCACCGAACTCCAAATCTTCATCGACTCCTTCTTCCTCCTCGTCATCGTAGTCACGGTGAAATACTATCTGCGGTGGTGATATGTCAGTGTAAGCGTTTGTCGATTGATCATCGTCGTAGCGTTTGCGGTGCTCGTCGAATTGACTCTCGACAAACTTGCGCGCTTCGTTGAACTCGTCGTTTCTTTGATCGTCATCTCCTTCGCCTTCTTCGCCGTCATCGGGGTAACCGGTGTCGTCATCATCGAAGCCCAAGTTAGTCAGGTCTTCTCGTGATGCTGATAAATTGACATTTTGGCATTTAGAATTTGGACGCATGCTTGTGACACTTTTTTCCGAAGTCGTAGTGTCACTTTGGCTTTTTTCCGCGGCTATTGCCGTGTAGTATTGCTGCCCGGGGATGACAGTAGTGCTGCCGGACCAGTCGGAAATAGAAGCGCCGAGCTCGGCAAGTGAGTTGTCATCGGACTTGGTGCCAGAGTACTGGCAAAATTGACGGACTGTGTTGTTGGAACTCGACCACTCGGACATGGAGAGACCCATGGAAGTGTCTTCGCTGTGTGAGGAACCAGTTATGTAGGAATTGCTGCGCGGCTTGACGACTATTTTAACTGTGCCATCGACTAAAGTCGCAGAAGTTGAGCTCTGGTTGTCCTCGAGCAGCCCCGAGTGCAAATCGTCATGCAGAGTTCGATTTTCGTCGCTCGAGTCACTGTCTTCGTTACGCGGTGTCTCGGTGCTGTCAGTCACAGTCACTTTGACAGCTTCCTCGGGTTTTATTTCCATGTAGAAGGTTTCCACGTGACTGACCACCGGAGTCTCGAAGACCGGAGAGCTGGGAGGCGATGGCCAGTCTTCTGAAGTCTGTAACTGCAATCTAGATCTCCTGGTTCTCGGGGACTTTGTGTCGTCATCCGGATTACCTGGTACGTCTATAGGAATGTCTGGGAGCTCTGAAGAGGTTCTGCGATCGTCAGAAACCGACGGCAAAGCTGTTCCAGAAGGCGGATCTGATGACAATGAAGGCTGATGGTCGCTAGACATCAGAGACTCGTCATCCAGACTCGGTGACCTTGATGACGGCTTAAATGAGTCCTCGAGATCGCTCTTATCTTGCTCGGAAGTTGTCGATCTTTCAGAAATACGTGAAAGTGTGCGCGACAGAGCAAAAGCTCCGTAATTGGCTAGAATTTCTGGACCTATTGTGTACGCAAGAGCTCCCGGATAGTCTGCGAGGTCTTCTCTGAAGCTGTCTTCACCCGAAGCACCTTCCGGGTACTGATGATGCTGATCGCTATCTGGAGGCATCCAGCCCGCGTCTTCTAGACTAGAACTCCCAGAACTCTCAAGAGGAAATGGCTTCCACGTGGAACTCATTTCCATTCTTGGTCCTGGTTGAGATCCACTGCTGCTCTCGTCTTCCAACGAAAGTTCTCGGCGGCTTTCTTTGATCATCGCGATCTCACGGTGATCCACAATCGGCTGCAGGACTCCGATACCCAGTGGACGGGCTATTGAGCAAGAACTTGAGTCAGGATCCTCGCGATCCGGAGTATAAGTTATCGTCTCTTCACTTCTCGATCGTTCAGTACTCAGTCGTGATTTTTTATTATCCAAATCCGCGTTGCTCAGGTCCGCGGAGTCCATTCTCGGTGGTTCATCTTCCGGGAGTTCTTCAGCTTCTTCATCGTCCTCTTTACGCATCTCCAAGTACTCAGGTGTCAACTCGACTTCAACCAACGTCTTCTCGTCCATCTTGTCAGCGTAATCCGGCGACGAGACGTCACTGTCAGGTCCCTGCATCTGAATTTGTGCATCCAGAGCATCCAAAGTGTCTTCACTGGTGTCTCCAGCTGAATCCAGTCGTTGCTTCTCCTGCTGCTGGGCCTGGAAAACCGCCTGGTCAAATAACTCATCATTCTGTTCTTCACTCGCCGATGGTTCTTCCTCGGCATCCGAACACTCCTCAATAGAAATCTGAATCGGCGATTTAACCATATGTGGAGCATCATCCCCATCAAAGTAATCAATCGGCATCTCCATCTGTCCCTCGACGATGCTCACCGTGACATTCGGCACATCATCGCGTTCAATTGAACCACGTGGAGTTGCCTCGTCAGTAGTGATCGATAGGGACGAGCCAATTGTCTTCATTTTACGATCAATCCCTTTCTTCTCACCCTCCGAGCTGTCAGTGCCACTAGAACTCTCGGCTTTCTTCTCCCCCTTGGTCTTTTTAACATCGCTCAGGGGCTTTATCTGATTGTCTTGAACAATGTCTGGCTCCGCTGATGATTCAACAGAACTTTGATCAATGAACCTCGTAGCCGGCTTAATCTTCGTCGTTACCGTTTCAACTTCTTGCGATGGTCTCTGCTGAACTTGTCCACTTTCTTGCTCATACGGAATCAAATCCGGACAAGTTGTTATATCTTGGAATTCATTCAACGGTGACTCGAGGTACTGAGTCGAGGGCTCAGTCATTGATTGCGAGTCGGTAAAAATTTCTGGTACTGGAGTAGGATCAGTGCTGTCTGAACGATGATTGGGTGATACTTCAATGGCTAGTTTTATTTCTTTTTTATCATTATCCAGAGCTTTATCATCAGGGTCATCAACGGTGTCGTCTTTAGGAGACAAAGCGTTTGCTGGTGGTAATTTATTTAACGGAATCAATGGCGCCGTAGTGTCCAAAGATTTCGCACGACGTTGAATAGCTGGTGACTGAATAGAATCCATACGTCGTAGCACTGGTCCACTTTCACGAATCACCAATTTGTCTTGCGCAGTATCATTCAATTTTAATTTTGACTTATCCTCGTCTTTGTCTACGTCTGGTTTTACTTCAAGTTCCTCAGCCGCCGCTTCTTCTTCGCCTTCGTCTTTAAGGACCGGCAACTCTTTGGCATCAGGACTGCGTGCGGGTGAACGAGAAGGTGATCTGCGAATAGGAGACACTTTGCCATCAACAGATTTGCCTTTCATTATTTTCTTCGGGGATACTCTGTCGATAGAATCCTTTTCCGTGTTGCTGAGACTCTTGGAAATCCCCAGAGACTTGGGCCGCGCCTTATCAACTTTAAAAACAACAATTCCTTTTATCAATTCATCATCAACGGACGCGGACTTAGCACGCGGTTTCTTCGGCTCTTCATCTTTAGACAGAGAGCGATCAGTCAACCGGGTCACCGACTTGGATCTCCCTTTCTGTACAATACTGATCTCCGGTTCCACATCAACGTCAACGTCCGTCGAGTCAATGATTATTATTTCCTGCGGCATGTCTAATTTTAACTTCGACTTGTCTATCTTAGAGGTCGCCGGCGACACGCGTGACTCTTTGGATCCCGTCTTCTTGAGCGGCGGCTTGTCGCCTTCAAGTGACTTCGACTGTTTCTTGAAATCCTTCTTGGGTTCCGACTTGGCTTTTTTTATTTTCTTCGGCGACACATCTGGCACAAAGTGTTTGTTCTCAACTTCCGGTGACAGCAGAGTATCTATCGGCGCCTTCTCCTCAGCCAGCGACAGCGACTTTGAACGCAGCGGCTCTGCATGCGGTCTCAGCATAAATGGATTAAAGTCAGGCACTTTTAGTGTCTCCAATTCAAACGCTGGCTTAACTGGGACGTCATCAAGCGGTAAATCTGCTACCGGATCAACGAAGTCATCAAACCCAGTGTCTATTATTTTAGGACGTGATACTTTTGTCGGTGAATTTTTACTTATTTCAGAGAATCGTGACTCAATACGATCTAAAATACGTTTTGTTTTCTCAGGTATGCTGGGCTTTTCAAGAGTCTTTGGTTTCTCAGGCTTTTTAGCTGGTGAAGTTGCTGTTGAAGTCTTCGGAGATGCGTCTGGCTTACGTGTCGGCGAAGCCGGTGGAATATTTATCGGCGTAGTCGGTCTGTGTGTGGGTGTAGCCGGCGGCTGAGGCTCAATGTCAACAGTTATCACTTCTCTAGTCGGTGATTTTATAGTCGGCGACTTGACGGGTGATTTTTCTTTAGTCGGTGACCGCAACGGCGACTTGTCTTTGGTCGGAGACCTTTCTAATGTCGGTGATCTGATAATTCCACCTCGGATAGGAATCTCTGGCAGCGGAATTTTCTCAATGCTGTCTTGCTTCTCTAGCGAGTCGTCCGGAACCTTCAGCCGCTCTTTCTGAACCTCCTTTTTCTCCAGTACCTGCTTCA
Organism: Microplitis demolitor; assembly: GCF_026212275.2. Taxonomy (NCBI): domain Eukaryota; kingdom Metazoa; phylum Arthropoda; class Insecta; order Hymenoptera; family Braconidae; genus Microplitis; species Microplitis demolitor. The sequence goes on along the minus strand of NC_068549.1, from coordinate 2,306,365 downwards.
TTTCCAAGCAAACGATGCTCGCTAGGCTCTGCCCCTTGGAAGGCGACCGCTCAGACCCGGAGTCAGCGGGTGATTTTTTACTCTTCTTATCAATCACCGAAATAATCGTGACATTGGGATCAGTAGGTGATAACTTGTGGATTTTTTTATCAACGCTCGCAGACTTGTGCATCGCTATTTCATTTTTTATTTTATCCATCGTCTTCAAAGGTGATTTTAAAATACCCGTAGGTGTCTTTTCCGTATTTATGTGAATTATTTTAGGTTCCGTTGGTGATAATTTAGGACTGAGTATTTTTGGAGACTTTGTTTTGTCAGGACTTATAAGAATACTCTTCGGTCGATCTGTTATCAATTTTGTAATAGCATTCGGAGTGGGCGGTAGTTTTGTTAAATCTAGCATTGACACATCTGTCACTTGTTTAATCGGTAGTTTAACTAAATCGATAGACTTACTGGTGACTTTGCTTGTAGAATTTTTACCGCTATCTGATTCTGACTTGTCTTCAGACACTGTCCCATTCATGACGCGCTTGTGAAGTGTATAAGGAATGTCGTTACTTTTACGTGGTGCCTCGGCAATAAACGCGTCCTCGTCACCTGAGTCGGCGGGCGTAAGATCGATAGATTTCTGGTGCATCAGCATATGTCTCTTGCTGTTCGACCCAATTCGCTGCCGTCCAGGACAAGGATCGCTCTTGGTCCGTTCGACGGGAATGTGTCCCGCTAAAGAAGTCTCTTCGAAGCCAACAATAACTCCGCCAACGACTTTGGGATCGTACTCAGTAAATGATGACTTCATTTTAGCTTCACATTCCAGTGGTAAATCAGCGTCATTACGTGTCTCCATAAATACTTTGATCTGTCGCTCACGTTCAAGCCGCTCGGCCTCTTTGCGAGCACGTTCCAAACTTCTCCAGTCATCACGTTCTCTAGGCAGCTCATCTTTTTTATCTCTTGTGTCTCTCCGGCGATGTGAATTTTCACTACACGGCTCCAAGCACTCGATACTACGTCTCCGTTCACGTGAATCCAATCTCTCTAGACTGCGTCTCTCCCGAGAATCAACTCTACTAAAACTACGTCTGTCAGCAGAAGTTTTGCTGCCAGAATATTTTTTGCCATTACCATTGTCGTAGCTCTTATCCAATGAATCCGCGGGAATAAATCGCTCGAGCACAGTCTTCTCTAGCGAACTCAGACGTTCAATAGTCCGTGGATCGAAGTCGAAAGTAGGCCGCTCTCGTTCACGGGAATCCAGACGCTCGTAACTCTTTCCACGTACGTCGCGTGAAGAGCTGTGGCGGTGATCAAAGGGACTCTTGTTGCCAGAATCAATCCGCTCCCATGTGTGTCTCTCATACTCGTGAGTCTTACCAGGACTTCTGCGGCTTTCCCTCGAATCGATTCTCTCCATGCTCTTCCTCAGTTCCCTCGAATCCAAGCGCTCGACACTCTTGCCACGGCATGAATCCCGATGATTACGCTTGCCATTGCGCTCTTTATTATTGATACTCGTGTCAATAATAAATCTCTCCCCGTTATTTCGTTCAATTGAATCGAGTCTTTCAATGCTGCGTCGCAACTCGCGGCTGTCATCTCTCTCCACACGTACAGAATAAGTCTCACGGAAATCAAGTCGTTCCATACTACGTCTTTCTCGGGAATCCACACGTCCCATCGACGATCTCCTATCGCGATCACTCTTATCCCACCGTCTGACATCCCGTTCCATCCTCTTACGCTCTTCTCTCTCAATATTTTTCCTCTCCTTGGCCATCAATTTCTCAATACTTCTAGTCTCCTCCCGTTTTTTATTCCCGTGATTTCTTCCGAGACTACCGGTCTCGATATACGGCCGATGAATTTGATCCTCCAGACTGACGATACTTCTAGCGCGTGTTGTCCTCTCGCGAGCTTGGTCTAAAATTGTTTTATTGCCGTCGACCGGACTCAAGTCATCGTCAATACGGGATTTAGGTCGCATTATTCCCTCATCTCTCAACACTTCGGAATCCACGTGCGTTATCTTATACTTAGGTTTCAAACTCTTTAATTCATTCAAAACAGTCAACTTTTGCTTCTGCACTTGTAAAATAACCGGGTCTTTTCTAACGGTATCCTGGTGCGGCAACGGCGGCTTACCTGAGTCACCTATATTATTTTTAATTTCAAATTTACGTTCGATTTGCGTCGACGAACGCTGAATTCGCGCCTCTGTAACAATTAAATTATTGTTAGTAATTGTCGTGGTCGTCGTCGTCATAGCTGTCGTCAGTGGAATTAAATTACTGATAATATTATTGTTGTTATTATTATTAGTATTATTATCTAATTTATTAAGAGTTGAGTGCCGATCCGTAGACTTTGATTTATTAACATTTTTAATATCCGCGAGTACAGATTTAAATAATTGTTTGTCGGTAGATTTAATAGAACGATGTTTGACGAAGGAATCAGTTTCAGAGTCCATTTGAAACATTTCGTGTTCGATTCCTTCGTCGCTCTGATCAGACAGTGCCTCCTGTTCGTCGTCGTCCTCGTGAGGACTCGAATAAGACTCGGGATACTCAAACTCGTGCTCGCGCTCGAGGAGCTCGTAGGAGTCGTGGGACAAATCGTCGTGGGATAGGTCAGCTCCTGGTCCCGACTCTTCGTGCCCGGACTCAGTAGAGACCGAGGAAGTGCCGGGATAAGAGCTGCTGTAAACGCGTTCGGGCACTGAGTCGTGATCGAGCGATGGTAGCTTTGAGCTCGCTGCACTGTACGAACGATTACTCTCGTCGTAACGAGTTACAGGTGCATCTAATTCGCCTTGCGATGGCAGCTGGAAGGTGTCTGCTAACCCGGCTTCCAGCTTGTCATTGCGAGGCTGCCGCGCGCGACCTGAATCTTCGAAGGAAGTCGCGTAAAGCTCACGACAGCTTGCGGAACGCTGCCAAGGATGTCGGGGTAAGGGTCGGGGTGGTGGAAATTCTGGGGGACTGCTGTTAGAGGGGCTGATACGACCTGTTGATGATGTTATCCGTTGTTGCTGCTGCTGCTGGTGGTGAAGTTGCTGCTGCTGCTGCTGCTGATGATGATGGAGTTGCTGGTGAGCAGCCGTAATATGTCGTCCCGGTACTTGATTGGGAGTAGCTGGTGTATGGACGTCGATAGAGGTGAGCGTCCGACAGGACATAGCTGTGTCGTCGCGACGGTGATGACTCGTCCCGCCCATCGAGACACTCGTCACAGTCGTCGGAGAATCCGGCGTCATCGAGCCGCATGACAGAGACAGATGAGGTGTTCCCAGGGCTAAATCATTTAATATCATTAGTATTTTTTTTTTTTTTTTTTTTTTCATTATTTATTTTAAGAAATCACTTTTTTTTCTAATTATTCGTTTAATTTATTCTGTTAAATATCAGGGCAATGCTTTTATGACAATCAGAAGCGGAAATTTTGTGAGAAGTCTTAATTTAAAAATTTTTATAGCAAATAGCAACTACTGGTATTTATTTAATTAAAAAAAAAAAAAACCACAACATTGTATTTTATAAAAATTTAATCGGTGGTCATTCTGCCGATTTGTCTTTAATTTTAATTATCAAATGCAGCTTCAACTGATCAATTAAATGAAAAAAAAAATAAATTAATAAAAATAAAAAAAGCTCCTACTGTCTATGTCACCTAAGCACTACTCTACAATAGGACGTTTATTTACAAATTACTTTAAAATAAAAAAAAATGAAAAAAGCGAAATCCAATAAAAAAAAAGATTTAAAATTTGATATTTTGAAATAAATAATTAATTATTATTTTATTGAAGATAAATTTAATTGGTGAATTTATATCAGTGTTGTTCGGTCGTGGTACATACCAGGGTCGCCAAGGGGCAGGAGGGGGTGGGCAGAGATGCTGGAGCTGCCCATAAGCGAGCTGCTAGGGGTGGCGCCACGATAACCTCCCCCCTCCGAGCCCTGCAATGCCCTACAACCGCTAGTCTGCCGGAATGAATTGGACCTGCGAGCAAGAGAGAGTCAAGTTCAGCATCAGACCTGTGTCACGCTTTTATATCAGGATGACAACCTTTCTTTCATTGTCTTTTTATATTAATTTTTTTTTTTTTTTGGCTATATTTAAATAAAAAGTATATTTTTTTCCTTATAATTATTCGCATCCAGTGCATTTTTTTTTCACTTCATCTCCATAGACCTCGGGCGCTGAGATCTGCATTTTTTTATCTTATGCTTTTATTATTTTTTTTAAATAGAATTTTTGTTTAAAAAATAATTTATGAATTTTTTATCCTGCTCTAAAGCGCTGGAAACTCGTAGGGTTTGAAACCTTCATGAATAATTAACTACGGCTTGATGACAAAAAATGTGTGTACTCTTTTGTATAAAAATAATGATGTCATTCAGAAAAATATGAAAATCAATATCACTTCTTTTTTTCTATATGAAATCATTTTTTTTACTTTTTAAAATGCTAACTATGCAGAATCAAATTATTTTTGGCCACAGAAAAAAAATAATATAATTTCTTCTTGCCTACTCATCAGCAAATTTATCAAAAAAACTTATTTTTTATCTACGATATAATGCCTTTTTAGTCAGTCGAAGCACTCGAGTTAACACCGAGCAATTTATCGGGTTGAAAATCATCAGTCTCTTTTCTGGGTCAGAAACCGTCTGTTCCTACCCGGTAAATTAGTTTGAGACTTAATTTAAACCCTGTCACAATTTGATTTTTTAATTGTAACTCTCAGAATAATCATGTGTCATCCTAACTGACCAAGTTGACAGTTTAATTTATATAAAAAGTCTCTCGTTTCGACTGACCAGCATTTAAATTATAAGTTTTATTGCAGGTAATTGTAAAAATATATCGTGCCTGTCACGGCATGAGACAGAATTTTATTTCTTTCCTCACAATATAAAATTACTTTTATTAATTAATTACAGTCGACTACCCGTCATAAGCTTCTTCCCTCAATCGGGAGTTACTGAGTCCAAACAACTTCCCCACTTAACCACTCTAAGGAGTTTCGTACCAGAGAGCCCGTTATAAGCCTCCGTTAAAATTCTCTAAATTATAAACTAACAACAGGAAAAATAGACAAATTAATGATGAAAATTTACTGTCTATCTTTCGCGGATAATAATTTAATCATTATTAAGTAAAATATAATTTATTGTTGGTAATTGTAATGATGAATTATATTAAAAGCTTCTGTTACAATTTAAAAGTTTTATTGAGCATTAAGTTGATCAACAAAATTATTATTTTAATTATTACTGTAATCAATACCGTTATCATTATCATTTTTTTTCATTATAATTATTATTAGTGTAAAAAGATAAGTATTTATTTTAGCGCCATAAGCACCAGGAAAATCGGGATAGTCGCGTATGTAACAAAATGTTAATATGACATTTAAAATTATATAAAATAAAAGTGGCTTATAACGGGTAGTCAGGAACAAAACTAAACGCACGGTAATGGGAAGACTGAAATTCAAATAAAAATTCCCCTGCGTCCCGTAGACCAGGCTTATGACGTCAGCTATAATTTGATAAATTATATACTAATTTTTTTTTTTTTAATGAAATCAATGATAAAAAAAAATCTTTTAAATCAATATGCGATTTGTAGATAAGATTGTAAAAAATTTCATATTTTATGTGACCAAAAATATCGAGTCTGCATAATTAAAAAAAAAAAAAAAAAAAAAAAAAATTCGTTAGTCCATTAAATAAATAAATTTAGCATGCGAATGTTAAAAAAAGTGTAAAAGCTTTCGCAGATTGTGCGATTGCCGCGGAAATATCTTATCAGTGATTAAGTGCCGGATATGAATTGTAATATATGTATACATATATATAATTATTGTTATTATTTGTTGTTTGCTAAATATTTACAAGGATAAAACAGAAAAAGTTAAATAAAATAATTACGGGTGTGTTGTACGATAAGGATTTTGTTATCTAAATCGTGACTAATTTAAAATCCAACTAATTTATTTTTTTGTCAGCTAAAAATAAAACATGGAGCATTATTGCGATTTTTCATTTGAGTGAACTTAGGGACAGTGAGGACGTTAACGGGAAACAAGTAAATTTATTATTAAATAAAATAATAATAATAAAATAAGTGAATAGATAAAAAAAAATAATAATAAGACTGTAGTGTTATTGATAAATAAAAAGGGATTAAACATCGATCATTCAGGTGATTAAATTCGTGCCTGATGGTGAGCCTGACTCCCCGCCACCCATTTGTCCGAGCAGGCAACACTCTAACATTTAATATTTAATATTTATAATAATAAATATTACTTTTGTGCGTAATTATTTTAAAATAAAATAATAAATAATTAATACCGATAGATATTTAAATAAAAAATTAAATGGGTTAATTTACGTTTTCAAAATTATTGCAAAAATTTTTCTTGTTCCAACGAATTCTATTTCATTTATTATTTATTTAACAAACGAAACTGTATATACGTTGTAGTTTTATTTACCAAAGTTTAATTATCAGAATAAATTTAATAACATTATTCTATACTCAATACTTTGGCTCGTGTTGGATTACGGCGTACTGCTGGGATTTGAACACGGAACTTTTGGATTACTAAGCAAGTAATCTGACGAATAAGCTATTTCGGAGTATACTTAGTCGTCTACTAAATATATATATATATATATATATATATATATATATATATATATATATATATATATATATATTTACAAGTTTAAAACCCGTAAAATTTATCTTACATTTTATTAAATTATTTTTTTGCAATAATTTTAAATTAATTATTTAAATGGACACTTCTTGGAAGAGAGACGTGCCAGTATTATTTAAATTAAATAATAAATAATTACAGTAATTAAATATAAACAAACATTGTGTGACAATTTATCAGGTGTGCACATTATGATAAATAATATTCATGAACTTTTAAAACCAACATTTGGACTCCAGGGGACGCAATAATTACTCATGCACTATCTACAATACTTGGGGATGATAAATATTATTAAATTATTGTAATTATAATTGTAATTATTTATAGTATAATTATTATTAAAGTTTTGTTTAATTTTAAAAAAAGCATAAGCGTGGTAATTTAATTTAAACTGACCTTTGAAATGTTTGACGTTTTACGTAATTATCGCGCACGAATTCGACGATTTGCTTTTGTGTCTTTCCGCTATACCTGATAAGCATAAATAAATAAATAAATAAATAAATTAACAGGCATTAATTAATAATTAATAAAAATAATAATTTATTATTTAATTACCTAAAGGAAGATCCACGACTAAGGACCCGCGTTTTTTGTCTCAACACGCGTTTGACAACAGAGCAACGGAAGAACCCGTGATTCTCGACGCACTTTTTCCAAAAATTTTTACACTCATTACGTCCGTCAAAGAAAAATTCAACGGTGTCTTTGTAATAGCCGTAACCCTCCGGGTGTAATTTTATTAAAAATCGTTTTCTTTTGAAGCTGATTTTGCGTATTTTCGCCCAACTAAAGGTGTTGATCTTGGTGTAACCTTGGAAGACCACGATGCCCATATGCGCGACCGCCAGATTCAATGGAACTCCCTCATGGTCCTGCATAACACATTAACCGTAATCAATACATTCCTATTAATAATCAATTAGCTAATAAATTAACTAATAACCGATAATATATTCAGTAGTGTCTCACCTTAGCTTGATGCATTTTCATGCCGTAAAGTTCACATCGTCGAGCCGTTTCTAATAAATTTAAATCTGCTTCCGCTGGAGACTGACCTCTATAATTAATTTATTTATTTAGATCAATGTCAAATATTTATTCTAAGTAATGATAATTACAAATAAATAAACTGATAAATTAAGGGAATTATCAGACCCCTCTCGACTTTTTTTAAATATTCAATGACCTTGAACTGTCAATCATATTAAATTTTATTAATTAATTTTTTAAAAAATTACTTACAGTTGCTATCAATTAGAGAAAATTTGACATGAAGATTTTACTGAAATTTATTTACCAAATTTTGTTTGACTTCCAATTGATAACAACTGTGAGTAATTTTTTATCAAATCTATATCTCGGTGACAGTCGAGTCATTGAATATTTAAAAAAAGTGGGGGCAGTGTGAGACTGCCCTAAATTAAAAAACTTACGAATGTTTTTTATGATTTTCCATAATTCTTCTTTCAAGTTCATGATCCTGATGCGGGACGAATTTGTATGTCGACAAATAAGTATGATCTGGATAATCTTCAATTACATAATCACCACATTCAGCTGAAAGAGGAAGAATAAAAAATTAATAATAATGACAATACAATTGGTTTATTTAAATTTATCGCACGTAATAATTCATCAGTTCTTTTGACACATCTGCTATTATTATAAGTGAGGGCTATATATAAATATGAATACATAGAATTAAAAAGACATGCATATATATATTACCTTGCACAATGTAACTAGCCATTAATGCAGCAGTATTGTCATTACATTGAAGTAGACCATGAGCAAGATCTCGTTTTATTTGCAAACAAAATAAATATCTTGTAAATTCTTCCTCCAATTGTCCTGGGTCCGGTGTGTAAAATTTAACACAGAATCTTAACAGTGGATCGACCATTGTTAAACCTACTTGTCGACAAACAGGTTTCTCTAAATCCAACCAGTACTGAAAATAAAACCATCAACCATTTAAAATATATAACTGCCGCTAAAAATACTATCGACTATTTTATATAAAAATAACATAGCTATTGTTCAATAAACCAGGTAACGGACGAAATAATTTTAGACCTCACTACTTCAGAGGGTTTTAAATAAATTCGGAAAAAGAGGTCGGATTTATCGCGCCCTTTAAATGGAATTAATAATTTTTTTTTACCTTAGTTCCATTTGGCTCCTGGTACTCCAGCCCGAAGTAGTCAGCCTCCAATAAATTTAACTGCTTACATACTTGATCAAACAAAACTCTTCCCAATGCTTTAGCCTGTCGACAGTAAACATATAAATTAAACTGATTGATTTATTTATTTATATATATATTTTATTTATAGGATTATATTTTTTATAATTTTCGTTGAAGATAGGGAAGAAAAATAAATAAATCAATAGGTCACCGCAGCCTGCATCTTTGTACCTTCATTTGCTGTTTTATGCATTACGCCCGATAAGTTATGTGCTCTAATAGTCCATCCTTGTGGAAATTATATCATATATTATGTATTAAATATATAGATATATGTACCGAGGGGCATGCATAAGCGTACATACATATATGTGTAATTTCTAATAGATTTATAAGTGAATCACGGGTTAAATTTATCAGACAATTGGTCCTTTTCATCACTCATCTGACTGACGTTACTTCAAGGCTCCACTTCTTGTATTTTATTTATTTTTTATTGATTTCAATTAATGACAATAATAATTTTAATTATTAAGTATCAGTATTGTAACAAATTTTAAATACTTGAAGAAACCATACATGAGATTCATTAAACTTTGAACGAGGTATTGAAGAATGACAAGAGTACTTGTAAGTTAGACCCATTGACCTCAATAATCGATCATTTTCACGTACTTACGTCGCGTATTCAATTGTAAAAAATACGTTTTAGACTTGACAAGTTCATTTTTCGAGATAAGTTTAAAAAAAAGATAAATGATGATGATTTTACCTGGACTTGGAACATGGTGACTTTGTCATCAAGCATTTGCACTCTCACGGCGAGCATTTTTCCAGCTTTACGTGGTGTCGTAGGCGGAGTACGACTTCCACCGTCAACGCCAGCCGGAGTTGAGTGGCTGTGCGGCATCTTGGAGCTTCCCATCATGCCGAAGTTGTTGTCAATATCAATCATTTCTTATTTAAAATAAAAAAAAACATCCGCGTAATTCTACTCGTCACCTCCCGCGGACTCTTTTGTCCTCGTCAATGAGCATTCATTGGCCCGGTTGTACCTCGTTAGGTCTTCATCTTTAAAAAAAAATCATAAATTATTATTATCAGCAAACCAGCCTCCATACAGAGTCGAAAAGAGGAAAGCAAAGTTAAATAAATACAAACTAAAAATAAACCAGTCGATTTCACCAAAAATTACCCGAAGATAAAAGCCGGATTTTTTTTTTTAGTTTCGAGATTAAAAAAAGTAACAAAAAGAAAATATATAGAACATGTCACTCTCTGCTCTTCACTCTGATGTAACCGATAACAGTCAATAAAAAAAAACTCCTGGTTTTTTTATCGTATCAGTAAAATAAATTGCCAGCGAAATTAAAATTTAAATTTAAAAAAATAAACCCGGCAAATTTAAATAAAATAAAATATTATTCAAATAAAATGATAACAGCTTTACAAATTAAGTTCACTTGCTCACTTTCAACGTCATCATTAAAACAAAAAAAAAAATATATAATTTCACGACGTTAAATTACGTGCTAAAAATAAATGCATAAATCGAAGGCCACGCACCTTTATAATAATAATAATAATAATAGTAATGGAAAAAAACAATAAATAATAATAATAATAATAGCAATAAAAAAAGGAGTACGTTAAAACTTGTTCATGGAGATCCGGTGGAGTGTGAGCTAGAGTTTAACACTGAAGGAGCACGCCCCAAAACACCAAGACATTCAGATACCAGAGAGAGACCGCGCTAACCAGCGAGAGAGAGAGGCAAGAGAGAGAGTTCATTGATCACTAGTCCTGCTACCCGGCATCACATCCTCAAAAAATATTTATCATTCTACACCACAATCACTTGAATCATCACCACCATCATCCTCATCATAATTACAATAATTGCAAATAAAAATAAATAAAAAACTAGCACTCAGTTTGCGCACTTACACTGTGAGCTCCGTGAAAAGCTTCCTCGGAAGCTTCTTAGCTATTTATTTATCAAAGACAATGACAAAGCACACGGCTGGTGCGTCAGTATGAAACGGTGATGCTCGAACCTGAAGCAAACACCCACAGAACAGAACAGAACCCTGAAGACTCCCCACTCTTTTTTTTCATCATCACACTGGCACGGAGCATCAGCAACTACTAACTCCATCTCTACATCCTACTTGGGTATCGTTTCTATGTAATCTTTAAATGTGTGAGTATGAACACAAGACTCCAGTGGTTATCAACTCTCTTTTTATATTATATTATATATACCTATATTGTATACTTGACACTGGTGCCGGTGCTGGTGCTGGTGCTGGCACTGGTACTCGTATCATATCTATGATTCATGATTCTTCATACACAGACCGCTAATGTCTTGTCTTGGTACCAGCACACATCCAAACTTTGCTAGTTGTCTGATGATGATCTCTCATGACGAATAACCACTTGTTTTTTTTTTACAGTTAATTCAGGATTTGTTGGATGGACATCTAGGCAATCAACACATCGTGAAATAAACAATAGCGTATCAGGTTGCGGGTATCAAGTTTATGGCAAATCAAGATGCTAGTGAGTATTTTAATTAATTGTTTTCATGATCTAGGTGATTCTGTTTACTGATGATGATGAATATTAAATTAAATGGGCAATGGGTACGGAACTTGCTAGGCTAGATTGATGATTAATAGTTTAAATGATTTGGTAAATGCATGATGGAAAGCGTGTACATGAGAATATGCATTTTGTTTGCGCAGACGCGTAATTGCAGTGCAATGCGCGTTTCGTTTCAAGCACTCGGGTAATGGATTCATGCTCTCTGGCTCTGGTCTATATAGGCGCTGGCACTGGTACTCTAATACTTTAAATAATATGCCCTGGTAGGTATATTGAGTTTAAAAGTTTTTACTCTCATTTACCAGAACTCTGTCTGCTGTAACTCTGGTTACTTTGGAACTGGATACTGGATTCGAGCTGAGGTTTAATATTATGTACTGCAGATACTTTATATATACTGTGTGATGCTAAACCATTATTGAATGCGCTGATTTTTCCTAGCAACTGAGACCACACCCTTTCGCTGAACTTTTTTTTTTTTTTTTAATTAAAGGAGTTGCTGAGGTCTTGGTCTTGGAGTACATACTCATATATATGTAGGATAAATATTATTAATGTTGATGTGAATGTTATTGTAAATAGACATGACGAAGATGATGATAGATAATTGTCTTTAATCAGTTAGCTGACATAAGAGAGCAAGGCCTCGCTTGATCCAATGACTGACTGGTAATTCCGTGTCCAGCAGAATCATCAAGACGTAATTTGTTGAATGCCCCGTTGTTTTAAGGCTACCAAATCGCTCAGATGTTATGTACAGTGGGCATTCATATCGAATGGGATTATGCCGATTAATATTTATTATTTCCGTTGGCTTTAACCAGACAGTCGGCAGTGGGTCGTACAAAATTTTTGAGTGGCTTTCAGTGAGGACTTTTTTCGATAAATCCCAACGGCCACCAGTTAAATATAATCCGTAGATATAGACACCGTCTGCTGGGGCTGAATTTAATTTATCTGACATCACCTGTTGATAGAATTTTATTTTTTTTTTACTATTTAATAATTTTTTGAGGAAAAATATTAAATACCTCAAAGTCAAAGTCTAGTTTGTCGATTGATATTTTGTACTTGCGTGCAAAGTTTTGCATGGCGCCAGTTAAAAACGCGTGGGCAAATGAAAACCCAGAGATCCAAAAAGTTTCGGGTTTCCCGTGATCCAGCCAATTTTTAAAAAACTCAAGACGTTTCAATAAATCGGCTATAAAATTACCAAGCGATTTTAACGACGGGTATGCGCTAGATTTTATCCATAAAGAAGGAATTTTGCCGCTTAATATTTCATTATAAATTATCTGTAATAAATAATTTATATTTAAAATTACATATTTTTTAAAAAATATCTAAATAGTATAAATTATAAATTACTTCTAATTCATAAGTCATAACAATAATTCCCCAGATTGCGTTTTCCAGCATTTCAAGACTCGTTCGTACAACATGGAGTAAATTATTGTAACGTTCTAATTCCTGAACTAATACCGTGTTCATTGATTCATCATAACGTACTGGATACTTTTTTACAGCAGCTTCGAGGTCAAATAAATCCGGAAGTCTTTCATAAATGTCTCGTTTTATTGCCAGCAGCAATTCGTCTTGCTTAGAACCAAAATCTCCTGTAGTAACTCCGCCCGCAAGGGAGACAGTGCCGGAGATTTTGCGCAGGGAATCGAAAAAAATCCTGGATGTTTCCAAGTCTCGGGTAATCCTCGCATTCGCATGCAGACCAAATACTTGAGGTTCAGGATCCAGTGGAATCCGCTGGATTTGTTTTACATACTCGTGGTAATTATTTTTACGAGGCACGCTGTAATATTCATCTGAGCCCTCGGTCAATTTATACCGGTCGTCTGTTACTATTTCATAATTATAATAATCCTGGAGGATTGTTTGTAAACAACGGCGGTCACGATCATCCGTAACGCGTCCGCCGTAATTACACTCTCCTGTTAAGTAAGTAATTGCTTTCAGCGGTAATTCATTGAATTGATTAATAAATATTTGCAATTGATTTATAGAAATTTCAAAATCTGATTCATTAAAGCCGTAAGGAATATTCCAACCCTGCGGGCCATAATTTTTACGCTCCTGTATAACTGCGTGGAAAAAACAGAGACCGTAAGTCAAACGTAAGAAAATTTTTTCTTTTCCAGGACAGCTGTCAAAAAATTCGGGATTTTTCAAAGGCTCCGACGAATACAAACGCATTAAATTCTGCTGCAATCCTCTGGGCGGTTCGTTTGTCATTTTCACTGCGTTTTCGAGGACAGAAATAGGAAATTTAGCCGTAGGGTAACTCGTTAACCACAGCCGAAAATTAGTTGACGTATTGGTTGAGTCAAATTGCTCGCATATTTTTTCTAACGCGGGCATCCATGAGGCAGCTAAATGACAATTCTGCAAGCAGACCCACTCGCCATTTTTCTGGCCTTCTCTAATTAATTTTTCAGCCCGCGCTCCTTGACCCTGCCCCAATGAAATAGTAATAAATTTATCTTGATAATTCATCGCCGCTGCAAAATTAAATAGAGACGCAGTGGGATCTGAACCCTGAGATAAAATAAATATCAAAGGGTTCAACGAGTTTGAGTCATTATAAGATTTCGTAAGGTCAAAAGTAACTGGCAAGATAAATTTATTTCCCATTCCCCGTTCGATGAATTTTATTATCATTTGTAAAACTTTGTCCGGATGTATTATTCTCATGATAATTAATTTCTGAAAGTCCGTTAGCTCTTTGTCCCAAGGCGCCGGTAATTGTACACTTTGGGAATTTATATCCGCGTTATAAAAATTTTTCCAGACTTGTAAATTATTGAGAAAACTTTTTACAAAATCTTTAAACACTCCCAGACAATCAAGTTGGCATAATTTGAGCCACGATTTATCTGGCAACCAGTCGATTGGATTTTCCATTTTCTTAACATCGATAGCAGATAAAAATAAATTCAATTCTTCAGCAGTTATTTCTTGTCGCTCGATTAAAATTGTCGTGTACAAAATAAATCCGTAAAGCGGTTTATCTTTTTCGAACAATGACCTGCTTATATTTTGATAAAGATTGTAAGTAAAAGTATCGCGTAAAAAATTTAATCTTTTTTGCAATAGTTTGCTTTTATGAGCAGTCTCGATTGTGGTGACATAGAGATTAATGAACCAGGCTAATGAGTACTGATACATCGGTTCAATATTAGGCAAATCTGTGCACGTGTAATAAAGAGCTGAAGAATATTTAGCAATTGATGCGTAATCATTTCTCGCGGTTTCTATTTTACGTTGAGTCTCTTCGGATGCTTGTTGCTTCTTCAAAATGTCTGTTGACAGTATCTTAGACGAATCTAGAATTCCCACAGCTTCCTCGTCTTCAAGAATCTCTGAACCCGTGCCCGAAGACAGAGTTTTCAGGATGTTATCTTCAACTTCTTGAAGTGCTTTTTTATTAGCCGCTCCCTGTACTATCAAGTACTCGCGTTTCTCTTGCAATTCCGGTCGCTCTTTGGCCACAACAAGCCCTAGAAGTTGGTCCTCGAGCGCTATTTTAGTCAGTGAAAAATTAATTACCGTGACTTTATTAAAAACTTCTGGCACGTAATGGGGATTCCGTAATTTAGTTGTCATGTAGAGACGGAATTTTTCACTGTATTTTATTATTTTTTCACCTAGAGTTATATAAAACTCGCTGGCGACTCTGTAGATGTTTTTCATGAGTATCGGGTCCAGTGAAGCGTCCAATTCTTCATAAATATTTTCAATCAATACCGGCTTACCGAATTCAATGCACTGCTCAACGACACTCATATAATTTTTGTCTGTTAATTTAACAATTTCAACGTCGCTCGATTTCTCCATCGTGCGAATCCATCTATTAGCTTGACTCTGCGGATCAATAAATAAACTCCAACGCTCGCTATTGGACATAATCACAGCATTTTCTGTTGAAAATACGTCCCTAGGCAGGCCCGAAATATTCCACGTGTTTATTTGTAAATCATTGCCTAAAATTTTCACAAAATGAAACTCTTGCGAGCAAGGAATTTTTATATCCTTGATATAAAGTGTCCATTTATTTATATTATCTGCTCGATAAGTTGATGTGAATGGCGCCAAGTACGCTATTATGGCACAAGATATTAAAATATCGCCTGGCAAAGTTTCATAAGATTTAAGCAAATTTTCGGCAGTTATCAACCAACGACGTTCTTCGCCTCCCAAACCACTTATTAATTTTTCCGCCCGTATTAATTTATTGCGGCAACGGGACACTTCATTTTCAAGATTTATTTTTCTTTCTAAAATTTTATCTAAATTATCCTTCAAGATCGTTAATTTGTTCGTTAACTCTGTACAGGCAAGACGTTTTTCCTCTAAAATAATCATAGTTTCAGAGTAATCTTTTTCCACGTCTTCTAGTTTTCGCTTTTTTGGTGCTATTTCTCTAGCAACTTTGTCATAAAGTACCATTGCGCGAATCCATTTGCAAAGTCCTTCTGCAGCCTGCGAAGCTTTTGCGACAATCGCTGGCTCAAAATTTTTATCCATCAGATAAACGCGTTTAATTGTCTCTATTGTTTGCAATGGAATATTGTCTTTGTCATAATTTTTTAGGGAATCTAAAAATTTAATATCACTGAGTAGTTTTTTGCTGGGTTTCCAGTAGTCAAGGAGGATCTTCCCCGTAGTGGGAGAGACTTTTCTGTCAGGTTGAATATTTAACATAACACAAACAGCTGCCATGACTAATTTAATACCAGCTGGTGGGTTTTTCATGGCTTTAACTAGCGAAATATCTTTGGGCTTTAAAGTATCGAGAGCCCGTAGAGCTTCATTGAGAATGGGAAGTGCAGAAGCAAGATCTGCTTCGCATTCAATTTTCAATGCACCAGCAATCTCAGCATGATGATTAGCAGCTTCTTCTTCTTTCTTCACTTGAATGGTCGCTTCCTCTACCACCGCACTCTCATTTTCCACCTGCTTCATAGTTTCGACAGTTTCTCGAGCCGATGCTTCCAATTCTGGTTGTAGAGCTTCCACGTTTATTTTCATCCTTTTAATTTCTTCGGCAGCGAATGCCAGTTTGTCAAGGCCACTCACGTATCGAGCTCGTGCTTCAGAAATTTCTTCTTGCTTGACTTTAATCAACCGCGCGTAATTTCGTATCAAGCCTAAAAATGCCGTGGATGTAATATAAGTTTGTTTTCCGGTTAATCGATAAAACTCTTCAGCAATATTTTTAGCACACACGTGAAAGTACTTGCAGGCAGTAACAGCATTTACTTTTACTTGATCCACGACATTAATATCCGCTGTAAACTTGATAGCAACTTGCTCGAGGGCTTCTTCTGGCCAAACTTCAAACCAGTCGATAGTGCAACAATTCACCAGACTTGGATACAATCTCAGACGTGTTCTAAATGACTCTCCTATTGGTGTAAAACACAACATAAGATGAAGTTTTTCTTTGCACCGGCTTACAAAGTACGCCAGCACTGACACTATCGATCCATCAGAAGTTATATTGTCCTCGTCTTTGGCTGCCGTTGAACGACAGATTTCGATAATTTCCTGCCGCTCTTCTGCATTGAACAAATTAGGAACTTCACCGGCATTCAAAAGCCCGTCGATGTCTGACAGAAATACTTTATCAGTAATTTGAGTCTCTGCAATAAGAAAAACTAAATCTTTTCCACGAGCACCGGACGTTTTACAAATCCCTTTAATATCTTCGTGCCATTCGTTTACGCCATAAGTACTTGTTATTTCCGGTTGGAACAAGTCATAGTCAGCCATCGCGGTAGCTAATTTTGTCAAGGATTGACGTCCAGATCCACCGACTCCTACCATAAGTAAATTACCACCGGGTGTGGCTATAATTCTGCTTACCCGAGCTAGATGTTCGAGCGCGTAACGAAAAGGCACGATGTCCAAAGCTGTATGATGGGTTGCGTTATAATCTTCAAGATTCTGCAGCACAATCTGCTGAAATAACTCCATTGAAGTCACTTCCTCATACTTTTTGTCTAAAGAGTCGTCCATGAAGGTACCAAATATCAGACTTCTGAGGCTCTTTTCAGTCAATTGATCGTTTTCTTTCGGCAAATCATTGAACACACTTTCAAATGACTCTTTCATAACTCTAGAAACTATTTGTTTGAGCTGATCAAAGAGCCAGGAATTGTCAGCACTGTCTACTAAACGGTCTCCGAAAACTCGTAAAGTTTCATGGACCCAAAGACGAGTGAATGTCGACCGGGACTCGATGGATTCCTTTTTGATCATTACGCAGCCAGTAATTACGCGCGTAAAGTCACGGAGATTGAATGCGTAATGGGATTTAGCAGGGGTAGGTCTCAAATCATTTATTGCCCGTTTGAAAATTTCTAGAGTAGCATTCACTATTAAATTTGCCGTAACATTGACATCAGAAGCGAATCCATTTCTTTTGAACCCCATGTTAGCGATTGTTGAAAAAATTCTGCAGATGCTTTCGTCACTGAAATTGTTAATTGTCAGTAAATTGAAATGCCTGAGAAATCGGTGATAGATTTCTTGACGACTGCCTCCTGGCGGGCTCATGGCGCAAATGAATAGTGTATCGGACACGGTTATTTTCTCAGGATCCTTGGAATCATACCAGTAATCGTGATCGAACATTTGACGCAGCAATTCGATTGCCGGCTGAGCTCCGTAAGCTTCTTTTGCGGGCATGTTGACGTCGTCGATGAAGACAACACATGAGTTTCCATTTCCAGGGCTATAGTGACGTTTTCGGCGCTGGAGTTTCGAAATTACCAGCTCTTGAGCTAAGACTGCAGTAGTGTGTGTAGTGAATGTTATTAAATTCGGTATATACTTTTCGTGAAGTTTGTTTGTCATTAAATCTTGAATGTAAAAACTTTTTCCTGTTCCTGTGGCACCGTAGAGCAAAAATCTTTTGTTGTGTTTGATATGCTGATGGAAAAGACGTTGGTATTTAATAGTGTCTGTAGTTGGTACTACCATCTGCGTAATACTGCAAGTCTCAATAGGATTTTCAGTTTTTAATTCTTCGGCAAATGTTTTCCAGTGACCTTTCCCACGAAAAACGTAGAAACTATCGTGTATGTCTTCAGAAGGTAGCAAAATTATGTCTCGGGTGATGCTTTCAGGTATCGGAAGGCTAGAATTTTCGTTTTTCCAAATCTCAGTTAAAAACTCATTAAATTTGTGATGAGAATCCCGATCCAGAGTACCCGAGACTCCCCAAACTGTGGAAAGAATCATCGCAGCTTGGAACCAGAACTTTATATTGTCTTTAATGTCTTCTGAGTCTTTATTGCTGGCATCATTTACCGTGTCATCCATAATCATTTGAAATAAATTCAAAGTACTTGTTACCTGATTGATTTGGCCTGCGTGCAAAGTGATTCGGCACTTCTTTCGAGTAAATTCTAAGCACCCATCAATCAACCACTCAAACATGTCTCTAATTATGTCTACATAGTCTTCAGACCAGGAAGGAAGAGTTTTGTACCAGGATTCCGCGATGGGACGCCATCCGAGCACATGGGGCTCGATGTAGATCATCCCGCATCGAGAAACAGTAGCCGGTGAGGCTTGGAGCAGATCCATGGCTTCGAAAATCATAGACATGGCGCTAGTCATCTGCATAACTTCACCCGAAGTCAAGCAGAGTTTCTTATTGTCATCTAAAACGGTATTGAGATTTTCTATCCACACTGCATCGACCGGTCCGTCAAAAATAATCCACTGTCTTGATGATAGAGAGTCTTCAGCGGAACTATACTGACGAAAAGCTACAGCACAGACTCCGTCACTCCATTCTGATGACACAGGATCAAATTGTCCATACAATTGGCCTATTGTTATAGATTTTGGGTTTATTGTCGTATAAATTGTTTTGGCGCCTTGTTCATTATCCCACTCGGCCATCAGAGTCAATGCGTCTGCTAAAGTATGAAGAACAGAAGTTTTTCCACCACAAGGATCACCTACAAGCATGAATCCGTGCCGCACAATCATCATTTCATAAGTTTGAATTATTTTCAAAAGAAATCCATCTACTGCTTGAAGATTTCGCGTCTCTGCGACTTCTTTTACGGATTTTATGAGGATGTCATAATTAGGAGAAGGCAAATCAACACCTGGAAATAAGTCAGAAATGATACCTTGAAAAAGTGGAACGTCGTGAGCTAAAAATTTCGGCAAATTAACGTCAACGATTGCGCGGAGTATCAAAATAGTTTCGTCCGCATCAGGATATTTTATTTTCAAATTCTGTGCTGCTAGAAGCACCGTTTTTACTGCGCGCATTCCATAATCGTAGTGTGACTGCGTTGACAATTGTTCTGAGCATAATTTATAAGTGGTGACAATTTTAACTGATAAAATACGCGCGGAATTGAATCCAGATGAATATAAAAATATTTCTCCAATCATCGCATAATCTGGAACCATCATCGCGACAGTTCTAAAAAGTACTTTTAGATTATCAGGAAGTTCAGAACGTCCTGCATAGCCAGGGTTCATGGTAATGCAGATATAAACTGCTGGATTCAAGGGTAATTCCGTTCCCTCAAAGACAAACTTTTCTAAATTGCCACGAACTGCCTGAATGATACAAAGAATCTGCTGAGCCACTACTGAAAGAACTTCTAGCTCAATACGGTTGAACTCATCAAAGCAGGCCCAGGCACCGCACGCCGCCAATCCTTTGAAAAATTTCCCCATATTTTTGTAATCCAGCGCTTCTGAACAGTTGAAGACAACGCATTGGACTGCTATCGCTCGGGCTAAATCTTTGGTCGTCTCAGTCTTGCCAGTTCCTGCTGGGCCTTCTGGCGCGCCATTCAAATGTAGCGAGTATGCTCCAATCAATGTGCGATAGCATCTATGATTAATTGTTCAAACGAATAGAAAGAAGAACTAAGTAGAGTATTGGGAAATTTTAGTGTTTAAAATATTTTCATAGCTCCCTAATGTTATCATTTTGTCCCATTTACATCTATAAGTGACTTTATTTAAAATTACCACAACAAAAAAACTTACCGATCAGTTAACGGTGTAATAACAAGCCTTGAACAATTGCCTAAATATTCATAGGCATATTTAACTGTTGAGTTTATTATTCTAACGAGTACATTGTCTTGCCAATAATAACGTAACTGTGCCAGCCACTCGAAGTCTGTCTCACTAGTGATTCTTTTGTCGATCAATAGCTTCACCACATCTTGAGCATGAACGTCTATTGTTATTAATGCATTGAGAGTCGTGCGGTTTTGTGTATTCAGTTTACCTGGAAACAAAGCATTATTTCCACAACCAACACGTCAAATTTTTTTCATTATTCCGCACGCCAAAAATAAGCGCAATTCATCGTAAATAAACTTATAAACTGACAAATAGACATTTTACCTTTCACCAAATCGACCATGTCAATCATCTGGGATTTAAGAGCATCGTAAAGTGACTCGAGAGCAGAAATAGTCTGAGTCAAAAGACTATTTGTTACAGCCAACGACCAATAAATTTGTGAAACGCACAAAACAACCTGCCCCGGCCAAATTAACGCCCATTTAACGCGTTCCGTAACTTCGTAATCAAAATAACTGACCATTATTTCATGTTTTATTGTCTTTACCATCTGTTCTTCCACTTTCACAAGCCACTTTTCGACGCAACCCTTTGCCGCGTCAGTAGAAATAACTTCCTGCATCATTATTTCTTCTCCGTCATCCCCGACCATCGAATAAATTTCACGGTCTTCATTGAATCCCAATTTAGCAATTCCTTCGAAGCACTTCTTCAAATGCGGCTGAACACGCAACGGGTCTTTCGTTTCCGAAAGAATTTCTAGCATGTCATCATTGCTGAGGAAGAAAAATCGCGGAAAAAATAATCGTTTTTTCTCTAAATACTCAACCACCCCATGATTTATTTTTTCCATCAGTTCATTGGCTTCTTCGAGTTTTTCCAGCAGTCCCAAAGAACCTGCTGACTCTCTGACCCTTGGATCCTCACCAACAGACTCCATAATTTCACAAAAAGTCTTATTGACTTCAGAAAACATTGCAGCTTCTTCTGGTAGCTGGGCAATTATATCAGGGCTCGTAAAAATGGGCAACAAATAAATCCACTGGACTTGCAGTTTCGACCACTCGTCAATTGTCTTTCTGATACGGACAAGAAGTTCGTAGAAAAGTTTTACTTCATTTTCGACAGGTTTTACAAATGCAGAACCTCGCATTCCTTGAAGTTTTATCGTGTGTTCTTCTAGTATCAGTATTACATCGTCCAATTGCGTCAAAATATTAACTCCAGAATCTTTATAAATCATCGTATTAAATAAAACGCTGTCCCATTCTTGCTTTATTTTATTAAAAAGATCCACCAGTGCCGCCTCTTTAGAAGCATTAACACTTATAGCCTCATATTTACCAACGTCTTCCATAAGATTTTGGTCAATTAATTTTCTCAAAGTCGTTCCAGCATCCGGAGTAATATCATGGCCAGCTATCGCTGACATTTCGTCCCAGTGTCTTTGATTCAATGCCGGATTCACCAGACAAACAGCCAACGGCATGTATTTTTTGAACCACTTGATGTCTTCTAATAACTGATGGCACAGTTTAAGTGGGGCAGGTTGGTTCAGTGGGTCATAATCGTCAATAGAACCAGAGAATATGTAAGGATAGCCAGTAGCTATTTGCATTTTTATTTTAACTCGATACTCTTTCGACACTTTGTTGAAAAAGGCATAATAGTCTGCAGTGCGATTTTCTATAACTCCTGCGTCCAAGTACTCGAAGGGTCCGTCCAACCAGACACCAGAGTCTCGTTGCCATTTGCGTGCCTGATAAATCAATTCATAAAAGGGTATTATAATGCCCTTCAGTTCTTTCACCCGTGGAAAATATGTCTGTGGAAATTTGAATAAACTTTCTTCGTTATTTATCCAGTTTATTTCATCATCCAAGCGATCTAAAGAGCGTACAAGCTTCCTCATGTCTTCAAGGTAATCAAAAATACGCTCGGCATCGTCCATAAGATCCATTATTTCTAAATATGCAAACAAATCTTCAATAGAAGCAATGAGATCGTTTTTTCGCTGCTGTAACTTTTCTTCTAATGCGAATTTCATCTGCTCGTACTGCAGATTACCTTGTTCTAAAATTGGCTTTATTTTTGCGAGCCAATTTACGGTTTCGCGGTTCAGTTCAATGTCATCGTAGTCCAGAGTTGTCATTTCTATCATCGACAGCATTTTTGTCACAGTGAAATTTATTTTTCCCTCCATTTCCGCCATAAATGACGTCGTCAGTGTTACCATATCGTCACCCAGTTCCAGTAACTCTTTGGTCGTCTCAGGAATATTCAAAACTCGATTTCTGACGGCTTCGAAAGATGAACAGATTTCATGATTAAATTTACGCTGTTTTTGCAACAACTCTTGAATTATATGCTCGCGAAATATTTCGGTGTAATATTTCAGGCCGTCTTTGGCTGACGATTGTGATATTTTAATGTCTGCTATGTATTCGTTTTTGGGTAGACCATCGATTTCAGTAATCAGTTTATTGAAATCGTCAATTTTGAAGGCTCCTTCATGGAAACTGTAATCGCAGTCAATAAATTCGCGAATTTCTGCTTGGGCTTCTGGGCTGTAAATTATTTTAAATTTACTTTGAAGATCTTTAACATAAGTGTCAATATGTTGCCAGTAATTTTCGATGATTTCGGTGAGTCTTGAGTGGGATTCGAGCATAAACCACTCGGGAAGTAGGGCAGATAATAATTCCTGATCATCTTTCATGTCCATCCAGGACTCAAGTGGCTGTAATTGTAAACCGACGGTGGCTATTTTGTCAATAAACTGATGAAAATGAGATAAAAAATGTTGCTTTGTTGGCGATGTAATAAGATCGTTGTTCTCACATTTTAAACTGACGGATAATGAAGGCCGGATTGAATTATCTTCGAGAATATTCAGCATATCCGTGATACTTGTCATTAAAATTTTAATTATTTGGTAAGCTAATAATTTTGATGAGCATTTTATAAATGAAGGCAACATATTTTTTTGTATATCATTTATATATCTTTTGGTCGTTAGTAAAGTTACTATATGAGTGTAATAAGATTTTGTAATTACCCACGAATCTTTTTCTATATTTTCATCTACTAAATCATAAAATCTGAAATAATAAGGATTATTATTATTATTAATATTATTGATAAAAAAAAAAAAAAAATAAATAAAAAATATATACTCAAAAATATCAAGAGCTCCCAGTAATCGATATCGCCGGAAGTCAAATAATACACTTGGAATCTGAGCGTGTAGAAAAATATTTTTAATCAAATTATGATGATGAAAATATTTAGTTTCAAGCCTTTGGCGGTTTTTTAAAAAACGGAAACGATGAATAGTCCTGCCATCAAATTTGAAAGCTGATTCTTCTAATAAACCTTGAGTGTTAGAAATTATTATGAAATTTATTCCAAACTCGTGCATTGTGTTTTTGTAAAAATTTTTCGTATCTTCCAGGTGATTATAAAATAATTTTGAATATTTTTTACGTAATTTTCTAGGAATAAGACGTTTGAT
Source organism: Microplitis demolitor (assembly GCF_026212275.2). Taxonomy (NCBI): domain Eukaryota; kingdom Metazoa; phylum Arthropoda; class Insecta; order Hymenoptera; family Braconidae; genus Microplitis; species Microplitis demolitor. The sequence goes on along the minus strand of NC_068549.1, from coordinate 2,282,218 downwards.
ATTACGCTCCCAAGTCTGCAAACATATGAGCCATTTAAATGCTTGCCAATTTATTATATGACAAACGTTTCAGTCTTTATTAGGAGAGTTTATTTGTTTCAATGCCGGTAATAAACTTTATTGCGCACTACACGATACTAAACACTGAAGTTACAACTCGGGGCAATTGAGGGCATCTGTAAAAATGTAGGATTGCGTCCTACGATAGTTAATCTGTTATTGGCTCACTAGTCTAAAGTTTTAATGAAAGAAGACGTCAAGAGATGGGGGGAAGTACGGGTTCAAATTATTAGAACTTCGGTAAACTTCATTATTAACTTGAGTGACGGGGGAAAAAGGAAAATTTACTAAAAAAATATCCAAAGAAAATTAATTTGAAGTATTGAGTTTATTTATTTGACTGAAACGTTTGAAATTTTTTAATAAATTTATAGTTACCGGAAGTAATCCAGTGACTGGTAAATTATTCGCAAAATTTAAAAATTTTTCTCTAATTAAATTTGGCGCTGGCGCGAATTGGCACTGATGTGTCTGATATTCATCAGCATTTTTTTCAAATTTTATTTTCATTTTTTCTGCTTTCATTCCCATGATTTCTTGCACTTCGCGAGCTCGTATCTTGAGTAACATAAAAATAATAAATTTTTATACAATATTATTATAAATAATAATGGGATATTTATAAATTTAAAAATATATATCTTATCATTGATACGTAAACAATATAAATTTTTAGTGAACTTATAACCTCGTCGCGCGACATATTGATACCTTATCTATTTGGAATTTGCTCAGATATTTTATTTTATCACCAATTCTTGTCTCAGATTCATTCAATAGTGGCAATGGACGCATTTTAGGTTGATTTATTTTTTTACGTATAAACTTATTAAATTCAGTAGATTGCGACATTGTCATTTTATTTTTTTCCCATAACAATATTCAGTACTTTTTTTTTATATAAACAATTTCGTTAAATATCAAAATGTAGCAAATAAAAAATTAATTTAAATTTTAAAAATTATTTTATCTTCTAAATTTAATTATTTTATATGTACTTTATATTAAATTACTCATTTATGTAAAAATATACAAGATAATTAAACATAGATTCAAATTAAAATGAAAAATTTATTTTTTAAAATTCAAATTAATAAAAATGGCGGAAACAATGTCTCACTTTATGGATACGCATGCGCGCCGGCTGTTTAAATTTTTTATTTAAAAATGGCTGCGTGAATGTTCATTTGGTTATACAAAACGTCAAAAATATTAACAACAAAAACGAATTGTATACAAAACTCATTAATGATATCTACTAATAACAATAATAATATAAAATATAAGTATTTAAATAATAAATAAATAAGTAATTAATTTTTTTTAATTAAAATGGAGGAATCAAAAAATACTCTCGTTGACATTGCTTGGAAATTTGGTGGTAAATAACCTTTAATATATTTTTTGTCATATTTATTTATTTACTTATTGATTTCACTTTAAATTTATAATTAACCGCTAAATTTTTTTATACTATTTAAAACAAATATTTCATTTCTACAAATTTTCACGAAATATATCAAATATTTATATCGATTTGTTTTCTTAAAAAAAAAATACTTAATTTATTAATTAATTTATAAATAAAAATTACCCACAGTAATATTCCGTGAAAATTTTCCTAAAAAAAAATTTCAGTTGAAAATACCCCGCCAAAAAAAAATTTCAAATTAACTCCATATTTAATTGACGCCGAAAATAAATATGAGCGTGAATGTAACTGACAGGTGGGAATTTTATAAATTTTTAAATACATAAAAAAAATGTACGTGGGATAAAAATAAAAACTGCGTATTTAGAAAAATGAAAAATCAGTTCGCGCATTTTTTAAAATTTAATTAACGTATCATATCTGTTACATTTATACTCATAAATAAATTTATTCATTTTTATGAGTGTAAATGCAGCAGATATTAAATTTAAAATTATAAATAATTAATGAAATAAAATTTTTAAAAAATGGGCATTTAAAAAATTAAAAAATTAATAAGTTCATTTTTTAAAAATATTATTTTTTTAATTATTTACTCTCCTTATTTATAATTTAAACTTTGTCTGATGTCTGCTACATTCACACAAATTTATTTTTCAGTGACAGCATCAAGCAGCGAATCCGATAAAGTAGGAAAAACATTTTTGCAATTAAAATTGCTGTTAGAAAACGATGGTAGAATGAAAGATTTATTTACGGAAATGACACTCAGTCAGTTTTACAAGTTCCTCCATGACCTAGAGCAAGCACAAAATAACTTCGACCTACTGTCTTAGTCAAATAAATAAATTATGTCATCAGTATAAAAAATATCATTTTTATTGAGTACAAAAATTAATATTTATATAAATTTACTTATCACATAATCAGTACAGAAGCACTACAACTATTTGCAAGTCAAAAAAAAATCAAACTGATAAAACTGATAAAACTAATTTTAAATTGGAAACTCATTAATTAAAATTAATATTATTAACATAAGCGCGTAATTTAAATATAACGAGTAAGTAAAAAAAAAGTAATATTTTTTTATGTCTGAATTTTTCAGGAGCACGCTCTTGATTTGATATCTAATTTTAAAAATCCAGTAGATATAAACTTTTTATTTTTCGTCTTCTCACATCTCATTTTAAAAGTTGATTGACCCACGATCTAATTAATCGGCTATTAATTAATCAGAGTAACTAAATACATCTGAAAAAAAAATTATATATTCGATAATTTTAGTATCAAATCATTATTTTTTATATAATTATTAAAACTAGGTCATTGAACTTAATTAATTAATCAATCAATTAATCATTTGAAATATCTATTATTATTATAATTATATATAAAAACAAAAATTTATTATTTCCAACAGTTGATTGCTCATTAAAAAAATATATTTTTAATCAAATTATCACATTTTATTATTAGATTATTTTGTTTTTATTATAAATATTAAATACTGATAAATATTTCTATATATTATATGTATTCAAGGTTTATAAATAATTAAAAATGAAAACAGAACAAATTTATAAGCAAAACAAAGTAATTAATATATATATTTATGTAAAGGGATAACGATAGACGAATGACGAACAACGAAATTATAAAAATATATTCATTTTTTATTTAAATATTTACAGTAAATTCATTTATTAACAAAAATTTATTTCACTTTGATGTTAATTCTAATAATTTATTGAACAAAAAACAACATTTCGTTTTCGCCATCGACTACGAAAAGTATAACAACTTTATAAACATTATTAGTACTCAGGATTACGCTATCTTAAAAAAAAAGTTAATGCGTAACAAATGGGGAACAAGTGCTATCACTTTCAATAATAGAGTAGAAGTAGTAGTAAAAATAGTAGCAGTAGTGGTAGCATTTAAATAAATTTATGTTAACAAAAAGTGCCAAGTAATTTAAATTAATAGCTAAGATAGAGTACAAATGCGGACAATATTTACTACGCTATCTACGGGTTCTAATTTTATTCTATTTTATCACGAGTTATTTTATAAATTAATCAGAAACGCACTTTGTATTTAAATAGTTGTGACAATAACTTAAGAATTTAAATTAAATGGGTTGATAATTTCTTTGGAAAAAAAAAAAAAAAAAAATAAATAAATATATTAAGGAAAATAGAAAATTTAAAGCTTTAGAAAATTATCTTACAAGTTCCCTGATAGCCAGAGTTTCTGATCAGAAAATTGATGTACAGAAGTTGTGATCAACTTGACGTCAACTTTCTGATAAACTTGTAGGCAAAAGTTACAGAAGCTGAAAGTTGTCAATTTTTACGGTCAACGGCGACAGGTTACGGCAGTGAATTGTCAACAAGTTGCGGTCAACTTGGCTACCAGGGATTATCAATTAAATAAATTTTTCATTGAAAGATAAACAGTCTTGTAGACTAAATACCAACAAAGCAGTCTTAATAAATAATAATTAAAATTCGCGCATTTGCACGTAGAGATTCGAGCAGACACTAGTGTGAAATAAATTAGTCATATGGAGAGTAGGATATTTTAGAGGACGGAGAGGTCTACGTTTTAGAAGAGGACTTGACATAGTTCCTCTTTGATTGTTGGGTTCAGCGAGTGCTAAAGCAGGATTCCTCATCGAGGACGAGGACGAGGACGAGCTGTGCTGTTTGGTTGCGTCGGGTTCAGCCGTCAACTTGCCTAAGTCTGCTTTGTCGCGTATCAGCTCCAGGACTGGGAGGATCGCGCCTAGAAGTGGACGTCGGGACGGTTCGCCAGCCCAGCACTGCTCCATTAGTTCCCAGCACTCGTCGTCGAAGCTCGCCAGCCTTTCTGGACGTAAACCTGGTCATAAATTTCAATTATTCATACTGTTGATACTTTTATTAATTAAACATTTTTTTTTTTTAGAGTTAGAGTTAAAATTATTCTTACCTTTGCGAACACTAGTCCAAAGCTGTTCTTTGTTATGGAATTGCTCGAAGGCAAATGGCATCTTGGTGTGTCCAGCACAGATGTACCAAAATAAAATACCAAATGCGTAGACATCAACGCTGCTGTCGTAGTGCCCAGAGAGTAACTCCGGGGCCATATGAACAGGAGTTCCGACGACACTTCCGCTCATCATGGCCTCAGTTATACAAAAACCAAGATCTGTTAATTTAGCACGATTTTCCGTGTCCAGCAGGACATTCTTCAGCTTAATATCCCGATGGACAAGCCCTTGAGAGTGTAGATAACGAATCCCCTCGAGCACATCGATAGCGATCTGTATCCTCGTAATCCAGGGCAGCCCAGCCCGTATCCCGCAGTACAAATCACGGGTCATGCGGTCAGTTATCAGTAAGACAGCAGCTCCCGCTCCACAGCCACCGCCGCCATAACTGTAATCGATAATCGAACCGCGCAATTTAACAATTCTCTTATGATCCGGAATTGATCTCGTATAATAAAACTCCATTGCCAGGTCATTCCAGTGTCTTTCATCAGGCGGCACCACGGATTTAACTGCACAGGGACCTGGTGCACCTGCCCAAGCATCGCAAGCAAACACGACCCCGTACTGACCTCGTCCAATTTCTTTTCCCTGATGCGGGATCCCATATCTTACCAAGTCGCTCATCGACGTTGCCTCCAGCGCGAGCTTAGCAAGTCTAGGCGCGTGTATTTTACGTATCGCAACTCTCTGTTCTTCAGTCCGCTCCAATTTACCCGAGTAATGATTTTCCAGGGATCTCAACGCCGCGTGAAATGCATCATGCGAAGCTTTTATTTTATCACGAAATTGTGTCGAGATAGTGCGCGCTAATCTACCAGCGCACAATGAATTTAGTACGTCTATTGTCACCCGTTTGCGCCAGGTTTCATCTAACGTCGGGGTCGGTGACCATGGCAGTGGTATTGACTTGAACAGTTGTCTCAGACGTTCAATAAACGAGTGTACCAACGACGGCGACGAGTTATGCAACTCAACATTATAAGCCGCAGATAATATCTGTTTCAGTGCGTCGCTCGCCAGTAAATTTGCGTCATGATGATTATTTGAGTCGTAACTTTTTTCCAACTCAAGCAAGCAGCGCTGCAGTGTACCGACAAAAGTTTCCCTCAAACAATTAACAGACGTAACTAGTTGTCGTGCTACTTTCTCACTCAGACGTCTGAACACTAATCTCTGAACTTCTGTCGTTGCTGTACGTACAGTCGCACACCACTCGCGACGAGATTCATCATAAGATCCCTGCTCATTGTCATTCAAATTATTGTTTTGGTACTGATAAGAATCATTTCTCGATGCCGACAAATCCTGTTTCATTTCTTGAATGATATTATGGATCAATACCGCGAGTTCGTCTTGATTTTTATTAACGACGTTCATCAAACTTGCATACAACTCATTTTCTTTTTGCTGAGCGTACTGAATTCTACGGGGAGTTATTTGAATTTCGCGCGCCATATCAAAGGCACTGAGAATAAATTTACGTAGAGAATTTGTTTGAATTTCAGTCAAGTAATTACTCGCGTTAACGAGGTAGGTTTGAAGGCAGCTGCGTGTAAAGTGAAGGACTCGGTCGATTTTTTTGTAAGAATCGACAAAGTCGCTGGCACTCACATACTCGCTGCTGACTAGCCAAGTCATTTGATCAACTTCCACCGGGTCTTCGACGCGTAAAAAACCCAGGCCTCCTAATTGGTCGAGCCAAGTTCGACCCAAAGAATTCATTTTCTCTAAATTAAATCCGTCTTCTTCTTTTTTATCATTCATGTCATCATTTTTGACATTTACTACGTTACTTTCAGTTTGACTTTGCAGACGATGTTGCTCCGACTCGGTCAGATCACCTTCGACTCCGTCAATCACAACGTTAGCCAACGAAGAAACAAACAGTACCGGGTTATACGGATAAGTTTCTTTCAATTCTCTCAACTCCTCAGTATTTAATTCCGTCAACGGGTAATCGCCCAGTGCGTACAAAAAAATTGGCAAAATACCCAGCGCTCCTTTAGCCAGTGTCCTTATTGCCGCGATATCGGGTACCACAAATATCTGGAGACCGTCTTTGAGGACCGCTCTGTCCAACTTGACGTCCAATACCGTCGGGCAATTCAAATCCTCATTGCAGGATCTGTTTAAATCTTCAGCTGTCAATGTCTCCCAAGATTTTTCCGCAGCCTGACTTCCGTCCACGACTTCGTACTCCAATCCCAGTGTCAGACTGACGTTATTCATCTGACCATAACTAAATTTAATCCACCGCCATGATCCATCAGTTACTGGCAGGATATCTCGCGCCAACAAACGATTCACCAAAGCAGCTTTCGACTTGGAATCTTGTCCCAATATCACTATTGCCGGGTGATTATCAAGAATATGAGTCAGCCGCTCCAGAGTTAAGGAGGGTAATAACTCATCAATAATATTTTCTAGAAAATACAATCAATTATTATTAATATAATATTTAATAAAATCACTGATGTAAAATCAAATTTAAATAATTACTGACATTGAATAAAAAGTTTACCTTCAGGAAAAAAGTTTTCATGATTGATAACGTCTAAAGTGCGTTGGGTTTCCTTGAAAATATGCCGCAATTGATTACGATTGCGTTGATACCGACGGAATTCTTGTGGTAATTTACTCAACATCATCGAAATTAACAAAAATTTTAAAATTGTCTGAGTTAATTTGCTGCTCCTGAAGGAAGAGACGCAGCGGCTGTGGTGTTCATCACCTAAATGACAGAGCACAAGTCTCGATATATTAAAAATTTACATGATTCTTAATTAACTTAATATATAATCACTCATTAATACTCTTAGATAATGACGTGAGATAGGATTACTTATAAATAATACAGTTCATCGTGTCTTACGAATCAAGACGTTTAAATTTTTATAAAAATGATTAAATAATCTTATCATTTTTACATTTTATTAGCACATACATTTTAGCAAATCATTTTTTAATTTAATTAATAGCTAAACGTCATAATGATAAACATTAATATTAATATCTTTATAAATTCTTACTTTACACACGATAACCTCGGGTTAATTAAAGACATTAAATAGTAACTTCAATTATTATTTAAATTTAAATGTGAAAGTGCTGCGTTTTTTTTTTAATTTTTATTATTTGCTGATTATTTTCAGAGTAATGACCGCGTAAACACAAACATTTCACTGACAACTGTCATTAGTTTATTTTTTTTTTTTAAATCTTCTAGGAAAAATGTCCTTAAAGATGATAAATTTTTTGAATATTTAAATTTAGTGTCTGCTGTCGCCTTGAACTTGAATTCTCAGCATTTGTTGATCTTTGTACTGATTGATGGAGGTACTAAATAAATAATAAGTGTTATTATTATTATTATTATTATTATTATTATTTGTATTGAACTCCAAGTAATTGTTCTTGGTATCACTGTACATAGAGATATATTGTGCTGAGGACAACAATAAACTGAACACTGAGCACTGGAATTGAGCAGGAGCAAGTGCCAAGCGATATTATGAATGAAAAATATATAATTGTCATAAAAAAAAAGAAAAAAACAATATAACTAATAATATAACCTCGTTAACTGATTTGAAAATTTGACGTTTGGCGGCAGCAGTTTCTTGACGTTTAGTTTTTGTTTTTATTTATTGTCTTGTGATATTTATTTTTATTTATTGTGGGATAATTGATCTATTTAAATAATTAAAAAAAGTTATTAAATAAATTTAAATTATTTAAACAAGTCATTTTTTTAAAATTCAAGTTTGTCATTTTTTACTTTTAATTATTTAAATTTATAGTTATAAGTAATTAAATTATATATATATATTTTTCATATATTTATATATTTAATTATTGATTTATTAATTATATTTAATTTTTAATTATATTTTTAATTAAGTACCTAATTATTTAATTAATATCATTAGTTTTTAAATATTTAAATTATTTTAAAAGCGGGAAAAATTTGAAATTTGAATTCTATTAATTATCTAGTAATTAATTATAATTATTAAATATTATATATTTATATATATAATATATATATATATGTATATATTATGTATATATATATTAGTTTAAATAAAAAATAAAAAATGGCGCGAAAATTTAAAATAAAAAAACATAATAAAATTATAATTAAATATGAGTAATTAATTAAAATAATAAATAATTTAGCTACGGCACTGTGGGTATAAAAATAAATATTTTAAAAAAGAATAACCGCGACAGTAGCGCTGTTGATAGCTATTTCACGAAGTTTATTTAGTATGGACCAGAGAGAGAGCCAGAGATAGAGCAGAAGAGTAGAGAGTTAGTGGTAGCAAGAGGGATCAAAAGAGAGCAAGAGCAAGAGCAAGCTAAGCTGGTTGTCAGTTGTCAGTGTTGGTGAGTTAGGTGAGGGTGTAGAGATCGTTTCCATACGTAGTGTAGTGTGTATAGACGTTGAGGATGATACTGCGATCCCAGTGTTGGAAGTAAACCCATACCCGCACAAGCAAAGCCAGCTGCCAGTGACGGATCACTTTGAACTCTGAAGAAGCTCCGTTAGCTCGAGCATCGTGATCCTTCAACATACACACTACACTACACCATCAAATATTTCATTACACTAGTTATTATATCAGCTTCAGTGGTTCTCTGATCCCATCCATTTTAAAATAATAACCGTAGGCGATTGTTTTAAAATTCCCTATCGATCATCCCCGTGGTCGCGGCACAATGGACTCTGGTAGGCCAATTGAGTGTTTAATTTCCTATAAAAATAATATACACCACAATGATGGTGCCATCTTTATTATTAAATTATCTCACGCTCTAAATTATTTATTTTCCTTGCAGGAAAACCGTGAGGATGACGCTGACAAGTTCACCTGGTCGTGGTTTCTGATCGTAAATTGTTAATTGTGAGCTGATATTTATCTGCTGGTTGTTATTAAGTGCTGGGTTTTTAATTAAATCGTGATCATACGGCCGACTGAACACAACTTGGGGTCATTGATTAATTGGATTTACGACAACGACCACCAAGACGAAGAGGATGATGTGCCTGAGACCCAACCGAAGAAAATCAAATTATATGTCTGTTATTTTATCTAATAATCGTGTGTGATTTTTTTCTGCTTGACGTTTTAAAAAAATTTCACATGCTGTTCGTCGGTTCCTGACGATTGAAGGGTAATTATTATTATTATTCTAAATAATTATTGACAGTTAGCGTAGAAGTAGCATTTGTGGCCACTGCTCTATTTTTTGACATTTAATATTTTAATTCATGAAAAAGTATAAAAAGAAAATTTTCATGTTAATATGGTAATTAAGATTCTTTTTAAACAAATCAAAAAAAAAATTTAAACTAAAAATATGCGCATGTAGGAAATTAAAAAAACTATAGGCCCATTTTTTGAAAGTTTTTTTTTTTTACCTCTCCTTTTTAAAAATATATAAAAATTATTAGACGTCGGCTAACTTCAGTATCATATGACAGTAAAGTTAGCATGATCCTGAAGTTAAAGCATTTAAAAATTTTCTGATTTTTTTTTCATCAAATGAATTACAAAAAAATAAAAATTAAAAAAATGCACATGTAGAAAATTTAATAAACTATAGGTGCAATTTTTTCAAATATTTTTTTTTTATGATTTACTGCTTTAAAAAAAAATTCAAAAATTATTGGATGTCGGTTAACTTCAGTATTACAAAGTTAGCAGACATTTGAAATTTTAATAATTTTTTTTAATACTTAAATATTTAAAAAAAAGTATTTTAAAAAAATACACATGTAGAAAATTTGATAAACTATAAGTGAAATTTTTCCATATATTTTTTTCAATATTTATTTTTTTGTTATCATTAATTGAACTGTCTTTGAACAAATTAAAAAAATTGATTGTCATTGCGTAGTTTAATTAATTAATAAATAAATAAACAATTATTATTATTACAGACGTATGTGAAATGGGTAGCTCTTGGTGGCAGTGCACTGCATGTTTGAGAGCACAGGAAGAAGACATTTGTGAATTACAACTAAATCATTGCAATCTTTATGATGTACCACCAGATGTGTTCATTTATGAGAGGACACTGGAGATGCTTTATCTTGATGCCAATAGGGTAAATTATTATTATTATTATTCTTTTTAATTAGCAGCTGAGTAATCAGACTTCTGGATAATTTAAAAAAAAAAAAACAAGTCGTTTGCTAGATTAATTGAATAATTTATGGTAAAAAAGAGCTGAGTAGAGATAGAGGAATTAAAATGCTAAAAATAAGTAGAGCACTTGTCTAAATAGCAACCGAGTTGATAGATTTTATTTATTAATTATTAATTTATGGGAGTAGACTAATGGAAGTGGTTATTTAAAGTTTTTAAAAGTTTTAGATAACTTTTTAAATAATTAATTTATAAACTTTGTACAGCAAAGTAATGTCGGAATTGATAATTTAAATGTTTACTTAAAGGTTGCTTGTTTATTCTTAGTTATAATTGATCAATTAATTAATTAATTAAGTATCTAATTGGACTTATTTTTTTTTGTAGATAAAGGATTTACCGAGGCCATTATTTCAGTGTCATGAATTACGCGTATTGTCGTTAAGCGACAATGAAATTACGACATTACCACCCGCCATAGCATCACTCATTAATCTTGAGAGTTTAGATCTCAGTAAAAATAGTAAATATATATTTTTTTTTTTATTTATTATTTTTTTTTGTACACAGAAACAAAAATTTTTGGCGCAAAAAAAATTTTCACTATGAAATGAAGACAGAAATTTTTTCCCGCCCTAATAAAATTTTTATTTTTAATTCTTAATGCAAAAAAAAAAAAATCTTAGGGCGTGAAAATTTTTTGTCTGTGTAGAAAAATAAAATAGTGAATTGTGTCACCAGGAATGAAAAAAATAATTTCAGACCAGGATGAGGCTGACTACCATGAAAGTTTGAAATCGTTTTTTATCCCGCCGCACATATTTTTTATAATTAAAATTTAAAGGCGTAAAATTTAAAAGTCAATTAAATGACTCAATTTAAGACCAATAGCGCATCTGAAAATTATATTGTCATCTCAATTAATTATTTAAAATCCGTTCAATTTCATTGATCTTAAATTGACTATACAGATTTAAATTTATTTTCAATGCAGTTATAAAAAAAAATATTTTATTTAATTACTAAAAAATGATAAATTAAAATAATATTTATTAAAATTTTCAGGCATAAAAGAGCTACCGGACAATATAAAAGAATGCAAAAATTTACGGTCAATAGACCTGAGCGTAAATCCATTCGAGCGTTTTCCCGAGGCAATAACCCATATAACAGGACTACGTGAGTTATATATAAATGACGCATACATAGAGTACTTACCAGCGAATTTCGGAAGACTATCAGCATTAAAAACACTTGAGTTACGTGAAAACAATATGATGACCCTGCCAAAATCAATGAGTCGTCTCGTAAATCTCCAGCGTCTCGATATCGGGAATAACGACTTCACAGAGTTGCCAGAAGTCGTCGGTGATTTAACAAATTTAACAGAACTGTGGATTGACGGTAATGACATACGACGTATTCCTCCGAACATCGAGCAGCTGTACCGTCTAAATCACTTTGACTGCACGATGAACTCTGTTGACAGCGTACCAGCTGAAATTCAAGGCTGGCGCGACATATCAATTATTAATTTTTCCTCAAATGAAATTCTTCAATTACCCGACTCGCTGTGTTATTTACGTACAATAGTAACATTAAAAATAGACGATAATCAATTAAATTCACTGCCAGATGATATTGGACAGATGTCGAGTTTAGAAGAATTGATAGTGACTAAAAATTTCCTTGAATATTTGCCGTCTTCGATAGGTTTACTCCGTAAGTTGCATTGTTTGAATGCGGATAATAATTATTTGCGTTCGATACCACCGGAGTTAGGGAGCTGCAGTGCGCTGTCATTATTGTCACTGCGGTCAAATAATATAACGAGTGTGCCACCGGAAATAGGACACTTGTCATCGCTCTGTGTTTTAAATCTCGTAAATAATTGCATACAATTTTTGCCGGTGTCGATGCTTAACTTGAATAATTTAAAAGCTCTTTGGCTGAGCGACAACCAGAGCCAGCCGCTGGTGCCTCTGCAGCAGGAGTTCAATCACGAGGAAGACATGATGGTGCTGAGTTGCTTTATGTTACCTCAGAAACAGCGCAAGGAACTTGAACGTAAGTTGACACATATTTATTGTTGTTGAAAGGAATTTTTAAAGACTCGGTTGATTAATTTAAAAATGTTACGCTGCTAGTTGAGAGTGAGGTGGTGGATGAGGAATGAAAGGGTAAAGTATTAATTTTAAACGAGGTTTTGTCATTTGGTAAAAGATATTTTTTATTTATTTATGGTATTATTTTTTTTTTATCTGGGGTTTGTGTTTGTGTTGAAATTAAATAGAAATGGAGCAAGCAGTGGGACCAATTTCCGGTTCAATTGTTGGGACTGGAAGGAGAATTTGTTTTGCCACAGAATTAGAAACAGAGGTCCCGAGACAACTACATCGTGCACCTACCCCATATCCTAAAGAGCTTCGTAATTTGGCTCGACATGCGCGTAATCTTCATCATCAATCTATACACGATCAAAGAGTAAGTACATATAATTTTTAGTAAACTTGACAGAAATTTAATTACATTTGCTATGGAATATTTTTTTTTTAATTTTGCCAATAATTTTTTCTTGTTGCCGTAGAATTAGAAAATTTTTTTAATGATTTTTTAAATTAAGTGACAGCTCAATTTAAAAAAAAAAAATTTTACTCATGTAATAAATTTTAAAAAATAAAATAAAATAATTTTTTTATTCAGATTCATATGGAACGAGAAGGAATGATCAAAGAAGCTGTTGTAGCTAAAGCAGTGCCGATGATCAACAGCAGCATAAATCACAACTCATACCACGAAGTATGTAAATAATATACCAATAAACATAAATTAAAAATAATTTTAATTACTACTTTTATTACAGAATTCTTATCTAGTATCAAGAGATCAAAGTAACATTCAGCCGAACCAAATCGACGGCCCGAGTCCAGATTACTCTGAAGAAAGTCGTCCAGTGCTGGCACTGGAAAAGTCACCGGAAATCCGCGAAGCCAAGTGCATCCGTAACCCGCAAACTAACGAAAGTCTCTCACGACCGCCGACAATTGCGGACTACGTGAGCTCTACTTGGAAACCCGAGGAGTACTCGCGAACAAACACCGCCAAGATCGTAGAGTCCGAGAAGCTCGCAGAGGCTTACAAAAGTCCCACTGATTCTAACGGGATTGAGTCTTTGGGTAAAACGGGCAATGAAATCCCATTAGCGCCACCGCCTTATCACATTGCCGCGGCTTTTTCAAAGCAGGCCGCGTTTTTCCAACAACTGAATCGTCTTAACGCTGATGCTGATGGCAGAGGAATTGGAGGAGGCGGAATTGGAGATTGTGGTAGAGGAGGATTAATTCCGTACCATAATGACAATCATTTATCGAATTCATTTAGGAGTAAAGACAAACGCTTGATGAACATGAGCAGCAATAGCAATAACAATGATGATGTTGTTGATGGTAGCAGTAGTATCATCGACACGTCATCAATTATTAATGTTAATGATCAAGACAACCGTAATTTTATATTCCGTGAAGACAAACCCAGTAGGATACCGATAATGCGTAGTATTAAAAATCCCGATTGTTCTATTTCCCTGTCGGACAATGATTCGGTATCGATTAATGAAAGAAATGTTTATTCAAGTCAAGATGACTATGATAGATATCGAGATAAAATTCAAAGCGACATCAACACGCCGACCTCGCCAATCACTGGCAGAAAATATCGCAGTCCGTTATCGTCAGGTCACAATCAGCTCCGACATTCAGATCGCTCGTGGAGATTCAATGGCAATAAAGATGAAATGTCACCTTCACCAGTCACTCAGCAGCCTCCGTCGCAACAAACTGACATGCATGTTTACACCCCCTCACTTGATAATTCAATTGAATTACACAGTGATAAAAATAACTCAGGTCGTAGCACTCCTGTATCTGTCTCTATGTCTATGTCTAACAATATTAATTATTCATTAAATAATAGTGGCTCTGATATTTATAAATCTAAATCGAAAACAAAGTGGATGTTTGGTCAGCATAAAAATGTTAATGTGGTAATTCATATTTTTTAAATCATTTTTTATAGTTAATTTACAAATAATTTAATTATTTATTTTTTCGTTTCATTTCAGATACCAGTTAAAGTTAAAAAAAATCCTGGGCTTGGCTTTAGTATTGCCGGGGGCTTAGCAGGAAATCAAACTGTAAGATTTATTTTTATTTACTTAGTTTATTATTTTTTTTAATTTTAAAAATTAAGTCCTCTAGCGGATTTGTATTTATACGATAAATTTTCAGTATTTTTATCGTAACACTGCGATACTTTATTCTACATTAAACTGCCGTAATTTTTCGAAATACTGTAAATTACGATAATTACTGTAATTTAAATCCGCTAGGGTTGAGTCTTTATGATGAAAAATAAATGAATTATTCATTATTATTATTGATTTGTTTTAAAATAGGGAATAATAGTAACAAAAGTAAATCCAGATGGACCAGCACAAGGAACATTACGTCCCGGTGATAAAATCCTCGAAGTTGATGGAATTGATTTTTCGAATTCTGATCATGATCGTGCAGTTGCTATTTTAAGATCAACTGGCGACGTTGTTACGATGCTGATTAGCAGGCATCAGTAAGAAAAAAAAATAAGCGGGATATAATAATATTTAAAACAAGAAAAAAATTAATGGTGAGTTTGTCATGACAGTTCTTTAGATTAATTTTTGTTTTTAATTAATTGTTTTCCAATCTCAACATTAGACTGAAAAAGTATTTTCCGTACTCCGCATAAAATTATCGCAACAATTTAAAATAAAATTGTGATAACTTTACTTAAAAAAGTAAAAAACAAAAAAAAAAAATTTTAAATAATATCTGAGTATTTAATCAATTGTGTTTTCCATAAAGTGCACAAAACAAAATGTACCTTTTGTATTTTCAAATGATAATAATAATAATACTAATTATTATTATTGTTATTATATATATATATATATATATATATATATATATATATATATATATATATATATATATAAATATATACATATATCTACTACGGAGGATTTAGTTTTTGTACTCAAAAAAAAAAGAAAAAAATATTTCAATCCATTATAAACTTTATTATTATTATTAGGAATATTAATTACTAAATTCAATATAAATTAGCATGCGCACATTAGTTACACGCACATATTTATATATTTTTCTCAATACTCACTAATTTAAACTAAATTAATAGTTTTTTTTTATTTTACTATAAAACTATTTTATTTTTTCATCTCCAGATTAGCGAGTGATTAAATAAAATAGTAATTTAATTTATTAATTAATTAATTAATTATGATAATAAATTAACAAAATAAATATATTGTATATTATTATATACAAAAATTTACTTTAAGAGAAATAATAATTAAAAGTCAAAGATAAATGAAAGACAAATGCCAAGAAAAATTATAAATGAAAATATTCTTCTATGTGCCGTAATTTATAAATATTTAAAAATTAATAATAATATTAAAAAAAAAAGAATATAAATTATAATAAACTGTTGTCAAACAATTAGATATTTATATCACTGGTTGAAATGCAATTGTCGGTAATAAATCCAGGAGATATTTAATTAGCAGGTTGATTTAAATTTAAATTTTTTTGCTGGTTCATTTTCTTTGACTGATTATTTGACTACGGGTTGCATTTGAAATTTATTTGGGCTTCAGAAATTATTTTTTTATTTTTATACGGCACTTATTGTTTGATTAAATACAGTCAACTACCCGATAAGCCTCTTCCCTCAATCGGGAGTTACTGAGTCCAAACAACTTCCCCACTTAACCACTCTGAGGAGTTTCGTACCAGAGAGCCCGTTATAAGCCTCCGTTAAAATTCTCTAAATTATAAACTAACAACAGGAAAAATGGACAAATTAATGATGAAAATTTACTGTCTATCTTT
This sequence comes from Microplitis demolitor, assembly GCF_026212275.2. NCBI lineage: Eukaryota > Metazoa > Arthropoda > Insecta > Hymenoptera > Braconidae > Microplitis > Microplitis demolitor. The sequence goes on along the minus strand of NC_068549.1, from coordinate 2,265,580 downwards.
CGCGGATAATAATTCAATCATTATTAAGTAAAATATAATTTATTGTTGGTAATTGTAATGATGAATTATATTAAAAGCTTCTGTTACAATTTAAAAGTTTTATTGAGCATTAAGTTGATCAACAAAATTATTATTTTAATTATTACTGTAATCAATACCGTTATCATTATAATTTTTTTTCATTATAATTATTATTAGTGTAAAAAGATAAGTATTTATTTTAGCGCCATAAGCACCAGGAAAATCGGGATAGTCGCGTATGTAACAAAATGTTAATATGACGTTTAAAATTATATAAAATAAAAGTGGCTTATAACGGGTAGTCGGGAACAAAACTAAACGCACGGTAGTGGGAAGACTGAAATTCTAATAAAAATTTCCCTGCGTCCCCCAGACCAGGCTTATATCGGGTAGTCGACTGTATTTAAAAGATCTCCTGGTAAACTATTATATAGTAATAAAAAAAAAAATTCTAACGTGGTTGTTCTCGAGAATAAAATAATAAACTTGTACCTAAAACTTATGCTAAATAATCAAAGTCACTAATTTTTAAAAATATAAATTGAGTGACTGAAAACTATAAGACTAATCCTTGCATATAAAAGAGAGAAACAAAATAATTAATAAATAAATTATTTAATATTAAATAATAAAAAAAAAAAATTAATAACTTCCCAGTGATACGATAGATCTAAGTAGCTTTTCTGTTATTTAAATGATAATTTAATAAATTATAAATATTTAAAAATTAAATTTTCGACAACAGTCGATCAGACTTCGTTGTTAATGTATTGATTAATGTATTGTATTTGTTTTTGTTATTAATTGATACATTAATGATGAAGAGTAGTGGAGAGAGAACAAATTGTCGTGTATTTATCTATAGCAATAATAAATAAATTTATTTTATTTAATAACAAAAGCGTAATGCTGCCATAGCTAAACGTTCCATTGGTTTCTCTCTTATTATTATTATTATTTTTATTATTAATTATAAAATAAGTAATTATGTGGTTGCGATATTACTCATTTCTGGTTGTAGAATATTGTTGGTTGGTTTTTTTCAGTCTTTTTTTGGTTTTCAGGATATTCTCAGACAATATCCTTTAGTTTTTTTAAATTGTCTGATGACCGTATCTAAATTTTATTAATTAATTAAAAAAAAGTCAAAGCATTGATTGAAAAGAAGTAATCGGACTTCGTCTAGAGAGAGACTGAACTTTGAAACTGTCCCCACTACGATTATTTCTAAACTGCGCATGCGTAAAAAAAAGTGGGAGAATATTTACACAGAAGACCTAGAGGAGTAAAACCGAAAACACCCGAAGTGAGTTCACGAGAAAATTTGACGACGAGGTATAGATTTAAAAAAAAATTAATTAAAGTTGTCATCAATTAGCAGCCAAATAAAATTTGGTAAATAAATTTCAGTTTTCATCTCAAAACTTAGTGGAAATTTATTTAGCTTCCGGTTTTCACTCCTACTTTGGGTGTACTATGAGGTTTCTCCCACTTTCTTACGCATGCGCAGTACAGCAATAATCGGTAGAGGGGGTAATTCGGAAGTTCAGTCTCTCTCTGGGAGAAGTTCATGTTATCTTTTTTCAATTGATGCCTTAATTTTCTTGGAAACTGATTCATACAATTTTAATACGGTTGACAGTAAAAAGTTACTGAATATTTTCAAAAATTGGAGGGTACTGTCTGAAAATGTACTTAAATTTTATGTATACACTGCAGATTTATTCAAAAAATTATTACTTGGTAGAATTCTTCATTTTATAGAAAATATATATTTATATATTTAATTTCAATTATAACTGAAATCAAAAATAAAATTAAGGTTCGGTAGCCTGGGGTTAAAATCTGAAATTTCGAAAATCTATTTATATATTTTTCAAAAATTAATTCGCTGGTGTTTCACTAATTAAAAATAATTTTTTGAATCAATCTGCAAAAATTGAAAAAGAAACAATAATTTTTTGGTTCAAAATATGTGACTGCATAAATACCAAAAATAGATGGAAGTATAATTTGTGTCACAAATAATTATAAATGCGAAATGTTATTGATTAAAAATAAAAGGATTAATAAAATAAAATAATAAATAAACAAAAAGCAAAAAAAAGAAAGCATTTAAAATGTTTAAAACAATAGATGACTAGTCATATATTCGTCGTTCCTCGTGGCCCGATCTATATGTATAACAAAATATATTATATTTATAATATGTATACTCTTTTAATAATAATAATACGAGGTCAAGTAATATCCTCGTGTGGATATAGTTGTTGAGTCTTTTAGAGCTCTATAAGAGATTAATATTCAAAAAAAAATCCACGGGGTGATTAAAAATACTCAAACTTCTCGATCAAAATAAAATTTTTAAAAAAATTACACAGAAAAAAAAGAATTTCTTAGTGAAAAAAAATTTTACTCATCCAGATAAATTTTTTGAATTTTCAATTGAAACTCAAAATTTTCTTGGCGTGATAGAAAATTTTCTTGAGTTAAGAGACAATTTTTTGGGGTAAGAAAAAAATTTCTTGCGCTAAGAAATTTTTTCTAGTCCTAAGAAAATTTTAGTCTTGATTTCATAATAAAAAATTTTTCTTGCACCAAGAAATTTTTTTTTTCTGTGTACAGATAAACAAATAATGTTTTGACATAAGAATTAAATGGCAAAAAAATATTCTGTAAATAAAAAGAGGGTGACAATGCTCTCGATCAATACCTCTTCTACTTCAAACTTGACAGACTGACTATGTTTTTTGGATGATTTGTATCTAAGTAGATAGTTTTAAATCATGTTAGAATTTTAAATATTATTATTATTATAAATATTAATATTATTATAAATAATAAATAAAAAATAACAGTAACTATTACTTAAATCTATGGTTGATTAATAAAATATATTGGAAAATGTCATGTCATGAAACGGGTTTGGATGTAAATAAATATTTAAAAAATATATGTCTATATATAAATATAAATATATTAATAAGTCTCGTACTTGATCCTTTATATATTTATAACAAAACGTTTTGAATATTGTTGCGGTTTGTAGACTTTAATTATTTAGTAAATTACAGCATCAGAAGATGGGGATTTTCTACATAAAATTTCCATTGATTTGAAAATCGAGCCACTGTGGCACCGTCGACAACCCGGTGATCAGCTGCCCAACTTACGCAAACAATATTTGCTGGTGTTACGCTTCCTTTGTTATCAAAACGTGGTAATTTTTGTACTTTGCCAATCACACCAATTATTATTTGCGGTGGAAGGATCATTGGCTTCGCGTATGTTCCCCCAATCTGTAATTAATTTATTCATTTATTTAATTATTAATAATTAAACTTCTGACAGCTCATTTATGACTGCTATAATTACTCTAAAATAAAACTACAGAGAAAAATTTACGAATCTTTATTATGCTGTCAATTAAAAAAATTATCTTCCACTATAATTATTATTGAGCCTGGGAAATTTTTGAAATCTCTACAATCCTATTTTAGGCAACTCAACTTCCTGTTTCGTTTTACCGACAGTATAATAAAATTCATACATTTTTTTCTGTTTCTCCAGTAAAATTTACCGAACATGTCAACGTAAGAAATTCTCTCCCCCATAAAATACCCGCTATTTTTCAAACTTTTAAAAAAAAGCGACTATGAAATCTATAAAGAAATTTGAAAAACAGTTAACTCTAAGGAAAAACTCCAAAACTTCCCGCTCTTGCTGAACTCAGGAGTCTAGATTTTCTATAGAATTTCTAAGACGACGATCCTGATAAAAATTAAGGCCTCAGAGGTTAAAAATCACGACCAATTTAAAATATTAGATCTTTTAAATTAAAAAGAGCTAGAAACTGAGTAATTTACTCCAGTACAAAAAATATTTAAAATTTTTCTGTTAATTTTTAACGTCAATTTAACTTGAACTCCTTTTTAATATTTTTTAAATTCATAAATATGACTAAGATATCTGTAATTATTAATTATTAATTATTAATTATTAATTATGATTATTATGTATGAACTCACAGCTCCAATATTAGACAAAGTAAAAGTACCACCAGTGACATCAGCAATTGGGAAGGCGGCTTTCTGACCCAGTGCTTGGAGCCGATTAAGTTCCTTGGCGATATCAATAATCCCCAGATTCTGTACATCCTTGATATTGGGAACAATTAAGCCTTGTGTTGTGTCCATAGCTAAGCTAATATTATGAGTTTTGAATATTTTTAGTGCCTGTGCTTGTTCATCGAGCCATGAATTTAATCTCGGGTATTTTTCCAATGCCTTTGACGTCGCCTTAACAAAGAACGGAGTAAATGACAATGAAATTCCGTGGCTCGTCTTTAGATAATCCTTTGATTCATTACGTAGCTCCAGTAACTTGGTCACGTCGCACTCGTCGGAATAAACGAAGTGGGGAATACTCTGCAATAAATAACAAACGTGGGCAAATTAAATATTAAATTCAAAATCAATAAACCAAAGCGATTTGTTAAGACCAAAACCCACCCGAGACTGCGACATAGTTTTCCACATGTGCTTCTGATAACCCATCAGAGGAACAATTTCTTCGTTGTCCCTCCTCTCCTCACTTTTATTCGCTCCTCGGTTATCGACATTCTGAGGTTTAATAAATTTACCAGCTTCCAAGTAAGCTAAAATATCTTCCTTAAGAACTCTGCCGGCTTTTCCCGTTGCCGGAACGTCTTTAAGGTCAATATTACTCTCGGCAGCCAGTCTTCTTACTGCTGGTGTCGTAAGGACTTTGGTGTTGTTATTATCTTCCCCTTTATTCACCTCGGAAAGTTCATTTGCAGCCCCTTGTATCGGCTCCTGTTTCTTAGTAGCTATTGTTTCTTCATTGACACCGACAACTTCTTGAGAATTGTCATCTGGTAACTCGATATCAACTAAAGCATCTCCAACAAGTGCTACATCGTCGACTTTATAATGAAGTGCTTTAATTTGCCCGTCGTAACGACTTGTTATTGTTACTGATGCTTTGTCACTTTGTACTTCGCAGATATTGTCAAACTGTGATACTTTATCTCCTGGTTTTACAAACCTATTATTATTATTATTATTATTATTTTTTTTTTTATTCAGTAGCTTTAATAAATTATTTAAAAAAAAAATCAATTTTTTAAAATAAAAGTCATACTTTAGTAGATATTTTTTATTTTGAATTGATTGATGATTATACGGTGATATGAATTAAAAAATAACCCATAAAAAATTGCCCATAAAAAAATAACCAATAAAATTTCTCATAGTAAAATTTCTTGAAAAATTACTGATGGAAAAAATACTCTTAAATAAATTAACATAAAAAATTACTCAATAAAATTACCAACGTAAAATGTATCACTATAAAATAACCCATAAAAATAATCCACTACAAAGTAATCCATGAAAAATTACCCACAGTTGAGTAACCCATGACAACATACCCCATAAAAATGACCCACTACAAAATAACCCATGAAAAATTACCCACGGTAAAATAACCCATGACAAAATAACCCAGTAAACAATATGGGCAAGTATTTAATTAATTAAATTACTTTGCCATGGGTAATTTTAAAAGCATATGATATTACGATGACTTTAAAATAATTAAAATAATTTACCATTCTTTAACAATGACTTCTTTAATTCCCTCGCCAATATCTGATAATTTAAATGGAATCACTGACCCATAATTTATTGAACTTACTGACAATAATCTGCTACCTCTACCCTAAAATAAAAGTAAATTAACAATTAAAAAAAAATAAAATAATTGCTTATTAAAACTGAATACTTACCAATTTAATAATTGGAAAAAATCTAGCTGTCCAGGCCATAGAATTTAATAAAATAATTATGTAGTATTAATACGTACGAGTCTGACTGCTGTTGATATTAAATTAAATTTATTCATAAACACATCACACTTTCGTAATACTGATAACCACACTCTGTCTTAACTAAATCGCGATTCCGATTAAAATTAGCTCTACACAATAACTTTTTCTGATCCCAATTATCAAATAATTCCGCGCGCTTAAAATATTCGAATTATTAAAATTTAAATTTCATAAATCAAATTACTCCAACATTAAAATAACAAATGACTTAAACAATTATTGTTAAATGTAAATAAATGCTTGACCTTAATGAACATCCAAGTTATCTTCATGTTTAAATTAACGATACGGGTGTACAGTGATAAAGTATTACATTAGTGACTTTTTTTTTTTTTTCGTGTATGTTGGTCGTATATTTTTTATTTTTAAACCATTTTATTTACAATTTAACTCAAACTTATATACTCTCATAACTTTTATAATTAAACAATACATTTATCGTTATTTTATTTTAGTTTTAATTCTCTTTCCAGTGCATTATTATTATTATTTATTATATTTATTGATACTGATATAAAGTGTCTTTAAATAAATTGCAATTATTATTGCAATTATTTTCAAAAAAATATTTTTTTAAAATAAATTTTACTAGGCCTCAGACTAGATTTGTTTTGTAAATAATAATTAACAGTTAACATAATTAATCATTAATAATTTTAACAATTATTTAAATCAATTAATTAATAAATAAAGTAAAATTTAAATATAAATCATTTATATAAAATTAACACTTATTAATTAATTAAAAGTCTTTAAGAAAAATATTAATTATGAGAAATTTTAAAAAATTAATTAATAATCAGTTTATAAATTATTGCAACATAAATTTATCATATATTTTAATTTTAAAAACTATCGATTTTATTATAAAAAATTTCGCGGTTTAAAAAATTTATATTTTGCCGCCAAAATTTTTTTTTGCATAAAAAACTTGTAAGAAAAAATTTTTTAAATAAAAAAAAAGTATTTTGCAATAAATAATCGATAGCAATTGATAATTAACTTTTTTTTTAATTAAAAAAAATTTCTCATAAATAATTAAAAAAAAATTAATTATAAAATTTAATAAAAACAGTTTTAAAATAATTTTATTGACTATACAAATAGGCCTCGAGTATTTCGATAACTTGAGTTGCATTTGCATAAATTTATCTGATACTTTATATTATATATATTTTTTATATATTAATAATAATAAATCGCTACTTGAAACTACATTATTAATTAATGAACGATGATAAATAATGATAAGAGTCAACAACCAAGTAACGAGACAACAATGACATAGATGAACAATTGAGTAGAACATGTATACGTATTCATATATATATACATATATATGATAACAAATACAACAGAATCTGTTATTGTATTTTATCTTTTATTTAATGAAAATCTTTGGTAGATATATTTATTAATATATATATTTATATTGTAAATCTTGCATTCATTCATCGAAAATTATTTGATAATTTAAGTGTAGTTGACAGGTGTCTATAAACGTTCGAAATTCTTTAGCACGTCGACAATTTTAGGCTTTTTATTTTGTTAATTTAAATATCTTTTGAAGATAAACAGTTACACTGTCAAGTCTTTTTATCTTAAGTTATTTTTTATGTTTTATTGACTAGGTCTATAGTCTGTCGAGTCTTTATTTATTTATTTAGATATATATATATTTATAATATGTATTTGTATTTGTATTTATATATTTATAACTGAGCGACTTGTTCAGAAGCGTTCGATGACTGTGAAATTTCCGTAACGCCGGTAACTCCCACTGAGGTTTGAACGACAGCACACAATGCACTACGTAATGGTACATGTTCGCTGCTCATCTCACAACCGGTATCTGTAAATAGATATCAGGGTGATAAGTATCAGTAAATTTATACTGTCAATTGTACTATCAATCTGGGGAAATTTATTTTACTTTTACTTTAGTTTTACATCAACGGTAAATTTTATTTTATTGACATGATTAGACTGTGTCCATTTCAATTGCCATTTTTTTTTCTTTTATTACTTAAAGTAAAAGACCTAGTACTCGATCACTCCATGAATTTGTATATCTATATTTACTAAATCCTACTAAATTCAAAATTTTGAGGCAAAAAAAAATTTTCGCGCCAAAAAATTTTATCTTTTCAGTATCTGTATAATTATTCAAATATAAGAGATTAAAAATTTTTAGTCTTGTCTATTAAAAATATTTTTTAAAATTCATACTTGAAAAATAATCGACTTAATTATTTTTAAAAATGGTTAAAAATTCAAAATCAAAATTTTCTAAATCAAATTAGGTAACAATGACTTAAAATATTCAATTTTTATTTACTAAAATTTGTAACGTGATAAATTTAAAATTATTAATGAATAGAAAAAATAATTAATAAAATAAAAATTTGAAAAAATGGGCATTTAAAAAATTTTGAAATTGACAAGTGCATTTTTTATAAATATTATTTTTTAAATTATTTACTCTATTTATTTAAAATTTTAAATTTGTCTGATGTTTAGAGTCTCTATTATAGAGACTAGAAATTAATTTATGACGAGAGAATTTATATCTCTAGTATTTTAAATTTGTTTACATATTTAATATTGAGATAATATCAATTAGTACTTATACTTATTGCTTGCTTGCACATAAATTAAAAGATGTCTTCAACAAAAAAAAAAAAATGGCCGCTTAATTAGTTCCGATTTCGTAATGATTTAAAAAAAGATGCATTTGAAATCTCGCGCCGAACACTTATCGTAAATTTAAAAACTAAACTGTCGCAGTTCAAAAATTCTCTAAATGTATTTTCTAAAAGTATCATAAATATTTTCAAATTAAATTAAATAATTTTCAGCTAAAATATTTTTTATGTTTGTAAGTGTAAATTTAGTGAGTTTTAAAAAGTTATCTCGGGACACTAAATTATTTTAGATTTTTTAAAAGTTCGAAGTTGATATTGTGTCTAAAGTTTTATCTGAAGTTAAATAATAAAAAAAATAAAGTGAGTTATCTTCATTAGCTTTAAGAAAAGTGTATGAGAGTGATATTACCCGGGAGCGACATTTAAAATTTATAAAATCGATGCTCGCGCTTACTTTCGATAGACTTTTATAGGGAACTAAAATAACCAGAGCGAAGCTTTTAAAATTAATAATTACTTTCTTGACAACGTACGTCGTTAGATTTAAATGTCTTTTAGCCTTCAAAACGTAATTTTTTTATTTTTTTTAAATTTCAAATAATAATAGTGCGCAGTAATGAAATTTGATAGTCGGGCAACGTTTGAGTAAATAAAAATTTTTAATTTGAAATTTATAACCTAAAATTAAATAATGGAAAGTACTTGACATAAAAATTAATATACTCCGGATAAATGTCATTAAAAAATATAAAATTATTTTAAATTAACACAGAATTTTATTACGGTGATTTAAATAAGTCGAGGGCGTCTTAAAATTAATTTATGCTGCTACTAAAATCCATCAACTTCTCATGACACCGTAAATAAATTATTCAAATAATTAAACTCAGTTACGTTAAGTCTTGAAAATAATTTAAATATCAAACGTCATAATAATAATAATAAGTGTTTAAAATAAATATGCGCTATATTTTTTAATAAATATATATAAATTATTACAAATAATTTTTTAAAAAGTTTGCATTTAAAATATATGATGACTTGAAAATTCAAATTTGGCGCTCGGTAAGTTTTGAACGTTCAATTTTATGATATTTGTTTCTGGATACTTTTATAGCAAAGTATTAAATTTTATGTAAAATTATGTGAAACAGATAATTTATTTATAAGAAAAAGTAGGCATCAAAAATTTTAGCTTCATAAAGTAACGCGGCGGTTAAATTTAAAAACTGAAAATATTTGAAAAATTCAGTAATAATTACACTTTCAAATGATAATTTTATTAAATGGAATCCTGAATAGCAAATTTTTACAGCTTAATTAAGAAAAATGATTTGCTACATATTAAGTATATCTATTATATATTAGTTGATTCAAATTATTTTGAATTTCAAATTTTTTTGAATTATCCCAAATCATTTTTCTTAATCGCGGCAGTTTCAAATTTACTTTTTACGCGATAATTTAATAAACCAGCAATTATTATTTGAATCTGTAATTTTTCTTGTTTTTTTTTTTCAAAAAATTACTTGATTTAAATTCGAATATTAGTGCAGTAGCAATGACATATTTTTTTGAATTGAGTAAATTATAATTCCTCATATACATTTATATGAACTATATAAATATGAATTTGATCCTACAAATATATTTTCTCATTTTAAATAATTTTTAATTTCCTTGAAGCGCGGCAGGAAATTTTAACAGCAATCCCTAAATCACAATAAGCGACCCTAAATTTTTTAATTAAAACCTAATCCTTAAGGTGATTTTTTTTAATTTTTAAAAGAAAAAGTAGTAATTTTTCCAGACACTGATATATTTGCATATATTTATCTACTATTGATAGTAAATAGATTTTAATAATGGACTACAATACCGCAGCTAAATGTATGCATAATAATATATGTTTATACAAGCTCATATTTGCCGTTACATGCATGGCAATATATGAAAGATATCATCAAACCCCAGTTTTTTTTTTTCCCGGGCGATTGTAAATAAATTATTATCATTACGAAAATAATAAGCTTCATTAGTCCATAAAATATAAATGTCATTTAGATAAAAGCGATGTATATTTTATTAAATGGACGAAATTTATTGGAGTACTAAATAGAGTCAAATTTGCATTCGCCAGAGTAATGACACTTGTAATTGTGTTATTCAAATTGTAAATTTAAATTGCATTGATATAAAAATTAAAAAAAAAATATGATAATATATGTTACATAAAATCTAGACTTAGATAAAAATATTAAAAACCCAGAGCTTAATAAAAAAATAAAATATGAAATACACACGCGATAGCTTCATGTTAAATAACAAGTAAATGCATGCAACACATATCACGTCATTAAAATTACCCGTCAGTTAAACGTCATAATTTTGAATTAAATGGATCAACAGATAAAATAATTATATTATAAATAAAAATAAAATTAATTTACGTGTTATATGAAATCGTCGAGTTTTGGTCTAGGTCTGGATCTGGGTCTGGGCTTGGATTAATGCGAAGAAAGAAAAAAATTAAATTTAAAATGAATATGAAATATTTATGAATAAAAAAAAGAAATACTTACATTTAGCAACGGATGAAGTACCAGCACTGCTTCCTTGTTTTTTAAATGTACTACTACCCATTGTTACTTTACCCCGTATATTTTTATCTGGTTGGAAGACTATGATATATACTTTAGGCGAATACAAACACACTAATGTCACTGATGCGCTTAAACTTATGGCAACACAGAGTGTCGTTATTTGTATTTCATGTGCATTACCGGTGCCAAAGTAAATCGGCACGAACGCTAACCATATTATACATGTTGTGTACATTGTGAAACCGATAAACTTACTCTCGTTAAAGTTTTCAGGTATTTTTCGCGTTTTCACTGCATAAACTGTTGCTATTACTATTAAAAGCGCGTTATATAGCTGAGAAAATAAAAAACTCATGTCTTGTATATTGCACTTAAGAATAACTTGACGGCGATCTGGGTAGAAGTGACGAGTACCCGCGGGCTCGACTATCATCCACACGAGGGTTAGCATCACTTGCAGTCCTATAAGGAAGGTCGCAATGCACACCTGCGACCGCGGGCTGATGTACTTGGGACGAACCGCAGATCTTGATGCCGAGTCGAAGATCCTCGCGATTCTAAACAAAATTTAGAACAAAATCATTAGCATTTTCTCGTTCTCCATCTGATTTCCTCTAGTTTGAGTACCCACATCCATATATTTGGGTTACAAAAAAAAATTTTCATTATTATGATAATCAAATAATTTTTTTTTTTGCGAAATTTTGATAGAGAGACAGTCTACGGTCTAGATTAGGCGACTGCGAGTAAAATGAGTACCCACATCAATATTTTTGAAAAAAGTCTAAATTGACAACAATTTGGTAATTTGTAGTGACAATTAAATTCGTTAATAAATAAGTTGAAGAAATATATCGATGTGGGTACTCATTTTACGCGGAAATTTGTCAACTACTCAGTGACCGTGTTTATTTTTCGGTAAAAATTATCTTAAAATTTTTAGGTGTCAAATTTAGTTTTGGTTACCTATTAGTTTTGGTCAACAGCGCTCCATAGACGGCGCTGAAACTAACGCCTACACCGAACCTCTGGAGTACACATGTAGCAAAAGTTGGCTGGGCAAGCAGAACAAAAGTATTTAAATAACAAACAAGTACACCCGCAAGTAATATAATTGTCAATTCACGACCCGAGGCTCTGACAACCGGAGTACTGCGGTGATGAAACATCAGTCCAGCGACTGCGAGTGTGACAATGATACCCAGACACGATATCACTGCCGGTGCGATCGCGAAGGCACTGTCCCATCTTATGTATTTTACCGGGAGCGCATAGCAGCCACGTTTGTCTGGATGCGGCCAGTATCCAGGACTGCACTCTTTACAAGTGGTGTCATCATAAACGTATTCGTATTCCTCACAGCGATCGCACACCCAGCAACAGGTATCTCCCTGTTGCTTGCGAATCATTCCCGATTCGCAGGGTAACGAACACACCGACGTTGGAATACTGTCAGCTCCTTTTGCCCACACAAATTCGTCAATATTTATACTCAATCCGTTGTACCACTTTCCCACGACCTTAAACATTTTACAAAATCACAACACAGTTAGCATCATTTAGATACTTTAAATATTATCAATAAATAACTTACTTGATAGTTGTACCCATTACTAATATTAGGATCATTTTTACGAAAATTAAGGATTTCATATCTCGCGAGACCGTCGCCGTGTTCATCAAATTTCACTTCACTGCCAGCAGAATCTGTAACAAAATATTATCTGATTATTATTATTGTTATTTAAATTAGCAAATCCATATTCACAAGCTTACATAACAGCTTACTGTGCGTATATTAAATTTGCTATATATATGTATATATATATATATATATATATATATATATATACATATTTTAATTTGTCAACGTCCTTATTATTTATAATATAACTCCTAGAGGTCTCTCACCAGTATAAGGTCATATATTCTCGAGTTACGGAATCAATGCACGTGTTTCTGTTTTCCTCTCACTTTACATCACTTAGTTTACAATTTTTTTTTTTTTTTTTTTTTTTTTAATATTTAACTACAAACTCTAACACCAGCTTTATTATGCAGAGTTTAATTCTGTTGCCGAGAGAAATCATAGATATATATGACCAGTGTAAATGTATAACTAAAAGCTTGGAATTTATTTTGAGACACTTGACCTTCAATCGTTGCTGCTGGATCAAATGATAAAATTAGATGCTTTGTTACGGGATATATTTTATTATATGAACAATATCATATTTTATTTGTTGAATTTATAAGACGACAACTCTTATATTTTTTTTTTTTGAATAAAAGAACTATGGCTTTATTGATTTAAGTTGTTGACATCAAATTGTTAGGTGGGTAACGTTTCGTTAAATATTTTTAACATCTTCAGACTCAATTTTTTAATTGACATCCTTTTTATGATAAGTTTATTAATTTTTAGCAATTAAGTTTACATCTTTTATTCATTTAAAAATTGGGTTTGATGTTAAAAATATTTATTGAAACTTTACCTTCAATGTAATAAATTGATGTCAATAGAGTAGATCAGTGAAATCGTAGTCGCTTTGTTTAAAAATTATTATTATTACACGGTAAAAAATCGGGAGTGATTGCGGATTTTATTTAAATTCGAATTCACTCCGTTTCGGAGTAAAAAAAAAATCACTCGGTATACGGAGTTAGTAGGGAGTTTGTTTTTTTAGCGGAGTAATTCGGAGTGGTCTGGATTTTATTTCAATCTGCATTAACTACGATTCGGAGTTTTTTTAGTATTAAAAAAAACTCCCCAGAGTAAATTTCACTCCAAGGGGATTAAATAAATTTGTTTCGCATTCACTCTGAATTTAATTCGCGTTCACTCGTCAAATTTTTGTAAAGTATACTATTATTAGTAATAATAGTAGTAATAGTTGCAGTAGTAGTAATAGTTGCAGTAGTAGTAATAGTAGAACGGCTGCCCAAATTTAAACCACAGTAAGGGACAAATTTTTCAAAATCGGGTTTTTATTATTTTTGGATTCAGTGTTTTGTGAACATGATTCAATTTATGTTTCAAAAATTTTATTATTATCAGTTATTGTGTTTTAAAATGGAGAGTATCCAAGTAGTAGTAGTAGCAGCAGCAGTAGTAGTATGATTATTATTATTATTATTATTAAAATTTCTTACAAGATCTAAAAGCATTAAATATTAATTTAAGGATAAATCCTCTTCTGTAAAAGGTTTCAGAGTACAAAGAAGATTACTAATTATCTTAAATATTTAAATCACTATTTTACCTTTATCTCAAAATAAAAATATGCTGAATTCTAATAACCCTTTAAATTATTATTATTTTTTATTAATAATAATGATGAAAAAAAAAATAATAAAATAAATTAGCATAACAATAATAATAATACACAGCTGTATAAAAATATGTATATGTATATATTTATAAAAATGATCATTAGTATTCAAGTCACGAGCTAAAATGTATCTTGGGATATTTCAAAAGGGATTTTCCTTGACAACCTTGTCCCTAGTTTATTTTCCGATTATGTATCTTGCCACCCTGATCCTGCACAGCGACACTCGTATAATATATTATATATATAAAATAAATAATTCTCACGGCAAATGTATATGGGTATCATACGTGATGATATATTTTTATATTTTTCTTCAAGATTTTTATATGCGAGACATCCTCCATTAGATATTTATATTTATATGGACGATAGTTATGGGCCGCAATTTAGCCCGGAATAATAAACGGCAGCGAGCGATTTTCCATAGCCTGGGATCGATAGTCTTTGGATATTGACGTGTAACTAGATAGACCTGCTGCGTGGTACTCTAGTCATCTTCTCAAGGGCTGAGACATACCGAGAAGCATATCGCTAAAGTGAGCCAACTAGTTTATATTCACCTCTTTACTCACGTTTTCACACTTGAATCGTCCTCTTCAACCTTTCTACGTATTATCTCCTATTCACTTTTACTATTATTATTATTTTTAAAAATAAATTTATCGGGAGTACATATAAATTTTATTTCATTTCAAAGTCACTCCTTCTGAGTTCCGGATTCAAAAAAAAAAAAAATTACTCCCCATACAAATTAAATACTGAGTTTTTTTAACGGAATCATGTAAATTTTATTTTAATCCGCATTTACTTCAATCCGGAATTCAAATTTTTTTAAATTTCCTTTTTGGAGTAAATTTTACTCCGGGTGGATTACAAAAAAAAAATCATCTGTTCCACATTCTTTAGATTTAATCCATATTTACTCCGATCCAGAATTTTAATTTTGAAAAATTCTCCTTTGGAGTAAATTTTACTTTGAGTAGATTTAAAAAAAAATTCATCCTCTTCGTACTCTCCGAATTTACTCCATAAATTTTTTACAGTAAAATTACCCTAAAAAAAATTTTAACGATTTTTAAAAATAATTATCTCGAAAAATTATAAAATATAAAAAATTTACAAGACTCGAGTCCAAGTAATAAAAATTTCTGTTCTCAAAATTATTTAAAAACAATAAAATCCTGGCTGACAAAAAATCCAGTGTCCGTATCGATTGTTAAATAAATTTATTTATAAATTACTTTTATTTAACTTGATCTTAAAACATAATAATAATAATTATTCTTCACAAACCACCAAAATCTCCAGATAAATTTATAAATTTATTAAAATCAATATTTTCCCGTCCGCCCTACGCCATAAATATATCTGCTGTAAAGAATAATAAATGTCCCGAAAAAAATGAGCAATGACAGTAATAGAATAACAAAGAAATAAATAATTTATCTCACATATATATAAATATATAAAAAAAAAAAAATTAAATAAATGAGCTCATTATTTCCAGCATCTTATCGATCCCAATAATTATTATCACTCCGATTGTTATTATAACGTCGGCACGTCATGATAGAATCATTAAAAACATAATAAACAACATCTCTCACCTGTGAACGACACGTTGAGTAGATAGTTCTTATAGAAGATCCCCTTGTCGTAATCGATCATCGCTTGACAAAGCCCCTTACCCTTACAGAGATCTTTTTGTAAATTGTTAAGTGCCAGTGCAAAAGCGTACACTGCGTCAACTACAAATTGTACTTTAGACTCTTGCTCGTATCCCTTTGACGGCGACAGTCGTAATTTCGACGAACAAATATTTATATTTTTACTATTATAATTATTACTACTATTATTATTATTATTATATTTTTTAATTATCACAGGTTGATTTTTTGGTAGTGTGCAGTCAAAAACATCTTCCCAGTATTCGCCGAACCACGGATTACGTTTATTTATTTGAGGTGTCAGAGATTGCATGTAGTCGTCAAAACTGGGTATGGTTTTGGACTGGAGCTCAACGGTAATGGCACCCTCTGCTTCGTCTTCAATACCCTCGACTAATTTGTTTTGCCGTCCCCAGCCGTCGCTCGCAATCCATTGGAACGGCTGAGTTATGTTTGATCGACGTGCTGCCTCTAATATTCTCCGTGCATCTTCGGCGCGTGTGAAGAGCACAACAGCACGGGCATTTGATTTCTTAGATAGACGTTGAATAATACTGTCAAAATCTTTATCATCTGCGGCACTTGGAACTTTTTCGGCTGCTGCTATACATACATTACGTTCCGTTGCCTGACGGGTAAATACCTGTGAATAATTTGTAATAATTAATATTTCGTGTAGGGAATGGAGTAAAGGGAGAGAGTAAGGGAGTATGGAAATTGGATCTGAGGACAAGGAACTGGGTTAGAAAGGAATAGGGCATGAGTTTAAGGAGTTTCTGTAATACAAAAGCTCAAGTGGAATTTGATTAAATTAACTATTCATACGTTTTCACGCTTCAGTTGTTAACCTAAACCCTGGATTTTGTCCTATGATTTTTACCCGTTTTATTTTACCGCTAGTCGAGTGTTTGAACGAGTGAATTTTAATTACTTTTTTTTATCGACGTGTCACGGTTTTGGAAAACACAAAATAGACATGCGAAAAAAAGGGTCAATTTTTTCACGTCATTAATTTAGGAAATTGACAGCCATTTTTTTCAAAAATTTCATTTTATCTTATAAAGTAGAGATGGAAATAGACTTAATTTTTTTAGCATCGGCTTTAGAATACTCAAGAGAGCTTTATCAAAAATCCTTGTTAGTTAATTATTCAAAACTTATTAAGAAGATTAACACTCATCGCTGTCTATTAAGCAACGGAGTCTGGTTATTAAAATATTTAAATCGGCTCATTGATAAAATTTAAATATTTAGTTTCTATAAGCCATTGACCAAATTTTTAATTAATAGATTAATCAACTTTTATCATAATCATAATTGGAGTAAAATTTACTCCAAAAAGTTTAATGTGGATTTAAATAAAATCCAGATCACTCCGTACTACTGAAATTAGCCGACGTCTGATAACTTTTAGATTTTTTTCAAAACAATTTATAAAAAAAAATATTTTAAAAAATTGCACTTATAGTTTTTATAATTTTCCACGTGTGCATTTTTTTAGTTTTTTTTTTTTGTCATCTATTGAAAAAAAATAAAAAAATTCTTACTTGTCTGTGAACTTCAGGACACGTAAAAAGTAAACTCCTTATAAAAAGTAAATTTGGATTCAAATAAAATCCGTAATCACTCCTAATCAACTGCCGATTTTTTTACAGTGCGATAATAGTAGTAGTAGTAGAAATAATAATATACCTCGATACCAGATTCTCCATAAGATCCCTCAGAATGAACAGTAGACACGTAAGACCAGTTAGCGCTTTTGACAACATCAACAAGCGCAATCGACTGGAATGTATCAGGCGGCACAGTACGTGCGAAATAGTCAAATCTCGTCTTATCGCTGAGAGCTTTTGCCGTCGAGGCCGGTGATATTTGAGGAATATGAAAGAGCCTCAGCAAATTGGCGACCTTAAAAAAAAAAAAAAGTTTTATAATTTTCATTACCACTGGGTCCACTATTCGAAAAACAAATCCCACTTTCCCTTTATTTTGTACACATGTACACACATGTATATTCTTGGCAGCCTGCCAACATAAATAGATTAGAGAAAGTAATTTTTTTAACACACCGTGTTCTTTAAGCACCGTATCGCGGGCTAGATAACTTGGAATCCCGCCAGAAATATAATTTTCAGTCAGAGGCTATTTAATTCCTATCGGCTGTATTACTTGTTCTCTATCACACGTGCGGTACTCAGACATTATTGCCATTGTTATTATTTTTAAAATCATTAAACTTTGTTAATTTACCTCCCGTGAGTTATTTTTACTCATTCTTCATGACACTGGGATTTTACGGTACATTTATTGTCTTACCAACATAATACGCGGGCACGTTTTAAATCTCACAAATTATTTACGAGCTTGAAAATTCTCTGGGTGGTTTATATCTTTCCTTTATTTTCTCTGGTAATTTATAATTGCTGTTTGAAAAGTTCATTTTGTAGAGAGATTTAACCCACGTTTGACTATTGCGATACGTGACTACTCACTAATACTAGTACTGTCAAGGCTATTACTTGTTAGTCAGTAATTTTAGTCTAGATAAACATTCAGTCAGACAAAGTTTAGGTAAATATTTGGTCAGGCAATTTCGGCTTTAAATAATTTACTCATTGATAATTACAATTTATTGGTTTGTTATAACAGTGAATTTTGCTATTTTAATATTGCGTAAAGACAATTTACAAGTAGAAAATAAAGGGATTTTTTTTTTTTATTTAAGGAAATTTAAGTTGGCTTATTATTTTTGAAATTTAGTTCGGGCAGTCAAAAATGTCAGAATTTATTTTAAAAATTTTTTTTTAATTTATGTATAAATTTACGCGCGAATTATTTTTTAAAATTTTTAAAAATCATTTTTTAAGCCTCCCTATTTTTCCCGAAAATAAAGTAAATTTTTTTAATGAATACTTGAAATTTGTCTTCTTTTCATTAAATAGCAGCCTCATTTCACTCGGGATTCCTTTATTGTAATATTTATTATCAACTAAAGTCCTATTTTAAAATTGCTGCGTAAGTACAAATATTTACAATGAAAACTGAATTCCATTTTAAAGTTTTGAGACAAAGAAAAAAAACTATGACAGTAATGAAGATAAAAAATGGATTTAAAAATTTAAAACCAAAAATTAGTAAAAGCGGGAAACTGTTTTAAATTTTAAAAATAAAAAAATAAATTTTCGTGTACGTTTAATGTTAACTGCACGTCTTTTGGAATCCAAGCAATAGCGGGAGTTTTGAAAAAATTCAAATTATTTAAATGAATTAATTAAAATTCTTAAAATATTTATTTCTGATTTGTTTTATTATATTTTTTTTCTACGCGGGAACAGTGCGAAATACCAGACAATTTATTACCAAAACATTTTTTTAATTTTATGAAAAGTTTGGCACGTGCATAAAAAATTTATGTGAATTTAAAAACGGGCTGTAAAGTATTTAGTGTTTTAAAAATTATTTTTACCGCTCAATATTTACGACTTAGAAAAAAAAATATATTATTTATTTATTGCTTATAAATATTTTCATAAAACACAAATATATATGACCTGGATAAATATATAATTTTATTATAAATTCAAACGTTTGTAAAATTTACATTTATTTCAAATTAAAACTCCTCTAAATATTTTACTTTATTTATTAACTAAATAAATCGGAGAACTGTAGTCCAGTAAATTCAAAATTGTTATTATTATCAACCAAACAATTATAAAGTCACGTCTCACTTAATTTGCACAATAAAATATTTTCAAATAACAAAAAAAAAAAAAAAAAAAAAAAAAAAATGAAAATATTTAATATCAACATCAGAAAAAAAAATATACAGACATATATATATTCTATTGATTAAAATGCTTATATAAAAATAAATATATACCTGAAGTGAAACAGAACTGTATGATCCACCGATGACCCCAAAAATCCGTCCAGCAGCAGCAGCTTTTTTCATCCGCGGCGGAGTTCCGTCCGCGCATTCCAGTACGCTGATGTCCAAGTTCGACAACGAGGCTCTGACAAAGTGCAGGCTTTGATTCAGCGCATAGGTATCGCGACTGCAAGTGTCAAGAATGTGGACACCCAATGAAATACCCGGCAATATTTTATCGTCTTTGTTTATCTGATCGACAGCAAACAGCATCGCCTCGAGTCTCTGTACCCCGCGGTTATAAATTTTCGGTCCGCACGTAAAGTCGCCCTTTTCGTGTACCGGAAACAGCCCGCCGAGGACGATATCACCAGGTATCAATATCGCCTCGCGTTCAGTCGGTTGTCGGGACCAACCGACTTGGCCGCTCTCCAGCAGAACCATCAGATGTAAAATAACAATTAATAGCCACTTTGTCATTTTAAATTTATATGTATATATATATATATATATATATATATTTATATGTTTAGTCACAAAATATTATGAGGTCTGACTAGCACAGCTACCTAATAATCATAATAATAACCATGAACTATCTTAATAACTGTAAGCCATAACCCGTAGCCATTAAGCCCATAAATAAATTATAGTAAAAATAAATTTAACGAGCAGACTGATAGCTCGATGTTTTACGTTTCCTCGTAGCTTGACCCATGTCCGAAGGTTATTAGGTCTCTTGAACGTGTGCAATCAATTTCACCCGTCTCATCCTCTCAGTATCGCCAGCCCTTTCCTCTCTTCTCTCGTCTCTCCTCTCTTTCCTTCCCCTGTCTCTCCCTGGATCTCACCCTTTCGCCCTCAGTTCAGTAGCTCGTCCTGCGGCGGAACAAAAACCAATCCAATGTAACGCCCGTATTTCCCCAGAGGGCAAGACAAGGATGACTAAGCACAATGTTTTTAGATTTTTTATTTATCGGTTGTTAAATACCAACAAACATTTCTTCTCCTTTATCAATAAATTTTATACATATATATGTACTTATATAGATGATAAGCCGTAAATATTTTCATCAGATAAAAATAATTTCAGTATTGTATCTAATCGATTTGTAAAAAAATCGTTCATCTGGCAATTACCTCAAATACTTAAACCGTTTATCTTTTCCTTTGTTAATGTTTCCGTTTGACTGGAACATTCCTCATGTCGAGATAAACGAGAAAGCTACATCAGTGAATTATTATTTCTCTTTATGTTTTTTCCTATTGTTGTTATCATTATCATTATTATTATTATTTATTATATTCATTTCCTTGAATTTTTTATCAGAGTCCTCGGTCGGTCTTATTATTCATCCACTTGTTTTCCGACGTCCACTTGGATAATCTCGACAAATAATACAGCATGTGCTTTCGTTGTTCTCTTATAGACCTCGTATTGTATGCTCTTACATTCGTACTCGTATTTGTATTTGTATTTGTATTTGTATTTGTATTTGTATCTGTATTTGTATTTGTCATAGACGTTGTGATATATATTGCGGTGGCAGTACCAAGAGCACGAGGCAACTGCGTTATCGATTCAAAGTCTCACTGGGACTGAGAACGATCAGAGCAGACGACAAGTGCTCCACATTACTGCTCCAGCTGGATGTTTTAATAAAAAAAATGGATAAAAAAAAAACAATTTAGATTTTTCGACGGCTGAAATAAGTAATGGGTCAGGTCTTTTTTCACAAACCACTCAGTTGCTCGGCTAAGCTGCGGTTCCTGCTGGGCCACGAATTTTAAAAAGTGACACACCTCAGGACAACCATTAGCCTGGGAAAACCGAGGGCTGCTCCTTAGATGGATTTCCTTCTCGAATTTCCTCCGTCTCTTCCGATGGCCTCTTTACTCTCCTTCCTTCCTACTCTATTTGCTTTTTTTTTTTACTTTTATTTCCTCTTAACCCTTTCAATCGATTTAAAAATAAACCTGTATCGTGTGTACCTCTTATCTAGATATTTTTATATATGTCTATACACATATATGTAATAATAATAATTTCTTTTTTTATTATTTATCTTCTACGCTAGAGTGTAATCAAATACCAGACTCATTTACAGATGTCCAATTATTATTGACAGACCATGATTACTTCCTTATTAAACGGAAGTGAATAATTCAGTTCCACTCTATCGATTTACCAAAAACATTTTCTTACTTTTTTATGCTAAATTATTTTTTATTATTATTCAATATCACGATTCTTCCGTGCGATTGTGTCGTTCTCGTGTATTACACATTATTATTTATTATTATTATTATTATTAGTAGTAGTAGCAGTAGTAGTATTAGTTTTTTTTCTAGTTGGCATTGAATTTACATTTAAATATTTTTTTATGTATATATATATACGTAATGGTGTACAGTAATTGATCGTGTTCTATCAAGAGACACGCGACATAAATTCATCAATCAAGGAAACCTGAAAAGTAATAAAAATAAAAGTAAATAAAAATAAAAAAATAAAACCAAGGTAACAAATTTTAATGCACGGTCTTTAGAAAGTTAATAATTATAAATTATTTAAAACATGAAAATCCTTTTACGTGGATTTGTATTAAAATACAATATATATGTACGGTAAAATATTTCGGAATGAACGCAGATTCGATCCGGCGGATGACTTTTTATTTAATCCCCTGCGGAGTGAAATTAACTCCAGAAAACTCCGAATAAGTAGATGTGGATTAAAATTTTTTTAACTCCAGAACTCTGAGAGATGGAGCGAATTTGAATTGAAATAAAATCAAAATTTTTTACTGTGTAATAAAAAACTTTGGTAATAAAAAATATGATACTGAAGTTTGCTGATACCCAATAATTTTTGGATTTTTTTTAGACAATAAATTATGAAAAAAAAAATATTTCAAAAAATTGCACTTGTAGTTTTTAAAATTTTCTACATGTGCATATTTTTATTTTTTATTTTTTTATAAAATTGTTGAAAAATTCGAAAATTGTGGTCTGCTAATTTCAAGATCATGAAGTTAACCGAGCTGATAATTTTGGGATCTTTTTAAAAATGATAAATTAAAAAAAAAAATATTTTAAAAAATTGCACCTGTAGTTTTTTAAATTTTCTACAAGTGCAATTTTTATTTTTTTTCATTTTTTAATTAAATTGTTGAAAAAATAAATTCGAAAATTTTTAATTGTCTGCAAACTTGAGAATCACAAAAAATATATAAAATTTAAGGATAAAAATAAAATAATAATGATAATAGTGATAAATTAACAAACCGTGTCTGTTTCTCGAGGCACACTCAGCCAAATGAGTTCTAATTCACACCTCCCCGGTTTGCCACCTCCCCGGCCGACAACTTGGTTGTTGTTCATTTGCTCGCAATGATTAAAGTCTGAGGCCAACTAAGGACAGTTTTCCAATCCCGTTTCCTTTTTTTATTCAGCTTTTCCTTTTCAATATACTTTTTGCTCTGTTGCTGCTCGCTGTCCAACTTTTCAAACCCGATGATAAAAAATATCGATCTGGTTCTTTGATCGTCAGCTGCCACGCGACGACTACAAAAGAAAATATTTCGTTCCTTTATAATATGCTCATTCGCTTTTTTTCCTATTCGCAGTCGCCTCTATTACGTTTTTTTCTTTTTTATATTTATATTTCAACTTTTATTCCCAAGAATCTTCACTTCATAAAATCGCTCGAGGTGCCTTCACAAATGCTGACGACTTGTCGTCATTTTTTCTTTAACTCCTCATTCTCCAGCTTTGCTTTTTTTCATTTTACCTTTCTCTATTATCACTATCTCCTAAAGTCAATCTCTTAAGAAAGAGGAAAAAAAAAAAAACATAAAAAAAATAAAGTTACGTCGGGTAAAACTCGTAAATTAGGTTTGACAAAGTACGTGATAACTTTGATCTACGTTAAAAACATTTCATTCAACTTTATCCATTTTCATTCTCTAATATATTTTATATTAATTTAACAATTTTACTCTAAATTACAACCCCTTGTAATTTCAAAATTAAAAATTTTTCGTTAAAATTTCAAATTTAAAAAAAAAAAAATTACTCACATGTGTAAATACCTTTGAGTTGAAGGGTATTTTTTTTTTTTAATTCATAAATATTTAAAAAAAATTTCCCAAGCTCAACTAAACCCACTCGCGAATCTCGGTCACTGCGATTATTCTCTTGGTTTACGATTTACCTCGAGTATCTTCTCTCGAAACTAACTCACTCTCTCTTTCTTTATCTATTTCTCTCGCTTATTCCTCTTCTGAATGCCTCTCGAATTCAGCAATCCATGACATCCGCTAATAATCGATTACACGCTATGACATTTCACTTATGCACTTTTAAAATTATTTTTCTCTTAAAAAAAAATATTAAAATTACCCTCGCTAACTTATACATTTTGTCAACTGGCTAACTAGTTAATTAATTAATTAATTTATTTATTTATTTATTCATTGATTAGTTAATTAACTAAATGAATGAATGAATGAATGAAGCAGTGAATGGATTGACTGAATTGAAAGGAATAAAATTTTTGAATATAAAATATCGTGAGCCCACGGATAAAATTTAGTATTGGAGCAGATGAGTGATATTGGACGCTGGTGGAAGCACTGGAACAGTAAAAGAGAGCACCTGCCGTGGAGAGCGGAGCGACGACTGGCCGGCCGGCCGAAAACCGTCGAAGACTCGGGACGGAGCTGGTTCCACTTCTTCCTACATCTCGGCGCCAGCCACCCACACCCAGATACCAGTAACCAATCTCCTCTCGTGGTCCTCTCTTGGCCCCTTTTCCACACCTATACTTCCATCCCCTACGAGAGTTAAACGTCATTTAATAACCGACTAAATTCACCCTCAATCCTCTTTATTTTGTTCTAAACATCGTTACCAATGTCGGCTGTCATTTATCATCACTGGGTTGCCAGGGTATTTGTTTATTTGTCTATTTACTCATCATGGATTTTATTAATTATTAATGATAATTTAATGGAGTTGCCTGATAATTGATTTATTTTAGTGGATTATTTTGTTGTAATGAAACACACCCTTATTTGTTTGAATGCGCATGGCTGGGGTTGATTTTACGCCAGACAACTACTGCCATCTAGTTTTATTTTGGGAGAGATCTGTCTTACCTTGTGTGTGTAATACATTTTTTTAATTTTTTTGTGTAAATTTTTTTTTTATTCAAGGGAGAGACAAGAATTTTTTATTTTTGTTTAAAAAATTTTTATTTGAAAATTGAATTTCATATATTTATGTTACTGAAGTTGCGATCGGTCAATTGAACGCCAATATATATAGATATATATAATAAGAAAAATAGTAAAAAAAGAATCAAAGTTTTGAGTGACCTTTGTACCCATGGAAAAATATAATAATTGTGTAGGGAAGCCCTAGATTCTCATATCCCATCAATTCCACGGCCTTCGAGTGTCGGAAGTACTGGAATTTCCAGCTTGAAAATTTTGAAACGGCGGAAAAAATTCTAACTACACTTTACCCCTCTGGAAAAAATTCTACCATGTCTGGAGTCACCTGAATTTTATGGTGTCACAGTTTCATCCACCTCCGAGTGTCGAAGGACTGGAATTTCCAGCTGGAAGAGTTCGAAACGAATTTTTTCCAGAGGGGTAAAGTGTAGCCAGAATTTTTTTCGCCGTTTCAAAATTTTTAAGCTGGAAATTCCAGTACTTCCGACACTCGAAGGCCATGGAATTGATGGGATATGAAAATCTAGGGCTTCTCTACACAATTATTATGTTTTTCCATGGGGGTTAAGGTCACTCAAAACTTTGATTCTTTTTTTACTATTTTTCTTATAATGTATATCTATATATATTGGCGTTCAATTGACCGTTCGCAATTTCAGTTACATATATATTTTGTATTCAAATTTATATGAATCAGTACAATTTTTGTAATTTTGAGACCATTTTCATTTTTTTTCCAGGCTCCATTTTTTCCGGCTTTTTCTTTAGTTTTTTTATAATTTGATTTTTTACGCGGTTTTTTTTCTAAACGAATTATTTTAAACTCGTGAACTTTTTTCTTTTTACAAGACATTTTAAAAATATTTATAAACATGAGTATAAAGTTTAATTATTCTGGAATCAGTGAAAAAGTTTAAACGCCTTTGCAGCATATAAATATATAAAAATTTTTAGTGGATAAGTTTTTAAGGGGCTAGTTCCTACATAAAAGTTTAACTTCCATTAATATGTAAAAACTTGACATAAAAAATAAGAAAATATTTAATAAAAATTCTACCGTAGTTTCCATAAAAAAAAAAGAAAATAAAAATACGTGAGTAAATGTCGTGATTTGTAAAAAATAAATTACTAAGATCTTTAACTTTTTGAAAATAATTTATCTGATTTTTACTTCACCACAAGTGAATAATTACTTGCGCGATGAGTATTAAAAAAAATGAGTGAACGTAAAAGTTTTGATCAAATAGATTGATCAGTGATTAGGTACTGAACTTTTTTTTATGTGCGCACTCACACATTAACCCTCGATCAGCCCCTTTATTTTGTTACAACTTTTCTCTTGCGCTAGACGCGTGTGAGGTCCGAATTCGAGTGATTCCCACGCATCGACACTCGACTGCTAATAAATTTGGCGGGTCGAAATTAAAAATTTTTCAATCTGGTCCTCACTTACTCCAATTACTATTTTTCTTTCCTTTAATAAATTATTTTATTCAAAATTTAACGTCAAATTTACTGTACGTGATTTTTTGACAAAGACGAGTCTTAAAGCTCGCAACAATATTGACTTTTAATTAATTAATTAAATAAACTAGTCCCCAAATCAATTTTTATAGCAAATAAAAATAATTATCAATATTATTTATGTTTATGTATTTTATTTTCTCTTAACATTTAATTAAACCAGTGGGGTGAGTAATAGGAGTGGTATCGAGAGCTGGTCTGTTACTTTTTCTATACTGTATCTACATACACATATAGGTATATATATGACGAAATATGAGGACGAATATTCTTTTGAAGTTTAATCTCTAATGGAACGAGCGCGCAATTAGCTGAGGCTTATTTTATTTGAATGAACATGTACATTAACTCCCACATACTCACAGTACGGTTCTAAATGAGAATAAGAACCGGTGTAATACTATATACATATATATATATATTAAAAAAAAAAGAAAAAAAATATGAAAAAAAATATTTGAACGCATAGACACGTGACGGCACGCGCCGATCGTTATACATCATTTCCAATTTCAAATTGTTATTATGCTGATATATATGAGATAGGGGGCAAAACGGGGTACCCTTAAAATTGAAAAAAAAAAAATTTCTTTCTTTTTAAATATTTCAAAATCGTTTTTGTAAATATAATTGAATATCATTTTGAATTTTTTTTGTTAAACTTTTTCAAAAATCGAGTGTCAGTCACTTTGGTTTTATGATAAAAACTATTAAAAATTGTTTCTTAACATAAATTATTTACAAAAAAATTTATGTAATCCCATTTATTTACTATCCAGAATTTTTTTTTTACTTTTTTAGGGGGTAACCCATTTTTCCCGCAAAAATAAAATTTTTCTTAATGCTGACTGAAAATTTTTTCTATTTACTCTAAGTATCAAAAAAAAAATTTTTGCGTGTTTGAGTCCTCGAAAATTTTGTATTTCCCTAATTACCCCGTCTTGCCCGCTTTTCTATACAGTTTAAATTTATTATAGCTTTCAGAGAATACTATAAAAGAGATAAAAAAAAAAAAAGTTATTAATTTGACCCAGCGAAATTTTCAAAAATAAATTTAAAAAAACGCGGGGTCGGATTAAGAATAATGATCAAAAGAATAAGAAAAAGCAAAGGGCGATGTTATGACAATTATAAGTTTTTCCTTTTTCGGAGCGGGCACGTGTCATTTCACGTCTGGGTCGCTCGAGGGGGGTCTTTGCTGCGGCTTTGAGCTAAGAGCGAATAAGAGAATGGGTAAAATGGATAAAAGTTAAGTGAGAAAGAGGAGTTTTAGTACTTTGTATATGTATATGTGTTGTACAAAGTATTAAGAATAAAAGTTTTGTAGATATAAAAAGAGGACAAGGGCGAAGGACGACGCGTGGCGTCGCGTGAGAACGACGTCGCTCACACGCGACTCACGCACGCGTCAACACGCGGCCAACTACGCGGGAACTGGAAACCCATCAGCGCGATTTACTTTAGATTTCTTTCTTCCATATCCATTGTATATATTCTACATACTATGCATACACATATATATATATATATAAAATATGTACATTACTATTACATTTAGTTGCATAGTGTATTTAGTGAGCTTTCATTACGTAGCTTCAAATTTTGTTTAGCTCATCACAAAAGAGCTTAAAATAATACGCGCCTAGTTATATTTAAATATTTAATCCCTTCATTAAACTTAATTACTATTTTTTTATAATTTTTTAATTACTTACTAAATTAATTTATTTATTCATTAATATTTAAAGCGCTTGAATAATTTACCTGTTAGTAATTCAGTAAATAGAGTAAATGCTGGATTTTAAATTGCGAGTGATTTTAAAATAATTAATTTTGATTAAGGTAATTTATTATTTTTAATTAAGCGGGTGTGGGGGATTAATTAATTAAGTAGTTCGTTAATTAATTATTGATAGGATGTGGGTATAAATATAGAAGAATATTAAATGATAAAATCGTGTGGGAAGAAGTGATCAAAGGCAAAAATGGTCTTTGAGTTTATTAACACGCGACTATGACGCGTGTTGTCGCGTGTTTGTCGCGTGTTGAAGAAAATTGTCTGGCACTTTGCGCTGCGAAATTGTTAAGACGGTGTCAAAGTAAAAGTGTGTCAGTCATGTGAAGTTTGCGGTGGAATTCTGGGTTACGGGATTAATTTTTAAATATTTTTTACTGATAAATTAAATTGCGGAGATTTTTATTGATAAAATTTAAATGAGCTGATGTGATTATTTTTGGATTGCTAATGAAATTTTGATTGATGCGAATTGAGTTTATGGTAAACGAAGCATCCCGTGCATAATTTATTGGAATCGTCGGCGAGATTGGATGGGGAAAATGACGATGAGGACATAAGTGAAACAAGGAGATTTTTTTTATGCGATCAAGTAATTTATCGAATGAAAATACTCTGTATAGAGACTCGATCAATCTCATGCTAATCCAATATTCCATGCAATTTCATCTTTTCGAAGCAGAGTGCTCTCATATGGGCGAATGTGGATGTGCAGGTCGCACATCATCAGGCCCGAGGGACATGTCAGGACAATTCGTTATGCGTACACGCTCAGACCGCAGAGTTGGTTTTTATTTAACGCGTACGTTTGCCCCTCGGTTTCTTGTCCCCCGCGTATTTTTAAAAATACTCTATTGCTTTTTCCAACATTAGTATCTTTGGAAATTATTTTTATTTTTTGTTGGCAATAAATTATGAATTTACGGAGTGGGAATGAATAGAGACTTTAATTAAATTTTAAATCCAGAGTAAATGCGGAGCGGATGATTATTTATTTAAATGCCCTTGGAGTAAAATTTACTCCCAAAAAGAGTTTATTGTAATTTTGAAACTCCGGTTCGGAGTAAAATTAATTTTATAATTTATTTTTTAAAAAAAAGTCCAAAAATTATTATCATTTAATTGTGATCCTGAAGTTAGCTGACAATTAGTAATTTTCAGATTTTTTTTCAAAGTATAAATTACAAAAAAAAAAAAAAACTAAAAATATGCGCATGCAGAAAATTTTAAAAACTATAAGTGCAATTTTTTGGAATATTTTTTTTTTTATAATTTGTTTTTTAAAAAGAAGTCCAAAAATTATTGGCATTTAATTATGATCCTGAAGTTAGCTGACAATTAGTAATTTCCAGATTTTTTTTCAACATATAAATTACAAAAAAAAAAAAAAACTAAAAA
Organism: Microplitis demolitor; assembly: GCF_026212275.2. Taxonomy (NCBI): domain Eukaryota; kingdom Metazoa; phylum Arthropoda; class Insecta; order Hymenoptera; family Braconidae; genus Microplitis; species Microplitis demolitor. Next base: position 2,235,570 of record NC_068549.1, on the reverse strand, counting down.
TATGCACACGTAGAAAATTTTAAAAACTATAAGTGCAATTTTTTGGAATATTTTTTTTTTTATAATTTGTTTTTTAAAAACAAGTCCAAAAATCATTAACCGTCGGCTAACCAGTATAATAAATTAATTCCGAATCGGAGTGAATTTGAATTTAAACAAAATCCATAATAACTCCCGGTTTTTCACGGAGTAGAAAAAAAATTTTTGTGAAATGGAATAACTCCAAAACTTTTTTTTTAATTTTATTAAAAATTTATATCAGTCATCTGGAATAAAAATTAAGTTTAATGAGAGCTCAATAAATGAAAAACAAATGAGTTAATAATTGCACTAAAATTTCAAATAAATAAAAAATTAACTCCAGCAACTTCATTGCTCTAAAATTCAAATAATGTCTAAAAATAACTATAATCTCCCGTGTAATATTAAAAAACTAGTACATACTGTATCCATACATACACAAAGATTAAAGTTTTTAAATAAATAATAACTTGTTTTAATCAATAATTTTAAATTATTACCAACTCTAGCTTATGACCGACGAATGCAAAGACTTAAAGCATTAATTGAGTTATTTTTTAATCTAGACAACCCGAGCATCGAGACCGCACACTCACACTCAGACAGCTCATAAAAATTAAAGCAAGAACAAAACTGAAAAATAATATTCTCTCTTATTCGTTCATGTTCTCCATTATTCCTACAAACTTTAAATTACCGGTGGTGTTTTACCAGCCTGCGAGCTCGACTTTAATTTCGGATCATGTCATCCGCGTCTCAATTAAACTTTGTCTTTTTAAAGTTTTAAAATTTGAATATTATTTATACATAGAAGTTTTATTAAATTTTGTCTATTAATATGGTAATTTAATGAAAACAAAATAAATATATATGAATATGTATATTTATATAGACAAATGTAATTATTGGTAATGTAGGGCACCAACACTTTGAAATATTAAAAGTAACATGAGGCAGCCCAGCCCCTACCCTTAGACAGTGACCCGACTAGTCAGGGGTTACCGCGCCTGGCTTTTCTGATAAGCGGGAGTCGCGGTGTTCTGGCTCAACTCTCGAGGTTATAAATAGGAGCCTCGTTTAGCTAAGAGCCAGCATTACGACGTCGGGCGTCGCGACATTCGCATCTCTATTTATTTTGTTACTCATCAATAATCGCCGACGTCTTATTTATTTACTCTATTGATTCGCGTCCTACTATACATACACATAAATATTAACATAAATATATATATACAGATATTGATATAAAGCTTTTGTTTACACGGTTACGCTTTGATCAAGCCCGGCCGTGCTTTAACTTCACAACTGTGAAATATATTTTTTTACCGTGTAACTGAGGACTGGAGGAAAAAAGGGCGAGTTCCTAGTAGTCGCAATTCCACCACAGGATCGATAAACCAGGAGAATGTTCAAGAAAGCTCTCACTGAATCCGGAAGGAGAATCCTAAAGGTAAATTATTTTTATTTTTAAAAATAGAAAATAGTCTCAGTAAATTGGAATTTTTTTAAAAATTTGAATAAAAAAAATTAATTGTGAACAAGTGAATTTTTAAAAATTAATGTTAATATTTTTTAGGCGATTAAAAAATTATCAACGAAAAGTCGGGTGGTGACAAAATCGCAGCAGAAACAGCCGAGACTAATAAACCCGCAGCTTAATATCAATAATTATAGTGGCAATCACAGTAATAATGGCCGCAGTAATTGCGATGGTAACAACCAGGTACCATGTGAGCTGGTGACGACAGCAGTACCAGGATGGACAGTGACATACATCGAGCCCGAGGTCACATCATTGTCCTGGTCCCTCTCGTCGCTTGACACTCACAGTATCGATACATATGTAACCTACATAATGGAGGGTTTCGACGAGTGCAACTCAATGTGCTGCTACTGCATTGAGCATGAAAATCAAAAGAATGAAAACCGCGAAAATGAAATGATCATTTAACCAAAGCTACTTTTTTTTATACGGAAATTTTTTAATCATTTTTCCTAATATCTAGTCTACATGTATATGTAATTTTAAGTATTTTAATTACTAATGAGTATTAATTATCGATATCAATGAAAAAATCACTTTCCTTAAATTTATTACTTATATATATATATATTTATATTTATTGATAATTATTAGCCTACATGTCCAACGAAAAAAAAACAATGAATTGTTACTTTTATTTTGCTCAACGCCTATTATTTTGGCACAGACTTAAGCAATAATTTATTAATTAATTTAATTGATAATTAAAATATATATATATATTAGAGGTGTGCGAATAATTTGAACTTACGCGTCATTTATAAATTTTTGAATTATTCAAAACTTTACGAATAATTTGAATTTTTTTTTAATGACAAAATTGTGATATTTTTTATATAATTCAAATTTTTTTCAAGGGTAGTAGATCTCAGACACGAATTACGAGATTACTTTTGGTAACGTCAAACAAATAAGTTCACATTATATATTTGAAAGTTGATCGAAATTTTCTAATTCGAATTGAATAGTTAGAAAATTCAAATTATTCGTTTTGACTTTTGATAGTTATATTCGGTTGGATGCAAATCGACTCAAACATCCCTGATATATATGTGTATATTTAATGTATGAATATATATGGTGGTGTATGGATGACGTCAATGAATTTATTTTAAAATTATCGAACGTCACTGAGCAAAATTATACATATATGTTATATTTATCTGACTATGACGTAGATTGAGGAGGGTCTGAAATATCAACGATACACGTGCGAATTAAGTGTAAATATCAGTGGCTTGTAGCCATTTAAAACTAATTAATAAAATCATTTACTTGTCATATTTTTAGTTAGTAGATATTTGTATGTCCATATAAATCTTAATAAATTTTAAATATTGTATGATAAATGATAAGTTATTTTGTATTACGGCTGTGAAAGTTTACAATGAGCTCCAATAAATTATGATAAATCTTCCATAATTATTTTAGAGTTATTTTATTCCTGTTTCATTTTTTTTTATTGTCCTGTTTTTTTTTCAGGGCTTCATTTATTTTTATTGACTAAAAGTTTTTTATAAATTTATTTATTTAGTGGAGTGAAAAAAATTTATTTTACTGATTTATTTTTCAAGTTCGATAGCTTTTTTAATTAAAAAAGATTTACAAGGGCTTGATATTTATTTAGTGGTTCATATTTACAGTATTCGAGTTAATCAATCGGTTTTGATTTCGCTGATTATATTCATTTTATAATAAAAACAATTATTTTTTTGACAGCAATATTTTTTTAGTATTTTGTAGTTGAATGATTTAATGGATGCACTTCATGAATATCAAGTGCTAATTTTTTTTTATTTAACTTCAGTATTAATAAAAGAATTTTTTTTTTTGCATTGGTGCTAAAAAAATTTTGAAATTACGATAAAATATTACAGTCACAATAGAACTAGACCAAATATCATATTTTGACTGACATTTTAACGTAATACCATCCCGTGATATTCATACTGGTATTTTATTATGTGATATTTGAATATGTAAGAAAAAAAAATTAATTTCTTACTATTATTAAATTATGGAATTAGTATTTCCCACTTGAATTTATACATAAATAATTATATTTTTTTTAATTTATTGAAAACATGAAAAAAAAAAATAATATTTTGAAACTTGGGCTACGTTTTCGTCAAAATTTATTTTTTTACGACAATAGAACAGGTCAAACATCATCAAATTTTCGCGGAAAATTTGAATTTTTTTGTTAAAAACCCCGCCATTTTTTTAAATTTAAATTTGTCCGTTCGATCGAGGGTCATGGTACGAAAAATGTCTTCTAGTTTAATAAACTTTTTGGTTTTTTTTTTATTTCATGCACCGGAAGGTTGCTATCAGTACAGTGGGGGACTTTTTTTTTGGGCGGTAAGAGATTGTGAATAACCCGCAAAATTTTAAATTTTTTGGTACAAAAATTAAATCTTGTACTCATTATATATCCTTTAAACATTAAAACACTCCATGCAGTAGTTTTCTCAAAAAAAAATTCCCAAAAATCATATTTTTTTAGGCAATTACACTAGTGGTTCCCCTTAAGTAAAAAAATTCAAAATACTGTCCTCCTTTTTCTCAATTTAAAAAGAAAAATCGTTAATCTAATAATTTATCTAATTTATAATTATGTACGATAGTGATTTTGAAATAAAATAATAATAATAATTATGGAGTTAATTATCAAAAATATATGTAGGTTTGAGTAGACCCAAAGTGAAGTAAAAGTCTAACTATAAAATAATAATGAGTAAAATTAAAAAAATAAATGATGTCAAAATGTAAATGTAAAATTAAGTAAGGGCCGAATAATAGACACGTGGCGAGCAAAGTAGTGGGGTGAAGAATATTCGAGCAAATTGGATGGTTTTGCGTTCAAAATAAAAAGATGCCGATGGGGGTGCAAAGATTGTATTCTACTTATTGCAAGTTGTTAATTAGAACCGGTTTACCCTCTTCCCCTCGACAATATTTCATATTTTGTTTAACCCGGGAATTCGTACGGCCATTGCTTTCCAACTTTGAGGATTATTATTCCAAACAAGTTGGAATGGTAAAAAAATATAGTGCCCAGAAACGCGGAATAATAGAGAGAAAACTGAATGGGATATAAAGGGGTAATTTAACATGAGAAAAGAATAAAAATAAATACATTTTTTTTGCTGAAAAAATACCAGGTCAACTGAAATTTCAGTATTATATAGTAAAAAAAAAGATAATGTTTTTTTTTAAATTTAATTGCAATTATCTTCATTACTTATAAAATTTTATTCTGTAATTAAAAATACAATTTTTATTTTTAATTCAAAAACATATTGCAAAAAATACTTTACACTTTTAATTATAAATATATAATAATTTATTTATTTTTAAATGGCACTTTATTATTCTCTATAAATATATTTATATTTATATAATTTATTTAAAATTAATCCGGAGACTCACATAAATATTTACAAAAAAAATTATAATTAATTACACTGTACAAGAGTCTCATTACTGACAATAAATTATAGATAATACTAATAATAATTAAATTAAAATAAAATAAAAAATCTCCACACTTAGGTACAAGTTATGACTAAAAAATTATTATCACTCTTAAAAAATAATTAAATATATACACGTGCTATTGGTAGCAGATTTTGTACGAAGACGCACTGAAAAAAATTTGAGGGAAATTCGAATTTTATTTGAATTCAAATTCACTCCGTTACTGAGAGTTTCGGAGTTTTATCAGCGGAGTAATTTCAGAGTGATCTGGATTTTATTAAAATCCGAATGGAGTAAATTTTAAAGAGGATTAAATAAATAAACCATCCGCTGTTTATTCACTGGCTTTCTCTCCTCAAATTTTTTCATGTAACAGCAACAATAATAATAATTATTATGATTATTGTTATTAGTAAGCCAACTCAGCACCCCAAGGTCGATAAGGTTTTCCGTGCTGCTGCTGGGGATACTGACCAGGATATTGTCCCCAGCCGATCGCACCCCCTCCAATGAGCGGAGGTACTCCAGTACCTGGCGGCATTCCATTACCCCCAGTCATTCCTTCATAATTAACAGATCCGGTTGACGTCGCGGTGATTGAACCAGTAGGTGGAATCGATGATGTATTACTAGGCGGGTGCTCACGATGAAAACTCTGCAGATGAGACAGCAAACGTAATCTCAGAGGATCACGTTCATCAAGGCCTTCCATTGTCACCAGATAACGTCCAACTTCAGCGGCGCACTCGCCCCACCCCACTGCGTGGTAATCCATCGCCAATTTTGTTGTGTCATAACCCTCTGGACCTGGAATATTTTTGGTTTTATTTATAAATTCACTAGACTGTTTTGTTTAAATATAATACAAGTAGAAAAATTACGAGCCGATTGGACGTAAATTAAAAAAATATTTTATTTTGCTGGGGCATTTTAATAAATTCTAGAGTCTGGAGGGTGTTGGCGGTATGGGTGATAAAAAATAGTTATAAAATAACGGCGGGATAAATGAGTTTTGGTTTTATTTCGTGTGCAGTTACAAGTGGGATAGGACTATTAAATTAGATTTGTCATTTAACAGGCCACGATAATCCCCTCAATTCCCTTGACGGGTTTTTATCTCTCTCTAGACTCTGAGCTACGAGTTGTGGCTGTGGACTGATCAAGTGAATGAGAAAAAATAAATAAAAGTTAAAGGGGAATGTATTTTCGTGCATGGGACACTTTTGCTATTGACTGTCATATGCACGAGGACTTAATGTATTTATATGTAAGAGTGTGTGTATGGGGATGTGTGCTGTGGACTAATGTGTCTGGTTGGGATCTATGGGGGTCTAAATGGTTCCCACGCTACCTGTCTCCCGTTTAGTTTGCCGGCTGCATCACTGCAAAATGGGCGCCTGTATAATAAACCCATCCTAATCAACCCCTGAGCATGAGCCTTGTGAGAAAATTTTCTTTCGCTTTTCATACTTGATCGAGCATGGATAATTTTAGCATAAATCCTAAAAATCATACATATGTTTTTTTTCTTTTTTTTTAATATACTAGAGTTTACTGAAAATGGAACAATAATGAAACTGATTTTTCAAGTGGAAACTCTTTGTTCATTTTTTGTAGAAAAATAATTTTCAAAATTTTTAGTGATCATTTTATTCAAAATTATTAATTTAAATGAGCCTAAAGTTAGTAGATAATTTTCGATTTTTTTTTTGACAATTCAATTAAAAAAAAAAAAAATTAAAAAAATGCACATGTAGAAAATTTAAAAAACTACAAGTGTAATTTTTTCAAATATTTTTATTTTATAATTTATTGTTTAAAAAATAATTCAAAAATTAGACGTCGGCTAACTTCACTATCATGCTAAATTAATTAATTAATGCAAGGGCAATTTTTTGTTTTTTTTTTTTTTTTAATAAAAATAGTTAAGTGTTTTGGTTTACATTTATTTTCATTGGGTTAATTTAAAAAAGTGGCTTCTGGGGTGTGTGTATAAATTTAAAATGAAATGAGTAAAAATGATCACGAAGCAATAGGATCGCTGCTGGTTTCCCACAGAGCGGCTCTGCATCTGCCCTACACAGAGTGGCACCTCTGCTACACTCAGCACCAGTAGTGTGTAGTTCTCGACTCATTTTCATGGGGTGCCTGAGGGGGAGCTCCCACCCCTCGGTCTTTTTTCTCACTCTCACTCTTACTCTCCCTCACTCACACCGCATTGATATTCTCCATACTCCACTCGGACAGTTCCCCTACCAAACTATCGCTCTCGAAAATATATATACACATATATATAGGCAGTAATATTTCGTGCAATGTGTGTACGTCAATCGTGGGAACGCCACTCGGAAGAGTTGTTGACTTCCTCCTCGCTTCCCACAGGATCCCATACTCAGTACAGCAAAAATATTATAACCAAGACCGAACTACTGCTCAGGGTGCTGGCTACAGCACCTGCTTCTTATTTTCTATTGCTTTTAATTCGTCAGGACCACCAACTTCCTGGTAGGACTCCGCTAGTTACAAACCAATACCACGAGTAGAGAAATCGGAACTCGTGAGACCATTCAAATAATTATTTTTAAAAACATTACATTCATTCTCAACCATAATATTTATGTTCACCATAATTTTTATTTTCTTTTAATTAATTAATTAATTACCAAATAAATTTTTTTTTAATCCACAGAAAAAAGGATTTCTTGGAGCAAAAAATTTTTACTTTTTCCAAGAAATTGAAAATAAACATTTGCTTGGAACGGTGAAAAATTTTTCGCACCAAAAAATCCTTTTTTTTCTGTTCCAAAAAAAATAAAAATTGTGTAAGCCATTAAAAGTTTTTTTTACACAAACTAAATTTATCAAAAATTAGATGTAAAAAAATTTAATTAATTAAAAAAGTTATTTATATTTTGATTTATTGAATAAAAAAATTTTTAATTAATTAATGAATTTTTTATATTTAAAATAAAAAATAAAAATATAAACAGTTGCGGTAAATAACAGATGGCAATACGGTTACAGAAATCTAAATAAAAAAATTACAGTTACGGTCTTTTTTGAATTTAATGTCTCTTAAAAATCCCTTAGGCGGTCAACAGGTGTCTTCCGGTTGAGCAAAACACAAACTCAAGATTATATATATATATATATATATATATATATATATATATATATATATATATATATATATATATATATATATATATATATATATATATATAAAAAATACCGTAGGCGTGAAGGTCTTGAGCTCAGCCTTCAATTTTCAAAAACTCATTCAGTTTTCTTCTCGAGAAAAAAACACCATTCATACGCAACTTAGCAATGGGTGGGTATAAAAATTTTGAGAACTACTTCCGCGTGTCCTTCAAAAAAATCCGTTACGCAAGGACTTGCATCAGGTTTTTTAATACATAATGATAATAATAAAGATTATATTTAACGGGTGAAGAGATTGAATAACGTGATATTTACCTTTATTTCTCAAGGTCCTCAGATGTTCAACAGTTAGCTGTAGTATTTCGGCTTTCTCGAGTTTTCCCGAGTGTGGATCACGCGCGGCCGCTGGTACTAAACGCCGTAATTCACCAAGAGATGCATTTATTCTATCACGTCGCTTCTTTTCAATCATTCCACGTCTACGCTTGCGGGATGTGTGCTGACAAGAATCACCACCAGGTGAATTGCAACTAAAAATAATTCATTTATATTTAAATATTCAAATTATTTTTCATTTTTTTTATTTTGCATTTTTTTATTCCAATAAAAAATTAATCAAAATTAATTTACAACATTTGAGTTTTTTAAAAATTTAAACTTCCAAATTGAAAGAAATTTTTTTGAAACTCTTGTAAAGGTTCTGGAACTCAAAATATTGACTGGAGGAAAAAAATCAATGAGACCATTTTTGTAGAAAATTTAAAGAGTGAAAAAAAAAGGTTTCATTAAAGTTTTTGATATTTTGAATAATTAAGCGGCAATTTTTGTTTTGAAATATTGAAAAATATTTTTGAGTATTTGCTTGGTAAAAAATAATTATTTTTATTGATTGTGCGGTTGTAAATAATAAAAAATTAAAATTACAAATATTGAAATTTAAGAAAAAGTTTTTTTTTCTACTCTAGACTAATTATTAGCATTTTATAACAATGACAAGTTGATTGCGCCTGTTGTAAGTCTATAAAGCAACGGACAAATATACAAATGACTTATGAATATTCATAAAATATATACATGTATAATAAATAAAACCAAAATTCAAATGAAAATATATACTCTCAATTTCGTAGCAATAATTAATTCTATTGTACCCTGATACTTTTTATTAAAATTCTATACTATTTAATTATTTCTAATTCATATAAACATAAAAAACTGAGCCTCAATTATTGACCACAATAAGTAACTCCAAAATTATAATTTATTTACTACTAATGTTGTGAATTAATTGAATTAAATTTTTATTCTATTTATAAGAATTAAAAGAACATATTTTTTTGTATCAAGCGAAGACTAGTAAATTCGCAGTAACAACTTTCTGCGCAATAATGTCTGCAAAAAAAAAAATTTTTTTCCTCAATTGAACCGTCACTTTTACAATTCATCCAAAAATATTTTTTACCAATTAAATATCTCATTACTTGTAAAATTTTATCCACTGATAGAAGGATTTGTTTAGGAGTAATAAATTGATTTATTAAATTTTTCTCAATTGACTTTTTTGGATTTAACAAATATTTAGTAATTATTAACAATATTTATTATAATGAAATAAGTAACTTCTTTATTATTAAGAAATATTTTTAATGCTAACAAAGCCTTATTAACATAAAAGAAATATTTGTTAGCACCAAACAAGGCTTGTTAATATTTAATAAATATTTCTTAGACGAATTTGTCGGTAGAGGGATACACACGAGCTTGTAGTGGTGTACACGTATTAAAAGAGCTAGATGTGTGTGTGTAAACGTAACTTACAACTGAAGCTCTCATATACTTAAATAATATTTATATCAGAAGTGTTTTGTAAATTGTCATCCATATTATAAATATGAAAATATGAAAGCCTTGTTAGTTTTATTCAGTTCAATTTTAATCAAATATAAAACCATTAAAATCACATGCACTATCAAACGGATTTTATGTTATTTCTCAGCATAGTTTAATATAAGAAATTTTAATTTGTTTATTCTAGTTATAGTGTTAATTACTATGAAATTGTATTTTGAAATTAAAAGAACAGAAAATTTTATACGATGGCTGTTTTAGTTATTTTTGTTTATAAATATAAATATTAATGAATGTGTGTAGCTGCATGCAAAAACATATATAGATATATATTCTTGAACTGTGTGATTTTATGAATTAAATTTTGATAAATAAGTTAATAGATAATTTCTTAAATATAAAAAAAAATTTGTTCAAATAATAAAAAATATATTAAATATAGAATATTCATTTATTAATTATTAAAAAGTGATTCATTAAATGTTAAAAAGTGATTTATTAAATACTAATAAATCATTTTTCAAATGGAAAGAAATCGTTTATTAGATGCTAAGAAATATTTATTAAATACAAAAAAATGATGTTTAAGAAATGATTTGTTAAATCTTAACAAATCTTTTTTAATACTAAGAAATCCTTCTATCAGTGTCGTTTCATTAAACTTCAATTAGTCCTTGAATTTAAAGTGTAAAAAAATTTCCATTATCAATTTAAACCAACACACAGCTTCTTTAATTACCGATAAAATTTAAAAATAAAATAACTCTAACAGTTTTATTTAAAAGTAATTACCGTACTCTTAATTACTTGTTATCAAATCGAGTAATTGTTTTTGTAAAAAATTTTCCATTGACATTTATCACTTTTATTATCATCAATTATCCGATTGATTTGTTTTGCTCGAAAAAATAAAAAAAATAAACTTACGGTTCTTTGCCACTTTCTTCTGAAAAAACGTCATCACAATCAGAGTCACTCATAGTCCTCTTTAAATTTCTCTGCTGATGCCCTTGCTGCTGTTGTTGCTGCTGGGAATCACTCCGACTCCTCAATTCCGGTCCGTCAATTTTAAGTTCCGGCAATTCGTGACTAGGTCTCAGCTCAGTTAAATCATGTTGGCTCTGTTGTCTCATTCCACCAGCATTTAAGTCTCCATGGTGGCCCTGAACATTCAAATCGTGTCTCATGTCCTGTCTCATGCTGTCATTTCTCATGTCTTGTCTCATACTGTCATTCCTCATATCCTGCCGATGATGTAAATCAGGTCTCAGCATCTCTTGGTGTCTTAGCTCAGGTCTGAGATGAGGATCAGGTCTCATATCATGGCGCATGTCATGCTGAGGTTGATACGCGTGATGAGGTGGCGGTGGGGGAGGTGGTGGTGGATAAGTCGGATAATAATGATGACCTGCTGGTGGTCCAGGTATACTTGACAGATGATGACCCGGTCCCACTGTGCTCGTTGATATTTCTGATGACAGCAGAGTGCTGTTGTCATCTGATCTTGCTACCACTACACGCCACATTTTATATTTTTTCTTGACCAATAAAATTAATCAACACTTCAGTTCACACTTAACACGTATGGGAACGGTCACAAATAGTTGATATGTATTTTTTAAAATTTTTAAAAAATGAAAGCACGTCCGAGGCACTTGGATATGGTGGTAATAATTATGAACGCTGATTAAAATTACTAGGATAGTGGATGGACTTGAACTTAGACGCAAAAGTAAGAGCAAGTTGAGAGTGCGTATATTCTGGACTACGTGCGGACCGGTCGCGTGGCGGCAAACGTATGTCGTGTGCGGGAGGACGAGCACGACACACGACCTAACCTACGGTCACGAGGATCGGAGGAAGGGAGAAAATGCGTACGCTCGCCACGTGGTGGTCGTGGTGGGGATTTCGCTGGATATGGGGTACTGTGTACGCACTGAAAGACTGAAACATGTGTGCCAGTATGCACATGGTTTTTACAGTGTGTGTGTGTAATGTTAGTAAGTATTGAAGAACAGTATCTGGACGAATTACGTGTTTAGGATACTGGTTAGGTGCCCGGCTAGGGGAAGAGATCCAGAGAGTAGGGGCACGATTTCGTGGGAACGCGTGTCATAATTTTTGATAGGGGATGAAATGCCATTTGCACAAAGAAATCTTATTCTTTAAAATCAAGATATCTATCACTTTTGTTTTTTTTTTAAATTTTCATTGTTATTAGTTATTTTGGTTTTTGAATTTTTTTTTTTACTTTAATTCGGATTATTTTTGGATTAACGAAAATTTAAAAATTCCCGCTTTCATTTAAAAAAAAACATAAATGTTTTTCATATCAAAATATATTTTTATATTTTATAAATTATTGAGAAAAAAAATTTATAATGGAGTAGCCATAAATTTATTCAAAATTTTTTTTTGAGTAAAAAAACGATAAAATGTATTTTTTAAATACTAAAGTATATTTTTATATATTTATATGTTTAATATACTCGATATATTTTATAAATTACTGTTACAAAAAAAAATTTTTATAATTTTTTTTAAATTCACCATTTTGCCGCCCTTTTATTCGTAACCCCTTTCAAAAACTAAAATTCACGCTTTTTGAATTATTTATTTTTATAATTACAAAATCCTGTAAGAATATACTTATCGCAATGAACAACAACAATAGTTAATTAAAAATTCAATGAATAATTTAGCATGGAAACAAAACCTCAACGTACAAAGTAATAGTAGTGGTGGTTATAATAATACGTAATAATAAAGTGGCACGTGACTGGACAAGGTGGTTGATAGCAGCGAAGAATACAGTACTCAAGTGATTGAATATACATATACATATATATTTTGCGATGCTGTTTGAGCAAGAGATAAGAGTGTCGTGTATATCGTACGAGATATCGAGAGCTCGAGCTTTTTAAAATAGATATAGGGAAGCCACCGTGAAATCACTCCCACACGGTCAACATTCGCGTTAAAGTGATTTTACTGGTCGAGTACTACTTCTACATCTACGAGATCCATACATTTGTTGTATATGTATAAAATGATTGTGCGTAGGCTAGTGAGCACAAAGGGAGTAAAGAGAAAAGGGACGATTGAGAGGGTGGGCTCAATGAAATTCACACAGGAATTGGTTCCAGCACGCGCTCACACGATTATCGTCGAGTCCTGGGAACTTGGCTGACTAATCGGTTAACTTTTGATTATATCCTCGGGGGTGAATTTTTTCTTTTATGTTTGTTATATATCTGCACTACAAACAGCTAATAATCTACATGCAATTTTTTTTTTATTTACAGAAGAAATATCAAATTAATGAGCGATTTTATAAATTTTATGAACGAATTTCGAATTTAAAAATTAACTATAATTTTTTTAAAATTTCTATCAATTGAATTTTTATTTTCCATTAAAAGTACTGATTAATTTAAAACTTTTTCAATTAAAGTTTTATTTAACATATCTGAATTTTTCTAGTCGATAAAAAAAAATTATATAAATTATTTAAGGGAATAAATAATTTTTTTGCTTGCAGACAATCGCTGAGGAGTTTAAGTAATTAATGAGGTTCAAATATTCTCAATATCTGAATTTATGGAGACTAATTTAATTTTTACGCCATTAATAATTACCAAAAATATCTAGTCCACATAATAATTTTTTTTTTATAATTTCCATAAAGTTCCTTCAAGTTAAATAAAAATTACGTACAACAAACAAACAAAAAAATGACAAAGTTTTGAAAAACTTCCAAAAAAACAAATAACCTAAGCAAGCATAAAAAAAAATTCCGCTCAATTTCAAACGAGTAGTTTATGAAAAAAAAAAAATTTATCATCCAAAGTTTACCCGCATTAGTGGAGTTGTCAACTTGAAAGTTTTATCCCCAAAAAAACTGAATTGACTTAAATTTTTGAATACCATATAGATACACACGTCCAACACACGACAAAAATTTGATCGCGTGTCTCAAAAAAAAAGTGTTTTTTACATCCTTTTATATTTAACCTTTTCCTTTATCCAGTCTTTTTTATTTCTTTTCATTCCTTATTATTCTTTATATTCCATTTTTATTTATTTTCATTTTTTACCCCGAAACACCTAGCGGACTAAAAGCCACTTCTTCATCCCCTTACCAAAAATCTTGCTGATGGAGTCTGCAGTCCATTATGCAATTTTTAAGAGCGACAAAGAGATCAAGCTCTAAATAAAGAAAACGCGCACATACATACACACACACACACATGTACACATATGTATATATAAATAAGGGAGAGTCATATGCTCAGTTATCCATCTCTCTTTGTTATTTTCAATGTCTCTGTGTCTCCCCTTTGCACTTTAATTTTTTTCTTTCAAACATCCTCGTTCCCACAGACGTCTCTCTTTCGCCTTCATCTCCCTCATTATTCCCCTTTCTTTCTTTCTCGACTCTTAAATATTTTTTTCACTGCTCTACTCGTAAAAAGAATAGAGTGCAAACGAAAGACGGGCCTTTTTTTTTAGTCTTTTTCAATGAGTCCAAAGACATGTACAAGATTCACCATAATAAAAATAAGAGAGCATCTGCACTAGTTGATTTTCCCGAGTACCAGAAAAACTTTTTCTCTCATTACATTTTTTATTTATTTTTTTATTTTATCTCTTTCTATCACGGTTATATTTTTCCATCTACTTTACGTCTAATTAAAATCATTACCCAGAGAAATACGAGCAGCAAATTGGTAAAAAAAAAATTATAAACTCGACAATTGTTAAAAAATAAAAATAATTATTTTAAATCTGCGAAAAAAAAAATTTACCAGTAATTAAATTTTTATTTACGCCCTATTGTATTGATTTTTATTTATAAAGGGTTTGTGGTATTTTAAAATAATTTTATAAAGATAAAGAGTGAATCACTGGGCTGCACTCTCGACTCTTTGCCCTCAAGATGGAATTTATTACATGGTAACAAGCACACGAAACGCGATAAAATTAGACTAATGCCAGGGTGTTGTATTTTGTTGTACAGAAACTCCTGTTATGTTATATTATATTACGGAACATAACAGAGTTTGTATATATAATAAGAATGCAAATGTTTTATGAACACCTGGCGACTTACTCTTGCATATAAATTTTTTTTATTTTAAAAAACTATAACTTATAGGACATAAGCATATTCTGCATTGTTTTGCATATTAATATAACAAATGTCTATTAATTATTCATTTTATTAAATTTTATAATATATAGATATTGTTTGGAGGTTGATATTTATGGTAAAATATCAGAAATATTTTATTGGATATTGGGAAAAAATTTTTCGATGCCCGTTGAAATGGGCGGGAACTAGAAAAAATTTAAATTTATTTATCGGCGGAAATGATAGCGGAGGAAAAAGGGATAAAGGGCGAAGAGTTATGACGACGGGTTATACATTTAATTCGATGGCGAGTTAAGTTGATTTATTGTGTTTTGTGCACAAGTATGATTGTGATTAACTGATTGTGAAGGTATAATGGGACAGTAGGAGGTAGAGTTAAGAGGTTGCGACGGAAAGACGCGGTGCTAAAACTTCCGGCACTTAACTTCCTGTTAATACACGTGACTGTTTGTCTCGCACGCGTGCTAAGTCACGTGGATAAGACATTTTGGTTTTTGTTATAAATGGTTGATTTATATATTTGTAGTTTTTTATTTTTGTTTGTAAACAAATTTTTGTTTTGTTGATGACAGGAAGTGAGGCCGGACAGAAGTGAAAAAACAATTTATTGAAAATATTTAAGGTAATACTCAGTTTTAAAATTACCGTTTAGAATTTAGCAAAATTTGACATCTTGCTACACTGTGAAAAATTTCCTACAAATTTTACTATGGGTGCATTGTAACCTTGGACCATAAGAAAACTGGTACAAAATTTAAATTTTGTAGCAGGAAATTTTCCACAGAGTAGGTAATAATGAGAAAAAGGTGCGATTGAATTTTTGAAGAGTTAGAGATTCAGTAAGACTGATTTTCATAATTTAACATTCAGCTGCAGAAATCATGAACATGAAGATCAGAACGTTTTTCGCGCAAAAACGAAAAAAATTTACGAAATTTTACTGCGTGAGGAGTAGGTGGGGGTGGCTTGCAATTATTGGCTGACACATTAGCGTTTATACGAAAAATTTCAAAAGATCCAATAAATTTTTTACTTTTCACTCTGTTTTTTTATTTTCGGTCCGTTCCGATTTTCAGGTACATGAGAAATCACAGGTTTCTTCGATTTTATTTTTCCTCTAACTTTTCAAAAATTGTATCGTTTTCTTATAATTATATACTTATCTGGAAAATTTCATTAAATTCTAAAACTGACAGTACGATTTCATAGAAAATTATCTGAAAACCAACTGGAAATTTTCTACAAACCAAAAACTTGACTTCAAAAAGATCAAAATCCCATTTGTTGTTGAAACAATTAATTTTTTAAAAAATTTCAAATTTTTGTCATGAAGACAGATACAAATATTACATTTATATTCAGTATATTTTAAAATTACAAAATAAAATTAATTAAACTGATAATATTTATCAAGTCTAGTCAGCGAACAAAGAGCTAAAGAATAAAGCAAACATGCATACATTAACTGGACATAGATATAAAAAGCCAATGTAAGTTTCTTATTTCTTACAAAAACACTCAAACAGTACAAAAGTTGATTGGCGAGCGGTCACTCCCCCAATAATCGACAGGACTCACCAACAAAAATAGAGTTTTCGTATATATGTAACAGTTGGTGTAACACAATCGTCAATAATTGACCAGGCATTGTCCGACTGGTCATCGCGCGAACCGAGTCACTACGTGATAATTTTTATCCACCCCTCTTCATCCCTTCATATTATTATTACCTTTGTCTTTATTTCTGTCCACTCTCTTCTCTTCGGTACTTTACGATTTGTTTGTCCATCACTCGAGGACACTCGGACAATCGAAAATATTAATTTATCACCGATACCGTTACAGCCATTAACTTTTCATATAATATATATACACCAACTTACATACATACTACAGATATTATATTTATTATATGTATATTACAACATTATTGTACCGCAGTATATAATTTTTGGGGACGTTATGGATAATGTTTGCAGTCGTAAATTTGCAAAGTGACCCAATTGACAAGGGGGAAAATTTAAACATTAAAATGAAATGATTTATTAAACATATAAAAATGAATTGATTTTATTATTTTTTATTAATTATATAAAATCATTAAATTTTTTAATTATTTTGTTGCAATTTCAAATGAAAAAGAAATAGTTTCCTGGCGCAAAAAAAATTTTACTTTCCCCAGGAACTTTTTTTTATGATTAATTGAAAATAAAATTTTTTTAGGGCAGGAAAATATTTCTACCCGAAAGAAAACTTGGGGAAATTTTTGCGCTTTAGTTTTATGTGCTAGCGATATTTCGGAAGATTCGTCTGAAACTTCCACGGAAAATACACACTCAGCACGTAAACATTCCATACTCACTACGTAAACAATCCAAACTCAGGGCTGGGTGGTAAGAAAAAAAAATTGTGTTCCTTCGCTTTCATGTGCCAGCGTTATTAAGAAGTTTTCTATAAATCCAAGAGAAATCCTAGACTCACCCAAGACAAAAACTTAGAAAAATTAATTTCTCTGAAAATCCTAGAGAAATCCTAGACAAATCCTAGAGAAAACATAGAAAAATTTATTTCTTTGAAAATCCTAGACAAATCCGAGAGAAAATCTCAGTAGCACATAAAAATAAAAGAAAATGATTATTCCTTATAATATCGAGCTCCGAGTCTGTATTGAGTTTGTATTGAGTCTGTATTTTCTATGGAAGCTTGAGAAAAGGCTTCTAAAATCTCAGTAGCACATAAAAATGGAAGAAAATGATTATTCCTTACAATATCGAGCTCCGAGTCTGTATTGAGTCTGTATTTTCTATAGAAGCTTGAGATAAGGCTTCTAAAATCTCAGTAGCACATAAAAATGAAACAAAATGATTATTCCTAGACAAATTCTAGACGGATCCTAATGAAAACTTAGAAAAATTTATTTCTTTGAAAATCCTAGACATATCCTAGACAAATCCTAGACAAATCCTAGAGAAAACTTAGAAAAATTTATTTCTTTAAAAATCCTAGACATATCCTAGACAAATCCTAGAGAAAACTTAGAAAAACTTATTTCTCTGACAATCCTAGACAAATCCTAGAGAAAACTTTGAAAAATTTATTTCTCTGACAATCCTAGACAAATCCTAGACAAATCCTAGAGAAAACTTGGAAAAACTTGTTTCTCTGACAATCCTAGAGAAATCCTAGAGAAAACTTAGAAAAATTTATTTCTTTGAAAATCCTAGACATATCCTAGACAAATCCTAGACAAATTCTGGAGAAAACTTGGAAAAACTTGTTTCTCTGACAATCCTAGAGAAATCCTAGAGAAAACTTAGAAAAATTTATTTCTTTGAAAATCCTAGACATATCCTAGACAAATCCTAGACAAATTCTGGAGAAAACTTTGAAAAATTTATTTCTCTGACAATCCTAGACAAATCCTAGACAAATCCTAGAGAAAACTTTGAAAAATTTATTTCTCCGACAATCCTAGACATTCCTAGAGAAAACTTAGAAAAATTCATTTCCTTAAAAATCCTAGACATATCCTAGACAAATCCTAGACAAATCCTAGACAAATCCTGGAGAAAACATGGAAAAACTTATTTCTCTGACAATCCTAGACAAATCCTAGACAAATCCTAGACAAATCCTAGAGAAAACTTTGAAAAATTTATTTCTCCGACAATCCTAGACAAATCCTAGACAAATCCTAGAGAAAATTTTTTAGTGGACAAGATTGCAGACAGGTTGGGTTCTTCTTCTGCAGGAAACGAGCCTCAAAAAGCAATACATTGTATCAACTTCTGAAAAATAATTCATTTCGCTGACTGTGAGATTTGAACCTAAACCCGGTCAGTTGAGCTCGAGGATAAGAGTGTCATCCGCTCCACCACAGTTTTATATAAAATTACTATTTATTTTTATCGCACGATGCCATGTAAATCAAAAGATTCAATCCAGAACAATTTGTTAATTAAAATTAATTATTAGAAAAGTCAGAACAAGTTCACTAGGGACTAAGTGTGCCCTAACACGAATGGACAAATTTAATCGTTAAAACGTCCAGCAAGTCACGAAGAATCAACGGGCTATTTTCACAGGCCATCTGTACTTGTAATCTCTGAATGTGTGTTCTTACACAGATAAAAATACTACATCTAGCCGAAAATAATGATTGTCGTACGGTCGATAACTCGATTAAATCTGTGTAATTGAATTGATCGAGGAGGTCGTTCCACCAATTAAATCACCCACGCATTTACTATATATTTATTATCCACTAGCCACCCGACAGTTTCACCCGATTTACATATTATTCAAATTTACCATTACATTTTATTTTATGTATACACTATTTATATCCACTTTACCCTACATCCTTTATTATACCGCAGAGCTGACACACTTTGCTATTAAACATATTTTTCACTTTTTTATTCAATTCGACTGACCCCCGATTTTTCAGGAACGAATAAATTTTTTCCGTATCTTGATAAATATAAATTTATATTTTATGTATTATTATATATATCTATGTCAATATATATAGATATATATATATGTTTATATAAATGTATAAAAACTTCTTTTAAAGATATATAAACCCTAGATTTAAAAGTAACCCTCATATATTTGGCAACGGGGCGATTCGTTGCGGCTTTAATAATTGACAATTGAATCATCCAGAGAGTAAAGTGAAAACAAGTGAGTTTAAATGTTGACGGCTATTTCAATTGTTAATTCATGTATACAAATGTACTAATAAAACCATTAATGTATAATAATAATAATGGTTACAGTAATAGAAATATTAATATTTATATTTTTTTCACATGCGGATTTTGAAATAGGCGTGATTTTAATGACTGACAGCTGTCAAAATTTAATTCTGACATTGCGGAACGAAGGGATAGTAATTATTGTAAGGGTTGTATGGGTCACTGTCCACTTTTTTTAACAAATTCATTAATTATTCATGACTTTGTTTACAGACAAATATTTTTCGGATGCATGCAAAAAAAAAATCAGGAGAAATGACATTTTCAAATAAGAATTTCAGGATTTTACTGAATATTGGGTCACGTGGTGTAAAAAATGCGCGGAGGGAACGCTTTAGAGTGAAATTGACTCCGAAACGGAGTTTATAATAAGATGACTCTGGATCGAGATGAATGAGGATTGAAATAAAATTCAAATCATTCAGCTGAAAAAAATTCCGTATTCGCTCCGTTTTTTTTTAAACGGGATTCCGAGTGGCGGCGAATTTGAATTTAAATAAAATCCATATTAACTCCGGATTCTCATCAGATTTTTTCACAGTCTACGTACATTTTAAACTGTATAATTGACTATTGGTCATTATATCTAACAAAATTATTATTTGAAACTGTTTTTACTGAATTTGTCTAATTTTTCTACTTTTCCTTTTTTCCTGCGATCATAAAATTTATTCAGGTCCTATTTCAAGTGAATTTATATCCCTATTTAATAAACCGGTATTTGATTACTTCTATTTCTGTTTTCAAAAGACGAAACTCATAATTTTTGATAAATTTCAGGAGACATTGAAAATTTTTCAAAAATATGACTGAAATAAGATCAA
This sequence comes from Microplitis demolitor, assembly GCF_026212275.2. Taxonomy (NCBI): domain Eukaryota; kingdom Metazoa; phylum Arthropoda; class Insecta; order Hymenoptera; family Braconidae; genus Microplitis; species Microplitis demolitor. The sequence continues at coordinate 2,214,774 of NC_068549.1, read as the reverse complement.
AAATATTTCAAAACGCTTCTGTAACATATTTATTATCAAATTCGACTCATATTTGACAATACCCAAGAAAAAACCAAAGAATTTTCATAAAAAAAAAAAAAAAATTCAATTAAATCGAAATTATTGATAGCGAACATAAATTTCATGTTTGTATACATATTTTTGTATGCAAAATTCATAAATTTGAGCCAGTGAATGTTTTCAATATTTGAATAACTCCGAAATTTATTAAATTATCAATTAATTAGTTTTCCGAGTGGGAGTAAGAACTTTCAAAAGATTTGAATGTTAAGTAAAATGGGCGTGAGTATGAAGTTTGTAATCGAAGATCAATAGATGAGTGATGGGCGTCAATTATATATGTGTTACGAGTTACGAAGTAGCGTAGAAAGTGTAATAGGAATAGTTGTTGCAAAAATGGATGGATCTATAGATATACATATCGTATATGAATGTATATCGAGCTCTGGGTTGTCGAGTAGGATGGACGGAGAGTGAAAAAGAGGGAATATATATAAATAAAAAATAAAATGTGTTGTATGTAGTCCAATCGATCATGACAGAAAAATTTTACAGTTTCACAGAGTTTGCATTGTCCTGAATTGCGGGTTATTTGATCGATGAGTTTTCGATAAAAATTTAATGCATTGTCTGTTATTGACATGCGAGCTTTTTTTATTGCAATTTAGAAGAATATTGTTATGGTAATTTTATCATTCGATTTAAATATAAATATATGACTAATTTTTTATTCGAAAATCGAATAAGTACTTTTGGATATAAATTTTTATCATACATTATTTTTTTTTTTCAGAATTGGAAATAATCTATAAGTTTATTGCCGGAAAAAAAATGAATTTAAATAATTTGTCTTATTCATTACTAAGGTATTTTTTATGGGATGACGCGATTTGATTTATAAAGTTTGTCAGTAAAAAAAAAATTTAGTTATGAAAAACTGAAAATATTGTAATTTCTGTTACTAACAGTAAAAAAACACAATTTTAATTTTTCAAATTATTTGGTGTTGAACAACTCAAGCCCTACCCTACTGACTAGAGATCAAGGAAATATAATTCTACATTATCATCAGAAAATAAAAATAAAATTTTTATTTTTATAAATTTTATACGGAGAAAATTTATTAATTGCACAATTAAATCAATCAATTAATTGATAAGTAAATTTAATAGACGGCAGTTGCATGTATTCATGTTTTTTATATAAAATAACGTGTCAAGATTGTGGCTCCACTGTGGAATTTTTCCCAAGTTCGTTTTCAAGTTTTTCGACCGATAAGATAGGCTTGGAATTTCAAAAGTTTTTAAAAATGTCCCCGGATTTAATCTGCGTTTACTCCGCAAATTGTTTACAGTGTATTTGATCAAAATTACGCTACACCATAAAAAATTTACGGAGTGAACCCGGAACGGGTAACTATGTATTTATTTAATTCTCTCAGAGTGAAATTACTCCGAAAGGGAGTATTTTAATACTGAAACTCTGGTTTGGAGTAAATGTGAATTTAAATAAAATCCAGTTCACTCCAAAGCCACTTCACTAGAAAAAAAAACTTCCCCTTTACTCCGAATGCAGAGTGAATTTTTCTCAAACTTCATAATTCCGAATAACGGAGTAAATTTGGATTTAAATAAAATCTATAACCACTTCCGATTTTTTAGGGTATGAGAACTAATGCAATAGTAAAATTTTGTGAAATTTACTTAATAAACCGCAAATTTTACAACCGACATTGAAATTACATTTTTAAACAAATAACACTAATTAAAAAAATAATTTATTCCAATTATTAAAAAGTAAAGTCTTGATAAATAAAATTAGACTGTAATAACATGCGTCATAAATGTTGAAATTAACATTAAAAATTTATATAAGTCAAGGATATTGCGAGACCCTAGTTCTCCTTAAAAGGAACAAGATTACCGCGATTACCTCTCCATATCACAATATCTCCAATAATCCTTTTCAAGTTCAATCTCCATCATAAATAAATTTTATAAATAAATATTAATTAAAATTCATTACAATGACCGTCTAATTTTTAAATTAGAACCCAGCAAAAGTACTAGATATCCTTAAAAAAAAATTTTAAAGATTTATTTTATAGAATAAATGAGAGCTGACTATACTAAGATATTGACCATGACATCCATAGGCTCCAAGGCAGTCAGGAAAAGAAACCACATACTAAATAAATGCCAAAATAGTCAGTGACCGCGAATTTCAAATAATACCAATCCTGTCATCGCTATCATCAAAATGACCTTTTGTTATTCGAGTTTCTTTTCAAACCTCTCACTTTCTCTCCGCCGATTTCGGCCATTTATGCCAGCCAAATAATTTTATTATCACTTTAAATATTAATTACACATTGTAATTAATTAATTATAACTATTAATGAATTATCTTTTATATATCCATTGATGATTTAAAAGAAAAAAGAATCTCCAGTCAAGTAGTGAAAATAAACTCCACCTAATTACAGAAAAATAAATAAAACAAAGTCTCCAATTACATTTTTTAAAATTGGTATCGAAAACTGGGTCATAAATGATTTTTCATCATCAAGAAAATAAAAAAAGGTCATACCGTCATCCCCACTTAAAATTCCATAAAACCAAAGCGAATAATCTAAGCTCCATCTCCATGATTAAAAGTCTAAAGATATATTCTGTTGCGTGTACATTTCCGTAGATCATTCTGGTGGCTAAGAAGATCCAAGATCTCTTCTTTGGTGTCTTGTTTTTGGTTGCAAGCCCAAGTTACCGCGGGGTCAGGGGGTAGTGCCAACTAACATTGGCGTCGAACTCGAGTGGAATTCTCTAGGCTTTTTTCGAAACATCTCACCGGCACTCACGATACTCTTCGTCGAGAGGAAGGGATATTTCGACGGCGAAGCTTCGAGGATTATTGCCAGTATTGAGTCAACGTGCAACTTAGAAGCATCTACTCGACAAGCTTATTATTTTATTATTTTTCAGTACGTGAGTGTTCCATGTGCATTTTTTATTTATTTATTTCATTAAATTTAAATTACTAATAATTTAATTTTTTTCAATTTCTAACAAAAAAAATTAACAAATAATTTTTCATTAAAAAATTTTTTATATTTTCTTAATTGATTTTTTAAATTTAATTAAGAAAATTAATAATTTTTTAAATTATTTACTAATTTTTTCCTGTCTAATATTTGAAAATTTATGAGTAAATTTTTAAATTTAAACAGCAGATTATTGTAGAAAAAAAAATAAAAACTAAATATCAGAATTTAGTAATAAAATAAATAAAATGTAACAAAACACCGAGGCGATCATTATAAAGTTAAATAATATTCTGGGTAACCCGAAAAGGTCCGGTGGTATCTGACATAGACGTGATACCTCCACCCTCTGCCAAAGTAAAAATAACTTACCCTCGCGATTCACACTCGGCAGTTAACGCCGCGCGTACATAAAACGATCCATTTTAAATAATCGTAACTTACGTCAGCATATTTTCCAGTAAACAATAACATAAATCTCGATAATCTCGTTACCAAAACTCGTTTCTTATTTTTAACTTTCTCGAGTCTGAAAAATAAAATGTAACTTAAACAATTAAATAAATTTTCACGGGACAGAATTTATTTAAAATTTAAACGGACCATATTTGGCGGCATTCGAAGAAGGAATTGACCTTCTGCCTCTGATTCTTGTTAGCCATGATCTCATACTAATTTATTTCAAACAACTTTGCTAAATAAATAAACTTTGTTAGCTCAAGTTACAGTTTATTTAATAAATAGAAAAAAATTATTTTCAAATGCCGAAGAATTTTCTCGATAAATTTTTTCACGGCCCGGTTTTTAAATACAGCAGAGACCTTCTTCTATTATTAGACTTCTCAACTTTTCTAATTATAATTTAATCCAGTACGATCTGCTTCAAAATTTATTTATCATGACAATTTTATTTTTAACCCGAAATTAAAATTAATAATGAAATTATTTTTTTTTTTTTAAATTTATTACTCTGTTCGAAAGATACTAAAAAGTATATTTTATGATTTACATATTTCAGAAGTTGAAAAAAAAACACCATGGACGCGATCAAGAAGAAGATGCAGGGAATGAAGCTGGAGAAGGACAACGCGATGGATCGCGCCTTGTTGTGTGAACAACAGGCTCGCGATGCGAATGCGCGTGCAGAAAAGGTCATTATTCTTTTTAAGAAAAAGTTCACTCTCAAAATATAACAAAAAAAAAACATTTCTTTTCTCCCTCTTTTAAATTTATTTCATATTAAAAAGTACGAGACTTCGCGGTCATATTTATTGACAAATATCACTATGAGGTCAATGTAATTAGAAATTAATCAATCATTTTTTTAAAATGTCAAATAAAAAATTTCTAAGTCTAAGTCTGATAAAAATTCAAAAATTCTATTGTTTTTGAAAAAAAAAATTACTTTCATGATTTTTAAAGTGGACAATATCGATTGATATTGAAAATATATGAGAAGAAATTTATATATGTATATTTATTATATATTTTTAATGACTTTCCAATTAGAAAGTCTTATAATTTTAAAAAACTTATCGATTTTTATAAAAATTTAGCAAATAATTCCTTAGAAAAAAAAAAACAACTAAAACTTCAACTCAAAAATTTTGTAGAAAACTTATATGATAAATTTTCCGTATCTTATATAAATTTATGAGATTTTCCAATTAATTTTCAATTGCATTGACCTGATGTAGGATAAAGGTACTAATTTTGGCGACTTTGGAACCAGTTTTGAACACTTGAAAAATTTTATTAAAATAATTTCAAAAAAACACAATTAATTTTAAAAATGTGTACAGATACTTTTATTACACTACTGTAATAGAAATTTTATTTTTTACTTTTCTGTTAATTAAAATAAAATATTAAATGTCCAAAATTGGAGCAGTGGCCACAAATGTCACTTGTGCCCTAAGCAAATAATAAAATTTTGTATTAATTATCAGTAAATATGATCGTCAAAGTCTCGGATCATAGATTACATGAAAGAAAATTAAAATTTTTACCGTAAAATTTTGAAAATGGCTAATTACAATGATTATTAATTAGGCCGAAGAAGAGGCCCGTGCTCTCCAGAAAAAAATCCAAACTATTGAGAACGATCTTGATCAAACCCAAGAAGCTTTCATGCAAGTCAACGCCAAGTTGGAAGAGAAAGACAAAGCTCTCCAAAACGTAAGTGTATTATATAAAATTTATATCCAAAAATTACCGATATTATTTCCATATTTTGAAACTCCGAAAAAATGGGTTAAAGAAAAATTTTCCAAGCGCAAAAGCCTCCAGCAAAGTGCTGCCCTCTAATCTGTCTTACCGACAATCTCGCAATTCTAAACAATTAGTCAACAAAATGGCCGACAGACGGCGTAAGTTTCAGACTAATGACGAGCGCGATGGCCTAAAAAAGGGTGGGGATGCCGGAAGGTAACGACTGCGTGAGAGATGTTACACGCACACAGTGATGTGTGGACAAGTCGTGCTCGCAACCGTTTTAAAGATTTAGGAGCACAGAGCCAAGTGGGGGGTTGACAATACCCATACGTGAACACACACAACGTTATCTCACCTACAAAACGTGCAAACCCCGATAATAAGATAAAGCGAGACAGTGACAGACAAAATGGCGTTTATTATTCTGGTGCAGTGGTAGCAGTGCTCGCAAGAGCAGCCACAGCGGGTGTTTAAATTTTGCTAGGTCACTAGGTTGGTAGGGAGAGATTGTTATTGTTGGCATTACTTTATAGTTTGTTGTTGTTGTTGTTGTTGCTGCTGCTGTTATTTTAGAAACTTGTACGACAAAGTATATCGCAGGTCACATATATCACCTAGAGCACTAGTGACAAACTGATCCTGAAGGGTATGGATCAAACGTACACGTCTACCACCAGAAGACGTGGTCACCAGCACCATCCGCGACATGCGACCAGAAGAAGACTCGATATTTCCAACAGAGGACCCGCGCAGTGTGGCCCAGTTGGTGTTGATCAACAAAATCAACGTAATCTAGAAACAGATGACAAATGTTTAAAGTCTTTGACGTTAACTCTGTCTTTGGATCACTGTCCTGACAGCATTAAAGTACCAGGACAATTGGACGGTGAATTTAATGATTCAATTGAGACGGTCCAATTACGAGTAAAGCCCGCGCAGTGTGGCAGATCCAAAGACACTAGAGAGTCTTCTGCTAAAAGTCTGAGTCGCAAAGTCAGGCTTGAATTTAATGACACCAGCGATTGCAATAAGAGGATAAGTGATGCTGGTGACGAGGAAGTAAATAAAGAGACTACGAGTCCGGAGCCTGAGCACGCGGTCGCGAGGGCTCGCGGTGACGGTCATTCAGACGATGAAACGCCTAATGAAGAAGACCCTGAACTGGTCGAACTCGCGAAGCTGAGGTGTCCTAGTGAACGGACAGAAGTCACTGCTGAGAGAGAGGCGAGAAGGCGCAAAAGATGCGCTGACTATCCCGGTCTGGCCTTCGGGTCTTCGATATTCTCCAGTGACACCATGATGAAGTTCAGTCTTATCAGAAATGAACTCCAGAATATTATGGGCAATCAGCTCAAGAGGGTAAATATTTTCCTGATTTTTTTTAGGACATTTTTGTTTATTTTATTTTATTTAAAGAATTTCAGAGTTATCGAGTCATCGAGTGGATGTGTGACCTGGTCACGTGTTAGGTCAATGATATTACTCGGGTATTTTTATTGATGGTCTATAAAATCAGCAACGGGTTTTATTTAATACCGTTCAATGCTGCTGCCAAGTACTTTCTAAAAATGTTACGGGTTATTGGGATACTTGGATTTAATATTCAATTATTTTATTTGCTTTTTTACTTTATTTTCGTTATTGTAAATAAATAAAGAGAAGGTTGGTAGTGTTGGAGGTTGATGCGGGTACATCTGCTATTTTGTAATGAGCTAAAAATATTTAAACTAACTTGATCCAGTGACTTTAAAATATATCTCGGGCAATTGCGTAAGATTCGAGAATTTTATTGCAAATATTTAAATGATTCTGAAGTTACCAGACGTCTAATAATTTTTGGATTTTTTTAAAAACGATAAATAATAAAAAAAAAAATGTTTTCTCAAAATTACACTTATAGTTTTTTAAATTTTCTACATGTGCATTTTTTGTTTTTTTTTTTTTTTTTTATTCAAATTGGATTGCTAAAAAAAGAAAACAGAAAATTTTTAATTGTCTGCTAACTTGGAAATTTTCAATTGCACCGAATATCAAAATTTTATTATTATTTATACCTCAAGTATAATTTAAATAATCTATTAAATTAACATTGACCTGCTTAGAAAATTGTGCAGAGGGCATTAGAGCGGATATTTAATTTAATTTTATAGTAAATAAATTTTTTAACTATTTTAATGCAGTCTATTGAATTTTTGATCTATGGGTTTTGGAGTTATAATTTTTTTTTTAATGTCAATGGAATATTTTGGTGGAAAAATCGATGACTAATGCAGCAATAGGGTTTTATGATTCTTCGAATAGTATATAGCTTATACTTGATATATATTTGGCTACAATCCAGATGAGAGGATGTTTAAAAGTGTTTCACTGTTGCTGTTCACAGCTGTTATACATATACGCAACCAAAAATAAATCATCAAAGAAAAAGAAAAGAAAATATATGATATTGTTATACATGAGAATGACTGACGTTTTTATTTTACCGATAATTTATATTTGTTTTTAATTTTTAATAATTAATTGACGGTAATTTTTTTAAAAATTTATAACTGGAATTTAAATAAAATTCAAATTTTTTAAATTTGCCGCGAATATAATCCCGTAATTTTTTGTGATCTTGAAATTAGTAGACAGTTAAATTTAAAAAAAAAAAAAAAATTGCAAATGTAGAAAATTTAAAAAACTATAAGTGCAATTTTTTTAAATATTTTTTTTTTTTGTTTGTAATTTATCCTTTTGGAAAAAAAAAGTTATTAGACGTCGGCTCACTTCGGTATCATAATTTTTTTTTAATTAAAAAAACTTTAAAGCTTGATTTTTTTAAATTACCGGTAATTAGTGACCCTAAAAAAATGAAGAGGTCGCGCATGAGTAAATTTTGTCATTTTTAATTTTTCTAGTCAATAAAAAAAAATTTTTTTAAATTTAATTTGAAATTCCAAACTTGAGGCGTCTATTTTTTTTTAAAAACAAAAATTCACCAACAACAGTATTCAATTTAATGTCCAATTACAATTTAATGATAAATTTTTTTGACAGAATCCAAGTTAAATTCCAGAATTCAAAAATAAATTTGAATTTAAATAAAAATTACTACACGTGTTATAAAAATACTTATCATTCTAAAAGAATTTTGTAAATTTACAATAACGATGATTCATTTCCATATATAGAGCAACAATAATAACATTTGATAATAAGAGCTGACGTAATCAACATACCCAACATTACAAACAATAATTAAAAAAATAATAAAATTCCATATTTAAAATAATCGTGTACTAATTTGTCAATAAAATATCAGTACATAAAAAAAAACCCTCAGCAATCGTAACCCACACAACTCCTACGTTAAAAAAAACTCCATACGTACATACATTTAATGAATCCATATAAAAATCTCTATACTACATATATATAGATATATATATACCCCTACATTACATCAGTACATAAATATACCAAAGTACTACTAGCGTATTACGGATAAAGCTTACAATGTCTATTAGTATGTAAAAAAAAAAAATACGAATAAAAAAAATAAAAAAAAAAAATGAACAATGTTTGAATTGTTTGAGAATTCAAACCATGGGCGCGCACATCACGGGCGCGGTATTTCCGGGACATGGCACCGCAATCGCCGCCTGTCAGCCAGCTGCCCATAATAAAAATAAATATACGCGGGAAAATTCAAATTTGAATTGCATTTTAATAACCACCGGGTACTAAACAATTTTTAATTGATAATTAGCTTAATAAATAAAGCGGGGATGGTTTAAAAAACAATTGATTTCCCGCATAAGGACTACTTGTCAATGACGCCATTGTAACTTGTAGCGGGAACTGCTTTAAAATTCAAACTGCGCAGGCGCGCGGCGTCCGGTGGCTGGAGTCCGCCATCTTAATCCGAAATCAGTCAGTGGTCGACAGTTTGGAGTATAGTCGACTTTCATTCACTCTTCGATCATTCCATCAGTTTATTTAATAAATAATTATTATTATTATTACGTACATTTCATACATTCCAACATATTCACATACACATATATATAAACAAACATATATGTATTGAATTTTATTATTATATATATTTAGGTAGACCCCATAGTAGATACGTGTTGGAATAAATTGTTATTATTATTATAATTAATAAAATCCGGTGTTTTGACGATATATATATTCATATATATATATCATTTTTTTTTTTACAAAGCCGCGTACTTTTTCCCAGTGACAAGTTACAAGTGCGGGTAATTTAATTGGGGATAATTTGTTTACTGTTTATTTAAATATTTAAAAAAAAAAAATAATGGCGATGCAAGTGCAAGGTACGATCCTCGATGTACTCAAGAAGAAAATGCGACAGACTAAAGAGGAAATGGAAAAATATAAGGACGAGTGTGACGAATATCAGAAACGGTTGCAGGTGGAAGTGATGCGACGAGAGGAAGTGAGTTTTCTCGGGTTCATTTTATTTTATTTTTATTTTAGAGGGGGTGGAAATCCTAGAAATGGTCGGGGTTGAAGTTGGACTCGGCATTGAAAGAGTAATGATTTAAAAAAAAATGCTTAATTTACTTGGCGTCTAGTGTTTCTGTATCGAATCGATCGTGCGTGTCAGGTTTGCTAGTCGCCAAGCAGACACTTTTTGAGTCACTCAGGGGAGGGGCAGATTTTATTATTTACTTTTACTGATTAATATTTAAACTGGCTGGGGTAAAAAAGAAAATAAGAAAAATAAATAAATAATATTTTTTTTTTACACCGAAAAAAATTTATAATTTTTTAGGCGTTTGTTATTTTTCTAGGAGATCGGAGCTAAGAGTTATTTAAATTTATTTTGAATTCAAGTTCAAGTCGATGTGATTTAAGCAAACGTTTAATACCTGGAAGAGGAAGCTAACCGGCTTTGCTCGTGAACCGTAGAATCTAGTAATCACAGCATGTAATTGGTCACGCATTTACACGCAAGCGCATTTGTCGAGTTCGCCTGCTAAAAACACCTGATACACTTTTTTCCTCTTTATTATTATTATAATTTTAACATTAAATACATTTTTTGACCTCCGGGGAAATCTATCACTTGACAAAATATTATTGATTACCATTATTATTATTATTAATTATCTCTACATATAAACAATTTGAATTTCCCGCAATATTCAAAATATTTATCAAGTTATTTTTAACGATTACTCCGATTTTAAAAAAATTTTAATTTAATTAAACTTTAAATGAATAATCGTGTCTCATATATATGTATATATATAAATAGTCAAAATACCATTAAAATCAATAGGTTACTCATGTATTTAGAAAGGATTACAATGTGGTACAAGTGAAACCTATCGAAGAATCTCATGACAGTATTTTATTACATTACCCCTCTTACTGTATCAAATATTTTTATTTTCTTTCTCTTTCATTTCATATATAAATCCATATATTTATATGTATAAGTATATATATATATATTTAGCTTCAGATCAGAAAGAAGTTTGAGAAGCGATGATGAAACTCACGGAACTTGACCCAACATCTTACCGGTTTCTCAAATTTATATACATATATATGTAAAATGAATTGAGCTTGTAAATAATTCGAGGTCATATTTTAAAGACAAATACTAAAAACTTGCGTAATTATTTTAAATTTTAATTTCATAATAATAAATATTTGAATATTAAATTACTAATAATTATTTACTTTAGTAAATGATAGTCAAAAAATTTCTTTTCATACATTTAAACTCCAAAAAAAAAAAAAAATAATATAAAGTAATAAAGACATTACTTTATATGGAGTATTAATGTCATGACAATTTCATTTAATAATTGATTGATGATCGATTACAATCGAGTTTATTATTTAGTAATTGACATGATTTATATTTTTGAGTACTGATATATTTATCATATATTTTTTTTACTTTCTTTGCTTGACTTTTTATCATTATATTTGTTACCGAGTTAACACGTGGGTATTGTCAAGCAAATCGTATCAATAGATTTGCGTACACGTCTAAAGTATTTAATAATTAAAGGTAACTGAACTTAAAGAGCCAACACGTCTATTCTTTGCACAGTAAATTGACTCTAATTGTGCACACGTATTGTAACTACGTGCTTAGAGGCATCATTGCTCATGCTCATATTATATTTGTTAATAGTCTAGTCTTGCATAATTTTAACAACATATATATGTATATATTAGCTCATAGTTTTACGTAAATTGCCTTTTATGTTTAAATTTAAACGTTTATATTTATTTAATAAAAAAAAAACTTTAATACTGCAATTAGCCATCTAATAACTTTTAGATTTTTTTTTAATCATAAAATATAATAAAAAAAATATTTAAAAAAATTGCACCTGTAGTTTTTTTCATTTTCTACACGTGCATTTTTTTAGTTTTTTTTTTTTTTTGTAATTTATTTGTTGAAAAAAATCCGAAAATTATTAATTGTCTGCTGGCTTCAGGATCATGAAATTGAATGGAAAAAAAATTATGTATATTTTTAAAAACATGGGAAGCTTAACAAGCGTATAATAGTTGTCACGACTGATGGATGGGACATAAAATAAAATAAATCCATAACGGATGTCCGGACTGATTCGTTTACTAATAAAAAAAAGATAAATTACGTGATTTATCCACTTGTTCAATACAAATTATATTTTATTTCCTACTACGGTATTTTATTTTACAATAAAATTGGGCGGAGCATTTGTATCAATGGAAGCTGTCACGATTCACTAAACTGTGTAATACTACGACAGTTAAAAAAAATATATATTTTCATTCATTGAATGAAATTTAAAATCTCAAGTAATTAATAAATTAATTAATGTAATTATATTTTAAATTGTTTTAGGCTGAATCAGAAGTAGCAGCCCTCAATCGTCGCATCCAGTTGCTCGAGGAAGATCTTGAAAGATCTGAGGAGCGTTTGGCAACAGCAACCGCTAAACTAGCAGAGGCTTCTCAAGCCGCCGATGAGAGCGAACGGTACGAGATAATGATAATAATAATAATAAATAAAAAAATTTATTATTTACCTAACTATCAATTATTAATTACTTTCTTTCCATGAACAAGAGTTAAAAATACTCATATATTTATGGCTCATTAAACCATATTAAATTTATCTACGTGACCTTTATCGAATCAATGAGTACTGAGTAAATATTATAAATAATCAATCAATCAATTAATAAGTTAATAAAAGTCAGTGTCATTTAATGTCTCGTGGTTTGTATTTTTAAGCCTGAGCGATATGATTTTAACTCTTGTTCATTGTATGTCTTTTACGCTTCATTAAAGTAATAATAAAAAAAAAATATTAAAATACCAAGATAATGATACGTGATTTACAGTTTTGGTAATGTTACGTTCATGATGCGTAAGAGATTCACGATGCCCTTCATTCTATGACCAAATCATCATTTTTATGCATACCTTTCACTAATACTCATATTATATATATATATATATATATATATATATATATTTTTTTTTTCTTATCTTGTCACGTTTAAAGTACGCATTTATTTATGAGTATATTGAATATAAGCGAGTGTATGTTTTACACATATATATAAATATATATATATATATATATGAAAGTAAACTTACACCGGTGATTCACCGGGATGTGGATGACTCTATCGTAAACCAACAAGGTTATCTAAATCATCGTGATATTTATTTCTATGTAGAATTTTATTTTTTTAAATAAAATTGCGGATGGCCGCAAGAAGTCGATTCCATGGTTGAGTAAAAATAAATTATAAAAATAAATATATTTTTTAACTTTATCTTTAATAGGGAATTTGAAAAAAAAATCATTGAAATTTGGTCATTGATTGAAGGGAATTTATTTTTAATTCATTTTATTTTTTGGTTTCACGATTTTAAGACAATTTTTTAAATTATTTTTTTTGTTTAAATAAATAAATGATTATAAAGAGAATTAATGAAAATAAAATCTGATTTTTTTTGCCAAATAAATTTTGAATCGCTGGTGAACTTTTAAAATTTTGAATAAAATAAATTAATGAAATTTTTTTCGATTATTGATTTTAAAAAATTGTCTTGAAATTTAAATAATGATTAGCGTTGGAATAATATGATAAATATATTAATTTAATTAATAAATTATTAATACAAAAGATAAATTTTTATAACGTCCGGTTCGATGGCATTGATTGGAAACGTGTTTTGTATAAACAATTATTAAAATTCTTCATTAATTGATCAATTAAAATACCCACGGTGTATCAGAAAATATTTTCTTCTATAAATAGTCACAACTTTTTTTCTCCCTAATACGAATTTAATTAAAAAGAAAAAATTATCTTCCAACGCAAGACATTATTTAACATAAATAATTAAGAACAAGTTAATAAAAAAAATGATTAGGATACGCAAGGCACTCGAAAATCGTACAAACATGGAGGATGACCGAGTTGGAGCCCTGGAACAACAGCTCGCCCAGGCCAAGTTAATTGCCGAGGAGGCGGATAAGAAGTACGAGGAGGTGGGTTACGTATTTTCGCGATGATTAATCAGAAATTTTGTTACTTTTCAAATTTTTAAACTGATCAATTTTTACCGCCTAAATTTTAAAAATAAATTTTTTGGCGAAAAAGAAAAAATTGATCGTTTAAAAAATTTTTTACCACAGATTCATCAGTAGCAGAGCTGAGTAAACGTCATAGATGATAAGTTAAAATATAAAATATATCCGTATATTAAATATGATATTTATGATGAAATTTTGTTGCATTAAATAATAAAATAGCGCAAGGAAAATTCTCGAGAACCGGAGTTTGGCAGACGAAGAGCGCATGGATGCTCTGGAAAATCAGCTGAAGGAGGCTAGATTCCTTGCGGAAGAGGCTGACAAGAAATATGACGAGGTTTGCGAACCTACGACAAGTTATCGTGACTGCAGTGATAACAATAACGATTATCATGATAATGATAAAAATAATAATAATAATAATATAAATAATAATGATGATGGTTCCTAGTCGATAGCAAAGTGCCTATAACCCTAATAACTCGCTACTTGTTGTGTGTTCCTCGCTCATAAAATTATATCGTGTCTTTCGACACTCAATCGACATATATTATTTCATAATTGTTATTTACAGTTATCAGTTATCAGTTAACTTACGGCTGTGAACGGTTTTTTTTTATTAAAATTTTAAACACGAAATAAAAAAGAGTAAAATCAAAATGAAGAAAAAATAATAGGAAAAATTTTTTGGTTTTTTTTTGTGATCATTAAATAGCTGGTGATTAAAAGCGTGTGAATATTTTTATGTGCGGGTTTTATGGTTAAATATTTAAACAACTGAAAATTTTATAGGAAAAAAAAATGGTGCTTGTGGAGTGAAAAATACGAAAATATTTTTTCGATTTTTAAAATTAGTTTTTATTTTTAATTTTTTTTTTATTATCAATTAATATTCATGGGGATATTTATGGTTACATGACGACATTGATTGTCGTCAGTACTTTTAAATAGATTTATAATTATTATTATAATATAATAATATATATATATTTTAAATACGATAGAGAAGTACGCGGTGTTAATTAACGAAATATATTTGTGGCCTCAGTAAAAAAAATTTAATGATTTCAAAATTTAATTTAAATAAAAATGTTGCCAAATTTGAATTTTTTAAATCTGTGCTGTGATTGATATTTTTTAAAACGCGGTCTAATGAAATGAACTATTTTTATTTTATATATAAATTTTTTTCGGGTGATCGTTTATCGATTTTATTAACTTTTTATTTAATGCTCGATTGACGTCTGCACAACTGGGCTACGAAACAGAGGCAAGTCGGGCATATTTTTTATTTACTAAACATAGACCACGATAAATATTTTCAGTTACAAATTTAAATGAAAATAAATATAGAAATAAGTTTTTTTTTTTTTAAATGGTCACAGGTATCAAGGAACAGAGTTTTATTTCCACTACTAATTTAATAATTTTTTTTTTAATTAATTAATTAATTAATAGGACTAATTAAGTGTGGGCTTTTATTAAATTGTTTAAAATTAAAAAATTTTAATTTATCATAACAATTTAATCTTCAGGACAATGCAGTTTTGTTTTGAAAATTTTTTAATAGCATCCGAGTGGAATTTAATTTTTTTTTACAAAAAAAAAAAAAAAAATAACTAAATAATTCAAAGTCAATAATTAAAAAAAAAATTAGACAGAATAAAATTTAATTAAGAAAAAAAAGTTGACTTCGATTTATTGACAGTTATATAAATATTTAATTAAACGTCAGTAAATTGTCAAGTAAACAAAAAAAAATAAAATAAATGAATTGTTTATTAAACTAGGTCGCCCGTAAATTGGCTATGGTTGAAGCTGATCTCGAACGTGCTGAGGAACGTGCAGAAGCTGGAGAATCGTAAGAATCGTTTATCATCGATTGTCGTTTTGTTTGTCTAATTTCGTTGTTGCTTATTCATTTATTTTGTTATATTTTTATTTCAATTAACGACCGAGTAATAAATCCTAATCGTTCACGGATTGTCACTTTCCCAACCCGTTATTAGATTTTTTTTTTACTAAAATATTTCAGGACAATCAATCCAAGGACCAGGATCGCAATGACTTGCACGTTTTTATTTAATTTAAACTAAATTTAAATTATTTTTTTTTTGTTTTATTTAACTTATTTTATTTAACATTGCTTTGCATGACGTGTTGGCTGTTGACCATAGGTCGCAAGGAAACTAGTCATGATGGAACAAGATCTTGAACGCGCTGAAGAAAAAAATGAACTTTCTGAATCGTAAGTTAGTCAATTGCTTTGCATGTTTTTTTTTAATTTCATAGAAAATTCCCATAAAAACATAAATTTTTATATCATTTTATTTATGACAATTTAAATTTTTATTACTCCAATTCTCAAAGAAAAAAAAAATCGAGAAATTAATTTTGAAATGGTATAAAAATTTATTTATATTTATTATAAAAAATATATATGATAATAAATAAATTTTTTTTTGCAGGAAAATTGTTGAGTTGGAAGAAGAATTACGTGTTGTTGGTAACAACCTCAAGTCTCTTGAAGTATCAGAAGAAAAGGTAATATAAATTTTTATATATATTTATAACTTCATTCATATGATCGAAAAATTAAATTAAATATCTAGATCAATTAGCGGAATTAAAATAAATAAAATATTTAGTCCGAGTAAATTTTTTGATAAAAAAATATGTAGAGTACGGGATTAATTGGAAAAATTAATATAAAAAAAAAAAAAAAGAGAAAAAGAAAGGAAAATAATGTTTGTACGATGTATAGGCCAACCAACGTGAGGAGGAGTACAAGAACCAAATAAAGACACTGACCACTCGTCTAAAGGAGGTACTAATTAGTGCCTACTTTGCACGGTGTTTGATCGCGTGCTTAACAATTTTGCAACTGGCTATTAACAAAACCTTTGAAACTATTCGATAATTTAATAAATAACTGATAACCCGTTAGATTTAGAACATTCGAGCGAGACGTCATCTGAGAAACAATCAAATCATCCATTGCTTTTGATTTTTTTTTCCTTTTTTTACTAACTATTGTTGTTTTATTTTGTTTGTTTGATTGGTGTGTTCACTAAAAAATACTAGGCGACACAGAGGGAGGAAAATTTCGAGGGACAAGTGAAGATCCTTGACAGTCAACTTAAAGAGGTAATTTATGTTTCAAATTTTTAGTTCAAATTAAAAAATCTTTATAAATTTTCATTTTCAAATTTGTCTAAAAAATTTTTATGAAAAAAATTTATAGTAAATTTAAATTGTAATATATGAGTTATATATATCAGAAGAAATCGAACTACTGGGCATTTAAAAAAAAAAATAAATCTCTAGACTTTTTTAAAATTGAATATTAAAAAAAAAAAATATAAAAAAATTTTATGAATTTTCATTTAAAAAATTATCTGTCAATTAAAAAAAAATCTAAAATGCTTAAAAAAAATATATAGTAAATTTTACTTTAATATATGAGATATATATCAGAAGAAATCGAACTACTGGCCCTCCTTTATAAAAAAAAAATTTAATTTTAAAATCTTTCTAAAGCTGAATTGAAAAAAAAAAATAAAAAAATTGCGTCTTAATTTTTTTTCAACTCCAAAAGGTATAAAAATAGCATGTATAAAATAAATATATAAATTCGCAGACAAGAATTAAATAATCTTAACAATCTGCTTGAAAAGAATAAAATAAAATAGATTAAAGCTTTGAAATAAAACCAACTGCATGTGTTCTTTGTTAGTGTTCACATTAATACTTATCTTATCTACTTCAAAATTAGAATCTTATCATTGATTAATTTAATTGTTATCATTGTTCTATAAAGAATAATAACTTGTAGATTATGAGTAATGTATTAATTTATTGAACAAACAGTGAGTTTAATCGACCCGAAGAAATTTTTTAAATTTTGAAATAGATAAGTTATCTTCCCATTACTAATAATTAATTTCCAATATATAAATATACTATATATCAATTAATAAATTTCTAGGCTGAAGCACGTGCTGAGTTCGCCGAGAGATCGGTTCAGAAATTACAGAAGGAGGTCGACAGGCTCGAGGGTACGTAATTTATATTTTTTTATCAAAAGATAATTAATTATATATATTTTTGTCTCTATATTTATCAAATATTTAAAAAATTCCCCCATTTATTAATCGTTTTATCTCATTAACATTTTTTAAATCCCTAATTAAATAATTATATTAATTAGTAATTGTTGATTTTTAATTGCTGACTAAATATTTAATTTGAAAAATAATTTTTATATTAATATCGAGTGCGGTGAGTGTGTGCTTAAAAAGTAATATTTACAGACGACCTCGTCGCCGAGAGAGAGAAAAACAAATTACTCCAGGAAGAAATGGAAGCTACCCTGCATGACATCCAGAATATGTAGACCTGCTGTTTTATTTATTAATTTAAAAAGACA
The DNA here is from genome assembly GCF_026212275.2 of Microplitis demolitor. Taxonomy (NCBI): domain Eukaryota; kingdom Metazoa; phylum Arthropoda; class Insecta; order Hymenoptera; family Braconidae; genus Microplitis; species Microplitis demolitor. The sequence continues at coordinate 2,196,486 of NC_068549.1, read as the reverse complement.
TTTTTTAAAATAAATTATCATTACGGTGGAATATAATTATTGATTAATTAATAATAATAATAAATATAGACGCGTCAATAATGGTGCAGGCCTTAAATAAAAGACTCAAGTCTTTTACTAGGCTTCATAAATTTAAATTTCAAAAAATGTCTAAGGAGAGTAATAAATAATAAATATTAAGTAGCCTCCACCGTCCATTGTGTGAGCATGCGCGAGTTGTATGAATGATTTAAACAAAAAAAAAAAATAATAAAAAAATTAAAAAAAGAAATATCTGAACGAATGAATTTTTGAATTACGTGACAAACGGGGCAATCTTCGCATTAAATAATTAAATATTAATTAATTATAAAAAATGGGATTTTTTGTGTAAAAAAAATTTCGTTAAATATTTTCATTTAATTTTGATACATTCCGTTAAGAAATAATTATTTCTTTTTGTTAATTATTATTTTCTTCCGTTTAAAATTACTGTTTTCAATTATACTCATATTTAATTTATTTTGTGTAATTAAATATTACAATAAAAAGTATAATTATTGAGATCATTGGATTTGAAAAATATATCAATTATATTTGTTAATATAACGTAGAATTTAAAAGAAATAAAAATGATAATTATATTGAAGGCATTTGAAGCCTTACTTTTTTATCAGTAAGCAAGTAAGCACAGCACAATAAAAATGACTGTTGAATTATTATGATTACTACTATTTACACTCCGATTGAGATAATCTGCTTCCAATTATTTTTTCTTATTTATAAATAAATAAATAAAAATACAACTATAATATTAATGTCTTTAAATGACAGTTTAAATTTATCTAATTACATATTAATTAGTTAATTTACTTAATAAAATAATAATAATACCACTAATATTATTGTAATATTAATTATATTTGTTTATAATATATATATTTTCATTTTGAATTTTTATTTTGTTTTCTTTTTTTTTTAATTAATCACTTAATTTTTTACGATGCTAAAGTTAACAGAATTAAACATTTTTGGATTTTTTTTACAACAAATCTATGACGGGGAAAAAAAAACTAAAAATATGCACTTGTAGAAAATTTAAAAAACTACAAGTGCAATTTTTTCAAATACTTTTTTTTTATAATTTATATTTAGAAAAATCCAAAAGTTAGACGTCGGCTAACTTTAGTGTCATAATTTTTAAACTAATTTGTGAGCAATAATTAACCCGTTTCCTGCATGAAGAAATTTTTGTGTAAGAGTGAGTATTTAACGGTGAGTAAAAAATTTTTTTAACCGCTTATTTAATAATATTTTTTATTATTTTTTATTTTGACTTAAGACGTGACATTACTGCTAATATTTTTTAGATAAATGTCAGTGATGACAAAGAGTTATTGAGTACTATGATTATGATTGAGTATTTAAAAAAAATACTTGAATCAGAATCAGTATGACCGACTTCCCGTTTTGATATATAATACATTGATATTGTTATTAATATTATGAGGTTTCTAGACCAATGAGCACGCAAGTTATTCATGTCACTTTGATACTTAACTTTAAATTTACTCATTTATATATACAAGTCATATATGTTATATACTTGTAATATTGTCAAGTGTACACTTCCTTGACACTCGGATCACTTTAAATATTTTTTATATTGACATTCTATATGTGCATTTAAGAAATGACGTGAATAAAATTTTTTTATTACATACAAATATTTAACTCGGATTGCGAAATTTTTTCTGCTTACTTTTTCAAATATTTTACTATAATTATAATTTAAAAAAAAGATCGCGTGTAGGCTTAATTAAATTTTCTAACGAAATTTGTATTTGCTATAAAAGTATTGGAAAAAATTTTACATTCTATTTACTATTTTTTTTTTTTTTTTTTTTTTTTTGTGAAAATATTTTTACGGTCAGTGGTCATATATATGCTCGATAAATTTCTAGAACATACTTAAAAACTTTTTAAAAATATTTAAATTATTTTACTAATAAAATTTCTATTAATTTCAAATTTTTAGATTATCGATTTGCAAAAAAATTTTTTTTAACTTTTTTACCTGACGTTTTTCAAATGAAAAATTTTATAAAATTCTGACAAAAATTTTTAAATAGATACCAGATTTAGATGGAAATTATTTTATAACTATTGACAGACGACATTTAAATTTGAAATTCAATGCTTATTTACTTTTTTTTATAATGAAATATTAATATTAATAATAATGCTTCTGTACTAACAAATAAATAAAATAAACAATTAAATTTCAGATGAAATGTTAGTGGAGAAAGAAAAGTACAAGGAAATCGGCGATGGATTGGATAATGCATTCGAAGAGCTTTACGGAATCTAAACAATTTCATAAGCCTAATTTAACATGCTTTTCTTAGATATTGCTTTAGTTATAATGCTCGTAAGTTACTGCCGCTTGCTTTACAAAAAACATCCGCCATAATAAAAAAAAACAACCTATTTAATTTGAAGAAAATTCATCATTGCAATATAAATACTTGGATGTTTTATAAAAAAAAAAAAAAAAAAAATTACAGACGAGCTGGTTCACGAGAAGGAAAAGTACAAAGATATCTGCGACGACTTGGATCTCACCTTCACCGAATTGGTTGGCTAGACATCTTAGTTTCCATTTTAAGCACAACATCCTCATATACATACACACATACTAAAGAAGTACACCAACTACTACATTTATGTTGGATATTATAAAAAAAAAAAAACCCCATCTCTTTACACTATTATTATTACTATTTTTTCAACACTAATGTTGACTATTTAATAAACTATTAATTGTATTATTATGAATAATTAAAATTAATATATTATAGAAAAAAATTACTTGTTATTTATTTTGAATCCTCTACCTATTTAATCATTAAATCCTATAATATTATTTTATAAAAATTATTCTCCTGTTATAAAAAAAAAAAACTAATTAAATTTTTTAATTGAATGGTTGCTAAAAAAAATTAGATTTATTTAAAATCTTGTAGTAAAAATAATTTTTATAATATTAACAGATGTTTATTTCCAACTTTTTAGTAAAAATTTTTTTTAAAAGTAATTTTACAAAATTTTTGAGTAAAAATAGTTTTTTTTACAAATTTTTTAGACAGTTTAAAAATATTGCAATTTAAAAATATTAATTATCAAAATTACTATTAATACAAATCCATCGATAAAAAAAAATCTCTAATTAATCAATTTTTTTTTAATTGAATGATTAATAAAAAAATATTAGTTCATTTCAAAATTTGCAGTAAAAATAATTAAATTTTTTTAATTTCATTTAAACAAAAAAAAAATAGACTTTTATTTTTAAATTAGTAGCAAAAATTTTTTTAAAGAATAATTTAACTAAATCTTTAATCAAAAAAATGAATTATTAATAAAATAGTATCAATAAAAAAAAATTTTGAATATTTATAACCAATAATAATTTTCCAAATTGTAACGGGAGGATATTTTTAAAATTTTCAATTTCACTAAGTCCCTATAAATCTATTTTCCATTAATTTAAATTTATGACGTAAAATTTAATTAAAAATTTAAATACCAAAAAACTAACAATTTCTTGTCTTACTAATGAACATTTTTCCTATCCTCTTTTTGATGTTGCAGACGAGCTGACTAACGAACGTAGTAAGTACAAAGCGATCGCCGAGGAGATGGATCAAACATTCGCCGACCTCGCGGGATATTAACCGAGGATTTGAGTGATGAGCGTGAATAAAATAAAAATAAGAAAATGAACAAAATAAATAATACTATCGTCACGCTCATCAATAAAATATTGACACTGCCATGAAAGTTATCGTGGAAGATTACGCAGCTATCATCACTTATTATTATTATTCGTCCATTCTACTCCCAGTCTACATAAAAAATCTCCATGCCAACAATTCTTTAGTCTGTCCTTAAATTTTTATCGTTAATTTATTGTACGATTTATGCATTCCAATGACTCGACTGAAGATGTTTTTAAATTTATTAACTAATCGTCTATTTGTTGTTATTTATTATTATCATTATGATAACAATTATAATAATTATTTAAAAATCAACGGCGCTTTCATAAAATATCATTTGTAATCTATAAGTTATTGTTGTTAATTGGAATTGCTTGGGCGTAAGTTTATTATTTTAAATTAAAGTACAAAATTATTTAGAGTTAATGTTTAATATTAAAAATGTCAATTGCTTTTTTGCGTATTTGCTAGCGTAGATAAATTTTTAATAAATAAATATAAAGTGTAATTTTTAAATAATGTAAGAAAGGGGCGAGTTGGGTCAGTTTTATTTTTATCGCCATTTTTTTCTCAAATATTTTCCAAGTTTTTGTAATAATCACCAGGGTAAAATGGACCGCTAAAATAATTTATTTTTTTAAAAATTTAAACTTCCCGCTTTTTTTCAAATTTCATAAAATTACAAAATGTCAATTTTACGTCATCTTTCATCAAAATTTTATTTTAGAATCGGTTACTTAACATGACCTATTTTTTACTACAACTGTGACGATAAACGTGTCCATTTTACCCCGTCATTGGCCTATTTTACCCTAGAGTTTTAAATTAAATTTTGAATTTATTTTTAATTTTTATTGGAAAAAAAACTTACTGTCCATGTTACCCCATCTAGTATTTACTAAATAATAAAATTTTTATAACAAAAATAAATAAAATTACTGACCATTGCCCCAAACTCTGACTACTAAATGCTTTAAAAAAAAAATTATAAATCGCTTCCCTCTTAATTTAATTGCAATTAATTGTAGATATTTATAATTTATATTAATTACTTTTTTTTTTTTAATATAAATTGTAATCTGGTAATTATCGCCGAGTGCCTATCCTCATTAACGCGAATAAATATTCGCCGTCGTCCTAATATAACGAAACATTAAAACAAAAATACATTTCGTAATTAATAATAACAATTTTTTAAGACTATAATATTAATAATAATAATAATAATAATAATGTTAAGACATCAGTTAAGTGAAATAAAAAAATAAAATATGTAAAAAGATACTGCGTTTATTTTTGACTTAAAAGTAGATCACGCATAAATGTGCCATCAAATTTGTTTATTCAACTCTATTATTTTTTTTTTAACCCGGAGCATTTACATACGAAATTTTGGCACTTGTTACAATAATTATTCATAATTAATCACGAGTAACAAGACCCTAGTAAAAAAAATAAAAAAATAACCGTAATTTTTAAAAATAAATATTAATAAGTCGCTAATTTATTTCACCTATTTATTTTTCTATTCAGCTGTTCTAAATATCATTTGACACTTTTTTAATATAAATAGATCTTAGCCTTCAGATCATTGATGACTATTTTTGGATCATACATTTTATTAATAAATATCAAATTTTTTTTTTATCCAAACCAATTAATTTTTAAATCTCGATTTTTTTAAAATTCATCAATAAATTTTACTCAATTTTTTTTAGATTAATTAATTGATTAAATTTTTTGATAAAAAAAAAAATTCAAAAATTTAAATCCAAAAAAATGTGAAAAAAAAATTTTAATAAATTACAGCTTCCGTATTTATTTAAAAAAAGAAATAATATTTGTATGCGCAGAAGCAGTTATGATTTTTTGCGCACATTGGCGTGTGCACCAGAAGATCTAAATGACACCCGAGTTTATTTCTATTCTAAAATTCAAAACCCCACCCTCGGTATTAAATAAAATATATATCTGACCAAAATTCCCGACAGTGAGAGAAAAAAAAAACAGAAACACGTAAAAAGATTAAGAATAAGGTGAGGAGTAAGAACAAGTAGTAGAGAAAGATGAAGAAGAAGAAGACAAAGATGATGATGAAGAAAAGCTACGCGCAGGAAAAGGTTGCGTTTAACTTCCAGCTCGCCATTTTTGGGTGCCCCCACTCCCAGAAATAATCTACAAGCTTTTTGAAAGCATCTTTGCTGTAACTTTGAGCTTTTTGAACGACATTCGTCGCGCGTCGCTCTACTCGGGAGGGTAGGTAAGTGTGTGCCTTATTCCCAAGATCAACACAAATATAATAATAATAATAATAGTAATAATAATGATGATTTTCAAAAAAACAACAAGACCGTGTTGCTATTTGACAGCTTGAATTTAATTCGATTATTAGAGTTGGGAAGAAATCAAGTGATTGCGCGAGTGTTTATAATTTTTTTTTACTTTTTAAATTGTAGGAAATTTAAAAACTGTGGAGTTCCCAGCTCTTGATAAACCGCTTTTTAATTATTTTGAATAATGGTGCTGAGTATCGCTTACGCTTACAACTATTTTTTGGCTTATTGCTTAATAAAGTAAGTAGATATTAACAAACTCTAACAAAATGGCAGTTTTATTTTACTAATCTGTTAACTTTGCTTTCAAAAATTTGAATTATCAATAATTATTTATATGTTTATTAACGTAAAGTACTCAAAAATAATGAGGCTTGATAATTAACAAAAAATATGTTTGATTGCTAATTAAAATTGTAGATAATTAACAATAAAAAAGGGTTTTATATAAAATAGCATTTTTTTACCCCCATTTAAATGATACTAGTCATTAAGTCTGAAATAACTTTGAACTAAAAATCCTTGGCATTATTCCCAAAATTACATGAGAATGATGCATAAATTTATATATCTAGTTTTATAATTTTGTAATATATATAAATAATAATAATAATTGTTATTATTTTTTGAATGATCATTAGAATGCGTGAAAAAGAAAAAAATACGTGACGGTGATTGTTAATGACAATGTCGAATTGACAATGACGGTAAACGGCTGGTTGTGCTGGTGGAATGTTTCGCAAACTTTGGGAAATCTATAAATATATTTCTATAAGCACTTAGATCGGATGTCGGCTGGCGTTGGCGGCCAAGTAAAGCTCGAACTTCTGGGTTACCGTCATCATGTCTCACTCCCTCTTTCATTTTAAATTTTATACTTTTAATACACATATATATCTACATATATATATATATATATATATATATATATATATATATATATGTAGATATATATGTGTATATATATATATATATTATATTCATCATCATACACATTTATACACTTGACTACACTTGGTATCTCCAGCTAAAGCTAGAAAACATTTTCACTTCACTATCGAGACAGTTATTTATAAATTTTCAGTACGATATTTCTATTTTTATTTCAAAGCCCTACAGTTACTCAGATGTGTATAAAAATATTTTTCAAATTCATTTATTATTTATTCAATTCATTATTTACTAGCGGGCTTATTTATTTCGTTTTATAATTCGTTATTTTTAAATATTTTTTCAAATTGACGTCTACTTGCTACTCCGTTTTTTAAATTTTTTGGAGTCTCTCCCTTAAAATTTGAAAATTTTATGAATTCCTAGAATGCGCGAAATAAAAATTTCGATTTTCTATAGAAAATTTTCAATGGGAATCGAAAAAAAATTTGGATCCTATTTATTCTGAATAAAATTTTTTATTGGAGTTTTAAATCAGAGTACCGCGAAACTCAAATTTATTTAAAATAAATAATTTTAATTATTTTTATAAATCAGTCGGTGAAAAATATGAGTCTAAATAAAATACAGATGCATATGAAAATTTTTCAAATATTTCGAAATAAAAAAAAAAATCTAGAAAAGATTTTCTTAAATTATTGTATCATTCTCGATAAAAATGCCTAAAAAGTATGTCAGATATATCAAATATATGTATAATTAAAATTATTATGAAATAATAAGTATACTAATTATTTATTTTAGCAAATTAGTAAATTTCGTAAACAAAGTAAGAAAAAAAAACCGGCAAAATGGACGCGATCAAGAAGAAGATGCAAGCGATGAAGCTTGAGAAGGACAATGCACAGGATAAAGCTGATACCTGTGAAGGACAAGCCAAGGAGGCGAATCTTCGTGCGGATAAAGTTATGGAAGAAGTCAATGAGCTGCAAAAAAAATTACAGCAAGTTGAGTCCGACTTGACAACAAACAAACAGAATTTGGAGCGGGGAAACAAAGATCTTGAAGAAAAAGAAAAAGCCCTGACTAATGTACGATTTTTTTTTAATGAGACATCGGCTGTTAATTTGCATGAATAATTAACGGGTTGATTATGTTGACAGGCCGAAGCTGAAGTCGCGGCTTTGAACAGAAAAGTGCAATTGATTGAAGAAGATTTGGAACGTTCTGAAGAACGTCTCAATACAGCAACCGCTAAATTAACAGAAGCATCTCAAGCTGCTGATGAATCTAGTCGGCAAGTTAATTAATTAATTAAATTTAATTGGCTTTTTTAAATTTTCTTTGATGATTAATAATTTTTTGATATCTAGTATGTGCAAAGTATTGGAAAATCGTTCACAACAAGACGAAGAACGTATGGATCAATTAACAAACCAATTAAAGGAAGCGCGTTTACTTGCTGAAGATGCTGATGGTAAATCTGACGAAGTTTCCCGTAAATTGGCGTTCGTTGAAGACGAACTTGAAGTTGCTGAAGATCGTGTAAAATCTGGTGAAGCGTAAGCATTTATTCTTTTGTTAATTTATTAATCAATTAACTGTAATTAATTAATAACATAATTTATTTTTGTACAGCAAAATTATGGAGTTGGAAGAAGAACTCAAAGTTGTCGGTAACAGTTTGAAGTCACTTGAGGTCTCAGAAGAAAAGGTAAACTTTTGAAAAATTAATTAATTGACTGATTAATTAATGAAATTTTTGGGTAATTTTTCTAGGCTAATCAAAGAGTTGAAGAATTCAAACGTCAACTTAAAACTTTGACTGTAAAACTAAAGGAAGCTGAAGCACGTGCTGAGTTTGCTGAGAAGACTGTGAAGAAGTTACAGAAAGAAGTCGACAGGCTCGAAGGTAATTTTTTTTTTTTTTTTGGAATTATAATTTAAAAATATTAATAAAAATTTTTGACCAAAGTAAAAAAGGTACAAGTTGATAAAATAATGATCTAAAAATTGGAAAAAATAAAATTTTTAATTACAGACGATTTGAGACACGAAAAGGATAAGCACAAAGCTATTGTTGATGATTTGGATTCTACATACGCTGAGCTTACTGCCTACTAAAACATTTACAAGCACATACATTTCAAATACTTAACAAGCTTTATAGTTATTTATTATTTCTAGCTTTCGATAAATCATTATCTTTTAAATTAATATTCATTTAAATAAAATTTATTTCCGGTGTGCATTGGAAAAAAGTTATTAGTTGATAATTAAATATTTTTTAAATTTCACACAAACTATTTTACACTAACGCAGAAAAGGCTTGAGCTTCGCGTCAAAAATGTAATTTCAGGTATATCTGTTAGTTTTTTTTCTCATGATGGAAAAAAACTAAAATTATCCCTTTGATATTTTTATTGTTTAAAAAATACTTCAGTAAGAGGAACAATTAATTGAAGAACCCGTTTAAAAATAATTTAAAAATGATACTTGATTAATTATTTTGACTAACAAATTTTAGGTGAACCTGTTTGCAGTTTAATTTATTTTGTATATAATTTTATAAATGTGTTTTAAATAAAATTTTTAATGTTATAGAAAGTTTTCAAATTTTCTAAAAACCCGAGAGCTGGTTTTAAAGAAAATTTTTTAACTTTACAAAACATTTGAAAAAAAAAAAAAAAAAAAAAAAAACAGAAGAATTGTCAATTGATTCAAAAGTTTTTATTTACTGTTTAAAAACTTTGAATTTGAATTTTTTTATTTTCATAATTTAAAACCTCGCCTTTATTATTTTATCCTAAATGTTAATTGAATATGTATTCAATTTTAGTGCGTTGGATTCGCACTTTTGTTTTATTGGGTTCAGTTTTATTTGTTTTTTATAAAAAAATTTGTCACTAATAATCGAATTAATTTTTCAGACGAACTTGGAATCAACAAGGACAGATACAAGTCATTGGCCGACGAAATGGACTCGACATTTGCCGAATTGGCTGGATATTAATAAGAAAAATAAAAAACAAGAGAGCGAAAATCATCACTTTTTATTTTTTATCATTTTGGAGCAAAATTTAACCGGAAGATGTCAAACAATCAAGTTATGGACGTCAGAAAATGATAATTAAATTTTATTAAACCTGTTTATTTATTGACTATTATAAATAATTATTAATTAATAAAATTATTATTATTAATCACTGTATCATGTCTGCGATAATATTTTATTATCTAATGTCACAACTACACTCATGACACTAAATAAAATATTTACACTACACACTACATACTACACTAATTATTATTATTATTATTATTATTATTAATATTATTATTATTATTATAATTACAATAATTGTCGAAAATAAATAATAAATAATAAAATGTATGAAATGTTATACAATCACTTTAATAAATCGATCTAATTGTTTTAAAATAATTATTTTTTAAATTCATTAAAAAATAATCGTATGATAATTTCGAGAATTTTCCCTTTAAAAATTGAATTTAAAAAAAAAAGAAGAAAAATACCGCAGTCTGGGTTCGAATCAGAAATCGTCAAGTAACCAAGCTCTTGTGACCTCGATGTTGCTACCATATTATTGATTTATAGATCATTTAAAGTGTGTATAGTGCAATAAAAATTCATGCTAATTTATAAAGTTATAATGCCTCTGAAGAAGATAAAATACAACGTTCGTAAAACTTTCGAAACTTGGGTTATACCAAATGTTGACCATGCGGTACAACCACCAAAATCGAAGACTCCTTTGATTTATGAGTTTTCAACAGAGTGTGAAGGTAATGTTACCAAGTGGTATGTAGAATTACAACAGTGGTTTTCTAAACCTTGTGGGGAAATAGCGATAATATTCGGGTAGGGATAGTTTCGCATTCGACGCTGTTAATGAAAAAGACGTTAAAAATCATGTTACTTGTAATTTTTACGTGGTCGATGCCGACGATAATCTTTTTTTCATTGGACGAAAAAATCGAAAACTCAATAACCCTTTTTACTACTCTACAGTTGCTAGAAAAATTTTTGGAAATGTGCTTATTTTACATTTAAAAGATCAGAGAAAATCATTCCGAATGGTAATGGTACAATGACATTGCATATTGATATTTTTTTTCCATTGGCTGTGAGGGTTAACATCAATAGATAATAATAACTATCTCTACATTATCAACAGCTACACCTCACGTTCAGCTGCGTTCATCTTTGGTATATATATACATTGACGTATTTACTTTACATGTTTGCGTCATCTTTTTTTGGTTAGAACTTATCAGTAATTTACAATATCTACTCTAATCAAAAGTACCGGTAATAAATATTATAAATTATAATTAAAGATATCATCGTTTACAGATTTGAGCTAAAAAATAAGAAAAGGATGGTAGAAAATTCAGGTGAACTCGCAAGTGGCGAGGCTCCACCAAAGACAGCAAAACAGTTAGAGAAGGAAGCAAAAAAATTAGCGAAATTAGAAAAATTCAAACAGAAACAGGACAAAAAAGAAACCGTATCAGCAACTTCAAAAAATAAAGAAAAATCCGAGGTATTTATTTTATTTTTATCCTTGGGATTTGAAGTTGATCTTGACATATAAGTTTGTATACATTCCATATGGAATTTTTTTTATTTATATATGAATTTTTTTAACCACGTGGTAATTTATTTAATTATTTAATCAAATATATTTGATTTTCATAAATTCATAAATTTTAAATGAAATGCATAATTATTTTTACTAAAAATATTTCATTACAAAAATTTATTTAAAATGAATTAAATTTTAATTTTTTAAATTTATATCACGTAATTGTAATTAATCTAATTGTTATCAATTAAATTTTTTTACTACAAATAATTCAACTTTTGAAAGACCTGGGGATAATGAATTAATTGAAAAAAAAAAAAATTAAAAAAATGTATTTGCAGAAAAATGAAAAGAAAAAGGAACCAAAACAGGCCGCAGTGTACACGTCAGATACACCAGAAGGTGAGAAAAAAGACGTAACAATTCCCATGCCAGACGCCTACAGTCCGCGATTCGTCGAAGCTGCTTGGTATCCCTGGTGGGAAAAACAAGGATTTTTTAAACCCGAGTACCGTTTTTCAAACCCTAGAACACCAATATCTGAGTACAACAAATTTGGTAAATTTGTCATGGTGATTCCACCCCCAAATGTCACTGGAAGTTTACATTTAGGTCATGCTTTGACCACTGCCGTTGAAGATGCTATCACTCGATGGTAATTATTAAACTTCTTGTCACTAAATCTATGAAATTTAAGTGATGATTAATTATTTATTCAAGGAATCGTATGAAAGGCCGCACAACTCTTTGGAATCCAGGATGTGACCACGCAGGAATCGCAACCCAGGTCGTAGTAGAGAAGAAGCTCTGGCGGGAGGAAAAAAAAACCCGCCACGATTTAGGCCGTGAAAAATTTGTTGAAAAAATATGGGAATGGAAGAACGAAAAAGGGAACCGGATATACGAGCAGATGAAAAAACTCGGAGGCTCTATGGACTGGGACCGCGCTTGTTTTACCATGGATCCAAAGCTCTGTCGCGCTGTCACCGAAGCATTCGTTCGCTTACATGATGAAAAACTTATCTACCGCAGTAACCGTCTGGTCAACTGGTCATGCACTCTCAAGAGCGCGATATCGGACATAGAGGTAGAAAAAACTGAGTTAACTGGCAGAACACTGCTGTCTATTCCCGGATACGAAGACAAAGTTGAGTTTGGAGTCCTGGTTCACTTTGCATACCAAGTTGCCGACAGCGAGGAGCGAATCATCGTCGCCACGACTCGTATCGAAACTATGCTCGGTGATACTGCGGTAGCTGTTCATCCAAGTGATAAACGCTACTCTCATTTGATTGGCAAGAGTGTCCAGCATCCATTTTGCGATCGCTCGATTCCGATAGTTGCCGATGAATTCGTGGACATGGAGTTTGGTACCGGTGCTGTAAAAATAACACCGACGCATGATCACAATGACTATGAAGTTGGTAAGAGACATAACTTGCCATTCGTCACGATATTTGATGACGAAGGGAATATAATCAATGGCGGGAAATTTAATGGAATGAAACGTTTTGATGCACGTAAAGCTATGCTCGAAGAACTGAAAACTCTAGGTCTTTTGGTGGATGTAAAAGACCATACAATGGTGGTGCCTATATGCAGTAGGTCTAAAGATATTGTCGAGCCGATGATAAAGCCGCAGTGGTACATCAAGTGTGATGAAATGGCACGTGATGCTATTGAAGTTGTTAAGAACGGCGAGATTAAAATAATTCCAGAGCAGCATAAAAAGACTTGGAACCACTGGATGGAGGGCATACGCGACTGGTGCATTTCAAGACAACTGTGGTGGGGACACAGAATTCCTGCATACTTTGTTACATTCACAGATGATTTTAAACCAAATAACGTCACCAGTGATGATGATCTCTGGGTCAGTGGGCGGAATGAAGAGGAAGCTAGACAAAAAGCTGCTGATAAATTTGGCGTTGATGCCAGTAAAATAATTCTCAAGCAAGATCCAGATGTCTTGGATACCTGGTTCTCATCAGCTTTATTTCCTTTCTCGGTATTCGGATGGCCAGAAAAAACTCCCGAGCTGGAAGCATTTTACCCCGGAAGTTTGCTGGAAACTGGTCATGATATTTTGTTCTTTTGGGTCGCGAGAATGGTTTTCTTTGGAAGGAAACTCATGGGCCAGGTGCCGTTCAGAGAAGTTTATTTGCACGCAATGGTAAGAGACGCTCACGGCAGGAAAATGAGCAAGTCACTGGGTAATGTCATTGACCCAATGGATGTCATCAATGGAATTTCATTGGAAGATCTTCATCGTCAATTAGCTGAGTCAAACTTGGACCCGCGTGAGCTCAAACGAGCTATAGAAGGTCAGAAAAGTGATTATCCTCAGGGTATTCCTGAGTGTGGTACAGATGCGCTGAGATTCGCGCTCTGCGCCTACACTTCTCAAGGTCGTGACATTAATTTGGATATTCTGCGTGTCCAGGGTTACAGATTTTTCTGTAATAAAATATGGAATGCCACTAAATTTGCTCTCATGTACTTGAGTGGGTTTGAATCTAATTTAAAAAATGAGGTAATTTATTTTTTTTGTTCACTAAATTTATTAATTAAACTTTTTACCGACTCAAAAATTCATTGATCGGGGGAAGAACTGAAAGTTTAATTGATAAATATTTTTTAAATTATTCATTAGTAATATATATAATAATTGATAAGTAATAAGATTGTTATGATAGAAAATAGATGATTTTGGTGACGACTGGTATAAAAAATTATTGAATGAAAATTGTATTCAAGAAGCTGTTGATAATTATCTGGCTGAGTACCCATACTTGGATGGCTACACGCCTTCGCAAGCGGACGTTAAAATATCAAGAATAATTAGTAATAATAATAATAATAATAGTAATGATAAAATTGATTTAGAGAAATTGGTGCATTTAAAAAGATGGTATAGACATATTATGAGTTACAGCACCGCGGAACAGTATAACTTTCGTACCGATCACGCGGATGTATTGTCGAGATGTACATCTAGATCCTCGAGTTCTTTGACCGGATTCCAGGTGCGCGTATCGAGTTTTTCCCTTTACCTTTTTTTAGTTTCTATCCCTTTATTATTTGATTCCCTAGAATTTAACCCTGTAGCAACATTTTTTTATTTGTTTGTTGATATAATTAGTAAATTATTAGAATAAGCACACAGAGTTGAATCAGATAATTTATTAATTAATTTTTTAGTTTATGAAGATGACTGGAAATGAGTCAAATATTGATATGTGGATGCTCTCAAGAGTGAGTCACGCTGCTAAAATATGTGACGAAGGACTTGGGCAGTATGATTTCAATGGAGCTACCACTGCTTGTTATAATTTATGGCTCTATGATCTGTGCGACGTTTATTTGGTAATTATAAATTCTATATTTAGTTTTAACTTTTGATAGTAAAAAATTTATGATATAAAAGACTAATTTTTTTTTTAAGTCGTTTTAAATTTAACTATTTATAAAAAGTGCATTCTAACTCTTGCTAAATATTCCAATGGCGCAAAAATACTACAATTTTTAAAATAATTCATTTTTTTTTTATTGGAAAAAATTACAAACTGTCAACAAAAAAATCATACTGACTAATAATTTTTGGTATTTTTTAAAAAATGATAAATTAAAAAAAAAAATTTCAAAAAGTTGCACTTATAGTTTTTTTAATTTTCTACATGTGCATTTTTTCATTTTTTTTTTTTTTTTTTTTTTTTTAATTAAATTGTCGAAGAAAAAATTTTTTAATTGCTAATTGTCCGCTAACTTCAGGATCATAAAAAAATTTATTTTTTTAATTTAAATATTTTCGCGCCATTGATTTATTAAACTAGAACTAGAGGATAAATTAAAAGGTCAATTAAAAAATTGATTTTGAAAATTATTCCATCCGAAAAATTATTTAGTCATTTTTTTTATCGATGACAATGAAGATATTTACTATTGATGTAGTTAATAATTAATTACAGGAATCTTTGAAACCAGTATTTCAAAATGGAACAGCTGAGCAAATACTAGCAGCAAAACGTGTATTGTTGAAGACAGTAGATGCTGGATTGAGATTATTGAGTCCATTCATGCCTTTCATTACTGAGGAATTGTATCAACGATTACCGAGTACTGAAATAAAATATCCTAGTGTATGTGTCAGTCCATACCCAACTACAATTGAGGTAAAAATATTTTCTAAAATTTTTTAAATTGCAAAAATAATTTTATAATTCAATTAATTATTTAATTTTGCTCTAGTGTCCATGGAAAAACGAAGGATTGGAAAAAGAAGTCGATTTCGCGCAGAAAGTAATTAAGGCGATAAGATCAGAGAGAGTGGAGCTCAACATTCCCAACAAGACCAAATCGGAAGTTTATCTTGTGAGCGAGGATGCTGATGTATTGAGTCAACTGGAAGCTTACAAACAATTTATTGAAACTCTGAGTTACTCGAAAATTTTGGCGGGTCCACCTGCCCCCAATTGCACGGTCATCCCGGTGACTGATAAACTCGACGTGCATATGAAGATGGGTGAAGTCGCTGTCACACAAGTGGAGTTCAAAAAACTAGACAAGAAGTATGCGCAGTTGAAGTCGACAGTAGAAAAGCTCACGACGGCTATGGCTGCTGATGACTACAACACCAAGGTACCGGTTGATGTACAAAAATCTAATGCCGAAAAATTGGCCAGCAGCAAAGCAGAGCTGGTGCGCGTTGAAGAAAATCTCGCGGCAATGACATTGATGACATTGACAAAATAATATTCAAATTAATTAATTTAAATAATATTTTTTATCAGTACATTTTTCTGTTTCTATATTTATTGATAATAAAACTTTTTTGAGTAAAGAAAATTACCCATGGATGTCTGATTTTTTTAGATATTGTTCTGGATATTTTTAAGTAATTCGTAATTATCATGAATTATTAATAGATTTTTTAAAATTATATCTATTTGAAAATTTTAGTATTTTAAAAATAAATTATTAGAAACTGGAGAAAATTTATAAATCCTAAGTCAAAATAAAATGGCGGCTGAATATTATTAAAAATATTTAAAAAATAAAAAAAAAACACGTGAGTGTTTGTACAAACCTTGGCGGGGAAATAATATGCAGAAGGGTGTCCTAATACACTTGGAGATTTGATTTAAATTGCTCCAAGTGTATTCTAGCTAAAAAACGTCACTTGGCTGCTATTTCCCCACCAGACGATGCCAGATGAGTTTGCTCAGGAACTTGGAAGGTATCAGCATCAGCCATCAGCAACACTACACTAGCACTGAACACTCAACACTTTATACTAGCACTGGACAACTACACCAAAGATACTTTTCACAATTTAAATTAATAAAATATAAATTTTACAATCACTGCACAATTTTACACTACTTAACTACAAAACTGTGTTTCAATTCAAATGTCAAGAACAAAGAAAGATCTGGACTACTACTGCCTTTGACGATGATACTGACTGCCGCTATTGGACCGCCAGTTGGATACAAAGCAATCGATTTTGTGACTCATTCTCTCTCCCCCACTTTAGCAAAACTTTGAACGTCGAATACAGCGACGCGTAGTAGTGCCAACTCGACGCGAAATTTTAAAATTGAAACTTAAAAATTTTATTAAAAATTATTTATAGCAATTACCGTGCACTCGGAAACGCTCTAGCTCTAGCTCTCGTTATATGACGACGCTTTGATGTCCTGATGTCAATAGTTATTATTTTACTCACGGCGCTGCGGGTTAGTTTTTAAATTCAACCAATCGGCATCGTACTGAAGTTAGTTAACGTCTAATAATTTTTGGATTTATTTTAAAATAATAAATTATAAAAGAAGTAAATATTATTAAAAATTGCATTTAGAGTTTTTTAAATTTTCTACAAGTGTATATTTTCAGTTTTTCTTTTTTTTTTTGTAATTGATTTGTTGCAAAAAAAGTCTGAAAATTTAATTTACTAAGTTCAGGATCGACCAATCGGCAGCTACTAATCCACTCATGACCAATAAGAAAATTTCGAAGTGAATAGATGTCGTTATCACGGCTCGGTCAAGTGAGTGATGTAAGTAGCAAACATGAGACATTTCATAAATTTTAAATAAATTATTAAATTAATTAAAATAATAAAATTAAAAAAATTCACGTACAGACTTTTTATTAATCTAAATACGCATTTTGTTATTTTTATTCCTCTGGCATTTTATTTATTTATTTTAAAATTTTTAAATTCTCATTTGTAGATACATTCAGACTCATTAATATATATATCATCAGTATTTGCACTAAGTAACTAAAGTTGATAACGGCAGTTAGATGCTGATTTAATTTAAATAATAAGTAAAAGTTCATACCGTAAAATAAAAAACCATCGCGTCGCGAAAACATGAAAAAAAATGATCTAAGTAAAATTTTTTCGAAAGTGATTTAGTGTACAAGTGTGACAAAGAAAAATCTATTGTTTCTTCAAGTCAACAAAAGAAGATCGGCGTCGTTTCTATTATTCAAACTGAATCCGGGTGAGTACTTGTTACTACATTTAAATACGAAGGATACAAAGTAAATAAATATTGACATGAGCATATTATTTTATGAGTGCAAATGTAGCAGACATACGACAATTTTTTTCCTATATATAAAAAAAATTAAATAATTAAAATTAAAAAAAAATACATGTACTGAATTTTGAATTTTCTAAACATTTTAGTTTACTTTTTTTTTTATTTTAAAAATTGGCAGATTTTCGCTAACTTCAAAATTTTTTAAATGCGCATTTTTTTTTAATTTTATTTTTTAAATTATTTACTCTATTTATTTATAATTTTCAAATTGCCTGATGCCTGGTCCATCCACACTCATCTTTATTATCATAATATTTTTAACTTTGGGAACACGTTAAATTTTTACAGCAGGTAAAATAATAATTTACATATTCTGACTTAATTATTTAACTTTGAAAATATAAGAAATAACGATCATTAAAATATATTAATGACTAAAGTAATATAATTATCATATTTTGAATAATTGCAAACATTTATTTAAATTTCATATTACATCAATTTTATTTATTTAACATTTGCAAGTTTTATAGAAATAGTTTTTGTTTCCAAGTAGTTGTCCAAAGCTTCTCGGCCACTGAAAATAAAATAAATTTATCAGCAATTCAAGATCATTTTTTTTTTAAAGATTAGCAATAAATGATCTTACAGCTCACGACCAATTCCTGATTGCTTGTAGCCGCCGAAAGGAGCATGGGCTGTGATAGCCTCGTTGTAATTATTGACCCAGACGCTTCCAGACTCGACGGCATGAGCGAACTTTATCGCCTTGTTGATGTCATTGGTCAGGACACCGGCTGCTAGACCGTAAGTTGTCTTGTTGGCGCGCTCGATCACGTCTTCCATGGTATCGAACTTCAAAATCGATTGGACGGGTCCGAATATTTCATCCTTGGCAATTGTCATGTCGTCGGTAACGTTGGCGAAAATCGTTGGCTAGACAAAATCAATAGTTAATTTTTTTCTGTCTAAAGACTAATAAAATATGAGAAATTAAATTAACCTGGATGAAGAATCCTTTTTTTCCAATGCGTTCACCACCGGTGACCAAGGTCGCGCCCTCTTTTTTTCCGATCGCGATGTACTTGATAGCGCGATCGAAAATATCTTTTTCTACTTGAGGTCCGTGTTCAGTTGCCGCGTCAAAAGGATCTCCAACTTTTCTTTTCAACGCCAGTTCTTTAGATTTCTTAACGAACTCATCGTAAATTTTTGAGTGAACATACGTTCGGGATGCAGCAATACAAACTTGGCCGGAATTATTAAAAATAGCGTCGTGGGAAATTTTGACTGCTTCGTCGACTGTAAAAAAATTGAGCCCTCAATAACTTTTTAAAATAATTTAAAAATAATTACGTACTATTGACATCATCAAAAATAACCAAAGGACTCTTTCCACCGAGTTCCAGGGTCACTCGCTTGAGGTTACTCTGACCCGATGCGACCATTATCTTCTTTCCGACCTACAGACAGGAAAAAAAAAATAATAATCCAAATGATCATTTTTTAAATAGAACCCAAGTATTTTTACCTCAACGGATCCAGTGAAAGAAATTTTAGCAACATCAGGATGCTCTGCTAGAGCTGCGCCAGCAGTGGGACCATAACCAGTGATGACGTTGATAACTCCAGCAGGGTATCCAGCCTCTTTAGTAAGCGCGGCGACGTGCAAATTACACAGCGGAGTTTGCTCTGCTGGTTTCAAAACCACTGGGCATCCAACCGCCAAAGCAGGACCTAGTTTAATAGCAATCAGCAGAACCGGAAAATTCCAAGGAGTGATTTGTCCCGCGACTCCAATCGGTTCTTTCCTGGTTATCACCAAGCTCCCATCATCCGTTGGCAATGTCTGTCCGTTTATTTTGTCGCACCACCCAGCATAGTAACGAAATATCTCAGCAGTGATCAGAGTTTCGCCGTACGCATGAGTAAACGGTTTTCCATTTTCCAGTGTCTGGATATTCGCAATCTGCGCAGCATCTCGTATCACCAAATCCGCCAGCTACAAAAGTAAAATCACCCATCAGTTAACAACCAACTTCAGAATTTACTCTTTCCGTACCTTGTTCAGCAGCGCAGCTCGCTGTGTAGGTTGAAGATTTCTCCACGCAGATCCTCGTGCAAACGCATCCTTGGCAGCCTTCACCGCCTTATCAACATCCGCCTCAAAAATACCCACAATTAAATTCCATCTCCAAATATCTTAAACCAAATCCTTCAAAAGTAAAAATCTTACCTTATCTCCCTCCGCGACTTCGGCCACTACCGACTCATCCACTGGATTAATGCTCGGAAATTTTTTGCCACTCACAGAATCAACAAACTCATTATTTATAAACAGCTTCTTATACTTAATTTCAACCTTCGGGTTCGCCATTCTGTCAAATTATCCTCACAAAACTCTTCACTTTCAATAAATCCACAAGTCTACTCCCTATTCTTCCTCACAATCTCTATAAATACCAGCAACAAAAAAAATTGACAAACAAATATCTTCAACGACTCAATCTTATCTGCTAGTTACCGATATCGTCAACTAATGACACATAGCTAAGCTCTACTCTTGAAACTGCGTTTCAATTTATTATTTCCCCACTCTTACATTTGGAATCGTCACGCGACAATTATCACCGAATTCCATCACAATATCAATTTATTGCATTCTCGGTCTTGTTATCCGTCACATTCCTAAGCCTCAAAGCAGAATTTCATAAATTACACCCAACATATCATGCTCATTATCACCACAAGGTCATTTACGTCTCTGTTATTAATTCATCTGACTGCAAATATTTAATTTATGAAAATTAAAATTATAGTTCAACAATACAATTAATCAACATCTGAAATAATAAATCCCTTATTGACAAATATTTACATACTACATACTTGAAAATATTTACTTAGTACTTATAAATTAATTCCTATTCAAATTAAGGGACACCCGCAGGGTCAATAGTTGCCCAGATTTTTTTTTTAATTTTTCCTGCGAAAATGCGTCACAGAAAACAATAAATATTCATATTGTTGACAGTTATCCCTAAATAAAACTTAATTATGGGCCACTTTTGATAACAACAGTCAGTGCCCATGGTCCAAGATACGGGCATCAAGAAAATAATTTTTATTCTCGACATATTGAAACTCACGTTTTTGAGATATGAATTTTAAATTTTAGTATGTTATTTTTAAAAGTATATACACTATCGAAGTGCTCGAAAAAAATCGACTTTTTCAAAATTTCACACTAGTAACCCTTAATTAACTAATGAATCAATTCAATTAATTGTTTCAGATATTAAATCACTGGCAATAATCCGCCCAAGTTTGATACAGGATTAAGGTAAAAAAAAAAATTTTTTTGGCATAAATAACATTTTTATATTTATAATTTGTCTAAGTATTAAAAGTATTTGATTTCTACATAAAAACATGCGCAAAGTACATAAATTTTTTTTGTACACTATAATAATTAATAATTATTGATAATGATTAAAACGGCGTATAAATCGTGCGGTTATTTTGCATATACATTTATAATAATAATAACTAGTCTATTTTTTAAAAAAATTAATTAATTAAAAAGAAGTTTGGTATAAAAATACATACAATAATTGCATATCACCCAACTCCCTAACAATAATAACATTGAACACATTTTTCGACATATTTTTACATGAAAAATTATTTTTTAACGACAGTTACAAATGGCAGTGTCGAATTTATAATTTTGGTTATTTGTTCATTATTTTTATACTCAATCCGTGACGACGATGTGAACTCTGAATGTCAATGGCTTCTCCCATATTTTATTTTCGGCGGTTATTCCATTGGCAGGCCTTCCGTTTATCACCACGCGGAATTCCCCGGAATGCTTGAGACGGCTTTTGAAATGTAGTCCCCATATGCCACCGCGGTCTTTCACTAATTCAAATTGATTGTTTTTGTTTCCTTTTATTATCGAATATTCCATTTTTTCATTCTAAAAAAAATAATTTCATTTTTAGGAGAATAATAATTATAAATTCTTAAAACAAAAATTAATTATCATCTTAAAAGAATTTTTTTTTGCTCGGTGTTATATATATAAATATTCAATATACAGTACAAAAAATGTGGAGTGAACGCGGATCAAATCCGGAGTAAAATTAACTTCGGAGAGCTTATTTTAATATTAAAACTTCGAATCAGAGTGAATACGAATTTAAATAAAATATCCATCACTCCGAAATCATTCCGCGGGAAAAACAAACTCCCGATTGACTCCATATGCAGAGAAATTTTTTCTAAAACTCCGGGTAAAGTCGGATTTAAATAAAATCCGCAATCACTACTGATTTTTTACAGTATAATTATTAATTATTAATCTAATAAATAATAACCTTGATAGCTGGTTGCAATTTTATTATTCTCATTTTATGTTTTGTTTGTCGTAATGTCATTTTCATGGTATAAATTTCCCCATGATGATGTCTCGCAGATCTTCTCGTTATAGGCGCTCGTCTCATTAAACCTCTCGCATGTCTAAGTTTCGAATGATTAACATTTATTGTTTGATTGCCTTGTAATTTAGTTCCTCTTCTCTGTCGTTCTCTTCCATTAATCTAAAATAAAGTCATTTTAAAACCGCAACTCATTCAATTTATTCCAACACTACAATTACTGGTGTAATTTGCCGTGAAAAATTTTACCTTGCAAGAGAAACAGCCTTCAGAAGAAATAATTTTATCGCCAGCCGGCGGTATGTGATAAGGATCCGGGTTGATAACGAACGTCGGTACGTTTCCTATTTCTTCTCCATAGTTACCTGTCGCTAATGGGTTTATTGTCGAGAGACAGTGGCCTTGTCCAATGCGTTGATACCCCGTTGGACATCCGCACAGGAAACCACTTAATCCACTGGGTGTGCATCCGAATGCACAAGGACTTCCGACACATCCTGGACTTATCTATGACATAAAACCCATCAGTAAAAAATTCTCATAATATCCGATGCGTAATAAATATTTGTATTAAAAAAAAAAAAAATAATAAATAAACAGCAAGTACTTGAACGCAAATCTGCAAGTCATTATCGAACTGATAATTATCTGGACATCCACACTTGTAACTTCCAATAGTATTTATACAAGCACTGTCACCACAAGGCGAATTATTACATTCATTTTCATCAATGCACTGATTGTAATATAAATGCTGGATAAATCCTTCGGGACAATTACACCTGAACGTCCCCATTAAATTCTAAAATGTCAAATAAATTATTTGACTAATTATTCCAATGGTTTTTAAATAAATAAATTACCTGGCAACCATGATCGCAATTACTGTCTTCGGAACATTCATTGTTGTCGGTACAGAAACGTCCAGTTCTGTCTAATTTAAATCCTCGTGGGCAAATGCATTTGAAACTGCCCAGTGTGTTGATGCAAGTTCCTGGTTTTGGACACGTGCCCGCTTCATCGCATTCATTAATATCTATTGATAATTAATTCATTGCAATTAATTATGATTTAAAAAATGCGGAGTATGCAGAGTGATTTTTTTTAAACTCCCGGACTCCGGAAGGAGAGGATTCGAATTGAAATAAATCCGAATTGTCTCCCAATTTTTTACAGTGTAGCGTATGTATTGCTATAAAATTACCATGACAAGCATCTCCATGCTGAGTATACCCATCTCTGCAGGCACAAGTGTAACTTCCTTCGGTATTAATACATTTCTGCTGACAAAGATGATTGCCGGTAGCACATTCGTCAAGGTCCCGACAGCCTACACCATCGGGATTCAATATAAATCCAACGGGACACGAGCAACTGAAACTGCCTTCTGTATTTTGGCAGTTAAATTTGCAAGGACTGGGTGTCAACTCGCATTCATTGACATCTAGAATTAAATAATTCATTAATTTATTTATTTATTATTCAAAATAAATAATTTAATAATAAATATGTACCGAGACAATGAGTTCCAGCTCTGTCGACTTTGTATCCTTTATCGCAAATGCATCTGAATGACCCAAGAGTATTTATACAAAGTCCATTGCGACATAGGTCAGGAATGGCTTTACATTCATCAATATCTTGACCATCAACGGAGAATCCTTTGTCAAGACACAACTCGTTGTAATTATCTGAGTCTCTTGATGGACAGAGTTCGCAATGGGGACCCCAGGCAGCGCCCATGGTGCAGCAGCAGTCAGCTTTCGTGACGGTCTTGAGTTCCGAAGTCCTGGCGGTGCATCTGCCGCTGACGGTTCTCAGGAAACAGTAGCCGACTCTCTTGTCAACGCAAGATTTACCGTCTAAGCTCGTTTCGAAACCCTCGTAGCATCTACACTGGTAGCTTCCCTCCAGGTTGATGCACTGGCCGTTTCTGCAGAGTCCCGAATTAACGGAGCACTCGTCGACGTCTTTACACTCGTCAGTCATTCCGATTTGCTGATAACCCGGCGGGCATATGCACATAAAAGATCCAATTAAGTTCTTACACTGGAACTTGCAGTTATTCGCTGGCGTTGAACACTCGTCGACGTCGATGCAGTGACGAGCATCCGCGGCGAGGATGTAACCGTACGGGCAGATGCACCTAAATGAACCCGGAGCATTGTGGCAGCGGAACGCGCACTGATTGCCGAGTTCCAGGCACTCGTTTATGTCTTCGCATACTTGGTTTACTCCTGGAGCAAAGCCGTTGGCACACGAGCACTCGAACCCGCCCTCAACATTCCCACAGGTTCCGTTGCCGCAGATGTTTTGGTTGTGCAGACACTCGTTTAAATCAACGCACCGTCTTCCGGTTTCGTCGAGCGTGTAACCGGGAGGACATTCGCATCTGAATGATCCATCAGTATTTATACAGTCCCCGCCTGAACAAGCGTCGGGCATAAACAGACACTCGTTCAAGTCAACTCCCGAGTCGTCGCGTCCGGAACCTTCGGGACAGAGACGTTTGAATTCTTCGGAATGTTCTCGTGGGCATATTTCGCAGTATTTTCCCCAGGCTTTGCCCATAGTGCAGCAGCAGTGCTTGCGAGTCATCTCACCCTTGCGTGGTGCCAGACATTGACCCCGACGATAACGATCGTAGCATTGCTCCTCTCTGACGTCTACGCAGGTCATCGAGTTCCACTTGTCGCTCAGTTTAAATCCTTCCGGACACTCGCAGATTACTCCGCCCTCTGTGTTGATGCATTTGCCGTTCTCGCAGATATTTTTGGTCTCCACACACTCATCTACGTCGACACACCTCTTCTTCGAGTTGTCCAACTCATATCCCGGAGGACAGCTACAAATGTACGAGCCCATAAGATTCTGGCACTTGCCAGGTGATGGGCAGAGTCCTGGAATTTCCTGGCACTCGTCGATATCGCGACAGTGCTGACCGTCTTGGGCCAGAGTGTAACCGTCAGCGCACTCGCATATAAAAGAACCCACCAAATTTTTACACCTCCCATTCCTACAAAGAAACGGCATCACTCGACACTCGTCAATGTCCGCGCAGTCGTTGTTAGGACTCAGTTTGTATCCGTCATAGCACTGGCACTTGTAAGAGCCGAGTGTGTTTACGCAAGTTCCATTGTTGCAGATGTTAGGATTCCTTTGACACTCGTCGATGTCAACACAAAAATCGCGGTCTCTCGTCAACGCGTACCCAAGATGGCACACGCACTGGAACGAACCCTGCAGATTATTGCAAACTCCATTGGAGCAAATTCCCGGTCGCTCGTAGCACTCGTCAATGTCGATGCAGCTCCGCTGACTGATCCCCAGCTTATAACCAGCAGGACATCGGCACTCGAAGCTGCCTTGTAAATTAACGCACTGCGCATTACCAGCGCAAGGATTCGGCGTCTGCTGGCACTCGTTTTCGTCAATACACTGATGGGAATCCTCATCATAGATGTAGCCTAGGTCACACTGACACTCAAAGCTACCGGGAGTATTCAAGCAACGCCCGTGGGTGCACATCGTGGGCATGAGAGCGCACTCATCAATCTCCTCAGTGTGATTAGTGATGGGATTCATAATCTGACCCGGTACCATACCGCAGAGTATCTCGTGCTCACGCGTTCGTTCACCAGGACACCTCTCGCAAGGCGATCCCCAGGCGGCACCCATTGAACAGCAGCAAAGCATCTTGGTCTGCGGGTGTACCATCGGGTTGAAGCATTGTCCGCCCTCGTAGCTGACGTAGCAGAGTTCTTTCCGCATATCAACGCACTCTTTACCGCCCGGCATCGACATGTAGCCTTCCGGGCACTCGCAGTGATATTTACCCTGATCATTTATGCAGTAGCCTACTCCACAAATCTGCGGATGCAGTGCGCACTCGTCTATGTCAATGCAACTGGTCTTGGTGCTGTCCAAAATGTAGCCTTCATTACAGGAGCACATGAAGCTGCCGAATGTGTTTGTACAGTGACCATTCTGACAGATGTTTTCGTGTTCCTCGCACTCGTTAATGTCCTCGAGCACGACGGTCACGCGATTCGGTCGGTACCCAAGTCCTCCAGGACACAAATCCTCGAATTCTCTGCTCCCAATTTCTGGACACTGTTCGCACCGCGTTCCCCAGGCGCTGCCGATGCTGCAGCAACAGGTCGCTTTGGTTACTGACGACGACATGTCAAATACACACTGGGGACGCCCGCCAATATTTTCAGTACCCGTGTAGCAAAGAGATTCACGTCTATCTGTAATTATTAATAAATTAATTATCTCCATTACTTGAAATTTTACTAATGAACAAAATGACTTACCAACACACGCATTGCCTGCTTCAACGAGTTCATGATTAGGCGGACACTCGCAACGATATTTGCCATGCGTGTTAATGCACTTCCCGTACTGACAAGCCTGGGGGCTTTCGCACTCATCAATATCCGTGCAATTGCCTCCAGAACCGTCAAGCTTGTAGCCCTCGTCGCACTCGCAACGGAACATCCCGAATATATTTTCGCATTTGCCAAAGACGCAGAGATTGTGGAACATCTCGCACTCATTGATATCCATACACGCCTGCTCATTATTCTCCTCAGGATGCATAAATCCCATCTCACATTCGCACCGAAATGACCCCGGGTAATTAAGACAGTGTCCGTTTTCACACAGTGATGGGTCATTGGTACACTCATCGATGTCACGGCACGAGTACCCGTCGCCGCGGAACCCAGCATCACATATACACTAAAAATTAATTAATAAATTAATAATTAATTTATCATTATCATGCAATAATTAATTACCTTGAAAGAACCTTCAGTATTGATGCACTGAGCATTGGCATCACAACCTCCATTGTTGACAAGACACTCATTGATGTCTCGGCACTCGATCCCATTGCCCGTAAATCCGTCGTGGCAAGTGCACTCATAAGACCCAGGTGTGTTGCGGCAGTTAGCGAACTCGCTGCACGAGTAAGCATTGAGCAGACATTCATCATCGTCCGTACAGTCTGGTCCAGCTTCCGGTTTTACTGAGTAGCCGTCCTCGCATCGGCAGTCGAATGACCCGATTGTGTTGCGACACTCCCCGTAGCCACAGACTCTTGGTTGTGTTATGCACTCATCGATATCTACCCACAATTAATTAATTAATTAATTAATCCGCTTACCGAAAATACATAACTGATAAATTTGAATACCTATGCAAGAAGTTCCGTCTTTCCCTGGCAATAAACCTCCAGTACAGTGACAAGAATAGGAACCAGGTAAATTAGAACACTGGCCCCCATTACAAATTCGAGGATTTTCTTTGCACTCATCAATATCCGCGCAGGTTCTGCCGTCTAGATTTAACCCAAACCCCGCGCTAAAATTCAAATTTTAATTTGTAATTAATTTTATTAAATTGTCATTCGGTTTACTTAACAAAATTACCTGCAAGCACAAGAAAAACTGCCGGGAGTATTGACGCAAATATCTTCGCAGCCGCCATTGCCGATAGCACACTCGTTTATATCTTCGCAATGAGACTTCATGCCCGTTTGCCTGTACCCGTCGTCGCAGATACACTGATAAGTCCCCATCATATTCTCACAGACGCCATTAGAGCAGATCCCACTAGTCCTGGAACACTCATCGATGTCTTTACACGACTGCTTATCTGGACTCAGTTCATGTCCCGGTGGGCAGACGCACTTGAACCCTCCTTCAACATTTCTACAAATACCGCCACGACATAATCCCGGAGTCTCTTCACACTCGTTAATGTCCATGCAGATCTTCATGATGTCGCTGCTGCGATATCCTTCATTGCAATCGCACTGGAAAGTTCCTGGTGTGTTGACACAAGTCCCATTGCCGCAGACTCCGCGCATTATTTCGCACTCGTCAATGTCATTGCACTTGAGCCCATTCTCATCTAAAGCATAGCCCTGATTACAGCGACAGCTGTAAGAGCCAATAGAATTCTTACACCTGCCGTTCAAACACATTCCCGGAAACTCAACGCATTCATTGATGTCTTGTCTGTCTGTAAACCCGTCACCTTTTGGGCACAACTCCGTGTGCTGCTGTGTCCCTAATTTGGGACAGAGCTCGCACTTGTCGTTACCCCACGCGCGTCCTACTGAGCAGCAGCAAATGCTCTTGGAAAATTGACCGTCAATCGGAGCCGTGCATTGGCCGTGACGGTAATCCATGTAACAAGTCTCCTGTCTCGTATCAATGCACGTTGTGTCTAAAAATATTTATTCTTTAAAATGTTGGCAGTAATAATAATAATTGATGTGAATTAAACTTACGTGTAGAGTCGAGGGTGAGTCCAGGTGGACATTCGCAGCGATAAGAACCGTCAGTATTGACGCAAGTTCCACCGCCTTTACAAATCCCGCTGTTTAACTCACACTCATTGATATCAGCGCAAGCTTTGCCGTCTACTTTAGCATATCCTCTGGAACAATCGCACAGAGAGTAATCGCAAGCCTCGCAGGGACTTCCCCAAGCGACTCCAACAGAGCAGCAGCATTCCGACTTCAATGCCAATCGTGGGAAATTATTCTCGCATCTTCCGTCGATCATTTTCGTCCAACATGACCCTCTTCTATTGTCTATTAAATTAACATCCATTATCTATCAATCAATACCTACATATTTATTAACAAAATATTAGTCTGGATGAAATAACTATACCGACCCATACAAATGTGTCCAGTATTATCAAGAATATACCCATTGGTACATTCGCACTCATAAGAACCCTTGGTATTGATGCAGATACCGTTGATGCAGACATCGGCGCCTAGTTCTTCGCACTCGTCGACGTCTTCGCACATCTGGTTTTGCGTGTTGAATCGGGTCCCGGTTGGACAGACGCACTGAAAACTACCTGGGGTGTTTCTACATTGACCTCCTGAGCACAGTGAATTTTCTAACTCGCACTCGTTTATGTCGCTGCATATTTTTCCGGTCGCATCCAGCTCGTATCCGTTGTCGCAGATGCATCGGTAAGTGCCCATTAGATTTTCACACCCGCCATTAACGCAAATATTGGGATTCTGAGCACACTCGTTAATATCTACAGTAAATAAAATTTTTTAAATATTCATAATTTACATTCACTTTTAAAGTTCTAGTAGATCGGAAGATTTTAATTATTTGAATTGCGCCAGCTGTCTTGTGATTGGTTAACAATCCCCACCAAGTTGGCCGGCCAATCACCAGACAACTGATGCAATGATTAAGTTATTGAAGACTTTTTACTCTACCAGGCTTCAGTATTTGACCTGAGCCATTTGTTTGATTAAATTTAGCCATAATTAATTAAGCAATTAAATAATTAAGTGAATATTAATCGTAGGTTATACTCTACCATCTCCATTGTAAGTCATCCCAGCACCATGAGGACATAATGATTCAAATTCTGGTGTCCGAGGCATCGGACAAGGCTGGCAATTACTTCCCCACCCTAAAGGCTGCCCCAAGATCACAGTACAGCAGCAGCAACTGGATTTCGTTACTGCCGTAGACGTCGGATTCAAACACTGGCCATCTTTGAACTGTGAGTAACATAAATCTCGCCGAGTATCTATTATTTAAAATTTTATTAATCATCGAAAGTTCTATAAGTTAATTAATTAATTAATTAATGATAACAAACCTAAACATGATCTGCCATCCGGTCCGAGATTGAAACCCGGATTACATTCGCACCTAAAACTACCCGGTGTGTTTTTACATCTCCCATTTTGACATGGCGCGCTCAAACATTCATCAATGTCTGGAAAATTTTAAATTTAATTAATTAATTAAACAAATAGATAATTTTCTGAGATAATAATTTACCGATGCAGTGACTTTGGTCGGGTCCGAGTCTAAACCCTGGATCGCAGACACATTTGAAAGATCCCTCCATATTAACGCACTTTCCGTTATCGCACATCCCAGTGGTAGAACACTCGTCCATGTCTACGCAAAACGTGTTGTCTCTCGATGCGGTGAATCCTGACTGGCACACGCAGTGATAAGAACCCGGTGTGTTTTCACATCTTCCATTCAAACAAATTCGCGGGTTTTCCGAACACTCGTTGATATCTTGGGATTATAATTAATTTTTATCAAAATTAGCCCAGTTAAGTAAAAAAAAATTACTCAAAAAAAGGATTTCTTGACACAAAAAAAAATTTTTCATTATGAAATGACAAACAAAAAAATTCTTACGACTAAAAAAAATTTCTTAATCTATTATTAACTCAAGAAAATTTTTTTTTTCTAATTCGTAGTGCAAAAAATTTCTTAGGGTGAGTAAAAATTTTTGGCGCCGAGAAATCTCTTTTCTGTAATAAATTTAATTAGCAATAATATAAAAAAATTTAATTATATAATTAAAATAGTCAACTATTTTATTAGACAGTACGGAGATGTAACTCCAGGGGGTCAGAAAACGTTACCCAAATAAAGATTCAAAGATAGGCGCGGCCAGATTTAAATTTATTACATTAATTGTTTACAACCAATCAAATTTTCTAATAAAAAAAAATCATTTAATAATAATAATAGCGTAATAAATAATAAATAATTTTAATAGTTTGATAAAAAAATTAGATAGGACATTTAGCTTGAAGGCTTCCGCATTACATGTAGCCGGTCGTTATCCTCAAATACTATTACCGAGTGATAAACTGCTGACTTGTAAATTATACTGGATAATATAGTGTAACAAATATCGAGGGAATCCCCGGAGCTAATACTTATAAAAGTCTACAGATTTATCGTATGTATAGGTCGCCCATATATATACATATATCCACATCCTACATCGTATGTTAAATAAATAGATTTGAGTTAGACATCGTATGAATAAAATTAAAACGGTATTTACCGATACATGTATTCTTGGATGGCGAAAGAACGTAGCCGTCATTACATTTACATTTGAATGAACCGTTCATATTTGTACAGTGACCATTGGTACACATTCCAGTATCTTGACATTCGTCGTGATCTATTTGTAATTAATTATTATTAAATATATAAGTAAGTAAATTAAAATTAAAAGACAGACGGGTGGAAGTACGAACCGCTGCAGTATCTTCCTTCGCCGGAAACGACAAAACCTGGCGGGCAGTGACAGAGAAAACTACCGGGTAAATTTTGACAGCTTCCACCTTGACAGTAATCTTGCTGACACTCGTCGACATCTTCGCATCTACCAGATTGTTTTACAAAACCGGGAAGACATTCGCACTCGTAACCGTCGGGTGTGTCGATACATTTACCGCCCCCGCAGATGTCAGGTCGCAATACGCACTCGTTTATCGCGATGTTTGGAGCTTCTGAACAAAGCTTGTGATGTTCGTCTGCAATTTTAAAAAAAATTATTGATGATAATATGTGCATAGTAATTAAAGATTTAATTTTTAAATAATTTGCGCACTTGTTCCGACAGTAGGGCACTTGTAACACTCGTCGCCCCAACCGCGGCCCATGTTTTTCCCGCAGCAACAGTCTTTTTTACTGAGCCGTACTTCCAACCGACTTTTGCACTGTCCATTGCGATTCACTGCCGTGTAACAGAGCCCCTGACGTCCATCTGAGAAATTTAATTACATAAATTTTTTTTTTAAATACATTTGAGTAAAAAAAAAAAATTACCTATGCAAGATCTTCGATCCTGGCTCTGAATAAATCCAGGATTACAAACGCAATAATAACCGCGTTCAGTATTGATGCATTTGCCATCACTGCAGATACCTTCTTCTTCACACTCATTTTTATCTGTGCACTCATTAGTCTCCATGTCTCTCGCCTGTCCTTCTGGACACTCGCAAGTAAATGATCCGAGTGTATTTATACATTTTCCACCAGCACAAAGTCCAGGTATTGCTTCACACTCATTAATATCTGCAAAAAAAAACGAATTGATAGAATATTTAATTGTATAAATTAATTGAGGAAAATTTACCTAAACATTGGCCTTGATTATTTTTCAAGTGTCCGATCTCGCAATCGAGCCGCATGGGGCATCGCTCGCAAGGGTGACCCCATCCTTTGCCGACGGTGGCGCAGCACATCTGTCGTGTGCATACGACACCCTGTAGATGAACAAGACACTGACCGTTTTTGACTTTTGTATAACAAGGCCCTGTTCGGTAATCGGTCTCGCAACGTCTTCCGGTGTAACCGTATATACATGCACAGCGATCCGGTCCGATACATCTTCCTTGATTTAAACAAGGCTCACGGCAAATTGCTTAAATTACAAAATTTATTTTTATTTATATTAAATAGGTAAATGGGGCAAAATGCAACACTATACGATAAAAAATCTGGAGTGAATTCGGAGTGATTATGGATTTTTTTAAAATTCGCATTAACTTTGATTCGGAGTTTGAATATTCAAATAAAGTCTCCTTTGGAATGAATTTGACTCCAAGGAGATTCACTCCGGGTTTAATCCTCATTCACTCCACAATTTTTTTACAAAAAAAAAAAAATATTTACGTTCGTTACAAAACTCTCCCTCGTATCCGGATCTGCATTGACATCTTCCATCAACACAATTTCCATTAATACATCGTGCTCTGCAACTCCCACCAGTTCGCGTTTGTGGATTCCTGTGATCTTCTTGTCGCTCTCTATCATGTCCTTAATAAAAAAAAAAAAAAATGTTTCTTATAAATGAAATTTATTAAATACTCCGTCATCTGTTTGGTTTTAATTATTCGTTCCGCGTAAGGAAAAAATATTAAACGAGGGACTGTCAATTGGAACGAGCGAGTTATTAAATCGACTAGACACTTTATTTAATCTGTCAAAAGTGATATGCTATATTGATGATTGAATTGAGTTACCTCGATTCGGGGGAGAGGAAGATTGCGATGACGACGAGATGCTCGTACTGCTGCAAGATGCAGAAACTGATCCTCCGTCACAGAGACAAACGTTTGGTCTTATGCATCTTCCATTTCCGCAACGTCTTGCACATATTGCTTTTAATATTTAATAAATTATTTTAAATTTTCATTTGGAATTTAAATTTAAAAAAAGATGAATTTTTTTTTTGCGAACTTACGAACGACACAAAGTCCAGTATCTGGTTTCCTAGACCAACCAGGGCAGCAATAACTGCGATATCTCGATCTACATATATTAGGTCTGCAAGAAAAAATAATTGAAGCGTAAGAAAAGGAATAAAAAATAAAAAAAAATAATGGTTAAGTACAAGTACAAGTTGTTGTATGACTCGGTGATTTAATTGCCGAGATTGACCCATAAAAATTCTCCGAATGGTCAGTCAATAATTTAATTCAAGTGTCGTTTGTGATGAGATAGTAATAAAAATAGTAAAAATAAACATCTGATAGAGGGATGAGGATAAAAAGGGCTGATGCACGTCACCTAAGACAAGGCGAGCATTCACATGGTTCTTTATAATTAACGTCAGCTGCTAGACCGCGTTTTAAGTACTTCCACTTACATAAAGTGGCGCCGCGGTTTATTGCCGTCTATATATGTGAGCGCATCTCTTACTCTGCTGTACTGCTGATGATGCTGATGACCACTCGACTCACTCACGAGCTGATATGACTAAACACTGATAGAGAACATGAAAAAAAAAAAGAAAAAAATCCCAATCAACAGATCGCGGCCTACGTCATCGCGGCTACTTTTTATGCTGACATAAAATATTAAAACTTTACGATGACAAAAAAGTGTAACTCTCATTAAGTATTCTGGAGATTAGGATATTTATCGAGCAATTATTGTGAGCATAAGAGTTATTGAGCAATCACGACATGCCAGCAAACAATTAAATGCCAGAACACCACTTACTTACTTATTAACAGCTTCTGGTTGGTTATTAACCGTAATGGCTATTGTGCATTAGGTATCCAACTTATTTTTTAATTATTAAATACTCAATGGGCTCTTATTTTTCTTATCGTACGTTATCACTAGAGACGTAAAGTTACATGATAAATATCCACGATAATTATTATCCCGACAATTTTAAATATCCGCGTATCGTAATGTCTGTAACGATTTCGCGTAATTTACTTAATTTATTTATTTATATTTATTATAAATTATCGCGACACTTAATTATTCTCACTTGAACGATTTTGTTTAATTGAGCTCTAGTTCTGTCATTAATTAACTGATTTATTGTAGTTGGATTAGCGAGAGTTTGCGTTTCGGATATTTTCGGTTTTTACTCCCACCATCTAAATTTAGTATCTAAGACATTTCGCCTTGATCGTGGGGGTAAAAAACCGAAGCGCAAACTCTCGCTAATCAAACTATAAATTGCGCTTTTTTTTTTTTTTTGACTTGTTGATTGAGGGAAAGATGGAGTAAAAGCTAATAATCACATAGAAAAAAAAATTGTCAATTATTGACTTGCTACACGGAGAAAAAATTATAGTAACTGTTCCTAATACGTTTATGAAATATCATCCCATACCGTTATGGTAATGATTACTTGGGATTATGGGATATAGACCCATACTTTCTGGGAAAGTTTCCATAAGTATGGGAACAATTCCTATCATTATGGTAACAGTTCCCATATCGCATGTGAAAGAATCATGGTAATGATTACCATACTCATAGGAATAGTTCCCATAAGCAAATAGGAACCAATCCTATAACCACATTGTAACGATTCCTATAATATTATGGTAACCATTCCCATAACATTATGGTAACTATTCCCATAATATTATGGTAACGATTACCATAATATTATAGTAACCATTACCATAATTCCATAGGAACTATTCCGATACCACATGGGAATTATACCCATAATTATAGGAATTATTACCATAATATATATGGGTGCCGTTCCTATAATCAACATTTCAAAACAACCGGTTACCTTGCAGTATGGGAACCATTCCCATAATATATTGTAATTGTTACCATAATTTTCTCTCCGTGTATTGGTAGGAAATTTGACAGTTGATAAAAATTACAGTGAAAAGTAGTATGTGTTAAATTGCAGTAATTTATTGTAGACTTGGAAAAATAATTTTATAAAAATTTCGAATTTTCTAAAAGTTAAGAAAATTTCGTAAAATTTAATTTTTATTCTCTTTTAATTTTATTTTAATCTTAAAATCTTATTTTAATTCTCTAAGGTGTTGGCTTAACGTCAGGTATTTTAATAAATCCGCTGTATCATTTTGACTGGGGTTCAAAAGTGTCGGTAACGATTTAATAAAGTCATTATACATATCCAAAAAAAAAAAGATTGTGTATCAAAAGATCATAATGGGCTTTGATTTTGTGTAATCTACACAATCATGAGTAGAGATAAAAATCAGCTCTTCTCTATTACACGTCTTCGGTCTCCGATCGTATATTTTAGTGAAGATACCAAAGCATAAAAATAAAAATATATAAAGAGGGAGGATAAGAATGTGCGAATATAATGGAGATAAAAAATGTGTCAAGTGAAGGATGTGGGTAACTTATTAATGAAGATGAGAGAAGTAATGAAAGCGAGAGTTACTTTCAATTCAGCAATAATAAGAATGGAACCCAATTAGACAATTATCCACGCTAATTATTGTTGCGATACGGTAAATTGGGTTGAATTAACATCTTGCGCAACAATATTAATAAAGGATGATTAAAAAATTTTGAGATCAAACCGACGGAGGAAGGGAAGCAAAGGGAGGAAGGAAGTTTGTTTAAAAGACTTCCGTTTCATATCGTTTGCTAATTTAATCCTAGATGCAGTTAATTAATTTGTTGCTCATACTTTTATTGGAGGGATGAGGATGAGTGTAAAAAATGAGGTGACTAAAATTATGACATAAAAATAAATTTTAGTATAATTTTAAAATTTACTCTTAAGGTCATGGCGAATTGGCTAAATCACGATTGCGCAAAGGATGTAAGTGTCGTTGTCGTTTAAATGGGCAAGTAGAACGCTAGTCGTTCACTTTAATAAAATTATTAATATTTAAACTCCTGCATTCCGTCATTAGTCATTACAGATTGTAAAATTAAACTACGAGGATCGTCGTCATTAACATAAAATTTATCGCGATAACAATTTTGCAAACTAGAGATAAGAAAATTATTTTCAGTGATACAAATTACAGTTTAAATACTTATTACCCTTCTGGTAATTTTTTCATTTATTTTTATGGTCTCTGATTTAAATTTTATTTGTTTTAAATTTTCCTCGGAGTTTTTTTAAAAAAAAAAAAAAAAAAATCTTTTGCTAAATTTCAAATTTTGAACTAAAAAAAAATTTGCAATTCACAGAAATAAAATCAAGTCAAGATTAATTTCACATTTTTTTTTTTTATGGAAAAATTTAATTTGAAATTTTTTCCCGGGTTAGTAAAAAAAATAATAAAAATTTTTGGCGCGAAAATTCAAAATTTTGATTCAAAAGCTTCTCAGCTCATACTTTAAAAGCTTAAAATCACAATTTACCAATTCACCGTAACCTTAAGAATAAATTTACAAATCATACTAAAATTCATAATTTATATCTCTACTTAAGTAATAAAATTTTAACATTCACACTTATCTGGTCAGTAAAAAAAATTCCTGACAACTTCTTACATATTTATCAAATTTTATATTCTAAAAATTAAAACACCTCCAACCCAACAACCAACTACCAGCAATAAAAACCAAATAATTTGATCCCCTACAATTAAACCGCAAGGTGGGACAAAAAAAAAATGAAGACTACTTGTAAATCCCAAGGAATTTATAATTTCTTTCCGCGTATATTTTTAGCCACCAAATCCACGGGTTATGCGTGCGTAGATTGTTATCTGGGTTGAGTTTACATTAAAGAAGTGATGTCGTCTCTCATATATCCACATCTACATATATATCAAACATAAAACATAAAAAAAAATAAGAGGAGAGCCCCATGAGAATGTGAGAGTTAATTGGGCGCGAGTACAATCTGGTCACCCGGTTATATCTGTACACATGTTATTAATGTATATGACGATGAAAGACGAGAACAAGACATATGTCTTGTCTATAAGTCTATATGTTTATTTATTTCATTATAATTATAATTATAATAATTTTTTTTTTTTTTTTTTTTTTTTTTTTTTTTTTATATCTATCAGTATTTATTTAACTTAATAAAGTTGACTCAAAGCCCACAATTTTCCATCCGAGTGGGATTTAAATATACACGAGTTGGGAAAAGTTGTCGTAACGTCCGATTATTATAAGTGGCTGCTTATTCATGAGTAAATAATGCTAATTACAGTATACAGTATACTGATTTAAGAGTACCAGAGTAGAGTGGATTAACAAGAATCTGTTTACTGTATAAATATATATATATATATATATATATATATATATATTTATTAATATAAAGTTGTGTAGCTAAGCTGGGTATCGGCATCCAGGTTTACAACCTCGGCCTCATGATATTGGCGCCTAATAAAATAAAATTTAAAAATGTATAAATAAAAAAATAGTTTATGAATGAAGGAAAGAGGGGGAAGGGAGGAATGTGTCGGGTGATTTTAGTGTGAGGGAATTTAATGGCTGTTTGTGAATAGAGATTAAAGTGGCACGTGGTATGTACGCTGGGGTTTTTTATGGACGAGATTGTTCGCTCTGACGGATTCTATTCGCCGCGATATGCTAATGCTACTGTAGTGTGCTGCTGCAGAGGTACATGGCATTATGTTTTAACAGGAGGAAGTTACTGAAGAAGGTGCGCCCAAATGTCTGAATTATTGGAACGGATAATAAACATTCGCGATTCGACGATCGCGATACCATTATTTCACTATTCATATTGTCCATTGTCACGAGAACATCCTGGCTATCTTTACAATTATTCCATCACTGATCATCACTTTCTTTCAATTATTTTGTTATTCATATTTTTTATGTGTGAACATAGCAGCCATTAGACAAATTTAAAATTATAAAAAAATAGAGTAAATGATTTTTAAAAAAATATTTTTAAAAAATGCACTTAATAATTTTTTAATTTTTTAAATGCCCATTTTTTTTTAATTTCATTTTATTAATTATTTACTCTACTTATTTATAATTTTAAATTTGTCTAGTCTCATACATTCACACTCATATATTTTTCGTTATTTTGACTCAATTTTTTTTTCACAATTAATTAAAAGTAATTTTGAATTTTTTTTTGCGCTGACTTTTGATCTAGTCAATTTTCCAAAAATTTTATTGCCGCTTAAAAATATTTGCTTTTATTTTCAAACAAATTTAAAAAATTACTACAATTTAATTATTCAAAAAAATTTTTTTTAACAATTTTTTGCAAAGTAAATTCAAAATTTTTGATATCTTTAGTTACTTCATACTTGTATTTAAAAATTTGAAGTCAAAAATTTTGTATAAAAAATTACATTTTTGAAATTGGTCAAAATTTTTCTCATTACAATTTTCAAAATGTAACTTTTGATATTTTTTTTTTAAAGCTCCGGAATAAAAATTTTTATGCCAGTCGTGATTTAAATAATTCCCGGTTAAAATTAAAAATTTATTTTGAGTAAAAAATATGAAAGACAATAAATAAAAAAATGTAAATAAAAATTACCCAATTGGCGGATTAGTTTGGGAATGATTATCAAAATCCAGTGGAGCCGGTGTTGAGCCCGTGGTATGATGGCTCAAGTATCGTTCCCGCGTCGACTCCTGTCCAGTTTGAACCGCGAGAATCGCAACAATAGCAGCGACGCAAAACATGAACATTATTTTATCCATAATATAAATAATTTTCACCGAGAAACCGACTCTCGATCATTTATCCTCCAGCTCTTCAGCATCGGGAACTAGCTAAAATAATTTATTTATTCAAAAAATAATATCTGTACATTTATTTATATGCAAGAGTTAAAAATTTGATAACAAGTGTCCGGAGCACGTTGGCGTTTCCGGAAGTACTTTTTAATATATACATACATATATATGTATCTGTATATATATTTAATAAATATCATAAATTACATATATTATCACGTGCGTATAAATAAAAAAACGTTATCGTACAACAAATAAATCCGGTACATACATTATTTGATTCAAATAAAAATCAAGTAAAAAAAAAAAAAAAAAAATAAGTAGAAATTTTATCGTGTGTATATTAAGATAACAAAAGAAGCGGTCTAATTTGAATGAGTACGAACGATAACAACTCTCGGGTGAAATTTTATCTTAAGATCAAGGAACTTTATTAGAATTTTTTTTTTTTTCGAAAATTTTCCAAACTACAAAATTAAAAAAAAAAAAAAAACACGTGTAATAAAAAAAAAAAAATAATAACACTGTGCACTAATCACTTGTACACAAACACATGTCACTTACTTTCAAAAAATTCAAAAAAAAAGAAAAAGTAAATGGAGAAAAAACGTGAAAAAAAATTTGAAAAATAATTCGGAGTCAGTTTTGAATTTTTGACATCATAGACGACAATTGCCGGTGGATAATATGTGACTGGGGTAAAATGGTTGTGTGGTTTTTGTGGAGGATCGCGTGGAGGATAAATAAAAGATGCGCTGGCGGGATTCGACGTGAGACTGCCAGGGCTGAGCAAAGTTGAAAGCTGAAGAAGAGTATAGTTGCCGGACTTGGTTGTTCTCTCATTCGTTTTCTTTTCTCACTCTGACATTATCCCTCTTCTTATTTAACTCCAGGCCCTCTCGAATTACTCTCTCTTTCTCTGATAATATTTACTCGCTCCAGAGTCTTTTCCCCCACGAGTACCCGCACTCCTGTCAACGCTGTGCATCTCATCTCATTTAATCTCTTATTCATTTTATTTATCGTTATTATTATTATTAATTCATTTATTATACATATCGGTAAATTATTTAATTAGACAATTTATAATCATAAATATTTCGTACTGATAGTAACTATCGTACGCTAATTGATTACGAATTTTAATGCTTCTGTATAAAGTAAAAAAAAAAAATTACAAATAGTTGATATGAAAAATGGAAATAAAGTAATTGAGTTTAATTCCGCGGTATAAAATTCATCTCTTTATTATAAAATCGTAGAATTCTTGAGGGTCATTTCTATTTTAAATAACTACTATTTCATGTTATTTCTGTATTTATCTATTTTATATTTTATATTTTGTATAAATAGACTTTTTTCATCGTCTTTAGATTTTTTATTGTCGGTCTACGTAATATTTAAATATCTTCAAATACTAATAGTTAATATTTGATGTTTGGTTATTAATTACAATGACAAATATTTGGGTTCTTATTTGTGAAAAAAAAAAAAAAAAAAAAAAAAATGTAAATTATTTGAATCAATTAAAATAATTGATGCGGGACGTGGATGACAAATAACAGATATAATTATTAATGAGGCCGAAGACGCGCGAGATGCAGGACTGGGTATCTGTAAAAATTATTGGATAGAAAAAGACAGATAAAGATAATATAATAATAATGGTGGTATGAGGGACTATCTCAACTGTTACTGTAATTATAATCATAGAATATTGTCAATAATAGTGTATCTATGTCTTCTTATATTACAACCC
The DNA here is from genome assembly GCF_026212275.2 of Microplitis demolitor. Lineage (NCBI taxonomy): Eukaryota > Metazoa > Arthropoda > Insecta > Hymenoptera > Braconidae > Microplitis > Microplitis demolitor. The sequence goes on along the minus strand of NC_068549.1, from coordinate 2,155,352 downwards.
GTCATACTTATCATTATAATCAATATAATCATACATGTATGACAATATGCTATTAAAATTATTTTTTTTTACGTGTTGCTGATAAATGACCGCAATATACTTATATATTTATATATTTATATAAAAAAAAAATTTTTTATGCTCACTAATGAAAATTATGTAGAGAAGAGTCGAAAAAATTCTGCTCTAATGAGCCAGAAATTTAAATTTTGAAATTTCAAAAATTTTAAATATAAAAATAAAAATTTTGACTGCTGAAATTTAAAAAAAAAATAAAGGCAATGTAGGATTTGGTGGTTAAAAAAAAGTCCGGGCGTACGAAAGATAAATTCAAAATTTTAAAATAAAATTTGTCTATTTTTTTGATGCTCGGTAATTAAATTGTTGTTTTTACGAAATTTAAAAACTCAAGTGATAAATTTCAAAATATATTTTTATGACTTTTTTTTTTATTTATTAAGATAGTGATTTTAGTCAAAATTTTGATTTTTTCTTTTTTTGTTTTTTCAACGCGATTTTTGTATCGATGAAATTATCAGAGTTCGGGTTCTGCTCCAAGTATCTGAAACACAAATTTTTTAAAATTTATGATAATTTTAAGGTCTCATTTGCGCGCTTCCATAATTTCCTTAGATGAATTTTCCTGAAAATCCAAAAAAGTAAATAATCTAGAAATTTTTTTTGACAAAAAATATTTAAATAATAAATTAAGCTTATAAGTAAATAATTTTTCACATGTCGATATTGCAAAGAAATTCGATCCGGTATTAAAAAAAAAAAAAATAAATAAATTTCGTGGAGGTCTTGATCTTCTTAAAGTGTTGCTGGTCACGATTAATTACCAGGAATAAATGCCGAGCGATGAGAAGATACAAATTAACTTATTTAGCCGCGTTATTTGTTATAAATGTAATGTGACACAATTATAGCTATGGTCCGCGACAAGTTGCAATGGATGCAGAAATCGAGATAAATAAACTCACCACAAGTGGGTCAGGGGTGGTCACCGACATCATAGATACATCGACCGGAAATTTATCTAAAAAAAAAATAATAGAAAAATACATTTTTAAAATTCACTCCTTTAATATTTAAATATTAACTCTTTTAAAAATTCTTTTCGTAATACGATCACTTACTTTAATCCTCGATTATTTTTAAGTGCCCAGTGGAACCGGATTAATATCGCAGCTCTCGCCCGATAATTTAAAATACCGATTTTTAAAAATTAATCATAAATAATTCCATACTTAGCAAACAATTTAATTGATTAATAAACGAGTAATTATCATTTTAATAAAATATTTACTAATCACTTAATTAAAATAAATGAATTATAATTAAAAATATTTCTCTTAACGATGTAACAATGTTATCGTAATTGTTTGTTAATAGATTTATTTTATTACCGCGGAAATTGTCCCATTTACATTGTTATCATTATTATTTATTTAAAAAGCTCTGACCATTCAACTAAACCGATAGTAATGGAATTGAGCTACGAGATTTACTGTAGAATTTGTCTCGGTTTGTGTTTGACAGCTTATCGTTTAAATTTTTTTTATAGATAAATAACATTATTTAACATCATTATTATTATTACTATTGACATTATTGCAACTACAATTAAAACTCATAAATAATAATTAGAAAAGTAAACTTTTTTTTTCTTCTTGTCTTTTTATTTAACGCACGTACATAAAAATAAAACGTGCAAATTATTATTAATAAAATAAAATATAATAAAATAACTATTGTAAGATTCTAAAGATAATAATTTTAAATTCAAAATTATTAGCTATAAAAATTGTCATAAAAATATTTTCTCTGAGACGTTTATACAATTTAATATAATTGAAATCTAATTAAAATATAATTGTACGTGGAATAGTACAGCGACTTTGTTTAAAATATTTATTATTAATTATTTATCATAATTATTATAATTGATTTATTATTAGACACTTGATATCAACAATTGATAACAATTTGATATTTTATATTCAATTTAAATTTGGCATAATGATTTTAATTAATTTATAGTCCGAAAAATAATTAATTATTATTTTTTGACAAGTAGAAATATCATTAATATGAAATGGATGGAATAAGATGCTTTAGATTATTTAAATCTGTTTGATTATTTTAATTATCCAGTAATTATTTTTAGTTTTATTTTAAATTTTTAAATGTCAGCATCAATCGCAAAAAAAAATTTCAAAAATTTTAGGTCACATTTTGTTAACATTTTTTGACTTGAAAATTTGAAACTTGAAACACTTTTTGATCAATTTTTGAAAACAGTCGGAATTTAGTACCAAAAAAAAAAATTTTTTTTAACTTTCACTTGATCACTTTTTTAAAATTTTTTACCCGAATGAAAAATACTCAAAAAAAATACGAAAAATTTTAATCCGACTGTTTGTAGTTTAAACTTTTTTGAATTTTTAAATTGTTCGAATTTTGAACTTGCGAAACATTTTTGAAATTTTTTTTAACGAGCACTGTAATTAATTATTGATAATTACTACAATTTAAATTAATAAAAGTACTATTTTAAAATACTAAAACTATCGATACATTTGTAGTCTTGGCGGTAAAAAAAAATGGAATAGATACAGATTTTATTGTAACGTAAAAAAAAAACTAATAATTAATTAATTGGCACTGTAATACTCTAGTTAAAGTCAATTAAAATTAACAAAAAAAAATTAATCAATAACTATTGCAGTTAAAATAAAGTAGGCCGATTTATTGATTCTTGCTAGGACCGGAAGCTCTCTGGTCTTCCATGCGCTCGGCCTGGAGTCTCTGGATCAACGCAAAGAGATCTTCCTCCGGCACAGTAGTTCCCGAGGGTGCGTGAGCGCCGTTTCCGTTGGCTCTTTGGTCAATGGGCTCCTCTGCGTCCTGGACCGCGGAGGCAGGCAGCGGACTCCTTTGGTCTTCCAGCCTCGAGCCCTGGCAGCGCAGCAGCATGTCTATGAAGGAGTCATCCGCGTCTTGCGGTGTCCTCACCGGTGTCTTCATCACCGCCTGGGTTTTCGGAGTCGTGTTCAGTCCTGGCAAGTTTGGCAACACGACTCTCTGCTCGTCCATTCTTTTGCTCTGCATACCCGCTATCAATTCTAGTAAATCATCTCCCTCTCTAAAAATTAAAATAAGTAAAAAAAAAAATTAATAATCTCAATTAAGAATTATTAAAAATTAAATAAACAAAACAAATTACTTTTCTTTTTCAATAGTCGGTGGTTTAATCCTCGGCTTCTTATTGACGTCAAGTACGCAGCGCTGGTCGTCCATCCTCCCCGACTGGAACCGCGACAATAATTCAAAGAAATCTTCTTCTTCGTCTTCTTGAGACGGTTGCGGCGCAATACCAGCCCTTGCTGGTGGTAATTCTTTTTGTTTCCCATCGGGGGTTAACTAAAAATAATTTAATTGGATTAAATTGCAATGAATTTATTTAATCAATTTGTTAACTAAACGATTATTAATCAATTACTACCAATTACCTTAATCAAGTCTAGATTATCCATGCTCTGTCTCCGTAACCGGTACCTCCCTGGCGAGGATCCAGCATTTATTGGCACGTTATTTACCACTGGGTTATTATTGCCTTTGTCATTTTCTTTCTCATTATTCTCCATGCCGAGTATCTTTTGCAAGTCAGCGACATTCATCTGGGCAGTGGCCTGGCCCATGGGGTCCGCAAGTTCCTTTGAGATATTCAAGTGCAGAGTGGCAAAGTGCAGAGCCTTCTCATGATTGAACATAGCGGAATAAGCGTTGCCGAGGGACCAACAGGCGCGTCCCTCGCCCACGCGGTCCATCAACTGCTGAGCAATAACAAGATGACGTAAATGATATTCAATAGCTGTCGGGTAGTCCCGTAGCAGAGTGTAAGTGTTCCCTAGGGAATAACAAGCCTGTGCCTCAACGGCGCGGTCCCCCAGCTCCTGAGCCAGGACTAGCGTCCGCTTGTAATGTTGCGCAGCTTTTTCAAACTCTCCCAAAAATATATGAGAGTTTCCCAGGTTGCTGTTCGCTCGTCTCTCCGCAGCCTTGTCTCCAAACTCACGGGCAATCTTCAGCCTTTCATTGTGATAGTGAATGGCTTTCTGGAACTCGCCTAGCAGATAAAAAGTGTTGCCGAGATTTCCACAAGCGCGGCCCTGGGCAGCAGAGTCTCCAAGCTCGCGCATCAGCGTCAAGTTCTCTTCGTAATATCCCACAGCTTGCTGGAGACACTGTTTTATATCTTCAGAAAACTCTCCCGGATCATGGTGTCCACGTCCGCCCTGTTTTCCCTTCGCATGATAGACATTACCTAAATTATACAAAGCGCGGCCTTCGCTCTGCTTGTCCCCGATCTCCCGCGATATCTCCAAGTGTCTCTTGCAGCAGATCATCGCCTCGTCAAACTTACCCATCACTTTCAAAGTGTTGCCCAGGTTCCCGCTGGATTTGGCCTCGCCCAATTTGTCATTCATTGTCCTCGCGAGTGTCAAGTCATGCTTGTGATATTGCATCGCTTTGACATAGTCTCCAAGATAAAAATACGCATTGCCAAGTTGGCTGTAAATCGCACTGAGTGTTCGCAGGTCATCAGTACCGGCTTGGATTGCGGCTTGAAAAAATGCGACTCCAGATCTGCAATCTCCAGCTTTGCATAAACGTTCGCCTTCCAATGCCAACTCCAAACACATATTACTATCACTACTTCCGTTCTATAAATAATTTAATAAATAATTATTTAAATTTAAATTTAAATAAAGCGGGAATAAATTATAAATTTAAATTAATAAACAAACAATTAAACTTACTTGATTATCAGCTGTCAAATTATCAGGGTTAGTTTCGTCAGTCATTTTTGAATAAAACTTATCAATAAAATATATGTATATATATTGATATTTGTATTTATATTAATTATTAAATAAATAATTATTTAAATATATTATTTGATCTAAAAACTCTTAACCTCAACATTTAAAATATAAAATAATTATTGATCTGTCAATATTAAACAATTACACATTTTAAATAACAATGATAATAATGATGATGATAAATAGCAGCTATTGTTTGAAAATGAAAATTCATTCAACGTTTTTTTTTCTATCAATTAAAGGCGCGTCATCTGGCGTCATTCCGAGTGGTTCCAAGTATTGCTTTCAAGCTGAGACTTGACCTATACACCCTCACACTCGATACCACTGTTTTTATATAATATATAATATATAAATATATATGGAATGAGTAAGAAACAATAAGACACACACCCGGGTGGGTGACTTTACAATCAGCGACAGTCGCTCAATAAATAGTTACGAGTTTTCAACACGTAGATGTCGTTGGAAATGAAAAGAGAGACTTAGCTGGCTGGAGTACAGAGCCCAGTTTAATCGTAAAATTTTACTGTACTATTTCTCATCGTTGATCAATCACGTTTTCACTTTAAGTGATAGCTGACGACAAATAAATTATTTAAAAAGTTTAAATTTTTGTGGTTTTAAAATGGCACCGACTGCTGAAGTTATTCCGAAAGAACAATTAGATAAATTAGAAAAACCATCAAGAGGCATCAATGCTGTTTTACTTGGTCCACCTGGTAGTGGTAAAGGAACACAGGTATGACCTATGAACTTTAATTGTTAAATAATACTTTATTTATTCTCATTTTTATATTATTGATTATGTTTTTATTTTAAATTTGAATGATATTCAAATTAGATGACGTCTAATTTTTTTATTTCAAAAAAAATGACAAGTTTTAAAAATTGTACTTATAGATTTTTTAATTCTATACATGTGCATATTTTTAGTTTTTTTTTTAAATGTTGCAAAAAAAAATTCGAAAATCCTGAAATTACCAGACAATTAATTTTCGAAGTTTTTTTTTCAACTTTAATTAAAAAAAAAAAAAAAAAAAAAAACTAAATATACACATGTAGAAAATTTAAAAATCTATGGGTGTAATTTCTTGAAATATTTTTTTTTTTAAATGTATTGTTTTAAAAAAAAATTCAAAAAATTTACGTCGGCTAATTTCAGTATCATATACATTAAACTGACACTGAATACTAGATTATAATTTTGTTTACTATTTTAGGCTCCATTATTTAAAGAAAGATATTGCGTATGTCATTTATCAACTGGAGACATGCTGAGAGCAGAAATAGAATCTGGCTCAAAGCTTGGAGCGGAGTTGAAAAAAATAATGGACGAAGGAAAGCTGGTCAGTGATGACCTGGTTGTCAATATGATAGACAACAATTTAAATAAACCCGAATGCAAGAGAGGATTTTTGTTGGACGGGTTCCCTAGAAGTGTCCCGCAGGCTGAGAAGCTCGACGAGATGCTGCAGAAGAGGAAAGCCAAGTTGGACGCCGTCGTAGAGTTTGGTATCGACGACAATCTGCTGGTGAGAAGAATTTCCGGGCGACTGCTTCATCAACCCAGCGGCAGGACTTATCACGAGGAGTTCGCACCACCAAAGGTCCCTATGAAGGATGACATCACGGGGGAACCCTTGACCAGGAGGTCAGATGACAACGCGGAAGCGCTAAAGAAACGGCTGGTCACTTATCACACCTCGACCCAGCCACTGGTTGACTACTACGCGCTCCAGGGTATTCATAACTACGTAAATGCCGCGAAATCCAGTGCACAAGTCTTCAAGGACATTGATGGTATTTTTATGAATGCCATAAAAAGTGATCAGAGCAAAGGCTTCTTCAGTAGATTCTTCTAATTGTCTGATAATTATTTTTATTAATCAGTAACTTGACCTTGTTTATTTTTCAGTTTGTTTTAGAAGACAGCAATAATTGATAATTGTGCAGGCTTCAGTATTTTTTTTTTTTTAATTACAATCAACAGTCTCAAAGTTAATTTTAGTTAATTAATCTTCAAAAGTTTTTGTTTTTCAACTTTGTAATTATAATTACTGTTAATTACTTTGTAATTATAATTACTAACAAGTTTTATTATCAACTTGTCAATTTTTTTTTTTTTAATTAATGAGCTTTGATTATTTTTTTTTAATTTATAAACAAGAGTAAATAATTTTGATATTTTTTTTATTAATATCGTTTTTATATAAAAAAAAATGTACATATATATTTGATTAATAAAAAAATATGAAGATGCATAATTATTATATTTGAAATTAAAAAAAAAAATAAGTAATTAAATTCAATAATATAAAAGTAATAATTAAAAATAATGAATCCAAACGAATAGTACTTTAATGTAATTAAGGTCAAGTTGTAGTAGAGTAATTGTTATCAGACTTGAAAAGAAAAAAAAAATTATTTTTCTTGTTAAAAGTAATTATTAGTAATATATCTAAATATTATATATATTTACAGTCAGGGCTTATATAATTAATTATTCAAGGTGATTTGATTAGCAACTTTGTTCATATCCTAATTAATAATAATTAATATTATTAATTATATATATAAATATATATAGATATATACAAAAAAAATGGATTTTTTGGCGCAAAAATTTTTTTTCTGCTCCAAGAAAATTTTCTTTTTAATTTATAATAAAAAAAATTTTCTTGCGCCAAGAAATCATTTTTTTGTACATATATTTATATATAATAGTATTTAAAAGTTCTTAGAATGGCAGTGTCATATTCCAATTAGTACAAATGCACTAATAGAACAAATTTACTCATCAATTATATAATTTTTTAAAACATAATATTTTTATTTCTACTCTCACACAAAATATATGATACATTACATAAGTAATCTGTACTATTGGTGCTTATCAATTAACGAACTAAAGTATTCAACCAATTATTTAAAAGCCTGTAAAATTAACAAATATTTGCGCACATATTTTTTTAACGTAATCAGCAATCAGTGGGTTAAGAAAAAATGAATAAATTTACTGCCGCTTAGCTGTCACATTCAAAGTATCGTTGGCTGTAGAATTAAAACGAATATGTAATTAAGCAAATAATTAATGATAACAATAATAATAATAACAACAAATCACCGTTATCATTTAATATTAAATGATCTAGCAAACGCCTAAATGTAAATACGACAGAATATTTTAGATAAAAAAAAAAAATATAAAAATGTGGAACGAATAAAATTAAAAATCTAGACTAGATTAGACTAGACTAATTAACTCTTAATCAAGATATCTGTTTGATGACGCAGATTATTGTAACGAATGAGAGTGAGGACTAATAAAAGTTTATTAAAACTTGAAAATTCATCTCAGTTTAAATATTTATGTAATCTCGCAATGAGACCATGATTATTTTTATCAATTTGACCTGAGTAATTTTAATATATAAATATATATGTATACATATATATGTATATTTATTATTCTAGCAACCTGTTCTCGTAGGTCTACATGTGAACCAGCCTTTGCGGCCGTTATCATGACAACCCAAATGGCGTTTATAAAAAACAAACTCAGTACGTCAACAAACAACAAGTACTCGTAATTTTCTATTATCAATTAATCCAGACTACCATCTAAAAAAAATTTAAAAACCAAAAATGAAACCGGGTCAAGTGTGAAAGCAGCAAAAATTAAACCAGTGTCTGGTATCTGAAATATTTCAGCGGCAGCGTCACCAGGAAAATTCTAACGTAAGCGAAAACAAAAACAAAGTAAACAATGTTTGTTTATTTAAGTAAAAAAATAGCAATACCAAATAATTACCGTCTTAATTGCATTGCCTGGAGCCAGAGACACGGCTACATAGCAGTCGGTGGCGAGGATGGGCTGCTGAAGGTCCTAAGAGTCGACTCTGCCGCGAATCCTGGCAGTGGGAGCGGGAAATCGCGTTCGTTGGCGGCTCCGAGTAACCTGAGCATGAACCAGAGTCTCGAGGGGCACAATGGACACGTGCAAGTGGTCACCTGGAATGAGGAGTACCAAAAGCTGACCTCCAGTGACCAGAACGGAGTGATAATTGTCTGGATGCTGTACAAGGGCTCATGGTATGAAGAGATGATCAACAATCGCAACAAATCTGTTGTCAAAGGCATGGCCTGGAGTATAGACGGGCAGAAAATTTGTATTGTTTATGAGGACGGTGCTGTGATAGTGGGTGCGGTTGATGGTAATCGTATCTGGGGAAAAGAGCTGAAGAACACGTGGCTATCTGCGGTCCAGTGGTCTCCCGATGGGAAATTGCTGCTGTTTGGTTTGAAGAACGGGGCGGTACATTTGTATGACAACCAGGGAGTTTTTCTGACTAATATTAATATGAATTTACCAGCAAGTCCGCAGACAATTGTGGCAATTCATTGGTACAATGGCAAGTATGGATACACTGCTATTGATTGCCCTACTTTAGCTATTTGTTATGAAAGCGGAATGATACAACTGATGCGAGATGCTGCGGACAGCGAGCCGATTATCGTGGAAACTGGAATCACAAATGTCTGGTGCGCGTGGAACACTTATGGGTCAACTCTGGCAGTCGTGGGGATCCAGTCCACAATAATGAGCAATGAAGCTAAAGACAACAATGTCATACAGTTTTACACTGCGTTCGGAAAGCGACTGAGGACTCTGAAGGTCCCGGGACGCGAAATTACCGCGTGCTCTTGGGAAGGCGGCTCGCTGAGAGTCGCTCTGGCAGTTGATTCCCATATTTACTTTGCCAACATTCGGCCTAGTTACAAGTGGACGTACTTCAGCAACACTGTCGTCTTTACTAATGAGAAAATCCACAAAGACGGGACTTGTGTCACTTTCTGGAACACGAGCAACAACACTTGTTGCACGAAATACGTAACTTCTTTGATATCAATAGCTTCCGCTGGAGACCACTGCTGTCTGGCGGTTAAAAACGAGGTGTCTGTTGAGGAACCGTTTGCTCTGCTGGTCTGCAACACCATCGCGACGACAATTGACATCAAGTACTTGAACCTGGAGCCCATTTGGGTCTGCATGATAAGCACGTCAGTAATCGTGGCTTCGAAGAATAATTTTATGATCTGGAATTTCCGCACCCCGCGGACTGCGGCTCAGTCTAAAGTACGTCGGGACAAAATTTATCATGTGGATGACACACCGACTGGCGTCACTGAGGTGATTCATGACCTGGATCGTGACAGGAATTACGAGACTCCGCTTAATATGAAACCGAGTATGGACCCAATAAGTTGTCTGGCAGCGACTGAAAAAATTCTACTTGTTGCGCGCGACTCTGGAATGATTCAACGGTACTCTTTGCCGCATGTTACTTTGACGAATCGGTACACCAGCTCGTCAAAGCCGGGACAGATTGCGATCAATTGTAACTCAACTCGCGCTTCAATAATTGACGTCAACGGGGTGATGACGATGCTGGACTTGGAGCACAAGAAAGACAGCGAGCAGGATGACGTCAGCAAGTTCGAGAGGAAAGACGTCTGGGCAATGTGCTGGGCTCAAGACAATCCTTCATTACTGGCAATTATGGAGAAAGCCAGGATGTACGTCTTACGTGGTCTTGATCCAGAGGAGCCGATATCTTGCTCTGGGTACATTTGTTCCTTTCAGGAGCTCGAGATTCGCTGTGTCTTGCTGGATGATTTGATGCAAAAACCCGAAGACACTAAACCCGATTTAATGCTGGATCTTGAAGTTAAGTCGCTACGTGACACCAAAGAGCTTTTAACAAAAGTTGGATTAAAAGAAGCTCATGATTTCATTCAAGATAATCCTCACCCGCGACTTTGGCGTTTACTCGCCGAGTCTGCGCTCAAAGCGCGAGACCTAGAGATGGCGGAGAATGCAATGGTCCGTTGTACAGATTATTTGGGAATCCAATTTATCAAACGTCTCCATTCTATCCACAATGATCAGCTGAAGCGAGCAGAGGTCGCGGCTTTTCTCGGCAATTACGACGAAGCCGAGAAACTTTATCTCGATTTAGACAGACGGGACTTGGCGATAACCTTGAGACAAAAATTGGGGGATTATTTCCGCGTGCTGCAGCTGATGAAAATGGGGATCGCGGGAACTGATAAACAGCTCGAGCAGGCGTACAATAAAATAGGAGATCATTTTGCTGAGAGACAGAACTGGGACAGCGCTAAAGAATACTACGAGAAGGCGAGAAATTTAGAGCAGTTGATACAGTGCTACTACAAGCTTGAGAATTATGATTTGCTAGCTGCGACCGTTGATCAGCTGCCAGATAAATCAGTTACTTTAAAAACTGTCGCGCGGATGCTGGCTTCTGTGGGAATGTGCCAGCAGGCTGTCGAAGCTTACATAAAATATGGAGACATAAAGCAAGCTGTTGACACCTGCGTGCGATTGAACCACTGGGACCAGGCGGTTGATCTCGCCAAGACCTACAAGATGGCCCAGATCAATGACCTGCTGAATAAATACGCGAACCACTTGCTGTCTAATGGGAAGAGACTCCAAGCTATCGAGTTGTACAAGACGGCGAATTGTTTTCTTGCGGCTGCCAAGTTGCTGGTGAGTCTCGCAGAGCAACAGGCCAAGACCCGGGCGAATCCGCTGAGGGTTAAGAAGCTCTACGTGCTCGCGGCTTTGCTCATTGAGGATCACATCAACAGCGCGCCGATGAAAAAAGGCGCGAGGAGCAACGTCATGATGGGATTGATGGAGAGCAACGAGGACTCGAGGGTGATAGAAAATGCTTGGAGAGGCGCCGAAGCTTATCACTTTCTCTTGATGACCAATAGACAGATTTACGCGGGAGATACTGATGCCGCGATGAAGACTGCACTGAGACTGAGGGAATACGAAGACATTCTTGAGTGCGAGGAAATTTACTCTCTGCTGGCTCTGGCCAGTGCCAACAACCAGGCGTTCGCTACTTGCTCGAAGGCTTTTATCAAACTGGAGGGACTGAACGAGATCCCGGAGAGCAAGAAGGAGGAGTACGAAGAACTGGCGCTGCAGATTTTCATAAATCATCCGCCGAAAGATTCAAAAAGCAGCAAGTCGGAGTGCGTTAACTGCGAGACTCTTGTTCCTGATTGGTGTGTCGCTTGTCCTAATTGCGCGACGCGATTTCCGGCTTGCGTTGTGTCGGGAAAACCGCTGATGGATCTCACCACGGCGTGGATTTGCACCGTGTGCAGGCATCACGCCGCCTCGGAGAGGGATGTTGTTAATATTAATGCCTGTCCACTTTGTCACAGTATCATTACGTATATGTAAATTTAGAATTATTAATTATTTTTAGTTATATTTTTTTAGATATTTAATTAATAACGATAAGAAAGGTAAGTTTTTAAATGTTTTAATTAAAAAAGTAATAGATTTCATAGAAAAATAAATAATTTAATAGATAATTTATAAAAAAAAAAGTGAATGGATTTGAAAAATTGAATTTAAATTCTGTGATTTTAAATTAAAATTTTTTTTTATCAGTATTTTTATTATTATTTATATTTAAAATTACTGACTATGTTTAATTAATTGGCTGCCTGATTTTGAAACCTGTCAAAATATTTAATAAATTTTTTTTTAAACTTACCATGAAAAGAATCAGGAGTTGATTCGGGGTAAATTTGAATTTTATAATCAAAACTGACTCCGTAATTTGAAATCGCAGTTTTTTTTAAATTACTCCGCATGCGCAGTAAATAAGTAATTTTTTTCAGCGGTTTTATTTCAGAGCGATGTAAATTTAATTTCAATTATTCACTCAGATACAGAGTTTTTATATTGAGATAAATTCCCCGGAGTCAAATAACAATTCATCAACTCTTGGTTTTAAAATTAGATCAGCCGTGAAATCCGTCAAATAAATTCAAATGAAAATTGTATAGAAATTAAACTCCAGCTTACTCTTTTTTTAAATTTTATTCTCGATATTTTTATTAATTAATTTTTTACTCATAATTAAATTTTATCTGAAATCAAAATTTTTTAGCCAAATAATTTTACTATTAATTATTTTGTAAGCCCAAAATCCGTCCAATTATGATATTAATAAATATAAAAATATATTTATATTACTTCTTGCGTACAACTTTATTTATTTCTTAGCATTAAGTTCAACTAAAATTCCAATTTTACTCCTGAGTAAAATAGAAAGACGAGAAGTAGCAACAATTTGATTTCCTTAAGATCTTTTTAACTTGCAAGTGAAATTTAGACTGGAGCTCTGCAGTTTAAACCGGGAAAATATCGATTGCAGACATGCGTGACTTACCAGCAAAGAGAATTTTTAAAATTGGATTCAGTTGTTTGAGGCTCGTTAAGTCTTTGTATAAAAAGGCATTGGAAATTTGTAGGAATAGTTGATTTAATAATTACACTGTAGAAAATGTAAAAACAAACGGGTTTGTCATCAAACGATAAACGTTCAATCATCTTTGCTATGGAGTTTTTTAACCATCCAGACTGGCGGATAGGGAAACTGATGCTTTGTTCCTTCGGTGGCTGGCCTTATCAGTCGCAACACTCCCGCCGAATACTCAATTTCATATCAATTTTTACTGTCCAAAGTATTTTTATACCAGAGGTTGAGTAACAATTATTACTATTGTGGTTTTTTTGTCGATTGATCTATTGATGAGGAAGTTGAATATATTTTTGAATTATTGTACGCAGATATTTAGACTGACCAGGATCTGGAACAGCATGGAAATGATTGTTGAGTGCGTACCCATGATTTCGCTGCACATTGTCGCTAACATTAAAATGTTTAATTGTATAATTAATTTAAATAAGGTGAGTTTATTTATATTCGATCTATTTGAGAGTATTAGAGAACAAGCTTAAGATGGGATCGAGGAAATAATCGTCCGAGGATGACACTGGGTGTATTTTTATAAAGAGTAGCCCGTAACTTTGCTCCTGTTGGGTATAACCCATCACATCATAAACGTTTTTTGTTTATTATGATGCCCTCTAGTAGGAAAGGCCATAAAAAGTCCTGGGAATAATTTATTTTTGGAGCTGAGACCCATATGAGGGTTGGTGAAGATGGGTGAACATGGGTGAGGATGATTCTCTATGAAGAGTAGCCCGTAACTTTTCTCCTATTGGGAATAACCCATCACACCATAAACGTTTTTTGTTCATTATGATGTCCTCTAGTAGGGGAAATCCAAAAAAGTTTTGAGAATAATTTATTTTTTGAGCAATCGACGTCGGGCAGATGCAGGCAGATGACACTATCTCTGGCTTTTCATAAAAGTGGCCCGTAACTTTGCTCCTGTTGGGAATAACCCATCATAATATAAACGTTTTTTGTTCATTATGATGCCCTTCAGTAGGAAAAGCCATAACAAATCCTGGGAATAATTTATTTTTAGAGCCGAGACCTATATGAGGGTTGGTGAAGATGGGTGAACATGGGTGAGGATGATTCTCTATGAAGAGTAGCCCGTAACTTTTCTCCTATTGGGAATAACCCATCACACCATAAACGTTTTTTGTTCATTATGATGTCCTCTAGTAGGGGAAATCCAAAAAAGTTTTGAGAATAATTTATTTTTTGAGCAATCGACGTCGGGCAGATGCAGGCAGATGACACTATCTCTGGCTTTTCATAAAAGTGGCCCGTAACTTTGCTCCTGTTGGGAATAACCCATCATAATATAAACGTTTTTTGTTCATTATGATGCCCTTCAGTAGGAAAAGCCATAACAAATCCTGGGAATAATTTATTTTTAGAGCCGAGACCTATATGAGGGTTGGTGAAGATGGGTGAACATGGGTGAGGATGATTCTCTATGAAGAGTAGCCCGTAACTTTTCTCCTATTGGGAATAACCCATCACACCATAAACGTTTTTTGTTCATTATGATGTCCTCTAGTAGGGGAAATCCAAAAAAGTTTTGAGAATAATTTATTTTTTGAGCAATCGACGTCGGGCAGATGCAGGCAGATGACACTATCTCTGGCTTTTCATAAAAGTGGCCCGTAACTTTGCTCCTGTTGGGAATAACCCATCATAATATAAACGTTTTTTGTTCATTATGATGTCCTCCAGTAGTGAAAGCCCAAAAAAGTCCCGAGAAAAATTTATTTTTGGAGCTGAGACCCATATGAGGGTTGGTGAAGATGGATGAACATGGGTGTAGATGATTCTCTATGAAGAGTAGCCCGTAACTTTTCTCCTATTGGGAATAACCCATCACAACATAAACGTTTTTCGTTCATTATGATGCCCTCTAGTAGGAAATGCCATAAAAAGTTGAGGAGAAATTTATTTCTTGAGTATTCGACGTCGGGCAGATATGGGCAGATTCAGGCAAATGCGGGCAGATGACACTGTCTACAACATTTTCTGAATAGTGACTTGAACTTATCCATTTATTTTTGCGGAAAGTGTTTCATGAATTTGCTTCCGCGTGAAATAGATGCTCACTCTTTAAATAATTTTCATTCTTTATACTCTCAAATAAATTTACAGAGTCACTACTAATTTCACTATCTATGAATATTAATACGCAGGTCAAGGTACTACTGGAACACATCGAACGTTATTATCAATCAGATTTATGTGAATCTGAATTACGGATTCTGTATAAAGACAGACAAAGTCACAAAAAAGTCATATCCATTTACGTTTGTAAGTATCGACGTGTATGATATATCTGAGGATAAAATTAATTTTCTATAATTTACAGTCTACATTTATTTAATTGCGGTGGTTTTTGCATCAATACCAGTGCTATCAAAGGTACTAGATCTGATAGCGCCGCTCAACGAATCGCGGCCAAAAGTTTATCTCTACCCAGCTGAGTATTTTGTCGATCAGGATAAATATTCAACATACATTTATATTCACGGCTACATAGCATTGCCAATCACGATGACTCTCTGTACCGCGTATGACTTTTTGTATTCTGCTTGCGGCCACCATGTTTGCAGTATGTTTAAAATTGTGGGGTAATAACTACAATATATTTTTTTTCTAACTTTTCTCTTGGATAATTAATAATTTACCATACCAGATATCAGCCATAAAATTTTTCAATTAATTTCAGAAATCGCTTGAAAAATTCAATTGACAAAAAAATTGTTTGGACTAAAAATGAGACATTAGACCGTAATAATAGACAAGATGAAGTCTATAAGTCATTGATAGAGTGCGTAAAAATGCACAAATTTATACTGAAGTTAGTTGTCATAAATTTACTGCACCGAAAATGAAATAATTTTGTTTAATTTAATTTTTAATTTTTAAAGTTATGTTGATTGTTATCAGCAGGCTTTTTCTGATAGTTTGTTTTTAGTTATTGGTGCAAATATGTTAGCTCTGTGCATCACAGGCTTACAGGTAATAATATTCAAATTTATTTTCATGCCCATGGCCATGGCCATTAAATATTTGCCGTTATGAATATTTATTTTTAGAGTTTAATTACAATGAATCAATTCCATGACGCAGTTTCATATATCGTGTTCGCTTTCGGACAATTGATCCATCTATTTCTCCTAAATTATCAAGGACAAAACATTATCAATCACAGCGAAAATTTTTATAATGATGCGTAAATATTTTTAGATGGGTAAAATGAGCCGTGCATTAGAATATTTTTTTTTTTTTTTTTTTTTTTTTTCAATTTTCTAAAAAAAAATATCAGCTGATTTTACCTGGCTTTTTTTTTATTTAATTTCTTTTTTTAATTTAAATGTTAATTATACTTTTTATATTTTATTTTTGAAAATTTTTTATATATAGATATCAAACAAACTGGCATGAATTCCCAAAAAAATCAAGGAAAATATTTATTTTAATAATAATGAGAAGTTCCGAGTTTTCAATCATAAGAGCGGGAAAAATTTACGTAATGTCATCTGACAGTTTTAGTAACGTAAGAATTTTAAAAAATATTTTTCAATATTAATTCATTTTCTTTATGATCATAAAGTTTACAAAATTACTTTTTTTTTTATTTATAAAAAAAACTTACAAGTTGCATAGGGAAGAAATAACGAAAATCTCCTTTTGTCACCCATAGAAATAATTATCTCCTTAAATATATATTTCAGTACCTGACACTCGATTATTATTTTCAGGTGCTTAAAACAGCGATGTCATATCTAATGGTTTTAAATTCACTTCGTTAATCACTCAATAGATCATCAGTTTCCTGTAAACAAAATTAAAATACAGTATCTAGTATCTAGTAAAATATTTGAGCTTACGGTATTATTAAACTTTACCAAAAATTTTTGAATTCCTACTTAATTTTTTACGTCTGCGTTCTAATTTCTTAATCTCATTTGTACAACAATATTGTACAGCCAACGTACAAGAAATTTAGTGCAATGTGAAGTTAACATTTTTTTTTTTTTTTTTTATTTTAAACCATAAACACAAAACTTAAGTGAATGTACTTTCGAAAGAACAAGTTAATTCTTCAATAGTTATCTTTAATATTAACAAAATAAAATAAGATACTTTGTTACACAGAAGAGTTTGTTGCTTTTTCAAAAGTCTTGAGCAAACTAAGTTGCTTTTATCCTTCTACCTTCAGTTTACAATAACAATAACAATAATAATGACAAAACCTTCCCCCAGGAAAATGAACACATGCATATTTCTAGCGCTATTTTCAGAAAAGTAAATAAAATAAAATTTTTACCTTCGCTCTCCAGAGAACAAAGAAACGACAACATATTATTACGAATAATCAATTTTTTCAGAGGGAAAAAATGCATTTCTTATACTGACAATACAAGAGGAAAATAAAATTTCTATATTTCAACCCTTCGGCAGTAGATAATCATAGGCTTTGAATTTTCAGAAAAAAAAGTCAAGAAGCTAGAAAAAATGGCGACTGGAAAAGTTTGCGTGACTGATCTCCCACCATAACATTGTATCGATGCATGACAGTCCTTGTGTTCCATAGTGGGGATGCGTTCAAAGAAAAAAAAACAATAATAGAACACACGACAATTTTATCGCATGAATATTTAAAACCCTTATGACAATTTTATTTCCTAAAGCAGATGTATATTTTTTTACCGCGGAAAATTTCAGGAGAAGGGATATTTTTTTCTAATAATAAACAAAGCTGAGACACGCAGTCGCCGATATAATTAAAAATTAATGTAAAGTCGTAGATCGTAAGTCGGCAGGAGAGAGGAAGTTTTTATTCAGGTGAACGAACTGGATGAAAGGGTACGAGTCAGTCCTTTTTTTAACGTCAAACTGACATCATCGTTCTTAAGAAAAAGTTTTTCTATTCAGAGTATATTAAGATGAAGCCCTTACTTCCTGAGAGCTTCTTTATCCTGAAGTGCATTGGACTGTGGCAGCCGGTACACTGGGAGGGATTTAAAACTTGGATTTACAAACTCTTTACGGTTTTTAGTCTTGTCATCTTATTTACCGACACTGGCTCGCAGATTGTCGACTGCTTTGTCACCTGTAAAACTGTTTCTGATTATGCCGACCACTCTTTTATTTTGTTGACCATGATTGGGATCTGTATAAAAATGGCTAGTCTTGTTAAAAATCGCTATAGAATTGCTGAGCTGATGGAGAGGCTTAGCACCGGCGTTTTTCGAACTAATAATCTGGAAGAAGAAAACATTTTAGCCAAGTTCGATAATATTATGAAGTAAGATTGGTTTATTAATCATTTTTTTTTTCAATTTAATAAAGAGGTTTGAGTTTCTAATGCTGGTGAGTGAAATGTGAGAGCAGTCTGATGCGCGCGAAGAACTGGGTTCGAATCCCAGCGACGGTTTCTTGTTGAAATTTAAAAAAATCTATTATAAAAAAAATTTAAATGATATTTTTTTAAATTATGGAAAATTTCGGTTTAATTTTTATAAAAATTTTTTAGGAGATGGCAAAAAGAAGACTTTGAAAAAAAAATTTTTTTAATTATACGGACAGGAAATGAGACATTTTTAATTGTTAAATTTTTTTTTTGTTTTCAGGAAATAGAAATTTTTCAAGTGGATTTTTTTTTTCATATTTTTATAAAAATTTTTTATTTTTTGAAAATAATTTTTGAACGTCAAATTACTCATAGCCCACTTTGATAAAAAAATTTTCCGAGGCCTATATTTTGTGCGATATTTTTTAAGTCACCGATTTCATGAAAACACTAAAATTTCTATTTGCTGATGAATTTTCTAACAGAAAAAGTGGCAGCTACAAGAAATAAAAATATTGATTTATTATTTAAAAAAAATGATTTTTTTGACAGGTGGAGAACCGTATTATTCTGCATATTTGTCCAAATGGGTACGGTTAATTTGATAATATCGTCAGTAATATACTTAGCACCTCACCATATAACAATTACGAAGCTCTACCTGCCGTGGGACATAAAGACAGATGCCGGGTACTGGACAGCGTGGGTCCTGCAGGCGATTTCCCGATTGTTCGGTGGTCCCGTGAACGTCGCATGTGATAGCCTTGTTTCCGGAGTCATGTATCGTGCTTCGGCACAATTTAAAATCCTGGCAAGTCGTCTGAGAGGCTTCCTGTTGGAACCTGCAAACTTTGAGAATAAAAAATACGATTATCATAGAGTGGAAAAACACGAAGCGAAGAAAATGGCTGAATTGGTGAAAGAACACCTGGAGATTATACAGTTGAGTAGCTCTAGCCTGTTATTATCGATATGGGTCTTGAGTGCCGTGGCGGGTAAAAAAAATGTACAAAATGATTTTCAATGGTATAATATCTGTAATATTGTTAATGCTCTTAGGATTATTACAAAGCTCAACGATATCTTTGGGCTCGTCATCTTCATGCAGTACTGCGTTAGTTCCACAGTCCTCTGCGTTACGGTATTCGTTTTCGCTCAGGTCAGACAATTTGACATTCATTGTGCTATGATGATTACTTACACTGGATGTCTGTATTTTCAAATCTATCTTTTATGCTCCGCTGGAACTGAAATGACTTCTGAGGTTCGCTAAATATTTTTATCTTTTTTTTATAAATAAATAAATAAATGAGGAGATTAACAACAAAACGATATTTTTATTATTTACAGAAAAAAAAAAAAACGGATTTCTTGGCCCAGAAATTTTTTTTTCAATTCATGATGCGAAATATTTCTTGCGCTAAGGAATTCTTTTTTTTTTTTTTTTTTTTTTTGGGTATCAAACATTTTTGGAAACTGAATCAGGTATAAAATGGAGGCAAAATGGCCTACAAAATTGTTGTAAAATAAAATTTCTATTTAAAATAATACTAGGTTTAAAAATCTACATTAGGGGGCAAAATGGGCTGACTAGAATATTTTACAAAATCTATATTCATAAAAAATTAAAAAAAAAACAAATTTGTATATTTATTTTCAAATTAATTTACAGTCGGACTTCGTTATAAGACTATCATTCTATCTTTTAGGACGAGGTCCTACTGTATTTAAAAAAAAGATATTTACCTCTAAGGAAAATTTGAATACAAAAATATCCTAGATTTTTAAATTTATTAAAACAAAAAATTGAATTATTTTATTTATTACAAGAGTTTACTTTTTCAAGAATTTAAAGTGGACTTGGCTGACACTTTTCTTGTTATACTTTCACCAATTAGGTGAAAATTTTTCTCCTCTACTAAATTACACGTCCAGAAACACGGGACCAAATTTATTGATTAAAACCAATAATTTTGATTCTCTGATGCCAAAACTTTTCAAAACTTTAGAGTAACGGCATTGACATTTCCTCTTCTAGATTCCCACTGATACAACGAATGAAATTTTACAAACAAATAATTTTCTAAATATCCAATTACAGAGTCTCAATTTTGTGTCATACATTTATACATTTGACTGGAACGAATTGAAACTAAGTACCAAAAAAAGTTTGCTAATAATGATGTTAAGATGCCACCGTCCACTGAAATTCAGAAGCTCCCAAATAATTGAACTGTCTATTGAATCATTTAGCCAGGTAAAGATCAGTTTCAAATATTACACCATACTGCTACGAAATAAATAATAAATAAATTGTTTATTTAATTACTTGCAGATCGTCAAATTTTCATACTCCGCTTACAGTGTATTGGCTCAATCACAACCTTAACAAGTTTACTGTCAATATTTTGTAATGCTAATTAAAATAATCAATTAATTACACTAGTATTAATATTCAAACACAAGTTTTGTAAAAATAAAGGATTAATATATTCAAAAATAATTTTTAATCCAATCGTAAGCCTTAAATTTATTAACGAAGGAAACACGTGAGTATTTTTTAAATTTTAAAATTATTGACGACCAAAAAATTTGTGAATTAATTCAAAATATAAAGACAAATTCCTTCATTTTTTAAACTTGGCTCCATTCAATCAACTATTGAGTACAAAAACCCAAAATTTATTTTTGAAATTACCTTCTTCTTATATTACATAAATATGTCACCAAATAATTAATGAAAGTAGTGAAATATATTAAAATAAATAAATAATTAATGATTTTGAAGTTCGCCGACAATAATAAATTTTCGAATTTTTTTTTAACAATTAAATATAAAAAAAAACTAAATTCTAAAAATATGCACATATAGGAAATAAAAAAAACTATAAGTGCATTTTTTTTGAATATTTTTTTTTTTAATGTATTAAAAGTTATTACAAGTTGTCTAACTTCAGTATCATACGAATGTGAATGCAGTAGACGAATTTAAAATTATAAATAAATAGAGTAAATAATTAAAAAAATAATATTTAAAAAAAAAGCACTTATTAATTTCAAAATTTTTCAAATGCCCATTTTTCCAAAACTTTATTTCATTAATTATTTACTTTATTTATTAATAATTAAAAATTTGTTTGATGTTTTCCATTTTAATTAAAATTCAAAAAATTGAAATTCAAATTTGCCGGCACCTTGTGCGCAGCTGCAGAACCCCAGAAGGGGGAGCGCGCACATGCGCAGTAGTCTAGCGCAATAACCCATAGCGTAGTCGCCAGGGGGTTCGAGGCTCGAGTTGCTGGAGCAGTGCGTCGCGTACCACCTCAGCGTGAGGGTGTAAAATTTTTTCGCCGGGACTTTATCCGCATGTTCCGGTGTTTAGATTTACAATTCCATTATTATTGTTATTATTTAAAAACGTTTTTTAACCGTTCAGTTAATTTAATCCCGTACGAATGCCGTAATAAACCGTGTGTGGGTCTTAATATCCCTATTTAAAATAGCCCGCGTGGCTCTGTGTTTATTTAAACGGTCATTGAACCGTCTGTGGTGTTTTTTGTTTAATATTTAATAATACATATATATCTATATAAATACATACATATTTACACGTAATACTTGATTAATAATAGCTACATAAAATATATAAATATACACAATGAGTGATTTAAAATATCTGTGCGTGCTGTTGGCACTTTGTTGGATTGGAGTTACCGGCGCCCGGCTTAATTGTGAAGTTGTCAGGCCAATTTTTGAATCACACGGGTTCCCATCTTCTGATATTCCCAAGGATCCTATATCATGTAAGTTTTTATATTTATTATTTACCTATATATTTTTAAATTAATTTTTATAACAAAGTATCAGATATTAATTATTTGAATTTTTAAATTAATAAGAGGAAAGTAGCAGGTATGAGACGGATTATAAATTAAAAATAAACGAATTAAACAATTAAAAATATAACAACAAAAAAATGCACATACTGATTTTTAAATTTTACAAATGTGCATTTTTTCAATTTTATTCGATTTACATTTAATTCATTTATTTCGAAATTTTAAAACTGACAACTGTCAGCTAGATTCACACCTATGATTTATTGACATATGAGTGAATGTAGCAGATATGAGACAGTATAAATTTTAAATATATGAAAGAATGAAATTAAAAAATTTTATTGATTTTTCATCGATCTCAATATACATTTTTTAATTTATATTCTACTGACATTTTATTTAAATATTCAAAAATTTTAAAAAGTGACAACTGTCAGACATTCAAACAAAAATTCTTATCTGTCTATTTTAAAATTAATTTTATAAAAAATTATCAGACATAATTTCTGTCTATTTTAAAATTAATTTTATAAAAAATTATCAGACATAATTTATTTGAATTTTGACACTCATATATATATATATATATATATATTATTGGTGTCAACATATGACATTTCGAAAAGTAATTCATGATACTAAAGTTAGCTGATTAATAACTTTTGAAATGGTTTTAAAACGATAAATTATAAAAAAAAAAATATTTGAAAAAATTGCACATGTAGTTTTTTAAATTTTCTACATGTGCATATTTTTAGTTTTTTTTTTTTTTTTGGTAATTGATCTTAAAAAAAAAAATCCAAAAATTATTTATCATCTGTTAATTTCAGTCATATAAATTTTACTACAGATTTTGATTAAATTTAAAAAAAAATCAGATTTACTTTGTTAGAACTTTTCCGTCATCGATATTCTAATAAATATTATTATTATTTTTATTATCGGTATTGTGTCATATGTGACGACAATTGAATAATAAATGTAAAAAAGTTTTATTGAAAAAGTAAAAGACAAGTGTGAAGTTGTATCAAACAAAAGAAAAATTCTATAAAACAAAATAGTAAAAGGCATTTTAACACAACGGGATGCAACAGGGACTTAGTCATTGTTATTTGTATTACGAAATGACGTTCATTATCCCGGAAGTTACAATGGAAGAGCGAGGGAGACCGTAGAATAAAATGAAAGGGGGATGCTTTCCCAAATGGATATCCCGGGGTCTGGGCTGGGCAAATTTTGTTTGAGGACTGACGAAATATATACTCAGGTCTAGTTTCTTTGCAGAATTGTATATATTTACTAGTCGCAATACGCGTGACGGATAATTACTGTAACTAATATTTGCGATTAACTTGTCTGTGATTAGTCAAGCTTTCGTTTACTCAAAACTTAAAATTCCACGGCTGATTTACCGAACTGGAGTAACGTCCGAACATCCATCTTACAAATTACCCATCACAAATTTATATCTCATATATTATTTTTATCTACATATATATATATATTTCTAATCCACTTACCCCGAGGAAGATAACACCTAGAATATGCTATCGATATTAGTAATTTTCTATTCATGAGCCCGATATGGAATCAAATGCTTTAAAATTCACGATATTTACTGCACTTAAATTTAATGCTTTAACTGAATAGTACTCTTTATATATTTATATAAATAATATCGTTGATATTAATTTTAATTTGACGTCTAATTTACTAAAAGTAAAAAATAAATTATTAATTATTTAATTGGAGATTACGGTGATAAAAAAAATTAAGTTCTCAAAGGGTTTTTTGTAATAGAGGAAATGGATAAATGAAAATTAATATGTGGTTGAGTACACATATATATGAAATACTATAGAACCAATCGGTTCTCTTTCGTTTGCGCGCGTCCGACTGAAAGGGATTCGCGGATGTTAAAAGGGACCGCAAAGCATAAAAAGACCACTATTTCTATCTCTCTTTCACGTGGTGCTTTTACTTGTCTATATATATACATATATATATATATGAAACATTTGGGGTTATAGAGATTCAGTAACAAGTAAAAAAAAAACGTAAAAGCTCTCAGCAATTTTAAAATTTTTATATCACATTTCTCTTGATTTATTCATATATATATATATATATATATATATATATATATATATATATATATATATATATCTTCTTATTTTTTAAACTGACTTAATATAAGAAACGTATATACTTTTTTATTAGACTCTGTAATACAATAGTTTTTTATTTTTAAAAAAATTTTAAGGAATTCTTGGGTAACTTTTTTCGGAGGAGGTTCGTAAAAAAAAGATTGAATGTTGTATGAGAGGGGGCTGTATAAAAAATTAAAAAGTCTTTAAGACGCATAATGCGATGTACAGATGATATATGTGAGATATGGCGCACGAACGATAAATATAAATCCGAAACTCGGGCGAATAGTGCGCGATTTATTTGCCGAGTTTCAGGGCCTGATTTGCGACGTTCCCTTCTTTATTCTTTCATATATAGATATATATGTAAGTGTGTGTATGACTGGTACTACCACCTTTTATATATGTATATATACATATATAAATATATAGTAGTGGTACTCGTCCACAAGAAGAGGAATCAGGCTGAATTTATAGCCGATGAATCGTGCGCTTTGTTCAGCTCCCAGGACGACAACTAAACGACTACGACAACGAATAAATGTACGATGGGGCTCTCTCCCTTTAGTTACTATACATATATATATATGTATATGTGTTAATACTGTAAGATAATGTGTGCGTGTGTGTAGGGTGCACAGAGTTGACGCACGACGAGAATAAAAGGAGAAGGTGAAATTCAAATAAATGCGACCAGTCATTGGAATCTTAAAAATTCACATAAAATATCATCGATACACTATCATTCTCTTTAAAAAATATATATTGTTTTTTTTAAAATAATTTTATGGAGGAATTTTACACCGAAAAATCGGGAGTCAATTCGGAGTGATTACGGATTTTATTCAATCATCACTTGGAGTTTTGGAAAAAAAATCTCTCTGTATACGGAGTAAAAAGGGACTTTTTTCAGCAGAGTGATCCAGATTTTATTTCAATCCACATTTACTCCGATTCAGAGTTTTGTTAGTAAAATAAATTATTTTCGGAGTAAATTTCACTTTAAACCGGAGTTTATATACTAAAATAAATTCCCTTTTGAAGTAAATTTCACTTTGAAATCGGGTTTCAATTTTTAAAAACACCTTTTCGGAGTAAATTTTGCTTCGAATCGGAATTTCAATATTAAAATAAAATCCCTTCGGAGTAAATTTCAGTTTGAAACCGGGTTCCAATTTTTAAAAACACCTTTTCGGAGTAAATTTTGCTTCGAATCGGAGTTTCAATATTGAAATAAAATCCCTTCAGAGTAAATTTATCTTTGAACCGGAGTTTAAATACTAAAATAAGTTCTCTTTCGGAGTTAATTTTAGTTTGAACGGGGGTTTCAATATTAAAAAAACTCCTTTTCGGAGTAAATTTCTCTTTAAACCGGAGTTTAAATACTAAAATTAATTCCCTTTCGGAGTAAATTTTACTTCGAATAGGAGTTTCAATAGTAAAATAGACTCCCTTCGGAGTAAATTTATCTTTGAACCAGAGTTTCAATATTAAAATAAATCCTCCTTCAGAGTAAATTTTACTCCAAGGTTTAAATAAATGCACAGACGCCGCTCGTATTTAATCCACATTAATTCTGAAAATTTTTTCACTGTCCTTAGAAAAAAATCCAAGTAGCTCTTTTTCAGTCAAAAGAAATAATAATGAATGAATAGTTAATTTAATTGATAGGATTAAATACAAATGGATTTAGCTGAGAGTTTTAGCAAGTGAATTATACTTTACTGATAGATAATAAATTGAACGATATACGATGCTAATTGATCCATTACCGTGTACCGTTAAAGCGCGAGCGGCTAAAGATGAAAGCAACACAACTATATATCTAACGCACATACATATATATATATATATATATATACAATTACGCGCTTCTCGCGATTTAATGTCGGAGGTAAAGGAAAAGGTAGACTTTAGTTATTTAACGTCGGTATTTCGCTCAATGGATGAAGATAAAAATAAAAAAGTGAAACTGTATATAAATTTACTGGAGGAATAAATAAATAAATGAAAATGAAAAGCTAAACATGGCATGGGTAACAAAGAAAAATCCATCAATAGAACACACGATTTCTTTTATTTATAAATGTTGAATAAATACAAATGAGTAGTTATTTGACATTCGGAAAATAAAAATAAATAACAAGAATAACAAGAGAAGTAAAGGGAAGAAAGAGTAAAAGAAATATTGAATGCAATCATGAGGTTTTTCTACGGCTGTACACTTGTCTTTGAAACGTTTTTTAATTTTATTTTACCAACACTCTGTACATAAATACGTGTTTCCATTATAAATCCACATGTATAAATATTTACAGTGTGTATAATGCAAATGATATTTAACAAACGAGTTTAAATTATATATTACTTTAATTTAAATTGTTTCCATTAATATTATTCACTCTGAATATATAAATTTACTCTGTTCTGTTCCTTTCTCATTAATGTGTCACTATTAAATTCACGATTTAATGTGACTTTTTATTGTTTATTACTCTCACATATTTATTCCCCATTTGAAAGTTGTCTCGTTAGACAAATAGTTACTGCAATTATAATTACATGTCATTTATTTTTAAAACTCCATTCAACGCTTTCTTCATTTTTTTGTCTTTGACTTGGCATTTCTTTATTAATTACTAGACAAATTACAACAAATAATTAGACGGTCATTTTTTTTTTATCTCTAATTACGGGTAATCTAGTCAGAAAATTGTCGGGTCAAATTTTTTTTCTAACCACATATAAACCAGCAGAAAATTCTGATATTTAATTTTTTTTTTTTTAATTAATTGTCATATTATTTCAAAAAATTAATTAACAGAAATTTGGTCATCTGTAATATTAATTAACAAAATATTATATGATAAAAATTTTTTTCTGTCTGGAAAACTCGAGATAAATTTAAAAGAAAAATGATAAATTATATGTTATATATAAATATGAAAAATATGAAGGAAATAGCGGAAGATAGTGGAAAATGAAGACCTGGGTGAAGACAAAAAATCGGAAAAGCAAAATTGTAAAAATCCATGAAAAGCTTGACGAAGCTATTATTCATAATTTGATCCGGATAATCCGTCTCTTTCCTCAGATTTTATTTTTTTCCCCAGGTTTCTCAGCATTAACAAAAGAATTTAAGTCGGGTGGGCTACTTGTTCTTCGTCGTACTCCTTAAATGGAGCTCGTTCTTTCTTTATTACAGCATACCACCCTGGTTGTATATTATGTAGGTAGAGTAGCCGAGATGTTACTTGTGCTACTCAGGACCCAGAGACAAGACACCAATGCCAGAGACGGAGAAATAACCGTGGAAGTCACGGATGAACCAGAGGGCGAGTGATTAACGATCCAACGGAATATCGAGCCACTCTCTTACTTACTCACTCATTTATATACTTATATACTTTCTTTCTATGCCCGTTGTCTGGTTTATTCGCGTGACTATTCGGATCTTTGCCGATTAGTATATACTATTAGTTCCATTCCTCGTAACAAAGAAAAATTATCCATCATTAGTAACAACTCTAAATGCTCCCTTTCCATATTCTCTAAGTCTACAAATAAATTTCTCTAAACTTTATCACTATTTCTGACCACTGCTCCATTTTCGGACACAACACGTTATTTTAAATATTCAAAACTCGCGCCTAAAAAATTATTTTATTTGAATTTTCGCGCGCAAAACTGTCCCTATCTTCAAATTATTAATTAGTTATCATTATTAAAACTCTTCACTTAATTTTTTTAAATAAACAGTCTTGAGTCAGTCTTGTATTTATATATTTTTTCAAAATATTATTTCAATCTATATACATATTATTTTTCTAAGTACAACCGCTGAGTCATGGTTTTATTATTCATGTGATAGAATTTATTTTTATTAATTTTTTTATTTTATTTTATATCACAATAAAAGTAATTGGTGGGATATCTGCGAAATTCGACACCGACCTCACGAGTAGTTAAGATGAGAGCTGTCATATTTTTATTATACTTTTTTTATTTTTTATTTTGCCAATGAACAGAGCTTAGGCTCGTAAAGATCAATTTTGACGAGACGTTAACGCTTTACTTTGACACATGATTTTTTTTCATACATATATATATATATATGTATATATATGAAAGAAGCCAATAAAAAAAGGAAAGAAACAGCTGGTGTCTTTTTTATCCAAAGAGCTAAAGAAATAACTTTATATATACATACATATATATAAAGGATAGAATAAGCTACTGCAGAAGTCTCTTAAGCAAAGTCGAGGGATTCATTGACCTTGCCTCTGTAGTCAAGTCTGAAAAGGTGTTAACGATGAGTTTAAATACTCCTAATGGATTTCTTACTTAAAAAAAAAAAAAAAAAAAAACGAGTCCTGCTTCTAATATCTATTCATAACATGACCGCAGCTTCCGTTGCTGCAAAAAAAAAAAAACTAAATTCTAATCCCCGATTTTATATGTTTAATATTTAATTGACTGTATAAATTGCGTTTACGGATAAATAAAAAAATTGACGTGAAAGGATCAAGTTCGCAGGTCTCTGAATACTGGAACACGTTCTTGTTCTTGTTCTTCTTCTTATC
This sequence comes from Microplitis demolitor, assembly GCF_026212275.2. Classification (NCBI taxonomy): domain Eukaryota; kingdom Metazoa; phylum Arthropoda; class Insecta; order Hymenoptera; family Braconidae; genus Microplitis; species Microplitis demolitor. Next base: position 2,126,181 of record NC_068549.1, on the reverse strand, counting down.
CTTATTCTTCAGAATCTTTTCCCGGAGGCTCTTTGGTAAACTTGAGTAGAAACGTGTGCAGAAAATCATTCAAGTGAGAGAGATAAAAATCAAAATGTGTTTCCTCGAGCTTTTACTCGCAAACATCACTCGTTTTTTATCATGCTGGACTATATGCGATTTAATTATTTGGTGAACTAGTCTAAAGTCTGTAGTTAGAAACCTCGAGTTTGTTAACCGCATTGAACGAAGTCTCTCAGTACTCGTATTCGTACTTGTACTCAGTATGTACTTGTTCGGTGGTACGAACCTTCACTAACTGAGAGAGTTAATGGCCCGCTCTTATAAGTTATAACTTTTGAATAACGAGTCCAAGTACGTAGGAACAAGTGTTTGCAGCATACTCAAAGGTTATTAATCAAGCGAAAATCTTTTAAAAATATTTAGCCGTTGGATTTTTGCTGTATAAGTATTTAAATTTTTAATGGATCACGTAGTCCGGGTCTTAGGTTTTATTTTTGTTGGAATTTTAACGGTATATTTTTAAAATTAAGTGGACAAATTAGTGTCAACGGGGACAAGGAGCCGGTTAAAACGATACTTTAGAAGAGTATTAGTGTCTCTAGGCGGCATGAGACCGAGTCGAGATGAAGATGAAGACCAAGATGAGAATGAGGATGAAAGAAAAATTTTGACTACGGGTAACTTGATCATCGGACGCAAAAAGAGACCAAGTTTAAGTTAGACAGTCGCCCAAATGATATCCTTGCGGCATCCTGCGGTTCCAGGAGCAGAAGCTTCAAACAAACTCTTGTTCTTAGTCCAAGTTTTAATGTTATTATTGTTATTACTGTTGTTATTATTTTTATTTTCATGAAGCTCTGGGTGTGGGAACGAATTAACATTTCGCTGAGTCAAATGAGACCGGCTACAGATGAGAAGAGTACACACTACACAACATTATTTTACACACTTTTTAAATTTTATACAAGACGCCAGATAAATATATATTTATGTATACATGTATATTTATGTGTGTGTATGTATGTATGTATGTATAGCGGCATATCTATACGCCGCGTTTGAAAGCGTCTCTACTCATTCGAACACAGCTGCCGTGACCACGGGAATCCGTCGGACGTTTTGTGTCCCTTTCGGCTCCTTCATCTTTCGTCGTCATTAACCGTATACCTCTCACTATATATACTACCTCAACTCGACTTTTGTACAAAAAAAAAAAAACGAGAGAAAAAAAAAAAGAAGTTTCTTTCACCCGCAAATTTTTACTCTCAAGTTTCCGCTTCACTCGAATCCCGATTAAATATTGTTGGGATATAAATTAACTTTGAACAAATAAATGAATTAGATTTTTAATGACACTTTTATTTTTATGACGGGATAAATCATCAACGACGCAATAGCGCTGGTTATTTATTTAACGCAGGCGAGGGGGGTGGCAACCACGTGATTGATGATACCCGGTATTTTTAGCAGACATCTTGGATGAGGGTGCAGGCGGGGTTACGTTTCAAATGTGTAAAATGTTGGGGAAAAAAAAAAAATACTTAGTTACACTCTTAGACATTTATCTAAATTAGTGTGTTAAGTAAATATTATTTCTAATCTTTCACTGATTTATTAAAGATTTTTTAGCTCTAAAAAATATGTTACTTTTCATCTGAAAAAATATTTTTAGCCGTAATTTTTTTAAATGCACACCAAAACATGATATATGGGCTCATTATTTATGTTAAAGTTTTTTTACATATTTATGAATTTATTTAAATGAATATTTAAACGAAAACGTCAAATTCAACTCAAAATTTCATTTTTTTCCGATGGTGTGCTCGTTTATTTCCATGTCCAAAAACGCTGTAACTCACAAGATATTTTAATTGTTCATCAAATTTATCTTGCAAAAACTTGAAGACATCCTAGATTGCCGCCCTGTTAAAAATTTAAACTCAAAACCTCATCGTTAAACATCTATTTCCTTAGCGCGGCCTGAGGGTGTGCATTTAAATTATTTTCCGAAACAAAATCCTGAAAATAATTATTTTAAAATATATGAGCTCATTACTTACGTAAATTTCTTTGTTTTATACATTTATGAAGTTATTTAAATGAATATTTAAACGAAGAAATCAAATTTAATTCAAAATTTCATTTGTTTCGCTGGTGTGCTCGTTTATTTTCATGTCCAAAAACGCTATAACTCGAAAAATATTTAAATAATCTATAAAATTCCTTTTGCAAAAATTTGAAGACATCCCAGATTGCCGCCCTGTTAAAAATTTAAATTCAAATCCTTAGAGTTAGATAATTATTTTCCTAGCGCGTGCTCTGAGGGTGTGCATTTAAACTATTTTTCAAATCTTCTAGTAGCAAAATCCTGAAAATAATTATTTAAAAATAGATTTGCGCCAAGTATATAGTATATAACTTTGTATAGTGAAATTTTACGGGTAAAATTGAGTTTGTCGAACGAGAGGCAGCTTAACCTGGTACTCTTTACTCTCGTAGAAGCTCAACTCCTCCTAAAACTTTTCGTCTATCCATTCTACGGCATAATTCTCTTTTCGCTTTCGGCACTATAGTCTTTAGCAATTGAGCAACATTTTAGAAACTCCCATTTAAGCTCCTATAAGCGCCTCTGTAATACCAACACACTACCGATTACTTTATCACTCATCGTCAGATTAACAGTTTGCTCAGTCTAATAAAAGCTCAAATTAAGGCCCTCTCACAAATACACGGTGCGATGCCTCTGTATTAATTTAAAATTACGGAAAATAAATAACGAACTTTTTGTATTTTTATTGACAATACTAAAGTATAGTTCATTAAAAGGGTGAACTAAAGTAGAAGCCGGACAGTATACGTGCGATAACGAGTACAGAGGCAATATCGACACGAATGAAACGCGAGAGGATTAACTTTCCCAGTTACTGCGTGGTATAGATGTAGTATATATGTATATATAGAGATATATATAAAGCAGCCGACAGTCGGACGTAGGCTGTAACGCGTGGATGTTGATTAAAAGCTCACTGAAGCGTGCGCTCATAGACTAGCGATAGAGGGATGAACAAAAAACACTAAAACAAAGAGAAAAAGTGTTGCGAGGGTGGCCGGGGGTTGAGTCGGAGCTGAGTAAGAGATAGAAAAAAATAAAAAGTTTGTTGAGATGTTTCACCAACGAGCATTTACCCGGTCTCCTTTACCAACATCTCGCAATAGTTTTCTTCGTTGTATAGGCGTATCAGGCTATTGTGTCTTTACACAACACCGCGACACTGTCGCGACGCGATGGCGCGACCCGACCAAAAAAAATCTGATAGCAAAAAAATTTGTTTTTAGACATTTTCGTAGAAATATCCTGATATTTTTTTGCAATTAAAATTTTTTTAAGTCGGGTAAAATGGGCACCCGAAAAATTTTTATTTCAAATTTTTAAAATTATTCGGTTTTCTTACTCCATTTTTCCGGCTTTCTAATTGGTAACTGTTTGAAAAAAAATTGAATCTTCAATTGAGAATTTTAAATTTAAATTGCAGATTCCAAGTCACGAATTTAATGAGTAAATAAAAAAAAAAAAAATAGTATGTATATAATTTTTTATTAATAAATCTGGGAATGATGTTAATGCAGTCGGGTATCGAGCTAATGAACTTCTTGATTGCCATTATTTTTCATTTATATAAGGTCCCTGGAGTCACTTGAAGATAAATTTACGGACGTAAAATTTTTTTTTATTCTGACAGCAAAGGTATTAAGACTTATTACATTGAAACGTCGCACTCGTGGGAATTCCCCGGACTTATTTTTCTAGTTGAGGATCTGTTCGTTATCTTTTCCTACAGTACGTTAAAAAACATAATTATATATATCTATATATACATATATATAATTATATATATCTATATATACATATATATATATATATATATATATATATATATATATATATTTTTTTTTTTTTTTGTAAAAACTGATCTCCAACAACAGATATAAATATATTCAACTTACAACTTTAAAATACGCCCGATTACCGTTAAATTTGTCTGGGCTTTGAAAACTTTTTTTACTTTTTACCCGCGCGATACTTTTTTATTTTATTCTCTCGCTTTTTTTATAACGTAATGCTCTTAGCTATTGGGTTTGTTCATTCATCCACAATGTCAGCATAAAAGATTGATCCATCATGATCATGATCATCATCATCATCATCATATGTCTCTATATATATAGAATATACAGACTGCACATAAAATATATAATATATCTTTTTACTACTCAATGATCGTCGAGTAATTTTTAAACTAAAAAATTTTAAAAGATATTTTGTAGGAAAAAAAATTTATTAGCTCAAATAGCTGGTACTTGAAGGTTTCGTAGATGAAAAAAAAAATGTACGGGTTTGAAAACGTTGAAAGGGGTTGTCAAAAAAATAAGCTGAAAAATTTCATAAGCACAATGGATTCCTTTGCTGACGGTAGGCCTCAGGAATATCCGGTTTCCTATATTCTATATACTAAATATAATATAATACCTTCACTTTGTATATGTAAATATGTATTATGCATACAAAATATATAATATATGGATATATATAGTGAAAAAGCGTTCGAATTGATGCATTCCCGTGTGGGTATCCGCGTTATGTTGCATTTCACACGACATGAAAAAAAATAACTTGGATGGTTTCATTCTCATAGCCGACAGCTACGTGCATCATACATGTATAAATGTATGTATAAATATATAAGTACGCGGTTTAAAAAAATTCACTCGAGCGTCGAACGACAGGAAACAGATCTCGTGCCCGGAAGTTCTTGCGTTTACAAGAAAAAATAAAAAAAATACCTCAATAATAATAAACTTCAATTTTATAAAATATTTTCTTAGAGCTTGGAGATGAGGGGATATTTAAATGTATACATTTACAGGCTAAAAATATATAAGAATAAATAGAAATACTTTTTTTGGGTAATTAAAATTTTTTAAATTATTTAAAAAACGCTCAGGCAATATATCCAATTATTTTTTTTTACATGCACATAAATTATTTTTTTAAAAATTTTCGTAATTTTTACTTTTAAATTGTGCCGCAAATTATACACGCAAATTACTGTATTCGTTAAAATTTTTTTAAATACAAAAAAAAATTTCAAAGCTACTCGATTTTGCCCAAAAAAAAAAATTTCTCAAAAAAACAAAAGTTGAAAATTCTCAGGATTTTTTTTTTTGTCTCCTCTTGTCTGGCTCTCCCTCCAAAAATTAAATTTAAAAAAAGGATTAACACATTAATAAAAATGACACTTGATAAATAATAATGATAAAGTAGCAGTTAATATAAAAATTATTTAATATGGGATGTAACGGAAATAATAACATCGGTGATAAGATCGAGAGCACTAGAGTTGACGTATTTGACGCGTGTCATAGGCATATGTCACCCTCTGGTCTACTAACTTTCCTGGATAATACTGGATGAACATGTATAAGTACATGTATATATATATATATATATAGATATAAAGGAGTGACGGGGAAATGAGGAGGCAGAATGCATATAAAGTCTCACTCTATCATTTCCCTACACAATATTTACTATATATATATATATATAAGCTCCGTTGTATGTCTGGATGTGTGTCTGCGTCTATGTCTATGTCTGGTGTTCCATTCTCGTACTACACGTCAATCACCCTCGATCTCTGTCTGTCGCAACGGGGTGTCGTCAGACATTCCCAGTGCAATTTGCCCGACAATCAACGATTGCATCGTCTGTACAATGACACGCAGAGCACTCTGCTATAAAAACTCATCATTTTAAATTATTACTTAATGTATTTACTTATTTACTTATGTATTTATTTTTAAACGGTTCCATTAGAGGGTTATTTTTTTTTTAAATTTAACCAGTTATGGTTTTATGGCCCGGCAATGGAAATAAAAACGGAATTGGTATTGAATGGGTTTAAAGGTTGTTTGTTTCAGGATAAAATTGAAATATTCAGTATTTAGAGCTGCGGTAAAACAGTTGTATTTTGTGTACACTGTAGAATTGCCACAGATAAAGAGAGATAGATGTTGTTGCTGGGGTTTTAAATGTGTCTTTGGAAAATGGAACCGGCCTTGGGTTTATTATTCCAACAACAAAACTAAACCCATTCCGTTTGATGTCAGCGGTTTGCAAACATCCCCATGCTCTTTACTTGCAGGAAAGTTTACCTACACTTTGTAAATCTTACGTCTTACCCTTCTCATCAGTTCCTCTCGTCTTTACTTTTCCTCTACTCCTCTGTTATATGTCCCAAGTTACAGAGACAGTCACTCGTCTCTGCATATCCGTTTTATGCCACTGTTGCAATGCTGAGGCGACAATCTCTGGAAATAACGGGGCTGCACTACCAATTCGCCATCTTCTTTGCTCTGGTTTATTACCGGTTGTGTAACACAGATACAAATGCCTGCTGCTGAGTTTGATGTTTGAAGTGAAGGTGTAATTTATATTATCCTCTAAATCAACAGTCTCTAAATGTTTATTTATATTTTACATTTTATATGTTTGTTGATTCATTTTTTTTTTTTTTTTACATTTTTCAGCTCCGACATCTGCAGGCTAAATTTTTTTTTTTTTTATTTTTTACGGGAGATTTAAAAAAAATTGTTTGAATAATTCAAATTTTCGGTTGAAAAAATATTTATCTATCGTAAAATAAAATAAAGTATTAATATTCTATAAAAAAAAAAAAAAAAAAAAATATTAAAAAAATTGAATAGAGATGTTGGTATAAGCTGTCATGTTATACTACTGATAATCAGCGAGATCAAGCGACTAGTTTTTATAATATCCAGTCGATTCGAACACGAGTATTACACTGATGTGAAAACATATTTCCGATCAGTTAAACCGAAGTTACTCTCAATCAATATAATAATCCAAATACATAAAATATATCTCGATCTCAATCTCAATCTCCGAATCTCCTTATTCATAAAATAAAAAAAAAAAATTTCATATAAAATTAATTGAAAAAAAAATCCAATAAAAGGCAAAATAACTCCCAATTATCAGAGATTTCAATGTTCTGCGCAGCGATCAACAAAAGACCTGCGATTATAATTCCTGGGTGATGAATTCACAGACCAGAGTGTCTTAACCTTTTGCCTGCCTCCCACTTGGTTTTTTTTTTTTTTTTTAATTTTATTTTATCTTGCGTTGCTGTCGTTCATTAGCCTTTTATCGTGTCCATTCTTTTCCCTCCTTAGACATATTCTAGAAGACATTTTCGGACTCGTCCGGTCAGTATACCTGTTCCTTTAATCGTTATACACATATACCTCTATACATAATATATAACACATATGTATACCCCTTTACCTCTGCCTCTGCCTCTACCTTTATTCTCTTTCACTCCAATACTCGCGTCCATATCTATCGACTCTTTACTCTCATCTGATTTTATTTTATTTTAACCACCACCACATCTACAATAAACTTCATCACCACCATAGGATACAGCTAACATACAAGGCATTCCCGAAGTCTGGCTCAGCTTGGTAATTATGAGATATTAACCAGTAATTTATAGCCTTCTCGTCGTCCTTCATAAGATAGACTCACGATTTGCTTCGTTCAACCAACTACAACTATATATATATATATATATAAATATAACAAAATTGCCTGCTAAGATCTCAACTCTCACTCCATTGCATTTTTTTTTTTTTTTTTTTTTTTTTTATAAATTTTTTTTTTAATCTTATCATTTTTTTCACTTCTGTATACATTTTTATTTCTCTTTACTACTTCTTATATATATATTCAGTACACTAATATGACCACCGAGAAGTAGCATATATGTATAAATATGTATGTAGTTGGATGTTTGAGTTTAGTGGAGAGTAAAATAAAAGTGGAGAGAAGAGGAAGGGCCAACGCTGAGAAAAAATCTTTCGTCACACTTTACCCTAATATTCATTAAACCCATGATAAATAGTTACAAGTGGCTCAACGATTTCATTTAATTTTGTTTTATTTTGTTAAACTTTTTTTAATCTGAGGTTTAGTGTTCGAGACATTTTAATGAATTATTTTTTATCGCTTGATACTAACATTTTATGAGATGTTTAATAGAATATATATATATTGTATGGTTTATAGGTTTTTTTTACTTATAATAATTTCGTTACTTTTTTATGATACGGTGATATCATTTTTGTTGTTGATTTTTTATCGAAAAATATTTTTGTGTATGAGCTGTTATATTGAGGTTGATATCGTTGCTTCAATAAAGATAAATTAATCTTTAGTATTTTAGATAGAGGTAATATTTACGATACTCGACACTTGGCCCTCTTATTTTATTTATTTCTTAATAATACATTTCTGTATTACGCCAATAAAATACGCACTTTTATTCCCCATGCTTGTGAACGATTTAAAAAAGAAACTTTGAAACTTTGAACGGCTGTTAAAAGGATGACATGTGTGAGGGGGAAAAGTCAATGCGCTCATGCGCCACTTAGCGGTGACTCTTGAAACTACGCCCTAGATTTTTATTTTCCAAAATATTAAATTACGCAGTAACTATTGACTTTACGAAAAAAGTCATTCTATACTTTTTTGTAGAGATTTCAATTCTCTATAAGATCGATCCTTATCATTTTTGCCGTATCTTCAATCCTTAGCTCAGAAAATTTAATCAAAGTCCAAAAATAACATTGAACTCCAAAATTTTCTTACTCCAACTCAAAATTCCTTATAAAATATCAATTTTACAAAAAAATTATTCATAAATTTTTTAATGAAAATAAAATTTCCTACAGAAAAGTCTTAACAACTTTTCCCATAAACCCAGCGGCTTACAAATTATCTCAGTCCGACCGCAATAAAATCCCAGAGAATTAAAATTTAAAAAAAAGTTTTCTCTCAGACTGTTTGAAGTGCGTGTCTGCGACGCGATACACAACTAATTTACCTAATAATCGTTGACAAGCTTAGAATCCCTTCTAGAGGACCTCAGTCCTTTCTACGAACCTCGGGAGTGTCGAGCAGAGCTTCAATTACACGCGGAATTCGACGAGCTTTAATTAGGTTGTATACACTGTCAACGGATCAACGAAACCTCTCTCACCCTCGGTCTAAATAATCCTCGGCCTCCTCACATCACGCAAGCCTCTATTTCAGCCTCTCTTGCTCTCATGTCTGCTCGCTTCATTCCGCTCACTTGTCACACGTAATCACATTGGTCCCTTAAAATAATTAATTATACCAAACTTTCACCACGTACACTGATTAAATTCATTATTCAGCCTCTCATTTTACATCATCTCTATTCCCTTTTGCCTCAAACATACACACAACATAAATTATTATGATAACTTAATGCCATCATTTTTTTTTTTAAATTATCAAAACTTAACTCAGCTCCTCAATAAATAATCTCACAAATAATTCAAAAATTTTTAAATAAATACATTAACTATACACTCATCTAAAGTTAGCATAAAAAAAAAATTATTGTAAAAAATTGCACCTGTAGTTTTTTTAATTTTCTACATGTGCATTTTTTTAGTTTTTTTTTTTTTATAACAGATTTGCTGAAAAGAAAATCAAAAAATTTTTAATTGTCTATTAACGTTAAAATCATTAACTTTATGATTATTTTGTAAATGTACACAGAAAAAAAGTTATTTTGAGTCAAAAAAATATTTTGGACGACCGTTTCCGGAACCAAGTAAAAATTTTCTTGAGCCAATTCGTCCTGCCCCGGATTTCTGCTTTATCCCAGGAAATTGAGGCTTTCAAAAAAGTTTTCTAGAATTAAAAATATTTATTTCCCTTGGAGATTTTTTTTTTCTGTGTATATCTGAGGTAATCGTAATATAACTAAATTAAAAGGAAATTAATATTAAATCTATAGAGATAAAGGGTGTCTGGATTATACAGTTGACAGAATCTGAAGAGCGAGAGAGAGACGGGGAGAGATTGAGGAAGTAAAAGAGAAAGAGAAAGAGGTGTGAGATGTACACGTAACACGAGTGTTAATTAAGAGATTGACTCCCTTTTCGCTTAGTTCATATATATATTTATATATATACATATACATATATGTATATATATTATGTATACCAGCTTTTAGCTTTAGCTTAACTATTTGTTGTACGTAATATAGATTCAATGTCTACATAAGTTATGATATATATTTATATATGTATGTATATATATATAGATAGATAGATATATGTAGACACTTGAACTACAACATACAGCAAACAGTACTCTCTACTCTGATTACTCGAGTATCGTGTCAGACTGAGGTTAAATGCCAAGTGGTTATATATCACACGTGTGAATTATTAAAAATAATAAAAATAATTCAAATAAAGTCTCTCAGTATCAAACTCTTGATTTCATATTTTGAGTTAAACACTATGGTAATTTAATAACTTTATTTAAAGTTAACGATCCTGATTTAAATTCCTTATAATGGGAAAATTCTTCAAGAGCTTTTAGGGGAATTTTTTTATTGGAGCTCAATTTTTTTTTTTTTTTTTTTTTTTTTTATATATATTGGGGACATGGAATATTTAATGTAAGAGACAGTGAAATTTTTTTTCCCTGGATTTAAATATTATAAATATGACAGTTTGAAAATCAGCGAAACTCGATTTTAATTAAATAAAAAAATTTATAAGTGAAATTTTTTATCTGAGTAATTTATGACTTTACTAATTTTAATCTTTTCAGTTATCGACAATCTTTGATACTAACTTTTTCAAAACATAAATTAATATAATATTTTTTATCTGTAAATGTTAAAAAAAATTATTTATGACATAAAAAAAATATTTGGATATCAGAGTATACAAATAATCAGTTAGAGCTTCTGAAATATTTATATTTTTTTTTTTTTTCGCATGGAACGATATCATTATCGATAATACCCACCTATACTGTATCACTACTTTTTACACGGTTATCCTGAGTAAATATATACATAAAATACACATATTTATCAATATATAATAATAATAAGCGTAGTATATTATATATAAAAAAAAAAGTATGGAATGGTTATATCGCAAGGAAAAGCGTCAGGAACGCCAGAGAAATGTTTCGTATAACGACCAAAAATGCTTCTGATAGGGTAGTTTAAGAAATATATATATATATTTATATATAAAAAGAATAAGGCGAACAAGCATAGAAAAGAATAAAATATAAGAGGGGGAATAGTAGAGAGAAAATGGCACTTTTGGAATCCCAATGGAATTTGTGCGGCTTCGAGAATGATTCATCCAGCGAGAATTCGCACACGCCAGTAAAAAAGCTCTATTCAATTATTTAACTTTCGCAATATCACTTTATTTCATATATTTATAATGTTTCTATATAAAAAAAAAATTATAACGATAAGTATTATTGATACTAGAATGAAAAAGATAATTCTTGGGCACGTGAATTAATTTACAAGGCATCAAGGCAAATATTTTCGTAACTGTTTATAACAACATTCAAATTCCTGATCGTTAAAACTCTTGAGCTCTAATTATGCACGCATATGCTGGGTAATTTTCGTGTAAATTTAAATAAAATCGTATCGAGAACCTAGCGGTCGAATTCCGGGGTTCGAACCGGTTAATTAAGCGCTAATAATATCGAGTTGGTTATAAAAAACAAATCAACGCAGAGAAATTCATGTGATACCTTTATATATATATATATATATATATATACATATATTGAACATATAATGGATGTATGAAAATAACGCACTCGTTGCACAATCGACCAATGGACAGATAAAGGGCGCGCGGAATTCGGCGCATGCGTAGAGGGGAGACGGGAATGAGGAATTTAAAAAGTAAATGAAATAAAATGTAGATATTGTGTGTGAGGACGGGTGTGCAGGTAATACAAAGACAAAGACAAAGACAGAGATAAAGATGTAGATGTAGAAAGAGTTAAACGTGCTCTGGATTTATTTAAAGTCCTGAGGCATTCCGACGCAACCTGTTCACAAACGATTTAACCTCCAACGAAACGATTATGATACAGCTCCAGCCGAGCGATCGGCTTCTCAAGTGTACACTTTTATTATAAATATGTAATCTGTTAAAAATAGCTTTTGCCACCCAATGAGTCAATGATTTTCACTGTGGATTCAGTGATATTATTCATTTCATTATTTTCTTATATTTATTTTTTATATGACTAAGAAGAATAGACCGAAGGTTTAATGTCTGCCACCGGCGTTATGTTTTAATCGCGTTATTAGTCACGATGGATTGGATTTCGACATAAAAAACCCCCAGTCACGGTTAATATCTGACGGCTTTATTTGCCTACTCATTCACATTTTCTGTCACATTTATTAAATAAAAATTTATATTTATTTATCTAGACAGGTAGAAACATTTACATAAATTTATGTTCCAGGGAATTTTTTTATAAAATTTAACCGACAATTTAGATAAACCCGAGCCAAAAACCAAAAAATGAAAATTAATACCTGTTTTATTTTTTATTTGAAAAATTACTTGGTCGAGTATTTTTTACCCATAACCAAATGATTTTTAGAAGCAGAAGACTAATTATCAATTCTGGCTCTATTTCACTCATAAAATTAACGAGAAACTTTTCTGTGTGTACAAAGAATTTTTTGTTTTCAAAATTCATTTTTGAAGACGGGGAAAGTTGGCTCCAAAATCTGGACAAAAAATCGGTCATATCTAGACTCGCCAACTTACCCCATCTTTTCGTAACATAAAAAAATTTAATACCGTAGCATGACAATAAAGTTAGTAGACATTTAAAAATTTTTGAATTTAAAAAAAAAATAATAAATAAATATTAAAAAAATATTTTGAAAAATTGCACATATAGTTTATGAAATTTTTGACATGTGCATTTTTTTAGAAATATTTTTTTTTCATTATTTATCTGTTAAAAAATTTTTTTTTAATTTCAAATGTCTGATAACTTTACTGTCATGAATGTAGCAAACAGACAAAATAAAAATTATAAATAAATAGGGTAAATAATTAAAAAAATAAAATTTAAAAAAAATGGACATGTAAAAAATTTCAAAATTATCAAGTGCATTTTTTCTAAATTTTATTTTTTTATTTATTTATAATATAAAATATTTCTGATGTCTGCTGTGAAGTGAGCGAATTTATTTATTTTCTGTTAGTAAAATTTACAAAATAAAATCACAAGGACTGTAATGTGTGTACGGATGCATGTTTATTTAAACCCCGATTTCGATCTATTAATTCTATGGCTCGTTAGCATACTTTATCCAGGTTCAGTGGGAACCTTTTTAAACGTCCTGTGCAAAGACTCCAGATATTAATCTCTTGACTTCTGGTTGCTTTAACTTTGGCTTCGAGTCTCTTCTCTTTTATATATATCGTTTTATACCCAATATATTATAATAATAATAATAATAATAATAACAACAGCACACTCAAGCTCACGGCTATTAGATGTGAACATTGATCCTTTTTTCCCAATTAACCTGTCACATTTTTTAACTCCATTAAAAAAATTTAATCACCGCAAAAATTAATTTTTACGATAAAAAAATTTTGAGTAGAGCGCAGGTAGATAGGGAATAAAAATGGAGACAAGTTTAATCATGTGCAATAAGGAATAAGGAGTAAAGGAATACAAGGAGGTATTTGTGGGCTTGTATTATATCGGACGTGTGTCTGAGAAAGAATAAGTAAATATTCGAGAGCAGGGAGTGAGATATTGCGAGTGGCATGGAGTGCAGGCGACCAAGAGAAGGTCCATGGCATGGGCATGGGAGAGGAATGTGGCCAATGCATAAACTATACCACTCGGGACATTCCTCGGACCTCATCTCGTGGTCCAGCCGCTGCCGTTTATACTGCGGTCGGCGTATAGTTTGCAAATCCATGCTCCTTTATATGCACTTGACATAAATGCGCACACTATTCTCATCTCTACTATCGCATCTATGTGTCCACATATATATATATATATATATATATATATATATATGTATATCTATATGTATTTGTAGCCGTATTTGCAGCAACACAAGAGGTACTCTAGGACTTTATGTACTGTAGGTATTTCCTACTCAGTAACTTGGTATCCACTCTCGTTATACACTATCATGCTCAATCGGATTAGCGATACGATGAAAGCTTAAGGATATACGGAAATATCTCATCCGACAATCTTTACAAATAAACTTTTTCTTAACTTATTTATTGATATTGATCTTAGCCCTTCAATGTATCCATTTACTTTTTTTCTTTTAATTGACATTAATTTTTTTTTCTTTTTTTTTTTTTTTTTAATTAATTTAAAGAAAAAAAATTCACAATGTAATTAAGAGTAAAAAGTTATTCGTTTCTTATTTAAAAAATCATAAAGAAAGTCTTGAGGGTATGAAATGATGAAGGAAAAAATATGAGACAAAAAGAAACTGAGGACTTGTTAAATCTGTTGGTTCTTTGAGATAAAAAACAAAAAGAAAATTTACAACAACCCTACCGACAATTATTTGAAAAAAAAATAATAATAATTTTTTTATGCGACGGCTGATTCGCGGGGGAAAGAAGGGAGAGACTGCGAAAGTGTAGGACTAGGTTGAGACAGTTGGTGAAAAGTTTTATGCTGAATATGTAATAATAACCGCGGTATAGTCGGCATGGGTGGATAGCGAGGGGGAGGGGGGGAGGTTATGTATATGGCGCGATGAGTAGCACGCGTCCGCTCATCCGGTGTGAACCGCAGCACGTGTCAGCCGACTGACGACGCTACTTGGCTAGACTTGATACTCTTCTTGTTCTTTACTTGGTCTTTCGTTCATATATATGTATGTATATTCATATATATGTTGTATCGGCAGTGTTAGATCGCGCAGTATATTACACGCGAGTTTCTCCCAGCTTTTTTATCCTCATAAAACATCCTCACCGCGGTTCTTCTCTAAAGTGTCTATACATATATTCGTTTGGTCGTTCGTGCGCTGAGGGAAGTCACAACTTCACATATAATATTGCTTTTAGTATAAAAATAAAATATAAATATAAATATAACTACCACGACATGACACTTTTAAATGAAATATTATTATTTATTATATATATTTCATATATTTTTTATCGTTTAAAAAAAAAATTACTCGTCCACTGCAAATTTAATTTTTATATAATCCACGGATTTATGAAATGTAATTAACGCCCGTATTGATAACATTTGCGAAAAAAAAGACCGCGGGTAAAAAAAATATTTAACGATGCATTATATCCATATAAATAATTCATTAAATTTAGTGATGTAATTTAACAACTCAGCGGACTCGAAACTCTTTCTCTCTAGTTAACATTAGCAATTGATCCATAAAATTATCACAGAGGATATGTCAATAGATTTTGACCGGCGCCGCTCGCTGTAATTAATGTTCTTTCGGCTCGGGTCTACAATAAAATAAAACCGAAAGCCCAATGGCAAATGACAATGTAACGATTTACATGACATGAGAATAGAAGTTGTAACCGAGTATATATGTTCGACTACAGTCGCTGTGAGACAGATAAAATTAAACATGACACGTGACAAGTTTGATCAACACAATAAATGTAACCTTTGTCACAACATTTCGGCTTAACAACCCAACTAATATATATACATATATGATATACTATAAAAAAGGCGATAGAAAAAATTGACTCAATTTAACCGCGCGGTGTTTAAATAAAATAACCGGGTGTAATCGATGTAGAAAAAAATTCCGCGTATAGAAATTAGAAAAAAAAATTTCTGTGTATAAAAAAATTTATTGAATACACGCAAAAAAATTTTGAGTAAAAATTACCATAGTTCGGTACTGTAAGAACATCTAGCCAGTGAAGAAAAATCTCCGTAATGTTAACCGGGAAGATTTGAATTGCCCGCCACTAAAGTTTTTTTTGATTGGTTGCGTGGGAAAACGTTGTGGGAGATAGGATTGTTAACATTGGGGAGAGAATCTTGTTAAATTTAGAGAAAGTGTATCATTAGGGAGATTCTACTGTAACTGAATTTTCACTAGAGAGTAGAGATACCGTTCTTGGCCACCTTGCGGACAGTTTTGGATACTTGAAAAATTTAAGTAATAATTTGTAAAAGACGCAATGTCAAAATTTATTTTTAAAATGTGTTCAAAAATACTTTTAACCTGCTATGAAAATGTTAACTTTATTTAACACTCATTAATTAAAATAAAATATGAAATGTCCAAAAATAGAGCAGCGGCCAGAAATGGTACCTCTACCCTTGTTAGTAAAAATTGCACTTCATTTACATGTTATCGAGTCATATATTTTACAATATACATAGAAAAAATTTAAATATTTATCACATGTCCTCATAGTATAATTTTGGGTAATTTTTACTAAAAATTTCTCTGTAAAAATATTCACAAAGTGAAATATTGTAACATGTATACCTGGACTTACCCCGTTTTTTACGGTGTATATATATATGCATGTGTAGATTTAAATTGTAATGACCAATTGTTGGACAGTTTTACATTAACCCATCCAAGTTGACCCTATAGTTAGCAACAACGGGTACTTTCTATCGCTTGCTCTCACCAGGCTAACCCTCAGTACTCTTTCTCTTGGCATTCACTGTGTTCCCCTTTGTTCACTCAATTGTTTTGACTGAACGCCACCAGACCGTGACCTTAGGCAAATATTTTGTCGGGTATTGATTTTTTTTCCACACCAAGTACTTTGAATATCACCCTTGTACACTTTTATTATTATTATCATTTTTTTTAATGTTTCCAGCTGTAGTTAAAGCTGGAGTACGAGTTGGAGTAGACTGATGTCTAAATAAAACGTATAGTAAATGGAAGAGGATTTTTAAGAATAAGAGATTAAAGTAAAGTAGTGCTTGAAGATTATAAAAAAAGTATTTAAATATAGAGTAGAAATGTAAATACGGAGTACAGAGAGCCAGGATTTTTAATAGAATGCATCTCTTTAGTAATTGTAGTGAACTTTACGCAAATTTTTCATTTTTTTTTGTTTATCCTTTAAGAGGCCATCAACGGATTAAGTTTTTGTAAAATAAAAATCTTAATCTTGAATCGGATAAATCGTTGAAGATCTGAAAGAAAAAGAAGTCGAATTTTTTTAAAATTTCAAATTTTTATAATTTAAATTTTAAAAAAATAATTGAGCTCTGCGGTAAAGAGACGTCAAAAATAAATTATAAAAGCGCCATTGAAAAATAAATTCTTTCGAGATATTTCCATCACACGCCTTCACTTTACTTAACTCTTTTTCAAGGCAAAGAGGAAATAAAACAAAAAGGTTATAAATTCCTGGAGATAATGACAGATAGGATGTTGGTACACTATACACTATACACTCTTTACTTTTAACTCTCTGTTCTTTACCGGGATACTACAATGCTTTAAAAAAAATATCACCGTATGTAGGTCGGGTTGAATGGTGTGCAATTACAATAATTATCACAACCGAGCCACCATTCGTGACTTTATTAACAAAAATTAATTTCTTTTTTTTCATTGTCTCATTTTAAAAGTTCTCTATTTTTATACAACTCAAAAATGTGAGGGTGTGCATTTTACTAGTGAGGTGTGAGGTTCAAAGGTGTGCAGCAAGTAATACAAAAAATTATATAATGGGAAATTTTTCGATTGATTCACGTAAATTTTTAATTTTTACATAAAATTTTGAAGGTGTGCATTTTACGGATGAGGTGTGAATTCTGAAGGTGTGCAAGCGATGAAAAAAATTTATTTATCGGAAATTTCTTGATCGATTTAAATACAAATTTTTTTAGTTTCCAAATTTATTATTTACTCAAATTTTTAATTTTTACACAAGACTGTGAGGGTGTGCATTTTACGGGTCAGGTATAAGGTCCAAAGGTGTGTCAGTAATGAAAAAATTCATTGAGAATTTTCAGTTTACTGAAATACAAATTATTTTTTAAATTTATTATTTACTGGAATTTTTAATTTCTACACAACTCAAAATTATGAGGATGTGCATTTTATGGGCGAGGTGTGAAGTTTGAAGGTGTGCCAGTAATAAAAAAATTCACTGACGAGAAAGTTCTTCAATTGACTTAAATACAAATTATTTTACTCAAATTTTTAATTTTTACACAACTCAAAATTTTGAGGGTGTGCATTTTACACATGAGGTGTGAGGACTGAAGGTGTGCAAGTACTAAAGAAAAATATATAAAGGAAAATTTCTCGATTGATTTAAATAAAATTTTTTTTACCGTCTGAAGATGATTTAAATTTTCGAAACGTCGCAAAGTTCGAGGGCACTCTAGGTGGCAATGAGCACACTAGATGTACAGGTGGTTGGGAAGCTTGTTCGGAAAGTACATAAGGTCAAGTGGAACGAGACCAAGTGGCTCCTTTTGCTATCTCTCTTGTGTACATTTACACAACTATGCCTACAAACCCAAACCCGCACACACACGCACACACTTTCGTGCATCTTTATATAGGTAGGCGGGTGCTTTATTTGGAGTACTCGTCATTCAATGTGAGTTTTCGACGAAAGGGGACTACGACTACTCTTGTCTACTCCTCCTCATCCGGTGATTCTATCTTTACTTGTATCTATATATAAAATCAGCCCACCTTTCTTCCATCATACTCTCTCAGTGTAGGTCAAGTATCTTCAAAGATCTTTCAGAAGTTATTCAACCGATTTTTCCTTTATAATTATCAATTAATAAATACATCTAATTTTTTTTACTGACACTCATTTTTCAATCCTTTCTCCGCTCGGTAAAATATAAAAAAAAGAACCCATTACAATGGAAACATCCCACTGGACATGCCCTCTCTGGTTTTAATCCAATTTACAATTTATTTATGGGAAAAAATTTAATTAAACTTAAAATTTCGGTGGTGTGCTGGTATCAAAACACAATAACTTACAAAGAATTCAATTAATTGACTTAATTATTTTTTTATTGACTTAAAAGCCTTGAGAGCGACGACGAAAAAAAGAAAAAAAAAACTGAATGAATTTGAAAAATTCTTTCGGACAAGAAAATTTGTGAAAGCATAAGAAAAAAAAAATGAAGTCTTTAAAACCGATGATAGTCACGCAGTAGGGGTCCCCATAGAACCAGTACCCAATACCTATACTACCTCACAAATGGAATCAACAGCCAGGACACGTTGGGACTAGTCGGCGACACGCATCAGCATGTTCCCAGGAGCCAAAGGCGATACATATATATATAAATATATACATATATAATACCTAGTGGTCGATCTTCCGATTGTTTAGAGCCGTCAGGTCGTCAGGGTCACGCAACAGCTACCTAACACACACCCAGCACACCCATAACAATACCTGCCCATACTTACACACATTATGCACACACTCTGTCTCACTTTCTTCCGTTCCCCATATTTACTCTCTCACCAAGAAAAGACTAAAGAGTTCTCCTCAACTCGAGTCAGTTTACGCTCTTTTTCTACCTCTCTTTCTCTTCTTTCTTTTCGTCTATATATATATATATATATATATATAATTTTTTTTTGGAGCTCCCCTGACTATACTCGCGGGCCTCGCATACCTGACCACCACGAGAGTGAACCGTGGAGCTCTGGACTTTAGCCAGTTGCCACGAACATACATCCGCACATCCCTACACACACTTACACACATACCAAAGAAGAAGAAGAAGAAGAAGAAGAAGATTCAAGACAAGGGTTTAGGACACACGATAAATCTTTGCTCAAGATATTATACAATAAATGGATATTAAAATATACTTAAATAATTATTTAGTAAATATATAAGTATATATTGATATTTATTTTCGAAATTATAACAGCCTAATAGGATTTAAAAGCTTAGCAAATATTTATCTAGTGATTTTCGTAAATTTTATGGTTTTATTTCCATGATCGCGTAGGAATGAGTCAGCGGTTTTTGCTAATGCCTACAAAAACCTGAGGGAAGTTGGGTTGAATGTGTGGGTGTGGGTGTAGGGTTCTGTCTCTGACCCTCTGGGCTCTGGGCTCTGGTTCTATCTGGGAAGAGCGGACAGTGCTGTGCAGTAGACGTGGATGCAGACCGACCGCGGATTTTGCGGTCGGTTCGCACCAGCAGGCATACAGCCTCAAATTAAACTCCCACTCTGCGTGTCGCTTGCACGGGCTTACACGTAACCGCGTGTAAATTCATCCTGGTATATTGTGAGTCTTGCCGTTTCACATAAACTCTGTGTGTTTGAACTCAAAGCCCGTTTAGCTGTAGGTTCATGTTGATGTTGATGTTGATGTTGATGTTCATGTTTATATATTGATGGACATGCAGCACAAAAGATTCCTTTCATCCTTCGGAACGTTAATTTATGGTATCAACCGAGAGATGAAGGATTGTGGTCTACTAACCGCGACAATGTCTCGATAACTTTAACTCTTTTTACTCTGATGGTGTTCAGCAATTTAGTGAGGTGGTTATTTGGACATCGTGTTGATCATTGACTTGTTAAATTACATAAATTTTTATATATGTTTATGACTAATTTTTTTAAATAACTAAAAAATTTTTTTATGTTTTATTCATTAAAAAAAATTATTTACATTTAATTAAAATGTTATTTTTAAATTAATTGAGTTGTAGTTGGGTAATAAAATATAAATGTTAATGTATGTTAATAAATTGTATAATTAAAAATATAAAAGTCAAATTTAATAAATAAATGTGTAATTAAAAAAAAAGATAATTATTATTTTTAAAAAATTTATCTAAAGGTCATAATTGAAATGTGTAATTTATTTTTTACTGATGAGGTCAAGTGTCCGTTTAAAAATTCATTTTTTTTTGTTTTTTGGAAATTCAAAAAAAATTTCATTATTAAAATGACGGGTAAGAGTCTCGAAGAGCAGTCTCTCGGTCCGGATGATTCTGAGTAGCTTGCGAATCAGCTGTTTCGTTAGCAGTTGCATAAACCGGCCACGAGGGGTCGGAGTGGGATCAGAACTACCTGAGCGGCGAAGTTCAAAGCATACCACAAAGAGAGAATGCTCTCGCGAATGGCCTCAGCTCTTGGAGTAGAGGGAGCGAGACGGCTGGGAAGAATGAATAAGCGTATATATGTATATATATGAAAGCGAGTGAAAGAGTAAGAGTAAGAGTTGGAGCTGGAGCTGGAGTATGAGTATGAGAATGAGAATGAAAGAATGAGACACGACGGAAGATTCGAAGCCGGAGCCGCTAGAGGAGTAGCGGGAGCTGTGGGCAGACGCGTGAGAGAGTTTCGAATCGTGGTACGCGAGGTGCTCAACCTGGATTAATGCTACACCTTAAATCATTCAAATAATTCCTCCTTCCAACTTTTTTTTTTTTCTTTACGATCCCCAAAAATTTCTTAAAAATAAATTTTTGCCGAAAAATTTTAATTAAACTTTTACATCATCACCGGGTCTCAAATTCATTGAAATCCAGTTTACTGGAGTTCAAGTCTGAGAATAAGTGATTAAATAATATAGAGGATTGTAAAAGAGAAATCAGTGCAAGTATGAGCCGAGTGTCTGGAAATGATAGCTTCCTAGATAATTATTATCGGTATGAATGTACTGGGCTGCATGTTCTGCTGCTGATGATTTATGTGCGTTCGATGAAAGGCAGGACAGATATATACTACAGCGCTGGAGAGCCGGGGAACGAGATGGAGATGAAGATGGAGATGGGGACCAAGACGGAGACGGAGATTGAGGATAGAGATGGAGATGGAGATCGCAAGAGGGTTAAGTTGAGATATATGTACATACGAAAGAGCTCGTTTGCAGGCGCCGTGTAATGCGAACCAATCAGCGTTAAAATACCCCGGCAAACTGTTGGATTCAGTGTAAAAATCAGCCTCGGGCTTGTCTAAAAATTCTCCCGAATACTTTCTGTCCCTATATATATATACTGACATACACGACCGGTCCGACCTCACCTACATGCCTTTATACACATCCACGTGCACACATTGCCGTCAAACTTTATATATATAACTATCGTCTTGATCGTAGTACCCTGGGTAAACTCGTTAGTGTGCTACTTCAGGGACATCTTCGCTCGAATTCACATGAATACCTCCGCTCATCGCACCGACAAACTTGCTCTCTTAAGAGATACTATTTATTTAAAAAAAAAAAAAAAAAAAAAAAAAAAAAAAAAAAAAAAAAAAAAAGTCCATTTTTACTCTCAACGACAGAGGCTCGAAAAATTAATTTCGTGAGCATATAAAAATTTTTGTCCTGAGGTTAAAACATAAATTAAACCCCCAAGGTCACGTGTACATAATTAATTATCATTTTTATTAGCGTTTTAAAAATTCCTCAAGGATGTGTTTAAGTATGACCATTTTTAAAAATCACATTCCGGTTACTTTATTTTTAGCCTGATTAAAATGATCGATTGTGTCAAATATGGAGATGATTGTAAATTGTTTAATTTATGAGCTTAAGACTTTTCAATTTTGAATTTAATTTTATAAAAATCATATATATTTTTATTATTATTAATATTAATTATTTTTTTTTTTTGTTGCAGGTATGTATTGAACTCACCTGCTGCGAAAGAATTCATTGGGTTCGTAATTAATAAACTATTGTCCTTGGGTGGTCTCAATCTCAGCTCTTGACAATGGAGCCACATAAAAAGAATATATATATAAATATATACATTGAAGTATTGAACAATTAACGAAGTATCGCGATCAATGTTTGATCATTATCGAAACTTTTTTGTACACACATATATATATATATATATATATATATATATATATATATATATATATATGGAGTGAATTTTATTAATAAAGTTTGAAACGTGGAGATGATTGTGTGTAAGGGTAAGATACTCGGCGGAGGTGGACGGCAAGTTCGAAGGGCATAAGGAATTATTACAAATTCGCCTCGGGTACTTTCGCATCGGGTTGTTACGGAACAACCAATTACGACGGATCGTTTCATCGGGATAATGGCGGATGTATATAACCCCTTTTGAAGATGTTCTGCACCAAAAAAAAAAAAAAAAAATAAGAATTTTATCCTACAGCTCATTGCCTCCTGAATATCGTAATAATTTATTCCCCGATCCATTAACCGTCTCGAGAGTTTCCCAATTACTACAAATTAAAACCGTTTGATGAACTTGGAGCTGAGCCTTTTCGAAAATCGTAAATAAAAAAATAAATATAGATATAGATAACTAATATCATTATTGTTGTAGAGTATGAGGTATGCTAACAACAATTCGCTTTGTTTGTATCGAAGGTACACGGACGGGTAGATAGTTAACCGATTGGAACCAAGTATATCCGTTGGGCAGAAACCCGTTGATAAACGACGCACGATTATCGGGCTTTAGATTATTTTACATTAACAATAGACCGGAAGAGTAGATCTGTAGTTTTTTTTTAAATTTATATTTGTTGGCAGAGTCTTCCCACTGTCTTGTGGGAAGACATGTCGGCTGATAGAAATCTAATAATAAGAAGACGAAACTGGGTACTATGAACGTTCATTAAGAAACCGTTACTAGTGTAGTGGCTGGAAGGGCTACTGAAAGGGCCCATTGAGTTATCCATCGTGGGCTCAAGCGGACTTGAGATCGACACAAAAGCCCCGTGTAAATTGGGCCAGCTGTCGTTTCAGTCCGCCTCAAAACGCAGCAACACTACACCAATAAAACGAAAAAAACCCGCCCAAGTTGAGGCATAAAGCGCTCTCGTCATTCGGATCTGGTGAGTAGTCGCGGCATGAATCGCTGGTATGTTCTGCTGGCACCTGTTCCATTAATTTGAACTCGCCTCCCTTCTATTTACTTTGGGCACAAATAATACCCTCTTAAGAGGGACTTTGGTTTAAATCGGTAATTAACCGTTTGTCATCTCGATCCGGCCAGTGTACGACTATTATTACCCTGGTCTGAGTGCATTAGGATCTGGGACTCGGACGGGAATGGGTCCGGCCCCCAAGCTCTCAGGTAAAGCGGAAATGCCCGAGTAAACGCGTGCGCTCTGCTCACTTGTACAATAAATAAAAATATATGGTGTGTGCACCCTAAGCATAAGCTGTATTATAAGCATTCACATGACAGCGGTTAATAATAAAAGAAGTAAAGAGGGAGTGTAGTGCCGGGCCACGGAGAAGACTTAAATCCCAGAGGAAATGAATGAACTGGTTGCCGTGGGCACGAATGATGCCTTTTCGAGATATTTCATGGGCCAGCGAGCATCCGTGGTGGGGATCCGGGTCTCAAGAATGCAGTGGTGGGGCGTGGGACTCTGGCTCGCAAGAGTGGGGACACTGGGGCCTCAAAGTGTATCAGTAGTGGGGGTGGGATGTGATGGGGCCTCAGGCCCACACACGTGAAGACAGGTCGTACTAAGTCTCTCCTCGTACTAGCGTATTATCCCGCGCAAAAAGATTTCGATCTATCCCCACTTATGCTTGCTGGCTTTTCACCGGCACGGGCCTTTTCGTGTTCAGGCGGCCGACTTCTTTGATCTTCATAGCCCAGCTATGCTTTACTTACACACTGCAATAGTGTGTGCGTATGTGTCTACACTACACCGCTTTCTTTAACTTTTTCCATCTCTTTCCCTCTCCTACTCAAACTTTACCACGTGCGAACAACTGCCTTTCTTTCCTTACCTTCCTTCATACTATTAAATATATATATATATATATATATATATATATATATATATATATATATATATATATATAACGAAAAGTGGCGCTGCTAAAGAATGCACCTTACGCTTTCAGGTAATTTTTTTTCCTTTTTTAAATTTTTATTTTCGCCTCTTTTTCAGGCCCACGGATATTTTTCCGCATTGACGAATTGTAAGAATCTTTATTATTTGCTGCTCCCTTTCACGCGGATTACACTTGAATTTCGTACTTCCTGCTTTGTTACACTATTTATATATATATATATAGCCGACTTAAATTCAATGGAATAAATGTTTCAAAAGAATTTTAAAACTCCCCCAATCTTGTTTCTAAAAAAAAATCATTTGAATATTTGATCTTGTTTGTTTTGGTTGGAGGGAAAATGTAATAGAGGTATAAAAAATTCAAAGAGTTAAATGTACCTCGTTTACATTTATTAAATTTTTTCGTGTTAATGTACATACATACATATATACAAAATGGAGTTACCGCTTGCGGTTGGATGCCATGTGTTCCCTCGGCCGCTATCACCTGCCCTGAAGTTCAGGTTGCCGCTCAAGCAGCTGCGGCTTCACCGGCACGCTACCTCACCTTTGCTCTACCTATATCTATATCTACCGCATGTAGATAGATACAGATACAGATACAGATACTATATAGACACTGGTAGTACGTATGTACGTACGGATGTCAGAGGCTGGGATCCCGGCCCCGACCGAGGATAGAGAGGAATCTGGCCGCGGTCTTTGTCGACTCGACTCTCATACTCACATCGGTGCTCGTACACCAGCAGACGATAGCAATGCGGGTGGCCGAGAAAACAAAGCAAACGTAAACTAAAAGTCTTCATAAAGAAAAGGTGAAAATTATTCTTCCGTCATGCATCATCATCATCATCATCATCATGATTATTGTTCTTCCACGAAACCCCAACTCTACATTCTACATATATTTATTCCTTATCTCCAAAAATTTTTACTTTTACGACTATAACTAAACATTGTAAATTAAACAACCCGTTGTAAAAAAGTATCGAGGTGCCACTTTATGAGTTATTATCAAACACAAAAAAAATCATCAGAGAATTTTTACTACCAAGCGGATGTGAGATAGTGATTTTTTCAAAATATGTACTTTGATCGTACTTTATTGTAATTATCATCATTATTTATATATATATAATTATGTTGATGTACGTGTATATAAATATATAGATGGGTATATTTATATACAAGTGAGAATTATTTTAACCTATTGACCTCGGAGTGGATAAGAATTAAAACGTCGAGGTGAAGAGAGTATGAAAGGCGGCGCGAGGAAAATTACAGTATTAATGTCGCGGTTTTTATTATCAACGTGTCTCAGATGGTCACGGCTCATTTAAATGATAAGGCTATTCTTAGTATTATCTGGCTCTTAAATACTCTTATCTGCTTGACTTCTTCATCTATTCTCTCAGATCAATGAAAAAATATTTATTTGAATTTGAATTCAAATTTATGTGGCAGGAAATCCTGGATATAAAAATTTCGTATTTTTCGCTTGTGTTCAAGTAAAAAATAAAAAATTTTTAATTTTTGGGCGGAACTGGGAAGTCTTTAAAAAGAGAAAAAAATTCCGAGGCTCTTGAATTATTTCATCTTTGCCCTGCCCTCCCTTAAATGATGAATAAGTCTATTGGTTTTAGAATTGTAAAAAGTTTATTTAATTATTTGTATAAAACGTCGTAATTTGTCTTATTGTTAGGAATGCTGGTGATGAATGAATCCCGCGAGAACGCCTACGAGTATTTTGAATGAAGGAAATAAGTATACTTGTGTATGGAGGTATGGATGTGTATAAACTAAAAATTCCTGGCCTGCTGGCATGATAAATATGAGTGAAATAATGAAGAACGACTTAATTGCTAGACTGGAGAACTGCGGGTTTGAGTTATGTAAATGAGGCGTCACCGCGTTGCACACATGAAATTCGGAATTGACGCCCCCTTGAGTACTAACAGGAGAAACGAGTAGTAGGGCTTTCATGAGGGCGCACTCGAGTGCCAAAAGAACGAGTGAGAGAATGAACGAAAAAAAAAGAAGAAAAAAAAATGAAATGAAATAAAAGACATGGGAGAAAAAGAGAGAACCAAGTTGCTTCTCACGTCTTCCCCTTTCGTGTTTTCTTCGGGTACGAGGCCGTTGCCCGACACGAAAAGTACAGGCCGGCTATCGCCGTCTTTTCGACTGCCGAATAAAGTAGTAGGTGAGAGTGGGAAACTGTCTCCTGAGGGACTACCGAGGCCTTTGATCCCTGTCTACCTGCACCAATCATACCAGTCACTGGCAATTTAAAACTTAATCGTTTCCTAACCTCACTTTTTTAAAAACATTATTTTTCCCGCTTAAATCCTTGCGGCCGACTAAAGTCGCATTGGCGCCAATGATTTTTCTAAACTCACTCGTGTAGAATTGAAAAAAAATTTGGCGAAAGCAATCGGTCATTAATTGCAGCCATGAGAGCCCTGCAAAAATCGCAGGTGAGCGAACTCCTCGGACAGAACAAAGAAACTTGGAAGCAGATGCGACCTATGGGTAAATCGATTAGAAAATGCTCTCTGTGATAAATACAGTTATAAATTCAGACAAAGGGGCGATCGAATAAAGAAACAGAGACTACGATAAAGAAAGAAAAGAGTATAAGTTTACTGCTGGCTTTGATATCTTATCCTCATGTTTCCCCTTATATATTTTCCTCTTTCTCAATTTATTTTTTATCTCCACCATGGCGTCATAACATTTGCTCTATTTTTGCCGTGCAAGGAAGGAAGGAAGGAATGGCGAAAAAAGAATGAAAGAAAGAAAAGATGAAAGCAAAAAATGACTGAGATAGCAGCTTTATATATATGAATAATATATATATATATATATACATAAAGTTCTACTGTAGAGAAGAGCAATATCATGGTATCGAGTGCGAGAAGTGTGTGCGAGGCATCAACAGCCACAAACAGGCGTTGCTAAGCAAACGTTTGACTCATATTCCCAACTCGGCAACTCGATACTTATATTCCTTCTCTTTCTCTCTTACATATATATATATGTGTATTCTATATACCTTATATATTCTACACTATCTTATACTTCTCCATTCTCATCCATACCACTTGAATATATGCTGCTCTAAAAGTTGCTGTGTGCAATGCTTCGTTTCTCATTTCTCCTATCCCATTCATGTGTCCCCGGTAAATCCGACTATTTATACTATATTACTTAGTATATATGTATATGAACAAGTTTCTCGTGTGTATATAATGCCATGACGCCAGACGATAACGTCGTTGTCGTCGCGAACCAAGATCGTTGTCCACGCCAGCCGAGACTTCTGTGTGAATGCCCGGCAAACTATAACTTTAATCGATTTTCTCTCTATCTATGTGTACTATGTACACATATATGAGTCTATCACATCATAAAATCAACACATATATACATACATTTGTACTCAAACTTCCAGGACGAAATTAAGTCGGCGAACATGGCGACCGAAAACGGCCACTTGGAGTTTTAGTCAGCGTCTGGGGAGTTTTTTAAACATTTTTAATATACAGTTTATTTTTTTTGCCCAAGAGCTGAAGTGAACCAAGCCAAAACACCCATTAGTTTATGAATTTAAATAATTTAAAAGCGTTTATGTTTAAAAATTTGTTTAACCGATAATGTGAGGTTATAATTCTAACGGCTCGGGTTAGTAGTATAAATATTGATAGATTTTCGTAGAAGCTGTACAAATAAGTTAAAAAAGAGTTGAGAAAACATGTTGTCCAGATGTATAAGAATCGATTAGCTCGCTCGCTCGGAAATAAAACGGAATAAAATAAAATGTCGAGTGATTCACGAAAGCAAACAGTGATCTCATTGGGCAAGAGAAATAAAATAAAATTAGTTTGTAAATTAAAGCAGTCTACCTCTGCTCGACAATCTTTCATTGTTGAGCACACATTTAAATTATTTAAAACGTATCATTTTAAGTAATAGTAATCCAGATGATGAACCGTGGAAGGTTTTGTAACCGGACGCGAGAATAAACTAGGGCTTCCGGGCAACTGCGATGTTGCTGTCGAGGTATTCATAAATATAGATTGACGTCTGCCTTGGTCTTTTGGTTTAAATACATGTCTGAGTCTGGTTGAGCCCCCTATCCCCTAGCCAGTACTTACATTCATCATTTCCGTGTAGCGTCACAAGTCCCAACCAAAAGTTTACCATAATCTACCACTCGGATCTCCTCCGGACAATCAAGTCATTAAATGTCTCCGTCAAACTTTAACTCCAAAACATACCTACCGAAAAATATAACAACAATAATGCTACTAAAAACAACTCGAAACTGATAACGCGCGCGGTTTCTTTTCAAGTCGTGTATGATCGTAATCTCGGCAAATTAAATCCCGACGTCAGCCCACACTGGAGTGATTTGGTAAAGATTGTGCATGACAACGCCCTCATTGGACTCGAGGTTTGAATAAAGAGAGCAGCACATTCGTGATCTGACTAAACAACGAACTGTTTCTGTACAGGACTTCACTAAGGGAACAAGGAGTAAAGAGTGTTGGATAAAGAGGTGAATAAAGAATTAAACGTATTAGAGGTGCCGGAGCGCAAAGCGCCCAAGGAGGCCGCATCTCCATGATTTCTTCGCCGAGATATCAACTTTTTTTAGTTTCACCCTCTCTCTCTTAAAACTTTTCCCTCATATTCAACCCGGCTCTCTGTCTCTCTCGTTTTTTATGTACTTCCACTTGAAGCTGTACAGTACGCGCTGATCGTATCGACGTCACGTGCGGGCAGACCAGCGCTACATTCGCGAGTTTGTGCTCAGAATACAAGTGTCTGACCGTCCAGATGGTCTTATATTCGTGCACCAGAGTATTGTGCGCTGGCTTTATCGATTTACTCGGCTAGCTCTTTATTGCTGACATCCATTTGACCTCATATTATTCTATTTTAACGTTTCTAATCCAACAATCCCCGTAATCTCTCAATTTTTATCCTCATAAAAAGAGGAAAAAATAATAAAACATTAAAAACCCGTATCCAGTTCCTAGACGGGATTTCATAGCTCGCATTCGCATTGGCATTAAAATACTCGGATTCAATTCTTACTTTTTAACTTATAAGCTATAAAGAAACAGATTGTATCACATTTAAACGTAAACGTTTGTTTTATCGTTGTAATAATATACTTTTGTTGGATTGGACTGCAGTCAGTGTAATCTTATCAGGTTTTATATGAAACTAACGTGTGTATTGCCTACACCACAAGATAAACTGTTTTTTTTTTCTTGACTCTCTTTTAATCTCTTAAAACTTTTTACCCTCCAGATTACTCGGTATTTTACGAGCTATCATGATAAATTATCCGTGTCGCTTAATCGATAATAAATTATGTATGTCGATCACATAATTTTAATTTGTAATAAAAATTTATTTTTACTTTTAATTCTCGAGTCATAAATTATTCAGAGATCCATTTAAGTATTCATTTATATATTTATTTTATTGTAATGCACTGGGTTATTAAATGCGTATATATATTTGCTGAGGATATTTTATGGGGACAAAGAAGATATGTAGGATGAAACAGCCTACATATGTCTAAATGTGGGCGCACGTTGAGATAGGGGATGAAATATCGACATTCAACGACCCTATTGGTTTAAATTTATTCTATATATATATATAGAGAGAGAGAAAAGGGGGGGGGGGGGCAAATGGGGTATTTAAGGGAATACAAAGTTTTCTAGGATTCAAATATACGCTAAATCTTTTTTTGTTTTCATGATATTCAAAGTAAACAGAAAAAATTTTCAGTTGCCGTGAAAAACAAAATTTCTGTTTGTTAAATAATAAAATTAACTAAATTAAATTTTTTTACAGTTAATTTACATAAAGAAATAAAATTTTTAATCGTTTACCATAAAATAAAAGTCTAATATTTTTCGACTAAAATTCGATTTTTGAAAAAGTTTAACAAAAAAAAAATTCAAAATAATGCCCAATTACATTTGCAAATATGATTTTGGAATTTTCGAAGAATATTTAAGAAAAAGTTTTGTTTTTATAAAATTTTCGGGGTACTCCATTTTGCCCACCCTATCCTGTTTTGTCCCTTCTCGCCCCTATATACATATATATTTATATGCGGGCGTTATATATATGATGAAATCCTAAAAGCTTCATCTGAAATATCCCCCCGTCCACACACACATTTATATATATATATATATATATCTCCACACACAGCATGACCTGGTAATGACATAGATAAGACACTTGCTCTTGCTGAGTCACAGCTGCACCCAATGGCTCTGGTTGAATATTATTTGCAAATCAGTAGCAAAAAAATATTATTTTTATTATTATACTTTAAAACCTCATTCTTATCTTTCATTTCATTCCACTTAATCTTATTTATTTGCATAGCTTTGAATTATTGAGGTTAACAAACCTCTCACCTGCCATCTTTGACTCTCAGCCGCGATAAAAATTATCACTTAATAAATTAAAAAAAATTCCACCACCAACTCGACAGCTGAATCTAGAAAAATCATTCACAAGTTTATACTTGTGAGCTTCCGTCACCAAACGGCATGTAAAAATGCATTGTGTCGAAAAGTGAGGTTAGAATAATTGAAATATATTCTGTGGGATTTCGGATCATGTGTAGTTGAATACTTTTTTATAAAAAAATTTAAAATACAATTTATAAATTTCTTTGGAAATGAATTTGAGTGACGAATTTTTTTTTTTTTTTTTTTTTTTTTTCATTATAATAGTAATAGTTATAATGTAACAAAAAGGTAAATTTTCCATAACAATTGCGGCCGGACATTTTTAACGGCCCACCCAAGTCATTGTTGCGCACGAGGACGTTAAAAGGTGGCAGAAAACCTTTTCACCTTTTATTTCTATTCATGATGATTCTCCACATCGCTCAAGTGCTCCGTGTTATTATATTATTGAGACTTTTAACTCTCATATAAGAATAAAATTTATATATATATAGATATACATATTCACGGAAAAATATTTTTTTTCAGGCCTAATAAATTTAAAAATGTGAAAGTTACATCCGCGTGATAAATTTGAAATTCTTTATCTTCATCCGTGAAAATTTATATATATTTATATACATATTCGGGGTGTGATAATTTTTCAAATCGAATTGAATATAATTCGAACCAATTGTCAGTTTTCCAAAAATTTCATTAATTTTCCTCAAAAAAATTTAATTACAAGAGAAAACAATTTAAAAAAAAATTATAATAAATAGCATCTAAAAGATGTCAAAATTAGCATTCGAAAAATCAAAAACTAAATGGACTAAAATTTGAATTCCATAGTTTACATGAAAAAAAAAAAGAATTTCTTGGCGTAAGAAATATTTTGCACTAAAAATTGGAGGCCAAAATTTTCTGATGACTAGAAAAAAATTTCTTGGCGCAAAAATTTTTTCCTCGCTTCCAAAAGTGTACTAATGGTTTAAAAAAACAGAGGAATTATCCGATTCGCACACCCCCGGTATAAATTTTCAGTAAATACAATATTCGGACAAATGCAATGTAAATAAATAATAAAATAAATTAGTAACAAATAGTAATCGCGTGAGGAAGGTGTGCATTGGTGTGAAAGAGATGGTGTCGGCGGATGTTTTCCACGTTGTGCCCGTCAACGAGCACGTACGCTCGATTGCGCACGTGCCTCTGCCACCGTGTCGGCAGCAGCATCAATTCGCCCCCTTGTATATATATACCATATATACACAACTATATACAACAACGTAATATGCATAAACGGGCGCGGTTTTCCGGACCAGCGCGACGTTATTCCCTACTCTACTCTCTCTCTCTCTCTCTCTTTCTCTCTCATACCCACACGCGAATTTATATTTATCACTACCTTTTTTTTAATTACATAATTAAAACTGAAACCTCCTGACATTAATTAATTCCACGTATCGCTAATCAATGTAAATATATTTATTTATTTACATTTGCATATAAATATATATTGTAGTCAAAATAATTTAGTTGGCGCGTTAATTTTAAATATTTAAAATAAAAAAAAAAAAAAAAAATAAAATAAAAATTTAAACCACGAAAAATATTTACGGTTGATTGTTTGTACAAGCGAGTTGCCAAAATTAGAATCTTGTGTTTAAACACAGTCTATATAAAGGAGCCTTAACTGTAAGCACCCGGGTGGCCTGGAATTTAAACAACAAACGCTGCAATTCTCTAAACATCATCAACATTACCCAGACGACGATGCATTTAGTTCGTCGAACTTTCCCGGGAAACGTTTAATTTTAATTTAAACCGTTTATTTTATTTTGCTGAAAAATAATTTAATAAATCACTTAAAATATATAAAAATATATATGATGGAAGATTTAAACGCCGAGTAATTGAATAAAAAAATTTATATAATAGATGGTAGAAATAAATGTTTGAACACGAGGCTCCAGTTATATTATGTATCGCGAATATGAATTTTCCCGTGGAATTCATTCGGCGCATTGACCGCGGCTGCGTTAGCAAGGAGTCAGGACGAGAGGATGGAATGAAAAATCGGGAGCGACGTGACCAACAAAATTGTGCTCGGCTCGTTGGGTAATCTACCCTCTATTCCCTTTTCCCTCTCTCTCCCTCTCGCTGTAAATCCCTCGATAAAATTCCATCTATACATACACATATATATATATATATATATATATATATATATATATATATATACAGCTTACATATATATGGATTGAGCACTAACGATATCTCTTTTGCACCCCTCTGTCGAATTACGCTTTCAAACAACCCTTTTTGTAGCTTCTTTTGTTCTATAATTTTATTTTATTCTTAACAAGCTCCAATTATTTTTTTTTTTCATTTTCACACTTTTTTTTAATCATAATTTTATCAAAAAGATTGAATTATTTTTTTAATTAATTTTACTACAGATTTTTTATATTTATTTAAAATAAAAAAAAAAATTTTCAAAAGAATTTGAATAGTTGATATATTTTTGAGTGATGAATAATTGGAAAAATTAAATTTCTATGAAAAAAAAAAAACTGGGAACTTTGATAAAAATAATTAAATAGTTGACATATATTTTTATAGACAAATAATACATTTATAAATTGTAGAAATAGTCTGATCGATAAGCGCGTAAATGTATGAGTTGGTAAAAAAAGGGAGTAGGGAATTGGGGATTGGAGATTGGGGACTATTGGGGCTACGAGTAGACAAGAGTTAGAGTTACTGATGGCAATATGAGGGGTTACACGATCTATATAAATATGTGTGTATATGTGTATATATGCAGACATGTATGCATGTAGACCATGTAGACTAAGTACAAGTATACGACGCCACATTGTCGCAAAGCGAGAGCCATTCACGCGGCACGAAACCCAATACAAGCACGAGCTCCACACCAGTGTGCTCTCGCCCCCTTTATTTGCATTTCCATCTGGCCATGAGAGTTCCTGAAGGGATCACTCCTCCGCTCCCTCCCATACCGGCACTCTTACTCAAACGGAAGTGCTAACCCTGCGTTATTTTATACATTGTGTCCCAATGTTATTCACTTCCACTCACTTGGCCTAAAATTTAACAAATCATTTCTTTTCTCCCTATTCAATTACAATATTACATATTTTTAGTTCAATTTATGTCCTTATCAGATGCATTTTGAAAATTTTCAGACATATATAGGTGCCCGTCTTAGAACATTTTCCAGATTTTTCAGTTCGCCGCCCACTCAATAATTTAAAAAAATTTTTTACCAAATTTTTGAATTCCCTATTTTGCCCGCCTTTTTTAAATTTCAAATAAAAGAAAAATTTTTTTCTCGTTAAAAATTTAAAAATTGATTGACAAATATTGAGTATGTAAATCTTAACAATTCACACAAAATATAATAAGAAAAAAAAAATTTATAAAGAAATGTCATGTCTTTTGTTGAATACCTTGTGAATGGAGTGAATGTTAAGTGGACTCTGAGTCGTCTCACTGCCAACATCTCGATAGAGTACCATACGCATTTGCATATTTACTAGGTAATATACTGCGTACAATCCATATATACATATATATATATATATATATATATATATAGATATACAGATATAGTGTGTTGACAATGTACGTATTAGCGAACATATCCAACAGTAGGCATACAGAAGCGTGTGTTGTGTACTCATATATATATATATATATATATATATACACATCTATATATCTATATGTATTCGTATATTTATATATATACGTATATGTAGAAGCAGTAGAATAGGCCAACAGTCTGGCAGACACGTCGTAAGATTGACGAACGAGCTTATGATAACCAACAGAATTGTAATGACGAACTAAACGAGTTTATATATATATATATATACTATGAAAAACCTGTTGTATTTTTGTCGTCACTGAATATGTAATCGAGTGTAGCCCGTCGTTTTACGAATTTAAATAAGAGATAAATTTGTGTGACTAATTTTTTAAAATATTTTTTTTTTTTTGAATTTTTTTTTATTTTTATTGTGTCATGTAACATGTGGGAAATAGGAGGAAATTTTTGTACCAATGAATTTTAATTTAAAAATAATTACTACTTGTCTATTTCACTGGCCACCTGTTACGTTAAGATCTGACGAAATATTTTAAAAATTTTCGGTTTATCGAAAAATTAATTGACTTGGAAATCGTATGAAGAAGAAAATTAGTAAGAGGAAACGATTTGTCGGTTATTAATTATTTAAATGTGAGACATTTTGAATAGAGGCGTATCTGGTTATTATGAAGCGAAACGCGAAAAAGTTTTTGTAATTTATTGCAGTTGACAATTTGTTTTTTTTCTTTTTTTTTTTTTATGTGCGTATTTAAATATTTCGATTGCGGGAAAAATAAAAATGAGTTAAAGTTTTTAAAAGGAGTATTAAAAGTTTTCATGAGGATTGAGCGATAGGAAGAGTGTGTGGCGAAAGAAAGAACGGCAGAAAGCAGAGCCGAGCGAGTGTAGAGCGCAGATCGGCACGGAAATCGTGGTCTTGTGCGACCGATTCGAGTTGCCCCTGGAGTTGCCAACGGGTAATGCAATATAACACGTGGAACAGGGGTGTTTCCTAGCAACCCTATGTCTTCTCACCCCATTGCGTGAGAGTTCCCCTTCGCGCTTGCTCTCCTCGTCTTCTCTCGCTCCCACTAGTCCGAAACCACTAGCATCTATAGTCAGTCTCAATTCTACTCTCTCCACTCTCTCTGTTATATGGACTAGACTTTGCCGTTAAAACCATCATGGTAGTCGTGTTAACTACACGCGAAACTTTTTTTTACGTGTCTACTTTGATTAGGATTAATTTTCATTTGTGTTTTAACTTTAAAAGATTTTTTCTTTAATAAAATTCTATTACAATTTACTTTAAAATAAAATTCCTTCTAAACTAACGAATTTACGTGGAAAACTATCTGAACCTTTTTTGTAGGAAATTCAATTTGCAAAAAAATTGTCCATTATCATTTTCCCTGTATCTGTAATATTTTAGCCGTAATTTTAATTTTAAATTCATGGAAAAAAATCACGAAATGAAATATAAATTTTTTATGTCTTTTTAAATTAAAATTCCTCTCAAACTATCAAGTTTACATGAAAATTTATAAAGATCTTTTTTGTAGGAAATTAAATTCTCTACAAATTTTATTCTTGTCATTTTTATCGTATCTCTAATGGTTTTATCAGAATCTTTATTTAAAGTATTCCAATAAAAGTCACAAAGTTAAATACCCATTTTTTCACGCCTTATTTTAAATTGAAATTTCTCAAAAACTATTAAACTTACGTAGAAATTTATCATGACCTTTTTTGTAAAGGATAAAATTTCCTACAAAAATTGCCTCAATCATTTTTTCAGTAGACCCAATACTTTCCGAGTTATTCTAAAATTATAATGAAAACTGAACAAAATCGGATATTATTTAAAAAAATTTCCTCACAATAACTAAAGTACTAAAGTTTTTATTAATAATAAACATCGGTTATTCCGTTGAAGCTAAATAACTATTATTTACTCTATAAAGTACTTTTTCAAACAGTTATAATAATATAGGAAATAATAAATACTGAAACTTAAAATCTGACTTGTTTTTCTATTTAAACTTTTATTTTTTTTTTTTTAGTTTTTTACGAGTTTCATTTAGCGCAATATTCGTAGCCAATTTTAAGTCGTGAGAAAGCCTTTGCAACATCTGCAGAAAATTCCACGACTAGTATAGTAGTTTAGAGAGTGTATAAGTAAGTAGCTGGTTATATACACGCAGTATTAATAGGCATACTTCACAAAAAATTATAAACTAGTAGAGCCGTTCCGCGAATATAAAACCCTTTTTAATGAACTACTTACTCCCTGATCTCAATAAAAAAAAAAGAAAAAAAAAAAAAAGACCAAGTACCCAGTAAAGAAGTAAAAAAATAAAC
The DNA here is from genome assembly GCF_026212275.2 of Microplitis demolitor. Taxonomy (NCBI): domain Eukaryota; kingdom Metazoa; phylum Arthropoda; class Insecta; order Hymenoptera; family Braconidae; genus Microplitis; species Microplitis demolitor. The sequence continues at coordinate 2,088,947 of NC_068549.1, read as the reverse complement.
AGAAAAGATATAAATTTTATTTACGATAAAATAATGATAGGCATAATTGTAAAATACCTTTTTAGTTTATTATTCAGGGAGGATATTCAGTCGGATAAAGTTTAAAGTTAAATCTGTTCATTCCGTCAGTGTGCAAATATTTGACAGCCCGCTGGGTTTATACCATTAATTTCCGTCCCTATTTTCAATTTCTCAAAGACGCTTATATTCTCTTACTGTCTTGTCTTAGTCTCTCATTCTCATCTGTCCTATATTATATATACTATATATATATATATATATGTATAGTAATATACAACCATCATATTATCATCCGTCTTTCTCACTTTACAACCCACGTGCCATTGATGCTCGAGAAATCACTTTTGGGGTGCCTTAGGCTAAACAATATATATATATATATATATATATGTTGTATAAAATTTTTCAATATTGCACAAAGACGCGAAATTTAATTTTATATTTTTCTAATATAATTTACTCCTTTCTATTAAAAGTTATTAATAAAAATAAAAATTGACTATCAAATATTGATATTAATAATTTTTAAATAAATTTCAAATATTACTATAAAAACTTTTAGTTTTCCAAGTGATTAAAAAATTATCATGAAGGATAGTAATGAAATTTTCAACCGAGTTTGAGTTTTTCAATACCACAGGTGAAAATTTAATACTATCGGATGATGGGTGACTTTGAAAGTGTTGATAACCTATATTTTAACACTGCTGTGAGCTAATCTAGAATTAATAGCATGAAATATAGATTGAACAGCGAAAACTTCGAATTTATGAAACGAAAAATGAAATTTAAAATTTCCGTCGATATCATGAAAGACGATAACTAGAAATTTTTCAATTTTCCACTGATATATTTACAATATATATGTATACTAATCTTATCTAATTAATCATCATAATTAATTATGATGATAATTAAATCAGACATTGACCCCAGTGTCAACTGATAAAAAAATACTCAATAATTCTCTATTGTCGGCGCCAAAGTATCAATCGCTATAAATCAAACGGTAATTTTTATTTCCTGTAAATTAATAAACTCATGAGTTAAAAAGTAAACCCGCGCTTTTCGCGTCTATTTGAATTATAAATATTAATTACTCGTGTCAGTGTAAAAATAAAATAAAAATTTTCATACTTTCTCGCAATTTATATTACCTGTCATTTAATTACCTCCCAGATAAATGGAAATGAACGCATAATAAAAATAACTATAAAGTTTTCGTTAATTTTTTGCTGGAAAATATTTTACGATACGCACACCCGCGTTATCTTGCGACAATCGTCTGCTGCCAGAATAAAAGTTTTTTTAAATTTCCTAGTTACTGTTCTATGGCGCTTAACTTTTTATCCGCAACTTTTCCTCCCCACATATATATATATATATATATATATATATATATATATATATATATATATTAGATGGAAAGAAAATATATTAGAAGGAAAATGAGAGTGACAAAATGGGAGAGGATAAGGATCACAATGAGTTAGACAGTTATTCTTGTACTCTATTTTTCTATAACTATAACTATTATACAGAGAAACAAAGCTCTCTTTTTACTGAGTACCCCAGTCGTTATATATATCGACGCAGCAGAGTCATAATCGCATGACTGGTTTTGAATGACGCGATAAAATTTGCAATAAAATACCCTGTTTTCTATGGAATTGAGATATATCTTGTGTTGCACTGTCAGCGGAAGGAACTCCACAATATATTTTAATCAGGAAATAAATATATATACATACATATATACTCTTTTATTTATTTTCCATAGATAAATTTATTTAAAATATTGAACACTATTTTTAATTTAATTTAAATAAAATAAATTCAATTAAAAATATATGTATATATATGTATAAATAAATGCAGGGAACGAAACCCTCAAATAGGGATTTAATCGAATTTTATCTACTATCCTGTCAGGGGTTGGAATTTGTAAATTCTCAAAGATAAAGAAAAAGAATCCCTTTCTTTGATGATTCTGGAATATAAAAGATCAAAGCATTTTACTGCTCATGTGTAATGGAAACAAGATCTTTCAATTCTATGTTTTATATATATATATATATATATGAATATGTAAAGATAAAATTTGACACTGGGCTATGCTATAAAATTATATTTTATTACGGGAGGTTTCCAGTAGACTTTTATTGTATGTATATATATGTAATTTATTTATTTAATTATCTGTTTATTTATGATGATGCTATTTTAAGTCCCGGGTGATATATTTATATGTTAACGAGACAAAACGGTGCATTAAAAATGAGCATATAACTGACCTTTTACACACAGAGCCTTTTTTATCAGCCGTTTAGTTAATCGAGTGTTAAATATAAAAGCTAAGGTGCTAGACAGAGCCATCGGTACGTGTAATATTCCGCTTATAAAATTTATTTTATCGATTTCTCTGTTTTTTTTCTTTGGATATCCTCATAAACGATTTAAAGTAAAAGACTTGTTTTATAAAAAATTTTATTTTGCTCCAGTTGGCTCTTTTTATCAGAATTTATTGCTTCTGGTACTTATATTTAAGTATCAATTATAATTATCAATGAAAACCTCTTTTATATTTTTTCAAATGTCAAATTATTGGAAATTTATTTTTTAAATTTTTTTAAAAAAATTTTAAAATTGAATTTTTATAAAATATTTTTTAAAATTCATTTTTAAGTTTCAAAAATTTTTGAGATCGCCCGGGAAATTTTTTTTAAATTTTGAATAATCTATTAGTGTAATCGAACTAAAAAAAAAAATTTAATATTAAGAAGCATAAAAAATTATTGCCTATGAATTTTATGTGAATTAAGGAAATTGCAAAAAAAAAAAAAGTTCGGCACGTCGCGACTCAGAGACGCCCGAGGGGTGAGTCACCCAGGACACAAACAAACCTCTTGCAATATCCCATTATACTCTAAAGTATATGCGCGTATATTACACGTACAATTGTACCGCGGAAGTTTAAAGTAGAGTACAAATTGCCTGCAGATATCCGCCTAAAACATGCTCCGGAAATTTTGGCTACAAGCCTCGTAATAATCCTCAACCTCATCTCCATTATTACATAAAATATTTCCCAAGAATTTATATTACATTTTTGTCGCTCGAAAAAAGAAATAAATTTAAAAAAAAAACTCGAGACAAATCAACTTTTATGATATTATTTTTTCTTGAAATAAAACAGGACATTTTTTCGAATGAAAAAAAAATGATATAATTTTCCGCCGAGAGGCAATAAAGAGGGGAGTGGCCGGTGGAAATGAGTCTGGATTACGCCTCGAGAAGTTTTCAGCAGTCGATGCTGGGATATGACTCTTGGAGGATGTTCAAGATCGCGACGAGGGTGTGGCAGCGGCGGTGACGACAGCGGGATCCGGGGACGTGAACTTTGAAATTAGCTAAGGCGTTAGATGTCGGATATCTGTTGATAAGCAATATAGATGCCTCAAGGAGCTAAACTGCTTGAAAATTATCTCTCCTTCCCGCAGAACATCCCCTTCACTTTTCAAATAACATTTTACCATCCACTAGATTTTTATTTATATTTTTATCTCCGCAAAGTTTAATCTTAAATTATTTATATAATTTTATGCCTTGTAAACAACTAGAAAATTATTATTATTTTTTATCAGATATTAACCCTCGTCTCTTTTATTTGTCCACTTGTATTTTCTGAGGATTTCACCATCCGTTCCCTATATCCTGCAGTTTAAGTGAAAAGTTTTTCTTACTGTTATCCTCGGGAGAATAACATTTTAACATTCAAAGAGGGAAAAACTTGTTAAAAGTCAATCTATTGTTATGCTGAAAAGTATTTTTCATTATTTATATTAATTTATTTGCTTTTTTAACCTTTTCAGCGGTTGAAAAATTATTTCTTAACTTTGAATAAATATTTTCATTGCGATAATTCATTTGTTATTTTTGAAAAACATGATTTTCTTAATTTTCATTTGATTTTCTATTGAAAACATTCATTTTCCAAATTTTCATTCTATTTTCTATTGAAAAAATTCATTTTCCAAGGGCTTATTTGATTTTCTACTGATAAGAAAATTATTTTCCAAGTTTTCACTCAATTTTCATATGAAAAATATTATTTTTATTCTTAAAAGTGAATTTTCTGCCGCAAAAATTAAAATTTCCAAAGTCAAATAAATTTTTCATAATAATTATTATTTTTTTTCTGAAAAACATCATTTTCTAAATTTTCATTTAATTTTCCATTGAAAAGAAACGATTTCTCAAGTTTTTATTCAATTTTCTATTGAAAAAATTTATTTTCCAAGTTTTCATTCAATTTTCGATTGACAAAATTTATTTTCTGCGTTTAATTAATTTTCTACTGAAAAGAAAATTATTTTTCAAGTTTTAATTTGATTTCCGCATGAAAATTTTCATTTATATTCTTAAAAATGAATTTTCCGCCAAAATTGAAATTTCCAAAATTAACTTAATTTTTTCCGTTAAAAATGACTTTTCCACAATGAAATTTACTATCACAATAAATCTAAAATTTTCAAAATGAAATTCAAAATTCATTAAAAAATTAACCAACAAATTTAATGCAATAAAAACTTTATAAATAACTTGGTAATTGATTCTTAACTACAATTATAAAATCAATCTAAAGTAAATTTCCTCTCAAACTAAATAAATCTAAACAGCTTTATCAAAATATATGTATACCAACACTTTAAATTCAAATTTACCGTAATTGTAACAAGAAATAAATTTTGCAAAGTTTAAACCGTCTTCCATATAAACTAGTTAAACAGTAAATATGTCTTCAGAAACCCTTCTGGGAATAAAAAAACTACTTTTCAAGATGTTTCTTTACTTATCCGCTCCGATAGTCCAGTCCAGCTTCTACTCCACTCGACGCAGTCTGTCTCATCTTCTTTTCGACCCAAACTAAATTACATTTGCCGTGCTCTTGAAAAAAACACCATTCCGATGGTATTTCCTGGGTAAACATTCTAACAGATTGTTTTTCTTAAACTTTCTGTTTTCTTAAACTCGACATTCAAAAACAAACAGCTTTAATTCAGATACAAGTTATTCAAAAAAATAAATAAATACTTGAGATTATTTTTTGTTTGCGTGTCGGAAAAAAATGAAAAGGGGAAAAAAATGTATATCGATCATCACTTAGCGAAGAAATGCTGTCTGGTGACTAAATCCCAGTGCGGTGATCGTGGAAAATTGATCGAGTCTTTAATAGAAAAAAAAAAAAATCTCCAACAAAAGCATTTTCCGGTCTCTCCCTCTCTCTCTCACAAGACAATCCGATTTCTTTCGTTCGGTTCGTGAGAGGAAGTGTGAGCATGAAGGGAAAAAAAAAAATTTTTATTATTATTATATTTATGTCAAAGAAAATATATGTTTTCACTTGATGAAAATATTCTGAGGAAATTATCGATATAAATTTGATTGATTGATTATAAAATTTTTTTTTTTCGTATTTTCAGCACGAGAATTAAAATCATGCGGTGGAATAAGCAGCGGTGGAGAAGTTTGCTGTACAGCAGATATGGAATTAAGGTTACAAGCAAAAGCTCGTGACAGACACGAAAAAGCTACGAAATCAACCCTTCAGCGTCTGCAACAACTTCTCGCCACTAGGGGCGCAAGATTTCATGGTGAGTACATGAATCTTGGTACTTAATACTTTCTATACTCAGTCTTACCCTCTGGCACCTCCTTTAATCCACGTAATCAAAGTAGAGAACAAATTGAAAAGGAAGAAAAAATTTCTAAGGGCAAAAGAAAAAATAAAAAACGGGGGATGAGAGTTTTTCAACTCGAGTTAGACGCGATTCAAGTCAAAAGAATTTTTCTCGTTAGCGGCGCAAAGTGACAACGGGGGATCGAACCTGTCCGGCGCAGCTTTTTAGGGGACGCGAGAAGTGAAAGAGGGTGGATGAGTAGCACCAGAGATTCCGGTGGCTTCAGAGTGTCGGATCAAAGCCAAATAATCTTCACTTGACTCAACTTTTTTTCCGACATAACATTTTTTTTTTTTTTTTTTTTTAGTTAGTTATTTTTCATTCCACTCCAACTATTATTTTTATTTTCTAATTAAAATAAAAGTCGTGTAAGTGTATTAGCTTTTCATCGCGAAAACTACTTTGGATCCACTGAAGCCCTAGAGCGCGGATCATTTTTCTTCGTCCGTCTACTTTTCTACTTGATAAATTTATTTTTTATTCCTACGCAAGTTTTCTCGACAGCTCGAACTCACTCGAGTGAACCACTTGAATTTCAGATAATTCAAGAGTGTAATCACCTGTATACCTGAGTATCGACTTCAACACACCCCTTACTTAAAAACTTATTTAATAATAATTTTTTTTTTAATTAAATTTCTAATTACTTGCTAATAGTACTCATCATCCAACTAATAATTAATTAATATTCTAATTAATATCCAATCCCACTACAATAAATTTTAATTATTTTTATCAATAAACAAGTAAAATTTATCACTCGAATTATTTTTAAAAAAATTCCTTTAGAAATTTAAATTTACGCGATAACTCTTTGCTTCGAAACTGCAGTTCCAGAAGTTGGAGTCATAACTACAATTAATGATAAAATGTTTTCCCTAAAAGTTCAAAAAAAAATAATTAATTATCCAAGAACTGAAGAAAAAAAAATAATTGATTAGTAATTAATTCCCTTACTATTTAACGTCGGCACTTTGAATTAATTTGAGCTACGGCAGAGCTACTCCCGGGGTCCATGACTCTCTTTAGCGAGTCTGTCTTTCTTAGCGGCTCTCAGCGGAGTTTTCCTTTGATGCGGCTAGTAGGTACCTAGCCACTGCAGAGCATACACTTGCATAGTGCCCTTACGTACTAGTCTTTAGTCTGCTCCATCCACATACATATATGTATTTTATATATATGTACATATATGAACTACGAGTGCAATGCAGTGCTTGATACCCGGCAACGGCAATAGGCACTCTGAGTACGCTGGCACAAGACCTCCCTTATAATGTCTGACGAGACCTGTGTCGTGTTGGGGACATGTGAGCTTTTCCTCTTTTCACTCTTTACTCTTTACTCTAAAGTACTACCAGCAACCCTACTGTATATGTACTTATTACTCTACTCTATACTCTCTACTTTTTATATACATATATATAATCCTCATACTTTTACAGAAAACCTTACGAGTGTAGATCCCAAAGATTTACAGACTTGCGCCCACTGAAGATTTTTTTTTCCTGCTTTCTTTAAATTATTTTTTATTTTTAATTTATTATTACTTTCATATATTTAACTTTGATGTATAATAAAAAAAAATTTTCATTTAAAACCAACGTGAGAAAACAGGATTAGAAAAAAAAGCCTTCATTTTTTTTTAATTAACATGATCCTGAAGTTAGAAGACAATTAAAATTTTTTAACAAATAATTTACAAGAAAAAAAAAAATAAAAATATGCACTTGTAGAGAATAAAAAAAACTACAGGTGCAATTTTTTGAAATTTTTTTTTTTTTAAATTTAGAGCCCGGAAAAAAAAATCAAAAAATTATTAAACGTCAGGTAACTTCAGTATCATAAATAAACTCCAGTAAATAAATAATAACATAATTAATTAACAGTAATTAAAAAATTTATAAAATTATTTAATTTAAAAAAAACGGTCTTTGAATCAGTAAAAAAGTAAGTGGGTATTTAACGATTTTTAATTAAAGACTGAAAAAAATAAAGCAGAGGCTGGATGGTCTTGAGATTTAAAAGACATCTTGAGTCGTATATTTATGCTCTATATAATATAATGTATATTATATTATATTATATATAATTATATGTATCAGGACATAAAAAAGTTAGTGAAGGCTGCGTGCTAATTGGCGTTTTTACCCGAGGAGAGACACGAAATTATTGAATGGAGGAAAATTCGTTCCCATCAACATCCGGAGTCCAAGTACAGTGTACAGGTAATGTAAGGAATTGCAGCAAAGGGTGGGTGGAAGGGGTGGGGGGGGGGGGACAAAAAGGGCGGTAGTGGAAATTAGTTGAGATTTTACCGCCTCGGAGGTGCGCGACAGACGTTGGTGAATTAAAAGCGTTGCCGCAGCTAAGTGCTTCCTCTTTCGCTGGGAACGAGGGCTAGGATTCGTTACACGATTACTCTCGCTCACTCTTTTTAACTCGGATGGATGTCGTTTAAAAGGAATTTTAATCTCATTCTTTCGTTCGGCTCTCTGAAGTGACTGGTAAAAAACGAGTTTAAGTTGGTAATAGTAAAAGCGAGATGGAAAAATAAATTGTTCGGAGCTTCGAGCTGAGTTTTAAGCTCCCAGAGCTCGGAATAGCTTTCTAATATGTTTCTCTTTAACTTTCAGCTTACAATCTGACTTTTCTTATTAAAAAATTTCAAACCACCCTCTACTTTATACCTTTTACCTTCTGATTGACACTTTGTTTTTTAATTAAAAATTTTATTTTTTTTTACAGGGTTTTTCAAAGACTTATTGGCAACTTCTAAAAAGGGATTTCATGAAATGTTCAAAAAAACTTATGGAATTTTGTATGAACAGAACGCTTATGTATTCACGGACTTATTCGACGAATTGGAAAATTACTATACCACAGGAACAGTAAGTTTTTTTAATTAGAACCATTATTTTTATTCAAATTCAGTTGGAAAATTGACATCCGCGAAAAATTTTTTCTTTAAATAAAAATTGCGGCCAAACTATTGGAGATACGATAAAAATGCACTGATATATTTTCATAGGAAATTAAATTCTCTACAAAAATGGTCTGATTGTAATTTTTCGTAAAGTCAATAGTTTAGAAGAAATTCAAGTTTGAAATAAAACTTAAAAAATTTCTATTTGACTGGGTGAATTCGTGGTCTTTAAAAATCAAATTTCTGGCTCAAATATAAGAGATACGAAAAAAATGTTAGAGTACATTTTTTTAGTAAATTAAATTCTCTACAAAAATGATCTGATTGACTTTTTTCATAAACCCAACAGTTTATCCATAATATGAATTCCCAACAAAAATAAAAAAGTGAAAACTCAAAAGATCGATAAATCAAAGCGCAGACGTCGCAATTCAGCAAAAAAAATTGTTCAATACTCAGCGGGATATCTCCGCGATGCTTTTCCTTACATTATTATCCTCTCTTTACATTACTCATAGCCGGTAATATAATATAATCGCGTGCAAGTGGATGCTCAATCAATGCTTCTGACATAAAATCACTCCGCGATTACTGATGAGTCCTTTGCTCGGATTTAAAATCTCCATTAAACTGCATTCAAATGACTTTACTCCCACTTGGACTCTCACTGAAATCCACATAAATTTTTACTCTCCTTACCCCACTCAAATAAAAAATTATCACCCATCCCTCCAAAGTCCAAATAAATAAAAATAATTTTTTTTCCAGGTGAATTTAGACGAAGCGATGGATAATTTTTTCAATACCTTGTATCAAAAAATGTTCACTGTACTAAACAGCCAGTACAATTTCGACGCAAAGTATCTTGAATGCGTGGGCAATCACATGAAAGACATGCGGCCATTCGGTGACGTGCCTCAGAAATTGGGTGTGCAGATAAAGAGGTCATTCATTGCGACGAGGGCTTTCAGCCAGGCTCTGACGGTCGCCGCGGATGTACTGAAGAACATGCAGACGGTATATACACAATACACTACAATATATATATATATTATTTGAGAAATATGACATGCCGCCGTTTGAATTTTGAATCACGTAAATTACTAAAGCAATAATCGGTTATTATCACGCTCGGATGATTCCCTTGAGAAAGGACTAGTCTGTAGTCACCACATCAGACATTTCCACTCGCATTTGATGCTTTGACTTGACTGATTGTAGTTCAACATTCAACCTCGGCATTTTATAATAATAACAATAATAATACTAGTAGTAGAGCGTATGTACAATAGACTTGTACTAATACGTAAAAACATTTTGTTCTTATAAAAAAATAGTTGAAAGTCTCGCCTGAGTGCGCAGCAGCATTGACCAGGATGACGGCCTGTCCATCTTGCAGCGGCATACCCGGTAATGTACTTGCCTGCGGTGACATGTGCGCTAATGTCATGAAGGGTTGCCTCACACAACACGCAGCACTTGATGGTGAATGGAATCACTTTGTCGGTATGTCATTTTAATCTTTATTTTTACTTTTACTTTTATTAGATTTATTATATGCTCAGAGCATAGATACAGAAATATGTAATTTAAATGGCAATTTTAACTAGGTAGAAATTTTAATTAGAGAAAGAGAAAGCTGGGTGTAAACTCATATATTAATTTTATGGTGTGTCTAAATATTGAAGGTAAAATTTCTGGTTTTGTGATATTTTAAGATGAAATGTATAATTATTAATGTTTAGAAAGACTTTAGTAAGTTGTAATTATTACCGGTTATTAGATTTTTAATTTGCGGTAAAGTTTAAATAAATTATGGGACTAAAGTAAAATAAATTAAATTAGATATTGCACACCCTCGTATATTGAGGTGTGCATTTTTCATTTTTTTATGTAAATATATGAGAAATTAATTTTTTTTAATAAATTGCATAGATTTAAAATTTGTATTTATCAGTTCAATAATAAAATTAATTAATTAACTAATTAATTAAAACATTAATTATCAAATCAAGAAAATTAATTAACAGTAAAATTACTATATAAATATTTTTAAACATTAAAAAAAAAAATGCGCATTCCTCATTAGACATTAAATACTTCCGTACAAATCATTAGCAGACTTTCCTTAATGGCATAAAAAAAAATAGCCAAGAAAAATAATATTAAAATTCCAAGCTCATGAATTATTAACTCAATTAAATTATTCCTTTTTACAAAAGCAAACTATTACAACCGCGAATAATTTCATCGCATTGCACAGTTAAACAACAACAACAACAACAACAACAATAATAATAATAATTATAGTAAAAATAAGAAAGAAACCCGCCAGGTTTCCAAGAACCCGTTAACCTCCTAGTGATTAATGAGCTCTATAAAAAATAAAATACAAGTGCCATGTGTTCATGTCCCTTGTTAGGAAATGATATTGCGAAATTTCTAAACTGCATCTGAACATTCCACTTAATTAAATCGTCATTTTATATTTAACTTTAAACAAACCATTAATTTAAAAACTATAAATCGTAATTAATGATCCCGAGCCTGACTGTTCTATTTCCAATTATTTATTTATCTGAATTGCAGAGGCGGTAGGAAAAGTGGGCGAGCGACTGCTCGGGCCATTTAACATCGAGATGCTGGTCCGTCCGATAAATCTAAAGATATCCGAAGCGATAATGAATTTCCAGGAGAACAGTCACGACGTATCCCAGCGTGTGTTCAGTGGATGCGGACGTCCCGTATTGGGCAGACGAAAACGCCGTCGTCGAAGTCCTTCTGCGGCGGCAGCTGCTCGTGACGTAGATTTTGACTCGGGAAACTTTGATCAGGAGTCTGGGGAAGACGGTCGCTCGGCAACTGCGGTGATGCTCGATAAACTTGTTAAAGAGATACGTCAGCGTGTGAGAGATTCGAGGCAATTTTGGATCTACTTGCCTTACCAGCTATGTAATGACGGGCTCGTTGTACCTCCGAGTAATACAAAGGAGTGCTGGAACGGCACACATGTTGACAAGTAATTATTTTCATTGTTACGCTTGACTGATTTATTTTTAATAGCAGTTGGGGTCAATGGCTTTGCTCAGACTTATACTAATGATAATATTGTTTTTAGATATTTATACCCGGTATCGTCTGATGGCGAGACTCAGACACTGAACCCAGAAGTGCGCGGGGCTGGACCCAGAGCTGCGATTGTACGAGATCAAATATTTGCTCTCACAACAATCACCAGTCGACTCAGATCCGCGTTCAATGGCCAAGATGTTGATTGGATAGACGCAGGTTTGTTTTATAATTTTTTATATTTTCCTTTAGAATAATCGGGTGGAAATAAACAATTTTTTTTTATCTCAATCCAATAATTAAATGTCATTACCGTCTGAACTCAAAATTTTTACAAAAAATCTAATCCACAGAAGAAATACCCGAAGGATCTGGCAGTGGTTCCGGAGACGGTGCTGACGAGGACCCAATAACCGACGACGAGGATGGATTCAGCGAAGAATCCTCCGGATACGAGCCCAAGTCCGCGGAACCCGTACCGCCGAAAGCTGCGGCACCCGTGCCAGCAGCGGTCCCACCCCAGGTCGACATTAAACCCAAGGTGCCGAGCGTCGACGTAAACAACGTCGACCCTCACCCCGACTCCGGGAGTGTCGGCACCATCGACAGTAGTCACAACTCGACGACAACCGCGACAGACAGCGGCGGAAGCAGCAGCGGAGCCGCGAATCGCCAGCGAATGTCACTTACTCGCGCGCTCACGTCTTATCTCTTCCCCATCGCCGTCATGTGGTTCGGCGGCTGTCTCACCGAGTGGCTGTGATCTTTCATTACTGATCAAGTGGAAATTGTAAATAATTAATTAATCATTTAATATTTAACTAATGAAATAATAAATCCTTACCTACCTTCCTACCTAATTAATTAATTAATTAAAAAATTAATGTTGTTAATCGAGCAGATAAATTTATTTATCAAGATCTTTTAAAAGTGACCAATGTGCCATTTTTTATATTTTATTTTTATCTCGTGTCAGTGCCAGATTTAATCCAATCAATGGCCGTTTTTTTATTTTATTAATTAATTAATTAATTGATTAATTAATGAGTGACTTTGAGTTAAAACTTCAGGACGAAAAAAAAAAATATAATAAATATAAAAGACTCTTATTGTATACGAGAGTGAGTTAAACAGGACTGAAAAATTAATTTATTCGATTAACTAATTAATTAATTTGTTTAAATATTATTTTTAATTACTCGATAACGAGTATAAATAATAATTATAATTATTGATATTTTAAATTTATTAAAATTTCTCTACTCTCTTTTGTAAAGTGTAAATAAAAAAAAGTAGCCAAGCAACTTTTAGAATAAAAAAAATTTAATTTTTAAAAATATAATTGATAATTTTTTTTGAATTTTTATTTAGGATAAAGTTGCTTGCGGTTTAGATTTAGGTTTAGGTTTCGGTATCAGGTGATAAGATGTATAAAAAAAAATAAAAATTTATAAAATAAATAATAAATCAAAGAGTGGAGATAAAAGAAATTGAAAATACAAAAATAAAAAATAATAATAATAATAACGGGATCCTGTGATAAAATCAAATAAACCCGCGCGTAAAGTCTCGGACTGATCGAGGCGGACAAAATAATAAATAAATATAATGATATGTAAGAAGTAACGTAAGAAGTAATAGACGATTTTGAAAATCTAGTGAAATATTCAGATAACTTATGAATGGTAAATTAATTAATTGATTGATTTATTGATTATTATAAATAATAATTATTTGTAATTGTATTATATTATTATATACATAGATTTATATATGAAATTAATATAACAAATTTATTGACGAGAGTTTTATCCCAAGGAATATTATTAGGGAATTATTTTTAAGGTGCAATCGTGCATTATTTATACGACTATTTTTTTTTTACATTTTTTACTATTTTTTATGCTCATTGTTTTTGTGTTGCTTGTGAATTATGGGCGTGTGCGAATTATTTTAAATATGGGGCTTTTTTTAATGGACAGGATTTTTTATTTTAAAAATTTGAATTTTTTTTTTCTTTTTCGATGCGATTTTTTTAAAAATAATTATAAGTAAAAAAAAAAATATAATTTTGACAGAATAATTAAAATTTATTTTATTTAAAAAAAAAAAAATTTTCTTTGATAAACAGGATTTTTGCTTTGAAAAATTTGAATTTTTTTTTATTCTGTTTTTTGATGCGATTTTTTTAAAAATAATTTGAAGTAAAAGGAAAACTAATTTTGACAGAATAATTAAAATTTTCAAGTATAAAAAATTAGTAGTAGAAAAGTTTGAATAAAAATTTGGAGTTTAATTTTTGTGAAAAAAAAATTTATAGAAATCTGAGTAAATTTATTTTGTAAATTGAATTGAAAAAAAAATTGAGACTAATTTTGGGTATCGTATGAAATTCTATGAATTTTCAAAACTAATTACTAATTGCTAATTACATTAAATTTTGAATCAAGTTAAAAATATTGAAAAAATTTAAAAAAAATTTGTGAATAAATTTGTGAAAAAAAATAATTAATAAAAAAGTAAGATGCAGTGTAATGAAAAAAATAAAAAAATTCGTACATGCTCAATAATTGATTTAAAAATAACCAGAATTATCCTACGAATCTTAACAATTTAAATTAAAAGGTAACAGGGTTCTTCGGAGAAGAAAATAAAAGTTGATAAAAAAAAAATTATTGGATCATGTAATAAACAATTGTACTAAATTATAATTATTTAAACTAAATATAAATATTAATAATAATGTATTTAAATGTGAGTTTTAATTTACGACGAAGTTCGACTGCGGCAAGTCATTGGCGTTTTAATAATAAAGCAACAAATAGATAAAATAATCAAGTTGATAAACAATAATAATAATGATAATAATTTTCATTATTTCTATTTAATAAAAAAACTTGAGTTAATAGAAGGAGACATTTTTTTACTCTGTACATTACGATAAATTTTTCTATTGTATTTAATTCTCCATTCCAACTGATTGACTTTAAAATATAATTATATATATTATATATACCAGTGCTATTGATTTAGATAAATGAAAACTAATTATAATAATGATGATAATTAATTAATAAATAAAAATGTGGATGACAAGTTTATTTATACTGTTTAATAACATGGAATAAATTTATTATTGACTTAATGACAAAAATTATTTAAATATAAAAATATATCACAGTAATTATCAACTTGTTTTATTTATTTGCTACCGATACCCTCGGAAGGTGACTTTAAAAAGACCGCGCTTGAACTTTTTTTTGTAGTTTTTGAGTGAACTCTGCTTGGAAAAGGGTTGGAACTTTGATCTGAATTTAAAAGTTCTTTGGGGGGAGAGAGTCAGTTTATAGTTACTGGAGGTCTGGTGGAAATTTTTTGACTGAAGATAGCGCGTCCAAATGAGAAAATCGAAAAAAATGCTTCTGTGGGATTTTATGAAAGTCCCGTAGATTTGCTTCTGTTGAAAATATCTCTATAGACTATGAGTATCTTTTGTTCCTCACGACGTTCTCTAGTAGGAAAAACCCAGAAAAGTCCTGGGAGAAATTTATTTTTGTTCGTTCAAATCCATATAAGAATGGGGAAGATGGGTAAACATGGGTGAGGATGAAGCTGTCTATGTTTTCTTATGAAGAGTAGCCCGTAACTTTTCTCCTATTGGAAATAACCCATCACAACATAAACGTTTTTTGTTCGTTATGATGTCCCCTAGTAGGAAAAGTCATAAAAAGTCCTGGGAATAATTTATTTTTGGAGCTGAGACCCATATGAGGGCTGATGGAGATGGGTGGGCATGGGTGGAGATGATTCTCTATGAAGAGTAGCCCGTAACTTTTCTCCTATTGGGAATAACCCATCACAACATAAACGTTTTTTGTTTATTATGATGCCTTGTAGTAGGAAAAGCCATAAAAAGTCCTAGAAATGATTTATTTTTTGAGTAATCAACGTCGGGCAGATACGGGCAGATGCGGGCAGATGATACTGTCGATGCAATATTATACGAAGTGGCCCGTAACTTTGCTCCTGTTGGGTATAACCCATCACAGCATAAACGTTTTTTCTTCATTATGATGCCCTCTAGTAGGAAAGGCCATAAAAAGTCCTGGGAATAATTTATTTTTGGAGCTGAGACCCATATGAGGGTTGGTGAAGATGGGTGAACATGGGTGAGGATGAGGCTGTCTATGCTTTCTTATGAAGAGTAGCCCGTGACTTTGCTCCTGTTGGGGATAACCCATCACAACAGTAACGTTTTTTGTTTGATGTGATGTCCTTTAAAAGGAAAAATTTAAAAAAATGTAGAGAATTTTTTTTTACTCATAACCATACGTCATATGAAGTAGGATCAAGGAAGATGACACTGTCTTTGCATTTTTTTTAAAATGGCCCGTAACTATCCCTGTTGGGAAATAACTTCTACGATATGAACATTTTTTATTCGTTATGATGCTCTCCAGTCCAGATGAGTCTTGAGAAAATTTTTATCCTTAATTTAATACACGAGCTATCGAGGTCAGACAACACTTCATATATTTTATAAAAATAATATAAAGATCCCAAGTAAATTTCTCTTCTTTCAACACCGCAGTCTTTTCAACTCAAAACTCCCCCATTTTTAAAAATTTAAAAATTTCCCGCCTAAACTTCTAATCCAGCGCGCTCTCGCTCTTTCTCTTCAAAATTACCGCGTTTTTTGAAATTTAAATAAGCGTGGCAAATGAAAACCAGCCACCCACAGCAGCGCCAAGCCAACGCGTCCAGAATATTTAGCAAAACATCTATCGCATGGCGCACTCGCACTTGGATTTTATACTACACGAAAAAAAAAAAAAACGTAACAATAATTTATAAATAATATATTTGTTTGTTTTTAATAATATCACCACCCACTGGAGCTGAAAAACTTGCGTTTATCTAAAATATATCGAACATTTAACGAAACACCGACAGGAATCAAATGCCGCAAGTAAATATTGTAAAGATGGTCAGTTAAGACTCGCCCCGACATCGCTAGGGATTGCCGATTCATTTACACTCATGTAAGTTGTCTACACAATATTTATCACTATATATATACATCTACATATTCATATATAATCAACATGATAAGAATTAGTCAGTAGGTTTTATCTGACGTAATTTCGCAAAAGGCGACTCGGGTTTTTAAATTTTTTTTTCAGCTCCAATTTATTCTGCGGATTCTAACCTAGTGATCGCAAGAAGTCAATACCTTTTTTTATCATACTCTGAATCACCTAATAGTATATATATATATACATATATATCTATACATATACACTGAATTAATTTGATTAAATAAAAAAATATCTGGCTTCAGTGAAACGAATGATGGAATCCAGATAAATAAGAAAAAAAATTATATATTTATATAAATATATATATGTATAGATATATGTAAGTATCGAGGTTGGAAACTACTCTTGATTGATAAAAAAAAAGTGTTTATTTATTGCAAAATCATGGAGTAAATTTGAATTTCATTAAAAAAATTTTTTTTTAATTTAATTGACAAAAAAAAAAAATTATGTAATTATCTGATTGATTGTGAAATGATTGGAATAAATTTAAAAAACTAGTATGTTTATTTAATTTTGAATAATTTTAAAAAATTAATTAGTCATGTTGAGTAAAATCGGGTTTGAATTTTTGAAATTTAAGGAAACTAAATTAAATATTTAAATTATATATTATTTGTTTGTGATTATAATTATTTAGAAGATAATGTATGCATTTATATAAATATATATACAGATAAATATCACCGGAAGCAACTCTGGATGAAATGTTGATTAATTAGAGGACCGAAATGAAGAAAATTTGATAGAAATTTAAATTAAGGCGGCAAAAATATTTTTTAAAAATAATTATTGAAGAAGAGAGAAAATAAAACTCCCAAAATGATGGAGAAAGTTATTTCCGAGTCATTTAAAAAAATTCTCCAAACATTTCCGCATAGTATGCGGTTCTGTTTCGCATACGGATCGGGAGTAATAAAGCAAACTACTGATCCCAAGAAGAATATGCTGGACTTGATATTCGTCGTGCGTAATTCTGAGCAGTGGCACGCCGAAAATTTAGCTCGCAATCCAACTCACTACGCCCAGCCGCTGCGATTTCTCGGTCACAAGGTTATCAGTAGATTCCAAGATCACTGGGGCGCCAAGATTTACTACAACACTCTGATAAAATCCGCTGACGAGAGACTGATAAAGTACGGAGTTGTCAGCGAGTCCGCGTTGATAGAAGATTTGCTTGACTGGAATTATCTGTATCTTGCTGGACGGCTGCATAAACCGATCCACATCCTCTGTCCTCCGAGCGAAAATTCCTCGATTCAAACTGCCCTGGCGCAGAATTTAAAAAATGCCGCGCACGCGGCCCTGCTGCTTCTGCCGGAAAAATTCTCAGAAATAGATTTTTATCGAACGATTGCGGGCCTGTCGTACCAAGGGGACTTCCGGATGATTTTTGGTGAAGACAAATCGAAGATTGCAAAGATTGTCATGCCGCAACTATCAAGTTTTCAGGAATTATATGAACCAGTTCTTAAATTGTTTGACCACTGCCTCGACATGCCGAGAGCTGATGGTACTGCGATTTGTCATCAAGATGACAGTCCCGCTGGGCGCATTCATCATCTCTATCAACTGCCGAGAACTCCGCAGAAAAAATTGGCCCGGTTTTGGTCCAAGGGTCGCCGTACTCAGGACATGGAGGATTGTCTGAGGGCAATTGCTCATGATCTTGATTGCAGTGAAATAGTGCAGATTATACTGAGCGACATTGTCTGGCGGTCAAGTGTTTCGCAGAGTGTCAAAGGTATCGCTACTGCGGGAGTAATTAAGTCGGTAAAATACAGCGGTAATAAAATAATTAAAATGATAAATTCTTATCAATCAAAACCGAAACTCAAAGATTTGATAAAATTTAAACAGTTACAAGAAAGTACAAATAATTTTGTTAATTTAAATGATAAATTGGTAAAAAAAAATGTCGATTTAAAGTTAAATCAAGAGTTAAAAATTGATGATGAAAAAATTGTATTAATTAATGAAGATAAGAAATTATTGAGTCAAGAAGAAAAATCATTGAGTCAAGAAAAAAAATTAAAGGATCAAGAATTGAAATTAAAAGAGCAAGAAAAAAAATTACATGATCAAGAATTAAAATTACGAGATCAAGAAAAAAAATTAATGAAACAAGAAAATATTTCAATGGATTTAAAAATAATTAATGAAGAATCAAAATTTAAAAAAAATAATTAATGAATAAAAAATAGTTTAATTAAATAATAAATAAAATTAATTAATAGCTGTAGTTAAAAAAAAAACTCTATGAAATAAAAGTATTATTTAAAAAATAATAATAGAAAATTTTTGTTATAGTTTTAGAGTATGACGACAATGGATTCAGATTCAGAGAGTCAAGACAGCGACGAAGGTAGACGTTTTCGTTTTGAAGCGACACGTAAAGACGCAATAGTTAATCAATTGCACTCTCACCGTCGGAACCCGTCGCCATTTAGGCCGAATCGTCGTCCAGGATCGCGAGACAGGTCGCGGCACGACCGGTCAAGGAGCCACGAGCGTCGCAAGGAGTCACGAGGGGACCGGCACAGCGATCGGCATGGAAGCGGTCGCGGAAGAAGCAGAAGCAGTTCCAAGGATCCAGCGCGCGGAAGTAAAAATTCAAAGGAAGAGTCACGCGGGCGCAAAGACAAAGACGACAGGCATCGCGAGCACAAGAGCGTCCATGGTAAAGAGTCCTACGACCGCCGGGACTCGAGGTCAAGAGACTCCAGATCCAGAGACCCGAGAGACTTGAAACGAGACCGCCGTAGGTCGAGAGATTCTTATGATCGTCGCAGCGACAAGCGCGAGCGTGGCCGCAGGTACTCCAGGGAACGCGACAGACATAAAAAGTCTCAGGACAATGACAGAGTCCCGGATGCTGGTAATAATGGTGATAAAACTTCGACAAATGATAATGATAATGATAATGATAATGATGATAGAATTTCAATACTATCAGACAACCAAGACTGTAAAGATTTAAATTTAAGTGATTTTGATATCGTGTCTGATACTGAAGGCAACTCACACTCTGGTTCATCATTGAGGGATCGAAACTGGAGAGCCGGTTCTATAGATCCGAAAAAATCACGATCAAGATCACGATGTACGTCTAGATCCAGATCCAGGACTAGATTGAGGACTAGGTCGAGGTCTAAGTCTAGGCCCCGGTCCCGGTCCAAGTCGAAATCGAAGTCAAAGTCAATCTCGAGAACGAGATCCAAACCCAAAACGTCGCCAGTTATTGTCATTGATGAAATCATAATTGACGACGAGGACGAGGATCAAGACGAAGAGGATGATGATGATGACCTAGGACAATTTAACACAGATACCTTCTCAGACGTACTGCTGGGCAATGCATCAACATCAGCTCCATCAATTTGTAGTATTAGTGATAATGATAAATTAAAAATATGTACAGATTTAATAGATAACTTAAGTGATGATGACGATAATAAGAACTACAGCAATCTTACTATTGATGATGACGAAGAAGATTCTGTCAAAATATTAAGCGGCGACGACTGTTACGGGCCTACTTTGCCACCAAAGAGTACGGCCAAGTCTGAAGTAAAAGACAAAAACTCGGAGCAGAAGATTATCGGTCCCTGTCTGCCGGACAATTTGCGAAAACTTGATGGAGATGACAAAGAAACATTCGGACCGAGTTTGCCGCCTTCGCTCCAGAGACTCGACGAGGGCAGAGCGAAGCGGACGATCGGGCCCTCGCTGCCCAGGCATCTAATGGAACACCTTGATGACGAGGACGATTTCTTGATGGACGTTGACGTTGATGGGGAAGTTGATGATATTGATGAGGAAGAGGGGATGCTGGGACCTCTGCCTGCGGACCATCCGGCCATCAGCAGCGACAGAATTCAGCGGCAGTTGGAGTACAGGGCGAGATTAATTAAAGAAGAACTTGCTGAGATTGTAAGTATTTGTTTTTTTTTTTTTTTTTTTTTTTTTTTATTTTTTAGAGGGACAAAATTATTTTATTTTTAAACGGCTAAGTCACTTTTTTTTTTAAAGAAAATTTTTGGATCGGAGTAAAAAATATTTTGATGGCGGGAAATTTTTTTTTATTAATAAATTTTTGTGATTTTGAAAATTTAATAGATTAAACAAAATTATTTTTGTTTTTGTATTAGATAATAACAAATGAAGATTTAACGTGAATGGAGAGTCAAAATTTCAGCGAGTTCTGCTCCGAGGACAATAACTCTTCTCTTCATGCTTATTTATAAAATAAAATAATTTATAATTAAATTAAATATTATTTAATTATTAATAAACTATCTCAGAAAAATAAAAGCCGTAGATTTTTATCCCTCGAAAAAATAATTTTTTTTATTTGGCTGGTAATAATTATTAAATAAATTGATTGGTTAATTAGGATTATCGTGAAGAAAAAAAACGTGAAGAATGGATGACCGAATTGCCAGCAGTGAGAGCTGCTAATCTAGGACTGGGTCCGAGAAAATTTCGTGCTAAAGAGGGACCTGATTTTTCAGATAGATCTAGTTGGACTGACACTCCTGCTGATCGTGAACGAAAACAAAAAGAGCTCAAGGTAAATTATTTTCAAATATTTTATTAATAATTTAATTATCAAAATAATTAAATCAATTTTTTTTTTATTTAAATTACCGATTTCAATGAAAATAAATGTGATTTGTCATTTGAAATTTTTGAATTTAGATGGGAAAAAGACCCGCCGAAACCATAGATGAGAGTCCGAAGGAAAAATCAAGTAAGAGGCGTGAAAAATCACTACTCGAAATGCATCAAAAGAAAATGAATAAAAAGAGACGGGTAATTATTCACAATTATTATTATTATTGATATTAATTATTAGATGTCTAATTAATTTATTTATTTACAGAAAGAAGAAAAAGATGCGAAAAAAAATAAAACCACAGTCCGTAGACCATTTGATCGCGACATCGACATGCAAGTTAACCGTTTTGACGACGCACGAAAAAAAAGTATTTTAATGAAAGCTCAGACACTCGACGACAGATTTTCGCGCGGCAAAATTTAAATTTTATTTTTAATTTACTTTATTTTTAACTTTTTAATTTAATACATTAATATAAAATAAAAAAAAAAAAAAGTTAAAAGTGGACACGAGTGAAAGATAAAACAAGTGGACGGTACGTGAATTTGGTGCCTTGTTATATTTTTTATTTTTCGGTGACTGCGTCGGTCTTATCAATGAAAAATAATCATTAATTTATCGATATTTAATTTAGTCAAATTAATTGCCCGATTCCATTATCAAAATTTATAAAAAAAAATCGTGCTGTAATTTTGAAAATTTTTGTAATTTCATTAATTAACTAGTTAATCAATTTCCCAGTTTAATTTCTGTACAATGAATTTTTATGTAAATAATTGCATAATTGGTTACTGATTATTATAAACAGTAAAGGCAAAACATTAATCAATTAGTCATTAATTAATAATTATTATTATTATCATTGTCATTATCATTATCATTATTTTTTTTTTAACTCGATGTATAGATGTAATTATAATTGTTTTATTTTTTGTTTTAATTATGTTGAATAAATAATTTCTTTTCTTTCAATTAAATGAAATATTTTGTAAATGTATATGTTACATCTATCAATCAGTAATATTACGTATGCTGAATAATTTTTGTTATTTATTATCTTTTTTTATAACGATCGTTTATAAAAGCTTATGAATTTTAATGACAAATGTATCATGCTTATCAATTTATGAAAATAATTTGTAATAGAGAGAAAAGTGACTTATAAATAAATGGAATAAAAAAATATATATATTGGTTTTCTATGGATTCTATTAAAATTCTTAGAAATTATATAGAAATTTTTTAATTAAAAATTTTCTTTTTGATATAAGATTTATCCTCAGTAACTAAAAAATGAGTGTAAATGTAACTGACAAGTGGAAATTTTGAAAACTTGATAATAAATAAATAAAATTTAAGTATAATAAAAATTTAAAAATGCTTATTTAGATAAATGAAAAATTTTTCTATGCATTTTTAAAAATTTTACTATTTTAACTAATTAAATTAATTATTTAAAATTTGTAAAGTGTCCCATGTCTCAACATCCACACTCAACTAAGAAAGTCAGTTTGTTATTGGGATCTGGCTGATTGATTATCTGATCGGGAATTTTGATATTTTGGGTATGATCATCAATACATTAGCGTCATCGTGATCTGTGTAATAGACATCCGCTCTTTATGGGTACATTCGGACATCGCTCTAGACGATAGCTAGAGCTAATGCACCCAAAGTAATTAATTTATTAATTATTATTATTACTCGCGTGGTAAATTTAAATATTTTAAAATTGGAGAAAAATTAAAAATTGTAAGTCAAAATAAAATGGCGGCAGAATATGAGAAAAATATTTAAAATACGAAAAAAAAAAAAAAAAAAAAAAAAAAAAAAACACTTGAGTGTTTGAACAAACCTTGGCGGGGAAATAATATGCAGAAGGGTGTCCTAATACACTTGGAGATTTGATTTAAATTGCTCCAAGTGTATTGCAGCTAAAAAACGTCACTTGACTGCTATTTCCCCACCAGACGATGCCAGATGAGTTTGCTCAGGAACTTGGAAGGTATCAGCATCATCCATCAGCAACACTACACTACCACTGAACACTCAACACTTTACACTAGCACTGAACACTCAACACTTTATACTAACACTGGACAACTACACCAAAGATACTTTTCACAATTTAAATTAATAAAATATAAATTTTACAATCACTGCACAATTTTACACGACTTAACTACACTACTGTGTTTCAATTCAAACGTAAAGAACAAAGAAGGATCTGGACTACTACCGCCTTTGACGATGATACTGACTGCCGCTATTGGACCGCCAGTTGGTACCAACCAATCAATTTTGCGACTCATTCTCCCTCCCCCACTTTAGCGAAAATTTGAATGTTGAGTACAGCAACGCGCAGTAGCGCCACCTTGGCGCGAAATTTAAAAATTGAAATGCAATTTAAACCAAAAATTTTTTTATCAGCTGTCAGTAATTTTTACCAATTGATAAAATACACAGCATATACTTGGTGGATTATATATATTTATATACATTTATAACCTTTTCTTCCACTAATCATCAATAAAAAAAATCAGTCTTCAAATTTTAGATTTAAACTAATTAATCATGATAATTATACGCCAGGATATTTTAATTTGAGTTCTATTATTTGAATACTTCAATTAATTAATAATTTTAATTACAATAATAATATTCAAAAAAACGGAGTTAATTATTAGTTTTAATTATAAAAATAATAATTACAATGGACGTGCGAGGTATCGAAGTAACAAATCAGCTGCGGGTGAGTTTTATTATTTTTTTTTATGATCTAGTAGAGTAATAAATTATAAATTCATAGATAATTAGTTTAGAAAGAGTTTAATCAACAGCATAACCTATTTTCAGAGCGCGATAAGAGCAAAACTTTTAGAACTGGGAGTCCGGTATGACGAAGAACTGCCTGATTACATTTTGGTGATGGTAGTAAACAAGAAAAGCCGACAGCAGATGCATGAAGACTTGAATTTATTTTTGGAAGACAGCACAACACCATTTGTCGACTGGTTGCACGACCAAGTGCTGAAAAAATTGCAGAAAGTTACTGTGGCGAAGCAGAAAAAAGCTCAGAGGGAGTTCGTCCCGACAGTTGTCGTCAAGCAGGAAGAGGAAAAACGCAAGAAGAAAATTGGCGATGATCTGAAAGTTAAGGATGAACCTGATAATGATTCAAAACTCTCAGCTGTAAGTTCAAGTCCCGCAAAAAGACCGAGTCTCAGTTTGAGTCCGGCTCCAAAAGCGGGAGTCAGTTCAAATCCGGCAGCTAAATCGGTACCAAGTTTGAGTCCTACTTCAAAGGCGGGAGTCAGTTTGAGCCCAAGGTCTAGAGTAAGTCCAAGTTTAAGTCCAAGGCCCAGATCTCGAGTCACTTCAGAACTGGAGCTCAGTCCAGAGCTTGAACCCACTCGAGAATCAGGACCCAGTCCAGGTAATTCAGTAAAATCTAAAACTGATGCAGTTCCTGACAAGTTTACAGAAGCTCCTGATAAAGTTAATCAAGTAATCAAAGATAAAGTTTGTGAAAGTACTAAAAGAAGTGTCGAGGATGATTTTGACAGACCAGATAAGCGTTTGAAGACCACTGATGTCAAGGAACTCGAATCCAATGAAGCTGATGGCAAAAAATTAAAGTCCTGCGTAAATAAACCCCGGATTACTTCTGTTGTTTCCGTGAAAACGAGACTAGGGTGCGCGAGAAATAAATTTGAAGTCCACCGGAATGAAAGGGAGAGGATCGAAGCCGGGCGCAACGACAGGGATAGGAGCGAAGCTGATCGCAGGCAAACTGATAGACTGGACAAGAGAGTCGACAGGAGACTATACGAGCCCAGACGGGACTCGCGTCGCACTGACGACAAGCGAGTGAAAGATGAAAAGAGTCGGCCAACTTCCGCAGTTGCTGATGCCGCTGATTACCGCAGGACTGCGGACAAGAAGCCGAGCAAAGACGACAGGAGAACCGATAGAGTTGAGAGGAATGTCAAAGACAGACTGGGACAGATTAAAGCTGGAGGTAAATTCAAAGATAAAGTCGAGGAAGTGAGAAATGTCAGGAGCAGATTGGGACCGGTCAAGAGTAAATTTATAGCCCTGGGAAGGCTGGGAGTTAAAAATCGGGTGCCAGATACTTTCGGTGAAGGCAAAATTGATGGAGAGGAAGAAGAGGAAGATGAAGAGGAAGAGCAAGTGGTAGGACCCGTCAAGTCGAGGATCATTGCCGTCAATAACCCGGATAAAACCGAGCGCAAGACGGATCAGCTCGAGGGGATCGCCAGGAAGTTGGCCAAAGAAACTGTTGAAGAGGAAGACGAAGACGAAGAGGAAGAGGGAGGTAGAGATAAAGATAAAGCTATCGCGAGCAAAGTTATCGTGACTCCCCGGCCGCTGAAACCTCTTCAGCCGGCCCAGAAAAGGGCCACGCAGTCGCTGCTACTGAGGGCTGTCGCAGAGGCAAATCAGTCTGTCGTTAAACAAAAAAATCCGGAGCCTGCTTTACTGGTGAGTAGACGCAGGTGTATGTTTTGATGATGTTTGTTATTTAAATGATGTTTGTTGTTATTTTGTTGATGTTTGCTGAGTGATTTTTAAACGACTAAGGCCAATTTAGTTTTTTTTTTCTATTTAATTGCCAGGAAGCTGCATGCGATGCATTTTTTATGGAACTTTTTGATGTTTTGATTTAAAAATCATTAGACTAAGTTCTGAAAAGTTAAATATATGAAATATATCTATATATATTTATAGCGAGTGATATTTATGAGTAATTGAGCTAGATGACTGAGTAATTAATTTTTTTTTTATTATAAAAATTATTTTGGACTTTGTCGTTTAGAAAAAAAATCTAAATATATAAATTATAAAATTTGTTAAAAAGATTTTCTTTAAAAAATAAATTTTAATTGTAATATATATGGAAGATAATAAATAATGGATGATTAATTTAGTTTGAATTGTCTATGGTCACTTATCCTTGTTAATTTACGTTATTAAGTTAATGGATTTTATAATTTATGTATTTTTTTATTTTTAATTATCGCAGGTATGTGGGCAATAAAAAAAAAATTTGTCATTTATTTTGTTGATTAAATGAACCGCATTTATGAGGATTGTCATGGCGACAATTAAAAAGTTAATGGAAATTTTAAATAGACGCAGTAAAAAATAAAAAAAAAAATTTGGCCACATGCCCGGGATAATTTTAAGTGATGGATAATGAGGACATAATTTCTAATGTGATTTAATATTTGGTAGGATAAAAAGCCAGTATTGAAACGTTTGCAACCGATGAATATGAGAGCAAGCGGTAAAAATTTTTCGGTTCATTTGAATGCAACGAAAAGATTAGTAATGGAAAAAATTCAAGTTGAATTAACTACTTCAGATACTAATCAAATAGAACCTGAACCATGTAAGTATATATTTTTTTTGAAATATATAAACTGTAAAAAATCGGGAGTGATTGCGTCTTCATTTAAATTCGAATTCACTCCGAACCGAAGCTTCGATGCTGAAATAAACTCTCATTAGAACTCCGAATTTAATCTGCATTCACTCCGCAATATTTTCACTGCATGGGGCGTTTGCTGCCAGATGAGATAACTTTGGAATTTTTTTTTGTATTTATCTGATAATTTACTATTTTTTTCCACCCACCGGAATAAATTTTTTTATCGAGACATTTTTTAAAAGTTTGTAACTGCAATAAAAAAAAGTAATTAAATTTTTTTTTAATACTGAATTTTTTACATGATTTCTAAAAAAATATACAAAAATTTTATGACACTTTCTTTATTTTTATTTTAAAAAAATTTTTCTCAAATATTTCAAAATTTTTGTGTGTCAATTAATTATTTACAAGTAACATGAAAATCAATCAATAGCAATCATAACTTTTAAGGAACATATATGTACATATATATTTATTTATTTTTATAATTACAGACGTACCTAGAGCTGTTACTGATGAACAAATGGGTGTCGTAATGTCATTATTTAAACGCGGTAATGACAATCAAAAATTTCTAGTCACACTTAATGGTTATAATAATAATATTAATAAAGAACAAAATTATTCAGACGACGATGGTTTAGAAATGGAGGTAATTTATTATTTTACGATTATTATTTACATAATTAATTAATTAATTGACTGATTAATTAATTTTTCAGGTGAACGAAGATGACCAACTAGTACTGAGTACTAATCAGGGTGAATCAATTATAAATAGTGAAATGTCATTCGACCAGGATGAAACAGATGACAATATCGACAACATCGACAGTAATTTAGACAGTTTGGAGCTCGAAAATTTAAACACCACAGAAGTTACTGAAGACCTTGAGGATGTTGAGAATGAGAATCAGGAGAAGAGTGACACTGGTGAAAATAATGAGAATCAGTGTACTGATAATATTAACAATTTAGTAAACGACCAAGTGACGCCGCGTAAACGCAGAAAACTCAGTCCGATTGTTTACACGCGGTCGCCATCGCCGTCACCGGAGAAAACGAAGAGTGTGATGTCGACAGTCATATGTGTGGGGAAAAAATCTCCGATCGGGACGTCGGCGGTTTTGGTTGAGAAGTCGCGGGACAAATGCCGCTATTGGCCGAATTGTACTCTAGGAAATAAGTGTGCGTTTACACATCCGCCAGTTCCTTGCAGGTAATTTTTATACTTTTTTTTAAAAAAAGTCAACGCACTAATTGGAAAAAGACAACGTCATTACAATTTTGTCAACACAAATTTGAAAAAAAAAAAAAATTTCTTACAGTTTTTATTAATTAGAAGTTTAACGAAATTTGTCAAATAAATTTTAATAAAATCTTTATGACAATAATTCGAAATTTCAAATTTTTTGAGCTATAATTTAGTTAGCAAATTTTGTTCAAATCCTAGTTATTAAAAACTGACTAATATTTTTTAAAATTCATATTTCGGTGAAATTTTAATTACGGGTTTGGTTTTAAAATTTTTTTGCCGAGTCTTGTCATATTTTTATAGTTAATTGTTTATATATTTTTTTACAATGATTAAGTATAAGAAAATAAATAAATGAAGGAAAATTGTTAGCTCTTAATTAATAAATTTCAAACTTTTTTGTTCACAGCGCATTTCCCGCATGCAAATTTGGTGATAAATGTGCATACAAACATCCCAAATGTAAGTTCGGGTTATCTTGTACTAAGTTAGGATGCGTATTCTCGCATCCATCACAGCAATGCAAGTACCATCCATTCTGTACGAAACCCGGTTGTATGTATTTGCATCCACAAGCAGTACCCTCACCTGTTGTTGCTGCAGCAGCAACAGCGGCAGTTCCTCCTTTGGAATCTGTTCGCGCTAAATTTACGTGGCGTAGACGTGATTAATGAGGCGATTAAGTTTCTTCACATAAATAAACCTATATATAATATTTTTATCGTATCGCGTTGTTAGAGGACTAAATTTTAATTATAATTATTATAATTATGATAACAATTAAATGATAACATTTATTATTATTATAATAATTAATAATATAAGCTTATATAATTAATTTCGAATGATTAATTCATTGGAGATTTGTTTTTCTTTAATAAAACTAAAATGTGTACAAATTTATTTTATTGATTTTAAATAATTTGCTCCATCTAATTTTTATTTATTTTCATTATCATTAAAAAAAACAAAAATAAAATGAGATATCAAATAGATAAAATTGACTTTTTTTTTATGGATAATGAAAAAATTTTATTGTTAATTTTTTTTTTTACTATTTTCTGACAACAAAACCCAACATTGTTGAGACCACAGCAAACATTCGATTGAATACTGAGTATTGGTATTGACGAAGCTATTCATTGAATTCAATATTATTCAGTAAATTTTGATAAAAAACTTTTACGGTAAACTATATATATGTATACATATATATACATTTTATTTTGATAAATAAATTCAAAGAATTGTTGGTTTTTGAATAGTGAGAATATTTGATTACTTATAGATTTAATTTAAAATTAAATTTAAATTTAAATTCAAATATATATATATATATATATATATATATATATATATATATATATGTGCTCTAATAATTATTGAGGACAAAAAGAATAGAGTTCCAAATTTTGGTTAAAAAAATTATTTTTAAATTTCGCGGTTATTTTTTATTTCAAATTAATCAAGATGGCGTTAAAAATTCATGAGTGTGAAGTAGTAGACATGAGACATTAAATTACAAATAAATTAATTAATCAATTAAAAAGATACAAATAAAAAAAATAGCACATATTAATTCTTTAATTTTAGCGCGCATTTTTTAAATTTTATTCGACTTACGTTTCACTCACGTATTATGAAATTAAAAAACTTCACAGTTGTAAGCTACGTTCACACTCATTAAAAATTTAAATTTTTAATTTAAAAAAAAGTAACTGCGGCGCCACCTGTTAGTTTTTGTAACTCATGAGTTGTAACCGTTGTAAAGAAGACGCCGGGACTATTTTTTACGAGCGATAAATTTATAATTAGTGATAAATAATGTGTTATAATTAAAAATGTGCGGTGAATTAAGTGAAGCTTAGTGTGTTACGAAAGTTTTTAAAGTTTTAAGCCCAAGCGGAAGTCATTCGAGTTTAAGTTTACGAGACAAGTCTGAGGGAAGCGACCGTAAGTTAAAACTTGCTCTACATTCTATAGCTTCATTTTTTAATGCTTTTATTTTAAATTTACGGATTTCGGGTTGTATGGATGTTGTGTTTTTAAATTAAATGGACTTATGAGGTGAAGAAATTTATTAGTTTTTTAAATCCGCGGCTAAAACGATACCGGCTTTAATACAACGGAAATTGGTTGAATTACTGAAAGCCACGATTGCAAAACCGCGAGCTCTAGTATTTAAATTTATTGAGGCTTTGGTTTTAGAAGCAAAAACAAATGAATTAAAAAAAAAAAAAACTAAAAATATGCACATGTAGATAATTAATAAAACTATAGGTGCAATTTTTTCAAATATTTTTTTTTTATAATTCACCGTTTTAAAAAAAATTCAAAAATTATTAGACGTCAAAAAACTAAAAATTCAAAATTTTTATTTCAAAAGAAATTTTGAGGCCTGATAAAAAAATTAAAAAAATTTTCGTAAATTTGACAGCTTTCAGGAACACATTTGATAGTAAAACTGTCAGATGATTTGACAAATTCTCTGAAACTCGAAAAAAAAAGTTAATAGAAAGAAAAAAATGAGTAACATTTTCATAATTTAAACTTTTTATTGTTATATTTCCATAAACATAAAGATTTGTGGCAAAATAATCCACTGAATTGCTCCGCGAAAAAAAATATGACCGGAGCGAAGCATCGAAAACAAAACCATTAGCACACACCAAACAATTTCACTCGTTATCGATCATAACAAATATATTTTATTTTTCTCATTTACATTACAAAGAAAAAAAATTTTCCCAATGGATCTCATTATTTTTAATGACCGTGACGCACTTTCATTAACATCTAGACTTACAAAAAATCGCTTGTTTGTCCGCCAAAATAAATTAACAAAAAGTATGATCGAGCCGACCCTCCCAGCCCTTGTCTACCAATAATATTTTTTTTATATAAAAAATTTATAATTAAATACTGTCCAGTCAACATATCTTAGACAAATAAACAATAGTCATATTTTTATACACATACATATACATTTTCATATACTAGGATAATAAATTATCCCATTAACAAAGTTAACAAACAAATAAGCTCAATTATGGAGTAGATTTTTTTTTAATTTTATTGTTCATGGGTCATTTTATTAACGACACTTATATTAATTGAAAAGGTTTTCAATGTCTTAATATATATGCATATATATATACGAAGGGTGTACGAATAGTATCCGTATTAAATCAAAATTTGAATTATTTATCAATTTTCAAATCAATCGTAAATTTTTGAATTATTTGATTTGAATTCAAATTTCTAATATTAAATTTTCAATTCACATGTGATAAATTATAAAATTTTTTTGAAAAAACAATTTGAATTTTTTTAATTATTTAAAAATTTATGATCAATTTCGAATTTTTTGAGTAATTCGTATTTTTAAATTTTTAATAAATTATAAAAAATTTTTTTGCAAATAATTCGAAGTTTGAAAATGATTCGAACGCTTTCAAATAATTTGAAAATTTACGAATATTTGATGTAATTACGAATTATTCGCACACCTAATATATATATATATATATATATATATATATATATATATATATATATATACATATGAATTTTATTTTTTAAAATTTAACACTTATGGTCACACTCATCATCATCAATAAAAGTATCACGTGTTAGAGAATTAAATGTTGTCCGATTAACCATCGTAACACAAGAACTTCCGGAGGCTGGTGTCACTGCTGGAATAGTTGATGGTGTTAGTAGTGGTGTACCTTGAAGACTTATTGCTAGAGGTAATGCACTAGGTGTACACATACCCAGTGCACCGCGTCCTTCGGTAACTGAACGCCACCGTGGCAGTCGTGCTGATCTATAGAAAAATAATTTAAACAAACAATTAAATAAATAAATCAATTAGTGATTGAAAGGGGGACTAGTTTTTTATTATTTATTGGGGAAGAGGAAGAAATAGTGGTCGTTGATTTGTATTGATTACCTGGAGCATTTACACATGAGCAGGCGTATGAACGCGGCGCGAAACGTTTGATTGAAGACCGTGTAAATAACGGGGTTGATTGTGGAGGAGACGTAGCCGAGCCAGAGGCAGATGTCCACCACGTGGTTGGGCACCGCGCAATCAGGACACGCAGCGAAGAGAATGTTGAGGAGGAAAAAAGGCGACCAGCAGAAAACGAATGTGAAGAACACTAATCCCAGAACTTTGCTGGCTTTTTGCTCCGTCGCGACCGCATTTGCCGCCAATGATCGTCGCTTTGATCTTCCTTGTAAGAACCTGAAAAGTTTTTTTTATCACTTGTTGAAAAGTTCTATTGAATTTCCACCCTAGTGGAAATGGAGTGTCTTCCAATTAGAAAATTTACTTTAAAAAATACCATTTATTTTTTATAGAATTTTTTTTTCCAATTTAAATTTTATTAAAATTACTTGTTGGGTATCAAATTAAAGCTTACAATCCATAGATTCTTATAATAATTTTTCTGTCGTCTATTTAATAATTTTTCATTACAAAATTTCAAATGAAATTTACAATCTTAGAAATTTGAGGCTCAAAAAATTTCCTGATGCGTTGAGATTTTTAACAAAAATTATTTAATTTAATTTAAAAATTTATACGAACACTTAAATATATCAACTTTTACTTCAAAATTTTTTTAAGTCTTGAACAAAAACTTTTTAGTGATTTAAAAATTTTCTCAACTTTTCCAATAAAAAAGAAAAAAAAAATTGAAATTTAATTGAACATTCAGCAAATCTATAGTAATTAAAATAATCAGACATTCGTAAGTTTCATTTAAAGCTGCTGAATGTAATTTGTTTTAAAACTTTCACGAGCTATCGGATTACTGTATAACAAAAAAAAAAAAAAAAAAATGAGCAAACTGTTTGAGTAATGTATTGTACCAGTCATCGACCTATTACATAAATTTCCAGTCTTCTCATGAAATTATGAAAAAATGATTACTTATTACTAATTACTTAGTACCAGAGATAATCAGCGTTAAAAAATGTCTTGTTTTTTTTTTTAACCGGAAACTCAATAAAAATTTATTAATCTTACAAGTAATTAAAAAAGTTTTGGTCTCAGTAAAAATGAAATTACGCGAAACTGAACATCTAGTATTTGTTCGTATTATCAACACCCCCTTAAGTTTAAAAACTTGGGAGTTCCGTAATCCGGAGTAGAGAGATTCTAGAGTAGTTGAGTTTAGTTTGTAGCAGTGCAGACTGCCGAGAGTAATGTCGAGTATGGATTTAAGACGACTATAACTTGTGTTGATATATAAAGGATAAACTCGAATTAACATGACACAAGAATGTTCTCTCTCGAGTCCAGTACTGCTGAGCTGAGCTGAACTGAACTGAACTAAACTGAGTAGATCGGTGCAGTGTAGATGAGCATCTTCGTATTAGAGTTAAGTTGCTTGAGTAGCGTTATTTCGTCGAGATCGATTTCGGAATTCAAGCAACTTGGGACTTTCATGACCAATGTGCTCTCGACTGATTAAAGTATATTCTACATATATTCTCATTTATGATCTCTGTCTATTCTCATTTGTTATCATGGTCTGACTCTCTATCTACGTGATCTTTACAAATGTATGTATATGTATGTATGATAAAGCATTTTCCTAAATGATCAATAGTCAGTGGACTAATTAATGAACTGTTGAATAGGATCAATTATCTTGTTAGTTTCGATTGATACATATCACTTGCTATCAGTTATTCTTACAGGAAAAAATATATAAGCGGGGAAATTGTATATATATGGCTTATATCTTTAGTAGTTGTATGCATGCTATTTTGATGGCATATATTTCTGGATATATATTTTACGTTATGGGAATTTCTCACTCACTTGTAATTTTGTTTATTTAGTTAAAATTGAATTGAAATTTTTAAATCGGGATTTAATTATCAATTGAAAAAATAAAAAAAATTAACCACTAGTCAAATTTTAAATTTCGCGGGATTTTGATTTCATAATAAAAATTTAAAAATTAAACTAAAGTAACTCTCACAGAAAAAAAAAACAATTTTCCTCAATTTTACCATAAATTTGTAATTCGCTACAAAAAAATTTTCCCGGGTACGACGGTGTCTTTAAACCTCAATTATTTTTTTCTGATTTTTCAGCATCAGATGCAAATTTTTTTTATCTATTTCGAGTCAATTCATCATGACTTTGCTACAAAAAAATTTGTTGAAGGGATCCATGTCTTCTTTATATGAAACGGTAATTTTTCGTGTTTTATATTTTCCGTAATATTTTAAAATAAAATTTAAAAGCTCTGATGGTGATAAAGAACTAACTTTTACTTAATTAATTACTAAATTTTTTCATACCTGAGATTAAGATTTGTCGGCGCAACATTGAGATGAAGTTTGAGGGAACGTAACCGGAAATTCCTCGTTTCCTTCGCAATATTTTCGGGCGTTTGTGTAGCCTGATCGGTTTTGCTGTTGCATCTGCGTACTTGTAGACTATTAGACCCCTCATCTGTTTCCTCCGTAACTCCATTAAGCTCGCAGCTTGACGGTGACACGTCTATTCGTGTGCTCGTACTCCGGCTATCAACATAATCCACAAAAAATTTCCCATTTGCCATTAACCGACACTTAACACTAAACATTAACCATTCGAACAAATTACCCCAAGTAAATAAAATTTTTTAACCATAAAATTACATGCCCATCAACTTATCCAAACTTTTTCTCATACTTTTTACATTTGCATTTTATTTCCGGTTGAAAAAAATGAAACGAAAATGTCAGCCACAAGTTTGCGGTAACATAATATGTCTCACTCTCAAAACCACTTTCCCAACTAACAAACTCTGCTTACGAACTTAATCCATATGACATGTCTACTCCAAAGTAGTGAGAAAAACTTTTTCTTATTTAAATAACTCGTCAAAAAAAAAAAAAAACATACATCTACACATATATATAAGTAAAAAAAATCCAATCATCCTCAATAAATGAAAAAAAAAATTTCTATCCCCGTAAATCGGCGGAATACTTCACGAAAAATGATAAAGTGATAATTTATATTTAAATATTTAAAAAAAAGTTATTTCATACATCATTAATAGTTTGAAAACTGGGTAATGGAAACGTCAAAAACGGAAATAGATCTATTAACAAATGAGTGATGGTGAAATTTGTTAACTCACCCGATCAACCGAACGATCGAATGCGAATTTAACTCCGAAGACTGTCTCGAGCTTAATGATTTATGTGATATTTTAGCAACGTCATGTAAATACCAACGGTGAAAATGGATTTTCTTTGTCTTTATTCATGTATTTGTGTAGATTGACATTTAAATGAATAATAAACATATAAATAAATGACTGAAGAGATTTGTTGGAAGCTTACCTACTGACAGAGGCACTGCCGCCAGACAATCGCCACAATTGTCTGGATGATAGTGCGCTGGAGGTTGGCCTGGAATGGGTATGATGCGATTTCGCAGAGGAATACCTCCCGCCTAGCCGTCTAAAATGGTCACCCTCTGACTGTTCGTCTATGAATCGGGCTTTCTTACGAAGTAATTGGACTGTTAGGACGTATGTGCTTACCATTACTATCATTGGTATGTAAAACGCAACCAATGAACCAAATACAAAGAAAGCTCGATTATTTATCACACACACTCCGGGTTTTGGCATTATGTTGGTTGAATTTATTAATCCTGTAACAAAATTTGTTTTATTTTATGATTTTTTTCAAAATTTAGTCTCAGATTTCAAGTCACTGTTGGCTTTGAATTTTTTATTTTTTCGCGCCCTTTTTTAAATTTTTGAATTAAATATTTTTTATGTAATTGAAATTGAAAAAGAAAAATGAATTAAAAATGATTGCGAAATCACGACACTTGCTTGATGAAGTGACCGCAAGCGTTAGCGGTTTCTCTTTGCGACGTTGCCAAAATAAAGTCCGTGATAATCCGGGTTCTAACCGCTGGTGGCTGTCGAATGTAACCCATGGCAACGTCGCAGCCCGAAATGCATTGCGACATATCTCCCGTGAGGTTACTAAAGTCGTTAGCTCGCGTCAGTTGACCGTCAAGGATTAATTTTCTAAATTATTACTTTCTTATCAGTTTTTATAATCTACCATCAGAGCCAGTGAGGCACTTTATCAACATTCATTAGAGTAAAAAGCATTTTCCCTGACAAAAAATATCTGACATCTCGACGATTTTTTTTTTTTACAAACGGACAGGAATTTAAATTACATGAATACCAAAAATATTTATTTTTGGCGCCATTTTATTTGAAAATTCATAAATAATAAATTTCATTACATAAATTCAAAAAATCGAGAGATTTGAGACTAAATTTAAGTACCAATACAGTTCCCGCGCAAATGAATTCAAAATTGAATTTTCAAAAAAAAAAACATTTAGAATAAAATTTTGTAAAATAAATTTCCTGGCGCTTTGAATAACTTGAAAATAATTTACATTTCAAACCAAAACTTAATGAAATTTTTGAGTACCCAAACTTACTTTACTCTCGGCTACACATAATACAATTACCAAGTATGTAAATAAATTATGAAACTCACAGAAAATGATCTGCTTGATTGCTAATTGTATTAAATTTATATACATGGACATATATATATATATATGTACATATGTACAAGCTGGTATCAAAAGTAGTTCTAACAAAAAAAAACAAAATTAATTTGGTCATGGAAGACTTTTATCGTGGTCTATTAATCTCTTTAATGAATGTATGTAAACCGAACTTGATGTTTCAGTATACATATATATCTAAAGCACATATATGTTGGATATTCAGTATTTATTAACAAGCAAACGCAATCAATCGTCGATTTAATTGCTATTTCGATCCAACTTTTTCATGTTACACCGGATGTTTTTATCTACTAAATTATATGCACTGTATCGATACTTTTTTTATCCATTATACAATACACATTATGGACTTCTTTTAATATGAATAATTAAAGTAATGGATATTCGCAATTTAAAAAAAAAAATATGATATTCTTTAATTAAAAAATTTAAAGCCCTGATTTAAATATTATCATGTAGAAATTTTAATTAAAATGTTATTGTATGAATATGAGATTTTACCTAATACTGTTATTGAACTGGATACAAGCATTGATAGAAACCAAACAGCAGCAATTTTAAATGCAACGACACGTTTGGTTGAAATATGACGGGTACGTAGTGGATTTCTTATGCCAAGATATCGACCGAGGGAGATGAAACACATGTGCATTATACTTGCCGAACATGCTAGTACATCGCATGTTACATAAACATTGCACCAAGTTACCCCGAACGGCCAGTATCCTGTAAAAAAAAAAAATAATTAATTTTGTCGTTCAAATTTTTTTTTAAATGGCGGGAATATTTTTTGATTATTCAAAATCGCGGTTTCTTTTATTTTTGACAGTAAAAAATTCAAACATTCATACTCGGTTTTTTTTTGTATTTTAGTTTTTAAAACCAAAAAATTATTTTATAAAAATATTTATTTTAAAAAAAATTTGAAATGCGCCAAAAAATAGAATGGATTCGAAAAAAATTTGATTTAAATTTTTGAATTTTTTATGGTCAAAATTAGAAATTATTCTGAATAATTATTAAATACTTTTTTTTTTCGGCGACAATTAAAATTATGTAATTGAATAAAAAAAAAAATGGTAATTTTTTTTTTCTGGCGAATCGGTTCTGTTAATGCTTTTATGATTGCATTAAAAGACGAGTAGAGGAACTTGTGAATAAGTTAGTGGAGAACGTGAATAAGTCGTAGAGAACAATCCCCTGTGTCTGTACAGAATAATATGACAAAAGCGCGAGATAAAAAACTAGACAATGAAATTAAAGTTTAAAATAAGATATGATAGAGATTTTTAATTTTTTTAAAATTATTTCCGACTATTTTATTCTTTCGCGTAGTTTATTCAATGTGTTATGTTTCTTGCACTTTATATGCCAAGCGTAAAACGCCCGGAAAATTCAGCTTTTGAAAATAATACGGAACATAATATAAATATATCAGACTATTGGCATCATTTCGTGAGATAAATTTATATGAAATTCAATTTCCTGCAATAAAGCTT
Source organism: Microplitis demolitor (assembly GCF_026212275.2). Classification (NCBI taxonomy): domain Eukaryota; kingdom Metazoa; phylum Arthropoda; class Insecta; order Hymenoptera; family Braconidae; genus Microplitis; species Microplitis demolitor. Next base: position 2,050,671 of record NC_068549.1, on the reverse strand, counting down.
CTCAACTGTAATCCAATAATTTTTTTAAGCTAGAAAACTTTTTGCAATTTATTTTATTTTTTATATAAAATTATGACAAATTGTCTTGAAAAATAAAATTTCAAAATATTGCCGTAGCACAGGAAATAATTTTTTTAAAAATAACTATCAAGTGTCTCAATTTAATTACAAAAGTAATTACTTATAATTCCTTTAAAAAAAATTTTTTTTTGTCATTTAGTAGACAAAAAAAATTTCCTCTCATTACAGCCCTCGATTAAAATTTAAAAATTTGAAATGTTCAATATTTTAAGATTTTTAAACCAAAATAAAAATTAATTTGAAATGAAATTTTTCAAAGTTAAAAAATCTACAATACTGAAAATTAAAAATTTTTAATACCAAATTCGAATTATATAAAAAATTTATTTTCAAATTCGCGAGCTGATATTTTTTTTTGAATTCTTATTATATATGTTCAAAAATCTTTTATACAAATTTTTTTCTTTTTGAAAAAATTTAACTCGTCATTCAGAAGTTAAATTTATTTGTTCCCAATATTTATATATATGTGTATTTAATATGAGGTGAAATTCATATTTAGTACATCGTCTTAATTACACAGTTGAACATAAGCCAGTAGATCTTAATCAGATTGTAATTACTAAAACGAGTAAGGACAAGCAAGTTCCAGTGCATAATCCCTTAAGTAATTAAATTCTATCTAGCAAACTAGGGGTATATTAGTTGGCTATAATGTTTCTGAACTATAATCTCCATTTTAATTACTATAAAAATAATAACTTATCACAAACATAAATTATAAATATTTCCGTTCTTGATAACGAAATTGATTTACATGAAACTTTCCACCAAACAATAACTTCTTTTTCTCTTATGACTACCACGTCGTTTTCCCATAGACAAATTAAAGTATTTTCGATCGTGGAATTATATAGTGACAACAACTTGAAGACAATTTACCAAAATACTGTTGTGCTTAATCAAGCGCGCTGATTGAATCATTATTACCTCACCCTCTCCTCTCTAATCACCAATTTAAATGCATCACTTCCGTAGATAATAGTTTCTCTCACTAATTCATCACCGTACATAATAGTTTATACTTGATTTATATTTCACTTAAATAATTTATTCAAATATTTTTTTCAAATTTATCTTCTAATTAATTGCCTGCGTTACATAAAATATTAAAAATTTATTTGTCTATTTAAATTAAATTTTTCTCATTATTCGTCGAATACATAAATTTTGAGGTATTACGCGTGAAATATTGCACTTCTATATATATATATATGAATATATTTAAATTATCGCAATTTTTATTTGAAGTTGAAATCTCATACATTTATTATCAATTATTTAAAATAATTTTACAACTTCCTCGTGTGTAACTTTAAGCAATTAAAAATTAAAAAAAAAAAAAAAAACATAATTTATAATTATGCATATATTATTTTGTCTAGTAGTTTCAATTTATTCATCTGTAATTTATATTCGTAATAGAAAATTCTTCTCGTGTAAAATGTAAGAGTTTTTCCATTTTACTTTTAAATAGAAATAATATTGAAAAATATAAAATGTAGGGAAGTCAGAATGGATTTTCGATTTCAGAACGCGATTTTTTTTTTTTAAGTTCAGTTTTATTTCTGTTTGATGTTCTAAGGACTCGGTCGATTTATAATACAGGACTTTTTAAATGTTAGTTTTGTATTGTAATGTTACTTGTTACTAGTGAAAGAATAAAAAATAAAGGACAAAAAGCTCATATATATACATATACTTATATATGAAGGGGAACTAAGAAAATGCAAATGCTAAAGAAATAATGCATTTTTCAAACTAATGAATAGAATATTCTTTTTTGGTCATAATTAGAGAAAATAAAAAAATTTCCATACACGAGAAGTAAAAAAATCAGAAAAAATGAGGTCACCTCGGAAATATGAAAAGGTTTTCTTTTATATCCTTGAAAGATAAAAAAAACATTTTAATTACAAATATTAATTGCGATACAATAAAAGAGTAAAAGTGTCATTAATTGCGATACAATAAAAGAGTAAAAGTGTCTGAATGAAAACTAAAAAAAAAAAAATGCGAAAATCAATCTCGGGAATCGGGAATTGTTTTGAAAATAATTGTAAAAAATAAATTATAAATTAGGAGTATAGGAACAAAAAAAAACTAGGAATCGAGGATTTTATTTCGTTATCGATTAAAGTTTATCATATTTTTTGAAAAAATGTTAAAATACAAATGACATGAAAGTTTGCCAATAATGTCGACAAAAAATTGAACAGATTTCTGTCTATTTTTCGATTGATGTTTCTGTTGGAATGACTATATATATATATATATATATATATATATATATATATATATATATATATATATATATATATATATATATATATATATATATATATATATATATATATACTGTAGTGTGTAGTCTGTCAAATTGTGATTTCGCAGAATGATAAAAAATGATTTTGATCCGTAATGACAGAATTTATCAAGTTTCGTTTTCCCAATGAGTAGAGCGAAATAATTTGCTTTATACATGTATATATTATTATATATATCATCAGTAGATGAAAAACATTCGTATTGATTTTCAAGTGGTAATTAGTCTCAATTTCAAATTAATTTATTTCGTATTTGCACTTATCAGTTATCAGCACTCCATAAATTACTTTTTTTTTTTTTTCAATTTTTTAATTCAATGTATTTCAGTTGAATTATTTATAATGAGACACTTTTTTAAATTATTCGTCTCATAGAGAGTTAATTCATTGACCCAAGTTGCCATTAATTAAACTTCCATATTTATCCAATAAAAATAACAACTGCGCGACTAATTTACAAAAAATGGCTGTGGTAAAATGGGCCCCTTGAAATTTTTCGTAAATTTAAATTTACAAGTAACTAAATAGTCCCTAATTTTTTTTTTTAATATACGCGAGGTAACAAGCACACCTTGGGGTAATACGGGTCAGTCAAAATTTCATTAAAAAAATTTTAAAATCTAAAACACTTGAATTTTTTCCATTTAACAGCTTCTATTTTGCCTCACATTGAATTTTTTTTATTGCAAGCCCATTTTGCCTCTTACTTCGATTAAGTAAAGCCAAAATGTGTCGTGCCAAAAGTTCGCGAGACTGTGATGTCTTCCATTTTTTTATCGGATTTGTAACGTCCATTATTAAGAAATAAATTTTCCTCCAAGTGAGACATATTCTGAAATATATAGTGACGATAATAAAGGATGGAACTGGTGATTTATTGCCCATGCACCAAGGGGTTAACGATTATAGTACTCGGCCATAAAAAAGTGACGCTCGGAAGCTGATATTCACTGGCGGTATTTATCTCTTCCTTTTTTTTTAACGCGAAGAGTCATCAGCTTCGATGAAGTATATAAATAAATTAAATATATGAGCAGTGCATCGGAATCGTTAGTCTAAAAAATAATGAGTTGGTAAATGAAATAAGACAATGGCCGGTGCATAATCTGGAACGTTATTCCATTACCTGTCTCAATAATTCTCAGGTTAAAATGGAATCACAACAATAGCATTGTTCACTTGGAAACAGGCTCACAAAATATCTCAACAAAAGTATAATCGTAATTTTGGCAGCATATTTGATAATAACAATAACAATCCGTGATTATTTTGGTGATTTACTGCTGCAATAAACTTCAGAACAAGTTACATTAAAGCCAGACATTCTCGAGTAGTCAATTCACTTGAATTTCAATTTTTTATTTATCGACATTAAAGTAATTTGGGAATTATTTTCTCCTTTGAGATTTGATTGAATATTTTTATACTAAATCATACAATAGCGAGGATTGTTTTATTTTATTTTCAGAAACTTTTGTTCTGTTTATACTTTGAAGCGAAGTTTCAACACGGGTCCAACTTGTTCCTCGTTGGGCCGATGGACAGTTAAAGCGAGCTCCGGAAAGTATACTACAGAAAAAAATATATTTATTTTTTTACCCAAGAGTTTCCTCGGTGCTTGACGGTTGGAAATTCAGATTTAAAGTACTCGAAATTGTGAAAACTGACTAAAGCCAGAGAGCGGATATTTTACAACTACACACTCACTATTACACTATTCCCTCGTTTTATACGTATCTATTTGTACGTACAATATCTCTCATTTTATTTTTTTCGTGACTTTTTGCCCTTCAATTAAGTTTGTAGTCCCGCAAGTGTAATGTGGGTTACATCGCGGATAAAAAATCAATCTACTTTTTTTCATCCCCGTAATATTCGCTCAAATGAACCACTTTTTTTTCATCAAATTATTCATGCTCAATCAATCATACTTCTGATACAACTTTTTTTTTCTTTTAATTATGAAAACTAGTGTGCTGATATTTTTTGAAATGCTGACTTTTTTTTTGTGTACTGAAAATTTATTACGAACGAGAATATCTTTATGTAGTTTGAATTTTAATAATTTTCGAGATTCAAATAGTGTATTGCGCACTTAGGGAAGAAAATAGGACATTGAAACCCGGGTAAAATTGACACTTGAGCCAAGAGCTCAGAAAAATAGAAAATTTGAATTTAAGGTCTCAGCCTGGGTAAAAAAAATTTTAATTTCACTTTTTTTACTCAAGAGGATACTAAGTAGGGCAAGTTCGCCATACGTAAGTCAAAAACGGATAAAAAAAAAGTATTTTAATTTACTTTTGGCGAACAACTTAGTATTCATTTAAGTAAAATTTTATTTGATTTTTTTTAACTGACTCAAATTTGTCCAAAAATTATTTTTTTGATCCGGACGATTAGAGAAAAAGTCTTTTGAATTTTTAAATTGTAGAAATATAAACTGTGACATTTTTCACGATTCCATTTAAATTTCATTCCATTGCTTTAATTATTGAGCCCTCGGAGCTGCGTTAAATTTTTCAGAGTAAAATTTAAAAAAGTTTATAAAAGACCGTGAAATTTTTTATTGAGATAGAAAGGATTTAAATATATTAGAGTTACTCGAAGGTTAAACTCGCGACATTCTCGGTAGTATTGTCAATTTCAGGCGAGCCTTCAAACCGAGTAAGTAGGTAAGTAAGTAAGTGAAATCTCAAGTACTCGAGGCTTTGAGAAAATGATAAAAAGCAATTCTAAAGCTCTTAGATGGTATTAAAGGCTTTATATATATGTAGACATACAATATTTAAATTGTATTTATAAATACCCAACACAAAAAACGTAAAAACAAATTTTAAGTGAAAGCCTAAATGAATAAGCCATCAAGTGACTTTTTTTGCACCTCAACCGTGAAAGCGCTTCTATTTTACCAAAAACAGATACTCGATTCGTTAGTCACTGATACTTTTTTTTTATTTTCATTTGAAAAAAAAAATTTTCCGATAAAAAAAAACACAGCTCGATAATTCATAAAATTAAATTTTGTTTTTCTTTTTGTAAAAATTTTTTTTTTATTTAATTATGACGCGCGAGTGGATAAAAAATTTCGACTGATGCTGATTACCGCATACATAAAAGCGAAATTCGAGAGAATAAAAGTTGTAGATCATCAAAAAATATATAGATCTATCGACAATCCCATTGAGGTTTATATTTTATATTTCTTCATGTTACTTTTATCTTATCACTTTGCTATTGCACGGATGACTTCTTTTATCCGCTTTCCGCTGGCGTATTGTGACGTGTTTCAATATAAATTTTATACAGATTTCAATATTTTTATCGGGCAACATGCATCTGTGTGTTTTTATATATATTTATATGACAGCAAATACGATAAATATGAAGGGCTGAGAAAATCAAAACTCTATAAAATGCATTATTTGAATATTTTATTTTTATTGGTGAAAATTTATAGCTCCAATTATTTAAGTTTTTTAAATTTTTTAAAATATCATATCTCTATTGATCTTTACGGGCGATAAATTTGATATTATTGTTATTAGTCTGTTTGCAATGAACATAAAACATTTTTCGGTTCATTCATTTTTGATAACAATTTGATCTTTCAAAATATTTTACGATATTTTCTGAAATTCACCCGGGAATAAAACAATTTCTTCAAAATTTAAAATTTTCAATTTTTCTACAAAAAGATAATTGATAATTTTTATCAGAATTTATTCAAATAATTTTTTTTTACCTCAAATTAAAGTCGGCACCAAATTAAAGTCAATTATAAAATTAACCCATGGAAAAAAAAAATCACAGTGTAATTGAACTGGACAAAACGTTTTAAAATAAAACTATACTATAAATGTATATAACATTTAATTATAAGAAAAAAAAATCAATTTATAAATATTTTAAAAGGCAATAAATTTCGCCATTAATACGAACACACTTGGATTCCTATTTCCAACTCGCATGTTACGACTTTTTTAAATCTTTTTATTGCAAGCTGTCCTTAACATGCGATAAAAATAAAGAATAAAATAACTGGCCTTCAAATGCATGGATAAAAATTTAATACACAGTTAATATCCTTCAATTATTATTATTATTTTTTAGTTTTTTTAATTTTTTTACTTCCGTTGAAGCTTTTAATATTACAGGGATTATTAGTGCTTGCAATTTTTAAAAATGAAGTACACATGTGTTGTATATTATTCGTTGAATAAGTCATTCATATATATATACATATATATATGAATTCAAAGAATTGATCGTGCGTACTCGACTGAATATATTTTCAGCTTGTCATTTTCAATCGCATGAATAAATTGAACGTTAGACATATATATATATATATATATATATGTATGCATGTATGTATATTGAAACTTATCTATTTCCATCATCCATTTATAAGTCAACTAAAGATACAAATATATATGTATATATATGTATATAATTATAGGGTCTGTCGATGATATGATATGATGCATGATAATATCTGGCGGAAAAAATATATTAAGGAATATTTATCGATTGAAAGAGGACAAATATAAAAATAGGTTATTCTGAGTGAATAAATTTTTTTAAGAGCAAATGAATGATTATGCAGAATGAATAGAATGAAAGAAAATATAAAAAGAGTAAAATAGTATTGGAATAAACACGACATTAAAATATATTGAAGAATAAGAGAGAATATAGAGAGCTCCGGGTGTTCTTGTAAAATGAATTCTTGATAGCTTTATGTAGGTACTTTTTTTTTTTTTACATCTATGGGTATGTGCAGGAGAGAACAAAGGGAAATCAGCATCTCGATTGGACTTCTGACATTGTTAGAGGATGCTTTTATCGAAGAATTCATTTAACTACCCCTCGAATTTTCAATATATGTCATTTTATGGATAATACTATTTTCTCTGAGTACAACACAAATGAGACGGTCCTTTGACTTCTTAGAAGTACTTAATACTTTTATTTTTTAAATTCAAATATATTTTTTTTAATTTATTTTATTCTATTACTCTGCTTTAAAATTGAAAAAAAAAAATTTAATACAAAATTTATGCTACAATATACCTAAAATATAAGGAACGGAAACGCATACGTTTGCCAATAAATTACGAAAACGTCACAAAATCACTCATTTCTACATTTCAGAAAATTTCGAATCCACTTAGGGGTAATTGATCCCCAAAAAAATTGTTGGTGTAGGGTCGACCCCTCAAAGGGCCACTTTTGTGTTGTGAGCTGCTGTGAAATGTTGTAGTGGATCTGGGGCTGAGTACAAATTTTTTTTTACCATGAATTGAATTTACTTGACTTCTTTTCGTGCCCACGGATGAACAAGAATTGAGTTTAGGTCAATTGATCCCCGAAAAAAAAGTTGGTGGTCTGTCAGGCCCTCTAACACCATTAAATTTTCGATATATTTTTCCAAAATATTTTTACTGACCACTTACTTCATATTTTCAACTAAAAATTTATATCAATCATAAATAACAATTTCTCCAAAAAATATCTCTACTACTCATTAAATTATTATTTCAAATATAAATTCAAATATTCCATTGAATTTACAAAAATTACAGACCAATGCATTACTTTCATTAAATATTTTACAACTCCGTTTAATTTTTTGACACTCTTCAGTAGTTTATAGCTGTTTTCACTCCCGTAAACGATAAAAATAAAAGAGCAATGATAAGTAACTTCCTCAAGTTGTAAAATATCATCGTAATCATAAATAAAATTTAAACCAAACATCAACCCACTCAGCTTTCAACCCATTCCCGATAAATTCCGAGCCAAAACAGTAAAATCAATTAATCCCATTTTGATTCAAACTGGTTTACTTTACACCAACAGATCAACCGACTCGTTAATTTATAATTCTATCCAGCCCACGCAGATAACGCTCCGCATTCATACGCTAAAATTTCATATCAATATTAGTTATCAGTCACAAATTTATATAAATTTTTTATTAAACATTCAAAACATTTACTGTGTCCAAATAATCTATTCAAATTTCCAACCGCGCGGTTCTTGGCCTCCACTATTAAATTTTTTCAAAATCCCTAATTATTTTTATCAGTCCATTGAGTATAAAAATTCATTTACTTTTATTTTTCAACTCAATTACCAAATTAAAAAGTACTTGTTAATTTTTTTTGAAAATATCATTTATTTTAATTGCCATCCTATAAATAGACAAGAGCTTACAGATTATTATTATTGAAATAACGAGCTCATTACTTGAACAAGTGAATTAAAATATGAATAAAAAAGTCCGTGCTGATCCTTGAGCTTTGCATAATATAATAAACACTAGAGTAATAAAATAAAAATAAAAAATAAATAATTTAAGTCATCAAGTCGTGCCAGGAATTTTTTAATATTAAATAGTTTTTAAATTACCCATAATTAAACGCTATTTAAAATAGACATTTTATAAAATTCATAATTATTTTTTTTAATTACTCAAATTTTTTCAGGTCAATATTTATTAATTTTATTTAATTAAATAATTTAATATTTCGCAAAAAAAAAAAAAAATCTTTTTCCCAATTCAATAAAAGTTATGATTTTAAAAGATAACTCATATATTCAATATCATAATATGAAATAAAAAAAAAAAATTTTCCGACTGGCTCTTGAAATCCAATCTGTTAATAATTTTTTAGTGTGTCATGTGTTTCTATATTTATTCTATATATAAATTCAATGTATTTCCGTTCAGACACTCGAACTTTTATATTTCATCATAAAACTTGTTAAACTTTTTTTAATATTTTTTTTTCATCAACACTCTGTCAAATAAAGGCCGCAAGAAAATTTAAAATGAAATGAAACAAAATAAAATATTTTCCAATCTTATCAAAAAACTTTCCCTCGTCATGACAGATCGCGATTTAAAAGCAATGACTGTTTTTATATTTTTATTATTGGAACCAGTCCAATAGTTTTTGACAATTAATAATCAATATATTTATTTTCTCTGAGTTATTATCAAATTTTTATTATTGTTATCGTGTTTTATGGAGCATGGAAAAATGACACAAGACACAAAACACAAACAGGAGACAGGAGACAGGTTAAAAATATTTATAAAGACGGAAGCGTTCCCGCCGGATCACTAGACTGCAGTAAAAACGGGTCATTATTTATATTTCTAAGATATATGAGAATTAAAATTTTAAATTAAGGAGGGTACGGATACTTAAATTTAAATTTATAATTAAATTTATCACGTGACGGTTTAAAATTTCTATTAAAAATTCAAAAAATTATGAATAATTTCAAAATTTACAATTTTCATGGAAGTTTTTAAATTTTAAACTGAGTTCAAAGCAAGTACGCGCCCGTAGAAATTTATTTATTGTAAGGCTGCAACCCTAAAAGTCCTTTGTCGTGGTAAGACGGCTGAATTTACTTTTATCTTACGACCTCTAGGGGACTAGTGTTGAAAATATATGATATTAGTTTTCTTTAATTAATTAAACCCCTGGGAACATGAATTTACAATAAAAGAATTCATTTCACACTCGTTCAATTGCTTCAAAAACAATAGCAAGTTTTTTCCAGCGAAATAATTTCGCAGTGGTTGATTTATTTCAATCCCATTCAAAATTTCCCTGTTGAAAAAAAAAATTGTCCGCCAAATTCACTCCAGATTTAAACCACGTCCACTCTGCATTTTTTTTTGTGTATCACTACATACTTTTGTTGAGAATAATATTTTCTCTAAATATATATATATATATATATATATATATATATATATATATATATATATATATATAAATCTATTTTTTCATTATTTCAAAAAGTAGCGGTCGCTTAATATTCATTATGAAAAAAAGACATACATAAAAGTATAAACTAGCTTAGTAAAATGTAGCCGAGTTGAAGAAAGTTGAGAGTGTATTATCAAGTCTGCGGTTTCTCTCCTCCATTCAATTTATAGTATAGTATATTTTCATTTAATCGTATTCGGATTTTCAAGTCAATCATATCATAATAGATATGAAAAAAAAAAATTTCTATTTTTTATTTCGAAAGAAAAAAAAATTATTTTTCTTTTGTGTAAAGAGCACAGCTGATATTGTCCTATGTCCGAGCTACTGATATTTATGACCAATTTTAAAAATGAAAATATGACTAAAACATTAACTGCCCGGAAAAAAATTTATTGTTACCAAAAAGTAAAATATGCGGTGGCGATAAACCTTTTTTTGTTAAAATACCGACAGAAAATATTTTACTGTTGTAATAACAGCTTTTGTATCGGAAGAAAACATTCGATAAATCAAGTAACAGAATGTAGAAGTTATCAATTCATTTTGTAAGAACCAAAAACCGTTTCCGTACATGAAAAATCTCATCATCCCCATCAATATCAATGCATTTCATAATCTTAATTTGACATCTCGAAAAACCAGAGCTCTGTTGATTACTTTCTGTTCCTCAACTCGATAGTATTGACTATTTAAAGGTTCGTAATCGTAAAACCATCGGAATAGTCGTAAAAAATTTTATTCCAAATGAAAAGTGTCGGGTCTTTTGGTTTGGGGGTGATCTGGATCAAATCTCATTCGCGAGGTTATTGGAAGAATAAAAATTGGCAGTATGACCATCCCGTTAAATTTTTATTCTCTTTAACAATATACAGTGACCAATATTGCTCGTTCTTATCGTAAACTCACTTTCTGATAATAACGCTCTATTTTTGCTGCAACCAATAGATTTGTTGTTGTAAATAATCTTATGGTGAACCGCAATAATAATTATCAGTTAGGGTTATCATTAGGCGCGAAAAATTCAAATTTTCTGATACATGCAGTAAAACTTTTCAAAATACTATCCGGGCCACAATAAATAGAATAATGACCCCGCCTAAAAATTTAAAAATTTGAATTTCTTTACTTTTTTTGTTCTCCTTCACGGCGGCCTTAAAAAAATTTATGTAAAATACGTGACATTGTTATCGGACACAATATTCATAAATTTTTTTTGAATTCTTAGTTTTGAGACAAAAAAAATTAAGGAAATATTTTTAGAATTTTCAAAAATTTTCTAGAGCAAAATAAATACTGAATTGATCTTAAAACAAAATTAATTTTTTTCGCGCGCTATTTATTAAAATTTTTTTTCCGATACTTGAATTCTTAATTAATTACTTCGACTTTCAGTTCCACATGCAAAAAAAATTCAAATATTTATTTAGTCATCAACTGAAACATAGAAATTGACCTCACGTATTCCAGCGCTTATTTAAATATTCATGATAAATATTCCTTAAGTAATTAAATCATAACCCGCGACGAAGAAAATGAATGTGCGTTAATAATTAATGCGTCAGCAACGTTCACTTGGTTCTGCACAGACCAATTGGTTGTTGTGTGTTGACACGTCTTTCTACTCGAGTTGACATGCATTGATAATCGATACTAACATCATCCGTTATTTACGAACGAGAAGCAGCAATGGAGTGTCACTCCTGGAAACGTCATCAACGTCAGATACGCGCTTAAATTTCTCAATACTCCTCAAATCATCCATTATACAGACATACATTCTGGCTCAGTATGCTGACGCCATCCGGAATACGGTTTATATTTTCAAAAATAAAGGAAATAGGAGAAGAATAGCTTTTCATCAGTTTTTCACAGCCGACTTAAAAAAAACATTCAAATCAACTCTATTATTTTCTTTTCCTTTTTGGTTTTTTTTTTACTTTGAAAATTTATTTTTAAAAATTGATTGGTTTATAAAATTAAAAGACCAATCATATTAATATTAATTCAATTAACTAAATTTATTCATTCTCGTATTTTATTTTATAAATAATTCAATTTATCGCCTATATATGATATGATATTTTTGTAAACAAATTTAATGGAATTGATATTAATTACTCATGCGACGGTGATATAGTTTAATAAACATCGAGTCGATGGAAAAAAATTTAATTATTTATAGAGGTCACTAAAATTAAAATTTTATTTTCGTTATATAAAAATTTAAATATTTATTTGCTCTCTATTAATGATAATGCATATATATTATTATTATTATTATTATTATTATTATTATTATTATTCGTTATTGATATGAATAAACCGATTGAACATTTTAATATTTATTTTCAATGGGTATAGAGTAGAAAGGGTGTTGACAAATAACGTGGGGTGAAATAAAAATATTTTATTGCTGAAAAGTGTAATAAAAAATGTTTATGTTAACAAGCTGTGAAATTTTTGTTGACGTATTTCAAATCAATGAATTCATTTTTTGTAATGTGATTGTTTTACATGCAATAGATCACAAAAAAATTTTATTGTCTGTTTTTTTTTTTTTCAATGATTTTTTTGAAAAAAGTAGAATATATTTTTTTTAAATTAACACTGGAAATTTTTTAATTTTTTTGAGCCTCAAATTTTGAAACCGGGATCATGCTTTAAAATTTTAATTCAAATGAAAAAAAAAATATCAAAAATTCTTGACATGTAATTTTAGTGAAAAATTTTTACTGTCATAAATTTTCATAAAAATTGGAATTTCCGACCTGAAAAAAATATGATACTGAAGTTAGCCGTCTAATAATTTTTGAAGTTCCTTAAAACGATAAATTATAAAAAAAAAAGGATTTTAAAAAATTGCACCTATAGTTTTTTAAATTTTCCACATGTGCATATTTTTATTTTATTTTTTTTTTTAAATTGATTCGTTGAAAAAAAAATCAAAAAAATTTTAATTGTCTGTTAATCTCAGGATTATAAAAAACTTAATTTTATTACAATGCGGGTTTCATAAAAATCAGTAAAATATTTTAAGAGATTGAGCTTTCATTAAAAACAAGAAATCTGAGCGATTTTTTCTGCTCCATTACGGACGCACTAATAAAAATACTAAATAAATTTCCCGTCACATATATTACTATAAAAAAAAAAACAATGTAAAAAATATGGATTTGTTTTCATCATAAAAAATTTCCGCAGCTTAAATCACTGAATAAATAAATTTTCAGCCCTTTAAATTTATCTTATAGACTGTCATAAAAATAAGCATATAAATAATTACACAAAAAAAATAATAATAATTTTAAAAAAGCCCGGGAAAGTATTTTTCGCAATTAGGTGCAATAAAAATAATAAAATTATTTAATAAAAATAAATTACGTGTTTGAAAAGACTGTAATACGTGTTGTAAAAATAATATTTAATTTAATCTAGCCCTTGACGACCTTGGTCGCGTTGAAAACACTTTTTATGTGACAATAAAAAACTCGTATGGTAATTAATCTAGTTTGTCGCGAGAGCATTTTACGGACTCTCAAACTAGACCGATGAGAAAATGGCCACAGTTACATTACAGCGAGTACTTGTACTACGAGAACCCACTCTAATGTGAAATTCAATCTCAACGCTTGAGGGATTTGAATTTTTTAAGAACAAACAGAGGCTTTGTAAAATTTTAATTCATTACAATTAAATAAAATCATTTTTTTTTAAATTTCATTATTCGATAAATTTTTATTATAATTTCCAATAACGAAATGTCTTTTTTTTTAACATCTGAAGTAATGAATTTTTATTTTAGTAAAGCTTAACTTGAGTGTGTGACGGTAATAAATTTCATGTGACTTTGAGCTAGTAAAATGTTGGCGAACGTAAATTAGATCTCGTAACTGAAACCCCCGTTACTATAGTCTAGTTATCTGATTTCTCACAACCTAGAATTCCATTTCTCATTTTTATCCTATCGTAGCGTGATGCGACTGGTTGGTTTGGTATCACCGAAGTGTGTTTGTAAACTCGAAAGACCGAACCAGATTTAAATGGAGTGAGCAAGGACGTGGAGAAATCCTGGAAAATGTGAAAACAGACGTTTTCTTACTCTGACACGGATTTACGGTTTGAATCGATTCTATCGGATTTTATATCTCGTCAAAAATGCTCAAGTACAGGAAAGACAGATATTTTTTTTTTTCGATGGTTAAATAAATCAAATGAAAGATTTTGGTTATCGGCTACTTGGCAAGGTTTCGTAACCAACGGAATCGAATGACCACTTTTAAGTTTTTACCGTTGATTAATAGTTTTCGTAAGACCGCGACCTTTGATTACGATGAAAAGATTGATTTTTCTTTTTTTATTTATGTCAGTTCAGAAAATTTTAGTTTTAAAAAAATTTCATATAAATCGTATGTTGAAATAATTCTGACAGAAAACATAATTTTATTACGACACGTACTTGTGTAAGTAATTAGTGTACAAACTTTGAAAACTGAGGTATTTTCGATTTTGAGGTTAAATTTATTTGGAAAATTGATAAAGATCCCGAGGACTAAAAGAAAAATATAAAAAATTACAGTTTCGTATAATAGCGCAGCTGAAAAAAATTTCTTATGGAATATCTGTAGTTGATATATATTATATATATATCTATACATACTGGAAATAATTTATTTAATAAAATTAGGGTCCGAACATAACGTGAGTTGTTGCACAGTAAGTTATGCCAAAGGTAAACCCGTTTCTTTAATGAAAAAATTCCGATGAGCTTCGCAGAAAATTCTTATATTTATTCAAAGACGGTAATGAAAAATATTTATTATTAATAAAGAGGAGTAATAACGACTGGAGACTGTTAACAGCAAAGGAAAATTTAAATAATAATAATAATATGCATTTTAATTATTCTTCAAATCTTTTACTGTTTTGTTGATGGAAAAAAAAATTAAAGTGATCCTCTAGCAGTCAAAGACCGGTTATGTCTTTTGTTTGTTACTTGTGTGTCATAACGGATTTCACAACAATAGAATCTTTAGTTTTTCGTGCTAGTAAGTTTTCAAGGAAAGATCGTGTTTATAAATCTAGAAACTCACTGCTACTTTTTTTTCTAAAAAACTAGAGCTCTTGATGTGAAATTTCTTGTTGTTACTATTTTTAGATGGAAACAGTGATTACGAAAGTAATTTTCATGAAATAATATTTCGTTTTTTTGTCATTGAACTTTTTCATTATTATGATTGAAATCAATATTTATATCATTTTTCGATGGTTATTTTCCGATAAGAAATGGGAAACACGTAAATTAAATTTGGCGGTATATCAAATTCCTTTAGGAATAAAGTAATCAACTTATGTCACCTTTTTGAACTGACAAAACTAATTAATATAATAATAATTATAATCTACAGATAATTTGATATGTGGGTTTCAGAATTATTTTTATGAAAACGTTACGAAAAATTTTCAAATTAATTAGAACATTTTGCTAAATTCCATAACTGTCAATACCGAAAAAAACATTTACATTACTGGAAACACTTGAAAAAATTTAATATGCAACAGAAATATGTTGCGAAAATCTATAACCGACTGAAATAATCGAAAAAATTTTGAAACTACTGAAAAATTTTAGAAAATTTCTAAATCATCCCATTTTCAAACATTCTGGAACTTTTTCATGTCTTAAAAAAATAAACCTACGCACGCACTTGGAAATCGTCCTGAAAATAGTCAGAATAGTTTTCCAATTAATTGGAAAAATTTTCAAATTAATTAGAACATTTTGCGAAATTCCATAACTGTCTGAATACCGAAAGAAACATTTAAATTACTGGAAACACTTGAAAAAATTTAATAAGCAACAGAAATATGTCGCGAAAATCTATAACCGACTGAAATAATCGAAAAAATTTTAAAACTACTGAAAAATTTTAGAAAATTTCTAAATCATCCCATTTTCAAACATTCTGGAACTTTTTCATGTCTTAAAAAAATAAACCTACGCACGCACTTGGAAATCGTCCGGAAAATAGTCAGAATAGTTTTCCAATTAATTGGAAAAATTTTCAAATTAATTAGAACATTTTGTAAAATTCCATAACTGTCTGAATACCGAAAGAAACATTTAAATTACTGGAAACACTTGAAAAAATTTAATAAACAACAGAAATATGTCGCGAAAATCTATAACCGACTGAAATAATCGAAAAAATTTTAAAACTACTGAAAAATTTTAGAAAATTTCTAAATCATCCCATTTTCAAACATTCTGGAACTTTTTCATGTCTTAAAAAAATAAACCTACGCACGCACTTGGAAATCGTCCGGAAAATAGTCAGAATAGTTTTCCAATTAATTGGAAAAATTTTCAAATTAATTAGAACATTTTGTAAAATTCCATAACTGTCTGAATACCGAAAGAAACATTTAAATTACTGGAAACACTTGAAAAAATTTAATAAACAACAGAAATATGTCGCGAAAATCTATAACCGACTGAAATAATCGAAAAAATTTTAAAACTACTGAAAAATTTTAGAAAATTTCTAAATCATCCCATTTTCAAACATTCTGGAACTTTTTCATGTCTTAAAAAAATAAACCTACGCCCGCACTTGGAAATCGTCCGGAAAATAGTCAGAATAGTTTTCCAAAATTTCAAAACGCCGAAAATTGGTGTAATAAATTATAAAAAATCGAACTAAAATCAATATTTCTAATATTGAAAATTTCAAATTTTTTTTTTAGTGAAGTTCCATTGAAAATTTGATCAAGTTGTGAGTTTGAAAAGCTCTTGTGACAATATTGAAATAAAAAAAATAATTTTTGTCGTACATCTCTTGAACTAACCATCGATTTGTATGAACGGTAATTGAGCAGATTTATTGATAATCGTATTTGATTTAATTTCGAGAGAAATCGGCAGTGATTAAATTTTTCGGACAAAAATCTGGATAAATTGCAATAATAGTAATTGTACTAAAGTAATTATTAGACGTAATAATTTATTGTATTACTCGATCAAAATGAGCATATTACGTAACTGCAATAATGATAAAGTATTTAGTTGGCGGTAAATTGAGTTTTCAAGCTGTACTTGTACTTGTTACAAATGAAACATTTTAATTTATAAACTTGTAATGAAATTATGTAATTATTAGCTGGTAACCTACACCAGTGTTCACTTAATTGTGATCTAATTAGTCAATTGTAAATAATTTGGTATGAGTTATTACGTCATAATAATTAAAATTTATAGAAAATACCCTAATTAATGAATTTGAAAAATAATTAAATAATTACTCGTCGCAATTAATTAATTTCATCGTTTTTCCGTAATTAAACAGTTTCAAAATGAGGAAATTAATTATCGAACTGCAATTATTTATTTTTAACAATTAGTTGTTGAAAAAAAATTTATGGTACTTTTTTTTTGTATTTAATTTCGGTTCTTTCATAACTTTAAAGTATAGGAAATTGTTGAAATTGAACAATTACCGTCCTCGTAACAAGGAAGTACTTTAATAATTATTTCAGAGAGTACTGAGTTTTTAAATAAAAAAAAAAAAAAAAAAATAAATAACTTACCGAGAAATCCGGGAATGGCGCCCAGTGGCATGACAAAGAGACTGACCAGCAGATCCGCAACGGCGAGTGACAGTAGGAAATAATTAGTGACATTGTGTAGCCGCCGATCAAGACACACCGCAAGGCATACTAGAATGTTTCCTAAACCACCGGCTACTATAAAGACTGCCACAAAGAGAAAACTCCACTCGAACCTTTTCCCACTTCTCGGTGGTTCTATTTGACGTGTCCGTCGTGAGCATGAAACCGTCAAGTCTTCCGTCGTCGAAGAATTTCCCACCGACGTGCACTCAAAAATCTTATAACGAAAAAAAAAAAAAATAAACCATCAAACCATTTTTTGAAATTTGAAAAACTCAAAATTCCATCAAAAAAATTCTTTACTCAAAAAATTATTAATTAAAATTTTTAATAACCAAAAATTTGACCTCAAGAAACCAAAAAAAAAAAATAATAATAATTCAATGGACAAGTAAAAATTTTCGGATTTTTTTTCAATAGATCAATTACAAAAAAAAAAAAAACTAAAAATATGCACATGTAGAAAATAAAAAAAACTACAAGTGCAATTTTTCAAAATATTTTTTTTTTATATTTATCATCATGAAAAAAAAATCCATAAATTTTTAGCCGTCGGGTAACTTCGCTATCATTTGAATGTAACTTACATCAGTAAGAAACGTCGAGTTGCAGTCGATAAATCTTGATATTCTTGACAAATAAGTACTCTCGATATTTTCCAGGCCATTGATAACAAGTGATAAGTTAATATTGCATCCAGAATAATTACATGGCCAACAAAATAATGAAGTATAAGGTACACCAACAAAATAGCCATCCATGTCAGTAGTACGGTGGTGCTGATGCTGATGATAGTGATGAGTGGTCGTGTTGTTGACATGTTCAGCCATACACAAGTGGTCATAGTCAATAGGCATGAATCCACCCGCAGCCCCACTACTAATACTACTACCACATTGCTCGTTACAGGAATACAAACCGCCGCTGCTAATATTGCAAGATATTTCGTGAAGCATCACCGTCAGCTCGCTTGTCCAGCTCGCGATACTACCCTCAAGCATGACTTATTCACATACACGCAATACATGTACACACACATTAATACACCCTGTATTTATAGTTATAACAACAACAACAACAACGTCGACGATAATAATAATAGTAGCAATAGTAAAAGCGATAGCAATAATAATCACATAGCACTGGGATTCAGCGGCAGTTATAGTTACACTTTAATCACTTTGACGTCTGACGAAAACACGCCTCCACCACTTGGCTCACCATTGTTGGCTTTTTCCTTTTCACTAAACTCCCTTTTTCACTCAAACCTCACTTCTACTTTTAGATCTCGGCCCTTTTATCACGGAATTTATTTTACATTCCAACTTTATAAGGTCACTCTTTTGACTTCACTCCAATTGAGATTTTTGTAATAATTTTTTTACAAGTCAGAAGTTTTTTTCAAAGACTGCTCTCGTCAGAAGAATTTATTTAACCAAATTACTGTAAAATAACATTTTCATATTTATTTACAAAGAAATTTTAAATTTAATGAAAAAAATGGGGCACTCAAATTTTTTTAAATTTTTTTTCAAAATTTAAAAAAAAAGTCTATAATTAAAAGATTGCTCTGTTTAGCTGGTAAATATATGATACGTCGTGAAGCTTAAGAACTACACGATTTCGTAAACTTCCCCTCTGCCCGACTCTCCCCTGTATTTAGGTTTTTACGAACAAATAATTTTTATTACCAAACAAACTTTATCTTAACACCCAACCTCCACTTTCAGTAAAACAACAAACAGGTGATAAAAATTACCAAAACTTTTACCATGTTTTTTTATTATTTTTTTATGGACAGTAAAAAAATGGGTTTAAGTCAATACCCACGTGGCCGCGGTCTTAACAGATTTTACTGTTATTTCAACGTATAAAAATTTTTTATTCTTAAGTAAACATTTTAAATAAAAATTTTAATCATTTAATATGACGGCTCAATTAGGGATCTCGCGACAAAATAAAGTAACATTTTTTTTCTAAAAAAACTTTTACATCCGGGGTCTAGAGAAACTGAGGCAAGTTGGATCACCTCAGGCAATGCTGCCGTTTTTTTTCTTATTTTTTTTTTTATGTAACAGTTGATTTTGCCCTGCAGTTTCAATTTGTTTCAGTCCTTAATTAAAAAAAAAACTCAAGTGAGAGAAAATTAAAAAAAATTTTTCTCTAAAACACTGTCTCATTTTACCTCATTTTTTTTTTTTTTTACAAAATTTATAACAATAAACTTCGAGCTAAAATTTTTTTTAAGGTCAGTGGCTTTAAAATTAATATTTAAAATTACCGCCTCTGTATTCATTGAAATGCATACTCTGGAAAATGTTTAAAAATTTTAAAGTCCGTTGAAAAAAATTATTTATCGCATCCATACTCTGTAATTAAACGCTTTGACCAACAGAACACTATTACGTTGAAGAGCTAAAATAAAAATAAATAATAAAACATGTGTATGATAGCTCGGCATGTGTTTAAAATATTTAACTTGCAAATTAATACGCAGGTTTTTATTTTACTTAACAAAATCCTGCGGCGAGAGATTCAATTAGTCAACGTTCACGATCCCTGAGCTCATGGTCTTTTTATAATTTTCCAATCTCCGGCGATTAAATCAACTGACAAAAAACGCTAAAAAAAAAACAACTAATTTTATGACGACAATACGACGAGAGTCTGAGATTTTGCTCTGCTCGATTATTGCATCGGTCAGCTTTTCATTTTCTCACTTTACGATAACATCTCGACGGTTTCTCATTAACCTTATCTACTTTTTTATATAATCATACATATATATGTACATATACAGAAAATAGCGGGTTAAAACAGAGAATCTAAGCGAGTAATTAATTTTCGCGGCACTGACCACCGAATATATTTCGTTTTTATTTATTTCAAACAAATTTGTCGTAAATTTTAATGAAAAAAAAAATTTTTATTCATTTTTCGGTGACCCAACTTGCCCCAAGTCCTTTGTATTGTTTTAAAATCTATATAAAAGTCACAATAACTAAAATGTTTGTGATAAAAAATTTTTAATTTTTTTTTTTCTAATTTTCAAAGCGTTCCGTCATGCCCGGATACTCCGTAACGCTTTGAAATTTTATGAAAACCCATCCGTTTAAAAAAAAAATTTTTTATACATCTCTAACAAATATATACAAGACGTATTTGTATCAATCGACTGTAAATATTTGAAATTCGTACCGGAAATTTATAATTATTCGAAAAAAAAATCAAATAGTTTGAAAACTTACGAATAAACCGAATTAGATTTGATTCTCGACTTTTCACAATATATATAAATAAATATATGTGAGTTATGTCTATACTTGTTCCTGGATGTCAAGAACTTTTTCGAACTTAAGATACGAGTCTGGTAATCGTGCGCCCGCACATTTAGTCTAGGGTTTTCATGTTCCTTCGGCTTCGTAAGTCTTGACGTCTTGATCTTGACGGAAGAACACCCGAAAGCTTTTCGTATTCTCGTTGGTACTTCTTACTCACTTTCAACATGAAAAAAGTTTACGGATATATTGGATAAAAAAAAAAGAAGAAAAAAAAAAGGAAACATTTCCTAGGAATTTTATGTGATAGGTATCATCATTCGCGTGGGCTTACGATTTTACTCTCTACAATCTTTTTTACCGGTTGTTTTTTATTTTTAAAACTTTTGTTCTACTTCCGATGATGGATCACTAAATCTCTACATATTTTACTTCCGCTGATGTTTAAACATTTGGGTCTGTCCGATAGTTAAAGTCCCATAAAATTTATCATTTTTTTTTTATTTTTATCTTTTTTCTTCCTCCCTCCATTTGCAGATTAGCGCACCTGGAACATGAAAATAATTATTTATACATAAGTAAAAAAAATTTCAGGATTTTTATTTTTTTAAATTTTTCATCTTTTTTCAAACTATAAAAAGTTTTTCAATTTATTATTTCATTACTCGCAAAGTTTATGGATTAAAGTGTAATAAGTTGGATCCATGAATGGATTAAAATTCTTTTAACGTTAAAATTTAATTTAACATCAGTCGGTTAATTTATTGTCGTTTTTTTTTTTTTTTTTTTTTTTCTGTAAATAATTATTTTTATTTATTTCAATGTCAGGTATTTTCTTTAGCTTATTCTTATAATTCTGGATAATTTGTTTTTAATTAAATCTATCACTTCTCTGCTTTTTTAGTCTATCTGTAGATTGTTTGCGATCACTTTACTCTCAGCGCTTTTTTTTGTTTACGGAAGAAAAAATCGATTGATTTAATTAGCGGCTAAAAGAGGACTTTGGAATTTTTCGAGCCGTCTAAATTTGTCGATAAAAAAGTTAGTTAGTGACAATGGGAAAAATTAATATTGTTATTTTGAGTACAAAGGAATCGAGTTTTAGAAAAATTTTTTAAGTATAGCACAAAATATAAATAAATATCAAGTATTTGAAATTACAATTTTTTAATTAAATTTTTTTACAAAAATGATAATGAGCAAATTAACTTAATAAGCAAGTCGAAAAAGTTGTTTTTCAAGTCGAAAATTTTTTAACTTCTTAGAAAAAAAATAAAAAGCTAAGGTCGGGGCAAAATGGCCACCTTGAAATTATTTAAAAAATTTTACGTTAATCTTCAATGACCGAGTTACCTCACCCTAGAGTACAAAAAAATTTTAATTTTTTTCGCGTTCGATAAAATATTTTCAAAATAATAAAAAATCACTTTTTTATTTGAAAAAATATCTGAGCCCGCTATTAATTTGAAATAAAATTTATTTATCGTATCCAAAAAATTTCTCAATAAAAAAATAAATAACTTTGAAAAAATCACTTAAGTAATCGACTCTTTAATTTCAAACACTTTTAGTGTTTCTGTTTTGCAAAATTATTAATCAGTTGAGCCAGTGCATATGTGTAGAACGTGAGAGTGCATTAAGTAAGCTAATCCTAGCCAATAACTCAATTGTCTCTTTACTCTATACTTAAAAATGTTAAGTAACTATCAGACTCCTTATTGCTCCTAAAAGCTCAATAATTATTATAAATTCCATACCCTGTAAAAAATCGGGAGTGAATTCGGAGTGATTACCAATTTTATTTAAATTCAAATTCACTCCGTCCGGAGTTTAAAAAAAAATCATTTCGCATACCCCGTAAATTGGGAGTTTTTTTTTTTCAAATAAATGATTTCAGAGTGATCTGGATTTGATTTTACTCCGAATTCACACGGAATTTAATTCGCATTCACTCTGAAAATTTTTTACAGAGTATTATATTTTTTTTTCCTAATTAAATTTTTATTTCACATCTTAATTATATTTATTTTAAAATGAAGTGACTCGACTTTTGTTAAAGACTTCCAAGTCACGAGACAAACAAACTCAGCGCTAAGAATTCAAACAACTTAAGTAGATTGTTGTTTAATTGACTGCAATCGTGCTATGAATTAAGCAATAACGTTCTTGAGAACTCTAATTTACGACAAATAACATCAAGTTCAACGGAAAAATTGATTTTCTTCATTCAAACGAAAATAGTTCATACTTCACGGGAATTCAAATTTTCTTCGAGTTAATTTTTTTTTTGTCGTGACAAAAAAATTGAGTTTACATTTTTTTTTTTTTTTTTTTTTTTTTTTTTTCGATTATTTATTCACCGACATTATTATTGTCAAGTTTATTTAATATAGTTATATATTTTACACAAGCGGTATTAAGTTTCCTGGTCGTGTTTTTCATGCGCTAATTCCGGAGTAAAAATAATAATAATAATATAACTTTAAGATATTTGTTACGTTGTTGAGATTTACAAGAAGCTGGCAGAAGTTTAAGATTGTTGAATATTAATACTTTTGACATTTATTTTTGTAAACTTTTCAAAGTATTTTATTTAATTTGATTTAACGTCGTTATTATCAATTTTATTTTTTTTTAGAGAACTTGCTTTGATAAAATTTGAAAATCATACTCTGAATTTTCTATAACCAGAATATTATAATATAGATCTAATAGATCTTTTAGATCAAAGCTAAAGATGTCAAGTTTATCAAAAACTTTAATTTTTTTATTTTAAAAGAATTTCTAAAGCTAAGGAAAAAAGTTGAATTGTACAGGCACCAGTTGAGATCGACATTGACTTGAAATTAAAAAAAATTATATACATATATTATATATATACATATATTATATATATATACATATACATATATATATATATATATATCAGATCAAATTAATGTAATCTATATATATATATATATATATATATATATATATATATACATAGATTACATTAATTTGGTTTGATCGAAATGAGGTTTTTATGGATAGTGATTATCGCGATAATTTTCATATTTGAAATGCATAATGAAAAATTAATCGGATTGCATGCGATTAATTTAAAATATTCAAATCGATTCGTATGATTACAAATATTATTTTATAACTTTAATTGAATATTGATATTTAATATATATTTTTAAAATAATTTATGAATCATTTGTTTACTTTTCTTATATGATCAACACTTTAAATTTTACATGAAAAACAACTAATTTTAGAGGTATTATAAAATATATATATATTTCAAGTTTATGAAACAAAGGTCGATAAAATAAACTGTCGTAGAAGTGGAGTTGTTTGGAACATTAAGTTAAAGTAATGTGACGTCGATACACTCAGATATATATATATATATATATATATATATATATATATATATATATATATATATATGAGTGTCAATTTGCAGCGACTTTAAAAAATAAAAAAGTTTCCGTTCAATTTTTTCAAAATACCTTTCTCTGTAATTGAAACTAGACAGAATCTCGATCGAAATTCCATAAAAATTCCTATAAATTTTCGGATACTCAATTCTCTGGAGATACTCGATATCGCCTGGTCTTGTCTGCATGTCTAAAATTTTTTATTTATTTATTTAACTTTATTTCATGCATTTCCTCCATACTAACATTTTAAATCCTCCAGTAGCTCGGTTTATAAAGTCGACTCATAAATTTTAAAGATTTCGGTTGTATATTATGTACGTTTCTTTATATTCGACACGTCAAGAGTATTTTTACTAAGTTTTCTTTCCTTCAAATGCATCCCTCAGGAGTTGATGTAAATTGTTGAAGAAGAATTTCTATACGCACACTCACGCATCCACACATGTATATATATAAATATATATAAAAGTAGATATCAAGATAAATTGATGCGATAAAAAAATTGATAAACTAATAAATAAATAGTCAACGCAAATTGTTTAAATATAAAAAATCAATTTTCATAATTTTTTCAAATTTGAAAATCAAATTTTGTTTAGTTTTTTATTTTCACGATTAACTGACATGAAAACTTCGAAAATATCTTAAAAGCTTTAATAAGATTGGATAGAATAAAGTATAAAGTTTCCAATGCTGACATGCAAAGTTTTTACTTCATATATATTTATATATAAATATATGTATACATATATAAAGAAGATTGGGTCACCTCAGAGTACCACAAAAATTCCCTAATAGAAATCCAATTTTTATATTTTCAAATTTTCATCTTTTCGCGCGCATTATAAATTTCAAAAACTTGGGGCATAACGGGCCGCCTGAAAAAAACAAAATAGTTTTTTTTAATCTATAATTTTATATTTATTTCGCGATTAGTAAATTTCGAAACCATCCCAAGTATCCCGGGTAAAAGGAAAAAGAAAATTTTGCTAAGCAAAAAAAAATGTCATGCGCGGGAAAACTTTTTTTTTGTAAACGTTGCAGAAATAATTGCAGATTTGTCTGAAATAAATAAAAACAAATTGCATATGGTAATTAGAATGAATATATACACATATATGTATATATTTTATTTAAAATGACTTTTGTAACTTTCTATTTCCTAGTAATCGATACACACCTGTTCAAAGGATGTTCAATATCCGTAAAATTTATGACTGCGTCACAAAAGTCAACACATACGTTCGTCACTATGATGAATGTTGCGACCAAAAAGACAAAAACAAAAATAGATAAAAATAAAAATTCAAAGTATTCTCTAGTTATTTTTTGTGTTCATTTTTTCTCTTGTCTTTTATCTCGTACAAATTCCATCGCAATCAATTCGGCCAATTTTATTTTAGTTTTTTGATTGTCATATTTGAAAGTATCGTTATATATATATATATATATATATATTTTGACAAACAGGATAAATTAATAATGCGCATGTGTTTGAATCGGATACCAAACATCAAATGCCCAGGTCAGAATTTAATTAAATTAGCTGACAGTGCTCTATTATTTGAATCGTTTATTTAAAAAAATGTTGTTTTTTATCTTGATTAAAAAAGTTTTTATAAAAAAATTTGTTTGTTGACGTTTAATAATTCTCATAAATGACGTTGATACTTGTACCAATAAAGAGGAGCTAATGCACGAGTGAGTGTAAATTACTTTGGGACACATTCCAGATTAGTTTTTGTATATCTGTATAAATTGAGTACACAGGTGGACGTTTTTTCTTTTCTTTTCTGTTTTTTTTTCGGTCAAGGGAATAAAAAGTTGATGAGGAATAAAGAGTAAAGTAAAAAGGGAATGCCGCTCTGTTTGCTAGACAATAACAACAGCACAACACCGAAAGCTAGGGCTTTGTCACTGATAAAACAATATTGAGATGGCTGGTGTGACATACGGGAATCGGAAAAATATTATTGACACTTATTATTATTATTATAATTTTTATATTATATAGAAGTACTTTCTTGTTTATGTCAATGAGTTTTTACTGTTACCAAAAATAATTATTTTAATTAATTTTTACTAATTTTGAAAAAACTAGGGAATATTATTATTAATAAAAAAAAAAAAAAAAAAAAAAAGTATTGGTTTACTTTTTTTAATTTGATATGACTTTAGGGCATTTGTAAAATTGAATTTTTTTTTTTTGAGTAAGGAAAATTGAATTCTGAATAAGAAAATATATGAAATGATTCAAGGAAACTGCTAGCGGTTAAAATAATTGAAGATTTTTATAGAAAACGGGAAAGAGAACGGAAAAATTTTTTATAAATTAAAATTATAAGGAAAATAAGCTTGAAAATTTAACGGTCGAAAATTGTGTAGAAAAAATTGAATAATTTAAAATTTTAGACCCCAGAAATTTTGACTTATTAATAGGCAACAGATGGCGGCAATAATTTTGTTGAACTTTTGAGCTCGGAACTAGTCTAGCTATTAGGTAACGATAAAAGTCTACTGGGTTAGCGGGTTTATAGAATACAAATCCTCCACTATCATAAATTTTATGATAATTATCATAGTATTACGAAATTCTAAAATACTACGGATTAATATGATATTGAATATTTATTTTTAGATAATTATTTCAAAATCTCAACATAAAAAAGCGGGGTGCACTCGTATAAATGACTGGATTATGTCCAATACTCTGATATTTATTAGTGCTTATATATTTTCAATGATAATGAAACAACATATTTTCAAATTTTGAGAACATTTATAAAATTAGATATTTAGTTTTTTTTATTATTTTTAAGCTAAAAAAAAAAAAAATAATTGGTTCAATAGATATAACAATTGGAATTTATATTTATATTGAGAATAAATATATCAATAATCTAAGCATTTTAACGATGATAAAAAAAAAACTAAAAAGAATAAACGAATATTTTTATCTCAGATTGCGACAGTCAAGCCGCGATATAGTAAGCGAAATTTGTTTCCAATACCGAAGATAAACACGCTCTATAAATTCTCAAGCGAAATATTTCTATTATTTATTGATGGTGCCCAAAAAAGTAGGATAAAATAGAGTACTACGAGTCTATAAAAAATTCTGCATAAATAAACACGGAACGGCGTAAATAAATTTTGAATCGCGAGAGTAAATTATAGGATTTTTTTTCCTTACACGGAGAAAAAATTATGGTAACTGTTCCTAGTGCGATTATGAAATATCATCCCATAGTGTTATGGTAATGATTACTTGGGATTATGGGAGATAGACCCATACTTTCTGGGAAAATTTCCATAAGTATGGGAACAATTCCTATCATTATGGTAACAGTTCCCATATCGCATGTGAAAGAATCATGGTAATGATTACCATACTTATAGAAATAGTTCCCATAAGCAAATAGGAACCAATCCTATAACCACATTGTAACGGTTCCTATAATATTATGGTAACCATTCCCATAATATTATGGTAACGATTACCATAATATTATGGTAACGATTAGCATAATATTATAGTAACCATTACCATAGGTACATAGTAACGATAACCATAATGCCATAGGAACTATTTCGATACCATATGGGAATTTTACCCATAATTATAAGAATTATTACCATAATATATATGGGTGCCGTTCCTATAATCAACATTGCAAAAAAACCGGTTACCATGCAGTATGGGAACCATTCCCATAATATTATGGTAACTATTCCCATAATATTATGGTAACGATTAGCATAATATTATAGTAACCATTACCATAGGTGCATAGTAACGATTACCATAATTCCATAGGAACTATTTCGATACCATATGGGAATTTTACCCATAATTATAAGAATTATTACCATAATATTTATGGGTGCCGTTCCTATAATCAACATTTCAAAAAAACCGGTTACCATGCAATATGGGAACCATTCCCATAATATTATGGTAACTATTCCCATAATATTATGGTAACGATTAGCATATAACTGTTACCATAATTTTCTCTCCGTGTATTTACTCTCATTAATACATAATTATTTTATTGTCATACATATGTATGTATACATACTTTGTTTTGTAAGAAATGTAAAGCCGAATATAGATTTTTTGTCATCTGAGGGTAAAATATAAAATTTCTGGGTCTCTTACCGCGAATTCGATTTGTCAATTTGTCAGCCTGTAATTGGACAAAATAAAGATCCTTAATTTTTTTTTATTCATAAAATTTTATTATTATTTACTTTTTTTTTTTTTTTTATATACAATTATTCTCCCCTTGTGATATTTTGCGGCTTCGTCAGATTTAAGGGCAGACTATTTTTTTATCTGTTAAAAAGTCACCGCAAGATAAAACAAATAAAAAATATCTTACCCAATTTAAATAATTATTCCATTTTATTTATTCTAAAATAATTTATATATCCATATCTTACTTTCTTTCGTTTTTATTAACATACATTTTTTTCCCGCCATATTTAATTTTTAAAATGCCAATTAAATTTTTATTTATTCAGTGAATAAGTATTATTTAA
This sequence comes from Microplitis demolitor, assembly GCF_026212275.2. Classification (NCBI taxonomy): domain Eukaryota; kingdom Metazoa; phylum Arthropoda; class Insecta; order Hymenoptera; family Braconidae; genus Microplitis; species Microplitis demolitor. The sequence goes on along the minus strand of NC_068549.1, from coordinate 2,021,548 downwards.
TTAAACAATTAATCTATTAGTTATTATGTAAATTCAGGGCGACCGATAAAATTGAAATAGCAATTATAGCCCGAGGCACTTCGTCAAGACGATAACCTACTCAGGATTGTTTGAGGGTTCGTTTGGTACTTGAGATAACTTTGTCATCTGACAAATTTAATGAAACAACAGATGGACCATTTGCCTATAACTTTCTCGTTATCACTCTGTATACCTTTCACCCACATATATATCTATATATAGTTAATACTACTGCCCGGAATATTAGTCTAGTGGAAATTGAAACTTAATAAATTTTACGTTATAATAATTTCAAAAAAAATATATATTTTCATAGACTATAAAGAAAGTGGTGTTATGGACTTATTTAACACCGGTACGGTGTTAAAGTGAACTCAGTGTAAAAAATTAACGGACTTAAATCGCAATAAATGCGGAGCTTATAAGCGGATTAAATTCGTTTTTCAAACGGGAGTTTATTTTTGCATTGAAACTCTGGTTCACAGTAAAATTCACTCCTAAAAAGAGTAATTTTAATATTCAAACTCTGAATCGGAGTGAATTCGGACGAATAAAATCCATTTCACTCCAAAATCACTCTGCTGAAAAAACAAACTCCCGATTCGGAATAATTTTTTTTTAAATTCCGAAATTCCGAATGACAGTGAATTCGAATTTAAATAAAATACGCAATCACTTTGAATTCACTCCAAATTTTTTACAGTGGCATATATATAGTGGTGTTAATTAGCGGTGTTAACCGGTGTTAAAACGGTGGACATAAGGAATAATAATAAATTAACTCCAATCGGAGTATGAGGGTCAGTAAAAATATTTTCGGATAAAAAAAATTTTTTACCTGCAAAATTGGAAATGTCACTTTTATGCAACTGGACAAATTGATGACATTTTTGATCACGTGAAATTAAATATTTAAGAATAATTTGATAATTATTTTTATTGACTCTGGTATTTTTCAAGGGTAATAACTGATCTATAAATGATAAATTAATCATTGAAAATTTCATTGTATTTTTCCCGCTGATTTAGTATGCAAAGAGACGTTAATCATAAAAATCTATTTCCCATATTTTATCCATTAACATTGAAATGTCATTGCGGACAAATATTCTCGGGAATTTCCTATAAATTGGTAAATTTTTCGTATCATTAATTTTTAAAACAATAAAATTTTTTTCTATTTTAAATAGAATTTGGTTTCCGATACTTGAAAAAAAAACTACCTTTTTTTAACACCATGGACTTACACCATTTTTTTAGTGTACTTAATTTATCAGCATAAACAGACAGATGCGCCAAAATTGATTTTTTAAATTAATTTTTAATTAAAAAGTAAAAAACAAAATTATTTGAACTTTTATTGGCAAAATAATAAATGACTTAATTACGAATGCGATAAGAAGTAAGTGAGAATATAAATTATACTGTGATTTAAAGAGATAATAAACACGTTTAGCCAATTTTCGATATAATACTGTTAAGGAAGGATTTGGAGAGACATAAATTACAAGTCTAGTCTCTATTATTGACTTGTCGACTTGTTCACAATGATTTACACGGTTTTTTTTTTTATAGACAAGTACAGAAGCTAGTTTAAAAGTCTTCTAAATGGGTAACCTGACATAAAAAGTCTTGTTCAGTACTTCCGTAAACATTTTCGAAGTCGAGTATTTTTATAAGATTGTTAAAAATAGGAGAGTATAGAATGCATTTTTGGTTAGTACTCGAAGATACTATTGAAGATTATATAACAGATTGGAAACTTTTTAACCGCAGCGTTTATTGAGTATTTATATGTTTTTCTGCTTATTGGTTCAAAATAATCACTTTAATTTTTAGAAAAAGAATATTTATTTTTGCGGATTTAAAATCTGAGCCATTACCGTCTGACAATTAGTTTAGATTTGGTGATTTAAAAATTTCCCAAATATAATTATTCAAATAAAATATTCAGCGAATATAAAAAAAAAAAAAAAATAAAATAAAATGAAAATCCATTTTTTCATTTGAAGTCCCCTCGAAATAAAAAAATCGGTCACGTCGCTGAAAACAGTGCGGAAGTAAATTCCGTTGAGGTTATATCGCATGTCATTAATTGGTACATTCAACTGATCATTTTCATCCCCTTATATTTATCACGAACTCTAATTAATTTATAGCTAAATCGATCGATTTAATTGGTATACTATACCTGCACCAAATTACCGAATACGTTCAAAAATTAAATCCACTATCAATCCTAAATATAATAAATAAAAAATTTCGTTCTCCTCATAGTGAAAATTTGAATCTGAGTTTTGAATTTCCTTCGACCAATTTTAGTAGATTTTCGCTGCTGACTAATTGAAGTCAAATGTGTTATTTTTTTGACCCGGGCTTCCATTTCAAATTTTTATTATTTATATATTTATGCATATATTTTTGTTTAAGCTCTGCCAGTTAATATATAGAATCAAAAAAATACATATATATTTATTCAAAATAATCAAAAATTGACATTACGACAGACGTTAACGATAAATAAATATTTATCAACCAACAATTTCCTTCCGCGATAAATTTGTTTTTCCATTTGAAACATCAATTTAAATTACTTTTGATTATTTACTAACTTTGAATTTTTTTATCCCGATTCTGAAACCAAAATCATTAAAAAATTTATCTATTATCATTTTTTAAATAAAAAAAAAGTATAATTCCAGTTACTTTTCTGGCAGCAACATGTGTTACATAACGATATATGGAACAAGCTGTGCTAACTCATCGAAAACTTGTGCCTAGATAAATTTAAGCTTAACCGCACTTGAAATTTATCTTAATCTGTGTTAAAAATTACCGAAATTTGTTTTACAATAAATTTTATACACTTCAAATTCAAAAAAAAAATCGTGTAGTGAAATGGTAAGTCGCCAAATTTATAATTCGCAATAGACATGACCCTGACGCGCGTTTATTTGACACGACATAAAATAAAACGTCGAGCCCTGAACTTGAAAGAGATAATTCCCTCGTTTATATCCGCATCTGTCAAACAATTTCATCAAAAATATGTACCGAGATATATTTATATCAACTTCCTACTCATTTACTTTCAAACGTCTTCACTACGGCCCAATTATTTAAAAATACATTTTTTTTTTAAATTAGTAATAATTAAAATTTAAAAATAATTATCAAAATTTTGACTTACCCGATTTCATGAAATCCTTTCAAATTTACAATAAAAAATAAATAATCATATTAAACATTTTTAAAAAACACTTGACAAAATTTATAAATAAAAAAAAAATTTGTTGTTATATAAAATAGTAATGATAATAAATTAGCTATGCAGTAGATAACATTTAAAAAATAGCGCACAATAATTATTAATCGTGATCCTCACAGTCTCGTCGCACAAATCATACTGCTAGTGACTCGCGGGCTAGATAAACTTGTCTTTCTCCATTATACGCTCCATCTCTTTTTATCTCACTCTCTTTAGCGTGCGCATCATTTTTTGAGTACCGAAAAATTGCGCAGTTGTAATATTTAGATTTTTTCAGATCACCTTAAAAATTAAGAGAGAAAGAAATTAACATCGATTTTTTCTCTATTGATACTTTAATTTTAACGCTTGGTAATAAAAGTTCAAAAATTTAAATACTCAAAAATAATTTAACTACGAGATCTGATTAAATCAACTTAGATTTAATTTTGTATCAACATTCATATCAATAGATCTATTGAGGTTCATGTAAATCTCAATTGAAATGTTTTTTTTTTTTTTTTTGTAAGACTTCAAGATGTCAAAATTTCGATATTTTAAATTTAATAATTAAAATTTTTTTAGCTGAATTTATATAGATCATTGATTTATATGGATCTTAATAATAAACAGAATCAGATCTATCAAATCTAAATTTTTTTCCGGGCATCAAAAAAAATTAATTAATTAATAATAATTTGAAAAACTTTTTTTTGTATATTTTTGAAAGAGTGGAAATTATTTTGAACTTTGCTACAATAATGATCTAAATAATGAGGAATTAGATCTGGTAAATTTAAATTTTTTTTCCCGGGCATCAAAAAAAAAAAAAAAAAAAAATTATTGAATAATATTTTTAAAAACTTTTTTTTGTATATTTTTGAAAGAGTGGAAATTATTTTGAACTTTGCTACAATAATGATCTAAATAATGAGGAATTAGATCTGGTAAATTAAAATTTTTTTTCCCGGGCATCAAAAAAAAAAAAAAATTATTGAATAATATTTTGAAAAAGTTTTTTTGCATATTTTTGAAAGACTGAAACTCTGCTACAATAACCATACATGTTATTATTTTATTCATGACCATGCTTGATCATTATAATATATATTAAATTGGATTTCATAACACATACCTTATACTCTTGAGATTTATATGAGATCAAAATCTGTTATTTTAATATGACGTGTGATTTATTATTTTTATTAATTAACTGAACTCGAGTATTAATTAAAATTCTTGAAAAATGTTTATTTATATTTTTACTTTTATAAAAAATTCAGCAGACGGTTTTAGTTAAAGTAAAAAATGAGGGCAGTAAAAAAGCTGATGTTAAAAAAAATATATCTTGTGTTAAAGCTTCTGGAATAACAATTAAATATGAGTGTTTGAATATGAAGTAGGGAATAAAATGTCGCGAATGTTCTCTTGCAGTGTTGTGTACATTTAATTGGACACTTTAGCATCAACGAATGAGCGTTAATAAAATTTTCCGTCTTGAAGTCTCTTTAAAATGCACAACGTTTTCTGGATAATTGATAATTTAAGATGTGTTATAAAATAAAGTATATATTTATTGATATATTTTTACGAAAACATGACAACAGTCGTCTTTGTATGAATAATGAAATTGTCACGCAATTCAAGTTTTATTTTAAATTATTTTTATAGTAAAAAGTGATATCCGGTTTCACCTGAAATATAAAACTCGAATTTTAAATTTTCAAAAATTTTCTAATAAATCACAGGGATCAAAATTAATATTACGATAAGAAATTTACACTGTGAAAAATTCCCATTAAATTTTACTATGGGTGCATTGTAACCCCGGACCATAAGAAAACTGATACAAAATTTACAAGTGTCCCATAGTAAAAGTATGCGCATAGGTCCCAATTGTGTCGTCTGCGCATACCGTTTACTATGGGACAATTGTAAATTTTGTACCAGTTTTCTTATGGTGTTACAATACGCCCATAATAAAATTTGTTGGAAATTTTTCACAGTGTAATTAAAAAATTCACTTAATAGTTTTTTTACACGGAGAAAAATGGGCTTAAGAAATCGACGAATTTTTATTATGCTGTTGAAAAATTTTGAAACAGGAAGTTGAGTAACTAAAAAATTATTATGTTTCACTACATCAAATTTTTCTGGCACCCATTCCCCCTCCTCCACTTTAGCAAAAATTTGAACGCCGAATACAGCGGCGCGCAGTAGCACCATCTTAGCGCGAAATTTCAAAATTGAAATACAATACTGCGCAAGAATTTATGGCCGGTATTGGACATGTTCCACGGAATTAAGTCCTGAGTAAACTTAGTAAGATTTCTTGGCCCCCTGCACGGCTAAGATTCTAAAATCTGGGGGACCAGGCATTAATGACAACTAGTGACCATACTCATTATATAAATTGAGAAAGGGGTTCGGGGAAAGTTACTGAGACCTCTGGTGACTGTGAGTAAATTATATTTAGTATATTTGGTCAGGGGTAGGACACTCTGACCTCCCCCTATTATTTATAGTATTTGGTGTCCTTGCAAGACCATTTAAATACCACGTGTTTGTTTTTTAATATTTTATTTATGATTATTTATATTTTGTTGAAAATTTAGAGTTCTTGAAATCCTTTTAAGAATATTATTATAGACGGAGAAAGAATAATGATGGGAAAAAATCTAAAATTTTTTCCGGGACGACTGTAATTAATTTAATTCTTGAAATACCAAATTCTAAATTCAAAGTCTGATGTAAAAAGTTGAAGGTTAATTTTATTCATGTGATCAATTAAATTAAGAATTGTTTTAATTTTTCATTTAGAATTGAGTATTTTAATAACAAAAAATAGTATTTTGAAAAAGTTTAGAAATAAAATTTGAATAATTTTTAGACTTCATACTGTGATTTCTTGACTACTGGTCATTAAATTTTTTTAATATTCTCAGATAATACGCCCCAGTTTGTAAAAATTCAAACTTTTTCTCTTTTTTTTCTCCATATAAAATTTTTCAAAAATAAAAACCCAGATTACCATATTATAAAGCATCATATTGAGCCGCGCGCTTTATTTCAAATTCAAAATTTTGTTTAAAAAAAAAAAAAAAAAAGAAAGAAGCTCGTATTCAAATCCAACTCCACTCATTTTCCGCCAATTTGAAAATTAATACCAATCTGCACTTTTCCATCAGACCTCACCCCACCATCTCCCTCGAAATTTTTAGAGCTTTAAAATTCTGTCATTTTCCATCGCCGGAAAAATTTTTCCTTTTTCCAGGAAAATCTGACGATCCATAAAAATAGTTCCATCGTAACCCGTCTGACCTGTGCGAATTTAGCGTCTCATCGAAGGAATCGTGAAATCAAAATGACCTAAATTGATAGGTCTACTTTAGGTCCGTAGAGGTCCACCAAAATTATCGTTAGGTCCCCTATAGTTTTTTTATAAATAATTTTTGAAATTTTTCAAAAAAAAAAATTTCATTTTAGCATGAAAAACTAGAGACCAATACGGACCTAATGATAAGGAATGCAAAAACGATCAAATTTATTGGTTTCGTTCTGAATGAGGTGCTGAAATGAAATTTTTTTTTATTGCAAAATTTCAAAAATTATTTATAAAAAAACTATAGGGGACCTAACGATAATTTTGGTGGACTTCTACGGACCTAACGTAGACCTATCAATTCACGTCATTTTGATTTCACAATTTATTCGATGAGACGCTAAATTTGCACAGGTACCCGCCTGACCCTGACCCGCAAATTTTTACCGACCAAAAAATTTCCCACAACCACAAAAAAATATTTCTCTCTTACCATCCGAGTGATTTTTATCACCATCACAGAATTTATCATCAGAGTCCAGTTCTCCCGTTCCGTATTCATCATAACTTAAATATACCATATCTATACATACTTTTCATGTATAGTAAATGCAGCAAATGTTAAAGCGAATATAAAAAGTAAAAAGTAAAACTGTAAAGCGACAATGGATTGACATACAGGAGTAAGAATAACAATAATAATAATAATAATAATAATAATAATAATAATAATAATAATAATAATAATAGTAGTGTAGTAATAACAATAATAATAATCATCAGCATCATTGTCATCGCAGTGTAATCTGAATATATACGTATAGTTAAATATATATCTATATATATACTTATGCGTATATATGCATAAGGCCTTTGAAGATGGCGACGTATTTAAAAAGAACGTCAAAATTGTACGATCTAACGGTGACACACACGGCAGCAACATCAGATAACATTAATTATAGTGACTTGATGTGTCCAGTTTGTCGCGGAATATTAATTGAACCAGTGACACTACCCTGCGATCATAACCTCTGTCTGAGATGTCTCAAAGGTACATTCAAACACAACAGTTTGAGCTGTCCTATGTGCAGAATCAGAGTCGGATCATGGCTCAGAACCGCGACCAAGTCTGAAACTCTCGTCAATAACAACCTCTGGGAGTTCATACGATCAAATTACCCCAAGGAAATTCAGGATAGAAATAATATTACTATTAATGATGTTCCTCATATTAATAATGAGTCTGGTGAGTCACTTTTTTTACATATATGTTGTATATAGTTCCAGACAGTAGGAGTAAGAATGAAAAAAAAAAAAAGACAATCATTTAACCTCCAATCAGTATCACTTTTTATGTACGAATTTGTTTTGTTTTCAAAGCAAAAAAAAATAATTTTTTTAGAAACTGATTAGAACTAAATTAGTCGTTTAATTTTTCATTTTTGTTTTCAAAATTATGAACTATAAAAAAAAATATTTTTAAAAAATGCACTTGTAGTTTTTTTCATTTTCTACATGTGCATTTTTTTATTTTTTTAATAAATTTGTTGAAAAAAAATCCGATAATTATTAATTATCTCCTAACTAGGATCATATTTTTTTTATGATACTGGAGTTAGCCGACTAATAACTGTTAGAATTTTTTACAAGCAAAAAAAAAATATTTTAAAAAATTGCACTTATAGTTTTTTTAATTTTCTACATGTGCATTTTTTTATTTTTTTTTTAACGCAATAAATTTGTTGCAAAAAAAAAATCCAAACATTATTAATTGTCTGTTAGCCAGAATATTTTTTTTTAAGTCAAAAAAAATTTCTAAAATTTCATTAAACATCAAAATTTTTTTACCTTATTAAACATTGGAATTTTGGAATAAAAAAAAAATGTCATCAATAAATTTCGTACATAAAATGTTTTTTTATAATTCGCAAATTTTAAATATTTACTCAGTAAAAAATTCTAAATTTTTTTATGCTCCAAAAATATAAAAAAAAAAACAAAATACTAAACAAAAAATATTTTTATCAGATTACACTCAAAACATATTGAGTGGAGGTGAGATTCATTGTGGATACGAATTGCAACTAAAATTAGCCGAACAAGAAATGTTACGTCAACGTGAATCCGAGAGACTGGTAAATGAACAATATTTACGTAAATTACATGAACAAGAGACCGATGATAAGCAAAAGCTCGCGCAATATGCGCAGGATCGACTATTGGCGCGTTCGCTTGCTAAAAAACAATTATTAGATAAAGAGAAAACAATAAAGTACTACAATGACTGTTTGAAAAACACGACTCATCAAGCCAGCAAGTATCTGGTGCCTCAGTCAGGCGAGTGTTTGCAGAACGACCGTCTGCAGTTTAACAACAACAACAAACAGTTGCTGCTACCGGCCTCGGACCCGCTGCAATTGAATAATCATCTATTTAACCTCAGCAATATCAACATTAAAACGAACTCAACCAACATATTGTCGAGGAATATCGATAATGATATTCGTATGTCCAATAACATTAATTTAATAGCAACAAAACTTCAGCCGATTGACACCAGACAGAGTTTCTGCAGCAAGCCCTCGTCTATTGTGAGAACTAAAGACTGCTGTCAGGTGACACCCTCGTCCTCCTTGTCCTCGACGCTGCTTATTCCTAATATTCTTACGCTCAAACAGCAGACGTTGATGCCTAAAATAAATGCCTACATAGCAACCGAACCGAGTTGCTCTAATTCTAAAATATATGGAGACCAGAACGAAGAAGAACTAAGAGTACCCGCAGACTTACTGAGTAACAATAAAAAAAATATTGCTATGGAAATTTGCGTCATGACAACCGGGAGCTCGGTGCCGAACGCTGGAATCACGACGATGCCGAGTGATGATAAGCAGCAGAGAGTCAGTGCGCAGAGCGCCGGTAGCCATGACAGCATAAACCCGGAGATTCATCATTTCAAACCCATTAAAATTTTACCGCGAACGCCTTTGAAAGTAATGCCCGATGGGAGGCAAATAGACCCGAAAATTTTACGGGTGATTCCTGTTTTGAAGAGAATTTCAAATCCGGTCTTTAGGACACCTTCTATTGGACATTTTAGACGCATTGGTTGTACCTGGAGCGCATTTAAAGGTAATTTTTTTTTTTTTAATTAATTCAAAATTTAAATGACAAGATTGTAGAGTTTATGAATTTAATTAATTAATTAAAAAAAAAAATATGAGTTAGAATTACCGGAAAATTGTTAGCAAAGTAAAAGTATCACTGGCACTATTACATTACATTCGAATAAGTCCACTCATATTAATTGTAAGCTAGTTTATCAGCTCAGATAAGTTTGTTATTATTTACTATCAGCAGATTAATTAGTAATTTTTATTTATCGGACTGGAGAGACTGACAGACTCAAGCTCTGACCCTCGGAGTATTTTTGTAATCGAACACTTTTTATTCAAACTTTTTTATTTCAGAGATTAATTCTAGAGTTATCAATTATTTATTTTTAAAACAGACATTTTATTGCTTACAGTAATTAATTTTATTGCACTGTATTGTTTTTAAAATTACGATCACTATTCAAAATTTTTATTTTTATCTCATACTCCCACTCCTTTTTTCGTTTATTACTGACCTAGGACAAGGATCTTATAAGTAAATAAAAAATAAAATTTTTAATTTTTTTATTTGGTTCCATAAAAAAAAAAAATGGCACTAATAAAATATTCTTAATTATTAATTATTATAATTGATAAATATAAAGTAACAGCTTATTAATAAATAAATAAAAAATTTTAGGTCGAATAAGACAAGAAGCACGTGTCATAAATACGTCACCCACGTGGAAATCCCCAAGCAGTTCCACCGAACAAAATCAAACTCAATCAAAACCAACATCACAATCCCAAGTGTCAGTAGAATTAAACTCGCCGAAAAATAATCATCCAACTTCCGAAGCAACTGTCGAGATAAATAAAAATTATCCAGCAAATAATCGCATGATAAACGGGACATCATCACCATCATCACCAACACCAGCCACCTCAACATCCTCGACTTGTTTTACAGCCAAAACAAATAAAAAACCAGCAGACAAATCCGCCAAGACAAAATCAAAGTCACACAAAAACGGGGCTCTGAAACGCAACAAAAATATTGCCAATGATTCGCAAGCTAATGACACTTCGTCCATTACAACCCCAGCAGTTTTGTCATCAGATTGTCAGCAAAAATTAATAAATCCGTCATTTATTGATAGCGAGTCGCAAGCGATGGAAAATATCGCAGAGAGAATAAAAAGACGCAAAGTTTATTTTGACGCAACCTCAAACAAAGATGATAATAATGATGATCATAATGATGATGATGATGATGATGATGATGATGATGATGTTGATAGCAAAGCAAAAAGTAAGACCCGTAAATCATCACGTAAATTAATAAGCAACAAAACGATAGCAGAGAATTCGACGGATAAAAAAATAGTTAAGTGTAAAAAAAGTACGCGAAAGTGCGCAAAGCGTCCGCGAGTATCGAAGATTAAGGAGAAGGACTCGAGTAATGACAGTCGTGATAAATTAACACTTGATGATGATAACAATAAAGTGACATTTACACGTAAGCGTACAACGAGAAGTTCCGTTAGAAATTTTAAATTTATAAGAAATGATAGTACTGATAATGATAATGATAACAATAATGACAATGATAATGATAATAATAATAAAATAAATGGAGTAAATGGTAGCAATGATGATGAAGCTGACAAGAGTGATTTAGTAAATGAACGCGTGGTAATTGAGGAAGAAAAAATATCCAGGACTTTGCTGCAGGAAAAACAAGACTACGAATTAGCCCGAAGATTGCAAGCTGAATTTAATAAAATGGAACTTGGAATTTCTAGGAGAACGAGAGGTTCTAAACGCGCTTCAAATTGTCCTGATGATTTGATTGCTCTCAGTGCTGCTGGGGTGGGGAAGAAATATAAACGCGCTAATGGTAAATTATCTTTAGCTAACGTTAATTCAACAACAACAAGAGCAACATCAGCAACAACCCCCGCCATCAGCAGCAACATTAAATCGCGACGTAAACGCGATTAGAAATTGGTTATTTTGAAAAAATTATTTAAAGGAAAAAATATTTGAGTTAATTGCGATTGTGATTAGCTGAGGGCGGGAATATTTTAAAATCGGTGGTAATGGAGAGAAAATAAGAATGATGTTAAACGAAACATGAACAAAACCTTCCAGCTTGTTTTTATTTTTTTTTTTTTTTTTTTTATTTTTAATATGATTAATTATGAATATTATTATTATTATTGTTATGTGGAGGATGCGAGTGTAATTAAGTAATTTTAAAATGTATGAGATAACTTTGCGTACCTGGTTAGTGTGAGGGGCCGCATTAAATTTAATATAATGGTATCTGGACATTATTTATTGTTTTTTATTTTTTCATATTGTTTTTATTTTATTGTTATTATTTAGTTTAATCATTGGATCGTAGGTTTAATTGGCAAGAATTCATTCTGGTTTATTTATGATTCTGGTTACCTGACGTCTAATGATTTTTTTATTTTTTATAAAACGACAAATTATTAACAAAAAAAATATTTTGAAAAAATGCACATGTAGTTTTTTAAATTTTCTACAAGTGCATTTTTTTTTTTTTTTTTTTTTTTTTTTTTTTTTTTTGTTGCAAAAAAATCTGAAAATTATTAATCTGTTCTTTATGATTATGGTTTATTTTTTGTATTTTTGTTTAATTTTAGGAAACGGGTATTTTTTTTACCTGGATTTTTTTTGTTTAATTTCAAATTTCGTAATTTGAATGTCAAAAAAAATGTGAGTTTGTAATTTCGTAAAAATAGAAATTTAAATAAAATTTATTTATAAAATTTTTATTGAAATTGACGGAATTTTTCATGTCCGCGTTATCAAGATTAAAATTTAATGATACGAAATTTTAGTAAAAAAAAAAAAACCGGGTATTTAATTTAAAATAAATAATTTATATTTTAAAATTATCGGTTATTAAGACTTACTCATAAATATGATCTCTAAGCCCCAGTGAATTAAAATATTAATTTAAATATTTATATAAAAAAAACGAAATTGTTTTTTATTAACAATTTTTTCAAAATTAAAAACCAGAATAACTTCTTGAAAAAATAAATATGAATTTAATTTATTTAAATTCAAGTTTAAAAATTAATCAATAATTTTTTATATGTCATATATTTTTATTTAACAATATGTTAAATTGGAACATAAATATTTTATCAAACAAAAAATTAATAAATAATTATATACAAATTATACATATTTTAAATATGTTACAACTATTTATTAAATAATGTAAATTTTTTTTTTTTTTTTTTTTTTTTTCAATTATTTATTTTTTAAAAATATATTTACACAAAAATAAAATTTATTATTTTATTTAAATTATAATTATAACTTCAGATACTGTTGCATTAATTTTATTGAAAAAATGACGTCTAAGTAACGTAAAAAAAAAAAAAAAAAAAAAAAAGTAATCACATAAAATAAAGTAAAAAAACAATGAATATAAAATAAAAGTTGTAAATTTTGTGTGCGTGAATTTTTTTTTTAACTTTAAAAATATAAAACTAAATTTGTAAATTTTGTGTGAGTGACTTTTTTTATCTCATTTATTGTACACAGTATTAGGATTAATTATTTTATATCATCTATCATCTACTGATTTATTATTATTATTAATTATTAATATAACAATTAATGAGCTTCGTGAATTAACTCTTCGAGTAAATTTTTTTTTATACATATTAAAGATATGAGTATTTTTAAAAGCTAAAAAGGATATAAATCCTGCTGCCATAAATATATTTTCAATAGCCGTTATCATTAATAAATAATAAATTAGTAGGTATACATATTGATGAATATTGATTGATGAATTAATAAATAAAATTAAAGTTAAAACAAAAAAAAAAAATTAATAATAAATACAAGAGAAATAAAAAAAACTTAGTTGCGTATGCGCAGGATTTGCGCAAGCTCGGTAACGCGGGTGCAATTGACAAAATGATACACGGACATATACATATATAGATGTAGATATATATGTTTATTTTTTATATAATTGTTCGTGAATTATTTTAATTACAGTAAATAATTTAATCATTTATTAAAAAACAATTTTAATTTCCACTGGCAAATTTTTAAAATATTAATTATTGATAATATATAAATTTTTTTTTTTGATAAATTTGATTGATTAAAATAATAATTAATTATTTGTGAATAATTAATTATTATTTTTCATTTTTAATCCCAAGTATTTTTAAATTAAAAAATTTTCTTAAACTTTTGTTGATTGAAACTGAAACGGAATTTTTTTTTTGACTAAAAAATTTACGGAGTAAACGCGGATTAAAGTCGGAGTCTTATTTTGTCCCTATGGAGTAAAATTGACTCCAGAGAGGAGGTTATTTTAAATTTTAAACTCCAGATCGCTGAATTAAAAAAAATTTACATCACTCCAAAAATTGCTAAAAAAAAATTTGATATTTACTCCAGATTTTTTTGAACTCCGATTTGAATAAAATCCGCGTTAATTTCCGATTTTTTACAGTGTAAATATAAAAAAAAAATATGTAATTTTGAAATTGACAATTAATCAAATAATTCCAACATTGTAATTTGAAAAAATAATTTTTAAAATTTTAAATGATAAATTTGTAATTAAAAAAAATTTGTCAAATACTGTAACAAAAATTTAGACTTCCGTTACCATAAAAAAAAATAATTACAAAATAAACAATAATTAAAATCTCAAAATTTTTCGATATCTCAACTGTAATAAAATAAATTATCAATACTGAGTATACACTCATCTAAAGATAAAAATCATCTAGATGTAGATCTGCAAGTTGATAAAAATTTGAAAATAAAAAAGTGTAATTACTCATCCTAAGCTAATACAGCGAAGATCAATTGAATAGCCAGTAATAATTTAAAAAAAACTAAAAATTCCTAAAGTTTAAAAACTAACTAGAGTCCATGCTACGCATTACTATGGATTAGCGCAGTTACGTGATAGATTTACGGTAAAAATTCTAATTACGATAATTAAATAAATAATAATTGTAATTCCGTACTCATAATTATATGATATGAAGAATAATAAATATGATAAATATATAAGGGAGAATGAATTGACGGCAAGTAAATGTGTGTGCTTTGCTCACGTGTGATTTTTAGTATGAGACTATTTTATACGTCAGTATGTAAGATACAGATAAATTTAAATGACAAGTTTAATAAAAACAATTAAAAAAAAAACTCATTGTAAAGCAAATAAAAGTTAAAATGTTAAATAAATAAATATAAATACGAGCGTAAAAACTCGACTATCGAGCGCACTCTACTCGTAACTATAAATGATAACAATAATAAAAATAAAATGATAATAATAATTAAAGAAAGTTAATTTAATTTAATTGTAGAATAGTTATCCAATAATATGATGATGTTTCTCACCATAAAATAATCAAGACAAGAATACTTACAACCACTACACACTTTGATATTTATTTCCATTACTTGGTTCTTTTTAATGAACTGTTTTCTTTATAGGTCAAGTAGTTAGTAAAATAGATCTCTCATACTTTATTATTTTTTTAATTTTTTTTTTTTTCGCTCTTTATTTCTTTTTGTTACAATTAATTTTGCTTGAGAAAATACAGATTTTATTTTTTATTGTTGTAATTATTTAGTGACATATTTTTTTGGATCTTTTATCAAATAGGTGAGAATTTAATTATTTTAAAAATAATATTTATTTACGGGAAAACGAGTTGGATTGAGATTGAGGAGAGATGAGATTTTTTATATTTTTATTTTGTTTAATTAAGTCGCGGGGTTTTACTGAGGTTTTTAATTTCTGGGCAAAGAAACTCGAATTTATTGACCGATTGCTGGCAGATATTTTTTGTGGGTAAAAAAATTGAGTGGAGTTTAATATATATTTTGATTATTTATTGTACAGTGATAAATAATAAAAAATTAAGGCGTGATGAATAATTCTTAGAGTAAAAACGAAGCGGTTTTATCGATTTGCAAATAGAAATTGAGAATTTAAATTTAAAATCAAGTCTATAAATAATAATATTTAATATTGACTTTAAAGTTATTTTCTGTAGAAACTGTTGGATTTACGATAAAATTGATAAGGACCTTTTTTGTAGAGAATTCAATTTCCTACAACATTACTCCCATATATTTTTATCGTATCTCTAATAGTTTAGCCGGTATTTTAATTTAAATGAAAGCAAAAAATTTTCCCATACTAATAATTCTAAATTTCTCTTTAAATTAAAATATCATCTAAACTATCAAGTTTACACAACAATGACAAGATACCTTTTTTGTAGGAAATTAAATTTCCTACAAATTTATCTCAGTACATTTTTCACCTATCTTTGATAGTTTTCCCACAATAATAATTTTTCCATGTTCCCAACTCCCACTACTATTTTTTCACTTGTCATCACATTTTAATTTAAAAAAAAAAAAATTTATTCATAAAAAAAAATTCCTCTAATCAATCAATTACCCCCCCCCCTAGCGTTTTTTTTTTTAAAGAAAAAAAATGAATTTACTCCAAAAAAAACGAACACTTTACTCGACTTCATTAAAAATTCAAATTTTCTCCGCATGATAAAAATATATCAATCAATAAATATATATTATATATAGTGATTAAGAGATTATTAATTAAGACCATAGTATCCCGTATTGTCAGTACATTACTATACACATTACTTGGTCGACTTAAGTACAGAATCATTATCCAATAGTCCGACAACCAGGGCCGGGTGTCGTAACACTGTGACGTTGCGATTACATCATATCATCACAACCGTTTACCCAATAAATACCCCGGCTTACCCATCTATTTACAACTACACTCGCGCTCTATTACATCTATTCCAGTACAAGCTGCATTACATCCACTCTCCCAAACCACTAATTTAAATCCTATTTCAAGGTAATTAATTATTTATAATTAACCATTACTAATTAATACTGACCCTGGGTACTCCCTTATCTTCACTAACGCAATCACATTATTTTCTAAATTTTTAATAATTCATCTTGACAATTAATCGGTAATCAAGTTGCCCGAACGATATTTAATCGCGCAAATGAATTTATAATTTAGTATACAAGTTAAGAGGTCGAGTGAAACTGCTATGATGTAATATTTGTTCATGTAATCTATTATGTATATATGTATGTGTATATATGTAGATTACTGTCAGCTGACAGTAGCGTTTTTTTTCTTGTTTATTGTACAAAGTTATTTTGTATAAATTCGAAAATTTTTAAATTAACCGCCAAAAGTTAAATTTAAAAACTCGCGGGAAAAAATATTGTAGCTGTGAAATTTGGAAATTATATGAAAAAGTGTGATGACAATTTTTTTGGAAATTTAATGGACTACAAAAAAGGTCCGAAGCAACGAATCGATTAATTCAAAATTTGAAAAATTACAGGCATTTAAAAAATAAAAATCATGGAAAATTAATTTAAATATTTCGCAAAATTATATAATCGATGGTAAAAAATATTTTTAGTCAATAAAAACACCAAATAGACCAAATTAATTTTTTTTATGTCAAAGGTCATTCAAAGAGAAATTTTATAATTATAAGCAAGGGCTGTACTAGATAATTTTTTACATGCAGAAGCTACAAAACAAGACATCACAAGAAAAAAAAAATTTTTTTTCTACTTATTTTTTTAATTTACCAAAGACTCAAACGGAAAAAATTTTTTTTCTTCAAAATTTAGTAGCAAACTCTGTCTAGATGGTCAAATTACCTCACGCTTCTTTAAACCTCTTAAAAATTTTTGAATTTCCAAATTCTTTTGAATTCCAAATATTACGACCCATTTTTCCCGCGTCTCATTTTACCCCAAATTTCCTTATAAGGGAAAAGGGGCGACCCTCTAAAATTTTGAGTGCAAATGATTTGGGGGTGAAATGGGTCTCCAAAACCTTAGGGCCCATTTTCCCCTCCCCTCCCCTCCCCTACTAAATAATTTTGAACAGCCGCCAAAAAAAAATTATATATACAGGATTGTCTGTTAAATATGTAATTAAAATTTTGAGTTTAGTATGATATGTGATAAGAAATAAAGATCTAAGCAAGAGAAGTAACATTCAGTCAATAAAATTAGTAGTGTAGTATTTTTTATTCAGACATAAGTAGTAGCAGCTCAAGTATTTCAACAAGTAGTAGTAGTAGTAGTAGTAGTAGTGAAGGTAAAGGTATTTAAATAAAATATGATACAATGTAACGCAATGAGCCACGGCGAGTGCAACGTGACTTAATAACCACGTGATTAACGTGACCAATCGAATGAGTCTCCGGGTATGTGGTCACGTTGCACTCGGCGTGGATTTCAAACGCACTCTTTAGCCCCCTCGTCGACGAGTCGTTTAATCTTACAACTGTAGCTCGACGTTTTCAGACAAATTCAAATACTTGCTGTTTAACATACTTACATTTCTTTATTTTTTGGCTTTTAATTGCTGGGTCTGGGACTCGGGGACTAGGTCAGTGCTTAGTTTGGGTCCGGATGACCCGTCGTGGGTGACGAGTGATTTTTCAGTGCGTAGTTGACGTCTATATTTATGCGCGGTCCAAAGACGGCTTTTTGAAGGTTCGTTTTATTTTTATGAAATATAATAAAGCTTTTTTTTTCTTCTGAGATTTTAATAAAGGTGATGAGATAAAATGGAATCTTAATTATGGTATATTTTTTTTTTTTAATTAAAAATAAACCAAGAGCTGCAATTTAAAGGATTATTTTATTAAATCTTTAGAATTGATTACCTGAAGGAAATGCTTGAAAATATCTCGTGTTTATTTTTTTTTTAATCTTTAAGCTTTATTAAAATTTTTTTATTTATTTATTAATTGTTTTTTAAAAAAATATTAATATAAATTTTAAATTCAAGTTTAAATATAAATAACTCATTAAATATGCAGTCTATGGAAAAATTTAATAAATAACTTTTTGTAGGAAGTTTAATTCTCTATAAATTTGTTTCTATACAATTTTACCATATCTTTGATAGATAACGTGTAATTTCAATTTTTCGGTATTTAGTTCATAAATCTATTAAAACTCCCATTAATATTCTCCTGTTCAAACTTAAATTCTGACTAAACTATCAAAGATACGGCAAATATGTATCAGTACAATTTTGTAGGGAATTAAATTCTCTACAAAAAAGTATTGAGTGAATTTTTTCGTAAACTCAATCGTTTAGACACAATTTTAATTTAAAGTCATAAATACAAAACTTTTAATTTTAATTATTGGTATTATTATTATTTTTATTGATTACAATGATAATAAAAAAAAAAAAATTAGACCCAGTAAGATCCTAATTTAAATTTAAGCAATAATTGCTCCTCTTGCCTTTCATCAGCATCCTCACAAAGTTATCCAACCGTGCATTGTTTTAATTTGAATCAATTTATTCACCGATATATGAAAAGACTTTTCATTAAATTAAAATCACACCCGACAGTGACAAATAATAATATCAATAACACCAGTTATCATTTTTTATAATATATTTTTCCCGATAACAGACAACAAACAATGGAAAACAGACAATAGTTTATATTCAATGTCTATGACCTTGTATTACTGCAACTGATAAGTTTATCAATCGACCGGTGAAACCTATTGAGTAATTTTTAACACGATTGTAACCCAGTCTCTCAAAATATAATCCCGATAATTACTGTGTCGAGTTAAGAGAACTAGAAGTTATACAATAAAACAATAGTCGATAGTAAAATATTCATTACCTGACACTTTGTACTGATTTTCTATTTTTAAATTTTATTTTATAGACCATCAATTTTTTTGAGCTCCAAAAGTAACATAAATAATGAAAAAAAAATATTTCTAAAAAAATGCACATATTCAAAATTTCATAAACTACATGTGCAATTTTTCAAAATATTTTTTTAATCTTTATTTTTTTCATTAAAAAAAATCCAAAAACTTTTAAGTGCAATCGAAGCATGACTAGCAGACAATTAGTCATTTTCGGATTTTTTTTTTCAACAAATAAATTACAAAAAAAAAAAAACTAAAAATATGCACATGTAGAAAATTTTACAAACTACAGGTGCAATTTTTTCAAATATTTTTTTTTTTGTAATTTATTTTTTAAAAACAAGTTCAAAAATTATTGATCATCTGCTAACTGCAGTATCATATCGAAGCTCGCCTAAAATTTCCCGTTAAAAAAATTTTTAGTAAATTTTTTATTTTTGAAATTCAATGCAATGTTATCCATATATATAATTATATACATGCAGTTAAAAATAAATGTCAATTAATAGAATTTAATACTCGCCAAATTAATAAAGTGAATAGACAAAGGATTATATCAGTAATTATTTAAAATAAAACAAAGAGAAAGGGAACTAGTAAATGTATATAATATTTGCACGTTGCTATACACGTGACAAGCCGGTAAATAACTTTTTAAAAAATATATGTTTATATATACAGGACTTTCACTCTTACTGAACGCCCAGCGGCATCTATTACACTATGATCCGATAAATGTTAATGTGAGTCTCCATCATTACTTAATACTCGTAATATTATATATAATAATATATCTATATATATGTATGTGTAATTTTGTAGCAAGATTTTATTTTCGATTCCTGCAAAAAAATGTAAAAGATGATTGAAGATTGAACTGGGAAAGATATGACCGGTAGTCGTCATAACAATCGTGGTCGAAGTGTGCCGAGCTGTAAAGGTATCAAAGATGCTTCGATCACACCCAATACAACTGCCAGTGGGACTGGAACAGCAACAACCGGCAGTGCCACAACCAGTGACAGAGGTAAACACACAGTTCACTGGTTCAGAAAAGGACTCAGACTACATGACAATCCCTCGCTGAGGGAGGGTCTCAGTGGTGCAAATACCTTCCGATGCGTTTTTGTCATCGATCCTTGGTCAGCTGGAAGTAAAAGTATCGGCATCAACAAGTGGAGGTTCGTTTGCGATAGATTTTTACAAGAGCAACAACAATTTATATGTCACCATATATACTGTCACAAAATATTTTTTATTAATTATCTACAGATTTCTTCTCCAGTGTCTTGAAGATCTCGATGCCTCGCTCAGAAAATTGAACTCGCGGTTGTTTGTAATTCGCGGCCAGCCGGCAGATGTGTTGCCAAAAATTTTCCGCGAATGGGGCACCACTAATCTCACATTCGAGGAAGATCCGGAACCTTTTGGCCGGGCGAGAGACCACAATATCGCTACTCTGTGCAAAGAACTTGGGATCTCTGTTCTGCAGATGGTTTCGCATACGCTTTACAAATTAGATGAGTAAGTTTTCATTTATTTCATATAGAAATAGGGAGACCGGGGCATGATGGTCTCCTTCGATAATTATTTTTTGACTTCTGAACATCGGGTACAAATTTTTCTGCTTATCTCGTACACATATAATAATTTTATCACAATTTAAAAAAAAAAAATCTGACCCTCGTTTTAAATATTCTCTAAAATATCATTTTTACCCCAAAATTAAAATTTATCAAATTATATTCTTCAGCAAATAAATTTTTTTATTTAATTTTTGATCTGAATAAAATAATTTTTCTACTTAAATATTAAGCGAAAAAAACTCAGGTTTATTTTTTTTTTTACGTTTGTAAATTCTCGAGGATCACTAGAGTTACTCCAGAGTATGAAGAGCGCAGTAAAATAAATGAAAAAAATATTTTTCTAGTTATAAAATATATTTAAATAAATGGTATATGTTAAAATATATGTGACCGACAATAGCGCACCTGGCGCATCAAAGAGATTAAGAGATTCCCTGGAGAAATGGGAATGAAGAGGCTCGAATTATAACGAAGTATCAAACCGTGCGTGAGAATGAAACGAAAACTCTACGAGTCTGGCATTTAAACGTGTACTACTCCATCTTCAAAACGTGTGATAGATGTTTACGGATAAAAAAAAAATCAACTTCAGAAAAAAAACTAACGATTTAAATGTATAGTATCTAGGTCGGCTATAAAAATTTTTTTTGCGGAATATTTATGCATTGTACTCGAATAGATAACAAATTATATTTACCTATACACTGTTCGCTATCATATAAAAATATATAAATTTTTTTTTATAAATAACTGATGGAGAATTACATCCCCTTTGTATCTTTTGAATGTCAATAAACACATAAATAGACATGAATTTATTTTTATTTTGTCAGTGTAAGCTGAAAGAAAAAATATTTACATTTAAAATGAATA
Source organism: Microplitis demolitor (assembly GCF_026212275.2). Lineage (NCBI taxonomy): Eukaryota > Metazoa > Arthropoda > Insecta > Hymenoptera > Braconidae > Microplitis > Microplitis demolitor. The sequence goes on along the minus strand of NC_068549.1, from coordinate 1,999,582 downwards.
AAAACTCCCGCTAAAAATTTTTTTAAAATATAGAATGTAAAAAGTCGGAAGTGAATATGGATTTTATTTAAACTCCGAATTTAATCCACGTTCATTCTCAAAATTTTTCCCAGTGTAATTGCTGTGAATAAATATTTTTATATATTAAAATTTTCACAATGAAATTTAGAAGATACCGAAATTAGTATTTTTGTAGTTGTCCGTTTTACCCCATGAATTGTTTATTGAAAAATAGAAAATTTTCAACCGCGAAATTTAAAAATTACCGAAATTAGGATTTTTGTAACGGTCCGTGTTACCTCATGAATTTTTTGTTGACAAAAAGAAATTTTTAACCGCGAAATTTAAAAGATATCGAAATTAGTATTTTTGTAGTAGTCCATTTTACCCCATGAATTGTTTATTGACAAATAGAAAATTTTGAACCGCGAAATTTAAAAATTACCGAAATTAGGATTTTTGTAACGGTCCGTGTTACCTCATGAATTTTTTGTTGACAAAAAGAAATTTTTAACCGCGAAATTTAAAAGATATCGAAATTAGTATTTTTGTAGTAGTCCATTTTACCCCATGAATTGTTTATTGACAAATTGAAAATTTTCAACCGCGAAATTTAAAAATTACCGAAATTAGGATTTTTGTAACGGTCCGTGTTACCTCATGAATTTTTTGTTGACAAAAAGAAATTTTTAACCGCGAAATTTAAAAGATATCGAAATTATTATTTTTGTAGTAGTCCATTTTATCCCATGAATTGTTTATTGACAAATAGAAAATTTTCAACCGCGAAATTTAAAAATTACCGAAATTAGGATTTTTGTAACGGTCCGTATTACCTCATGAATTTTTTTTTGACAAATAGAAAATTTTAACCGCGAAATTTAAAAGTTTTCGAAATTAGTATTTTTGTAGTAGTCCATTTTACCCCATGAATTGTTTATTGACAAATAGAAAATTTTCAACCGCGAAATTTAAAAATTACCGAAATTAGGTTTTTTGTAACGGTCCGTATTACCTCATGAATTTTTTGTTGACAAAAAGAAATTTTTAAGCGCGAAATTTAAAAATTACCGAAATTAGTATTTTTTATTACGGTCCATTTTACCCCATGAGTATTTTTGTTGACAACAAAAAATTTTTTTTTTTTACTGAATAGAATTTTAGACAGAAATGGAGGAAAGCCGCCATTGACTTATCACCAGTTTCAAAATATAGTCGCGGGAATGGACCCTCCGATTTCTCCAGTCCCGTCGATAACGGCCGAGAGTCTTGGCGAGGCTTACACACCTCTCAGAGATGACCATGACGATTTATACGGAGTGCCGACTCTTGAAGAACTCGGTAAGGCTCCAATCCAATATTTACTCCAAAAAATTTTCTACTAAAATTCAGATAAAAAATTTTTTTTCATACCCAATTAATTCAATAGCTTTTGCTGATGTATTTTTAAAAATTGGCGATCATATTAATAAATAATTAAGACTATATTAGAAAGAATAAATGAGAGATCGATCAATGTAACGATCTAGTGTTTCAAAGAGATCGAATACGGCTGTCTAATATTTCCGCAGGATTCGATACAGAAGGTCTTCAGTCATCGGTCTGGGTCGGCGGTGAAAGTGAAGCATTAGCACGTCTAGAACGTCATCTAGGTCGTAAAGCATGGGTCGCTAGCTTTGGAAGACCCAAAATGACACCGCAGTCTCTATTACCCAATCAAACAAGTTTATCACCTTATTTACGATTTGGTTGTCTCAGCACCAGACTTTTTTATTACCAGCTCAGAGATTTATATAGAAAGGTTTTATTTTATCTATTTATTTTATCCTCATCAACACGTGATTAATAAATCGCATTACTAATTCCAAAAGCCCTCATACTTTTATTCCCCTTTTGGTTTTTGGAACCTTCCTCGATCCAAAAGGACGCATGATTTTTTTTTCCTTTCCCGGGGGAATTTCCCGGAAGCCAAAAGGGCGTAGAAAAATGTAACTCCTCATGCATCATATATATAATTAATATATTTATTTAGATAAAAAAAGCATCACCACCGCTGTCACTACACGGACAGTTGCTGTGGCGGGAATTTTTTTACTGCGCGGCAACTAAAAATCCAAATTTTGATCGGATGCAAGGCAACCCCATTTGTTTGCAAATTCCTTGGGATAAAAATAATGAAGCTTTGGCTAAATGGGCAAATGTAAGTTATTTTAATATTTAAATATACAAATTTGGTAAATTTTTTTAGAGATTTTTGAAATCGATAAAAAAAAAAAATCATAGATTTTGTGTACTTGTCTTTGAATTAAAATTGTGTCTAAATAATTGACTTTACGAAAAAAATCATAGAATACTTTTTTGTAGAGAATTTAATTTCCTATAAAATTGTATTGATACATATTTGCCGTATTTTTAATAGTTTAGTCAGAATTTAAGTTTAAACACTAGGACACTCATGGGAGTAGAATTTTTAATTTATTTATGAATTTGATACTTAAAAATTTAAATTACAAGCTACTGATCAAAGATACGACAAAATTGTATAGGAACAAATTTGTAGAGAATTAAATTTACTAAAAAAAGTTATTCTTTGAATTTTTTCATAGACTCATTATTTAGTAAGTTATCGAATTTTAATAATCGACAAAAAATTTCAAAAAAAACATAAATAAGTTTAATTATTTTCTATAAATAAAAAACACGTAATTGGTGGAAAAAAATATAGCTATTAATATTTTATATAACAATGTAATTCGTTACATTTAAACATTACCAGGGTCAAACCGGATTTCCGTGGATAGACGCAATAATGACGCAATTGCGTGAGGAGGGTTGGATTCATCATCTTGCTCGTCATGCAGTCGCTTGTTTTTTGACAAGGGGCGATCTCTGGATCTCCTGGGAAGAAGGGATGAAGGTAAAAAAATAAACACACTGTTAAAATGTGTCCCGCTCGTACGTGAGTCCAATGCCAACCAAGTAATCACAAGCTCATAAATTTCCCGTTAATATCCGCAATCCCATTTTTGAATTCCCAATTCCCACTCTACACCTTAACATAAAATCTATATATTTATCATATAATAAACAATTAAATTTACCGCTTACTATTGAAAGATATTCGACCAACTATTACTCGACGCCGATTGGTCTGTTAATGCCGGCATGTGGATGTGGCTCTCATGCAGTTCATTTTTCCAACAATTTTTTCACTGCTACTGCCCAGTTCGTTTTGGCCGCAAGGCCGATCCAAGTGGTGACTACATCAGGTAATTTATATCTTTATCATTTTATTTAAACTCTACACTGTAAAAAATTTTCGGATTTAAAGTCCGTCTCAGAGTAAACGCGGATTTAAATAAAATCTAGTTCACTCCAGAATTACTCCAGGAAAAAAAAAACTTCCCCTTAACTCCTTAAAGGGAATGATTTTTTTTCAACTTCCGGGTTTGAGTGACAGATTGAATTCGTAATTAAATAAAATCCGCAATCACTCCCAATTTTTTAGTCTTCGAGCGAATTGGCTGATAATTAAAAACAAATTGATTGATTAAATTTATTTAAAATTTTTTTGTAAATTATGTGGAAAAAAAAAAAATTTTTAATTTCAATGGACAAATGGTCAGACGATATTTACCAGTACTGAAAAGTTATCCAACCCGTTACATACACGAGCCATGGGTGGCGCCTCTATGCGTCCAGCGATCTGCTAAATGTATAATAGGACGTGACTATCCATTGCCGATGGTGAACCATAGCAAAAGCTCACGCATCAACATTGAACGTATGAAACAAGTGTATCAACAACTCAGCAAGTACCGTGACAACGGTGAGTGTAAGTCTCGTTAAAATAATTTTTATTAAAAATGTGTCTCGACATTTTCTCCCTCTTTCTCTCTTGAACCTGTCATATATATATATATAAATATAAATATATATAATATGTTATCTTGTAGATCCTAGTTCATCTCTTTAGATTCCTCTATCTAGCAGCAGTGCCCTAGTGGCTTACTGCTGGGTTTTACTACTTATACACTACCCTTGGCCCTAAGGCTGTAGCTCTCAAGCTCGGCTCTGCTCCCAATGCTCCACTTTACCCAAATCGATTCACCGCGTCTGACTGAGAGGGAAAATAAGAGAGAAAGAGGAAAGAGAAAGAGGGGATGAAAATGTTCATGTAGCATTTAGGTAAGTAAGCTAGTGTTACTTGCTACCGATCATACTTTTGTAAGAATTGAAGAGAAAAAAAATTTTTTTTTTTTTTTTTATTTTATTATTATTATTTTTTGTCGATAATATAAAATTCAAGGAGACGATCGTGACTAACAAGACATTTTTATATATATATATATTTTTTTTTTTATATTTTTTAAATTCACTTCACTTGGACTACGGGTTACTGCATGAACAGGAGTCATCGCTAACGGGGAAACTATAGGTAACAAATTATTTATTATTATTATTATTATATAATTGTAAAATTTATATGACTAGTATACATTTTTTTATAATTAATGACATAAATATAAATTTTTTGAATAAAAATAAAAAAGGCGGGAAAAAAAAATATTTGAATTTTTAAAAAATTGGCGGTAAAATTTAAAAATTAGTTTAGAGGCGACTATCGAAATTAGTTGAAAAAAAAAAAAACAAATATGTACGAAAAGAGGGAAAATGAGAAATTTAAAAATGATAGGGAAAATATTATTAGAGCTGATTTATTGAGAGGGTTAAAAAATCAGCCCTTGTGTTTAATTTATTAATTTTTATTCAAGTCGGTCAAGGTTGTGGTTTTATATTGAGCATAAATTTTGCATACGGAGTATTTTTTTTCTAAGTATGAGGTAGCTGACAAGACGAGTAGTTGGTAAATAAATTGATTAAACTAATTAATTGTCAAGGTCTGATGAGGATCATTGGGCACACATCAAAGACCAATGAGGAACAAGAGGTGACAAAAAAAAAGGTTTCATCTCCTCATCCTTCTGCGATCGCCGATGAACAAAAAATGATTACTAGTTCTTTTGAAGCTAATATTTCTACACATAATTAAATTATCAAATAATTTATATATATACATATAAATATATATCTAGACTATTAAGTTACTACTGTTATTATTTATATTATTACTTCGTAAAGCTAAAAAAGAATTTAAAATTTAAATAACTTGTAAAATATTGAGTCTACAGAAAAATATAAAGAATACTTTTTTATAGGAAATTTAATTCTCTATAAATTTGTTCCTATACAATTTTACCGTATCTTTCATAGATAATTAGTAATTTTAATTTTTAACTACTCAGCTCATGTATCAACTGAAAGCTCCTATTAGTATCCTCACGTTTAAACTTAAATTCTGACTAAACTATCGAAGATACAGCAAATTTGTATCAATACAATTTTGTAGGAAATTAAATTCTCTACAAAAAAGTATCAAGTGAATTTTTCCGTAAACTCAATTGTTTAGACACAATTTTAATTTGAAGACAAATATACAAAAATTGAGGACTTGTTTTTTAATTATAGCGAAACTTGAAATAAATTCTACCACTGCTACAATTATTTTTTTTATAAATATAAATGATAAGATTCCTCAAGTGCTTCTCGACAGTCATTAAAAGTTTTCTCTCTTTAGTAATTTTTTAAAATATTTTAATACAAGCAAAGGCTTTTATAAAGCCCACAGTTAAGCCGCAAATTAAATTGCATGTCGTAATACTTTATTCAGTAGCATTTATATTAATTATTAAAAAATTTTTAAAATACTTTTTTTAATGAACTTTTAATATATTTACTCTATTTATAATTATTATAATTATTATTGTATCAAATACAAACTTAATATAAGATTTCCTTCAATATGATAAAAAACAAAATTACTGCAGTTAATTATTCAGCGGAAGTGAGGCCTGATATTTTTTTTACATAAATAAAAATTTGAATCACCCCACTTCCGGTCACTTCAATAAAACTGCATAAAATAAAAATAAAAATAAAAATTTTTTTTATCATCTCATAAACTTCACAAAAATAAACGTCATATATTTATTATATTTTTAAAAAAATATGAAAAAAATATACACATATTTTTATAAAATATCAAGTATTATAAATCTACTATTAATGAAAATTTATAATTAAAAAATTTTTATAAAATAAAAATGAAATTTTTTTTATTAAAAAAAAAATGTATGAAAATTTTTGTTAATAAAAAAAATGAAGAAAAATAAATGTCTGTTTAAATGTAAAAAAAAATATTTAAATTAATGTGGGTAAAAAAAAAAGAAATAAAGACAGCAAATAGTTCATGTCAACAAATGATATATTTTTAGTGCCTATACAGTGAGTTTTTGACTCTTCTAGGTTTTACATTACATTTCTCATTAGATTTAAACAATTACAAATGAATATCTTGTTGTTGTTGTTATTTATTATTTTATTTATTTATCTTCTTAAACACTCAAAAACAGAACTAACGTTTTCTTCATATTTCATCAATATTATTATTATTATAATTAATATTTATAATTATCATTATTATTCATTATCAATAATTATTTATTTATAATTTTATTATTTATCATAATTATTATTCTCAATTGTTACGCTTACATTCCGTCGATTCTTACAAATGATTACAGATCTTTAATCTTTATTCACCTCATGGTGACAGTTATTCATTTTTTTTTTACACCTGTTCACTGTCGATTTATAAGTAATTAATTTAAAATAATAATTATTATTTAAAAGTGAACCACGTCGTGTAATTGTAGAACAAATCGTCATTACTAAACTTATTTTAAATTTATTATTTATTCATATAAATATTTATATGCATATATATTTATAATTCTCAATATATATTTATATAATTATATATACATATATTTATTTATTTATTTATTTATTTATTCATACGCACTTCCGCTTCATTAATAATAATAATTCGCAATAACGTTTTGTAGGCTCGAATAATTATTAGTTTTATTATTATTATTATTAATATTATAACGATATACATCCGAATTTATCATTATTATTATTATTATTATTATTATTATTATTATTATAAATTACTCTGTTTTAATTTTGTCGTCATACTTTTTTTATTTTATTTGTTATATCTTAAATTATCGTTTTATTTATTTATTATTATTATTATTATTATTATTATTTTTTATTACATTTAGCTAGTTTTTTTTTTCACATTTTTTCAACGCAACTCTACAATTTTACCCACAACATTCGAGATTGGAAATTGAGTCTGTTATATATTTATATATATATAGGGTAGAAATACCATTTTTGACCAATTTTGGACATGAAAAATTTAAATTAAATAATTTGTAAGACGTAATGACATTTTATTTTAAAAATGGGTTCAAAGATACTTTTACCCCAATATTAATGAAATTTTTCTTTTATATTTTTTCATAAATTTATATAAAGTATCAAATGCCCAATAATGAAGCTGGCCAAAAATAGTACTTCTACCCTACACATATGTATATATATATATATATATATATATATATATATATATATATATATATATATATATATATACTTATATATGACTGTAATTATGCAGCAGCATTTTTGTGTTTACTGTACAAAATTATTTAATATAAATTCAAAAAAATTTTTTGAACAAAGCTTTTAATCAAATTTTGAAAGATGAAAGTAACTTGTAGCTGCTGAAATTTTGAAGTTACAAAAAAAAGTTTAGGGAAAATTTTGTTGAGAATTTAATGAACTACAAAAAAGGTCTGATGCAACTAATCGATAAATGCAAAATTTGAAAAGTTATAGGCGTTTTGAAAAAAAAAATAGAAATCAAATCAAATTTTGAAAGATGGAGATAACTTGTAGCTGCTGAAATTTTGAAGTTACAAAAAAAAATTTGGAAACAATTTTGTTGAGAATTTAATGGGCTACAAAAAAGGTCTAATGCAACTAATCGATAAATTCAAAATTTGAAAAGCTATAGGAGTTTTAAAAAAATATATAGAAATTTAATTAAATTTTTTTGAAAAATATGAAATTTTCTACTGTAAAAAAATTATATTTATTAATTTTTCATGTCAAAGAGAACTTTTAAATTTTAATTAAGGGCTGCAATAAGAGGAATTTTTTTTTAGTTTACTAAATAATCACAAACAGTAAACGTAAAGAAAACTCTGCTGCGAAATGGCGCAGTCTAATATATAAATATATAAATATATATATATATATATAAATATATAATGTAATGCATAAGTATCTAAGCACTCAATGCTTACAAGAATTATTTTTTTTACTTTCAAAAACTCGAGTTTTTACATTTTCAAGTACTTGCTAATAATTAATAATAATAATAATAAATTTCATATTAATTAATTTTCCATCATGGACATTGTGGCAAAATTTTATATTTATATTTGTCTGACAATTGTCAACTTTAAAAAACTTATTATTTATTAAAAAAAAAAGTCTTAAGAACTTTAATAAAATTTTTTTTTTACAATATTCTTAACATCCCTTCTAAAAATAAAAAAAAATACTTAAATGATATATATAATTACTCACAATATTCAAATATTTATTTCGCTTACAATAAGTTTTATTATTTGCCATTTAATTGTCTCTATCAACTATCAATTATTATTATTATTATTATTATTATTATTATTATTATTATTATTATTATTATTATTATAAACTTGTCATATACCTTCTCCAATACTTCAAAAACGCTTATTTAACAATAAAATATTTATATTTTTTTTTTTTTTTTTCTAATAAGAAAAAACCGATAACACGTAATCAAGTCGATGATAATATCGTAATTATATCGCCGTCACCGTGTGCTCGCTATTTTTTCGATTAAAAAAAATAAACAAAGACGTTGACAGCGACACCCGTTCATGTAAATCGTTAAATATAATTTTTATATTCAATTATTATTATTATTATTATTTTATTTAATTATTAAATATTACCATTTTAAACTATTTTGTCAAAAAACTGGCCGACGCCACATTAATATTATTAGTAATTATTATCACACACACGCAAATAAATTAATCACAAGCGTCCACTCCTGTTATATTTTTCATAAGGTCGGTAGTTCACAACACTAGTTATTTCATTATTATTTTTTTTTTTTTTTTTTTTTCATTTATTTACTCGTTTAAATAAATGACAAATTACTTTAGTCATTACCGTTTTTTTACATGTCAAAAATTTTTTTTTTTTTTTTCAGTAAATACTACATTTTTTTATCTTTAGTCGTCCTACGGTGTTTTGCTAAAAATTTTATGGGGTATGACCTTTTTTATATTTTTTATTCGCAATTTTTTTTTATTTCCATTAAATGTCAATTTGCTATTTTTTCGCACACACTAACATATATATATATATATATATTTATATATATATATATATATATATATATATATATATATATATATATATATATATATATATTTATATATATATATATATATATATATATATATATATATATATATGTAATTTTGCAGTAAAAGTTTTTTTCATAATGTACGCAATTATTTAGTAAACAAAAAAAATTCTCGTTACAGCCCGCGATTCAAATTTTCAAATTTACCGCTCAAATAAAAAAATTAATTTATTGCATTTTGTTGTTATTTTTACTATTTAAAAATATGTTTCCACGTTATCGATAATATATATGATATATACATCACACATATATAATGTATATATCATATATATGTCATATAATTTTTTACCGCGAAAATTTAAAAAAAAATTAAAATGAATTTTCCATCTAATTTAAAAAAATGCCTGTAACTTTTGAAATTTTGAATTTATCGATTCGTAGCACTAGACCTTTTTTGTAGGCCATTAAATTCTCAACAAAATTGTCCCGAAACTTTTTTACGTAACTTTAAAATTTCAGCAGCTACGATATTTATTTCCTTGAGCTTTCAAAATTTTGATCAAAGGCTTCATTTAAAAAATTATTTTTTGAACTCATACTAAATAATTTCGTACCGTAAGCATAAAAAAATGTCACTGCAAACTGACATATATATATATTTATGTGTATGTATATTGTCATGACCATACATACTTATACAAGTTTTAATATACTAAAGTACATACATAAATACATATACATTTCCTCTCCCTCGTCTTATTATCATCCTCCTTTTCTTTCCGGTGTGTCACACAATCCTGTGTGTAAATCTCAGCAAGAAAGGGAGAAGGAGTCATTATTATTATTATCATTATTATTACTATTATTATTATTATTTATTATTATTGTTGTTGCTGTCATTGTTGTCTTAAAAAAAAAATCCAACTTTGCGAGAGCGAGAGAAAGAGACTAAAGAACCTGATACTAATTGCTTTATTATTTACCCCTTATTAATTCATTTGATTAAATTTTTCTAATTAAAAGTTGTTGTTACATTTCACTCAAGTACAATTAAATCTGAGATGGCTTATAATTGATAACGTCAGCATATTTTTTATTGCCAATCCCGAGAGACTCCTCTAGGCTATTCCGAGTCAATTATTTTATATTTATTATTCATCTTACATAAGACAGATTTATATAAATGTCAATTACTTCGAGTACCAAAATTTAATTAATTGTTTTTTTTTTTTTTTTTTTTTTACAAACTGTTTTTAACACGAGTCAAATTATAAATATAAAACTATATGTCTAGATTAGTTATATAAATTTATAATTATTTTGTGCATAAGACTTGGCTCAGCTGTTGTAACAATTATTATAAATTAATCTGATTAATTACTATATGGTAAAATCATGGATAATCTATTATCTATCACATATATATTTTTTAAATTTAAATTTGAAAATTTTTCTATTAAATGATATTTTATTTGAAAATTTAATCTCATAGTTCGTGAAAATTTTTGAATTATTTATCATATGAATCTAAAATTCAAAATTTTAAATTCGAATCAAATTTTTTAAATTACAGATAATTGAAATTTTTTTTTAATTCAAAATTTCAAATCTCAATATTTTGATTCGAACACCCCTTATATATGTAGCAGATAGTAGGGGAAAATGTGACACCTCTGATAAAAAAAATTTTGTAAATTTATCTGGTCTCCCGAAAAAACTATGGGGTAAATTGGTCACCCAGTGTATAAAAATTTCAAAATTTTACTAAACACGAAATAAAATTTTTTATTTTGGTCAAAATTTCGAAATAACGCACTATTGAGGACTAACTTACCCCTTTTTCTGGTGTCTAGATAAAAATTTGGTTCCATACCTAAAGAACTTCAAAAATTTGAACTTTTACACTTTGAACTTGACAATTTGAACTTTGGCGATTTGGACTCAATTTTTTTATCAGGTTTTTTTGTGCGTGGAAATATAAATTATGTAAACCTATACGCTTGAAATAGTATGGTGCCTTTTTTTCAGGGGTTTTGTGTGCGTGGACATATAAAATATTCAAATTTTCAAAAGTTCAAATTTACAAAACCTGAGAAAAAAGATAAATTCAAATCTACAAAGTTCGAATTGCCAAAGTTCAAATTTACCAAAGTTCAAATTTACCAAATGTCAAATTTACCAAAGGTCAAATTTACCAAAGTTCAAATTTACAAAAGTTCAAATTGGTAAAATTCAATTTTTAAAGTTCATTATGCCGGTTATCAAAAATTTACATGGAAAAAATTTTTTTTCTTTTTTTATAAATGATTATCTAGTCTAAAAAACGGCCATGGGGTAAATTGGTCACCTCATAGTACAAAAATTTCCAAATTTTCGTAAATACGAAGGAAAAATTTTGTTTGGTCAAAATTTTGAAACAGTCGCACCACAAGGGATGACTAACTTACCCCAATTTTCTCTAGTAGCTCTGAATAAATATTAAAAAAAAAATTTCATGAAGAAATGGTGTCTCATTTTGCCGCATTGTGTCTTCAATATATAATTTTATATTTTTCAATTATTTTTACTCGTATCCTAAGAATATAATAAAACAAGTATGGGGAAAATGACACGTCAATTGAAGACAAGAGAAGAGAAGGAATAAGAGAGAGATAGAGTGAGAAAGAGAGTTATCAAGATTGAATTTTCGTTACGATACCGAAATAAAACGACGTTCATTCGACATGGCAATCGGATGTCACTGAGGGTAAAAGAAAAGTTGTAAGTATAAGTCTCCAGAAGACGAAGGGGATAAAGTTAAGATGAACGAAGCGATACAACTGGGGTGACGGTAAAACGTTACGGGAATGTGAAAGCTTATATATTTTATATACAGATAGATATATAGACGGATTTGTATAGATGTATTGTGAGAAATCTGCCAGGAGCTATCTGCCCGAAGTTATAATTTTACGGTCAATCTGCTTTTGATAAATTATTCGCTTTGTTGTTCATTACAGTTCCTATTTTAAATTATTAATTATTTATTAGCGAGATAATAAAATAGTAGTTTAGGTTTAGAGGATTTACAAAGAAAGGCAATAAAAACGTAAGCAATAGCTCGAAATCTAGGTTTTATCGAGGCCGGTTTCGGTCTAAAGTGATACTTTTCTCGGCTTTCGAGGGTTTTACGATCGAGTGAGATAGCGTTTTGTGTCAAGAGTTTTTAATGTGATAGAAAAAAATTCCAAGGTTGATATTCTAGGGAAATCCATCTTTAAGAAAGGGTAAGACGGGTCTTTGTATGAAGATTTTATTTTCCAATTGTATTTTTATTTAAAGAGTTTTCGTCATGTAAAGCTCGGAATTAGGGACAGAATTGACGTTTTGATATTTTTTAAATAAAATTAAATAGAAATCACAGAGCTGAGATGTTTTGAGGTTAGAAATTTTTTTTCAAGAGCTCACTTGGACTTTTTAATGAATTTTCGCACTCAAAATATTACTCGAAATTTGTTTATTAAATTTTTTTCAGGTAAAATGTCACTGAGTTTAGATTAAAATCCCATAAATTATCAAATTTTGATACAAAATTATTTTTCAATAATCAATTTTCTGATTTAAAAAAATTAGAGGTTAGGAAAATTCCCCAGAAAACCAATGAAGTCATAAAAAAAAAATCAGACAAATATTTGACCGCTTAATTAAATTAAAATTTTCTTTAACCCAAAAAATAATTAATCAGTATATTTAAATTGCTGCTTAATTTATTTTTATTTAATTTAATTATTCTCCAATTTACAGCAGCCAAAACAAAAATAACAAGAAAACAGTAAACAGTAATTTTAATGAAAAAGTTAATTAGTAACATCAAAAAGATTTTACTTTTACATAAAATATTTATATTTCTTACTCCTCTATTATTAATTATTATTATTATCATACAATAAAATTATTAATTAAATAAAATTAATTAAACTGGAAATTGGACGAGACAGGGACGGTTCTCTATTATAAAATATTCAGATAACTCTTTGTTTAATTTATTATATATTTTTGAATTAATAATAGTCACTCTTATAATTATAATTATTATTATTAATTTTTAAAAGATGGCGCTTCAGTGAAAATCGAGAAAAATACAAACTAGCATTTAAAGCCTACTTCATTAAACTGCGACAATGTTCAATTATGTTATTAATCAATTAATTGAGTAATCACTGGAGCCACTGATTTATCTAAAATCTAATCTTGTTTGTAAATCCCAGCGTCCAAGCATTTACTAAAAAATTTTATTTTTCTTCTCGTATCTCTGTAACGGCGCGTAGTTTATTTAATTAATTAATAAACCGGTTAATTAGTTTCTCGTTAAATACAAAGGTAACATCCTAATATTACGTCAACATTTATTTATTATTTAATTATCAGACCAACTGTCTGTCCGTTATTGTTAATTGTCATACGTTCTGTAATTTCATTTTTAAATTATTTTACTTTTTTAGAAAACGTTGCTTCGTATATTTAAATTAACAACAACAGCTTAACGACTAGTTATGTTTCTGGTTTGTTTACTTTCTAAGGCCTTAAAACCTGGGTTTCATTTATTTACTTTTTTTTTTTTATTGGTGACTTTTTTTTGTATTAATTTTCTTTCTCACACTCGTTTGCTTGGCTTGTCTGTTATTTGGTTATAATGTAAGGCAGTATTACAATATGGGACGTGTACTTTTTTTTTTTTTTTTTTTTTTTTTTAATATTTTTTTTTTTTTTAAGGAGATCAAAATTTTAATTTTAGAATTTTAGACTTTGAATTAAAATTGTGTCTAAACAATTGAATTTACGAAAAAAATCATAGAATACTTTTTTGTAGAGAATTTAATTTTCTATAAAATTGTATTGATACATATGTGCTGTATCTTTGATAGTTTAGTCAGAATTTAAGTTTGAACGCGGGAATATCAATGGGAGCCTTTGAGTTGATTTATGAACTACCGAAAAATTGAAATTACAAGTTATCTATCAAAGATACGGTAAAATTGTACAGAAACAAATTTGTAGAGAATTAAATTTGCTAAAAAAAAGTATTCTATATATTTTTTCGTAAATTCAATATTTCACAAGTTATTTGAATTTAAACTTTTACTCCAAATTAATAATAAATAAATTATCGAAAATGTCAAAATGAAATTTTTTTCACCCCCATTAAATAGTAATTTCAATAATGATAATGTTAATAGCAGTAATAAAATATATTCGGTCATAGGTTAATTTAAAAATAAAAGTGACGTAACACGTGATATTTTAGGTTTAATAGGGCCAGTAGGCTAGTGGGGTGTAAAAGGACGAGGAAATTAAAAAAGAATAAAAAAAAAATGGGGGATGAAAAAAATAACGAGTGCAGGACGTGAGGAGTTTTCTCGGTACGTGGAATGTGTGGTGATATAGAGGGAAAGGTGAAGAAGGAAGAGAATCATGAGAGCCACAGCGCGTGAAATTGAATTTTACGTCGAGCCCATTCGCGCGGCCTCATGTCGACCCGTCCCGACTTTCCAAGGCTACATTCGGGATGCACCTATGTATGTATATATTATATATATACACACTATCGATTTTATATCATGGTACACACATGCAAGATGATATTATTGAGGCAAGTACACAGAGTAAGATTACTTAATGTATAAAAACGAGAAAAATTATCAATTAATTAATATTCATTTTTAATTACTTTTCAACTTAATTAATGTTGATTTCTGATTAATGATATGCGACTAATTACTCAGTAAAAAAAAAATATCAATAAAAATTTTCGTAGACTTAAGAAATTTTTATTCAAATTCACTAATTTTGGATATTTTTCTATGAATCAAAATTGTGGCCAAATTATCAAAGATACAACAAAAATGTACTAGTACAATTTTATTGAGAATTTAATTTTCTACAAAAATGATCTCTTTCATTTTTCACATAAACTTGATACTTTACACGATATTTTAATTTAAAGTAAAAAAAATTCAAAATTTCCATTTATTTGATTCAATAAATTTTTTATTTCCTTTGAAATTCAAATACTGGCTAATAAACCAAAAATATGAAGATAATGTATCAGGTGAATTTTGTCATGAATTAAATTCTCTACAAAAAAGGTCTTATTTATTTTTCCCATAACTCCCATAGATTAGACGTTAGAGAATTTCCATTGATGCCTAATTTCGAAAGTATTTTGTTTTTTCGAAATTATGATAGAAAATTTTTGTCAGGGAGCGTAAAAAAAAATTTTCCAAAACAAAAGTCGAGTATATTTTTATAAAAACAAGTTATTAAAACAAAAATATCAGATTAGAGTATAAATTGTCTATTCCTGGCGTAAAATTGTACTGCAATAATATATACATCCGAAAGTTGGCTCGTTTTTTTTTCATTTATTTTTATAAACACTAATCGTTGAACAGTTTTTTTTTCATTCGATTCCGCACACAAACACCAGAGTAACATCCGGTCACTGAACAAATTCTATCCCCTCAGAATAATCTTCCCCTTGTTACTCCCCAGATCACAGTCGTTGATGAAAACCAACTCATCGGTGCAATAAAAATAAAACTGACAATGAAAAAAAAAGAAAAAAGTTAAATAAATAAATAAATAAAAAAAAAAAACAAATAACTTTTCCAATGAGGTATTAAATATATGAGAAGAAAATATGTTGAAAATACGCGGATTATTTCGTTTAGTTACAATCTGCGGGTAGATAATATAAAGGGTAAGAAAAATAAAAATGGATGAAAATATGTCTTTGTAATATTCGTCAATCGTTTGGTTGGAAAAGTACAAATTGCAGCTGAAAATGAGGGAAGAAAAAAGTTTACAATGCGAAATTACTTTGACAAAGAAGTTTAAGAATAAGAAGAATTAGGTAGGAGGAAAATAATATAAGAAAAATTACGATAAAGTATATGTCGAAGTTTAATATCAAAAATAAAATCTGAGGAATATAAAAATAGTTAAATATTTTTTAAATTTCTACCCCAACTTACGCTCGCTGAGTCACTGCCGTATCGAATGGAAAAAAATATGAATCAAATTTACATATATATATATATGTATACATACATATATCAAGCTGTGATATAAATATATAAAAACTTTTTTTTAATAAAATAAATAATTTTTAAAATTTTTTTTCGTTTTCAAAAACAAAAACAACAGAAATGTTTTGAATTTCGTCGTAATTTTGCTTTCTAACCTCCGGTGGTTTGAAAACTGCCAATTAAAGGTTGGAAAATTTTTTGATGACTAAAATATTGATGATTAATTAGATATTTATCTAAATTCAATGACACGTTAGCTGTAAAAAATTAAATTAATAATTTTCGGGTGATATTTTGAGCGCGAAATTTTATTGAAACGTCCAAGTGAACTCTTGAAATTTTTTCTAACCTCAAAATATTTAATTGCCATTAATTAAATTCGTAAAATAATTGAGTTGTTTTACAAAATGAAATTTTTGAAACTTTTTTCATTAACCAATAAATTTAAATATGAACTTTTTTTTTTTTTAAAACTGATCAATTCATTTATTTAGAAAAAAAACTTGAATTCAAAATCTTACAGAGAAACCCGATGCAAAATCAGACATCAATCAACGTAAAAATTTATCTTTTTATTAAAAAATATTTATTTCCATTTTTCAAAAGGGTGCAGACCAAATTGCCCCAATTCCGTGACAAAAAAAATTACCACTTTTTTCACAAGCGCTCGCTTTTTATAAATTAGGGAGGATCAAAACGTAACAACGCGGGGTAAAATGAACCACTAATTAAATAAAAAAAAATTCAAAATGGCGTCGGTTTTATTCCCGGCCGCCCATTTTGGATGCACGAATAATTTATAAAAGAGAAATGATTGAGTATAGATGAGTATTTGGGCATGAAAGAAACCAGAAATGGGTAAAATGGCGACAGGAAGTTAGAAGAAACGGACATTAAGCCAAAATATATGAAGAATAGTATTCGTGAATAAGTATGAGGATTATTTTACCGGAAAACGATTGATAGGAGAGTGTAGAAAAGGACACGATGGATAATATGTATATGAATACAACTAGAGTGGAAAACTGACAAAGATACTCAACATTATATACACACATACATATATATATATATATATGTGTGTATAAATATTTATGTGCCCACATATATACGTAAAGATATATAGGGAGTATGGGAAAATCGAGCAAGACTATACGTAACAGTAAAGCCGGGCTGTTTCAGTGAGTAAAGAGTGCGAGGGAGAGAAAGATAAAGTACCGAGAGAGAACTTTGAGATCAATACCAACTACCCTCTCTTTCTCTTTCTCTTTCTCATGCTGTCGCTCTCCCTCTACTCTCACGCATCCACTCCCTATAAAATTTACCTTTTTACACTTTTTACTACACTCCTTACTCCTTATTCCCTTATTCACTTTATTTATTTTTTATTATTCATTTCATCCCCTCAGAGCTCAGTTCTCTTTCCCTCAGATCCTTTTTTTTTATTTTCAATTTTTATTTCAAATTATTTTCGGCTTTGGCTTTTTTTAAGTGGAAAATGTTTTGAGTCAGAGTCGCGGTCGTTTAAACTCTAAAGCGAAATTTATGTTTGTGATTATGTTGGACCGTGTCACTGGATGTCAAATTATTCTTGAACACGAATGTCATGATAAACTAAAGGATAAGAGAGTAAATGGATGAATGAATGAAAGAATAGATGGATGGATGGATAGGTAGAAAATAATGTGATGGCTCGTGATTGAAATGACGTGACAAAAAAATCTAATCATTTTTTTTTTTTTGGACTATAGAGTATTTGGGAATCAAACATTAAAATTTTTAAAATATTATTCAATTTTTTTTTTTTTTAAACGTAAAAACAAAGTAATAACTGTATTGAAAATAATTGGAAATAAAATTTTGCTACACTAAAAAAATTGGGAAATGTCCAAAAGTGGTGTTAAAATAACACCGCCGGTGTTAAAAAAAATTCCGGATGTTAAAATATTTTTCGGTGTTAACAATGAGGTGATAGTGTATGTGGATTTTTTTTTACACCAATTTAACACCAGTGTATTAACACCAAAAAATTACACCTCCGACACCGCGTGGTGTTAAATTAAGTCTATTTTTAGCACCGCTTTTTTTACAGTGTAAAATTTAAAAAATACAGAATTTTTGTACATTTGACTTTAAATTAAAATTGTGTCTAAATAATTGAATTTACGTAAAAATTCACCTGATACTTTTTTGTAGAGAATTTAATTTCCTATAAAATTGTATTGATACATATTTGCCGTATTTTCAATAGTTTGGTCAGAATTTAATTTTGAACGCGAGAATATTAATGGGAGGCTTTAATTTATTTATCAACTGAGTAAAAAATTTAAATTACAAGTTATCTATCAAAGATACGGTAAAATTGTATATAAACAAATTTGTAGAAAATTAAATTTGCTAAAAAAAGTTACTCTTTATATTTTTTTGTAGACTTGATATTTTACAAGTTATTAAAGTTTTAAGATTTTTTTCGGCTAAAAATTTTTTTGCACTAAATAATAATAATGACAGTAGATGAGCTTGAAATGCATCGAAAATATGCAAGAGAGAAAGAGAAAATGAAACGCCTTCCATTTTGGCACACATTTATGTTCGGTACATTGCGCTCGATTTATCGACATCATTATGTCCTCACGATGAAATGATTCGTCAGTGCGACGTTTATTGTCGTCTCTAGTGTACCACACAAAATAATGAACAAAAATAATTTAAATATACGGAAAGAGAATAAAAAAACATTAACATCTACATAGAAATAAATAACGCGCCTTAAATTTTAAAAAATTATTTTTTACAGAAAAAAAAAAACATTTCAACCCATCTGACATTTTTTTTATATCATCCTGACAGTTTATTTCTATGAAATATATTATTTTTCTGATTAAACTTTCCGCAAATGGAAATATATTGCAGTAATAAAAAATGAGGTCAAAAAAATCATATTCATTTTTGAATAAATTCTATTATTACGTTTAATAATTTTTTTGCATTCAATAGAATTAATTAATCGTAATTTAATCATGAGCAAATCAATTTAAATGATAAATTATTATTCCGTTCTTCATAAATTTGGCAGCAAACATTTTATCAATCAGTTTAGTCAATTCGAATAATTAAATTACTTTTTTTAATTATTTATTCATTTATAACAAATATTTACTTTAATTTATCAAATTACAAATATATATATATTCGTCACTTTTTGTGTATCAGTAATAAATATTTGTTTATTAAGGATGTATGAGTTACCCCTATCAGTTCGGATATTAATAATTTTAATCAAATTCGTGAGTTTTTAATTTAATAGGACAGAAAAAATATTTCAAAGTGAACGCGGTTTGAATCCAGAGTCAAATTTACTCCAGAGGAAATTTATTTTGAAATTAACTTTGGATCGGATTGAATGAAAATTCACATCATTTCGAAATTACTCCACTGGAAAAAATTCCACTGGAGAAAATTCCGAAAAAATTCCGAGTGAAAAATTTTTCGGAAATTCGAAATTATGCATGGACGAAATTTTGGAAATAATATGAAAATTCAGAAATTATTTAAAAATTGACATAAAATTAAAATTTAATAAATTTTTCGAATAATTCGAAATTATGCAAGGACTTGAAATTTTGAAAATAATTTGAAATTTTACGGATAATTAAAATTTCTCAAATCATTCAAATTTTGGAAATAATATGAAAATTCAGAAATTATTTAAAAATTGACATAAAATTAAAATTTAATAAATTTTTCGAATAATTCGAAATTATGCAAGAACTTGAAATTTTGAAAATAATTTGAAATTTTACGGATAATTAAAATTTTTAAAATCATTCAAATTTTGGAAATAATATGAAAATTCACAAATTATTTAAAAATTGACATGAAATTAAAATTTGATAAATTTTTTGAATAATTCGAAATTATACAAGGACTTGAAATTTTGAAAATAATTTGAAATTTTACGGATAATTGAAATTTCTCAAATCAATCAAATTTTGGAAATAATATGAAAATTCACAAATTATTTAAAAATTGACATGAAATTAAAATTTAATAAATTTTCCGAATAATTTGAAATTATGCAAGGATTTGAAATTTTGAAAATAATTTGAAATTTTACGGATAATTAAAATTTCTCAAATCATTCAAATTTTGGAAATAATATGAAAATTCACAAATTATTTAAAAATTCACACGAAATTAAAATTTAACAAATTTTTCGAATAATTCGAAATTATACAAGGACTTGAAATTTCGAAAATAATTTGAAATTTTACGGATAATTAAAATTTCTCAAATCATTTAAATTTTGGAAATAATATGAAAATTCACAAATTATTTAAAAATTGACATGAAATTAAAATTTGATAAATTTTTTGAATAATTCGAAATTATGCAAGGACTTGAAATTTTGAAAATAATTTTAAATTTTACGAATAATTAAAATGTTTCAAATCATTCAAATTTTTAAAATAATTTGAAAATTCGCAAATTATTCACAAACTGACCTGGAATTAAAATTTAAAAATTTTTTGAAAAAAAAATGATTTTATCCGAATTTCGAGTAAAATATTAATATTCGATTTAAAATATCGTTCACGTACTTGTCATATTTATTTATCTATCTGTCATAATATTTTATTATTATTATTATTTTAGCATATTAACGATATTACCAAGAGTTATAAATATAAATAACACGATTGGCCAGTTGTATAACCTGAGGAATCGATTCAAAGGCTAAACAAATGCTGATAAATTGTCGAACGTTCATAATGTGAGTCAAACCACTTTACTTTTTTTGCATATATATTTATATATTATATTGATTATCCATTTATTTATTTTTTTATCCTCACTATTAATTTTTATTTTCCATTTCCCATAAATAAAAACACTAATCATATTTATCTATTCCACTACCGACTAAATTAAATATCTAATTTTTTAATTACTTTATTTACGTACCCTCATTTAATTAACTCATAAATTATATATATTTTTTTTTTCTTCTAGAAAATTTTATGAAAATAAATTTTCGAAAGTTCAGTTTAGTTAAAAGTAACAAATTATTTGAATTATTTGTGTTGGATACAGATCTGTAAGTTTTCTAAAAGTATCCGGGGTAGCGAAGGTCTTAATTACTTTGGCCTTTGATAAAAAAAACTAAATAAAAATGTATGAAAAGATGAGAAGAGAAGAGAGGAAAAGTAATTTAAGATTTTTTAACATACTAAGATATATAATTAATAAGCAACTTTTAATTAATAATGGTGATTAGAAGTAAAAAAAAAAAAAAAGATGTAAGAAAGTAAATTTTTATGGTGAAAACAATAATATTTAAAATTTTAAATTATACTGTTGATCTAGTGGGTTTAAATTTAGATTTGCTTAAAAATCATTCTCTCAACTTTATTTCTTATCTGCTTTTTTTTTTTTTTTTTGGAAACTTGTTCTCATTCTTATGTCATTCGTGAATGTCAAGAGATTAAATCGTCCGGGATTCACAACGACGGCGTCTAGTCCTCCCGTCGTCGGGTGCCAGCGCTCTAGAAAACCGGACGAGTTTACAAATCTAATTTACGCGGAATAAGACAGTAAGACAAGTTGAGAATAAAGATATAAAGATCCTTTTAATTAATATAAAGATACATAGAAAAAGATTTTATAACATCATAAAAAAAAAAAAAAAAAAAAAAAAAAAAAATTATTATTATAATAATAATAATAATCTTAGGATATAATTTGAGTTGTGGTCGGAAATTATTTTCTCGACAAATTATATCTGTCGAGAATTTTTAAAAATATGATATTTTGACAGTTGACATTTTTATTATTATTATTTTTTATTTTTAATTAAAGTTAAAATATAAATAATTCATTAAATATTGAGTGTAGAGAAAAATTTATAGAACAACTTTTTTTATCAAATTTGATTCTCTATAAATTTATTTATATACAACTTTGTCGTATCTTTGATAAATAACTTGTAATTCCGATTTAAAGAACTTATAAATAATTTAAAAGTCACTCCATTAATATTTTATCAGCTTTAAACTTAAATTCTGACTAAACTATCGAAGATACGGTAAATTTTTATCAGTACAATTTTGTAGGAAATTAAATTTTCTACAAAAAAGTATTGATTTAATTTTTTCGTAAACTCAATTGTTTACACACAATTTAAATTTAAACCGAAAAATGTTATTTAAAGCCCACCCGATAAATAAAAAAAAATTTCCTCAAAAATTGAATTATTTAAATGTAAATAATACAAATAAATATCTTACTACAGTACAAAAAAACAATTATAAAAGCAATAATTCAATTATTAATTTTTAATTACATTATTTTCCCTCACTCAATTGCCGTGAAATGTAAAATAATCATAAAAGTTTTAATAACTAGTTTAATAAATGAGTAATTGGTAACAATGGAGTGTGAAATGTCTACACTATGCGCGTTATCCCGTCTTGCATAAGTTACACAACCATCACAAACGTTAATAGTTAATTAAACGAGTCGTTTAATTAAATAGTGGTGATGTGTATCATGGATTTCATTTGTGCGTATCGTGACCTTTGTTTCGTGCTCGGTCATTCTAGTATATTATATATAATATAATATACTACAATGCAATACACTACAATACAAATATATATACATATATCATATGTATATACAAGGTGTCCCGAAAGTACCGCACATAAATGAACAGAGTTTATTATTAGACAGAGGACGAAATTTTGAACCAAAAAGTCCTCTGGCATTTCTCAATCTGACCCATAGGTAATTAGTTACTAATTAAAAACAAGTGACCAATCAGTGCGCCTCAAGAAAAGATGAAAAGTGGGGATGAGTACAGGGTAGGGATATCCCCACTACTTTTTCCACTGGAGCGCTTCTGATTGGTCGCTTTTATTTAACTAATGACTAATTTTCTATGGGTTAGATTAAAAAACACTAGAGGGCTTTTAGTCTCGGAATCGCGCCCTCTATCGGCCTCGTAATTTATGTGCGATACTTTTCGGACACCTTGTATACATTGTAGACATATATTTATGTAGGTAGGATTCAAAGGGGTGTTTAAATGACTTGAGGGTCATTGAGGGACGGAAGTAAATATCGAGGTGGGATAAATAATAACGTATGTAAATAAACATATATTTTAAATATTTTTTATTAAGAGGCTTAAATTTTAAAAATTGAAATTTCATTTGCCAAGACCGGAGTATTTATATTAATATACTAACTTATAATAATAATAATAATAATAATGATAATAATAATAATAATAATAATAATAACAATTATTATTTATTTCCTTTAAATTAAATTTATTATTTAACTCCTGCTTTGTACTTCTCGATAATCCACGAAGCGCCATCTACTTTTGATTTTTTTATGTACCTTTATATATTTATATATTCATTAGCCATTTTACCTCCCCTTTAGTGCCATTAATTAATTTAATAATTGTTATATTCTGTATTTATATAAATTTTTAGTCGCCATCGAGGCTCTTGTAGACGGAAATTAAAAAAAAAATTATAGACAGGGGAGGAAAAATATGTGATATATATATATATATATATTTTTACACGCCATCATTTTGCTTTCTACCCCCGTATCACCTTTAACTATTTTATTTTATTATATTATATTTTATTCGCTACAAAAATTTATGACAATATTCATTTTTAAACCCATTTATATTTTTAGTACAAATGCTTTGTAACTTTACAGATGGGAAAGTCATTCTTTACATGTACGTATGTCTTTTTATAGTTATACTTTACTACACATGTAAATAAAATTTATACTTTACCGATTTTTACTTTTATTTAGTTTTTTTTTTATCAAATCTTGTATTATAAATTATTTATATTCCGATTTATTTGAAATTTATGTATAAATCAAGTCTATAAAATTTTTATATATGTATATATGTAAGATTGAAATGTATGACTACCTGTTTCGATAACCTGAATCATAGATAATTTTAAAATAATTAAAAACTTGTTCGCTTCAAAATTTTTATTTAAATATTTTAAAATTGGCGGGAAATTCAAAATAGTTAGTTTGTGTTTTGAAAATGAGCTTTGAAAAAAAAAATATGACAGTCAATACAAACCATCTTACTCTCAAATCCACTAAAAAAAATATAAAATCCGTACCCAGTATTCAAAAAAAAATTTTTTTCAATTAAATAATTTATTTAAAAAACACTGAGCGGCTCGTAGTTTCTAATTATTCTAAAATGATCCGCAAAATTATCGTTTTAAATTACACAGTAATAACGTCGAGTAAAAGTAACCCCCGTCAACACCCGATTACTTATTCACGACTCATTAACTTCACTTAAAAGTAATTCATCAGGAATTTAAACTCCATAACGTCGTTTCATCGCCTTGAGATCTTAAATTAAATCCTCATTTCACCCCGATCTTTTATAAAAAATTTTAATACTAAATAAAAACAGCTAAGTCATATATTATACATTTCAATCTTTACCTTTTTTATACACAGAAAAAAAATAAATATTGCTGCAACAGGAAAGTCCTGCCTTGTTTCAGTTACAAGATCTACTCCTGTTGCAACCACAGGTTAATTTCTGTTGTAGCGTCAAGAATAATCTTGTAGCTGCAACGAAAATTGACCTGCTGCTGCAGTAGGAATAGATCTGTAACTAAGGAATAATCCTGATGCAGCAAAAAGACTAATCCTGTTGCAGGCACAGATCTATTCCAATTATAGTCACAGATGTATTCCTGTGGCTGCAACAGTACTGATCGGTTCCATGACAAATGATCCCGACAAGTGATCCCACAGACTAGATCCAACTGGTAACTGGCCCAACTGACAACTGATCTTCAAATTCAAGTTTCAAGATCAAGATCTTCATAACTCATTGTTATCATCTTTAAAATCTTTATTTTCATAATTTTAAACCGTATGTCGATGGGATCAGATGTCGGTGGGATCAATTTGTAGGGATCACTTGACTTGCTATAAAATTGTTGGGATCAGTTGATGGCACACCGTACTGATCTTTTGAATTCTACAAAACTTTCCTGTTGCAGCCAGGACCAAGTCCTGTTGCAGCAATAGTTCTTTATTTTCCATATAGACTCATCAAAAAACCAATAAACAAACAACAACTTATTAATTAATTCATCATCCTGGTAAAAAAAATAATTAATCTTTCCCCAATACCACGAAAGTGTTAACGTGTCACTTGATAACTTCCTTCCATCAATGCAATACCGATTATCATCATAATCATTACCAGTAATATCATTATTATTATTATTATTATTATTATTATTATTATTATTATTATATATATATAATGTATTATAATTTCTAAACGAACACATATTATACCTCGATAACAATAACCGCCTTCATGCTCATTTATTTCTCTCTATTTAATCCCATTTGCCAACTCCCTCAATAGGCTACAGGAGACTAGAAGCTACAACTCGACTCTCACCCTTCTCAACCCGGAACCCTTTTGGAATCATTCCTTCTCCCTCTCCCTCTACCCCCACCTCATTCATCCCTTCACACTCACTCCGACGCAAACATACAAGTAATTTATTTATTTTATTTTATTTTTCCAACAGAGCCAACTCTTTGTGCTCAACAATTCCCAGTCGGTGTCATCCTCTACTAAAACCCTCATCACTTGAATAGTATTTTTTTTTTGTTATCTAAAAATTGCATGTATACATAAGTGATTTTTTGTATAATAATTTTAAATATTTTCATTTAAAATTTTTATCACTAATTTTTATTATTTTTGCAATTCATTTTAAAATTTTCTATTCCTTTAAAATTATTATTTATTTATTTATTAATTTACTATCACTGTAGAACCGTCGATGTGTTAATTCGTCAATCGCATTCTCTTTATCCATATTTATGAACGCATTTTTTTATTTTCTCCTTCATCATTCTGGCATCCAACGCGATTACACCCACGCCCACACATATATTAATAAATTTAAAATCAAATATATATTTATGCGTAAATAAATCTTTACATATTTATTTATATTTCATTTTAAAATCTAAATCTCTCGCTCTAACAAAATATCCTCTCTTGCTCGAAAAACCACCAGCTCGAGGCCTACATTATCAACAAACCTATCGCCCTTCAAATCCAGGAAGAGTAGTATAAAAAAAAAAAAAAAAACAAAGTCACCGTCATGACATGTGTGCGTGTGTGTGTGCGAATAAATAGCATTTAAATAAAAAATAAATTTATTTAGCGGCCGACTTTTTAATACTCGTCGTGACGTTTACTTTTATTTGGCCTGACCCTGTCATCGGTATACCGGAAGCCAAGAAATATATATCAACATGGATTTCCAGCTTTAAAAATTATTCGTTTTATTATTTATTATTATTATTATTATTAATATTTTAATATCCAAAAATTTAAATGCTACAAAAATCCCAGCTTCCATTTCCAAGGACTGTAATAACAGAACCGCCTGTATTTTCTTCTTGACTTATTAATATTTATATTTATTATTATTAATTTCGATTTATTTATATTTTTTAAATTATTATTATTATTATTATTATTATTATTATTATTACTACTACAA
Source organism: Microplitis demolitor (assembly GCF_026212275.2). Taxonomy (NCBI): domain Eukaryota; kingdom Metazoa; phylum Arthropoda; class Insecta; order Hymenoptera; family Braconidae; genus Microplitis; species Microplitis demolitor. The sequence continues at coordinate 1,972,490 of NC_068549.1, read as the reverse complement.
CTACTATAAATACAACTATTAAAACTACAAATAAATCTAGTTCTATTTCCCCAACTTCCGTTACGACGACAACAACAACGACAACGACAACGACGACAACGATGACGATGACGACTTGAGCGCCACCTGACCCGCGGGTAATAACGCTCGTTGGTGTCACTAATTATAATGCTAATAATAATAACAATAATAATAATAATAATACGTTTTAATTTTATTTTGACACCACAATAACAGCAGTATATATTATTATTATTATTATTATTATTATTAATATTATTCTTATTATTATTAATAATATTATTATTATTATTATTATAATTATTATTAATGTCGTAATAATAACTACAGCTACATTCACTACTGTAGTAACGGTAATAACTAATTTTAATGACATTTAGCCACGTGTTCAGCCAACTTCGTCTCCACCACCACCACCAGGACACGTGTGAAAACGACGACCAATTGTAGTAATATACAAATAAAAATAATAATAATAATTTACATTGTGCTGGCATCTTTAGTGACGCTAATGTACTTGATGATTTATGTCTACTAGTATTTACGGTTATGTTTATATTTACGTAAGTGTTATTATTAATATTATTATTATTGTTATTAATATTAATATTATTATTGTTGTTGGTACTAATAATGATTAAGTGGATCGGGAATAATTTAAATGGATATATAGATGTTTTATGTCTTGTCATACGGTTAATTTGAGGTCGAGGCACGTAATTAGAGTGCAGAAGCAGCAGCTTGGTGGCCGCTGTTGTCGCCGCTGGACTCCAGGGAAAAAGAGTCTGCCCGGTGCTGAGAGAAAGAACGACGGCCCAGATACAGAGCAGGTAGACCAACGGCACCGAGGAAGCCGCCGAAGAAGGGCTCGCTGATGAGGACGACCCCAGAAGGATGCTGCTGCTGCAGGACGAGGAGGCACTCATGGTCGACAGTGGCGCTGGCGAGGACGACTCTGGGCTGTGAGGTTGACCTTAACACACAGGTTGATAATTAGATGATAAGTTACTTTGTTTTGGGATCGGAGATTCGGGTCATCGGGTCTTTTTGTTTTAGATGTTTGTTTAATTGGCTACTGATTGTTTTTCGTAAGCGTTAGATGTAATGATGCCGTTGGAGATTTAACTTTTAAAGTTTTACAAATAAAAGAGGATTTTAAAAGCTTAGTTCTGTTAATTGAGATGTAAAGAAGCCGAGTTTTAAATTGGATTGGATTAAACTCTATTAGATTTTCTTTAATTTCCTGGAGATACGGACATTCATTGATGTTTGGAATATTGTTCGGAAAAACATAATATTTGAGGATTTTAATTTACGTTAAGTGAAACTGGGCTTTGATTTATGGAAATCCAATAAAAAACATTATTTAGAAAGTTCAATAAGTCAATTTACGTCGAATTCAATATTTTTAATTATCAAATTGATACATTGATAGAAAAAAAATCTTTTAGAATCATTGGATATTCTTACCACGATAAATTATCCTGTTAAAAATTTTCAATCTAATATAGAGAGTATCACTTTTGGCCACCTGAGAACCAGTTTTGGACACTTGAAAAATTTAAAAAAAGTAATTTGTAAAAGATGCGATTGCATTATTAATTTTTCAAATGTGTGCAGACACTTTTATTACACTAATGCTATGAAAATTCTATTTTATACTTTACATCAAAAATAAAGTTTTGTATGCCCGAAAATGGAGCAGTGACCACAAATTCTACTTCTGCCCTATTTTTGGTGTAAAAATTTTGATTTCATTCAAAATCGTTTTCTTAATCGAAGAAACTCAAGTTTATTTCAAGATGTTTTGACTTTTTTTTTTTGGAATAGTGTAAATTTTTATTTTTTTCTGTCAAAAAAATGATTCCTCGCCTTAGATATGAACTTAACAATGCGAACTTATATCGATTACTCAAAAAAATATTGTTACGTTATTTTTTTTTCAGTCATGTGATTTTTTCTATGCCCTGGTGAAAATTTTTCGGACTCTTCTCTGAAAGTCTTTAGAACTAGAACTGAGTTTTTCAGCAAAAATTCCGAAAAATTTCCAGCAGAGTTATCTTCGAAATTAGAAAAACAGAGCAGGGTACCATTTTTGACAGTTTTGAACCCTTGAAAAATTTGAATAAATTAATTTGTAAAGTACGCAATGACATAACTCATTTTTTGAATGTTTTCGGGCATACTTTTATCTCATAATTACAATAAAAGTTTTGTTTTTTTTTTTTAAATTAAGATGAAGTATTACAAGTCCAAAAATGAAACAGTGGCCACAAATGGTACATCCACGCTGATTCTTGTCTACCGTGTTATTACTGTAATAGGGACTGTAATTTCTGTCATTAAAAATTATATTTAGATTCGTTATGTGTAATAGTTGCGGTATTACATTAGTGTAAAGTTACATTAGAAGTACAAAATAACACTAGTAGGGAAAATTAACACAAATAGCGTAGAGTGTTCTTACCAGCAGTCTAAACGTGAGTGTAAGTCAACACTTATGGAATAATATATTTTCAGTATAAAAGGGTCAAAAAAATATTAACTGTTTTTAAACCCTCGAATTAAGATTTGAACTTTTTTTCTATTCATAAACATGGAGTATAATGACTATGTAATTTCAAACAATATTCTATTGAATAAATAATGGGTTCTATTTAATCACAATAAACGCAGTTGAATTAGCCGTGTGCAAATATACGTGCATTCTAAATAGAGTTCATTTACTCTGCATCAATACACGCTGAGTCCACTTCGACACGACGTTCTTTAGTTTTTCTCTTGCGGGAATTTTCAAAGCTTTTGATTGTAACAAAAATTGAAATATTCTAGAGTCCGATTGGTACATTTGCTAATCAGATTAATATTAAACTAACCGATTAAGCAACAAAATGTAATTAAAACCAGGTCGGAAGCAGATATTTATTTAATAGATACTCGTATTAGATTACAAGCGGATTAAATCCTGAGGTACCTGTAGATTGAATAGGAAGAGAAGTTTCACAGTGAGGTGCTGTAGGAGGATCACCAGCAAATAGACGTCCACGAGGCTGACGGTCAGTACAATTGGCGCAGACACCCAGTCCTGGTAGATCCTCGGAACAAACGCGAAAGCAGCATTCCTCTTTCTCGTTACCGTGCAGTGCTCTCATCGCCTGTTCACCCGTTTCCGGTATGTTTGGATCTGCAAGTTAACGCACACCAAACACACAGTTAACCCGAAAGTTTACTTAAACACTCTGCCACCGGGATACGTAAATCAATAAACCAATTCATTAATTATCCAATCAATCAATCAATCAATCAAGAGATCAGTCACCTTCTGCTGCGGCTACTGGTACTATCGGAGAGGGTGCCAGCAAATGATTTACCCATCTCAATTAGACAATTATCCATCAGGATCAGAGACCACCCCGGGTCTTTCGCTTAATCCATTGAGTAAAACTTACCTCTGCAAAGGAAAGTCGGCTCGCCGGCATACTGAGTTGGATAAGCAGGTGCACGGTCACCCGGAAGTAGATAAGGGCAGCGCTGTTCCACGGATTGGCAGAAGGACCTGCAGGGCCGCAATCTCGAGTCAATGTTCCGATCCGAGCCCAACGATGCTGCCGGCCCTTCGTGAGCGAAGTAAGGCACCAGGGTGCTGCACACCCATTTTCTATACGCCTCCTGTAACATAAAAGGTCATCATCACCATCAGTTATTGTCCAACAGCAACCCGTTGTTGCACATTTAATTTAAGGAGAGATCAGTCTCTGAACAGACGTAAATCCCTTCTCGGTTACAGTTTTATCTCTGATAGACTACCCGGCAATCTATCTAGATAGCCAGGGGGTAACTGGAGAAAAACCTCGTGGGTGAATTTATTCGAGTACCGAGTTGCTAAACCAGCCCCCGGGTGCTACCGCACCGAGTCCTCAGCGCCCTGCCCGACAGCCTGATCTCCAACCGAGGTCGGGCATGCTCGGGTCACCAATGAGATGGGTCAATGCCTGACCTACATACTTTTAAATGCACGCTCTACCCAGGCTGGTGATTCGGTCCACGCTTAAGTTATTATAAAAAAGTTTACCGCGTTATGCGTCTGACGCGGATCGCTGCCAAGAATTACAGCTGATTCGAGTAAATCGTCTCTTTGATATTTGATAAATCTTTCGTTTGCTCTTTGTCTTTTATCATCCAAGTACTGCTAAACTGTTACGTTTTATTTAAACTTGGGACAAGTTGGGAGGACAAAAAAATCATAACGATACTAGTACTTGTTCTTGTGTGAGGCAGAAACTCCTGACAGTACTTGCAGCAAGCACGTGTTAACATGGAAATCTTTGTTCCAAACTAGTACCGCCTGAGGCCTAAAAACACAGACAGATTTTTTATGTCTGTGTGGGTAAAGATAAAAAGTCGCTAAAAAATACCGATGTAGAGACAGAGACAGAGGTTGAGGTTGAGGTAGAAGTAGAGAAAGAGGAAGAAGAAGAGCTAGACAAAAACAGGAAGAGAGAAAAAAAGGAAGTTGGAACACAAGAAGCAGTTGAAAGGGCGTTAAAATCCCACATGGCTGTGTCACGTACAAAGACACATTTAAATCGCTAACAGTGTCGTGGGCCTACGATTAAAGAGAACACGACAAATGCACCCTCCGGGCGTGTAATTGGGCAGCAGCATGAGGCAGGGTTAAAAAAAGCGGATGAAATAGTACCGAAGAGCGGGGAAAAAATAGTAAAGTGCCAGAAGTGGAATAAAAATGTGAAGCTCGCTGGGGGATCGTGGGCGTGGCTCGCGAAATTGGAGAACTAACGGCAGACACGTCCGTAACATAGCCGAGGTGGTATTCCAGAAAATATACCACTCAACACGGTCCAGTTGTGTATCACATTGTTCGGTTTATTTTAAAGCATTATTATCCTCATTCCCGCCACATCAATTATTATTTTTATCCTTTGTCGTTAAATGTGCTTACTCCAGGTTTCTTAAAACCACCAGGTCTCGGTTCGGCAAATAGACTTTGTATCAAGAGAATGGAGAAACTCCGTCAGTGAATTCAAGATATACGACATAATCAATTTAGCTGTCGGCAAATCTACGGCGCAGCTATAGAGCACGAGATAACCCACCGAATCGATCATCAGTTGTGATTTCCGTTGACGTGCATTCACCGTCATCGAGGCTGCTTCGCAAACCTTATCCATTCCGAAGAGGAATATGGAGCGAGACAGTTGCAATGTTGTAACTGTTGTCTCATCACTAATCAGAAGACGAATTCCCAACCGGCCCCAGGCGTTGAAGGTTCAGACGCTCGATCGAGGGTTCTTGACCATCGGGCTAATCGATCGGTTATGTATCGCTATTGTCAGCATCCGAATATCTCCCTCTTGCTCTGACTTTGATATGCCTCAGAAGCAATTCCGCATGCGACTGTCCTCAAGGTGTTGTCGTAGTCTCTTTGGACGATTCCCTTCAGTTGAGCTCCAGTTTCAATTCCTCAGGCTCATTAGGGCTTTATAACCCATCAAGAACTACCGAGTCTCTGTCCCATGTGATTGCTACATCTCTGCAGCTTGGCACAGTTTCAGGGTATTGTTAGCTCACGATATTAACGAGTCAGCGTTATTCCTGATGCAGCGTTCCTCGAATTTCTTTCTTGGACTTGCTGCTTCTTTCTTCCTTACAATATCCATTGAGACTGCTCCCAAGAAGGACAAAAGTTCCGAGTGCCCCGAGATTCGTGGCTGGATTTCGCTGGTCTAATTTCGGGACACGTGAATAGAGCTAGGATTTGAAGCTGGGCTATGAGAGCCCACGTAAGAGGGTAGATGTAGGTGTAGGTGTAGGTGTAGCGAGTGGAAATTATATCGCTGGTGGTGGCAGTCCAAGTAGTAGTAGTAGCAATAAGTAGTAGAACCAGCAGTAGCAGTAGCTGTAGTGGTAGAAAGAGAAGGTTGAAGAGGGTGGTAGATATACCTGGAGTATCCTCCAAACTGGCTGACCCAATTCTCTCTTTCTTTCTCTTGGTCGTACTGCCTCATACCCGGCAGAGTCCCTCCTCCCCCAGCTCGTTCTCACTCCACTTGGCTCCTCTTGTTCGCTATCTGCATCCCCTGCTGTGGGACGAACAGATGCTACTGTTTCCATTCAACGGCGCCTTCTTTCTCGAATATTAATACCGTCTCTCGTTGTTTTTTTAAAAAAACTATTCCCGGTAAGTTTACAATAAATATTTCTGTATTGCTTCCTCTGCGGTCACTTTTCGGTATATGGCTATACTTTCTTTATTCCTTTCTCTGGCAGTTCTTTTAGCTAGTGCCAGCGCCGAGAGCTTTTTATTTTTTGTTAACATTTAAGATTGAAACGGGTAAGCTCTGTATGCTTGGGGTTTTTGTACCTTATTGTGCGCGTCTAATTGGCACACTTGGAACCTGCCTAGGATATATTCTGTGGTGCCTGCAGAGCACTTGACTCGAGTGGACTGGCTCTTTTGTAAGACACGTACTTCGTGATGCTGTTTAGGCATACTATTGTTCCTTATAAACTTTAGTACTTTTACAAAAAAAATTTATAAGGGACAACGAAATTTTTACTTGCTGTCAAACAATTCCGTCTGTTAACGCTTTGATAATTTTTTTTTTTTTTCAATAGTATTAAGTGTTTTTGTCCGAAAAAAGGCAACTTTTTTTTTTTAATAAGAATAAAAACTCGGTCATATAGAAATAAATTCACAACTACTCTGCAGAAATTCCATGGAAATTTTTTTAAATTAATGAGAAGAGATATTTACTATCTGTTGAACATCTGTATGAAATCTGGGCGCCAATGTTATGCCAAATTTATGAAAAAAAAATTTTTTCATTGATAAGTTCACAGAAAAAAAGGATTTTCGGTGAAAGAAAAATTTTGAATTGAAATGAAAATTAAAATTTTCTAAGGACTAAAAAAAGTTTTTTGGCGCCAGAAATTTTCGCCTCAGAAAATTTTCATTTTCCATTCATGATGCAAAAAATTTTTCAAAGCATGTAAAAATTTTTTTGATAGAAATTCTTTTTTTTTCTGTAGAGTTTTACAAATTTTGAGAAGACAAAAATTCAAAAATAGTATAGGGAAATTTGAATTTAAAAAAATGTGGAATCTAAAAATTTTTCAATGAATTTTTTTGAAAATTTCAACAAATATGCAAAAGCGGCCAACTATTTTGGTATGAGAAAAATTTTGACTTGTACATTAACCGAAAATCACCGAGTTACCATCGTACGGATTACGAGATCTAGTTTTCAGAAGAGCAATATCTCAAAAATAAAATTTCTGGCAAAAGTAATCTTTTCCATGAAATTTAACAAACGGCTTTTGCTACAAGACTTAATATAATTTTAATTCAGATTTAACAAAATAAATATTTGGCAAAGTCTATAAGCAGGACTTGACCTACTTCGGAAAGCAAGACTATTGAACCGGTTTAAAAATAAATTCGCCTTAACAAAAGTATATAAAAATTAATTATGTTAATTTATTTATAAAGACTTCATTTGACAGACGCGCAGTTACAGAAACTTTGACTAATTTAAAATCATCTGTAAAAAATGAGTTTATATCTTGATTAAAAATTTTTTTGTTCCTCCATCAGTTCTCAGTCACGAAATCCTGCATTAATATTCTCCTAAAAATATATATATATATTTTCCCCAATAGTAGACTCAAACTTAAAATTCGGCCACCGGCCTCCACTGTAAATAAATTTAAATACATAAATATAAACATAAAGACAGCAATAAATTATACGTTTATTAAAATATAGTTGTGTCGGTGGAAGGCTGAATAAATTTTCAATAAAGTGTTAACTTGAAGTTAATTGTCACGGCAAATCCTCACACAAAAGTTATCAAAGTTTAAATTAATACTGACACAACACACCAGCCCCAAAGTTATAATTAATTGAAATTGGATTAATATACAACTGACTAAGATTTATTATCTAAACAATATAATTTAAAGGAATAACTTATCGCATTACTCAATATCGATATTTAAATAATCCATAAAATTAAAATATCCCCAAATAATTTGTTAACATCCATAAATCTCAAAGCGGGGAATTCACGACCCGTAGATCAAACAGCTGAGATTAACGTACTACATTAAGTAACCATGTGTATTAGACAGATCCAAAGAGAGACGGCAAGTAAAAGCAAAAGCAATAGCCAAAGAGTTTTAGTTGGTACGGTGACCTGGTTACCCGGCGTGTATTTCAAGCTATCCACTGAATTTCTACGTGGCATTTCCTCTACACTAACCACCCACCCGCCTATCAACCCTCTGCATATTCCCGTGGTTCTACCAGTGTACTGCTGTACGACCACCAGTCTCTACATTATACATACATAGATATATATAATATATATATATAGCTATCAAACTGGAAACTACGTTCCTTCAAGAGTTTTCCATCATGTGCAACACAATACAGCCGCAAAGCCGATTATCAATAGCAATACTCTTGCCATTATACCCCTACATAGATGCATTTTATACTTTTTGCTCCAATACACACTTCAGTACGGTCTTTGCACACTAAATCTTATACTTGCTCTTGGTAAGGGAATACAACCAACTATAGTTCGCTTCAATCTTCATCAATGCACTTGTTGTAGCGCCGGAAGCACCAAAGTTGTCTATATAATTTAACTTCAATGCACTGATACTCTTCCGATATCGGTATCGTACTATCGCTCCGGATATATATATGTGCTATTTTATTTCTATGAGATTTTTTATATTTTTATTGTGATTCCGCCTTTTTTTACGAACCTCGATAAATGCGAGTTTTAATAATCAACGAAGCGAAATAGGTAGAGTGGAATTTCAATAATAATCATGATGATAATGATGATAATAATAATAATAATAATAAATCTTGCTTGTGATTTCTTATCTTGGGTGCAGTTGCTTCCTGCTATAGTGTCGTTAGTCGCTTTCATGCTGATATTTTTTTCGGTTTATTTGTGGAGCTGTTTTCTATTTTTTTTTTTTTCTTCTTTTTTTTTGAGAAATCTGTTGTGAAATTTCTCGACGAGATGAAGGAGAAGATGGGGATGTAGATGTAGATGAATAAAGTGGAGGAGCCGTGGGAATCGGAACGTGAATGCATGATGTAAGGCAGAAAATTGTTGCCTATGCTGGCGCCCAATAAACATGCCTGTGTGTATTTGTGTGGGCGGAAGGGGAGGAAGATATTTGCTGAGCGGAAAACTGAGGGAAGAATATTTCAAGCCTCGTGACATCTTTGTACTGAAATAGATGTCGGTTTCATTAGATACAAAGGTTGTTCGAGTGAAAAAAATACAGGTTAAGAATGCTTTTCTCTCTAACATCATTATACTAGCTTTTTGTATAAATATTTTACTTTATTTTATTTAAAAAATTTTTTTTCGAGTGCTTTTCGGAGATTAAAGTTACAACACAAAGCTGATGTTTATTCAAACCACTGGAGTTTAAATATTATATTTTTTCAATGCCTTTTTGCTTACCCTTTACAACAACCACTAAACCGTATTTTAAATATCGTGTTTTTTCAGGATAATGTTATTTATTGCCGGGAAAATCGCTTTGAAAAATTCACGAAATTTATGCTCAACTTTTATTGTCATGTCTATCAATTGTTTAATTTATTTTCGTCATTCATAATTTGGCGCCATTCAATTTTTCGTTGTAATTATTTTATTAAAAATTTTTTCGATTTTTCAAAACCAAGTGGACTTACTTTGAAGTTCGGTGGATTTTCCGACCCAGAAATCATGAAAAATGCATTGCAAGAATCTATTGATCACGAGCTTAAATTTCATAGCCAACATGTAATTTTAGTAAAGTACTGATATTCCCATTTACTAAAATTCATTTTTTTATTTCTGTGCTAAAGTTCATAATCGCTTGAATATTTTGAAAGATTGAACTTTTATTGAAAATGACAGACATCCGAGCGCTCTTGTAAGTATTCCATTACGGATACTAAAAATATCAAGTTATATGGGCATGTTTTCAGTTATTTATGTAAGCAACTTTCATATATTTGAAGTGTCTATTCCAAAAACGAGGCCTCAGAATTTCCAAAGCGAGTGGATTTTTCAGAATTCACTTGTTTCACTAAAAAAATTTATTCACATGTCAAAAATTCATGGAATTCCACAGGATTAATTTTTAAAATTATAAAATGGCCGGAACATATAAAAATTCCCGCTTATAATTCAAAAGAACATTCCGAGAAATGAATAGGACAAAAATGCATAAAATTTGTTAAATTAAGTATAGATAAAAGTCAAAGTGTATGAGAGCATAAACACAAGATGACGTGAGAGTTATAACGCGTGTTTGTTGGAATTTAGGATCAGACATATGGAAACTATGTCTAACCCACTAGCAGACACTTGTTCCAGTCTCTTGTTTCATCTTGTCTCCTCATCCAGTAACTTGTCTTGTATGCATCCTCGCAGCCTAGCTTACTGAAACATATTTAAACTCAGCATCTGCACAACGAAACTCTCAACATCGCTTGCTACCACGACGACTATTAACTCAAGTGGAATTTTATCCAGGCTTTTCCATTACCGTAGTTTATATTTCTCGCGCTTTTACGCTCCCCTGCACTCCTCACACATTCAACCCTTCAGTTCTGGCTACACAGTATTTAACAGCGCTAATAGCCACGGCCTTGCTACTATTTTTTTTATTAGTCCAAGCAAAGTCATCCAGCCCGCGGCGTTTCTATTTTTTCACCAAACTTCCCCCAACTTTTTTTTTACTCTTTTATACTCGCGACTTGCTGATTTTTTTACTTATTTGTGTTCCAAAGAGTTTGTTGAGGGTTTTCCCGTGCGCTAGTTTTGATTTACCCGATGGAAATCCACGCGGAATTCTTAGTGGGACAAAGTCGCTTATGTAAATCCTGGGCTTACCTCATTTAAAGGGAGTTAAAATACTCTAGACCATTATTGCGGTGCTGGGCACAGCAACATCACTGCGGGGTCAATTCCGAAGATTCTTTGTGAAAGCAACAATTGGTTTTGTCGGTTAACCAACTGAATTTATACCAGTTACCAAACGTCTCTAAAACAGTAATCAACCTAATAGTTACTATTAATTACTAAATCGCCAATTTCACTTCAATTTAATCATCGAAACTCTCTTTACAGTAATTTTATAGCTGTAACTATAAGTGGCGCGCGCGGACCAGGGTTCGAAACCCGACCAGGGCAGAAAAATAATTTTTTTTTTCACCACCATTATTTTCTACTTGGACTTCCAGATACCTCGGAGACACTACTGATAAAAAAAATAAATTTTCATGAGAATTTAATCAGGAATACTGCCAGAATTACTACATTTCAATCACAATTTGAATCGAGTTCATTGTAAGCCAATTTTAAATAAATTTCGTAGCAGCCATAAATTGATAAAATTACAAAATTCAATACTATGGAAAACTCATTGGTCGGACAATTTTCGATTCGCTCGGGGCACTATTATTATTTTTATTATTGATGTCTAACATCTTGGCACAGAAGTCATCATATTACCAGCGGAAACTCATTGACACGAAATGAAGCGTAACTGAGTGAGTGTGCACGAGAGAGTATGACACCAGGCGGAAAACATGGTGTCGTCATCGTCTTCAGTGATTGAACTTATGTATAGGTACGTACTACGTAGCTCGACAGTACATAATACTTGTGGTGCGATATGGTGTGCAATAGTTGCCTCAAGGGGACACCAAACCACGAACCAACCAACCAACCCACTATACAAGTCTGATCGCCACTCGAGCGTAAGATTATATCGCATAAACTCACTACCAGTTCTACCCTCTTATTAAATTTCTACCGACGTTTTCGTATCCGCGAAACCGTAAATAAATATATCTATATCTACATCTACATCTACATCTACATCTATATATATTATTTATATAAGTATATAGATGTGCAGATATAAATGTGTGTGTGTGGGTGTACAAGACCTAGAAGACGTGTTTACAGGAGCAGTTCGAAATAGCAATTTATACGAGGGAACTATCGAGGTCTCACTGCCGGGCTCTATTGAAAGTACGAGAACGTCGTTTAGCAGCTTATCGATTCGTCAGCGGCCAATATGCCAAGCAATAGCTTCCCTAGCCTAGCTACCAGCGAGCGAGCTGCCCTAGCTCTAGGTCAAGCGGTTAGACAACTTTATCGTGACCCTTTAAGAATTCTGTGTGATAGTGAAATATCCCAGCCAATATATAGTCCGCCGAACTATCCGATGTCTGTACAAACCGCGGTATCGAGGATGCCCTAAAAATTTTGTAATTAAACTGATAACACCGATAAATTAACCGTTCCCAACACTCGTCCTATTGCTGGACCGTTTTTTAAAAAGTTTTCAATACCGCCAGTATTCATTTTGTGGTTTTAATTCCAATGGGTTACTTTTTTCCTGCGCGAACATTGTGCGCAGTCGGATTTCATTTCGTGCGAGCTGGTAGTCTGAAAAAAAATTTTTAAAATTCTACTGATCGACTATTGAAAGAAAAATTTTTCCCAACCGGCAATGCCGGGATCATAGCTTTCAATTTAAAAATAGAAGGCTAATTATGGTTATGAGTGTCAGTTTAAAAAATCCCGCTAGATGGCTAATGACTTTTAGGTTCTCGCATTCTGTGTGTGCAATTGGTCTCTATAGACAAGAATCAACTATTTCTGATCTCATTCTATGAAAAGATGGTCGCAATATCACTAAAAGACTCAGATCAACGAACAAAAACAATTTCTTTATACTTTTCTGGAAAAAGTTGATGAAATAGCTCGGCAAGAAGTTTATCTGTTACCAGAGTAATGATTCGCGAAAGTAAAATGGCTGATGGCAAAGTAAAGTAGACAAATAATCGGTGGCTTGAGATAGTAACATTGAATCTGTATCTTATCTTATCGTCATTGTCCTTCAACTCGATGGCCAGCCAATGTGTCCAGCATTGCGGTGGTACACCTGACCTGGGTGCAGCGTTTACTGGTGGAATAGATGTCTCTACATATATAGATTTACATATACATCTGAGTATGTGTGGCATACCCATGACTTTGTATAGAGTATCTAACTAACGGGGGAGTAAAGAGAGAAAGAGATAGAAGAGAGCAAGAGGCAGTGTAGCAACCTGGCTTTCCTCCATCGGTCGATAAAGGGCGCACCATTGTCGCGACATTATACGAGTGTATATAACCCTGTAGTAGTATAACTCGCTCGCTAAATTTCACGGTGGTTGCTGGCTGGAAATCCACTGTGTTGTGTATTACGAGCGTCTATTTTATACAACATGGCGACTACCATGGGAATAACATATTTAATATACACATACGTGCGACCATTTTTTTTTTTTTTAATTGAAAATTCGCAATGGAAAATGGAATGAACGCACTGAAAGCCTAAAACTCAATAATTTGCCAATCATAAAATATTTTTTTTTTTTTTTTTTCAGTTTAATTTTTTTATACTTTTTATATTTCAACGTCTAGCGCTTAAAGCTTCAATACATTGTGTGCCATCGACTCCAATCAGACTTTACGAGATCGTTTCTATCGCTAAGCGTATTTTACCAGACTCAATTCAATATATATATATATATATATATATATATATATACGTACGTATATATGAACAGGTATAAAGGTATGAGAACTTTTATGATACGAGGTCAGAGAATCTCTGGCAATAAGAGAACAACGTAAAAAATAGTTAACGAATAGATTATTTTTCATTTTTATAAAATGACTTCTTATTGTTAAATTTATAAACGTCAAAAAAAAATTCTTGTAATTTCTTTTTTTTTTTTTTTTTTTTTAATTCTTTTATTAAAATTTTTTCCAAGCAAATTGGACTGATGATTGTTGAATAGATACTTAAGCGGGTTGAAGAGAAAAGAAGCTCTTAAAAAAATTATTTTTATAAAGATGAAAAATTTATATAAAGAAAAACTAAAGTTTCATTTTAATAAAAAAAATCGTTAACATATTTTATGTTTTTTTTTTTTTTTTTTTTTTTTCTGTGGGTAATTATTATTTTAATTACTCAATATTTTCAAGGGTTTAAATAATAATATAACCGCCTAGTGTGATGTTCAGGTTATTAATTTATCTGAGCAAAAGAATATATGTGTATATTTAAATTATATATACTGAAGAATATTAAATATCTTTCGTTTGATTACTCTAAGCTGCAGCCGTGAATCATTTCAACTGTGAAATTAAAATTGTTTTTAATATAAAGTATTTAAACCGGGTAGTATTTTTTAATGAAAACCTTTGGTTACTTTTGTTTGTGGAGAAGTGAAAGAAGAAAAATGCAACGAAATTATTTTACGGAATTTTTTTAATCAACTTGCGCTGCATTGTTTAATTTCATCAGGTAGGAATGGAGATAAAGAGAGGGGGGGGGGTAAGAGAAAGAAGACTGATGAAAATATATAAGCTATTGACAACTGAATCTGGTGGATATTGTCATCTGAAATAGTACGGTCATGACTCGAGAGACTCAAGAAACGCATCAGCTAAGTGAGGACTCCAAGGAGAAGGTGCTAAAGTGTCATATGGAATGACAGGACGCTTTTAGGCACTTTGTAGTATTGATCGTTTTACCTCGCTCATCTATCGATACATGGATATATTTTTGTATAAATATAAATTATATTTATCCTTTATATTCATAAATATGAATATCATGACAAAGTCTCTGATGCTGTGTAAACTTAGCGAAATATGCTTCCTTTTAGAAAACTTAAATATAGTTGACTAGTTTATTTTTAGTCCTTGTGAAAGCTTTTAAAAGAAAATTTGTTTTGAAAATTTAGGCGGGATAAGTTTGAAATTTGAAATTCAAATTTTTGGAAATTGAAAACTTATAGGTTTAGTCCTTGTGAAAGCTTCTAAAAGAAAATTTGTTTTGAAAATTTAGGCGGGATAAGTTTGAAATTTGAAATTCAAATTTTCGGAAATTGAAAACTTATAGGTTTAGTCCTTGTGAAAGCTTCTAAAAGAAAATTTGTTTTGAAAATTTAGGCGGGATAAATTTGGAATTTGAAATTCAAATTTTTGGAAATTGAAAACTTATAGGTTTAGTCCTTGTGAAAGCTTCTAAAAGAAAATTTGTTTTGAAAATTTAGGCGGGATAAGTTTGAAATTTGAAATTCAAATTTTCGGAAATTGAAAACTTATAGGTTTAGTCCTTGTGGAAGCTTCTAAAAGAAAATTTGTTTTGAAAATTTAGACGGGATAAGTTTGAAATTTGAAATTCTGTTTTTTGGAAATTGAGAACTTATAGGAATTGAGTTTTTTTTGTGAATTGAAGGTTAAAAAAAATGAATTGAAATTTGAGAAAAGGTTGGGCTGAGTATAATTATGGCGGAGATATAATTGGTGATGACTAATGAAGATTAATTTTGTTATTTTAATCTCAGGAATATAAAATGTAGACGGAGTAAAAAAGTTTAAAAAACTGAGCTGTCAAAAAAGTCATAATGGGTAGTATTTACTCGAGTAAAAATTAATAATTAATTATAAATGATAGGGGAGGGTCGAGTAAAATGGGGCGCTGAGAAAATAAAGCATTTTTCTGAAGTTTAATATACTGGATTTTTTAGTTCTGCTCGTATTTAGGGGAAAGAAGACAACTTTTTTGACATTAAAAAATTTAAATATGGGGTAGCCCGAAATAATGGAAATTTTTTTTTTCATTTCTATAAAAAATTATTATCGCACATTAAGTGCTAAATAAAATTTAAAATTTAAATCCCGCCAAAAAATTTAAAAAAAATGTGCCCCCGCTCTATTTTTTAAATTTAATTTGATTTTTTTTCGCGGACGAAAAATTAAAATTTTAAATCAAATGTCCATTTTGCCCTTCCGAAAATTTTAACAGAGGTCGTGTATAAAAGTATAAATAAATGGCTTCACAGACTTTTCCATCACTGTTTAAATAAATATAATTTGTTATTCAATGCAGCTGAAATCAATAAAACAGTAATCGATAATTAAAAGACAAGACTGAAATGTTTCAACGTGATTTGTACACGTGATCATTTCAATGTTTATTTATATATACTTGCAAGTAAAATTCAATTAATCTGAGTTATTTCTGCTGGCCGATAGTAAATTTTTATTACTTATCTAATTGACAATTATGTAAATTTTATGAATTATGCGATTGTAGAGCCGCGATAAAAGTCTATGATTAAATAATATTGATGTCATTATTATAATTTTGTGTAAGGGAATTTACCTTTAGCTGATTGAATTGTCTGTTTTGATAAATTTCTATTGACATGTCGATATCATATGACTGGCGGACAACCCGTATAGAAACAGAGTGAAGGGACAAGCAAAATAATGTAATCGTTTATCCCCTAAAATTAATCGAGCCTGCCTAATCGAATTACAATTCGTTGATGATCAGTGAAACGAATTTATTTTCCCGTCGCCACGCGCAACTCCGTAGTAACGTCCAACAATTTATAAACTTAATGATAATCATATTTAATGCCTACAGCTCTAGGTCTTGATTAAACTCTAGACTATTGATTTCTTAAATTCATAAAACAAATTATTTTTTTCCATTTTTTAAGTGAACTTCTGTCATTTTTTGACATCTGATTAAAAAAAAAATTTTTTGACTACTAATTGCTGGCCTGCCATTTTGTGGAAATTTTTTTTTCGTAATCACTTTTCAAAATTTAATAACTTTGGCATTTAAAGTACGGCAATAAACATTTTATCTGCTGAAATTTCAACATTACGTGAAAAAGTTTAACGACAATTTTGTTGGGGATTTAATGGCCTACAAAAAAGGTATAAAGGTACAAATCGATATATTTCAAATTTATAAAGTTCTAGGAATTTAAAAAAAAAATCGTAAAAAAATAATTTCAATATTTTTGAAAAATTAGAATTTGGGTTCTATAAAAAAAAAAAAATATATATATATATATATATATGATCAATAACAGCTGCAGTGGAAATTTTTTTTGAAATCTGTTATTTAAAATTACAGAGCCTGCTTCCGAAAAAATTCAAAATATTTTTACTTTGGCTTAATTTCCAGCTGCAAAATATCAAAAATCAGAGAAATGGAATAAAGTAGATGCACTGTTGGCAAACCCAGGATGTGCTGCGTGATTTCATGCCCAATTTACCCTGTCTAGTGTTCTGAAGACTCATTTTTATAGAAAAAAATCGAAATACGACCACCGTAGCTGCATCTCAAGCTATAAATTAAAAAAAAATCACAGAGAAGTAAAAGAAAATGGCCGCTGCCGGCAAATGATGGAAAAATGTTACGTCATGTTTTCTAACCTTGAAAAAATAATTCATTTTTTTGTAGATTTGCATTTTATTTGCAAGTTATTATGTAATTCGAAAAAGTTGTCAAGTATTTATTGGAATTTTACGTTAGTGAGTAAAAAGCGGATCGGGAAAAAATAGCGAGTGGCAGTCTAACCTCAATACGAAATTTAGTGTTTACTTTTTTCCCATCAACCGCGGATAATAATTTTTTGTGTCTAATGATTGAGATAGAAAAGAAATTTGGCGCCTGCACTATCGGCTGGATTCTTTCCAACTCGCGACCGCTCGACCTGTTTTTAAAAAAATGTTTATTTTTTTTTTTTCATTTCTATACATTTCCAATTATATTAATGCGATACTATAATAAATATAGATTCTTATGATCTTTAAAAGCTCGCGATAGTTTCTAACAAAAATAAATATTTGTATTGCAATCGTAAAATACTCGTTAAATATAAAATGAAATTTTTTATGATATTTTTTATGTCACGCAGTAAATAACGATATTAAAATAGATTTAAATTAATTATCATAATAGCAATAATTATTATTATAATAATAATTGAAATAAAAAAAGTTTAATAACGAGAGGATGCTTATGGAAATGGTCCAAGTATAATTGAACGGGAGTTTTTTTACAAGTTTAAAGTTTTACCGAGCACGCAAAAGTACGTGAGAATTCCACGATGCTCAATTAACTTGCTAATTTAAATGACTTTCTGAATGTGATAAAATAAGAACGAATGGATATAAAAAGTTGTGTTACACATATTTGCATTAATGCCCAAGAGAAAGAGCTTCTATCGCACAATTTTACATTCAAATATTATATCACAAAGCAAATAAATTTATTCTTTATTATACTTTCCGTCAGATGGTAATTCTTTAAATCGCCGGGAATTAAAACTTAATGATTTAATTTATCACTTGATATTTCAAAATCTATAGAGACGGAAAATTTGTTTCCCTGTTATAATTTAAAATAATATTGCAGTTTTAAATATTGCGACGTGACTGTTGCTTCAATAGGATGATAAATTTGTCGATAATAATATTTACCGGTTAATAATATTAATTGATTTAATTTTTCAGCTGCATTAATTAGTAACAACATAAGCAGCGGGCAATTGTAGCAACACGATCGGGGTCGATTGAAACAGTGGGATCGCATGCGGTGGAACTAAATGCGCACGCACCCTAATCCTTTACAGATGTTATCCCTCGATTTACAGTCTTGCAATAAAAACCCAATTGTTTATTTAAAACTACTCCTTTCCCTCCTAGATTGTTGTTATTCAATTAATTAAACTCGATAAAATATACCTCAAGTTATTTCAATCCATTATATAATTTTTTAAATTTATTATACTTCCAAATACTCTAGTGCTACAATTGACCCAACGCTGTTACAATTCCGCCGCGCGTACTCAATTGTGACACTCCTCTTTAGTCAATTAAAATTATTAAACTAATTAATTATTTTTTATAATTACAGTTTACGAACATCAGAAACTAACCCCTAATTTTCAACATCGAAACAAAAAATACAGAAATAAATGAGTGATGAATTTTGTCATTACAATTGACCTCTTTTTATTTGCATCTCATTTTTAAACCACGAATTTATTCGAACAATAAACTCAAGAATCATCTTCGAGAAATATCTCAGAAAAAATCGCTATTGCGAATGAAATATGAACAGCTCCGATATAAAAAAGTAAAAAATGAGCAAATACACTTTCATTGATGATCGATGGTAACTCGAGAGGCCTTTGATCATACATACTTGCATAAATGCTACGGGAGAAATGTAGACGGGAGTGGCGCTTTGATCGACGATAAAATTTAAATGAATTACTGCGATCCAATAACCTCCATAAGACTGTCATACTTCCAGAATTTACATACAACATCGAACATTCACTAGGCAGCACTACGCCCAATTGTAAATTCAAAATTTATAACTGGTATCGATGTCAATTTTTTTTTTTTTTTTTTTTTTTAAATCACTTGCCTCGACCGGGACTCGAACCCCGATCTCCCGCGTGCGAATCTCATCCTCAGTTTGCCAGTCCACTGTCTCCTTTTTTTTTTCAAAAACGTCTAATTTGCACAACAATATATATGATTTTTAGCACCACTTCGCGTTATTTTTCTCGTTCTATTCCTGGCCGATCATTTTTCATCCGCTAACACAATGCGAAGGATTCACCCCCAATTATTATTTAACCGTCCAATGAAAATCAATAGAATATAATAAGTATAAGTTCCTCTTTACGTGATGTACAAAAAAGGAAATATTGTATGAATAAAAAATGATAACATGAAAAATCGTATGAATTTATACGAAATCCCAGGATCGACTTTTTTATCCGCCATAATGCATTAAGTATTCAAGTATTTCAGGAAATATTTAGTTCCAGTCTGGCACTCGAATCGCTTCGATAAAATCTCCACGATTTAAACCCGAAAAATCCGAATCATTTCTAGTCAGCCGGTCAGCCATCTTATCAATTATTATTCTCGTTATCAACTGCATTGATTCTTGAATAAAATTAACGAAGAAAATTTGAATTTTTTTTTTTTTTTTTTCAATTTAAAATTAAAGGTTACTGTTACATGGACTGGCGACTGGTCTCTCTACTCGTGACATATAATCCATTGACGAATATATACATATATACGTAGCAATATAAAAGTTTAACGTGCAGCAGACTTTTAAATTGAGAGTTTAAAGTTATACTTTTATAAATTCGAAATTTTGTTCTGTGAATGTTACTAAATAAAAATATAACTGTGTTAAACTTTATGAAAAATCTATACTTGCTAAAAATATATAAATTTATATATTTATGTAACAAATATGTATAAACATAGAGACCGAGGCATGATGACGTACCTCAGGGAATAATTTGTTTATATTCACTTTTAATTACTATATACATTTTTTTTTTTACTAAACCTCTAATTAATTTTTGAATTAAAAAAATATTCCTTTTCCGAACATTTAATGAATTTTTTTTTTTTTTTATTTTCATTAATAAAAAAAAAGTATTTTATGTATCAGGGGAAAAAAAATTATATTATAGGAAGTTAGTCGTGTATTTCTGGTGATTATGCGCAGGAAACTTTACATAAACTCGAATATCTGTAGATTTAGCAATAAGTTAATTTCAGTTCGATCGCTAAGGGAATTGTTTGTTTATATACAAATTACAAGTCACAACAGTGTATTGTAACTGAATAATAATGTCAACTGTCAACAACTAACGAAAATTATGGACTACTCTAAGTCAGCAGCAATCGGCAGTTCTCTAGCGGCTTTAATTCTAACCTCAAATTTGGTAAAAAGAAGACTAAATTTAACGTTAATTAAATGTCTTTTAAAAAAAGACTAAGGATCTCAAAATTCCAATTCTTGAAAAAAAATTTCAATTAGAAGAGACTCAAAAATTTTCTAGCGGACTCAATACGAATCAGCCTCGAAATTGTCTGAATATTTTTCAGTACTCGAAATTTCAAATAAAATCCATTTTTTCGCATGAGCACTCTCGGAAAACTGAAACGACAGGCGTATTGACTAAAAAAATATACAAATTTATGAAGAATCTCAAAATTCAAATTTTCGAAAAAAAATTCTGATCAGAAAAGATTCAAAAATTTCCCAGTGGATTTTCGATACGAACCAGCCTTGAAATTGCCCAAATATTTTTCAGTACTCGAAATTTCAAATAAAATCCACTTTTTCGCACGAGCACTCTCGGAAAACTGAAACGACAGGCGTATTGACTGAAAAAATATACAAATTTATGAAGAATCTCAAAATTCAAATTTTCGAAAAAAAATTCCGATCAGAAAAGATTCAAAAATTTCCCAGTAGATTTTCGATACGAACCAGCCTTGAAATTGCCCAAATATTTTTCAGTACTCGAAATTTCAAATAAAATCCACTTTTTCGCATGAGCACTCTCGGAAAACTGAAACGACATACGTATTGGCTGAAAAAATATACAAATTTATGAAGAATCTCAAAATTCAAATTTTCGAAAAAAAATTCCGATCAGAAAAGATTCAAAAATTTCCCAGTGGATTTTCGATACGAACCAGCCTTGAAATTGCCCAAATATTTTTCAGTACTCGAAATTTCAAATAAAATCCACTTTTTCGCATGAGCACTCTCGGAAAACTGAAACCAAATACCGACTGAAAAAAATCCACAAAATGGCAGCGCAACTATTTTATTAAGAGTAATTAAGTCCTTTTTGCCCTAGTTTGTCTTGTTTGGTCGATTTAAATTTTCTGTATGCATAAAAATAAATTTTAAAAATGAATAACAAACTTTTCCATACAAAGTTTATTTCTTAGCATTACTAAAAGCTGTTTGCTATTACGAGTGATTTATTAATTCTCATTTAAAGCATCCGCATTAAAATTAGTCTGATATTTTGTTATCTCTCGTTCGTGACTCGTGACTTATTCCCACTTTACTCTGTACATTTACTCACTAACAAAGTACACACACTCACATATATATATATATATATATATATATATATATATATATATATATATATATCGTCAATATACATATTCCCATAAGGTATGTAACCAAATTAGTCGACAGCGTTTTCACCCGGGTCTACATTTGGATGTCAAACTGCAGTTACTTCAATGCAACTATTGCTCAGTACATATGCTTTGAATTGCATACGTTACTCAAATGCATTGTGTGGAGTATAAACACACTATTTCTCGCTAATATGACTAGACAACTCGCCTATATTCATCTATGTAGATAAATACATGATTATATACGTACATAGAGACTAACGGCTTTAAATTTCATTTTTATTGTCGAAAAAAAAAATTGTTATGAAATTTTTAATAATGGCTTTAAGCGTTTTTTTTTTTTTTTTTTTTTTTTTTTTTTTTTTTTATTGTCTTTTTGGTTTTTTTATGAGTGTAATTAAAAGCGTATAATCGTTTGTTTTTTATTGCTGTATGAAAAGTAATGCGATAATTTTTTTTATGACAATAAAATTTATTTACTACAATTTATTAAACCCCTTTTTTAAAAAAATTTTTATTATCATTAATTCATAGCTGTTAGTTTTATTAATAATAAAAAATTTATTTATTTCACAAGAATGAATAAAATAGATTTTAATGGGAGCTTTTATTGGGCAGAATTTCAAGGGCTGAGAATAAAATTTTAATGACTGGTTTTTTAAAAATATTTTATGGGTAATAACTAATTCAGATTTTGCGCTTAAAAATTTTGAAATAAAAAACTTCAAAAACTAAAAATGGATTTATAAATGCATTTAAAATTTTTATTTTTTTGGTTAATGTTTAAATGCCAATAACTTATTAAATATGAAGTTTATAGAAAAATTTATAGAATAACTTTTTTTAGCAAATTTAATTCTCTATAAATTTGTTTCTGTATAATTTTGTCGTATCTTCGATAGATAGCTTGTAATTCTGGTTTAAAGAACTCGGTTTATAAATAAGTTACGAGTCTAACTTTATTAATATTCTAGCAGCTTAAAATTCAAATTCTGACTAAACTATTGAGAATACGATAAATATATATGAATACAATTTTACAGGAAATTAAATTTTCTACAAAAAAGTATCAGGTGAAATTTTCTGTAACTCCAATGTTTCAGTCCCAATTTTAATTCAAAGTCAAATATACAAAAATTTATCAACTTTTCAAAATTTTCAATTTTTTTTTTTTTTTTCATGACTTTTGCTACTGTTTGTTACTGTTACTATGATTTAAAAAAAATTATTTGATGAGTGGGAGTATAAAAAATCATATTAATTGCCAGCACAAAAATTGCGATATCTGAAAGTAAGTTATTGTGTAAGGCGGGTCTGATTCAAGTCCAGTGTCAAGAATGCTGAGAAGAATCGATTCTCAAGTGACTCGAGGTAAGAAGAATAACTAGAGAATTCTCACAAGGACGAGTAAAGAAGAAAGAGAAGAAGAGAAAATGAAAAATAAAATGAGTAAAAAAAAGTAAATCAGTCTCGTGGTTTGCTATCTATTGGCGGAAATGACAGATGAGAGGACTTGGCGGTACTCCGAGTAACGACCTCTCGAGCTGTGTCCAACCCTCTGGTGGACCACTGGAAATGCGTTAGTGTCAAAGTCTCCTGGGAAAGGCGGAAAGAAAACGAGAGAAAAGGCGAAAAATAATGATAAAAAAATGTAAGACGTCTTATAGACGTTGGCTGGTTTCCCGGTTGCTCTAGTGTGCATCTGTGCATGTGTGTTGGATGGATATTCACGCTCAGACATCTTACACACGGAGCTGAGTTCCGGAAACCAGAACACTGGACGTTGTAACCCGGATATTGTTTCTTGTGCTTTAAAGTCTCGTCGGTTCCGGGAGTCATTTTACCCATACGTGGGACATGTAGTTGCTCAGTTGCTCATGTGTCGAACGACGCCCACACGCCAATACCTGACATTCTCCCGTCTATCTTTTATGTCGATAGACCATTTTATTTAAAAGTCTTGGTTCATGTATCGTATTTTCACGCAATTCTGGTTTGACTGAGTCATTTTGTATCAAGCTTGTCCATCTTGGCCGATGTGTCATCTGATAGTGTCGAAATATGCTGAAACTAGTTTATGAAAGACAATCTTGATGAATTATATAATAACGTTTGATAAATTGACTCATTGTATACATATATAAAGGGCAAACATAAATATTTATGTTTGTCAAATATAAATTGGCTAAAATTAATTTATATAAATAAATCTTCAAAACTTGATTGATAAGTAATGAAATTGATTTTTGAAGAATTCGAGGTTGGAAAAAAATTTTCAAAACTCACTTGGAAATTTAAATGACTTTTTTCATTTCAAATTTTACCTCAAATTTTTTTACTCAATTTTTTCCTAATAACCTAATTTTGAATTTCAAAAAATGTTCAATTAACTGACAGATTTACGCAAAAAATTATTTTTAAAAATGAAAATTTCTTCTGTCAAATAATTCGAGGTTAGAAAAAAATGGACTGTTGGGTCTACTGAATAATTTTTGCATTCAATGTCTCGAAAAATTTCCATTGAATGCGAGTAAGACCGCAATTTTTGAATTAGAAAAAAAAATGGCTCCAATAGATATGAAGTTATTTTTCCAGTAGAAAAATGAACAAAGCATTTTGTTTTACTACAAATTGAAAATGTAATCCAGCCATAGAAAGCGTAACGGAAGAGTGTCTCGACGCAGTATGTGAAGAAAGCAAAGACGAGTAAGAAAATAAATAAGGATAAGAGTAAAAAAATAAAAAGCAACATGTACGATACAAAATTGACCGAGCAAGACGGTCCTTTGATTGATATCGTGTACGTGACACGGTAACGCATGCTGTCTAACTACAAATTTGTTATTTTTTCCTCCGGCCATCTGTCGAGTTGGTTGTTCTGTTGGATCTACATCAATAGTCCTCAGGCGACATAAAAAAATATATTTTGCACTTTTTACGTATTTTTATCAAACAAGAGTCACGTCCTAATGCAGAAAACTTAATCTGATGATTTCTAAAAGCGCAGCTCAGATGAAAGTGCTTGGAAATTTCATGTGCTGACATTTACAGTAACAATAAAAATAATAATAACAATAATAATGACGTTGAAAAGACAAAGAAAAAGTAGTTTATTACAGCAGCTGTACTGAGATGTTTAGTTTCTTTTTATTTTTATCCTCTCATTTTACTCTTATATTTTCTTGCACGCTACCTTGCCCTGGAAATTGTATTGACCCGAACAAAGGGCCAGTTCCGAAGCCACGTAACGACTTGATTCCAACAGGAAACTCCGAAAGTTGATTCTCTATTTTTCTTACTCATTTTTTTTTGTCTTCACTTTTTCTCACGAGCTATTATTCACATTTTTTCAAAAAAAAAAAAAAAAAAAAAAAAAAATTTCTAACTTTTTTTTTTTTCAGTTTTTACTTCGAAAGAAAGTTTTAAGACAATCAAGTTAATTATTGATTAAGAAAATATCAGAAAATTTCTCTTGTAAAATTTTTTCTTTTCAACTTTTGTTAATTACGTTCTCGCACTAATTAATTAAATAAAAAAAATATTCAAAGATCTTGTGAATTTTGAAAAAATCTGTAACGACTTTCATTTATGTTTTATACTTTTTTTTTTTTTTTTTTTTTTTTTTTTTTTTTTTTTTTTTTTTTAATTAAGTGAAACGGAAACAAAAAAAAAGTAGTAGTCGATTAAACTGAAAAAACAAATGTTGAATCGAGTAGAACGAATTGCTGTAGTATCAAAAAATATCTACAGCGATTGCGTGAATTGTTGCAATAGATGGAATGATTAAATGACTGATAGCATATACGTAACGAGTGATTGCGAATGTTACGATGGTATTATCCTTGACATCAGCTTGTGTGACATCCATTGCGTTAGAATATCACCAATGATCAGCGATCAGCGTAGCTGCTGACGGAGAGCCGGCGATAGAACTAGACGAGAGAGTAAGTGAGTAAATGAGTGAGTGAGTGAGGGAGAGATTGAGCCGAGGGTGTTGAGCGAGAGAGAGTCTTCTCACAAACGTGATTGCTTACAAACGGGAATTGACGTCGTGTAATCATTTGAAGCCGCATCATGTAATTGGGAGTTTAGTGATTAACGAGATGTTTTAGTCACGACGTAAACGGTATTAATTTAAAAGATAAGTGTCTCTTGATAAATTTATGGGCAAGATTTCATTGCTCAGTTGAGTTGGAAGTTGTATTTATTTACATACTCATTTTATTTAATAATCCGTATGAGAAAAATTCCATTTCAAAAAATTCATGAAAAGTGAGTTGATGATTTTTGGAAGTTTGAAAAGGTTCAAATAGGATATTACACACCGGGGGAGAAAAGTAAGAAATATAACCTGCGAATATAATTGCCTGTGCCGGTCGAAGAATCGCGCATGCGCTAATTTTCACTATTTGTTTTGTCATAAAAAAAACGACTTTCGTTCTTCTAAACAGGGCAGAAATTTAAATTTTTGGTGCAAGTGAAAAAAATTCTCTCAGAATCTCATTTTTGAACAGTTGGTAATTTGAAAATATTTTTTTGAAGATTTCCAAACCAGAAAAGTTTCAAAATGGATTTACTTTTGTTAAAAAAATTACTCAATTGAAAATTTCTTTCGCGCTTTAATTTTTTTGAATTTACAAAAATGAACTCAAAATTCTGAATTGTCAAAAATTTGGAAGTTTGTTACAATAATTATTTTTGGAAAATTATCTAGACGTTAAAATGACGTTAATTCAGCACAAGTGATAATATCACGATTGATTTTTAATAGATCTTACATTTATAAATTTTGAAATGACCTTAATTAAGTATTATTTATAATCGAAATCTGCAAGGGAAATTAATTTTTAACCTTCAGTTTGTAGGACAATTTAATTATCTTCATTACTTGTCGTTCGTTAAATATTTTTAGGTTAGAAAAAATTTAAAAAACCTCACGTGGACATTTCAGTGATGTTTTATATTTAAAACATGACTCGAAAATTATTAATTTAACTTTTTTCGAGCAGACTACTGTTGAATTAAGCCATATATTCAATAATTAAATATCATCGAATTATTTTAAGGCAGAGTAAAAAAATTATTCAAATGGCTCGAGTCTGAAGTTTGAAATTTTTTCAATAGCTCGTTTTCTCCATAGACTTTTCTTACCCCGTCTGTATTTAATGTAATCAAAATTTAGCATGTAAAGTGTATAAAAGTAAAAAAAGTTGTAAAATCAAAAATTTTCTACCATAAATTGCTGAAAAGTTTAAAGAAGTCGTTGTTGCCCTTATTATAATAAAACTCTCATTAGTTTTCCCGAATATCCGTGATCGTCATACAAATTCACCAGCAAAATTTTGCAAAAACCTAATATTTAATAAAACATAATACAGGATACCAGAGTAATAAAATTAAACAAAACTTACAAAGTACCAGCCGATAAGATTTCAACAGCAAGAAGCTAAAAAAACTTTCATTTACTCAAAGAAAATTTTGAAATTTTTTTTGCACACAAACTTCGAGCTCCATCTCAAGAATTTTCCATTTTTTATTTTTGCAAAAAGTTTGAAAAAAAAAATGGTGAA
Source organism: Microplitis demolitor (assembly GCF_026212275.2). Lineage (NCBI taxonomy): Eukaryota > Metazoa > Arthropoda > Insecta > Hymenoptera > Braconidae > Microplitis > Microplitis demolitor. The sequence goes on along the minus strand of NC_068549.1, from coordinate 1,944,985 downwards.
AAAAAAGTTGTCATCCAATGGGAGTTGAGGAAAAAAGTCGATAGTTTATTAGCTAATGATTTTTATATGACGTCCGTGAGCAATTATGTTTACTGTGGGGTCATTTGAGCACTTCCGTCTGACTCGGCATTCACTGGCGACGACAATAGAGACGTCAGTGAGATGATAGAGTCCGGGTGTAAAAGGAAAGAGGGCTGGTGAATGCCGGTGGGTTTAAAGTGACGATAGAGCACAGAGCTGCTGCAGGAGCTACAGTTGAAACAAGTGAGCACTAGCAGTTGAGCTCGAATGCTTGTCAGTATTATATAGAGATGATGAAGCTTGCTTGTACTTGAAACTAACAGTTTCCTCAAAGTTAACAATGTTTCTCTGTCTAACCTCTCATATTCAATTCACTCCCACATATACAACTATGTACATATACATATATACATATATACATATATATAGTTGCATTTGCTCTCACTTATACCGACGAGAGCACTCACTCATATCCTACGTCTCTCCCTTCCATTCCATAACATTTCCATCGTTTCTACTACCATTACTCGATTACTCGTATCGTATTTTCCATGTTTATACCCTCAGGGCTATTGTACTTTTCACCTTAACTCACAACTGTTGGTTTAACATAAAACTTTTACGTTTAATACTAGGTGTCAAGTATTAATTAATTTTCAATTGCCAGCAATTACTTTCCTTTGTCTTTAATTTATATTCATAATTTTAAAATTAAACCGACGTTTTTTCATTTAAATCCGGAGGCACTGAAGTAGAGGTTGCAGAGGGAAAAAGTGCTTTTGACATTAAAGTATAGTCAGAAGCTATAAATCTGCATAAACGTATCTGTATATTTTGTTACGACTCGGCATAAAAGAAAATAATAAAAAATTTTGATGAAGAAAAAGAGTAATGGGGTTCCGTTAGATAGCTCGGGTAACTATCCAGTATTACTCAGAACAAGCACGTGGATTTCCGTGATTCAGCTCAGCTGGAGTTTGAGAAAAAAAAAAACCGATAGTGTCTGCGATGATGAAAACTCATGACAAAAGGTAACAAGGAAGCAGTTGCAGCTTGTGCAGAAAGATAGAGCATTTATATATATATATATATGTATGTACAAAAAATGGCGACAAGAACAAGATGAAGAGAAGGCACGAGGCTAAAAAAGTGTACGAGTATTAGTGCAGATATACTGGGAGTATATGAACCCCAAGAAGAGAATGTGGTGAAAAATTTTCTCATCGCGAGCGAGTCTCAGCGTCTACCTTCACTGGATATTGATCCGTGTTATAGTCGTTGTTCACTGAACTACTGCTCGAACGTATCTGCCGCCCGAGCACCCGCAGACCCCGAGCCCATTCCCCTTCCAGCCTCCCGAGCCCCACTCTTTAAATATAACTCCTCTACCACCTAATCCACTCATCCCACTGCTAAGCGTTCTTCCCCCCACCCGAATTTTCTCCCCTCAAAAACTTAACTGAGCTCTACCGACCACGTCTCAAGTCTTAGTATTCTCTCTGCATTACTTGACCACTCAAACTCCTGCTATACTTCTCTATATATTTCGCTATCCTCTTTTTATATTATACTACATCTTTCACTACTCATCTCATATCTCACATATACATATATATATATATACATATATGAAACTACTCTTTTACTCTTTAAGACAAGCCGACGCTTCTGGCCTCCACTTAAATCCACATCGTGAACTTGCCCTAAGGCAATTTATCGTTCTTCCCGACTTTAATTTTCCTTCGCCTCTCAACTCCCTCGAGTAAAAATTTAGAGAATGTTAACTTTAAATAGACGAGACTATAAATGTTATTTACATTATTTATTACAACCTGTTTATATTTAATAACAATTCACATTATTGGAATTTTGTCATACTTTACTCTGTTTATTTATCATAAATATTTAAAAAATTAAAATTAATTATTATTTAAATATGAATGATGTGACGTTTAATTAAATGACGAAAATTTTTAATCGAAATTAGTATTATCAATCAGATATGTGTAATTTTCAATTGACTATAATTAGACTGAGAAATCCACCCACTAAATATATACACATATGGAATTCGAGCTATATATATGTATCAAATTCACATATGTAGATTCAGCATGGGGGAAATGGATTTCACGTGAATAAACGAACCATTCGTCTGGATGTTGATGCAATTAATATGCCATTAGTGAACGATTCGTCAATCCGGTACCGCACGAATTGCACCGTCAATTATAATTTGTATCGCAAGAATAATCACATTTGTCTTCACCAAAGCCTCGATTTGCCCACTTAAAGTTCAAATAAAATCCTACCTAATTAAATACTCGTTATATTTTTATTTTTGTAAATAAAAAACAAAATTATCGCCGATACATAAATTTGCGGAGGAGTTGTTTGACTTTCGAGCGGCGACGAGGACAATTATCGACGTAATTACGATAATGGAATCGCTTTTGACTGTTGTCGCAAGTATTTTCCGCGAGTTCCCATGGGGAAAACTCTACTAGTCTCGTTGGTACGAGTACGTGCCCAGGAACGGTAATCGAGGACTACTTGTTTGGATCGCTCGTTAACTTTAGTTACACAGTGTCTGATTAAACATATCATCGGACCGTCCGAAGTTTTAATATCTTTGTGTCAGGCTCCGCAATGGAACATTTATAAGCTGCTCATCTCTTTTTATTTTCTCAACGTTTAATATCCTCTCAAATATTTAACCATTTCATTGACAAAGAAATAAAAGAGCTTTTCCAAAGTCGGGATCTTTATTTTTATGGGAAATTTTTTAACTAAAATTATATATTGGGTATAAAATTTAATCTTATGATCAATAGATATATATGTATATATATATATATATATATAAATTTCTTAAATAAAAAATTTTGACTCTTGACTGATTTTGTAAATTTTTAAAAAATCATTTTGAATTTGATATGCATTTTTTTAATTTTACTAAAAATTATTTGAGAATTTAAAAATTTTAAAGAAATGAATTTTTACCGAGATTCTATTTTTTAAAAATAATAATAATAATTTAATCACTGGTAATTACTAAAATAAATTTTACAAAAGCTAATTTTTAACAAAATATAAATAAAGAAATGAATTTATAATTTATATTTTACATAAAAATAATATAACGCGATTAAGAAGGTATAAAAAATATGTAAATATTTTTAATTTAAATAAATTTATCTAAAGACTGGAATTTACAAAGTCAAATAACATTTACCTCTTAATTATTATTATTTTAGTAATTAAGAAGGTAAACACCACAAATAATTCCATAAAAGAATTTAACAACTTTTTAAATCAATTATTTATTATTCCTGTGACCAAAATTACCTTTTTTTTTTTTCAAATCCTTATTATAACTTTTTATCCATTTTTTCTTTATAATTTTCAATAAATAAATTATCAAAGATAAGAAACTTAATTAATTAGTAGTAAAACTTATCAATCGACAGCCATATTGAGTCAAAATTAAGTTCAGATATTTAAATAAAAATTTCTTTGGACAAAAAAAATTTTTTACTAATTAGTGCTAGCGCACTAGGGAATCGTAAGCAAGTAGATAAAGTCGTCTATAGTCAGACGAGGAATTTAAATAAATTAAATTAGTAATTACTAGGAAATTTATTTGATAATTATTAGATTAGTTGTAATTACACGGAAAAAATACTAATTACAAGGTACAACTCAAACTAAAAATACTATAGAAGTTGAGTAATTTTCACTTTCAATGAAAAAAATCGGGAGTGGAGTCGGGAACATGGGTTTTATTTCAATTCGCGTCCACTTCAAAAATGTTTTATAGTCTAGAAGGTGAAAAGTACTCAACTCCTACTGCATTTTATTTTCCTCTGTGCATTGAAAATTTTACTAAATTTTTTTTTTGCTTTTTAAATATTTATTTAGTTGATTTTATGGAAACGAATGGCCCGTAGTTAAAATGTATTTAAGAAACAGTTATGTGTGGGAGTAGATAAGGCCATTAGTAGTCGGACAGACTTATGATGTTTGTTATTGCGACATAAATATGTATGTATATATGTATGTATATAAAATAAATGAAGTATGAGGGCAGTAAAACATTTGTCGGGAGTTATTACACGAGGTTATAAAAGTGTAAAAGTGAAAGCCACTGAAAACTCTGGACGTGACTGATAAGCAGAGAATGTCCCCAAGGAAGATGATGGAAGAAGCTGTAAGTAAGCTCTCTCAGGTTGTGATCCTTGTTGTTTAATGTCTTCTTCTTTTCCAACTTTTTTTTTATTTTATTTCATTTTTGTTCAGCCTTCTTCAACATTCATTCTTCTCCGAGGAAGTGAGTACCAATCTTTGTCCCTAGGGCGCCGGCTCATAAATCAGGGATGCGTCTCTCGAGTTCTCTTTCTCGCTTGGTTTGGGTGGGGCTCGACGTTAGCAACCGAAACTTTTGCGTTAACCCGCCTCGAGAAGCATCAAGAGCCGAATAATCGGGTCTACTAGATAACACCACTCTACATTTTATTTATACAGTCATATATTTATCTAGAGGGCTATTTCAACTGGGCCAACTGTACCACCACCGCTCATGTTCAAATATTATATCACAAAGCAAATAAATTTATTCTTTATTATACTTCCCGTCAGATGGTAATTCTTTAAATCGCCGGGAATTAAAACTTAATGATTTAATTTATCACTTGATATTTCAAAATCTATAGAGATAAAAAATTTGTTTCCCTGTTATAATTTAAAATAATATTGCAGTTTTAAATATTGCGACGTGACTGTTGCTTCAATAGGATGATAAATTTGTCGATAATAATATTTACCGGTTAATAATATTAATTGATTAAATTTTTCAGCTGCATTAATTAGTAACAACATAAGCAGCGGGCAATTGTAGCAACACGATCGGGGTCGATTGAAACAGTGGGATCGCATGCGGTGGAACTAAATGCGCACGCACCCTAATCCTTTACAGATGTTATCCCTCGATTTACAGTCTTGCAATAAAAACCCAATTGTTTATTTAAAACTACTTCTTTCCCTCCTAGATTGTTGTTATTCAATTAATTAAACTCGATAAAATATACCTCAAGTTATTTCAATCCATTATATAATTTTTTAAATTTATTATACTTCCAAATACTCTAGTGCTACAATTGACCCAACGCTGTTACAATTCCGCCGCGCGTACTCAATTGTGACACTCCTCTTTAGTCAATTAAAATTATTAAACTACTTAATTATTTTTTATAATTACAGCTTACGAACATCACAAACTAACCCCTAATTTTCAACATCGAAACAAAAAATACAGAAATAAATGAGTGATGAATTTTGTCATTACAATTGACCTCTTTTTATTTGCATCTCATTTTTAAACCACGAATTTATTCGAACAATAAACTCAAGGAGCATCTTCGAGAAATATCTCATACATTAATATTGTATATAGATAATGTGTGTAGAGAAAATGAAAGATTTAAAATAGAGGATGTTTATAAAGACAGTGGTTTAAAAAAAATTCCTGGCGTAAATGATACTAAAATTAAGGCGTTTCCCTTTTAGCACTCGGCACTCGGCACTCGGCCTTACGGTTCGCGTGTTGGGTATAGATGGGGGTATTGAAAGACGATCGATCCAAGAACGAGCTCTTCAGGTATAAGAAAAAGTTTAAGAAGCAGAAGAGAATGAGGAGCGAGAAGGAGCAGTATATAGTACAAGTCTACAGCAAAGAAGTGGGAAAAAAGGTCCGCGCACTTGCAGGAGTTGGGTTCAAGAGTAACGAAATAGCATGAGATGATAGCTTTCTTCGACAATGACACACAATATATATATATATATATATATATATATATATATATATATATATATTCAGGTGAAAATGTCACCATCAACAATAATTTGTCATTAGGCTTTTTTTTATTTTTTTTTTTCTGAAGCTTTCGTTGAGATAAAATTTTTTTTCCACAAGTTTATCGAAGAAAATTTGTTAGTATTTTTATTAATTTTTTTTCTTCGATAACAAGCATGACAAATGATTTATCGACTTAGTGTCCGAAGGTATAATGAAAAAAGTTTATCAATTAAATAAAATGATGAAAAGTGGATTTGACATTTAGTGTTATTAATTTTAAGACTCTGGCTCGTTGTCATTGAGAGTATTATTCAACATTAGCGGGTCTTTTTATAAAATACGAACGTTGGTGATAATGATAATCTATGGGTTCGTATAGATCGACAAGTAGAGGAAGAGGAAGAGAAAGAGCGAAGGAAAAATCAAAGCAAAAAAATTATATATATATGGTGTAGAAATAATTAACAATTAAAAAGGATGAAATGTGATAGAGAAGGGTTTTTAAAAATATTTAAACGTCAAGTATGATGAAAGAGACGAAACAAGGTCGGTAGGAAGGACGCAGTGTCAGTTGGCATGTGTGACTGCTGGTGAGAAATGGCACAGTCGGGCAAATGTTAGTATGTATGGATATATACAGTGCTCAGAGTCGCACACACGCTTCACACTTATCCTCATGTCGGTTGGTTTCAATGCGTAGTAACGATGTTCACATACATGTTCGAGTAGCTTATCTACTGTGATACATGTACATGTATATATATAAATGTAAATGTGTGTATTGATGTGTAACTCAAGTAGCGAGGGGTGAAATTCAAGTCTGCAACCGACAGCCTGAAACTGCTGCTCTACAGGACAGGACATTTGGGGGAGTGTAAACTGTTTTGTCCTTCTATGCAATCTGCCACTTAGTCACAAGACATATACATTATATATAGATATATATATACATATATGTAAATAGTTGTAAGTCAGATGTTTTGTGGAACAAAATTTAGGAGAACGAAATTCAGCAAAAAAAAAGAGATTAAATATTTGAAATTTTTTTTTTTGAGGACTGAAAAACTTTTGAAAAATTATCTAGGATTTTTTTGTGTATGAAAATTTAATAGAAAAAATTATTAAAATTTGATAAAGTCTTGAATTGATATATGGGTAAAAAAATGAATATATTTTTTATGTAAAAATAAATGGAGGATAAAGTAATTATATAGTTTGACAAAACTTATTTTTCAGTATATGAAATATGTTTTTCAAGTTTTATTTATTTTTTTTTTGTCTTAGCGGAGAAGTGATAAAAAAATTATTTTATTCTTATAAACTTGGTTATTTCAAAGTTTAATAGCTTTTTAACTATAATCAAAATGTATTTTTACGTTATCACGCTTCCGATTTTATTTTTTAAACTCATACTTTGTTTTTTCATATATTATTTATGTATGAAATTTACTGAGTTCCGGATAAATCATTGAAACTTAGTGAATTTATTAACTGACAGCTAAAACAAAATTCAGTCGATCTAAAAAATTATCTTGCGTTGCCAAAAAAAAATAAAATTTTTTTAATTTTGAAAAATGACCAATTTTTTTATACAAAAATTTTTGTTTGAGTAAAATATGTAATTAATTAAAGTAATTATTGAGATTAAATTTTTTTGTGTCAGAAAAAAAAATAAATCCTCAGCTGACTAGATTTTTTTTAAATTTCGCGGCAAAAAATTCAAATAAATTTTATTTGTATATATAAATATTTAAAACATATATAACATCTCAATTGACTTATAAATAAAAAAAAAGTATATGAAGTTTTTATTTGTATTTTATCCATTTTTCAAATAGAAAATAAAAAGAATATCTATATATATATATATTTATAAATCAAGGAGTATTCTCTAGTCAATAGCAAGCCTGGGAGAGTAAAAAAAATTAACAACTTGTTTTCTTTATATATTTATCTTAAACTCAACAAGGATTTCGTTCTTTTACCCTAAATTTCTTTGTCTAAAGACATTTGTCTTTTCAACCATCTCACTGGATTTATGTACGTGTGTTAGTTGTGAAATATTGAAACTCTTCAGTCTTGTAGGATCCAATAACGTCAGGACGAGTCGGAAAAAAAGATCGTAGGAAAAGAGGAAAGCGTACGTAAGAAAGTATAAGAAAAAAAAAAGTAAAACTTTGTCGTCCATCCAAAGAACGTCAAAACAAGCTTCCAGAGGATAGATCGTCCAGGGACATGTCACGCTTCGATTATTTTCACAAGCTACCAGTTGTCCCTTTGAGAATTCCCCGAATCGTTTGCTGTAAACTGAGCGAGAGCCGAGAGCAATCGATCCCTTGGAGATTCAATATTTTATAAATATAAACATATATATATATATTATATTGTATTTATAAAATCATAAGGCGAGCCTATTGCTTTTTAAATATTTTATTTCTTACAATAAATTTATCTAATTCTATTTATGTACCAAAAAATAAATTCAAGTCACCACGAGAAAATTTCTACTTCCCCTAAGAATTTTTTGCATTGTAAATAGAAGACAGAAATTTTCTCAGGGCAAGAAAGTATGTTTTTTTCTGTACACTGATAAAAAATTTGGATTCATTCAAGAGCGAAAAGTTTGAACCAAGAATTCCATTTTGAAGAAAATGATTTTCTTGAGTCAAGAGAAAAAATGATTTTCTTAAAAATGAAATTATTGGTTAAAACTTTTCGCTCTTGAATAAAGTCAAATTTTTTAACAGTACATATCATTTAACATACAGACTTACTGAAGCGGATTAATACTACATGCATAAATTAATTATCCCTCACAATGCTGATAATTTTCTCCATCGAGATCTCGTGATCCAAGTAAGGTTTACCAAACTCCACAAACCGCAAAGTGAAACCACCGAGACGCCGACATTGCCGATTCAGCGGATACATTTGTCAGAGAGTTTCTATCCTAGTTTAAACTATTATTAATCCGACGGATTACCTTCGAAATCCCTTGCAGCTTACATACATTTGAATAAAAATTTTATTGTTCAATTTTGAATTTGTAATTAACTCACATCCTGAGAAATTTACAATACCATACTATATATCATAAAAATGATTCCCATATCATATGGTAACAGGTTTTTTTTAAATATTCATGATAGGAATGCCACCGGAAATTTTTTTTTCTACTGAAATCAAAAAAATAATGTTTCTTTAATAGACTATTTATTTTTTTTGTCTTCATTGACGACGAAAGATTATTTTCTTTGATGATGATAATAATAATAACTTCCGGATGTCTGGGTTGGCAAACTATAATAGCGAAGATACTAGCACGTGGTGTATATATCAGCAAGAAGAGAGTACCAACGGAGTAGCAATCAGATTAAACGAACGTATCGCCCATCAGATTAGACCGCGCCGTACTTAATTGAGATCATCTTACCGCGAATAATTTCATCCATCCGTCCTAGTCGTCTTGGAGTAGACTAGATAGCATGAATCTCGAGATATTGCCTCATCTTAGACGCCAGCGAACACCCTCGAGGGATGAGCTTCTGTTATAGTCCTGTAACTATACTAATACTACTGATCGCTCCACAGAGGGTGAGAAAGAGAGAGAGAGAGACAGGAACAAGGAGAGTAAAGTCTTCCGCCACGGTCGGTCAATGTCCGAAAGATAATTAATGCCGATTATTAACGTTACCTACTCCTACTTGCATCATTATTATTAAATACGATAATTATATTTCATCAATTATAAGTATCATGTATCCATACTATCTACAGCTGCTTCTTGTATCAATTATTAAATTACATTAATTATTATTAAAAATAAAATAATTATTTTAAATCAAATACTAAGATCCTGGTTCGAATCCCATTCAAGTATTTTTTTTTCTGATAAAAAAATTTTTTTTATTTTCTATGAAAAAAAATTAATTAATTGCATTAAAGAAAAAATTTTTTATAAATTTATGTAATCTAGTGGCTGATAAATATTTACTAAATAAATACCGGGGTACAATGGGACACTGAAAATTTCTAGAAAAAAAAAAAAAACTAATTTTTATCTAAATTTATTTCAATTATTGGAACAAAGTGAACGGCCAAAAAATGAATTTATTAAAAATAAAAATAAACCGGAAGTGGGCGCGAAAAAAAAACTGGAAGTTTTACGCAATTTTTTGTCATACCGCGATCTTTAGATAAAAATAACTATTTTATAGACGTGGTAATGAAAAAAAAAAAAAAGAGAAAATTTTCATTAACAGGAAAATTATTGTTATGATAAAACGGCTATAAATATGTATGTTATTGGATCTTTCATAAGAACAGTATTAACGTCAACGCTATAGCTTTGAGTAGACGTTAGATCGTAACACGATCAGGTGCACCTTTAATACCGTATAAATTTTGCACGAACAGTGTAAACAGCCTGGGGGTTACAACGAATGAACGCGTCTCTCAATTACTACGTCAACCCACCCACAAGTTGTGCCCCAGCTCCTATCCTGGAACTGCGAGCGGCCCAGGCGCGTGCCTGAGTCCACCTACACACACATTTATATACATATATACATGTAAATATTTAAGTATCGGTATGCATCGTCGCTGCAGCCGTTGTGTAAGTTGTGGTCCATTTTCCCCGGGGTATGACTTACTGGCCAGAGTTTGTTGCTTGGCTTTAACGCCGTTGCTGTTTCTCTAGGTGACACCCGCGGGAAAGGATTTCGCTTAAACAATATACATCGGATCTACGGTATACATTCCCACCCTTCCCTCCCCACCTGAGTCTAGTTCTTTTTCTCTTTTCACTTTTTTATCTCTTTACTTTACTTGCTACTAACTTTTTTCCTTTCTTCGGTTATTTTTTCTCGGCTATTTCTTGTGTTCTTTTACGACTTAAACTTGTGGTGAAACAAGAGACGGCTCGTTTCCACCAGGCTGCCATGACGGCTACGACGACGGCGCAGACAAGGACAACGACGTCGCTTTAATGATAATAGACCCGAGGTGTCTGGTTTTTATGGAAAAATCAATTTGATACACAGGGTCAGTTTGAAATTATATTGTCGACTTTTTTTATATCCTACAGACTATTTTACCTCATCTTCATTTTTTTATTATTAGATTTAATCAATCTTTTATATTAATTATTGATAAATAAAGACTCAAGTTAATAGAATATTTTAAATCTCGAATAATTAACCTTTTTTTTTTTTATTATTATTTAATTTACATTTAGATTAAAATTTTCTTGCTTCGAAAAATAATTTTTTTGTTTAAATTAGTAATTATTTTTTTAAACATATCTATTACTAAAGATCATGTTTTCCAAAGTTATTAACACTCAGCCAGACCTTTTTCTTAATTACCCATAAAAAAATTCTAAAAAATTACTTCTTAACACACATTTAGATACCTAATATTTATTTCGAATAACCCGAGGTAAAATGGGCACCTGAAAAAAGTTTTAATTTTAACGAAATTTTTTTTTTAATTCAAAAAATTTTTCTCACTTCACCAAAATTTTATTAATTTAATTTTTTAATAGAAAAAAATTTCAATTGCCATAAATTTTTTTTTATGCCTCCAAAATTATATTTTTTATCTAAAAAAATTTTTACTAGTGTTCGTATATAAAATTTAAAAATAAAAATATCAAAAAAATTTTCCCGCCTCTGCTAAAAATTATCATCACAACAAATCGACTAAAAACAACTAGAAAAAAAAATTCCAAATAACCGACAAACAAAACTCTAAAATCCAATAAATAAAAATCCACCATCGCCATTAAATCTCCAGTTGATAAAACAAAATAACCCACTAGGTTCTTCAATTACAAGCTTTATAAAAACGCAGTACTATCAACCGTTTGAGTATTTTTCCAATCTTGGCATCCAACAACAAAAAGAGGCAGCCATTAATCTAACTACAGTACATACTCCATACTAGGATGATGGCTCATCCAACTTCAACTTCCATCACTCTCTCTCTCTCTCTCTCTCTCTCTCTCTCTCTCTCTCTCTCTCTCTCTCTCTCTCTCTCTCTCTCTCTCTCTCTCTCTCTCGTCTCTCTAACTCTCGGATCATTTCTGGCCCTAACTTCTCCACTTGACTTTACTCAGTCTTAAGCTACAGCCAAACCCTCTGGGGAAATGAACGTCGAACGATCAACGGTAAGCGACAAATGACGAACGATTAACGGAACAACCAAGAAAGTACAGCGATCAACGTCTTTTAGGCACGATCTCATACTACTTTGCTACTTACAGCTTACAACTAGACAACTTACATCAAACTACGATGAGTAATAGTCCAACGAATTTATACAGGATGAAAATAAAGACTTTAAAAGTTAAGTGTTACCAGTAACGATATATTTATATACATATATATATATGTATATAACCAAAAACGACGGAGCTTTTTCTCTACTACTACTTCTACTTATACTTATACTCATATGCACTATAAATATATATCACCATTACACTTTATCGAAAGTTTAACCTCGTATATGCAAACTCATTAAACGTTATCCGAAGTGCAAATGGCCGTGCATAATTATTACAATATTATGCCGCTAAATTATAATTATTATAATTATTATAAAAAAGTAACCGGAGGATAACTATGTGCCATGAATTATTTATGAAAAAGCGAATATGAATACATAAAAACTAAGGGAGAGACGAGAAAAATGAGGCGCCATTTTTAAGCTGAAATATTTTTTTTAAATTCGAGCAAGGCGGCCATTTTTAATTTTTTTAAATTATAAAAAATTTTTGAATTTTGTTAGAGGGGGGGGGGGTTCTTTTTACACTCGAATAAATGAACGGAACTGTTCTTGTTGCACTTCTACAGTAAATGGGGACTTTGCCTAAATTTCTCTCGCAACCAAATGAAAATTTTCAATTAATTTTCAATTAAATCAAAGATCATTAGATCATAGAGTAGTGCATCGAGTCCTGATATGTGTTCTATGATAAGAGCTTTCGTTTGTGAAAAAAATTTGAAAAAAATTATTTTCAAAACGCTCTTGAAAAAAAAATATCAAGATTCAAATCATAGCTGACATAAAATTTTTACTAAAAAATTTTTTGATCAAAATTTTGAAAGGGTCACTCTTAAAAATGGTCAACTCATCCCCTATTTTTTTAGACTGTAGACAAACAGCCGCAGAAAAAAATGTTCGAACGTCTCATTTTGCCCCACACAGTAAAAAAATAAAATTACTTGAGTAAATCAATGAGACACATGTTACGTCACGAGTAAAGGGGCGTCAATTTTTAAACCGGACTACAACTGCAATGTCTGGAGGAAAAGCTAAGAGTCAAAGGTTGAGCAGTAAAAGGGCCAATGACGTCATGACTTTTAATGATGACAAAGATAAAAAAAGTATCCATACATAAACCCGTCTGCCTCAGTATAAAGTAATTTACCCGAGTACCGACTATGACGTACTTTTGAACTTTAGATTTAATTTCGCGGTTAAACTACAAGTTGGGAAAAGGGTACGCGGTAATAGTGGTGACATTAATTTCAGTTATTATCTGAGAATTGGAAAGTGATGTTAAATTTTTTTGTTCCGCTGCTGAATAAACGAAAATTGACAGCGGGACGTAAGGAAAAATTACCAATCTCGTTTATTGTTTACGCTCAAGTCCACCGGATTTTATAGCTGTCTGTCTATATAAACATATAAATATATATAGCGTAACATTATAAATGGTAACTTTATAGCTACGTGGGGTAGTGGTGAATTGTGTTGGTTAGTTATTACTCTTCGTTCCTTTCTTAGCGTAAAAAACTTTCATACTTTATATAGAGTTTTATATTTTTTAGTGGTTTTATATTTTTCCTTTTTTTAAGTATTAAATTTACTTCTCCAAATATATACACATACTTTTTAGCAAAGTTATGTGTTACAGGTGCATAAGAGCAAAAAATTATAATAAAAAAACCACCAGAGTTTCACTAACAAATGACACAAAGCATAAGAATATTTTAGTCTCTATTAAAAAATATAAAGTGAAAAAGCCAGGGCATAATTTACGGAATCAGAGATAAAAAAATTGGTCAGCGAAATCAGTTGGGTTTAAAATTAGGTAAAAAAAAAAAAGTGTTTCTTACCTTGCAGTGTGTGCAGTTATGGATGACCGAGTACTGCTGAGCGCAGTCGTAACGAGCGAGGACCTCGCCGAATTCGCAGTGAAGTCTCGCGGCAAGTGCGTCGACGCTCAGAAGTTTGTCTAGTGCATTGACGCATTTACGTCCACCATTAAGCACATCCTCGAGAGGTCCACCTTTGCCAGGTGCCAATGCATTTATTGCCGCGTGTTCACAACAATGACGTAAACGTAAACCACTTACAAACCAATATCGGTTTTCTCTGGGGGTTAAAAAACTTAATGAATCTGATCGCGCAAAATCATCCCGACAGATATCATCTTTGTGCGACTCCTCGAGGTAAAAAAGGCACTGATCCGGAGCCGCTGTATTACCACCACTTGACGATGACGACGACGACGACGAAGACAATGATGACGATGAGGTTGATGATGATTGTGAAAATGATTTCCATTTACCGTTTGATTTAGCAGAACCGGTACGCAACGTCACCGGGACGTAGAGACGTTCGACTACCTCACGGTAAATTTTTTTAGCATCGCCCTGGCCTTTGCACGGCATCGGGCAGTACTTTGGCACTTCAGGTGGTCCACATGTCCCCTGAAGATCGGCAGGCGCTGGACCCGCCAGGTCGCAAGCCGAAAGCCAAGGATTTATCGCATTAACATCCCATGTGTATTCGTTGTAAGGATGCTGCTGCATCAGTGTGCTACCTGAGTGCCTCTGTTCCTGCTGGTATTGGCCAACTTGCTTTTCCTCATCTTGCTGCTGCTGTTCCTGCTCCTGCTGAGACTCGAACCTGCGAACACGCTCTAAGGACGCGTTGCGCGTCGTCAGGTTTCCCACGGACACTGGATCCTGGACAGCGGACTCACTGGCAAGTACCCCAGTGTTGAATGGATCGCCGAGTAGGAACGGCAATGCCAACAGGTACAGAAAGAACAGCATACCGTAGCTCCTACCGCGAGTGAACCCGCGACAATTTGCGGTCCTCGTTTTGCGTGAACGCCATGATTTCCGGAGGCCGCTGAACTTTTCTGTTTTAAGCGAGGCAGTGTTGTTGTGTACGTGGTTATTCTCAGGCCAGTGTGGTCTTTCACCCGGTACTTTTTTATCGGCTCTCGTGTCGCTCTTATTCGTAAATAATTCGGGATTAATTTTGGCTTCACCCGGTTTCTCTCGTAGAAATTTGCCGCCCGGGACAGCCACGCGCGTCGTCTTCTTGTTCTCGTTAGTATCCTTCTCGTCGTAAATGTTCTTTTCGTGTTGTTGCTGGTGCTGTAATTGTTGTTGTTGTTGCTGTTGTTGTTCCATTGGTTTGGGTTGTCGCTGTTTATGTTTTTGTTGATGATAATTGAAGGCAGTGTTATTAAGCATTTTGGGAAAAGACGTAGCCGTAATAGTATCATGATTAATATTATCTCTATCATTATTAATATTAATGTTAAAATTATTATTAGTGTTATTAGTACGAGTAGCAGTAGTAGTAGTAGTAGAAGTAGTAGTAGTACAAGTAGTAGTAGTCTGTTGGCATAGTGCGGACGTGATTTTGACCTGGTCGTGACGCTGAGAGCCGGTCGCGACATTGCTCGGCTGCAACGTATGGCTCGTGCCGCAGACACGACACGTGTAGACCTCGGTCTTGCATGATAATGATGATGATGTGACATTGAAGGCAGTGCTGCGGTGTACCCGCTCCTCGTTATCGTAATTGTCATAAGTGAGGTGTTGGCTTTGATCTCCTTCCTCCTCTTTCTCCTCATATTCATCATCATTGTCATCATTGTTATCATAATCATCTTCATCATCATCATCATCATCATCATCATCGTTATGATTAGCACCGTCCTTAGTAAGAGTGTCCGTGCGATTATACAAGACACGGGCAATCTGCTCGGACACGGCGATACGGTTACGGGCAGCAGCCTGAGTACTGTCGTTGCGTCGCGATTGGAGAACATGACGTTGACAGTAAAACAATAGTGACGACGAAGAGCGTATAATTCTGTTAACTGCGAATGTGGACCGTAAATACCGACGATTTGACGATAACTTAGTGGTGGTTGGGTTGTTGCTGTTGCTGTTGTTGTTGCTGTTGCTGTTACTGTTGTTGATGTTGTTGCTGACTTTGGTGATGACGTACTTACGTAAGCTCTTCGTCTTGATGGTCGTGGGTGGTGGTGGTCCCGTGGTACGGGGCGGATGCTCGAGTCGCATGAGCACGTGACAGGGGACACTGGCGTCCCCACGACGACGTTGTCGGCGCTCGTTCCAGGAGGCGAGCGTCGACCTCCCACTTGGTCTATTTCTTCTTCTCTTGTTTCCCACAATATCTTGTTCTTTATCTTCTTCCTGGTCTTTAGCTTCAGCTTCTTCACCACCTTTTCCTTCTCCTCCCTCTTCTTTTTCTT
The DNA here is from genome assembly GCF_026212275.2 of Microplitis demolitor. Taxonomy (NCBI): domain Eukaryota; kingdom Metazoa; phylum Arthropoda; class Insecta; order Hymenoptera; family Braconidae; genus Microplitis; species Microplitis demolitor. Next base: position 1,928,576 of record NC_068549.1, on the reverse strand, counting down.
CTCTATCTCCTCTCCTGCTTCCTTTTCTTCTCCAACGAGTTTTTCCTTCTTTACGGTGTACGCTGATTCTAGCTCGTAATCTTGTGATGCGTACCACCGTGGCAGCTGGGGCCTGGCTCGCCGGCGACAGGGACGACGGCGCGGGTTGCGTTCGGTAGATCCGGGCCGCATCGCTGAAGCAGCAAATTAGGCCTGGGCCCGACGCCGCCGCGTGCTGACTGAGCACCCGGTACGTCAGCAGCCAATAGCCCTCTAGATTGCCTAGTGACGACGCGGCTTTTTCTGCCACGTGATTTTCGGCCTTCTGCAGGTGCTTCCCACTCGATTTTCTGATTCTTTTGTCCACCAGCTGTGACCGTTGTAGCCAATGAAATCTCCAGCGACAGAGAGCCCAAGCTGTTCCGTCTTCGGCGACGACGACGGTACCCGCTTCTGATAAATTTGTGTCGCTCGCGCTGTAACTGGTGTATCCAGCGACGACAACACCACCAACGGGAGTAATAATCCTTTTCCTCCCGCGTGCACGGATCGTCTTTCGATTTTCTTTCCGGGGCGACGCGACCAATTGGAAATTCCCCGGCGACTGTTACACAACCACGAGGCTCTTCTCGATGCACCACCACCAACAACTTCTGCTGCTGCAGCTTCTTCTTCTCTGCTTGCTGGCGCTTTGTTGCCAAAGACAATTGTTGATGTTGTTGTTGTGGTTGATGATGTTGTTTCTTTATCTTCAGCTGCTGCCTCGCTGCGCTGATTAAATGATACACGGGGTTCATGCTGCATGCTGGACAAGCCGCCGCGCCGCCACGCCGCAACCCGTCGTCTTGCACGTTTTTATGCACGTCTTGATGTTATTACGACCGCTGTACAGCCTTTGTCACTTACTATCAACTCAGTCACTCTCACCTCTACCTCCGCCAGTTTAATCTCCACCTTTGGCCCAGTCCAGTCTCTCCCTCACTAAAATCACGCCCAATAGACCCTTATATTTAATCCAACTATTTTTTCAACTGCACCCATTGACGTTTTCACTGTCACGCGTACCCGCCGCGCGACGGCACCCATCCGCACGATATTCATGGACACACCCCACTAATCGGGTGTATTTAAACTCCACCAACTTCTTAAAACAACAACACTGTCTCCCAGCCCAATTTAAAAAAACAAAACTCAACAAAAACCAGCCCCCAATAAACAACACACCACTGGCTACTCAATCCACTAGTCCCACTTGTTCTCCCCTTTTATTTTAGCCCACACTGTACCCCTAAAAAATATATTTTCGCTCCACAGCGACACTAAGGCGCGCGCGCCCGCGCGTTCGCGTACCCCTCAGCCGCCCGTCCTCCCGGAAAATTTTAAATAAATAACAATTATTTCAATTTTTACCACCTACTATCTGTCCGTACTGATCTAACAATTACCAAAAACCAAAGCGGTTATTTAAAAAAAAAAAAAAATTACCATTTCCACATGTAAAAAAGTTGTCACTTTACACACCACCAGTGCACTCAATCACAAAACCCTTTCCCTTAATCTCATTCTTTATTTACTACCATAATTACTATTTATAAAATAACACAGAAATAATTTATCAGCGACTCTTACACCACTGCTGGTACTCTGAACGCCGTACTCGTCACCGGCGTCGCTGCTGACGCGCCTCTACCATCGTCGTATCACCCACACTCTCCCACACTCACACATACGACACACTCCCACACTCACTGCTTTACACTCGTTAAAATCTTATTTATACCTTTATCTCTCTATTACAAATATATATACACATATATATGTCTCCCACATGTGCAACAACTCTTTAAACAATAATAAACTTTATAAAATTTAAATCACCCCGAGCAAGTCACCAACTAGGCCCCAATTAAATCCTACTAATTATTCAACTATTATTATTATTATTATTATTATTATTATTATTATTAATATTATTATTATTAGTCAGCAGTTTGAGGAATATTTAGTTTTATTAAAACAGCAGCCACTTTTATTGAATTTAGCACCGGAGGAAAAATTATGCCCATATATATTAAGTGTATTACAAGTGCACACATACACACCACACAATCCCACACTCCCTCTCGTGTTCTCTCTTGTCAACGCGTGTGTCACACACCACAGCCACCGCCGCCGTACAGTGTGTCCTTTCGACAGCGAGAATGGAACTAAACCTCGCCTACCTCCCCCGGAGCAAGCCAGCCGTGTGCACGGCTGTCAGGGGGCGGAGCAATCTTTCGCCTGTCTCACTTGTGTCCAAAAATCCCTCAATAATCCGAGTACAACTTATACAAGATTTACTTTAGAGTCCCTCAATGACGATATTGCCATCAGCACTGATAACAGTAATCATAATCATAATCGTAATCATAGTAGTGCTGATAGCGATGACAGTAAGTGCTGGCGGTGATAATGTTAATATTAATAATAATAATAATAATAATCAGAGTTTCAAAAATTTTCTCACACCAACAGATCACAGAATTTTAAAATTTTATGTCAAGACATTTAAAAAACACACCGACTGTTTATTAAAATAGTGAAAACGTAAAAGAGAAAAAATAAAACGGGTACAATTGCCCCGGGACGCACGACACGAGTCGCGCGATGCGCACACGTCCTTCCTCGAGTCACGGGGCTCGAGACTGCCACCAACGCACTGCTGGCACACTCACTTGGGCGCAACCACCGCCAAGATCAAGCCAGCAAGAGGGAGTGTGTTGAAGTGAGATAGATTTATATGAGATGATATATACATATATATCTGTATATGGGTATGGATGTATGAGTATGGAGTGATACTGAGGACAGGAAAAGCGCGAGAGAGCGAGATATCTGAGAGAAGGGAGGGAAGAGAACCCGAGGGGAGAAATACCAGTGCTACTGCTGCTGGACTACTCGGGTCTCTTTCTCGTGCTCTGAGAAATCTCAAGAGATAGCACGCTCCAAAAGCCTCCAAGGATCATCTATATAATCATCGTCTACATGGTTTCTCTCTGTCTTTCTCTCCCTCATCCACCGTCACTCTGTCTCTTTATCTTCACCCTGCGTTTATTTAAAACGCGTGCACGCACACTTGATCATCATCACCAAAAATCATTTCACTGACACTAGACATCAACTATCGCGCCAGCAAAAGGATCCGCACTTCCACGAATGTCTCCATGGGTTTTTAAATCACTAAAAGTAATTGCGTAACTCACTGGATAAATGTCTGATAAATTTTATATTTTTTTCGCTGCCCAGAATGAAATAAATAGTGGACGTGCTCATTGATGTAACTCGGGCGATCACAAGTCGCGGGTAAACAAATCACTGGACACAATTATTACAAAGGTAACAATATAATTATCATTATTGTTATTACTATTACTATTATTATTATTATTATTATTATTATTATTATTATTATTGTTGTTGTTGTTATTGATAAACCCGTTATTATATATCGAGGAAGACGTTATTAATTAATGATAAATAAGCACATAATAACTTGGGGGCCATAGTTATAATAGTAATGATAATAAGTGTGACACAGCGCGCACGGATGTCACACACACAGCCGGCCGTTTCTTGGTCTACCGTGGGTGAAAGGCGGGCGTCGCAAGCTCCGCCATCTTCGTTTTTGCCGCTCCCCGCCCGGGCTATCCGACGCCTCCACCTCAGCGCCGTCAACGTTTCTACCCCTTTGCCCGCGTCCTCGGGCCATCCAATTGCTCCTCTCACACTACTCTCCCACGCAGTCCCTCGTCCCCGCGGCCGCCGGTTTCCCCGAAGAGAATCTATCGCGCTCAGTTCGACAGCATCCGCGATAACCCGAGGGCTGGAACTCTTCCATCCCCTGTACTCTTATTCGACCCTGCTCTCGCCCTTTTTTCTATTTCTACAATTATTATTATTATTATTATTATTATCATTATCCTGCTATAGAATGAACCCCAGATAGATTTCTTCCCGGCAGTTCTTACCCTATTCATTTGTCTCTAAAGATGTCCCACTGCCCTTTTTCCCGTCACCTGTCTTATTTCATCACTTAATAATTATCCCTATCAGATAAACTGAGAAATTCAATTTCATATAAATTTATATATATGAAATTTATATATTTTTTTATAGATTTGTTAAATAATTTATTTTGTATTTGCCTTCTTGGTAATCAATCCGATTATTTAAATCGCCAGCTGATTGTTATGGATTCAAAAAAAAAGCTCCTTCGCGCCTCGGTTCCGCGCAACCGCGGAACAGAAAAACGACGGTGGCGCTGCAGGATACCGCGAGTCAGGAATAATGGAAGATATTTAGTCAGACAGAAGTAAGTGGATGCAGCAGAAGTGGATTGATAAGAGTGCGCATGATCAAGAATTTTAGAGGGGCTCAGAGGATGGGTGAGATAGAATATTGTATGTATGTATTTATGTATGTATGAAGAGTAATTTAGATGGAATCGATAATTCACAACCAGCTGCAGAACCAAGAGAATTTAGTCACGCGGCCTGCCTATCCGATTGCCACTCGTTGAAAGCTCTCTCACTCTCGCTTACAATGAATTTTATTATTTTGTCTCTATTTATATATTTAGATAGATATATATGGAGAATGTAGATGTATAGGGATACCCGTATCCTGCTTTACGATTGTTTACTCTGTCCTTTTTTCAACGGAGCACGACGTGGAATATTACGCGAACGCTTTGTCTTTACCACTTGTTATAAAATTGGGTCTGTGCCATCGCAACATATAGCGAGCGTAGCTTTGGCACGAATCGAGATTAAATCCGACAATTTTATTCGCTGGAGGATAACACGTTTCGCGAGTACCTTTACTTTTTTTTGGAAGAGTTTTATATTTTGGGAAAGAGGAAGAAGGCAAAGAGTCAATTTTTTTTTTTTAACTCTTGTCACTAGAGCAGTGGGAATTTTCTGTCGGCACGTGACAGTAGTTGGCGCGTGGTGTTGTCAGACAAAATAAAAAATAGTTGCTAGTAGATGATACATATGCTTGGACAGACGCATGCGTTCAAGTAGAGTATGTCATTATTAATCAGACAGAATATTTTTTTTTTTTTTTTTTTTTTTTTTCAGCATACGGATGATGACTTGCATTGAATGCCATGAAATTTTACACTGAGAAAAAAGATTTCGCGCAAAAAATTCCAATAAATTTTTTGCATTATAAATTGAAAAAAAAATTTCTTAATTATTTTTTAGCAAATAATTTTTTTTTAATCAAATATCAAATATTAAATATTAATTATCAAAAATATCGAGCAAATTTTCATGTCAGGAATTTTAAAAAAAATTTTTTTTGTTGCACTTGTACTCAAAATTTTATTACAAGTGACATCTGTAAGCTAAATTTGCGTATTTGATATGATTTTTCTCAGCTACTCTATTTTACCCAAAAGTGAAAAAAAAAAAACATATATTTTACAACTCAAAGTGTCTTATTTTCTCTAAATGTAAGTTTAAAGAAAAACATGTATCGTGCTCTGAATGCAGAAGCGCATTTATTTCTCAGCTTCTCTATTTCGCCTTCTTCCCCCTTTCCTTCCCGCGCCTCTCCTCTCCTTTATACATGAAGTACAATAATAATGACTACTATAATAATATTATTCAGAGTTAGTTTTGCTGTAAGTTATCAGTATAATATCACAGTATGAGTGATACAACTCAAAATGAAAGTTAGCCGTTACAGTTACGAATACAAATTAGTGGAATATAAAATAGTATTGGTGGGAGTAGTTGATATATATGGCCACTAAAGGATGAGGCTGAGGTAGAATGAGAATTTTCGTCTGCTAAATACATATATACATATATATTGAAAATGTATGAGTATCGAAGGGTCGAACTTTAAGCGGCATTGTGCTGTCACGTGTGAGCACTCGCCCTCCAGCCTCCAGCACAGCGACGCGGACGTAATCTCAACATTGAGTGAGCACACACACCGTTAGGAAGATGCAGGGGTTGACACAAGATGAAACGAGCGAACCAGATGAGTATGAGGGTGAATGCAAGAGAAGTAGAATCTGCCGGAGGATACAAAAGGACGAGACGAAAGCCGAAGCGGAGACAAAATTACGAGTGCGAATAAAAAAAAGGAGATAAAAATACAAAATTTTGCTCTTGCTCATTCGCATTCACATACTGTTGTATATATATTTTTGATTTCAATGCAGTTAATATGTATGAGGATAATATTTTATGTACATGTACATATATATAGATGCTGCTATCAATTCAAACGGACTCTATACATGTAACTTTTAACTTTTATAATAGTCCCGTAATGTATAATACTAAATTTACATATATATTTGTGTGCATTCATTTTAAACAGATAACAATAGCTTGCAGAACCAAAAGCGCACACAAAATATCATAATTGTAAAAAACTAAATAGAAATTTACAAGCCAATTTAAATTTTCTGAAATTTATATGGAAATGGAAAAATTTTTAAAATGACAAATTAGCAAATAGCACAAGTGCAATTAAAATATTTCCATTGACAGCTAGTTCAAATTTCATGTCTTCCCTAAATTTAAATTTAAAATTCCCGCGGCCTTTATTTGAAAGTTTTGATAAATTATTTGAATTTCAAAATGAGCAATCCGAGATGAGACTTTCTGATTTTTTGCAATATATGTCAATGCACACCTCAGAGTTGAGGTGTGCAATTATTTATTAAAAAATTTTTTTTATGGCGCCAAATTTTTTTTAAATTTGAAAAAATAAAAATGAATATTTGACTGGCAGACAGACAGTAACAGTATAATTTGCTCTTCATAATAAATCAATAAAATATAGTTTATAGTTCTCCGGCTTATTTGTTTTACTTACTGACATATTCCATATATATACATATATAAATTATCTGTCTTACTCACACCCACTTAATTCTATTTTACTTTTAAGATGTAGCAATATCCGTATATATTTATTAATAAAGTTAGGTTGCATTGTGTGCTTGCTGTATATATATATATATATATATATATATATATATATATATATAAATATATATAAATGGCATAAAAGCCCAGGCTGAGTACGGAAATCGCTGATTCAGCTGCTTAAGGAATAAAAGCTATATGCTGGCACTACTGTTGAGACTTTACCCGATATTATTAATTGACTATAAAACACTTTGTCATTTTTTATTAAGACATAAAAGAATCAATGAATTTAATATTTTATGGATAATTGGTAAAAGAGCAATTTAATAAAATAATATTAATAAAAATAGCGTAAATGACAACGGGGTCTATTGACAAAATTTACTCGACTATAAAACTTTTTTTTTTTTATCAAAAACCGGAAGTATAAAAATTTTAAAAATAACTTATGTGTTCAAAGTATTTTACTTTTGATTTAAATAACTCGAGTTTAATAAATTAATACTCTCATTAAAAATATATAAGATTTCCTAAAATAAAGTGGATTTTTTTTATAAATTAATCAATTAAATTTATGAAAGACATTTATAGATTTATTTTTAATACACTGAAGTAATATTACGTATTTTTATATGTATATATATAGGAATTTATCAAAGTAATATACATTAATACATAACTGCAGATTCAACTTGATCAAATAATTAAACCCTAGAGATAAAATTACATTAAAATTTAATATTATTATCGTTATTTAATTATAATACAGATAAATATAATAAATTTTATAGTAATAATTAATATAATATTTACTATTTATTCATTATTAATATTGATTTCAATATGTATGTATTTATATTCATATATACCGCGTTTTATTTATTGTTTGCCTTTATACTATGTCCTGCATTAAAAGGAATTTTAATATTTGGTCGCTAAATAATAATTATTATTATTATTCTTATTATTATATCATTTTTTTTCATTTGTTATCAAAAATTATTTACACGACTGTATCACAGGCGTAAGAGCCAATTTCATTCATTTTAATTATCTTCGATCTACAGTAATTATCATTCAATTATTTACTGTTTTTAAATTGATAATTTTGTTTATTCATTTTTTTTTTATTAACCCTTCATAATTTTTTTTTTAAACTCCCGCCTATTTAATTATCCAAGCTCTCATGTATTTTTTACAAAAAAAAAAAATAAATCAAAAATTTTCAAAACTTTCTTTTCAAATAAATATAAGATTTAATATGACGGTGGCCGCGTTAGCCTTCGGCTCATGAAGCAACTGATCATTTTACGCACTCCTATTGGACGTCGGTAATTTTTTATTTAAAGCAGCCAATCAGCGTAAGTATAGAGGGCGCGCGTGTTCTCGAAAATTTCAATAAAACCGAAAGTAAAAAATATTTCTTAAGGTTAGAAATTTTTATTACCATTCGTTGAAAAAATATTTCAAGTGTTGGCAGATATTTTGCTAAAAATATGAAAAAAAAAAACTATCTAGAGAAATAAAAACTGGCGCAAATTACAAAGGGTTAATGAAAGTAAATTTGAATATTTAATTTTTGTTAATTTATTTAATTATATAAATTATATGTATTTTTATCAAGCACCTTTAGTTGTTATTATTAATATATATTTAAAAATTATGACTAACTTTTTTTTTAATTGATTTAAAAAAAACTATAATAAATAAATGACGAATTATTCCTTTTAAAATAATTAATATGTCAATTACGTAATTAGGCTTAAATTTTAGTTATAAAAAATGTTTTAAGATTTTTTTAAAATTACATATTTTTAGTAATAAAAAAAAATTATTTTATTTTCATAAAATAAATTCCGAATAAATAAAAGGTATTTTAAAGCTCAAGTAAATAATTAATTATTTAATCCTAATAAATTAATAAATCTCAAAAAACATTTTGTACAACTAAAAGAAAAAGTCTCAAATGAACTAATATCTATAATTTTAAATAATAAGCGTGTTAAGATTTATATAAAAATATTTAAAAACTCAAATTTGATTCGGAATTCCACACCATTAAATTTCATCAAAAAGATTCTGCATTAAAAAAAAAAGAAAAAATTAAATTAAATTAAAATTTTAACTGACGTTTAAAAAGTTCATGATTTAGTAAGTAGAAATTTCTTACATTTGGTTTGTAACAACTATTTAACGAACATTATTTCCATTCAATAAATAAATTTAATGGATTTAAAAATAGTGATGTGTTTATTTTATTTTTTAAATTACTTTAATCCAACACATCATTTTTGCGCGTCAACATGTCCCTCAATTTATTAAATGGATGATTATTGACAGGAGCAAAAGTTGTTGGTGGAACTTGGGCTGCTGATTCAGATTGAGATTGTGAAATGTGAACCACTGATGCTGGATGTTCTTCAGCGTCTACACTACACACAGTAACAGTATACGTGTCATTACTGTCTGTAGAACGCTCGAAATCCGATGGTTCACCTAAACAATAACATTAATTATCCTCATGAATTATTTCAAGCTTTTAATTATTTTTAATTTATAAATTAACGCACCTTTAATTTAAACTTTCATTTAAAACAAAAAAAAAAAAAAAAACAAATACATTACTATCAATTTAAAGATTTTAACGATAGCTAGAATGGAATGTAATCAAGTTATTTTTGTATATCTCTCCTGGCATTTAAACTCACGGTAAACATATTATTATTTCTTAACGCAAACAATCTTGATACGTTATCAATTTAAATGCATATCGTAAATGAATATGTACTTAATTATATTTATATATATGCATACTAACTGAGAGATAATAATTAAAATAAATTATGTAATCAAGTACTTACCGTTTATACTGTGAGTGTCCGATACTAGAAATGTCGTGTTACCAGACGTCTCGCCGTTATGCGAACTCCTGCTACCTCCGGATGTTATCAACGACCTAAAAGAATCATCACTACTGTTTGATGAATTTGAATGACGGCGCTGTTGTGATCTCAATGCTCGTGTAAATGGATTTTCACGTTGCGGTGTAAATGTACCACCTTGTGTACCTAAAAAAAATTTTTTTTTACTAAACTCAGCTCAAGATTTTTAATTTTTTAAAATGTTAACTCCCGGGAAATTTAAAAATTTTAATTGCGCGGTACTGAAAATAAATTCAAATAAGCAGCACACATCTAATTGATGGATTTGAAAAAAAAAATTACTGTCTAATTAAATAATTGAAAAAGTAGTAAAGAAAAAAAAATAAATAACCAGATTAAAAATTACCTTGATGACCATCTCTGATAAGTGGAGTCGAGTCATCAGCATCTGAATCACTCTCGCTGTCAGTAATTATTCTTTCATCCGCGGCAAAAACTTTGCGCTTACATACTGGACACACGCGTTTATTTTTCGTCAACCAGGGGTCAATGCACTTGGTATGATATGCTAAAAAAATAATCACCAATAAATAAATCAATAAATAAATAACTGAAATAATAAAACATAAATAATTACCATGAGCACAAGGTAATACGCGTAATTTTTCGTTCTCCACATAATCATCTAAACAAATAGCGCAGGTCTCATAAGGATCGCCTTTGGTGTACTTGTGTGTTGGTATTTTTTTTAAACTCGACTTAGGCAATCTATGCCTACGTTGTCTACGTCTATCTTTTATACATCTTACGACCATGAAAATAACCATGACTAGGAAACATATACCAACAACAATTGCAAATGGTAATAACAAGTGGGTATTTATATTAAAAGGAATATCATCATTTATCAATACAGAGAAATCATTGTCCCATAAATAATTTTCTTTTATTATTAAACCCGTTATCTGGCTTACGAATACTGATGGTATACTTATTCCAAGTGGTTCCTTGGCTGACATTGGCTCTGTAGAAAAAATTATCATTATCAATTACCCATTTAATTAATTAATTATTCGAGGGGCCTCAACTTTTAGGTGAAATTTTTTTTTGTCACTTATACCTTCAGTTCCCGCCTCTTTAATTATCATTATCATTTAAAATAATTACCTAATTCATTACTATTAACATTATGAACAATAACTGCATCATAGCCAGCTTTTTGTGCCATTCGTACTTTTATTTCAAAACTACAATTGTAACGAGCTATTAATGCTATCCATAGACCAGTATAATTAGCGTCATTTGGTGGCGGGGATATCAAACGACATCCTGTTGGTGGCTGTGCATAAACAACTTTTCCCTAAACACAAAAAAAAAAAATTAATAATTAACTTTTATAAATTTATGAGACGAAATTTCTTTAGTTACTTACCCTGATTCCTTCGACAGGTATAAGAGGACCAAACCGCGCGGGTATGTCGCGGAATTCTTCTTCAATTTGGTGCTGCGAGGTATCAGAGAAAACAAGAATATCCCCGTAAATATTCGCCGCCATCGTGGACAATGTCAGACACAATAACACCCGGCGACTGGTACTGCAGCAGTATGACAACATTATTTTCGTTATTTTTTATGTGTTATTTATTGCACTGTAATTTTTTAAATGGTCTCAAGAGGCACTTTCACCCCATAAGGATATATCACATCCTATGAATCGTCGTGTGGTGATAAGTGACTTAATTTTATGTCACCTTTTTTTATTGATGCGTAAATACTGCCCTAAAAATATAATTAATAATTAATAAGCATCAGTGGTTTATATTCTGATAAATCTTAAATTTAATATCTAAAAAAATTTTTTTTGATTAATTAATTTACTGGCAATTATACTTTTGTCTCTTTTACTGTTTTAATAAAAAAAATTTATGTAAATAAAAATAATAATTTTTGTCGAAATTTGTCTCTCCTCAATTTCTAAGGCAAAAAATTTAAATAAAATTTTTTTTAATGAGACCTAAAAAAATACTCCGTCCCTCAGCCTCTGGAAAATTAATTTTTGCGATAATGTAAATAATTAAAACATATAAATTTATCTTACTGCAATGTAAGACTTGGTGACTAACTCATCAGTTTTTCTACATAAACATAAACAATATCGCTCATACATATATTATTCTCAGTATTTATTTACTGCAATTTTATTGGTAATGACACCCTCAAACTATCGCGTTGTATAAATCATCAGTTATCAATAAATATAAAATAAACATTAACGTTTTGATAAATAAACCAGCAGATGATTTACTAATTAAGGAAAAATTATCTCAATTTCAGATGACCTTCTAGAGAAATGTATTAACAATTCTATGTACACTGAAAAAAAAAAGATTTGCTTAAGCCAAGAGAAATTGTCTTGGTCAGAGGAGTTTTTTACTTTATCTGAGAAAGTTGGGGTTTTCAAAAAAATTTTCTTTAACAGGGGTCTGAACTTTTATCTCAATCACACTTAAGTCGACGAACAATACTATGCTTGTTGCACTTGCACAGTAAATGGGAACTTTGTCCAGATTTTTCCTTTAAACAAATGGATATTTTTTAAAAATAAAAACGTAGATTGCTAGATTATAAAGCTTCGAGCCTCGTTCTTAATTTCCATTTAGAGGATTTGCTTTAGAGATAGGCGGCAAAAATGACTATAAATCCTCCTTAATAAATTATTGGATATCGGATAGATTTCGCAGTATAGATAGTCGGATCTCGTTATAAGACTATCATTATGTCTTTTTTACAAACCAGATATCGCGATAATTTGAGAGAGAAACTAATAAAAATTCACTCACTAAAGAAAAATAAAAATTCTTGAGTGAGAGTAAATATTTTTTATTAAAGAGAATCTATGGTCATTTTTGACCACACGGAAATATGAACTATTTAAATTGAGAACAACAATTAATTAATACATAAAGTATTCTGATAAAGTGATCAGTTAATACTATCATTCGAAGTAGTAATTTTCTTATTTATCATTAAAACATGAGAAATTACAGAATAAATATGAAAATTTATTGTCTATACTATTTGAACTTTAAAAATCGTAACTGATACTTAGAAAATTGACGACACGTATTATAAAATTTATTATTTAGAATGTTAAAATTCCCTATATTGACACCCGAGTTCCGGGTTACAATTTCAAACACTAATTGTTAAAGTTTATTTTTTTCCATGTAGTATTGTTCATCGACTTGAGTGTGATAGAAAAACGTGCAGACCCCTGTTAAAATAAGGAAATAAATATATGATTCAGCATTTGTCTTACTAAGAAAAAAAAATCTTAATTATCTAATACGGATTTACGTTCGTAAGCGTTTATATATATATATATATATATATATATATATATATATATATATATATTGAATCTAAACTACTACAATTTATATCTTTATTCTTAGCTAAGTTTTAATTTGCATTTTTATTACTGTGTACTACTACTCAATTAACTATTGAAAAAAAAAAAAAAAAAATAATAATAATAATAATAATAATAATAATACTCATTATTATTACTATTATTATATTTATTATTATTTTATAATAATTTAGAGATAAAAAAAATTGATGATTAAAAATAATAATAAAAAAATTAAATATTTACAACTAATTAAAGACAATGACAATGTATTACGTATTAGCAATAATTATATACTATTTAATAATAATAATTTAAATAGATATAGGTCATCTGATATAAAATCAAAAGCTAATGTAATAAAACTAGTATAAGGGGATTTAAGTTACGATCGTAAGTTAGAAATTTGAAATAAAAAGCATCAATGATGCAAATAAATATGTTTATATATATTTACATATAAATATGTGTAAGCAAATCTTTAAATGTGACATTTATAAACAATTTGTACATAAAATATGAGTGTGTATAATATATATTTGTATATATTACATATTTATCGTTTAATAAAGATGTATGAATATATATTAAGATATATCAAGGTTGTAGTGTCACATGTATTTAAAATACATTAACTACGTCTTAATGATAAATATCCATTGTCATATTTTAGTAAAATAATTCAAATATTTATTATTGTCATTGTCTTGAGTAAATGATATATTTAATATTTGACAGCTGAATGATAATAAATCTAGAGAAATGAGGTTAGAGTTTTATTTTGTCGAATTAGAAATAACTTTGACAGCCGTAGAGACTAGAAAATCCAGGAAATTAATTAATTATTAATTATTGAAATGGATAAAAGTATATATGTATATATTTATATTGAGTAATAAAATTTTAAAAAACTTACCATTGAGATTTAAAAACTTAAATTCAAGTAACGTCACTTTTATTAATTGCACAGGTAATTTAATGCACTTTCATCTTTCTGGATTTATGATTGTTGTATTAAAATGAGTAACAAGTACAATGGTTACTTTTTTTTATTTTTACGTAAAAGTACGATGTATATATGTATATATTATACAGTGTTTTCTTGTCTTGTACGCAAATTTTTGTCTCTGTCTGTTTCTATTTCTTTTTCTTTTTATTATTATTATTATTTTTTTTTTAATATTACTAATGTGTTCTTTTTTTATTTACGAAGAGGAACTGTGGAACTGAGACTGAATTTTACTATTGTTGTTGTTATTTTATTGTAATTATCGAGACGAAGACTGCAGCGCCAAAATTTTTGCCGCGTATTTTTTTAAATTTGCGGGATAATATTTTTCAAACAAAATTTAAAAAAAAATAGAAAAGTAATTTCTTCAAACTCAAAAAAATATTTAGAGCGAAATTCCCAGTCCCCAGCTCCAAAATAAACTTTTTTTACGAATTTATTTGGCGCCAAAATTTGAAATTTTTTTTTAAACTATAACCTTTATTTCTTCTATCTTTGTAATTATTAATAAAATATCTTAAGTAAAAAAAAATTTACTTGCAAAATATATCAGCCAGTCTCTTTTTATATGACAGAAATTTTTTAAAAATTTTTTTGATGTCAATTTTTTTAATTTTCGGTGGAAATAGAATTTGAAACGAAAATTTTTATGATTAATGACTCGGTAATTAAAAATAAATTTTCCGAAAGTACAAACAATTTATTACGATGATCACTAAAAAAAACTAAGTAATTTTTTTAAAATGAACAAAACAATCCAGCCAGAGATTTGACGGCCGCAGCGCTGCGACTTTTAAAAATGGCGGCTGCGCGCGCGCACTTGTCAGAAATTCAAAAACTCAGCCGCATGACTAAATGAGGGTTATGTTTTGTAACCCAAATAAATATAAATATATTTAACGTCAACTCACTAAATATTTACAACTAGTTGAATAAAAAAAGAACATTGTCTCAAAAAATAACAAGAATGTTAACTTCAATCAGATTGTATTCCAGAATAGGAGCGAAGAAACCCAGAAAATTACCTCCGGTAAGGATGAAAAAGCCGAAGAAAGGTCATGACCAACCATTGCCAAGTAATGAGTAATTAATTTATCAATATAATTAAATAAATAACTACATATATTATTGATTTATAAATAAATTCGTTCGTAGTCTTCGAATATTCAACGAGTCGTCCATCTGATCGTCGCGTTTATGTATGGGGCCTAGCAAATCACGGTGCCCTAGGCACACTAGGACGCACCCGGGCCCTGAAGGAAGGTGTGAACTTCATAGCAAAACCCAGTCGTTTGTATTTCGCGGAGCATTATCCAGTGACAGACATAGCCTGCGGCTACGGTTTCACTCTGATCGGTGTAAAGTCCAACGACAAGAACATCGTCTACGGGAATGGGATAAACACAGACTCGCAACTCGGGTTCGACCCCAACGATTTCCGGTTTAAAAAAATTGCAAGCACAGGTCAGCTACCAGTCGCACGACCGATTCCTCTGCCATTGAAAGAAAACTCAAGCAAAGTCCTGGGTCTTGCTGCTGGCAGAGCTCATTCGTTGATACTGACCACCGAAGGGGTTTTTACACTGGGTAATAACGCTTACGGACAGTGTGGGAGGTCAATAATTGATGATGAAAATTATCATGAAAGTCATGTTATTTTCCATATTCCTGAAATAAAGGGCCAGCGTATTGCTGCCGTTACTGCTGGTCAAGACCACAGGTAATTTTATATATTTATTACAAACATATTGATGTTGATTGACTTGGTCTAGATAATTTAATTTCCTACTTTGCTCCAGTATTTTTTTAACTGAACAAGGACAAGTTTACGCGTGCGGTTGGGGAGCCGATGGCCAAACTGGACAAGGACATTACGAGAACCAGTGGCAGCCTGGTCTAGTCAAAGGCGAGCTGGCTGACGAAAAAATAGTCAAAGTCGCTGGCACTTCCGACTGCGTACTGGCACTCAGCGGTACAAAAATCATTTTAAAAAAACCTAAACCTCAGTATCATCTCTTATAAAATAAATTTATTGCTTTTGAAAATAGAAAGCGGCAAAGTTTTCGGCTGGGGTAACTCAGAATACGGACAACTGCCAGTCCAAGATGACAACTTCCAAGTTAACGCAGCAATCGAGCTGTCTGATTGCTCCGAATTCGGGCGCATTGTTGATATCGCCGCTGGCGGGAGTTTCTGTATGGTACTGTCAGGTAATTTAATTCATCAACTTCAAAACCTATCCCCGTTTTTACAAAAACCTTCGTATTTAGTAAAAAAAAAATTATTTTCCCCCAGAAACTGGAGACGTCTACGTCTGGGGCTACGGTATCCTAGGATTTGGACCACAAATTACAAAAATCCAAATACCGACACTAGTTCCCAATACTCTTTTCGGGCGGAATCCATACCAACCAGACATAAAAGTAGAGAAAATCTACTGCGGGATGAATTACATGTGCGCTGTCACCAACCAGGGGGACCTCTACACCTGGGGACACAACGTCTACGGATATCTAGGACTCGGCAACTGCAAAGACCAATTTTTTCCTTTAAAAGTCGCCATCGGCGCTCTGGTTGATAAAGTGGCTTGTGGAGTCGATCATACTGTGGCACTTTGTCGGCCTTTTATTTAAAATTTCGTACTAGTTTTTAGGAAATAGATTTTATAAATAAATTTTTTTTATTCTGTAAATAAATCATCAGTTAATTACTTAGTTCATTAATTCATTCATTTATTTATCCTTTAATAAATTAATGAAAAGTTTTGGAAATGTAAAAAAAATTGTAACGGTAAAAAGTTTTTTTATCTCGCGACTTATCTTATCACCATAAAGTTATCGTAGTTGATTCAGATGAATCAACTAGTGTCGAAAAATCTATTTTTTTAAATTTTTCTACACCTGTAGTTTAAGTTACGTTTAAAAAAAAACTCCAGCAATGAAACAATCATTAATTTCAATAATTTACGTACTTTTGTTGGTAATAATTATAATTCTGAGTGTAAATTGTGATAGAAAAATTCCAAACTATCTAGAGGAATGCTACACAAATAAGACATTAAGTGGACCACGTTTACCGATGACTTTAAATGTCTTGATAGACATATTTCGTAAAGTGGAAATTTTCACCCAGACATCAGTTGACCTGAGGCTGATGGTAACTTCAATGTTGCACAGATTCAAATTCGATGGGATTGAGTATCATGAAGTGAAATCGAGTTATGAAATTTTGCCATTCAGCGGCACGGGAAACCAGCGAATTAAAAATCAAGTAGTAAACGAATTTATTCCTGGTAACCCATATATTTTTCCAGTGGAAGCTTTGAGTTTGATTGAACGATGCACTTTACATCGTGCGATTTCTAATACTGTTGCTGATCACAATCAGCCGGATAGCAAACTGTGTACTGATAGACCGACTGAAAAAATTTATGGTAAATTTATGATATACTTTTAGTGATTGTTGCGTTCCAGTAAAATTTATTTAATTATAGTGTGCCGTCAGTTGATCCCAACAATTTGATACCACGACAAGTGATCCCTATAAATTGATCCCACTGACATTTGATCCAATAGACATTCGATTGAAAATTATGAAGATAAAAATTTTCAAGATGATGATTATGAAAGTTATGAAAATCTTGATGTAACTGATGAACTAGAAGATCAGTTGTGAGTTGGATCAGTTGTCAGTTGGACCAGTTGTCATTCGAATCCAGTCTGTGGGATCAATTGTCATGTGATCAGTTGTCTGGGATCAGTTGTCATGGAACCTATGGAGAATAAAGGCAGACATCAGCATTGAAAATATTTTAAATCGCAATAAAAATTAAATAATTGACTAATTGATCGACCTGGGGTCAATTGACATCCCAATGAGGACCAACCGAACTTCATTACCAATACAAACATTTAAATAAATACTGAGAAATTTTCAGTATGTAACTGTGATATTTATTTATTGATTGTAGCAAAATCATCAGGAAGAAATAAAAAATTATGCCCATTAGAAGAAGGGATTATTTTAACTGAATTCGGTACAGTGGCACCTGGTACACTGATAGCAGCAATCGCAGCAGCGCTCCAGCATCAAAATGTTGCTGTTAAATTATTGTATGACTCAATACAAAATGATGAACATGATTTTAATGATTATGAAGTCGATTTTGTTATACCAAAACATGAAATTTCTCTGAATAAATCAATGTGGTTCAGTAGTTTATCGAAGTCAAATGCTCGAGTTGATAATATTTGGCTGGCGACAATAGCGGGTAATTTTGAATTGATAGTTTATTTTATTTTATTTATATATTTATTGTTTTTTTTGAATAATTCAAGGCGAGTTGGCTGAACTAGTGGTTTATCAAGGCCCAATAAAAGCCGACAAGATGTCATTAGGGTCGAGTGGATTTTGGGACAGCACAATGAGACCAATGTTATTTTTTTTACTCAATAAGGATGACAGTTATGATGTTACTAGAGCTGAGATCGTTGGTGCAGTTGATGGTAATTTATTTAATTAAATATTGAGACAATTGATTAATTTTAAATAAAAAAATTAAATGAAGTTGCAGCGCGGCGCATTCCGGAATGCAGCCTTATTAATTATTTTTATTATTTGCGCGATAAATTTAAATATTTGAAAAATAAATAATTGGAAATGAGAGAAAAATTTTAAATCGTAAGTCAAAGTAAAATGGCGGCAGAATATCATAGAAAAATATTTAAAAAAATTTAAAAAAAAACACTTGAGTGTTTGAACAAACCTTGGTGGGGAAATAATATGCAGAAGGGTGTCCTAATACACTTGGAGATTTAATTTAAATTGCTCCAAGTGTATTCCAGCTAAAAAACGTCACTTAACTGCTATTTCCCACCAGACGATGCCAGATGAGTTTGCTCAGGAACTTGGAAGGTATCAGCATCAGCCATCAGCAACACTACACTACCACTGAACACTCAATACTTTACACTAGCACTGAACACTCAACACTTTATACTAACACTGGACAACTACACCAAAGATACTTTTCACAATTTAAATTAATAAAATATAAATTTTACAATCACTGCACAATTTTACACGACTTAACTACACTACTGTGTTTCAATTCAAACGTAAAGAACAAAGAAGGATCTGGACTACTACCGCCTTTGACGATGATACTGACTGCCGCTATTGGACCGCCAGTTGGATACAAAGCAATCGATTTTGCGACTCGTTCTCCCTCCCCCACTAGCAAAAATTTGAACGTCGAATACAGCGACGCGCAACAGCGACGCGCAGTAGCACCAATGGCGCGAAATTCAAAAATTGAAATTCAATAATTTTATCAAAATTCATTTATGTCAATAATTATATTAATTTGACGAAAAAATATGCTCTTAATTTATTATTTTTAATTAAGAATTTGTTAACTATTCTTAGTAATCACGCGGTAAATTTGAATATTCGACAAATAAATTATCAGAAATTTAAAATCATAAGTTAAAAGAAAATGGCGGCGAAATATGTTAGAAAAAAATTTTAAATATTGTAAAAAAAAAACACTTGGGTGTTTTAACAAACCTTGGCGGGGAAATAATATGCAGAAGGGTGTCCTAATACACTTGGAGATTTGATTTAAATTGCTCCAAGTGTATTCTAGCTAAAAAACGTCACTTAACTGCTATTTCCCCACCAGACGATGCCAGATGATTTTGCTCAGGAAGTTGGAAGGTATCAGCATCAGCCATCAGCAACACTTTACACTACCATTCAACACTTAACGACACCACAGATACTTTGCACAATTTAAATTTTACAAACACTGCACGTTTTAATTAAACAATAACTATTAGCAAAAAATTTAATGATGAGTACATGACGCCACTGCAATACTGTGTTTCAATTCAAACGTAGAGAACAAAGGAGGATCTGGACTAGTACTGCCGTTGTCGATGATACTGACTGCCGCTATTGGACCGCCAGTTGATACGAAGCAATCGATTGTTCGATTCTCTCGCCCCCCACTTTAGCAAAAATTTAAGCGTCGAATATAGTGACGCGCAGTAGCGCCATCTTGGCGCGAAATTTCAAAATTGAAATTTAGTAATTTTATTAAAATTTATTTTTGCCAATAATTATATTAATTAGACTACAAAATATACTCAAAAATTTTTATTTTCATCAATAATTTATGAATTATTCTCATTACTTGCGCGGTAAATTTAAATATTTGAAAAATAAATTATTAAAAATGGGAGAAAACTAAAAATCGTACGACAAAATGAAATCGCAGCAGAATGTCATAAAAAAATATTTAAAAAATTTAAAAAGAAAAAAACACGCAAGTGTTTTGCGCAAAAATCGTGCAGGGCATTTTGGAGTGCACCCTATATTTATAAGATGGCGCTTGATAAGGCGCAATAATATATTTAATTTATAATTTAAGGTTTTATAATCGCCAACAGTTTAAAAACATGGATGAGTCATTTCAGTAATTTGCGTCTCAGTCAAATTTTTGATATTTATTACTCTTCAAAAGGCGCATTTTTTGATTCAGACATCGCAGCATGTGAACGTGGTAAAGTTTTTTGGTACCACGGCTCCCGCCAAATGTTAAAAGAACAAGTAATATATAATTAAAATTTAATTATAAAAAATATACAAAAATAATTCTTGCAAGGGTTTTATAGCCGCGTTACTGCCTAGTAATTTATATATTTAAATTACAGACATACGCAGTGTCGCAAGTATTAGCGTATAAAAAAAGTGTGTCGTACATGACTGACGATGCACTTGACATGATGGTCAATTACGCAGTAAATAAGTTTACTAATTACGTAAATAATAATTTATTTACTGAACTTCGTTGCCATAAAGAAAAGAAGTATCCAAATGTCGAAATATTCGTTGCGTTTGATGGTTCCTGGTCTCAGGAATATACTCAAGATTTTTTATCGTAAGTAATTCTTAAATTTATTATTAATCAAATTAATTATTAGTTGTCAATTACTTTTAGAGTATTGATAGAAGATTTAAACGTATCAATATACGGTTCTAAAATCGGGATACTCGATGGCAATACAGGAAAGTGGATATTAAATACAACGAACAGTTCGTCGACGGCATACGAAATAATTTATCAGCTAAACTCGTCAATAAGCTGGCCGACGAATTTAAATTTATCGATAACACTAGACAGCATCGATGGTTATTTGACAAAAATGTGGGACAAAAAATCAGCGAGTCATCAAATAGGAACTCTGGGCCAAGTGATTTTATTTCTGGCCCCTCGGACAATCGTCCAATCAAGCAGAGAAATAAAATCGTCATTGAATAAATTGAAGCAGAACCACCCGGATGTAAATATCATTTACTACGTGTCCAAAGAAAATTTACAGGGTTTCAAAGACTTATTGATTACTCCCGAAGATTATTTGATTGACACCGCGGGTGTTGATGACATTGTCAACTATGTTATGACAATTCCCCGGAGTCTGAGGCGCAGTTGCAGTAAAAATGACAGCAGCCCTCGGGATCAGGTCGAGGATTACGTAAGACCGCGGGAGTCGATAATCTACCGCTTGGATGCTCAGTGGAGACGAAATACCCAAAGGATTTCTATGTCTGTGGTGTCAGTTGGCTACGGCAGCTTTGAAGTCTGCTGGTGGACGCAGTTGGAGGGAAATATCATCAAAAATAAATTCGACTGTCGCGAGTTATCTCGACACATGGAATTTATAATAAATGATACTCAGGATTGTAGAGACAGAAGTATCAATTGTCCAGCGATTTATTATCAGATTCGCGGGCTGAGTTCGTCTAAAAAATGCGCGGGTAATTTAAAATAATTAATTATTTTTTTTAATAATTGATATTTTAATTAAATTCTTTTTCAGAAATCGAATGCCGAACACCGGAATATATAAGATATATATTAAGACTCAGTAGTCAATGTTCTCATGCTCCAGTACTGTCTTATAATTTATTTTTATTATTATTAATTAGTATTAATTATGTACTAAGTTGACTTACTGAAGATTCGATGAAATATTTTGTACGAAAATTTTAATTTATATTTAATACTGTACTAAAGTACAAAGTTACAATTAATTACTTACTTACTTACATATTTTAATAATTATTTATATTTATATACTTTAAATTAATTAGCATTTAATTGAAAATGTTGAGCAGTGAATTCATAAATTAATCTTATGAGATACTGGAAGTTACTTGAGTCCGCAAGTGTACCGAGGTTTGAATCTGACAGGAGCAAATCAAGCGGGGGAAGAAAATCATTTATCGAATCTCCTGAAAAAATAAATACATTTTTTTAATATTCATTTTTATATTATTTAATTAATTAAGAATTATTAATTAATAAGTACAGTCGAATTCCTTTTCCATTAACTCGGACAGCCTACAGAGGGAGCGGAAATTTCGACTTATCGAATGCCACTTCTTTAAAAAGTAAACTACACGCATGCGGTCTTACATCACATGTATGATGCATATATAAATGTCAAGATTGAGGGGAAGTTCCGAGTTAATGGACGGGCTGTATTTTAAAAAATAAAGTCATACCATGTAGATGAATAAGACTTATAATTTTAAAGAATAACGTCTGCTGTATTTGTTGCTCTGGATTTTTTGAAACTGTGTCCCATCTATCCCGCTGCGCAGCCCTGGCCCAAATGCTCAACTTCAGTCCCATTTTATCCTCATTCTCATCAACGTAATCCAATAAATCTAAAGCTTTCTTAAAGTCAAAATCTGTGACCGGCAAATTTTCTTCACAGGTGTACAACTAAAAAAAAAAAATTTATTTATTTATTGAAAATTTTATTTAAAATAATAATAATAAAAAAAAAAAAAAAAAAAAAAAAAAAAAAAAAAAAAAAAAAAAAAAAAAAAAAAAAAAAAAAAAACGTACGGTAATCAATTCAACTGGAGTTAAAACCCTCAATTTTTTAGTATCGTAACCGTAGGCTTCCAAAACATCAGCTGGCAATTCTTCTTGATGGGCAATGAGCTCCAACTCCCGATCAATTTTCTCACAGTTCTCATTGATCTCTTCCTGGATTTCATCCGAGCAAATAAGCGCGAGTTTACTTAAGCAGAGCATGCTCTTTTTTCTCCTCACTAGCTCAACTTCTTTCATCGCCAGTTTGTGCAGAGTATTAGCAGCCAGCCTGTACTCTTCCATCAGCGAGTTCTGTACCCAACTGAGTTCCGGGTGCTCGGAAATTTTTTCCATCAACTCACCGGCTCCCTCCCGCCGGCACCTGTCCACCAGCTGTCCAGATCTACCATCTCTCACATACCAGGAGAATAAAAATCCCGCAAAGTCCTGAGCTGCAAACTTCTCCGCGTAATTATCCAGCTGCGTTTTGTTGTCAGTCAACTCGCAAATCCTCACCAAGGACGCAAAGTCGCAGTATTTTTCCGCCAGCATGGCTGCGTTTTCAAACTGCTCGTTCCTGATCAGCGGCGCTATCAAATTTGTTCTTTCAACCTCGTACTGCTTCAAGAGAATTTCAAATTTATCAGTACCCCGTACGCTCTCCAAGTGACACTTTTTACCATCAAGTATTAAGTCAATTAAACCAACAATCTGGTCGTACAATTCGCTCTTCAGTGATGTGTCATTGGTACCAGTCACTCCATGCTTCAGCGTTAAATTCTGCAGAGTGTACAGACAGTTACGTAAATCCTGTTTGCTACCGACACTTCCAGTAGCTGAAGCTGAAGCAGCTGTCCAAGGTAAGTACTCAGTAATAGCTGTCGAATTACTCGATGGGACAAAACGGTCAGCATTCGCTTGGCGGAATTTTATAACTTCATGTAGAACCCCCAGTAGAATAGAGTTTACTTGCAGTATGTACTGAGAAATTTGTTGCGAGGGTTTCTCTGACTGCGAGACTTCGAGGGCGCTGCTCACCAGGTTGGGCAGGACCAAGTGAATCGTGCTGACTTGCCGGTAAAAAATGTCTCTGGCCGTGAGTTCACTCGAGGCCGTAGCCGCGGCTTCTTCAGTCAGCGTTCGCTCAATAACCGGGTCCACTAACTCCGGGTACCGATTTTGCAAATTGAATATCGCGAGGGCCGCGACTATTTTTTCCGCATACTCTCCAAGGACATGAGAGGTCGCCATGATTACGCCGCGATAAGTAACCGCGCAAAATCTCTCCCAGAGCCCATACTCTTTTAAAAAGTTAACGAATAAATTCAAGGCCTTTTGTTTGCCCTCTAGTTGATGAGGAATCTGCATTGACATCACAGTAGTTATAGTCAGCGACGAGTCCAAGTGGTTTGCCCACCGTGGGTCATTTGCCGGATAGTCGTCAATAAGTTTGTTGGCAACCTTGAGCGCGAGTGTGTCCAAACTCGCGTCGATGTCCATCACCGGCTCTTCCTCAACTGGGAACAACTCTGCCAGTATCTGCTGGCACTCTGCTTTGTTTTGTCTCAAGTGGAACAAAAACGCGGCTTTCAGCTGCTCGACGCCATCGGACGTGTAATACATCTCGCGTATTTTATCATTCGAGTACTGCATCGTCAGCGTGTCCATCAAATTGTCACCCGCGACACTAGAAGGCGGGACGATTCCATCAATGCTAGTATTTGTTATACTCATCCCATTGTTGCTGATGTCAGCATAACTGGAGTTCAAATCTTGGGCTGTAAAGTCGGAGGTCTGGATGGTAATGAGTCCCAAGTTTCGCGTGAACAGTATCGGGGTATTGGAACACAAGTCGCCGCCAAGTATTTTGTCTTCGCCTCGACGTATCAAGTCTATTTTGTCCTGCTCATTCTCATTGGTCACGTTGATAACCAGTACCGTGCAGTAATTATAAACGATAGCTTCCCAGCCTGATAAAATAAACCGGAACGAGTTGATTGTACTGTCAACGTTGTCTTGATAGAGCATTGGTCCCAATTTAATCGGCATGAACCACTTGAAAGGTGTCACTAGTGTCGTTGAATTTAACTGCAATAATCCAAGAGCGAACTGCACTTGGGGTGAAATGTCTTCGCAGTGAGCTGCTACTAGCAGGACAATGCCTTCGTCATTGGTCTGCATGTCTATCAACCAGGTGTGGACATTAGATGGATTGCAGACCGCATTGTCCCAGATGTAGCGTTGGAACGCCTGGGTAACGACATGCCCGACATCTTCGTCAAACTCCATTTTCTCTTGATCATTCGCTGGGAAAGACCAGTACTGGAGAGAAGAGCCGGCGAGGATTAGTACCCGCGAGCCCTGGTCTCCAAAGTAAGTGCAGAGGACTTTAGATAATTTGGTCTCTGTCATAGGAGACTGAGGTATCGTACCGAAGATTAACGAGGACATGCGTCGGCCAATTCCCCCTAACCACCCAGGACTCGTTCTCAGCACACGACAGGTGATGTTGTTTCTACCAGCGGTGAATAAAGGCTGGAGAAGAGCCACAGTGCAAGTCGTGGTGGCTAAAATGCACCCGTGGCCAGGGATGTGGGTAAGACAATCAACTTCTTGACCAGCCAGCTCTGCGGAAATTTCAATTGACGACTCCTCGTGAGCGATCGAAGGCCAGTACCTCACGATTCCTTCGGGAGAGACTGCCATGCAACAGGGAACCTGGTGTCCAGATGGTATCCACACTGATATGCAGTCTGCTTTGTGTGCTAGATCACTCTGGGGTAATAGTAACTCACGGCACTGGCTCTTGAACGCCATACGCTGCTGCTTCGGGTCATGAATTGTCGTCTTGCACTGCCAGACTAAAAGACGACGGTTGCAAACCAGCCAAGCCCATCCGTTTTGCGACACTCGGACGCTTACTTCGGTGCTGCGGTCAACGAATGTCAGGGCTTCAGTTACTAGGACTGGTAACGATGATCCAAATGACTCGACAGTATGTCCAGCACTGCGACAAAGTACTTGGACAGATTGATTTGAACGTCCGGATATACTGACTCCACTGAAATATTATTTTAGCATTTGAATTATCACTTACTATTGAAGTAAGAGACTCAGTACCCGACCAGGGAACTAGTACCTGATCGCTCATATATTTATTAAATATAAATATACAAATGCATGAAGTGATCTACTAGTTCCCTGATTGGGTACTAGGTCTCCCATAAATAAATTAATTAATAAATTTACCTGCTCTGTCGTCTTAACGATTGTGCCATTGATAATCTTTTACGTGATGGTGATGCCACACTCCGACTCATAAAACTTCCAATACTATGTCGGTCCATTTTTATTTCTCTAAACTAATAAATCTGTAAATAAAATATTAATTATCATCAATATCTATAAATAATTACAAGTAATTTAATTACAAATACTAGTTTTATGTCAGACTTAAAAAAAAAATTTACTAAAAATTTGTAACTTCTCGTTTAATTTCTAGAAATTGTTTATCAAAAAATATATCAATAGAAAAATATGAGTATTTATAATAATTATCAACTAATTGTTTATTTAAATTAACATTGGAAAAATAACCGCCAATTCTAACCTATTTTAAAAATTTAAATTCAATATTTGAATGTCAGTCACTGATTTTGTTGATAATAAAAAAAATCTCACATAGTTTTTTGTAAATAATAAATATGAAAATAAATATATGACTAATTTAATTAGTAAAATAGTAAAAGTAATTTATTTATATTATTTACGTTTTATTTTTCACACCTCAAATTATCTACTGATAAATTAAAGCCGGTTTCAAAATTTACAATCGACAATAATTTAAAACTCGATATTTTTTGTTCGAGAATCGAATTTTTCAAACAATGCAGCCAACAATAAAAATATTAAAATAAACAAAAATATTTTTTTTATATTTATTATATTATATTTTTAATCTCTTATCATATATAAAAATAATATTTTATCACTTAACAAAAAAAAATTTTCAAAGTTTCGTTTTTTTTTTGACTTCTAAAGTACAAAGAAAAATAACAGTGCAAAAAAAAATAATAATAACAATAACAATAAAAATAATAATTATCTCATTGTTATCAAATTAACCAGTCGAGAATCATCTGCTTAAAAATATTTACAAAATAATTATTTCAAAAATAACCTTCAAAATTAAAAAAAAAAAAATAATTAAAAAAACTCTGTGTTTGTGTGCTGTGTAAATTATATAAAAGTGTTGAATATACACACATATATAAAAATATATAACCTCAAGAATCTTCAAATTTATCTAATCTAGATATAAGATTTATTTTCTTATCTTTGAATCCATCTAATTATGCATTAAAAAAACATAAACAAAAAAATTTGAATTATGATATGAAGAAAAAAACAAATAAATGATTGATAATAATAATTATCAATGATACTAATTACAAGTTGTATAAAATAATTTAAATTTGAAAAATTTGAGACTTTTAATTCATAATTTTTATTTATAATTTAAATTTTTAAAAAATGGATAATTATCCGGCGCCTAGATTTGAAGGAAAATTAGAATCATTTGACTCCTGCATGATTGACGTCCAAGGACGAGACATAACTGCTGGTGTTGTCAGTCAGAGTCATCAGGAAACCAGATGCAATCCTGATAATAATGATAACAATGAAGCGACACCGATACGGGACGATCACCAGGACCACCAGGATCAGGATAATCGACACACGATTCAAATAGCGACCATTCAAAATAACACGACCCAAAATATGACCTTGACTCCCATCAGGTTGCCCGCAATTCTAGACGGTGAATTTTTTTCAGTTGTCCGGGTTGATGACACAAACGTCACAGTCCGCTGTCAGCAATGTCATAAATTATTAAATGGGAATCTTAAATCAACGGGGAATTTCTTGAGTCACATAAAAGTTAGTTTTCTTTATTGATAAATTATAAAATTATTTATCAAAAATTTATCAGAACCCGAGTGACTGAGGTGGACATTTGCTAAATTGATGTTGAGTTTGCTAACAAAATTACAAATTCTTGGCATCAATTTATTATCAATGTCATCAATTGTCTTCTCTGGCTACTTGAGTTCTATTTAAGTTTTAATTTAAATTTGAATTTTTTTTTTAAATTATAATTGGCGCGAAAATATTTTGATCAATAAAACAAAATAAAGTTGCCGATAGTCATTTTAAAAAATTAATTATTGATATATAAGTAAAGATCTAATGCTGATAAATATTTAAATTTATTAATTACTGGATTTTTTTTTCTTTAGAGAGTCCATCCAATGATAATTGAAAAAATAAAATGTAAATCGAATCAACGTAAACCAGCGATAGCTTACGTGGATTTATCATCAGAAAAAACACCAGAAATAATAAAAACTAAACGTGGATATCGTAAATGTTCAAAACAAGTAAGTAATTGTCTTCAATTGAACTTTAATTAATAGCCCAATAAAAATAAGATTATTAATTTCAATAAATATTTTAAAATTATCAATAAAAAAAAACTTTTTAATGTCATTTTAAAAATGAGTCTGGTTTCATGTCCAGGGTATTAAAGAATTGAATTAAATTGATGTAAATAATTTGAATAATTTGACAGGAAGAGCCACAAATTAATGGAGAAGAAGTATTTGATCCAACTCCAGACATATGGAGCGAGTCGCCGGTCAAGAAACGTAAGCACGACGACAGTGACACTGACATAAATAAATACTTGCAGTCTAGCAATTCCTCCTCAATGGAAGACGAGTTTGACGCAATCGGAAAAAATGTTGCCGCGAAATTACGCGGTATGCGATTGGACCAGAGGATAGTCGCGGAAAAACTTATAAACGACGTGCTGTTCGAAGCGCAGCTCGGTACCCTCCATCGAAATTCAACCTTGCAAGTTGAATGACGTCCATTTTTTAAATAATATTCCATCAAGTATCTAACTTATTAATTAAGAGATTTAATTATCGTTTAGTTGATATTTTATTGAAAATATAAATAAGTAAGTAACTGTCTGATAATTAGATCTCTTTAAATTGTCAAATTTTTCTAAATGTATAGAAGATGATAAAAAAAAAAAAAAGTTTATACTTAGTAATGTAAATAATATTTTTATTTAACGATTTAAATTGCTGCCGAAATATTTGTACACTAAAAATATTAAAAAATTTTATCTCTTTACAATCACAATGTTTTTTATATTAGTTAAATAGTTGCCGAATTTTAATTATTACCTATAATTGTAATTTACACTGCAAAATATTTGCGGAGTGAACGTGGATTAAATTCGGAGTAAATTCCGACGAACTCCGAATCGGAGCTAATGTGAATTTAAATAAAATCCAGTTCACTTCAAAATCACTCCTAGAAAAACTCGATTTACTCCTTATGCGGAGTAATTTTTTTTTGACTCCGTAACTCCGTGGCGGAGTAAATTTAAATTTAAATAAAATCCGTAATTACTCCGATTTTTTACAGCATAAGCTTAAGATTTAAATATAAATACTAAAAATTAAACTTAGTCGCCTATGAATACAAATATTTTTATACTAAAAAAAATTTATAAATATATATTTATGTATGTATATAAATAAGTATCAATAATAAGTGAAATTGATATGACAAAAAAAATAATGTGCATACGTAAAGTCAGTCCTTAGTCTTTTAAAAAAATACTGAAGAATTATTAATTAAAAAATAATAAATAATTAGGTAATAAAAAATAGTTAGCTGGCGTAAATACGTCGTTGTCTGGGTTTAAGAATGACCTGGTAGACACCAACGGAAATAATACAAAGTCCCATGCTGACGAAAATCGCATAGAACATGTAAGTGTACCAAAACCCGTCCCAGTCTTCAAGAGTAAACCAAGTGACGGTCATAATTGTATT
This sequence comes from Microplitis demolitor, assembly GCF_026212275.2. Classification (NCBI taxonomy): domain Eukaryota; kingdom Metazoa; phylum Arthropoda; class Insecta; order Hymenoptera; family Braconidae; genus Microplitis; species Microplitis demolitor. The sequence continues at coordinate 1,898,555 of NC_068549.1, read as the reverse complement.
TTGTAGGATAACAAATATATGATAAAATAGCAACCACTTGTCGGCATATTTAAATTTAACGCGATACTCGATAATACTGATAATATAAACGGAGCCGAGCCATAGATTAACAATAAATGTTGTGATGTTGAAGTCTTTTGCGTAGTAGAATAAATAGCTGAGCATGATGGCGTAGTGGAGACCAATTACTCCTGACAGCCAGAGAGGGTAGAACTCGTAGAAAAGCGCAATCGCGAATATGCGAGCGAGGATGAAGCAAAACCACCAGATAAAGGCAACGAATTTACCAACGGGATCGTCTTCCTCGACTATTTTTATCGAGTCGACACGACGAGGGAGACGCAAACTGCGCCAGCGACTCTGAGTCTGGGGACTTGATTCGTTGTTTATTATCCTCTCGGTAGATTTCCCTGGGTCTTCGGATGATGGATCCGCTTCCAGAGACTCCCGGATCACTGAGTCCGGGCGCGGAGGCGCCTGCATTTCAGGAACTGGCAGAGGTGTCACGCTGGTGATTCCTCTGAGTGGAGCTGGGGGAGGAATTATTTGGGCATTTTTTGGTGGTAGCGGTGGTGTTGATGATATTTGCCGCTCTAAAGTCACGCGGTGCAACTCAGTCTCTTGTATTGCTGGTGATTCTGATGACACTGCCGCGGGATTTAAATTTATCTCGAGGTTCTGTGACGGCGATGGCGGTTTCAATGGTTTCTTTTCGTCTAAATTTCCAAGTTCCTTTAAATTTAATAAATTTTTTTTTAGTAGATTTGCAAATTTGTAAATGTAATATTGATAGAGAAAAAAGTTTTATGAATAATTATTAATTTTTTTACCTGTAATCGATATTTTTTTAACCACATTGCCCATGGTAGTCGTCGACCATTAGCTCTTTGACTTTCAAATCTTTGAAATGACGCCGTTTGAACTGCCAGTACAACAATTGAAGTAAAAATACAAAGTACTTGAACAACAACTGTAATTTAAATTATTCATAATTTAAACCATCGCAGAAAAGTCAACTAAATTATTTTTTTTTTTAAATAAAATATCAATCAATAAAAAAGTAAATTTACTCTTTCAATAAAAGACCCAATTATGGGCATACTTATAATGCAAATAAATATGACTTATATTAAAAAAAAAATCTGTAATTTAAAAATAAATTAACAAATATAAAAAATATATCAATGAAAAAATATAAAACATACTTGATTGATATGTGCGTATAGTATATCGTTCTCTCAACAATAAATGTATTTGAAAAATAGCTTGAGGTGCTGCTTGAAACCATGATTGCAAAAAAAAATATAATTCAATAGCTGCTGGTGCTGCGGCAACACTCAGTGATTTATTTCTTTCATCACCGCGCAATAATATTGCGTCTATTATCACAACTATTTGACCAGCGAATCTGCAACCAAACAATTAATTAAAGTCTGATAATAAAAATAATAATAATTGGTAAATTAAATCACAGTTACAAGGATATAGAGTAGAAGTACCAATTGTGGCCACTGCTCCGATTTTAATTAATAAAAAAATATAAAATATAATTTCCGTTGTAATTATATGAGAAAAATATCTTTGAAAAAATTTTAAAAATTAATTATGTCATTAAATTTTTTACAAATTATTTTATTTTAATTTTCCATGTCCAAAACTGGTACTTCGACTTATTATTTAATGTCTGTTTTAATTATTATACAAAGTTTCATTGGTTTTCCAAATTTTTTAAGTACAGAAAGACAAGAAAATTCATAATTAAAATTTTCCCTTAATTATACCAGTAAAACCATTTAATTATTAGATTAAATTACTAATTAATTTACCAATTACTATTGAAATGGATATGAATTGAAGTAATTTGAATAATAATAATATTAATTACCTGTACAAAGCAAAGAATGGAAAAGCAATAAGTTGACACAATTGAATAAAAAACCAAGCGACGACACCTCGTGATAGTTTTTGATCCTCAGTCATCCACCAGTCAGGACGTGAAACTGTCAATACAAAATAAGCAATTGCCGGTGCATACATGAACCCAATTGTCAGACCACCCCACACCGGATTGCTTTCGCGAAAATGCTGGATCGCAACAACAAGATCACTTGCAAAATTAATCATATAAATGCAGCAGCTCACTAACGTTGGTATTAAAAATATCAGATAAATTTGTTCCGTGGATTTCAGAGGTATCTTCAAACAACGTGTTGATTTTTTATCACAAATCGGTTCCATTGCCATCGCCATTTTTTAAATAAATCTTTTTTATTTTAATTACTGAACTCAATTAGTTTTATTTTATCAAATTGTTATCACTGTTGCTATGGATAACAAAATAGTTATAATAATAATAGTTTTATCATCTACAAAATCACTGTCTCAAATTTATCATGTTACTTTTCTTATCTACAATGTTGATAATAATTATGAATCAGCCATTAATCATCCGTTAATTCATCAGTCAGTTTTATTTAAAATTCAAAGTCTTTTGTTTATTTAAAAAAATAAACATAATTTTAAATTAAGCAAAATGTTTTTTAATTTCCACTGCACGTTTAATTTAAAGTTCCATTTAATTATAATTTAATTTTTATTACATTTGTGCTGTCAATTAATTATTTAAAATTAAACAACGAATTTGTACTCCAATTTAAATTTAAAATCACGAATTCATTATTTTTAAAAATTAAATAAAGAAATTAACACTTAAATTTTAAAAAATAAAAAACAAAACAATTCATTTTCAAAAAATTTAAATTAATTTTAAAATTCCCACCAAAAAATATATAAATATAATTATTTATTATGAGTTATATCAAATCACTTGACACAATATTTAACCTTGGTAATATCCAAGAACACCTGGTGAAAAATCCAATACCTTCAATTGCGATACAGTTATAACTTTAGACACCACCGTACCGTTGTATGAATCCATGTGTTCATATAAAATAATAATAACAATAATAACAACAATTATTATGATGATGAAAGATTTAATATCCGTCACAGCTGAATGAGCACTCGAACTTAAGCCAGCTTTGGAGTTACAATAATTTGCTTTAAGTGATTAAACTAAAAAAAAAAAATAATGATGGTAAAGATAATGGGACTTGAAAGAGAAGGAGAGAATGTGGAAGAGATGAATAAGTTGTGAATAGAATAGATAAATAAATTAAGAGGAAAGAAGCGGAGAGATGAGAAATGAGCGGAGAGATGATGAGCAGTCGAGTGTTGGGTTTACGCTTACGGCTTAAGTAGCTTGTAGTTTTACACTAACACATGTAGCATGTAGGTATTGTATGTACACTTGCTCTCTGTACACTGTACATTGTACATATATATTGTCAATTACTCTATACTTTAGGAAGTACAGGCCGCAGACTCCAGACACTAGACACTAGACATATAAGTCTTTAATTCTTCATGTCACTCCAAATTAAAATCCTGGATCCTGGTATAGATGGGATTGACGAGCAGATGTTGCAGTTGCAGTACCGCTAGATAATATAAAATATATTTATATGTATATGTATATATATATGTATGTATGTACATGTGGATGGGTGTACGTAGAAAAGTCATGAGCTAGAGTACTTACACTTGTTTTTACGCATTGCTGTCTGCGGTGTAAATAAAATATTACGAGCAAGAATATCTGGATATTGAGCTCCAGGCTCTGCTCTGCTCGATGGCTGGGCTGGGCGAGGTGGTAATTGATGACAATGGCCGCTGTAAATTTATTGATCCATTTACTCATGTAATTTCTTGGATTTACACTTTGGAGAATTTCACTTCATTATCAATCATCTGTTTTTATTTTTAAATATTCACTCCTTTGCAGATTTATGACCACTTTTTTTTTTTTTTTAATCGAATTTAAATTTATTTTTTTTTGGCGCGAAAACTCATGACTTTTTTTTTATTTATTTGAGTACCGACAATTTTATAATTATCAATTTCGTATTGATAGACTATATTTTCATATTTATAATGTATGTTGTGATATTTATTGATTATTTATCTTATCAATAAATATCACTTTAATATATATTTTATATGTATGTAATTTAAATCTCGCAGGTTTACTTTCAAAAATTATTTAAATATTTTTTATTTGATAAAATTTTAGTTGATTCGATTTATTGATAAATAAAAACGTACAAATATTCAAATTTGAAATTTGTGTCAGAATTTCAAACCGTTGGTAAATAAAAATAGTAATTTAAAAAAATTACAAGTAATTTTAAATATTTATTAAAAAAAAAAAAAAAAACAATTATTATTGATTGGTAATAAAATTATCCAGTAATAATAATATTTAATTTAATTGGCCAGCGTGTCAATTGAAGTTGGTGATGCGCTAGAAGCTAGAAGAGGTTAGTAACTGGGAGTATTCAAATGTAAATATAACCTATAATTTATATATTTATAAGAGAAAATAAATTCCATTTATTTAAATAAAATAAATTTACACAGAAATAAAATACCAAGATGTCATGGATCCGGGAAAACACATTGAACTGTTTGCAATCATGTGCAGTGAAAGTAATCAAAAGTGGACAGGTACCTCGACATGTTGCTTTTATAATGGACGGGAACAGGCGATATGCAAGTAAAAAAAATTACGGCAGTTTTATCCAAGGACACACTGAAGGGTTTGATAAATTAGCGGAAACTCTGCAGTGGTGTCTGGATCTTGGAGTGAAGGAAGTGACAGTTTACGCATTCAGCATCGAGAACTTCAAGAGAGGCAAAGAGGAAGTGGACGAGCTGATGACGTTGGCTGAAAACAAGTTCCAGAAGCTGCTAGACGAAAGGGAAAAACTTATGGAGCACGGGGTGAGGATTTGCGTCATTGGGAACCTGAGTCTGATACCAGAGAACGTGAGGAAGCTCATGGACAAAGCAGTATTAATTACCAAAGACAATTCCAAGGCTCTGCTGAACGTCGCCTTCGCATACACGTCCAGGGATGAAATTGTCGAAACCATAAAAGTGATGTCGGAAAAAGTTTCCAGTAGCCAATTGCTTCCGGATGACATTAATGAGAAATTATTTTCGGAGTACATGTACACCAGACAGTCCTCAGATCCTGATTTAATCATTCGTACCTCGGGTGAAGTGAGATTCAGTGACTTTCTTCTCTGGCAGTTTAGTTACTCGTATATATATTTTTCAAAATCGTTTTGGCCTGAGTTTAATATATGGGATTTTTTGACTGCGATTTTTTACTACCAGCGAAATGCTGATGAGTTACAAAGACTCAGATGTTACGGAGAGACAGAGAATAAAGTTTGATATTTTTGTTAATAAATTTGAACATTATCGAGTGTAAGAAACTTGGTCATTATTTTATTTCACTGGAGTACTGTCATTTTTTGGCATCCGGGAATTAAGCGCGAAAAATTCAAATTTTTTTTTTTAATTCTAGATGAGCTCATGGGTTAGTAATAAAAAAATTTACTCACCCTGATGCCTATTGGTATCTTTTGTTATGGATACTTTGTTATAAAAAAAGGTGCATAATTAAAATGTAGAATTTTAAAATAAATAATTAATCCATTGCCAAAATTTTGGATTTTAAAATAAATAAAATTTTAAAAAATTGTAAAAAGTATTTTTTAAAGTATTTAATAAAACTTATAAATATATATATATATCAATTATCAAATCGATTTTACATTTAAAGGCTGAGTGGCATCAGCAGGTTGGAGAGAATCAAGGAACTGCTTATACTTTTCTTCAAACTCAGCGCTCAGTTTCAATTCACCATCTGGTCGCTTATCATATTTCGAACCGATTGCCCACAGAGTTTCTAGATCGTAGTCCTCGCGTGCTTGCGTAGAAAACATGTGGAGTACAATATTGTCTGTAACAAATTAACAATTAATATTATTATTACTATCAATATTTACTAGGAAAATTAAATTAATAAGTAAATAGATAAATAATTACTCAAGTCCAGAGCCATCCAATCTTTACATTTTTCACCTTCGATCTTAGGTATTATATCTGTTTCGTATCTTTTAAGTTTATATACTTTTCTGACTAATGTCATCAGTGCGCTCATGTGTCTCACTGATCTTCCGGTAACTACGACAACATAATCAACGTATCCTATTTCCTTGGGTACTGATGCTACGAAAATGTCTTTGGCTTTTTCTTTCCTCAATAAATCCACAAGATCTTCAATATCATAGACCCCATGGACACCATCTATTTATTTTAATTACAAAGTAATTAATTATTTTTACTCATACAACAATTAATTGATACTTGATGATACCGAAAGTCAAAAAGTAGCCGTCATTTGAAAATTTTTGCGTTTTTAATTACCAAGTTAACTGTCATGAAATTTTCAATAAATTATACATAATAAGAAAACTTTTTAATGACTGCTACTGTCAGCATCATAATATTTGAATAATTATGAGTGTGAATGTAGCAGATAATTATCAGTTTTAAATTTTTGAATAAATGAATAAACGATAAGTAGAGTAAAAATTCAAAAATGCTTATTTAGAGCAATGCAAAATCGGTACATTTACACTTATGAATAATTGTATGTTTTTTTTTTATAAATAAATAAATAAATGAGTGAAGTAAACTCACGTTTTAAATTAATTCCTATAAAAGGATCAGTTTCTTGTTCAAGCTGAGTAATTTTTTCAAAATCTATTTTCCGCATTTCCTCTTCGACATCAAAAATTATTTCTGAATCTTCATCACGGAATACTTTGTGTCCTGCTTTTATATCGGCTTCTAGGTTAGATGATTGTTTGTTATCATTTTCACTGATTTCGTCTTCTATTTTATGATCATTATTATCCGCAAATAATCTCACTGGTTTTATTCGCGATAATTTTATATTTTTATTAATTATTGTCGATGGTAGAGACGATTTGTATAAATATTTTGTTGTGCTAAACAATTTACGCGTTAGCAGGCTACACATCTTATATTGTTATATCATAAATATCAATTTTTATATATATTTGAACTACTGCATACCTTAATTACTTACAGTAGTAATTGTTATTTATTATTATTAATTTTAAATATACTGTCAATTTATTTATTATTGTATTTGTTTATACAACAGTTGTTTTTATAAATTCAAAGTTTGCCGCGCTTTTTTTTTTAAACTAACAAACTAAATATCAATTAATTAATACAATTTATAAAAATAAATATAAGAAATTTTTTAAAACTTTTGTCATATTTTTTAATAATTTTAATTTAAAAAAAAATAAAATTTACGGGAAATTTGCCATTTTGAATTTTTTCTCGAGTGACAGCAACGGAATCCCGAAAAATATTTCAATTTTTAAATATTAATATAAAAAATATATACTGAGGTCTTGTAAAAATATAAATCTGCAAATTTTGAAGGTTTTTACTGCAATTTATTTTAAAAATTTTTGAATTATTGGACATCTGCTATTCGTAATCATAATTTTTCAAGGTTATGTTCAAAACACGTGTTTTTCTTGTAAATGAAAAAAATATTCATGTAAAATGAGATTTTAATACTTAAATATTAATTATGACCGAAAACTTATTGCTAATTATATAGATATCAATTTATATTTAAATATAATGAGGAATAAATTTAAAAAAAGTGAACACGTGTAGTAAAATTTATCTTTAATAAATGTTTTTATTGAAGATAAAATTATGGAAAGTATATCCTCTGCATGAATGATGTTTAAAAATACAAAAAATTTATAAAATTTGTTTTTTTTATTTTCAAAAATTGTATAATTCCAAGTGCGTGGTCATCGGTGGTGGTGATGATCAATCAAGCAGCTGAAAAAAATCAAATAAGAAACAAATAAATAACTGCTCATTTTAAATATTCATTTATATATATGAGAAATATTCAAATACTTGATATTTTTAATCAAGTAATTATTTCAATTTTTAAAAATGAATACTTACAGAATACTGAGATCCAGTTTACTTAGACCTCGCACGCATCTTCCTCCTTTTACGCTTTAGCCTTCGCATACGCTTCTTACGCCACTGGAATAATTCATAAAAAATTAATTAGTTTATTAATTAATAATAGTAATTAACAAGCACTAGGTTTAAAGAGAAGGAATTAACTGTTGCTACTAGAGTCATTGAAAAATAAACAGACAGATTTATCAGTAAAAAAAAAAAAGTTAGCTATGACTATTGTTTTTATATTTTTTCAATGAAATATTTAATAATTATTGATTAGTTATATTGATTTTAATTGTAAACTGATTGGAGAAAAATTAATGACAATTATAAGCGGATGAATGGAATATTTTTTGGGACAAACAAAAATTTGTGATGGACAAGAGCATGAGAAATGAAAACACAGTTAAAAATGTAGTGAAATAAATATAAATGACAAATAAATAAATATAAATAATAATTAACAATTACCTTAGCTCTCATATTTGATGATGAGGAATCTAGAAAACTCTAGTTATTCCTCGATTACTACGGATTAAATTTATCCGCACGTATTTACTTCAACCAACCAATATGAAAAGAACGAAATGGTAGTCGCAGTAAACCCGGAAAGTTATTTCGCTAGTTCTACTTTGTGCCACTTGGAGTCGAGATTTCACACGCGCATGCGCAATAATTAAAAACAAAATAGCGGTACCGCTAAATTTAAACTAACCAAATTTCCGATACTCAAGTTGACGTCTAATCATTTTTTTAAAAATCAATAATAAAAAAAAAATTTGAAAAATTGCGCCTGTAATTTAAAAAATTTTTAATATATGCATATTTTTAGTTTTTTTTGTAATTAATTTGTTGAAAATGACAATTAATTAATATAATTATAATTAAATTTTTGTAAGTTAAGCCGCCATCTTTTTTAAAATTTTAAAAACCTTTTTTTTAAATGTCGAACAAAATTGATAATTATTTAAAATTATAAATTACAAGTTAAATTAGTAGTTGATAATAATAATGACAATGAACTCAGTAAAATGATAGGACGTCATCTATTGGTAAATTTTGAAAGCCGCGCACTTTTTACAACAACAAGTGCCGACATCTCTTAGAAAAATGAAAAAATTCTAATTTATTTTCCCGCGTTTTATCTTTTTCCCGCGCAATATTTACTCGGCTTACTGGCTTTCATTGTCGAATCGTCATTTACTCGTAAGTCGTCACCTGTTGCGGCGCACATTTTGGTTATCCGCAATAATTAATAATTAATTAAATAAAGTATTAATCACAAGTGTAAATAAAAGTGGTTTCAGTGGTTAATTAAATAAAAGTTAGTGAATAATTAATTATTTCACGCTCTAATAAATAATTTAAATAAAATTCGCACGTCAAATCGCAGATTGCGAAACAATTGATAACAGTAATTTCTCTATTGGATAAAAATAATTAAAAAATTTGATTAATCATTTTTAATGAGCATTATATGTTTTTACATTTAAATATAAGTCTTACTTTCGTTTATGCGTGCGTTTAATTTTTATTAAAAGGTTAGAATCTGACGTCTTGATAAATAAGCCTGCAATTCAAATATCCATCAATTAAAAATTTATTTATTTATTTTACAGAAACCGAGATATTTAATTAATAGTTTAATTAATTAATTAAAAATGACAAGTGTCCAAACGACAATAAAATTTCCAATAACTAAAAAATTAACATTTTACGGCACAAAGGATGCAGATGGAAAACAAGATTTTTCAAACGCTACCATCAGAAACACGCCGTCGAGTGTCAGATACGTTTCTAAAGTCAAAAAAATAATGACAATTAGCAGCAGTGAATCTGATAATGACTCGGACTCTGATACTGAAAATTCTAAACGACTTACACGTAAACGTGTCAATGTTCCCAGTAAAAATGCAGCACCGCAGACACCTAAAAGTACCAGGGCTAGGAGAGTACGTAAAGCATCAGCTTCTGATGATAAAGGTAACAATTATTTAAAAACTATTGAATCTGATTGGAAGTTAATCAGAAATCTGGATAAAAAAATTTATTATTTTCTGATTGAAATTTAATTGGATTCTGAGACACTCCCGAGCAATTCTGATTGAATCTGATCGAAATCTGATTGAGTTTCAATCAGATTTAATTAGAGTTAGTAATTAGAAAAATTAAATTTTTTAATTACAACTTTTATTTAAATTTGAATCTAAATAACCAATGAGTCATTTCTTGACTTGTATGTGGACTGAATTATCACTATCGATATCATAAATTTTGCCAGCGAACATTATAATTAATGCGAGTGATTATTTCAATTGTTTGAAGTGATAATTATTGTTATCATTAACAATTACTTGCAATCATGCTGAATAATTTAAAAATGACTTTATCAGTTCGTATAATTACTCAGTAATTACTTTTCTAAAAGTCTTGTATTTTTAAAAAGAATTCAATTAGGACAGTAGAAAATCAATTAGTCGATAATTTTCATGGGAGATTAATTTTTAAATGACAAGATATTGAGGAGCACGAGACTAATTAATAAGCAATTGTAATTATAAATTTATTTAAATATTAACCAACTGTGTAAAATTTTTGCAATCTTTGCATGTTCGATTTGTTGAATAAATTATAAATTTTTGTAATAAGTAGAAAATTGAATTTGTGTTTAATAAGGAATTTAAAAAAAAAATTATTCCTTGATATTCATATTATGAGTTATGAATTTTTAAAATTAATTAAATATTTATGATATCTAAATTTATATTGTAAAATTATAAATATCACAGAATTTTCATTTTTGATTATATTCATTACAATTTTTTTTTTTTAAATCAAGTTTGGTAATAAATTAATCAAAGTAATAATTAAAAAATATTTATAATTGAGAATTAATTTATCAAGCTTTTAATATCATAATTAATTCACATAACTGAAGAAAAAAATTATTATTAGCTTCATAATAAAAAATTAAAAAAAATAAACATTAAAATTTTGTAATCTACGAATTAAAATTAAAATTTTTTTATTTTTAGATGAACTGAGATCACCACCAAAGCAAAGGAAACCCGACTCACCAAAGACACCATCAACTTTACTAGACAAATTATTTTTAACATCGCCGACAACACGAGAACATTTGGCGCCAAAGAAATTGTTCGCTGAAAAATACCAAAATGCAAGAAAAGCTTTGCACAGTTCAGTGCCTGAAAGTCTTCCGGGCCGTGAACCTGAACTTCTTGAGCTGCGGAACTACATCAAGCAGCACCTGAACAACGAGTCGTCCGGGTCTCTGTACATATCCGGACCTCCAGGAACTGGAAAGACCGCTAGCCTGTCAAAAATAATGATGCAGCCTGAATTCAAATCATCATTCAAAATTATATACGTAAACTGCACGTCGATAAAGTCCGCGGGCACTATTTACACGAAGATCCTTCAAGAATTGAACATACCAGCACCCAGGGCGGAAAAGGCGAGCAAAGCGGCGATCGAAAAATATCTAAGGTCGTCCCACAAAATGGTTCTTTTGGTTCTTGATGAAATCGATCAGCTGGAAAGCAAACGTCAGTCTGTTTTGTATTCAGTGTTCGAGTGGCCGTCTATCGCCAACTCTAAACTGCTACTCGTCGGAATTGCCAACGCGCTGGATCTGACGGATCGAATTTTGCCTCGTCTGCAAGCAAGATGCGAATTGAAACCCAAGTTGATGCATTTCGCCCCTTATACTAAGGAACAGATTGTCAATATAATTGCCGAGAGGTTGAAGGAAGCCAACGTTGCGGATGTTTTCACGGGGATCGCTATGCAAATGCTAGCTGCTAAAGTTGCCGCTATTTCTGGGGACGTTAGAAGAGCTTTAGATTTAAGTAGACGTGTTGTTGAACTTGCCGAGACTCAGAAGAATTCCGTTCTGAAGCCTGCTGTTGATAATTGTAAGCATTTATTTTTTAATTATTTTTATTTGCTGATACTATTTTAGTTTAGAAAAATAAATTCCAGGCATTCTTTTGATAACTCATTAATGTTTCAAAATTTTTATATAAAAAAAAAAATGAAATTCAACAAATTTCTAAGGAATTAAATAAAATCCAATCGCTGGAAAAAAAAACTTTCCTTCTATTCATACTCCATATTTTTTTTTTTTTTTCAAACTCCGGAACTAAGTGACGGAGTGAATTCGAATTTAAATAAAATCCATAATCACTCAGAATTTACTCCCGATTTTTTACAACGTATATATGTATTATATATGTATATATGACTTAAAAAATTGTTTATGTATTTCTTCATAATTAATTTTTTTTATGTAATCATTTATTTTAAGGCAGTATTTAATTATTATAATTTCCCTTGCCTTGGAATTTGAAAAATTATTTTTAATGTAAAAAGAAAAATCAGGCAGCTGAGATTTTATGATTTTTTTTTCTGGTACTTGTCATAATGACATTTAAAAAAAACCTTGAGTTTATATTTGTTACAAATAAACGAGAACTTGAGAGTCATGTCAACCATAACACTTTTTAACGATAATTATTTTAAAAAATGCCTTGAATTTATTTTTAGATTAGAATGTCGATAATTACTGTCTGTATATTTATAATTATTATTTAAATATTTAGGTAATAATGGCGGCAGTCCAAAGAAGCAAACGATTGACGAGAAACCAGTTGATTTAAAAGACGTAATCTCTGTACTGAATGGTGTGTACGGTGGGTCACAAAATATAGCACAGTATGAAGAAGACACATTTCCGCTACAGCAAAAATTATTACTGTGTTCGCTGATGCTTATACTCAATAAGGGCCGTAATAAAGACGTTACTATTAGTAAGGTAAATACTCGAAATCTATAACTAATATATTTTTCTGCTAATTGTTGATAATAAATAAATTAATAAATATTTGAACTGATTACAGTTGCATGAAGTCTACAGAAAAGTATGCAAGAAGCGCAACATCCATGCGGTAGATGTGTCCGAGTTTGTCGGAGTCTGCTCGCTGATAGAGACTCGTGGAATTTTACGTCTAGTAGGAAAGAAGGAGCCGCGACTGTCGAAAGTGAGTCTCCAGTGGGACCAAGACGAGCTGGAGGCTGCTCTGCAGGACAAAAAAATGATGGCTGAGATAATTAACGACACGACGTGCCTGTAGTTTTATTTAAATAACTATTAATAGATTAAATTGTTGATATATTTATTTAAACGCATTGATATTTATGTTTTTAACGACGATCTGAATGGATGGAACGTTACAATTATTTACATGTTTGTTATTTACCAAAATTTAAATGACTAACTGCATGTTGACTGAATTTTTAATCAATAAATTATTTTAATTACGTAACTATGGAATTTTTTTCTATTTTTATTACCCAGCGTTTAAAAATTCAAATTGTCATATTTTAAAAGTTAATCAATTATTTGTCCAAATAATTATTTAGTCGTACAGTAAATAATTTAAAAAAGTTGGTAATTTACTTGTAGCAGTGAACTAGCGCTTTCAATTTATTTTCTTTTCTTTAAACTTTTTTATACAAACTTCCATTAAACTTTTTATAAATAAATATCTGGTATTTGTATCTATATTCAAATACTTCAAAGTATTTTTTTCCTCTACACTGACAAGATATTTAATTAATTATTTAATGAGATTTTAAATTATCTACAATATTTAAGTATCGATTTATAAAAATGACTAGCAAATATTTAATCATTTTTTTTTTACACTAAAAAATCTGGAGTAAATTCGGATTTTATTTCATTCAGAATTCACTGTTTTAGAATTTTTAAAAAATTACTCCGCTTATGGAGTAAATGGGGAGTTTTATTCCAGCGGAGTAAACTGGATTTTTTTTAAATCTGCATTTGTCAGAGTTTTCACATCAAAATAAACTCCACCGGAGTAAATTTGACTCCAGGATTAAAAATAAATACACATCCGCTCCTCACTTAATCCGTGTTCCCACAAATTTTTTACACTGCCCGTCACATCCGGTCCAGCTCAAAAGTTTCCAACTCAGTAATATTTTGTGATCCCATGTTCATCTTCAGACCTCCACTGTAATTATAAATTTTTATCAACACCACGAATCATACATACTAATAATAATAATAATTATTATAAATCTCTATTATACATTAATTTGAAAAGTATAAAGTTACCTGTAAAATATTTAGAGCGCGTTTTTCCAGCTGTGTTTAATCTGCATTATTTCCAGTCTCTGCTCTAGTCTCACCGGTCTCAGCACAAATTATTTGATCAATGTATGTGTACATATTACATGCAACATGCGACATTGTAGATTGCAGTACTTATAAATATGTATAAATATAAGAGGAATATAGTAGTCAGACTGTCAGACTAAACGAGATACATTTTACTAGTCTTACTCCAAATTGCTTCTGCTCTTACGATCTCTGCGATCTTACGGCAGCCTTTTACTCTGCTAGAATATAATAATTAAACTGGATTGTTGCTCACAGAACAATACTTAACTCCGGCTTATACATAACAATCTTCTGTTAAAATATTCTGCCGTACTAATTGTGCTGTAATTCACCGCCTCGTTACATGCATTGCTAATAATTCCTTATAATAATCATATTATCCCTTGACAATTGCATACTTGAGTTGTCTGCACTAAACTATCAGTGTAATTAAATAATTATAAAAGTAGCCGCTTATCTTAATCGCAATTACTCGTACTTCAGCCACTGAATAAATAAGAATGCATAATATATGTGTGGGTGGATGTAAGGGTGTGTAGATGGCAAAAGTAAATAGTTTAAAAGTTTTTTTTCCTCTGTTTTAAAAAACTTTTAAAAATTTAGTTTGCTTGATAACAATACACGCGATTTTTTTACTCAGGCCAAGTTGTTTTGCAGTCTTTTATACATAAACACAGTTCTAAAGGGAAACAAATGAGAAAATTGCTCTGTCTACGAGACGAAATGAGTGCATTACTATTTTATGAGCATTGTTGTATTTACTTCACTACTTAGCGTTTTTTTTTTTAATGGGTTTATATTTTTTTTTTTTTTTTTCAAAGTACTGCAATTTGGCTATTCAATAAAAAACTTCGTATATATATATATATATATATATATATATATATATATATAAATTATTATTGTACAATAAATTCTAGTGTACAGAAAAAAGGATTTCTTGGAGTAAAAAATTTTGACTGCCTGGAAAATTTTTTATTGGAAATAGAAAACAAAAATTTTTGTGTCAAGAAATTTTTTCTAGTTTTATGAAAATTTTTGTCTTTAATTTATAACTCGAAATATTTCTTACGCCTTTTCCGTGTATGTCATCTCAGGAAGAAATAATTTATATCTACAGAGACGTAAATTCTGCATTCTGTTCAGACATGTAGTAATAATTTTTTCATTATCTTGATGTATGTTTATGTAAATAAAAGATTAAACAAACTAAAATTATGAGCTTTAAAATTTTCAATTTTATTAAAAAAGAAATTTTTAATTCAAAATTAACGAGCAAGTTCTTATAAAAAAAAAAAAAAAAAGTTTGAAGCAAAAAAAAAATTTACAAAAATTTCGTGTCGAATATTAATGTAAAATAAAATTTCTATGAATCTTTTGGGATTTAAATATAAATTTTGATCTAAAATTTTAAAAAATTAGATCCCGTGAAAAATTATTTTTCAAATCGAAAAGTTGAGTGAAAATCTTAAAGAAAGTTGTGAAAAAAAACATAAATGTCTTCTTGAATTTCGCATCTAAGCTATCAGCATCAGCAATATCCTCGTCCCAAATTATACTTGCTCACTATCTCATAGCACGTACTTGTCCTCTAACAATTTACAAACTCTCGGGACCACCCACTCGATTATTCGGTTTTGTGGATATTGTTCTCTCAACTAACACGTGCTCGAGAACAGCTAGCTCTCCTGACTCATCCACTCTCCCATATATATAATATATATACATATATATACCCAAAGAAGATTCACAATTCCGAGTATAGATTATTCTGTAATTCATCTTGTCGACTGGTCTCCATTTGAAACATCCATCTCAATATTTTAAATTTAAATTATTAATAAAAAAAAAAAAATTATTTCCACACTAAAACTTGCATGTTAAAGCTTTCCTCGTCACCGCGTAATTAAATTGTTCACAGCGCCAGCAAATATATTCCGCATGATTGAACATTACTCCAGCCAACCCCGCGATACTATACTCAACATGGAACGTTCGTGATATGCATATAATCTTTATTGATCCAACAAACAATAAAAATTTTTTATTTCATGTTTTTTACTCAAAAATGAAAGGTTTCAAATTATTAAATGCTCAGCGTTAAGATTAACGACGAGTAAATTGCGTAAAAGGCATGATTAATTTCTTTCAACTACATATCTATACATATATACACACACATACATACATATATATATATCAACCACAACGATTGTCAGCATCAGGTGCACACTGTAGTGTTTAATTAATTTTTTTTCTTTAAAATGTTTTTATTTATCACTGAAAGTTGCCTCTGGCGGAAGTATATATCTGTATATCTATTCCTTTAGACTACTGCAATTACTTATACTCTGCTATTAAAGTAAACTGTCATGCGTTTTAAAGGTAATGTAGCTTTTGCGGCATCCTGGATAAATACATTGTCCGTGTGAGTACTACAATATATTGCTGTATTGAATACTGGACTGGTTGATACAAACAAGGAATATATACACCCACTAGTATATAATATATATTAGTTGCTCGAGAAATGGCAATTAAATTAAATGAGGTAATTGCTGTCTATTCTCTTGTTTCGGTAATTTAATCAGTTTATACTGAAACAGGAAGTGGTTACCTTTTGACCTTAATTACTCTTAAACTTATACAAAATTATTATTATTATTATTATTACACTGTAAAAAATTTGCGAAGTGAATACGGAGTAAACATGGAGTAGATGTTTATTTATTTACTCTCATCAAAGTGAAATTTACTCCGAAGCAGAGTTTATTTCAATATTGAAGTTCATGCGAATTTAAATAAAATCTAGAAAACTCCCAAATCACTTTGCTGAAAAAACAAGCTTTCTATGTACTCCATAAGCAGGGTAGTTTTTTTTTTAACTCTGGAACTCTGAGTGATGGAGTTCCACAGTTAAATAAAACCATAATTAAATGCGGAGTGAATGTGAAGTCGACGACTGTTTATTCATTTACTCCCTTAAGAATGAAATTTACTCCGAATCGGAGTGAATGTGGGTTCAAATAAAAATCAGTTCACTCCGCTGAAAAATAACCCTACTTACCCCATATGTAGAGTAATTTTTTGTAAAAACTTCAAAATTTCAAGTGAACTCAGATTTAAATCCGTAATCACTCCGAATTCACTCCCGATTCTTTACAGTAAATTATTATTATTATTATTGTTTTTAATTTAAGTATAGGATGACTTGAAAATTTTTTTTTCTTTTTTATAGTTTTTATATTTAACGGGAGATTGAAATGTCAAAGCCATGCAAGAATTTAAAATGTTGTGTAGCTTTTTTACCTTATAGACCACTGACTAATATCTCTTATGATTTTATTTCCTAAAAATTTTATTTATTTTAAGTTATAAAATAAAAGGGGAATTTTAAATTGATTAATAAAAAGAAGGAGCGTCTTTCGAAAGGGCATTTAATTATTAACTTAACCGAATAATTAAAGATAAGAAGCGGCCTTTGACAGTGACTTTAAAGCTTAACGCTCTGTTCTTTATGAATTATTATTATTATCCTTTTTTTTTGGAGGTACTTTTAGGGGATAAAGCATTAAAAGAACTAACAAGGGATCGCGGCGGCTTTCAGTCGTATACGTTTTTAGAGCAGTTGCTACGGTTTCTTCCATGACTGTCAGGAGTTTTAAGAGTTTTAAGTCGAGAGTAAACTCATCTTCTTTACTATTTTTCGGTTAGTCTATTCCCATTATTACTTTTATGGGAATCGGCTTGGATCTTCAATACTCTTACAGGAGTACAGCGACAAAATATATAGATATAGATGTAGATATTGATTGTATGTATATGTTGAAGGTTCACTTGTTCGTGATGGAAACGGCAGAAGCTAGTTTCATAGAGTCGTACTCCTTTGTGTTCGTTTTCTATTTCTTTGGTCATTCGATTCGAGACCCTACAGTCTACTCCCATACAAAAGAAAACTGTGAAAAGAAAATAAAAATAAAAAAGATTCAGTTCCAAGTCTCTGTGATTTCATTTTATGAAAGTAAAGTAAAATTTTTTTTTACTACCTGTGTTTTCCAGTGCTAAAGTGATGATTACAATCTATATATATATATGAATCGTTTTCTACAATTTTTAGATTTATTAATCCACTTCAAAATATTTAAATTTCTATTAAAATACCGGGCCTCTAAATTTCTCTATGCGGAAAAAATTTAAAACTAAAAGTAAATTTGAATTTTAGATAAAATTGTTTATTACAATTTTTTTTTTTAAATTGAAACTTCTGAGCGACCCATAGAAATTCTCATTCTCATCCCAAAAGTGTGGGAAATAATTGTCACCCTAACACATATTTTTAAAGTGTCAAGATTTTATTACTGTATATTAGTCTCTTATAAACAACTGGACGTCTTAAATCATTAACTCAAGATATATTTTTCCCGGGTAGGGTTAATCATACAATTAACCTTAATTATTAAACTTACTTAACTGTCCTGTTTATACGTTAACTCTCAAGGCGCTCAAGCTTATAATTCACTTCTTCAATAGTACAACAGTTCTTGATATTACATTGTACTATAAATCTATATATATATATATATATATATATATATATATATATATAAATATACAATGACACCGGCTGTTAAAAATTTTAATACCAAATCTCTACTACACCACGGGCTCAAAATTTTTTACAGCATATATATATATATATATATATATATATATATATATATATATATATATATATATATATGTTTTCATAAGCTATTATAGAATAAATATAATAAATAAACGTCTCAGTCATGTTTTATTATCATCTTATTTGTACATATATATACTATAATAAATAATATATATATATATATATTATATATATGTCAATAATATTGTAACATCGAGCATTTGCACATGAGATGTGCAAATATTACTTAGCTAAAGTATTATTAATTATAATTTAAATTAATTAAATTTAATATATATATATTTATAATATAACATAAATTAATATATTAATAAATTTATTACACATAGCTGTGTTTAAGGTGGATTCAAACCTGTGAGATCCAGAGTCCAGTGCCTTTTCCAAAAAGGCCTTTGACCGCTTGTTATTTATTTTTTAAAATAATTATTGTAAGAATAATTATCTTACGGACTAGTCGATTTTATATGTACGCATAAGTTTAAATTTTATCTAATCTTCAATACCGTGGATTCAATGGCGTTCGGGGTTTGATATAAAAAAGCTAATGGTAAACAGAATGTATAAAATCAGAGTGGTTTTGAATGCATTGGCAGGAGAGACGGCTGATCCTCGACCTTTTGCGCAGGTTGATCTGGTACTTGAAATAGGTAGCGTACGTCTTTTCAACAGGTTGTGGATGCCTGTGATGCTGCTCTTCTCGAGAATGTGCTGACGACCCATTAAAATCGAGTATAACTGGTAGTCAATGTTTTCCGAACAAAATGTCAAGAGTACATGCTGCGCAACGGCTTTCATCACGAGGACTGACCCCTCGAACTGAGTGTAAGTTTTCCCGATCAGTGATCCTGTTAATACAAAATTTTTTATTAATTATTTTATCACAATTCATTACTATTATTATTATTATTTACTGGTCTATACATATATACATTACTTTGAATTTTACTACTTTATATATTAGTTGTAATAAGTGAGTTTTAGATTTAAATTTTAAATGATTCAGTACAATAGTTTTAAAGTTATTTGCATTTAAAGTCTATTTGAAATGCTTGAATGAAAGACTTATATAACTTTATATTAAACTTTTAGTTTTTTATTAAATTATAAATTTCATACTAATTTTTAAAATCATATTTTTTTATTTCATTTTCAAGTTTTCAAACAAATTACTAATGATAATAAGGAAAATGCGCTGATAAACTAAACTTCTCTTACCCTAAATTTTAAAATATTTTTCCCGCAAAATTTTGAATTTTTTTAAAATGTCCAGCAAATTGTGTCGGCAATTAGTTATTTCATTATTATCCGATTGAGTAATTAGTTTAACTGGTCAAGTGACCGCATATACTCATTCAAAAGATAGACATATATATATAAATATATATATATCACTAAGATCCTACAGAGTATGTATGTAATAAATGTTTATATCGTGATATGATAGACACACATGCACGTATCTATTCGAATATATATATATATATATATATTTTGAAAGCGGTTCGTTAAACCGCATTCGGGCGCGAACGTTCCCGTCGGGTAGCCGTTGACCAGCATCACAGAGTAAACGTCTGTCGGAGGCTTTCTGACGATCACCATAAACTATAATCTCCAAACCGCCAATTTGCTCATGACGGCTAGTCGAAACTGAATATCCGAGTTTATATGCACCCAACAATCCACGATTAATTCATTAATACTATTACGTTAATCGGCTATTAATAAATTCCGACTACTGCACCAACGATCCCGATATATTACTCATATATAATATTAGTAGTTTCTTTGATCATCATTTTAAATTATTAATTTACTGTAAAATAATTCGCAAATCGTTACACAGAAAAAAACCAGCATATTGATACGTGGGAATTAATTTTTTTTTTAGAGTGCTCTGTTAGATTCATACGTTCATTAGCGTCACAATTATCTAGTGGAAATTCTGCAGCTTAATGAAAAATCATATAAGAGAGTGAGAAACGAGTTTCCGGTGTTGACGACAGGATAAAAAATATCTCGTTATAATGAATTTACTGACGTTTGCAGTTTTTTCATACAGACTTTTTTGTTCTTCATATACTTCGTACATATATATATATATATATAAATTTTTTTTTAGAAATGAGATTAACGAGAATGCTGCTCAGGTACTTTGTCAAATGAAACTGACATTGTTTTGATTAAATTAATATGAGATTATTTGTACTAAATTTCTGATGTCAAAGAAATTTGAATTGTTTTTATTTTTTATTATTTAAAAATAGTAATTAAAAATAACTCATGACATGTGAGTTGATAATTACAATCCAATTGTGTCCGAATTTTTTTAATTGTCTTTCAATGCTGACATTCGTAATTAACAGAAATTTATTTATTTATTTTTTAAAATTAAAATTAAAATTTTCTTTCCGGTAATTTTTTTTTTTAAATGCGTCTTAAATTTTTTCAAGATATTTCCAATAGCAAGAGCATACTTTAGCTTTTATTAGATTTTTTTGCGTCATTAAAAATGTATTACAGGAATCTATTGATCACGAGCTTTGATATAATTCCCGCTTTTTTTTTTTCAGTTCAAAATAAATTCCATTATAAATTGAAAAATAATTTTTTCCATCAACGTTATGATTATCAGCTTTGAAAAATTTATATTCTCGGTCAAGTTAATATTAAAGAGTACTTGCTATGAAAAGTCATTATGGAAATAACTAATCAATATTCTTCCCCGATAATAAGGGAAAAAAATACGAATTTTTTAGAACAAATTTATTATGGGGCTTTTTTGTTTTATAGATGGGCAGCAAGTTAAAGTAGAATCGAAAAATAATTGAATTATTTTAGCTAATGCTTGAAATTAATTATTTTTTCAAATAATTGCAGATATAGGATTTTCATAAAATAATTGATATAAAATTCTTGAGGTCAATTTAAAAATATTCAATATTTTAATAGACAATCAATACGCTCTAGGCGGTATGGTGGCTCTGAAAATAATAAAAAATTAGCCATAAATTTCCAAGTTATAAAATGTTTACAAAGATAACATTTGTTTTAATTTAAAATTTTTTATCACCAAAAAACCCTCATAAAATTGAATTTTGTTTTCTTATTTAAAACTTTCTTTGTGTAACTTTCTCTTTATAAGAATCATGAAAGATACATAAAAGAAAGGCGGGAAAAACGGGTCCGCTTTTTTTTTTGACTCCATTTACATTTGAAAATCAAATTTCCCCATAGAAAAGTTTATTTTTCCTCAGGCGGAAACTGTCTAGCCCGAAAAAAAAAGATAAATAATTTACATAAAATTTGAATATAGAAGACACCGTTCGGGCCAAAAATTCATTGAGTCCGAAAAATTTCCGAAAAAAGATTTGGATACTCAAAACTGTACGAGAATTAAAATAAAAGTAATCGATGATCATAAAAAAAAATTTTTTTATAAAATTTTTGAGGTGATCCGTTTTCCCGCGCTTTCTCTACATGTATATGGGAGGGAAAAATAGTTTAAAATAAAAGTAATAAAATAATTCAATCTCAATATTCAAGTGATTCAAGTCAATGTTACGTGCGAGCACAAGTTTTCTCGTATCTCAAGTTTTTGAGAAATAAAGTATTTTAGTTGTTAGATACTTTAATGCAAGTTCTTCTACCGTTCCATCGCGTTTTATATAATATATGTAGTCTATAGTATAACTAAATATTTCTTTTGATATCTATTTCAATTGAGTATGCAGCATATTTGTAAACGAGTTTTATGAGATAAAAAATTTTTTACTTTCGCTGAATACTAAAGTATAAAAATCTTCGAGTTTTTAAAACTTGTACATTTTTTTTTTATCATTTAATGATATCGTACGATTTCCTCAAGTGACTGATCGTTTTTTATCTTTCGTTTTATTATTAAACCATCTGACGTCTATAAATGAATTTTGCTCGTAAAATTAATAATGACTCAGGCCGTACACCATTTAAAGTGTTTTTAGTGATAAAGTTTCCTGAGGATTAAAATTGTTAAGAATTTAATTGAAATTTAAGTAGTTATTTAAACTCTATATAATTGCAGTTAAAGTAATTTCTTAACTGGTGTAATAAAACATAAAAAATACCATTTTGTTTAGCAGCTGAATTCCAAACTCCGCTTATTTTTGAATTCGGAAGACTAAAGGTGTACTCGAGCTGGCCTTTTTCCTCGCTCCACAGCAGCCTGATAAGACCTCTCTCGTCGAATCGAAGCCTGATTATCGGACATCTATCGATCACGAGCTTCGAGCCAATTTCCTGCTCTGGTATCGGCTTGTGTTCCAAAATTTCCACTACGTACCACTTGCCCATTATCTGTAAATCAATAATCATGATTCAAATTTTCATTAGCGTTCTGATGATCGGCTGATAACACATGTAAATAATATATTCGAATATGCCCTACAGTTACTGCCGATAATTACCAATGCGCCGTTACTTTATTAATATCATACGCAAATATTTACTTATAATAATTTTTTTATTTATCACGCAGTCACTAAATTATTATCATTGACATTTAATTATTATTATTATATTATGCATGTTCATTTGTTGTATAATTTAATATTAATTAAGAGTTTATAATATTAATGGGACATTTACAAATTATGAAAAATAATCAAATCCCATTCAAACTCAATAGTGTAATTATTAATATAAAGTGAATAATTTACAATTTATATATATATATATATATATATATATATATATACTAGTTGGTATGTACGTGTAGTATATTCAATTAATTTGACATATATATATATATATATATATATATATATATATATATATATATATATATATATAGATTTCGTTAGAGATGTAGCCTACAACATTTTGGAATTATGTAGAGAATAGCAATAATTATTCTGGGTTGACATCCGTCGGGCCGATACTCGACTACTTCGTTACCTCAATTGGTGAGCCTGTCAAGCAGCCTGAAAATTATATTCCCTGATATAACTTGGCATTCCGAGCTGTTAAAAAAAAATCAAATTAATTTAACAATTAAAAAGCTTTCATTATATTTATGTACAAAAAGATATCATAAATTTTCAATTCTTTCATCAAAATATATACATATATAGATAAATTAGTCATCAAATTTGAAATTTGGCAATCTTACTCCAAAATACTAGTGATTAGGCCCAAGATTTTTGCCTTAATTTGAAAATAACAATTCATAATTAATGGTGTCAAATTTTTGATATCACGGCGAAAATACTGGTCGTGTAAAAAAATTTTTCAATTAAAAGTTGTTGGAAATTTGATTTTATAAAAAAAATGTCTCTTATAATTTTTTCTTAAAACTAATAAGAAAGGCGTAATTCAAAAATTAAGATTTTTATAATTAACAAAAATTTGAATCATTCATTATGAATCTTAATTTTTGAATTACGGTGAAAATACTGGTCGTAAAAGAAAATTATAAGAGACATTTTTTTTATAAAATTAAATTTTCTACAACTTTTGTTTGAGAACTTTTTTTATGAGACCAATATTTTCGCCGTAATATCAAAAATTTGAACGATTCATTTCAAAATTAAGGCAAAAATGTGATCGTATGAAGGCTTCTCCGAATTTGAATTTTGAAAATTGTAAAATTTGTATTTTAAATATCTATCAATAATTACTTTCATATATTATTATATTTTTCTGATACCCCGAGGTCTTCAAAAATCCAACGGACGCTTTAATTTTGGTCAGGATCGTCTAAGAAATCCCATAGAAAATCTAAACTCAGGGCTCGGTGCTGAGAAAAAAATTGTTTTCTATCACTTCTGTGTGCTAGTTCTTCCCAAAGACTAGTATGATAAGACTGGTATGATTTATCAAAAAGTGAGTGCGAAAAAAAATTTGAAAAAAAGTATCACGGGGTAATTTCGTATATATTCAAACTTTAATACCCTAGCGAAGGTAGAGTTAAATATGAAATAATTAATAATTTTTAATTAAAAGTGACCTGATAATAAGTGGAGTAGTCAAATTAAAATGATAAATAGGAGTTTATTATATGATTTTAAGCACTCGGACAAGTTTTTTGGTGGTACTGTTGGCGGCATTCGGAATGCACGAGACAGTAGAGAACGACCAAGAAAATAACTCACGTTACACGAGTGCCCAGTACATATACGACCGGGACGGCTGCTTAATAAACGAAAATTTATTTGAGCGAGGCGTTTGCTCATTGGAATGCACAACTTTTTTTTTCTCGCTGTTGCTGCTACTGGTGCTTTCAGCAGCACACCCGCCGCCACCTACGAATCGATTAACGACTATTTAGTCACCTGACTATTTTTATTTTCATTTTCCGCTGGGTCGCTAAAGTTTTTCATACGCACCCATTCCAATTGCTCATTTATTTTTTATATTAAGCTGCAACTTTTCTCCGCGTGTATATTAGCGAAAAGTTTATGGAAGCGAACACTAGTTCCCGATAAGTTTCTTAAATGGCAACTTCACTTTGCAGAGTTGAGAGGAGCGGAGGCTTTCGATTGCTCTGTCGAGGCAATTAAGCCGATTGGACGGGATTAAAAAAATAAAATTATCTTTTTTCTAGGCAATAAAATTGGTTCTTTACACTGGTAAAAGCAAGAATGAGATAGAAAAATCTCAATCATCAGCTATTACATTTCATTTCTTTAATGTTGTACGTCGATAAAACTTTATTTTTTTGTCAACTCTAGTACTAATTGAAGAACAAAAAATTATTTCGAATGAAGCCTCGATTGATGTTTGTAGTCTTCGGTATATCATACAAGCCTTTGGGAAGAACCTTAGCTCATAGAAGTGATCAAAAAAATTTTTTTCTCACCACCGAGCCCTGAGTCTAGATTTTCTATAGGATTTTATTTTAAACGATAAATTATAAAAAAAAAAACATTTGAAAAAATTGCACCTATAGGTTATTAAATTTTCTACATGTGCATTTTTTTAGTTTTTTTTTTTTTTTTTAAATCTAATTATTACAAAAATAAAACCAAAAATGATTGTCAGGTAACTTATGATCCTGGTCAACAAACATTTGAAAATTTTCGGATTTTTTTTTTCATCAAATAAATTACAAAAAAATAAAAACTAAAAAAATGCACATGTAGAAAATTAAATAAACTATATGTGCAATTTTTTCAAATATTTTTTTTTTATGATTTACTGCTTTAAAAAAAAATTCAAAAATTATTGGACATAATTAAATTAAAAACTTTGGTTTCTGCTTAGGTGTCTTACCATAAGCCGTTCATATATGAAATCCACATATGTATATTTACAT
Organism: Microplitis demolitor; assembly: GCF_026212275.2. Taxonomy (NCBI): domain Eukaryota; kingdom Metazoa; phylum Arthropoda; class Insecta; order Hymenoptera; family Braconidae; genus Microplitis; species Microplitis demolitor. The sequence goes on along the minus strand of NC_068549.1, from coordinate 1,872,392 downwards.
CAGACAACATCCCTCCAGCATCCTTCGGTAGACTTATTTCGGCAATATTAGATAAACGTTAAATGGCACAGAATTAATACCCCATGATGCCTTTGGTGCGACATATAAATACAAATGACACGATCAACTCGACGACCGGGAGTAGAATTGCTGTGCTTAGCTTACACGCAGTTAATTCAAACAATGCAGGTTGTTCTCCCATATATCACGCGGATTTCTATTATACGGGATATTATAGCGCCTCGGGCTAGTGGCGCGATTGAAATTTAATTTGTGATTTGTTTAAACGCGTGTTCGAGATCCAGCAATTTTCATACTCCCCCATCCCATCACGCTCTTCCGGTACACTGTCATGTGAGCTAATAAAGTAAAGCTACATACTAGCAACTACAACCATTACCTGCTCTATGAAATGTATAACGCACTTACTAGCACGTGGAACAAAAAAAAAATCTGCAAAGCTCCATGTTCGCTCTCAGTTCCATACACTGTGTTGTAATGTTTTACATTATTTTACATTTAACACCGAATTTCCTGCGTGTTTGCTCCTATTAGATGCCTCTTTATTTGTTTTTTAAGTAACAAAACTAAAACGTACATGCTAACCCAATTTCCCATTGAATTTAATGTAATTTTAAAAATTTAGCTCAGAGGTAAATTTTAAATCCGCGTTTTACTAAAACCAATTGTGTTTAATTGCTCTATTTAAATGTATATATATATATATATATATATATATATATATATATATATATATATATATATATATAAAGTAAAGGTATACCTCGGATAAGAATAATAAAATTAAATGAAAAATTTATTGACGTTGATATAAATATATAAATAAATGTTTCCTTTGGTATTTAAATACATGACAGCTGAAATTTAATATCAATTATTTTTTTTTCTGCTGACCACTCATATATTTAATTAAAAATAATATCAAGCAACCTATTGTTTAATCGAATAACATTTTATTTAATTATTTTTTATTTTCATTTGTCTGCTGATTGACAGCAGATTTTCTCTGTTGTTTTTTGCGATTGTTTTTAAATGTAAAAAAAATACATTATATTTGAACGCTGCATTCAAAAAAGTAAATTAATCAATTTCAGGGGATGTATTTTGCATGACTATTTCATATTTATATGAATAATATAAATGCATTGAATTGATAAATTTTTTTGAATACTATGGGAATTTTTTTTGAACGCTTGTTTTTGCTTCTAAAGAGTATTAATACTTAATCGATAGTTACCGAGTACGAGAATTAATCGATAATATATTGTGAGAAATAAGGGAAAAAATATTCAATAAGCTTCGTCGGAGGTAATAATTTAACGATTTTCGCGGTAAAAGTGTCTCAGCACACACGGTTTTGCCGATAACGAACACAAAAAAAGTATCAATGAATGGGTCAGTAAATTTCGGCAGTCACACGCGCGGCAAGACTTTCTAAGGAAAGTAAATAAAAAAAAAAAAAAGTAAAAAAATGAGCTTACACGATAGATAGGGTGGAAACGGGTGTTGGGTGAAGTATACGTCCAGTCGGGTTGGAGTATCGATTTAAATACATATAGGAACCCAAAACTGTAGTCTCTAAGGTGGCAGATATATATGACCGCGGGTTTACTTCATTCCCTCGGCTGGGTTTATTTATTGAAAGCGCTCTTAATATATTATTTTTTCCGATAGAAAAACGATTTCCACTGACGATTATCCGGAAATTGTTGATAAGACATCTTTAGGACTTACTTTATATTTTTTCAAACGTTCTGTTGATTTTCTGTTCGAAAAATTTGAAATTTTAGGAAAATATCTACAAGAAATTGTGGGATACATCGAAAAACTGATGACGGAGTGTAAAAATTATTTCCATGGCAAATTTTCATTAATTTCAAGCTGACACTAACCGGGGTAGAACGGGGCTACCGAAAATAAATTTTTTAATTAACATAATTACAGATTCGTTCGAAATGAATATACGGTAATTAAAATCAATATAAATGAATTATTCCCTTGAGAACCCTCTCGTGCTCCGATATCCTATACATTATTTTATTTTAACGTGATTCAGTTGAGTTGTGCTTAAGTGCACAGATGCGTCATAGTGAGATATTAATTTGAATTAGAACCAAAAATTAATTCTTGTCTAAGAGCATATATATTTTACGAAAGAAGATAGGAAAAGGGAGGAAATCATACTTAAAGTTTAAGCTGCTTTAATTTACATTTCTGGTTCTCTACTGCCTATATATATATATATATATATATATATATATTACATGTACATGGATACATATAGTGACGAGATACTGAAAGTGGTCGGAAATAATATTATATCAGTTTGAAACTACATATATATATATATATATATATATATATATATATATATATATATATAGATTGTGGTAAATGTCCAGTATATTTGTTGTTGTTATTATTATTATGGTTGGGAAATTTGCTGGAGACCAAAAGTGAATTTCAACTACATCAACTTGTATGTATATATATGTACATATGAATATATATATGAGATATTTATGGACATTTGGAGGTATAGCTATCTCATATCATGATATCAGACATGTATGCTGCTTGTCCTTATTATTATAACACAACAAATATAGGGGAGTATCATACTGTGTGTGTAAGCTGTGTCAGTAGCTGCTAGTCTGCGATCAGATGTGTGCAACATGACACAACACAGCCACACACTGCAGAAGCGGGGGAAATAATATTAAAACGGCTGAATTCGCGTTTTTGTAACCACTTTTGTTGCAGATTTCGCACTTTGTTATACATAGCTATTTTTAATGCATATAAATACGGCGAAATGACGATAAATAAAATGTTTGCTGTCGGTTGGTTGCTTTGTCCAATTAGTTGGATTATAAAATTTAATTTGTAAATGGAATTGATGATTTGAAAGCTGACTGCTAAATTGCTAAGCGATTATCGGGTAATTTTGGCGCTCACTTCACTTAGACATTGAATTTCTCTCCGTTATTCGTCTTCGTGTCTTTCATCCCTCTGTTTCAAAGTGAATTGCTGTAGGGTGTGCGGGTCAAAGTTACTCGCCGGTTCGAATAATGCAAATGCTTTTAATATTAGTCACGCGGGTGTGAAATATTGTGCGGACGTGTTACTTTTTAATTTATATATCAATTATTATTATTGTTGTTGTTTGTTTCCCTTGCGAAGGCTAATGAAAAAGTCTAATTACATCTAATATGAATATATATAGAAATGTATAATAATTGCGCTCTCGTTTCTTGAGTGCTTTTATTTTCTCAACAGCGTAATTGCCTTAAAATGACTGCTCATATATTTTTGAGTTCAAGTTTTCAATATTGAAGTCTTGCTTATTATTAATAAATTTATCTGAAAGTAAGCAGCGATAATTCTTTGTCGGACCAAAAGTTTTCAAGTTTATTTTGTATATATAATATATATAGCGCGTAATGCAAAATTACTTACGCCAACAGATGCCACTCTAAAGTTGCTTATCCTAGTTGCTACAAGGCGTGGACGTGACAAGATGAATGAAAGTGTCGGGAAATAACGTAAATAAAAGTTTCAAAAATAAAAATAATATAATGGCCATTTTCATTATTATTTGTTGAAGAAATAAAGAGAACAAGCCTCATTGTCCGTAAACGGTAGCATCAGTTAGGCAGGAGTTAAAGTCCCGGCAGCAGAACCTTAAACTTTCAAGAAGAAACAGCTCTCTGATGCTGCTTAGCTCATGGGATTCTATACCTTTGAGAGAACTATCAAAGTTCGTTTTAATACAGAATATAATAATAATATTGTAGTTGTTGAAGATAATGCATGTTCTTGTGTGCATTTAAGCGTGAGCGCTAAATTTCTCACTTTAGTGATGGAATTTTTGGAAATAGCTATTAATCACACTTTTTGTTTGTTTTTTTCAGAAAATTCAACCGGTATTTTGCAATTTAATATTCGCATAAGCGGGTTAGAGAACTGTTTCATGTTTTTGGAATATGGAGTATACTATTGAAAAACTGATCTTCAAAAAAATTCAAAATTTTAGATCCCTAAGGAGGGTCTAGTAATTTTTTTCCAAACTTTTCTCTCGAGCAAAACCTCTAACGAAATCAAGAACGAGGTTCGATGCATTTTTCTGTAATCTAGTAGTCTACGTTTTCGTTTTTCAAAAATGGACATGCTTCACAGAAAAATAACATGGACAAAGTTTCCATTCATTGCGCAAGTGCAACGAGGATAATATCGTTCGTCGACTTGAGAGTGACAGAGAAAAAAGTGCAGACCTTAACATTTTTTTGAGTAAGCAAACAAATAATACAGTTTTTTGGTAAAAATTGAGTCTTCATTCCCGGGAAAAAATCGACGTCCATGATCCGAAACGTTCCGTATCTTCGAGATACGGAACTCAAAATAATTTTTCTTCTAATAAAATCAAAAACGTTTTATTGATTATTTCCAAAAAATTTTCAGTGTTAGAGACTAAAAACCTGCGTTGAATGCCACCTCGTGTCCAAAAATTGGTCTATTAATTCAAATCAAGCATGAATGACGTGTATTAACGATTACTAACAGAAAATCCAAAAATTACTTTTCTCAAAAATGTGGCTTTCTACTGATAAAGACAAAACGTTTTTTTAATACACAGCTTTCAAAAATAAACGTATAGCTTTAGAGTATCGTAAAAAAAAATTCTATTCAACTGTAAAGTGATTAAAAGAAAATCTCATAAAAATAAATTGCCGTGTTTTTTTGGTTTATATATATATATATGACCACTATTATTTAACATGTTGATTGCAGCGCATCGGTTCGGATAGTTTTTGTTATTTAAACTTTGCGTTTTATTTCAGATTGATTAAATAATTTAAATTGCAAATAGCAATTCAAGATTTCGCATTACGATACATTTGAATTTTAATGAAATAAAAACAAAAAAAATTGATTGGATAAAATCTACGGGAATGAATAAAATAAAATTGGTGAGCAGGTAACAGGATAAAACGTATCTACGATATACTCAGATCATAAATTCCAGAGAATCTACTCGGATAGCAGAGGATATCTGTTGCGCTTGCCATGCCAACTGATTCAATGGTCCGTCTCATCGAGTGGTTCTACTTGAAAAGTTAACGAACCAGTTGGACCGATTCCAAAACTCCTTTGGGAAACGAAACACACAACACTGGAGTAATATATAGATCTATCCGTACCTATCCGAATAGATACCGTACCTGCAAACTACAAAGTAGCTATAATATATATGTAAATTAGGGAATCGATGATAGTTTGTTCACGAGCTAGAGGTTTTACGAATTCTAAATTTAGCGACAGCGCTTGAAAGCCTTTTATGCCAGTAGTTTTGGTGATTATGGGTTTTTTGGATTGTCGTCAGCTCCTTAAGCTGCCGGTTATTTCTGCATACGCATAAGACAAAGCCGGGATTAGTCGCGTATATTTTGTGTAGTGGTTGCATGCCGTCGTCAGACGCATGCTAGAAGCCATAGCTTTAACTAACTTACGACTTTGCTCGTTCTATTCGATCTAGCACATGGTATATGGTGTTGCACCATTAGTGTTTAGAAGCCATTCACCAAAAAGTTATACCAATTTCCGGGTAAGCTTACAAATTTCTCCTCGCTTCGAAGCCATCTAAGCAACCTCACTAATGGATTTAATCGAATTTACACGTTCCCGCCTTACAATAAATTTCAAATTTACCAGATTTGTTTTATCATGGACGCAAAATCATACTAAACATACTCGAAAAAAAAATGGAGTAAGTCTACATTATCCTGGTAATTTTTTTGACGGAAGAGAAATAATTATTTTTTCATCCCAGTGATGGTGCAATGACATTATAATTTAAAAAATTTTTTTCAGAATATTCTATGACAGTGAAGATGCCTGAGGCTTACAAACGCACGTTCGGAGAATGGATGGCTCTTGGTGTGCTGCTCATACTCTGAATAAGTGCGAACTTTTAAGTGGTACCCGGTATAGCTCAGCAGCAGCAGCAGGGTGAGATGCAAATTTTCAATGAGTCCTAGTAACAGCAGCACATTGTGTGGGTGGATGAGCCAAGGAATGGCATTTCGCTGGCCTACTTCCGTCTCGCGCAAACTCTCTTCTATTTTCCCTACTTCCATCAGACTAGTCGTTGCATTCCTCTCCACTAAGTTTTCATTCTGTGTAGGATATAATGCGCGATATAGATATACATCAGTATTTATTAATTCTAGTGGTACGGTGGCGCGCTTCAGACCCTCGAAAAGTGGCTCAATCACCTGATTCCGCTTATGCAACCGAGGTGCAGTGCACTTGCTTACCATTTTTTCTGCAAAATCGCGTACGTACACTGAAATTGCGGTGGAAAAAAATGAACCGAGTGATTCTAGAGAAAATATATGGGATATAAGTCATATATTTTCATTTTTATTTATAAACAAGCTGAAAAGGCTGGAAAATCAGCCGGCAATCGAGTAAGAAAAATATTATTTCTGCACTATAAATTTTTTCTATTGGTCTATAGCAAAAAAAATTTGAAATACTCGTAAATACGTGAATGCAGGTGTGTAGTATACATGGGAGTATGAGTACTGTCAACAATGCTTGACACTCTCTTTATTGTTTTCATTTTTCCATCTTTCGATGCATCAACATCAATGTATTTACCCCGATCCACTATAGCTGTGACGATTTTTTCCAATATGACATATTCGAGCGAAGAAGTAGAGAATAGAGGATAAGCGGGCGAGGTGGGCTTTTAGGTTCGATTGTTTGTTTGTTTGTTTATATATCCATTGAAATGAAAAATAAAAATAAAACAATCTTTTTGAGAAAGAGTACGATTTGCTGGCATGAGTGTGTTATGAACTGAACGTCAATTGTCCAATCAATGTCATGCCCCGGGAATTTCGCTGAGGCTCTTGAAAATCGATTCCGTAATGTGTTTATCAGTCGTGTATATTTTGCGAAACAGGTTACTATGCAGCAATAAGGCCGCGGAATCGCGAGATATAATTTATGATAGCACGCGCGATAATTTTTTATTCTTATCAGCAATCATAAATGCGGCTCACAGCGAAATTTCATTTTTTCCGTCAAACCTGCGGTTACAAATCGACAGAATTTTTTAAATTTTTATTTTTTATTCGGTCTGGAAAATACTGAAATTAAATGTAAACATTTTGTAACTCGAATCGGCTGAATTTTTCAGTTTCTGCATGCAAGCAAAAAAAATCAAACGAATTTTTCATTTTCATGAAAAAAAATTTTCGGGCTAAATGGAAGTTTTGCAAAAAAATCCATTCTGAGCGACTTAAGTTGGTAATTATAATTACAGCAGTGAAATTATGGTTTGAAGGCATTTTCATGAAAAAACTTTTCATAAATATTTGAAAAACTATCATTTGTTTTAAAATCAAAAAATAACTTTTATAAAGTTGATAATTAAGAATCTTCTTCTCTGCCTTTTACTTCCATTCTCCTTTCGATAACTTGGGCATATTAAATCTATTGATTATATATAGGGCGCACAGCCCGCAGCGCCAGCATCAACAAGTGTAAGTTTATTGAGTAAATTTAATTTTACTTTTCAAGAAAATAAAATACTATAAAGTTTCCCCAATATATATATATGTATATATACAGAAATTTTTTCAAAGCATTGATTATTATATTATAGATTCAGCAGTCGGAAAAAGCCTCCAGATTATAAGACAAAAAATTTGCTGATTGAAAGAGGATTGAATCATATCTTAAATTGGTTTTCCATTCACTTTTTTTCGTTTACAAAAGAAGTAATACTTGAAGCATTTTCCCACGGGTCAGGTGACAAAAAATTATAAAAGGAGCTTACTATGCCATTATACGTTTTCGTATAGAATCTTCGCGGTCGGAGAGAAAAATTATTAAGTGAAAAATAAAAAAAGAATAAAAGGAATGAATCAGAAACATTGGAAATATGAAAACGGTGATTACGACTTAGTATGTCATCAGTTCCGTTCAAAGTCGTTGGATTAATCGACCAGTTCACTGAGTACTCGTTTCCTACTTTATAATATATCACATCCGCCGCAATTTAAAAGTATTTTCTAAAGTTATTTTCACTGAAATTTACTGCATGAAGCTTCAAAGTCGGTATACATAATATATAGCTTAATCTGCACTGTGATAAATTTTTATCAAATATAAACTAAATGTTAATTAACTGGATCTCAATTCAAAAAGCCCGCCTGGATCTCGGCCCCAGAATTCTCCGTCTCTCCCCGTTTTTGCCACCCCCGTTTTAACTGTCAAAGAATGTCGACGGTTTGACGACACTATCTATGCAAATTCTATTGAGAAAAATCACTAGGGGGTTTGACGTTTTGTTACACTATAATTTAAATCTCAATGTAGATGCAAAACAAAGGAAAAAAAATTAAAGGTAAACGCGATGTAAAAAAGACACGCAGTGAAACAACCGGACAAAAAATTTTAAAATATATATACGTATCAGGCACAATGTATATTTATACAAGGAAAAACGAGACAATAAAATTTACATCTATATCTCATGTTTCTATTGAGAGGATTTTTATCATGAATAGCTTATGAAATAAATGAGCAAAAAAAGTTACTGGAAACTGGAGCTTTTTGTTTCCCGTATCGTGCATGTACGTGGATTTCCGTGTCTAGAAATATTTTTTACTTATATATATATATATACCTATATTATACATATATGTTCATGTATATATTTTCAGAGAATAAAAAATAGATAAAGATTACCAGTTATTAGAGTCCAAATGTTTTACAAAAGTGATTTATTCCCTATCTATAGAAAGAACTCTATTCACTTATTAAACATATTGTGAATTTCCTATACCGATTTGCAGAAAAATTAATCATGCAGAAAGTATTTTAAAAGTAAATTCAATGCATATACAGAAAAAAATTACGTGAAATATCTAGCTCATACTTTTTGCATAGAAAAAAAAAATAATTTTACTAAAAAATTTTTTAAACGAATTTTAAAAATGCGCGGGTTTTTTTTTTTTGAAATCCAACCCTTATACTTTTCTTCAATTGGTCTTACGAAAAATTTCTATTTTCATTTCAACAAAAAAATCAGCTTTTAAAAATTAAGCTCTTACTAAGTTTCAAAATGGACAGAAAAAGGTTCTATGAAAAAAAATGAGAAAAAAGACAAAGATCAAATAATTTATGGGACGCCGTTGATAAAATTCATCTCAGTGGTCCATTAGTGTAGTAAATCAAGATGAGTAATCAATAATTCCAACAATCTGCCCTTGCAGACTATTTCCATGGCCTCCCTCTATAAAGAATAATTACGGATTCAACCCTCGTAAGGCAGCGTATAAATATCTCTCATTGGTCAGGGCTAAAACGATGCTCTATGATCATGATATCTAAGTCATACTCTATATATATATACGACCGTGACGTAAACTTTTTATATAGGTTATCTAGTTGACTTTTTCTTGAATTCTTCATCAGCATTATTATTTATCAGTTTTAGCTACCCCATGACCTTCGCCTGTGCCACGTGCTTTATTGCTCGTCCTCGACCTCAGATCAACTGGTAACACAATCACACAGTTCGCAATCTTTACATACTCATACCACATATGTACCCTTGATACAAACTTTATTTACATAACAACTTTTTTTATTGCACTTCATATTGCAAATACGTAACAGGAAATATCCATACATTAGATGCTCTTATTCAACAATTTTATAGCCCATTTTTATTCGCGCTCACTGTTTGCAACCGTTTGCTTCTACAGAACATTCAAAATTAAATTATTTGCCACTACAGCCTTTAATTAAATAACAGCCTGAATTTTTTAATTTTTTTTAATTTTATTGGCTAGTCAACGAAATATTTTTTAAATAATTTAAACTTCATATTATTCATATATTAATTTTTTTTCAGGTAATTAAATTTTCTACCAAAAGCGTCATTTACTTTTTTTGTGCAACCGAAAATTTTTCCTGTGAATGATTTCATCAGAATTCAAATAAAAAAACCGAGTTTTACATATAAAAAACAATATCTCCGACCTACAAATTCAATTCAATGGTTTTTTTTCATAAAATTTGACGCCTCATAAAACAGTGTGATTGACACTGCCGGAAAATTTGTTGCAAAAAAAAATATTAAAATTTTCATCACTTTGAATTGCAAATATAAAAATATCAGCCTTCCAATAATTAAAAAAAAATCCGCGAAAAAAAATTGCCGACGAAAGACCAACAAATAAACTATATAAGTAAATAAATAAATATATGTAAAAGAAAGGAAAACATGAAAAATGATAGAGCTTAAGATTAGAGGTGAGCCTACTAATAAATCTTAAGTTTTTCTAGTCATAAATAATATGGCTTAGCCCACGAAATGCAGTGAGATGTACAGATATATATGAAACATGTATGGGAGAAATAAATAAGAAGTAAAGGCGATACGTTGGCACTCTTTCATGTGTATTTTTCGCAACAGCTTGCCCATAACTCGCGTGTGTCACGAAAACCGCTTTATATTCAGCGCAAGGATTTTAAATTGAGCTTATGCTAATCACTACGGAATATGTCCGCGCATTGTTCACAGAAAATCCAAGTTCTACTCTGAGCATTTTTACCCCAATCCACTCAGTGGGCGAAGAAAAACATAAACAAATGGAGAAGACAAACAATAATAGCTATTTTATTATCTAACATATAAATATATGTATTTATATTTTCGCTTCCTCTTCTTCTCCTATTTCTTTTTTGTGTTTACTTTATATTTATCTCAGTTATTTCACCTATATGCTGCGTTTTGTTATGCGGAAAAATTTTAAATTTACGTAATATACAACTGCAAGCCCTCAGACGAGTGAGTTTGCGGTTTTTGAATAAATTCAAAATCTTCACATAAATGCGCCTGAGAAAATATTATTTAATTTTTTATTTTAAATATCATTTAATATTTCAGTCGAGTATAAAAATATATTTTGTGGATTTTTACATCCCTTATTTTCATTTTTATGTAATTTCACTCACTCATTAAATATTAAATTTAAAATCTTCATATTTAATATAACAAAAGATATTTTTTTTTTTTAAAGTAAAATTTTTCTAATTAAAATTTTTTGTAATTAGTCCGTTTACATAAAAAAAAAGAAGATTATAAAATAATAAAAGTTGTAATCATTAGCATAATTGGCAATAAAAGTATATGAAGAAAAAAATTCCATGAAGAAGAATTTAAAAAAAAAAAAAAAGGTATCATTAAAAAGTAGCGACGGTAAAAAATTCCAGGGAATTGGCCAACCCTTGTGGCTGTTATAGCAGAGTGGTTTTATATTAAGAAGCTTTTGATGTAACAAAAGGGCAGGTTGATGAACCGACAAAACCAACAAAGGAAATAAAGTAGTTGTTGAGTCGATGATGTTAACTCATCGCAGCAGCCGATTTTATTTATATTTTTTAAAACCATTTTCGCGGGTGTCGTTTCAGTTTCCAATCTTCTTATATTTTTTATTGCAAAATGACAGAAATGACAGCGGAAGCTTTTATCGGTTCCGCAGTGTCTATTCAATAATAATAAATCTACGGTGACAGTAAATATTTTGTTTTTTTTATGCGCGAAAAAATATACAAGTTATAAAAAATTTTTTTGTACCTTGTCGAGATCAAAGTCTTGCTGGGCCTTTAGAGAAGCGCAATTTGGTGGTGAATTCCACGCGTCTATTGAATTACTCGCCCACGTGGAAGAAATAAAAAATAATATTATCATACACCACTTCATTGTCACTTTTTTTTTTTTTAATTTATTTATTTATTTAAGAAATTTCGTTATTTTTTATTTGAAAATTTGAATGCTTATTGATCACAAGCTTTATTTATTATTATAAAATTTATAAAATCAATTTAGCAATTCAAATAAATCCCTTCACTTGACAAATGTCACTGAAAGAAAATCCCTGAATTTCCATTCACCTCATCACTCATTCTTCACCCGCAAAATATTTTCCTTTAACGTCACAATAAATTTGAAACGTCACAACTTCATTCCACTGTCTTGAGATTTTTTTATAAAATTATCCTTTACAATTTATGACTTTGAAATTTTTATTACCGCTTACGAGGACTGACAATTTATTATAATAAATTATAATTATTATTATTTTTTTTTTTTTAATTTTTTTTTCAAATTTAAATGTCAAATGACATCAATAAGAAGTCAAAAAATAATTTAAATATTTTTTCGCGGAATGTTTATGAGTAATAAAGGATGCGAACGCGATGAAGTCGGTGAACACTCTGAACTCTGAGCATACTCGGAGGCTGGACCTCCCTCGTTCGCCCGCGTCGTCAGTTCGTCGTCGCGCGACGCTCTCGTTGTCGATGTAATCCAAAGTAGTTGTACTGTATGAAGAATCAACAGTACTTTCTGCTTTGACATACGACAAAGATGTACTACACAACACAAACACATATATTTATATATATATATATGTATATACATATATATCTTAACCAATCTCATCAATTAGATTGTCCCTTCCGGACTTTAACGCGAGCTATTCTTTCTCTCTTTCTTTTGCTCTCTTTGTACTTTTCGGATTCGTCATCAGACGTATAATAGAATAATCCTATATAGGGGTATATATATATATATACATATATATATAGAAATATGAATAAAATAATTACACTGACTCATCCTTTTAATTTGTCGCTGCATTTATTTTTATTAAAATGAAAATAAAAAAATGTCTACTAAATATATCAAACTTATTTATTTTAATTAACAAAAAAAATTATCTTGAATATAAACCGTAAAAATATATGTTTAAGTATAACTTAATATTGAAATAAAAGTGAATAAAATTTTTAATGAAATTGGAATTGATCAAAGCGGGATATTTGAAACAATGTTACGCCTGTCAATTTTATTAAACTAGTTATTAATCTAGTTATTTTTATATCAATTTTTCTGCAATGGCATATTAGATTTGTTTTTTTATTTTACTTTTGTTAAACATCACTGGCATAAAAAGCTCGTATATTCATAACTTAATTATTCATCGTTTAACTGACGTCTTTTTAAAGCCGCTACACAAATAAAGCTGACAGAATTATTGGAACTCATTATTTTTATATATTTTACATGAAGAATATTGATTAATTTTTTATATTTGATAAAAATTTTAAAATAACATCGAACAATTTTTTTTTATTTTGTATTCAAATTAATAAAAAAAAAAAAATGATACTTTTAATATTCCACTGAAGCATTAAAATTTTTATTTTCAAATAAAAATAATTAAATTCCATAATATACTTTTGGAAACTAAAATCATGCATTCAAATTCCTTGAAGTATGTGTGTAATTAATAAAACTGCAATTAATTATGTGAAAAATTAAAAAAAAAGAATTTTTCGTTGAATATGTGGGTGGAAAAATGAAGTTTTAAAACAGGATGCACACTCAACTTTTGATATTTCAATAATTAACTATTTGAACTCTACCCTCCGGTAAGTAAAGTTCAATCCCAATTATCTGAGCTGGTTCCTGTAAATAGATAAAAAAAAACCCGCCTGCACACCCGCGATTTTAATATTTGAAATAATAACGTTCATTATTTTAAGAAAAAATATTTAGCATTCAACATTTTGAGCTAAATATATTTTTATTCATTTCAAAAATAATCTGTCATACAAACGCGCAGCAAAAAATATAAAAAAAAAATAAATTAAATATTTTTTTTTAATATTCTATCCAAAAAATATATTTCTAAGGATAGTAACGAATGACAACAATATTTTATTATATTTTTATACTCTAATAATTCTCTTCTATATATATATATATATATATATATAAATATAATCTCGAGGGCTTGTTATTTTATATAAAATTTATAAAACATTAAGCCGAGGATAAAACATGTTGTCTTTATATTTTTCTATATAATCCAAATATACTAACAGGGATGTACACAGCAGATTATACCAAGTATATATATATATATATATATATATACATGGTTAAGAGTAATTTGAATGAGCGACTATCGTGGGAGAGCATGTCCGGAGCTAACTAACGTATTGTCATCGACTCTTAGTATGGATCGACAACTGGATGTCATATACTGCGGCTCGAACAATTTCCTTCCTGTTGCTTTGTAAATAATTATTAACCTACTCCATTAATCGGCAAACAAGTTACTCAAATCCTCAGAATAATTTACTCTATAATTATTCGTTACACAGTATCACAGAGACAGAGTGAAACAATAATTCACCAAAGAGATGAATCTACAATGTTATTAATTAAACTTTAGCGTAAACTTTAAATGTTACGAATTCCTAACAGCCTGAGAAGAAACTTCAAGTATAAAGGAATAGTTACAAGCAATCCTCTAACGCAGTCATGAGAATTCGAGTCGGGCATTTTTTTTTTTTTTTTTTATAATATCACTGCAAGAGGAAATAAAATGAAACGGGTCTTAGGAGAACTGAGTAAAGTAAATTAATAAAAATAAATTAAACAAGTTCTATGTAATAAATTGCCAGTTCGAAGCAATTGAAATCCACCTTTCTATACTGTCCTAGTGTTTGTGAATCCTGTCACTCTATCGAATCAGTAGTAAAGCCCGAGGACCGGTCCGCCCCGTGTACCTTTCGAGACATGAGAAATGCATCTGTGCTTATATATATATATATATGTATATATACTTACATACCTTTAATCAAGCTTATTCATCTTACCCGCTCGGGCTAATACCTACATCACTGTAGTGTTTGTCTCTCCTTTCATTCACCGCTCACTCGTTTACTCAGCCCAATCACATTACAAATTTAATTCAACTCAACTATCATTCGATTAGACAGACTATATATATTGGGTCTATATATATATATATATATATGTATAGATATAAAGATTAATATTATTATTATTTTACGTCACTTATGTAAAATCAAATATCTAGAATATTAACTCGAAATTTACTAAAGCAAAGCCCCCTTTTGGCTTTTAGTGATTTAAAAATTTTCCCGCTCTTTTGCTCGGTAAAATTCTTTGTTTAAAATTAATTTTAAAAATGATAAATTTGTAAATGAATAGTATTTTAATTAAATAACATCATGACCTTTGACTTTTGCAGAATTACTGATCATTTATTTTTTTAACGCGATTTTGATCATTGCTTATAACGAGCGACTTAAAAAAAAAATTTATATATTCAACGCATACTTGTAAATCGTGCGCCAATAAAAAATATAGAGGAGGGTAAATTTTGAATTTTTCTAAGGATTTTTTCCCCTACAACTGACGGTGGCTTATAACGAGCTTGGACTGCAGATTTACTATGTAAAAAATTATTGAAGTCGCATTATAAATTTGTTTGAAGTAAATGAAATAACGTACGGTATTTAAAATAAAAAAAAAAAACTTTTTTTCGCAGTAGCCAGCCGCGCGCAAAGTAATTTTTTTATTAAAATTATTGAAAAATAATTAAATTCGTTAAAAATAAATAAAGTTTGTTAAAATCAATATGAAGACACTTTAGCGTCCGAGCCCATTTTACCCCAGTCTGCAGGCTGACCGATTTTTTTTTACCGCGTTTTTTTTTACAATTTAAATAATTATCTAGATTTTAACGAAATTAAAATACATAATTAACCGTAATCACCGTCGGTTTAACCTGATTCCGACAAATAAATACTTTTACACGATTCCCACTCTTTATTTATTCATCCATTTAACAACCAATAATTCAATTTGATGTACACTGGGAAAAAAAACAATAAAAAAATCAAAATAAACAGTGTCCTGTAATTAATAGACAATTGAGGTGAGAACGAACAATAATTGCTCAACAATCAATACTGCAAACTCGCAATTATCTCGCGAAGTAAATTTCTACCTGCACATGTGTTCTATGAACACACATATATATAAATATATATATATATATATATAAATATATGAGTGAGTATGCGTAAATAAACCAAAAATCTGTGCACAATTTTCGTTCATCATTTGAATTATTTTACTTTTCCCGCCCCTCACTTTCTGAAAATTTTTGGAAATCATAAAAAATGTTGGGTGTAACTGAATAGCATTGCACAGTAGTACAGAAAATCCGTTCGGATTCCAAAGCAATAGCTCCCGGAAAATATTTAAACCCGCCCTCCCATTTTATTGTCCTCAATCACTTAAAATTGATGGTGTTTGGTAAATTCAGATATGACAGTGCCAGTGGGAACCGCGTAATGGTAAAAAATATCCGTTATGGAAAATTCAACTCATAAATTTATCATTCCGCATATACTTTTTAAATATTTCATTTATTTATTCGTCTATTTTTTTTTTTGATACTTTTATTTATGGCCGTAAAAAAATCCCTTCAACATAATAATAATAATAATAATAATAATAATATTAATAATAATAATAATAATAATAATAATAATAATAATAATAGTAGTAATAGTAATTATAATAGCAGACAAGGAAGTAAAAATGAATGATCAGTTGTAAATAAACCTCACCTTAATACGCTCTGGTAAACATTTACCGTAAAATTACATTGAGATAGACAGACAGTCAGACAGATAGACAATATTCGGTGGCAAATAGCAAAATCCGTGCAGACATTGCATGTCTAGGTGTGTAAGTTGACACATATGGCACTTCGTTGCTCAACCCATCCCATCATTCCCTATGCCCATTATTCTCCTTCACGACGCATCGAAATCTTACTACCGCCATAACATAATAAACTATATACATAAATAATACAGATGTAGCCGTCGACATTTCAAACTACGATCGTGCGCGTTTAGTTTATACTTTCTCGAAAATTTACTCGTAAATGCAAATCCCTCGAAACAACAGACTCTACTCTGCCCTGCTCTGTATATTTTGTCACTACATATCAAGTTTAATTCATATGTATACATACATATATATATATATATATATTGTACTCCAAGTTTTGATTTAATGACCAACTCGAACTTGGTTAATTCTGTCATAACAAAACTTTCACTTAAATTTTATTAGTCTTATCAATTCGACGATTTTATAAACATCCAAGACTTCTTAGAGTCTTTTTAGTTAATTTTCCATGATGGTGTCGCTCAATACCTCGTCACTAGACTCGAAAGTCTGAGTGTAAGAAAACAGGAAAATAAAAATCTAAATAAAGATACCGACAATTATAACTGATGAGGATTTACAAGGGAACAGAAGCACAGTAATCGGATTAAACTATTATCTGTGATGCTATAAAGTTTCCTTACTCACTTGCCTTTACCGTTACTACACCGTCATCCACCACTGTCGCCACCGACAACTCACCATCAACACATATTAATCTATATACATACATGCTCATGTATATATATATATATTATAAACTCTACACTACTGCTCTATACTACTTTAGACTAGTAGACTAGTAGTAGACTCTACTCTAGAGTCTATTCAACATTGCACCAGAGTATATACACTAGACTGGATACATACATAAGAGCTAGTCTCTCTATGCTCATCTGTAGACTGCTATGCTCTATACTCGCTCAACGATATCGTCACATAGTGACATATCCGTTTAGCCGTAGAATCCGCTTAACGCTTCTATGAACCATAAGAGAGAGAAGGAGAGGAGAGACAGAGAGAAAACTGATGGCGTAGGTGTGCACTTACTACTAGTAAAGTCAATTTATTGATGCGTATCCGGAAATATCTCGTATATATATATATATATATATATATATATATATATATATATATATATATATATATATATACTTCTTGTTGTAATGATGATGATACTGCTCTTATTACGAAGATAAAGATAAAAAAAAGATGATTAGACTGAGAGAGAGATAGAACATAGAAGTAGCTGAGCCAAACAAACTATTGGTTAACAGGACTTGGAAACCACTTTAAAGTGTGTGTTATTATGGGTGAATATGACTACGACTACTACTTTGTTGTTACTTTGATTTCAGTCGAGTCCATATAATCTGCAACCCTGTCGACCATTCGGTTTCCACTAAAACTCAATGATGGAGTTTATGGATGATATATATGTTGCTGACAAATAGCCTTGAGACAGATTGTATACATGTATACACATACGGATGTATGCATGTATGTACAAATGGATGTGGAGGTTGAAGTTTCGGGTCTACTCTTTACAAACACGTAAATGAGAAAACGTTGGGAAAGATTGATTTAAAAGCTACGTGCAGCTTTTGTTGAGTGAACTTCATTATTTTATTTAATTAGTTTTCTTTTATAAATGATGATATTTATTTTTTAAATAATATGAAGACAGAGGCTTGAAAAAATAAAATTGGAAAAAAGTTATGCTCGAATGATTAATTTTTTTCTTTTTTAAATCTCGTGACTTATTTGAAAATTTCAATCATTTTTTGTCAGCTTGAATTAAATATTTGGAAAAAAAAAAAAAAAAAAAAAAAAAAAAACAATTTAATTTCTAAAAAAAATTAAGTTTTTATTTTTAAAACAAATTTATTTAATTCAAATTTAAAAAAAAAACTAGCAGGGTTTACTTTACCCGGCTTTCATCACTTTTAAAATTTCATTAATTTTAAATAGTAATGAGCTGATAAATATTAAAATAAATCAGGATATTAAATCAATCATATTAACATGTACCTCTGATATTAAAATATAAATTAAATATTATTTTTACATATTAATAACCTTTATGGTTTGCTGGTATCCCAATAAATCTGTCGGCAATTAATTTCAATGTTACTGCGGACGGATAATAGCGAAGGATAACGATATGTTTGTAATGAGTTTCGAAAATGCTAAATGAAGTTTATAATTATACATATATATATCGATTATGATAATATTAAAATAGATTGGGTTGCAAATAATAATAATAATTAGAGATTCCTGTAAACGAGACATCACTTCAGTAGTATGCGGATCAGAATTTAATACATGGATGCTCTTACTCTCATGCACAAACGATCGATTTAATTCCGATCTCATGTAGCTTGTGGGATTGATAATTGGCATCTACCAATAAAGTTATTTCAACAAACAGCATTATACTGATTGATATACACAAGCATATCTTCACCCGGCAGATTAAATCCTTATTGGAATTAAATTTTAAAATTATATTCGATTGCGGTTGCGGTTGGACGAAGGCGATATCCAGTCAATTACTATATATATATATCTATATCTATATATATATACTGAAGCTATATGATGCTAAGTAATAATTAATAATCTTTACCAACAAAAGTGCGAGATAAAAATTTGTGGAAGCGAACTTGGGTGGTGAGCTGGAGACGATCCATCACTTCAGTTGTCATGTTATGGAAAAACGCCTGAGCAATTCCAAGATTGCGGGCTGCATTTACCGAGCAACCAAAAACAAACAGTAGTTTTGAATTCGTATGCAGACAAATATTGAGAGGATAACCTATCAAGGAAATGTGTATTTAGTAAATCAAATTTAAATCAAAGGTTGGGTATTCCTGTTTAAAAAATCCAAGAGGGATTCTGAAGGAATTTATTAGTAACTTTGGATGTCTGAAATTTGGTGTTAAATTTCATATAGGAAACTACAAATTGGATTTCTTTATGATGTCAAGTGTTATAATGATATACCTCAGAAAAAATACCATCAGGAAAATAGAGGGTTAGACCCATAACAGACTCATGTCTGAAAAGACCCTGGGAATCTCGTCTATCAGACAACCAACTGATTTTAGATTAATTATCACTCCCATTTATTATTTGACATCATTCTGCAGGTTTTGTTATGATTAAATTACAAAAAAAAAAAAAAAAAAAAATAAAGAAAATCTTTTTTTCGGTTCTAGACCCATAATAGACTCATGTGTCTGGAAAATCTCTGGGCATCTAGTCTATGGGTCGATCAGTTGACTCTTGATTGATTATGACATTCATTTATTACTTGACATCATTATGAAAGTCGTGTCAGTGCAATATTTTGGAATAAATTTGAATTTTATTAAAATTGACTCACCATTCGTTGATTATTTTGTCATGTCTTCGATGATAACAGAAAATCATTGATTTTGTCAATGAATCAAAGACAAAAGAGCATCAAATACTTGTTCATTTTAACATTTTCATTTTCACTATTTAAATAAAACACATCTAAAATAAAACCACTCACGATTAAAATAAAACTTCACTCAAGACCAAAATAAAACTTCACTTAAGACTAAAATAAAACTTCACTTTTTATTAAAAAAAAAAATTTCACTGACTATTAAAATAGAACTTCACTTAATTACTCACTTACTGATCAACTGACTGCAAAAAATTAAACCGAATTCCACGATTTTGATTATCGATTACACATACTAGAAATGTGAACAATGGCAATGATGAATCACTGATGAGCATCAATATGAAGTTGGCTATAACTTCATCATTTTCATAGCTTCCCATTGGTTTAAATTTTTCAAAATTACCGAATCAATTAATTAATAACTTATTTCACTGATGTTCTGTAAGCCAATAAAATTTATTTGAATTTAAACAGGCTGCAGTGTCTTGTGGGTAATTTAAAATTAAGAGGTTAGTTTCACACTTCACAGTTAGCATAAACATTTTGAAGTCAGTCATTGTCAATTTATTTAAATTCACTGTTATCGTATTAAATAAGATATTTAATTAAAAAATTAAGTTTCAATCTAGTTTTTAACATGCGCACTATTTACGAAATTATAAATTAAATATTTTATTCATTACGATAACAGAGAATTTAAATAAATTGACAATGACTGACTGTCATGTTATGCTACACTGTGAAGTGTAAAACTAGCCCCCTCATTTTAAATTACCCACAAGACACTGGACCGTTTAAATTTAAATAAATTTTATTGGCTTACAGAACATCAGCGAAATAAGTTATTAATTATTTGATTGGATAATTTTTAAAAATTTAAACCAATGGAAGGCCATCAAAATGATGAAGCTATAGCCAACATATTGATGTTCATTAGTGATTATCATTGCCATTGTTCACATTTCCGGTATGTGTAATCGATAATCAAAATCACAGAATTCGGTTTAATTTTTTCAGCAGTTAATCAGTACGTGAGTATTTAAATAAAGTTTTATTTGAATAGTAAAATTTAAAAGTAAACGAAAGTACAAATTACAGATTTACTCAGTCGGATTTAAATGTTATTTAAATTAAAGCGACAGTATAAGGCCCTCAAGTGTCGGGTGTCGGTTATTGGCGCGGTGTGAAAAGCTCTAAAGAATTTTCTCTTCCATGGCTGGGGCAAGTGGTTTCCAAGAATCCAAACAAATTTACAACCTCTGATATTTAATTATGCTTACACACAAATACGCCTACGGCATTTGATTTTTTGGTAATTATTTACTTTATGCAGGACTGGAACCACCATCACCATCACCTTGATACATTTAATTCAAGTACTTTCGCGCTTGGCTGAATATCCAAGAGAAATTAATCTCGTGCTGTTAAAAAAGTGTAAGATAAATTTTAAAATAAGCTCTCTGCTAAATTTACTTATTATACCACTCGGTTTATTTTTTTATCATAAGCAACAAGAATTTATTGCCAAGATATGAAATTTATTTTTTATTTATCGAGTGCCGTAAGATTTAAAAATAAATAATTTTTAAAATTTCAAATCCAGGAAATAAATAAAATATCATCTGGCATAAATGTGATGTCGGTATTTAATATCGAGCCGATAAAGTATCAGATTCACATGAAAAGATCTTTGATGGTGCAGTTAAAAGTTTTAAAAAAAATATATAGAGCGCGGGTGATAAGAAAAGAATTGAAATAGCGGCAACTCGGGTGCCTGGAGAACTATTATATTTTTCTTTGCATCACCTGAATCCACAGCAGCATCGAGGATGAATGCACACATGACTGGTGGCATAGTAAGTATCACTCGAAGCAAATGCTCCGGTAGCCGGGATAGGATGCCAGGGTGTGAGGTCGACAGCATTGGTAGTGTATATAAGTATGCATGGATAAAGCGGGACTGCTGAAAGCTGAGAGCTCTGAGAGACCAAAAGAGAGCTGGTTTAAGAGAGCTACCACGTTTGCTCTTCAGCTCCACCCTCTCACTCTTCTGCGTTTCTATAATCATCATCGCCATTCCTTTCAGACGCCGTACAACACCGGATATACTTTTACGTACAGCCACTGCACTTGTTACTCAGTCATATTGAGTCAAAAGCTGAGGTTTAAGGAGAGAAAAATGAGCGATAACCCTGAGCTTTATATGCTGCCTTTTCTCCAGCTCTTTTTTTGTAAAATTAATAATTTCAAAAAAGTATTTTTTAACATTTTATTGCATGCTGGCAGGTAATTAAAATTTTGAATATATTTTTATGGCGCTCAAAATTACCCAGAGGAAATTTAATATGAGTGTAAATGCAGCAGATATCAGACAAATTTAAAATTACTTATAAATAGAGTAAATAATTAATAAAATAAAATTTAAAAAAAATGGGCATTTAAAAAATTTTGAAATTATTAAGTGCATTTTTTATAAATATTTTTTTTTTAATTATTTACTCTATTTATTCATAATTTTAAATTTGTCTGTCTGCTACATTCACACTCGTAAATTTGATTGTTAAAAAAATATTTTTTAATTTTTGATCAGGGACTAGAAAAAAAACTGTAATTTAAAGAAAAAAAAAAGTAAAAATAATCTGCAAAAATAATTTGGTGTCCATTTCACCCGGGGTCAATATCTTAGACTTGTTGCTCAAAAAAATAGAATTATTAATTTAAATAACTAAAATAAAAATAAAAATACATTAACTAGTCAAGTAGTAAATTAAAAGTAAATTAAAGCCGGTAAAAAAAAATTTAATTAAAGTTAAAATTCAGTTTAATAAAATTCTTTCTCTAGAATTTTCCTTCTGGCTGACTGCTTTAGTTTCAAAGATTTTAGCATACCTCAAAGCTCTCGTTACTACATATACCATATACCCTATACAATATACATTTATAGATATATATATATATATATATATATATATATATATATATATATATATATATATATATATATATATATATATATATATATATATGTATATATATATATATATATATATATATATATATATATATGTATATATATATACAGCAACTCATACCACGATATGCTAGAAACTGTAATATATATCTTTTGATCACCGATGCGTGGATTTTAAGGGATGTCTGTCTTTTCTTATTCTCCAGTGAAGCATCAGTTACATCACGATTACGATTATGATTATAATGATGAAAAAGTTTCGACTGTAGGCGTATGTCGTCGATGATCCATGTCAACTAAAGTTCCACAAATATGTTGTTGATCTTAAAAACATGAAACGACAAACATAAAAATAAAAATAAAAATACCAATAGCCAATTTCATAACAGTAATAAAAATAAACATATCAATAATAATTAATCATAAACAAGTATCGGAAGCAATAGCAGCAGACCCCCTGAGCAGTCTATTTGATCCAACGTCCTCTCGCTTACGTCATCATTTCCTTCTGACGTAATATCTCGCCGATCGATTATTTTCTATGGGGCATTAAATAAAGCTCCCTTGGTGGCTCTCATCTCTAGTCTATTACAACTTGTACTCGTACAACTACAACTACTATTAATACTACAACAACACAACTACACTACGAAATTCTATATAGAGTTGGCAGAGCGCCGGCGCTGATCTAAAAATACACCCGCGAGTGCGCGAGTAGGAAAGCACGGTCACGATTAACGCTCCCGTGGTTTAGACGGTCGACGTCTGTACTATTAACCCGGGGATCAGAGAAGACATCCGCAACTCGTTGCCTTCAACCACCGGATCTCGTGCCGTTCCGTCAAACTCCAAGTCCAGGTAACTCAATTATTTAAATTCAAAATCCTTCATCTAATCTTACAAATTCAAATCTCATTACTTACTCCCATTGTCCCCATCATCCCTATCATCACCACTCTCACCCCCATCACTGCTCTTAATTATCACATAAATTTCTCATATTTATTCCCAGATTACAAAACAATGGCTGTGCTATCTCCAGCAATATTCGCATGACCACCAGACCAAGTCACCGAACTAGCGCACTAATATGTGGAGTACTTTTTTATCAATCAAATATACATATATATGTACACATAAATGAGTGAACAATCGATCCTTAGGATTATATAAACAGTTAAGAGTCAATATACTAGTGATTGGAGCACGTGTAGACCACCTAGACCCATGTGTATGTATAAGGACAAGTGGGTGATGAGTCGATGGATTTACGCCTCTCAGAGCGCGGCCTATGTATAAATATACATAAATATAAATATATACAAGTTGAGAGTGATGGGTTTTAAATAAAAATCAACAATAATCCCGGTGATTATTTTGTAATAAATAATAAAAAATAATAAAAACAGTGACATGGCTCTGGTGATGCTGCCATGTGACTTACCCTGGTGGCCAGCTGTAGTAAAAGTGCTGGACAAGGCTGCCCTAGCCAGGAACCCCAAGGATCTGATAGACGCGATGCAGCGGATCCATGATATGTGCAAGTATGTATATATTTATATATATATGTATAATTATTGATTGATCGATTGATTGTTGTTGTTGGTGATTTGATGGCTGTAGTTGCTGTCGGGGGCTGCGGCCCTAGATCGCCGGTCTAAATGCATCTTGACCGGAATTATTCACCTACGGGTATCGTCTATATTAATCTGGTGATCTCACACAAGTTATTTAGCTTTGTACCAGTTTGCTGGTAGCAATAGAAATGCTACTGCTTTTACTTATTCGTCATCGTGTATATGTAGATATAATACTGTAACGTATTTAACTGTAACTATTAGTAGTGAGAGAGTATGAACGAGAGCGGGATAAAGAAACTTTGAATTTATTTTTGGATATGTCTTAAATACGTACGAGCAACCTTCGAGGTTCGTCGCACTTTTATGCTTGCGCTCATGCTTATTCTTTATCTTCCTCTTCCGGACAGAACCACAAAGTATATCAATAATATATATAAATAAATATATAATACGTAGTAAACATGCCAATTAATCTGATGCCAATTTGTAATCACAAATAGTTATCATCAGTAAATTAAGAACATACGCTGAGAAAAAATAAATTAGAGAGATTGTATTTTTTTTTTTTTACAAGAAATTTCGGTATTGGGAATTTTAAATCTAATAGATTTTTAGTGGGAAATTTTTAAATTTCAGGAAAAATCATTTTATTAACCGGAAAAATCGGAACTTAGCTGGCGAAATTTTGATCTTTTTTTTGAGTACTGAAAATAAATTTTGATTTTTTTCTCAAGAAAGTAATTTTTTAAATTAAATATGAGATTAATAATACAATAATTTTAATTGATCTAATATACAGAAAAAGAAATTTTTTTGACGCAAAAAATTTTTATCTTCATTTTATTGCAGTCTAGATTACTATCAATATATCAAATATATATTTATAATAAATGGGTCATAATAAATTTTTTAAATGCAGTATAAGTCTAGATCCAGATGAAGATGAACAAGATCCCGATCTCTTTGTTGGGTTTGCCAAATTTATTGATGAAGATCTGGGTCCGGGCGAACGGGAGCAAATGTTTATTAAGACAATACCGAAAATTGTCGAGAGGGCCAAAGCTCTGAGGAATACTAAACCACCGCAGGGACTTTATTTTAGCTTACAACAGCAAGGTATTAACTAAATGTCTTCCAACAATATTTTTTACTTCTATCATTTATAATAAATTATCATTCAATAGGAGACCACGTGGAATACAGTTACGGATTCGCTTCATCGCTGGTAGCCAATGCGTTCTTCTCGACCTACCCGAAACGCACAGTCAAAACCCACCCGACACTAGGAGACTTCAATTTCACAAATTTCTTCAAGCATCTCCATCAGTAAGAACTTTAAAGAATTTGATTTTTTTTCAGGCTTTCACGTGACCCCGCGGCCTAGCTCGCGCAATTTAAAATAAACTATGTGAACTTTGCGACACAAGAGTAGGCAGGAGTAACTAGATATATCCCAGAGGTCACATTGATTTAAATATTGTTATTATGTAGTTATTTAACTACGACCTTTTGTACGATACAGAAAAAAAATAATTTAGCGCATTCGTAATAGAGTAAAAGTTATTTTAAAATATATCACCGATAAATTTTTCATGAAAATAAACAACATTTTTAAAACCCGGGAATTAAAATTCATTTATTTAAAATATAACATTTTTTTAGCTTAAAATTTCGAATTGTTTTAAAATAAATAAATTAAACATCAATATGGATTTTATTATTAGCTCTGGTGACGCGGAATGACCGTCATTTTTATGTGCAGTCAGATCACGACGAATTGACTGACAATTCGAAATGGCGGTAAAAAATTTTTCAGTCAATTTTTTAAAAATTAATTTTCTCTGGAAATTAAAATTGGCGCGAAAATTTCCATTAGATTTAAAAAAAACTGACTATTAGTAAATTATCCAGACGATTTTTAGACAATTTCTCTGCCTTACATCACTAATTAGCTCCCATTCTACAAATTACTTTTTTTATATTTATAGAAATAGTCAAAAGATAAAATTACAAAGTATTCTTCAATATTTTGATTTTTTGGAGAGCGATGGAGCACTTGAGGGCCGTATGATCGTGTCCAGGCAGGTAAAATAAAAAAAAAAAAAATTTGTCAATAATTATTATACCGAAATTAATAAACAAATAATCAATTTTTTATTTATTAAATTTAGGTCATGACTTCAAAGCAATGGCTGACTATCGAAGACTGGCTTGAGAGCAATGTCCCACTGTGCCCCTTGACGATACGTCATGTAGGACGACTCGAGCGAGTCGATACGGAAACAAAAGTTCTGCATGTTTGTTTTTCAAGCTCGAGATTCGGCGAGGGCGTGCTCGAAGACGTTATTAACCAAGAAACTGTACATGTAAGTAAGTATTCATTGAGAATAATTTACGTCAATTAATGCCATAATTAATTCTTCATAATTACTATCAATTATTGTCATAATTTAATAATACCGTGAATTATTTATTTAGATAGTAACTCATCCCGAAATTCTTGCTGTGATATTGTCCGTCGAGGCCTTAGAAGACAACGAAGTACTGATAGTTGAAGGTGCAAGACACGTATCAAGAATAAATAATCCAAAGCAGAACAAGGCGACATTTGAGAGCATCCCCAATCCGAATCCCGTAACTATCTGCTGCATGGACGCTGAAAACTATTCAAATTTACCACTAAGACAGTTCGAGGAAGACAATATACTGCGTGAAATGAATAAATCGCTGCTGGGGTTCCGTCAAAGACATTTACCAGCGAGTCCGACGGAAACAGTCAGCCTGGATGTTGCTTGTGCTGATGGCTGTCCAGTCACGCGCAGACTGTCTCCCATCGGGGAGAGTTTCAGCAGCGCTTCACCGGAGATCGAAACCGCTGAAGACAAAGTCGTTATTAATAACAATAATAATCATAATAATACTAACAGCAATCGGGCTAATGGAAATTTGACTGAAGATGTCAGCATGGAAAATTTAACCGACGTGCGCCTTAGGCCTAATGGGAGATCCGCGACTCAGAGGTCACTCAGTCCGGATAAATTTATCTCGGGATATCACAAGAGTTTTAGTAATGTCAGCACTCGGAGCAGGTTCATTGTTTTGGGGTCTAGTGGAGAAGTATTGCCGGTAACGCGAAAATCTCTGGGACAAATGTCTGTTTATGAGAGCTGCAATAGTCAGAGTACTGAAAGCTTTCATAGCGCTAAAGATTCTATTGACGAAGAACATCCGGCTGGTAAATACGGTGAGTTTTATTTTAATATTTGTGTAAAATAATATCCTAATTTATTCTGATTTTTTTTATCACGAGGTTTATTTCTGCGGTAATTTTACCGCTGGTTTATTGAGTGCAGGATAACACGAAATTTTTATGAATAAATATGAATATTTGTCTTAAAAAAAAAAATAGTCAGTAAGCGCGTTAACTTTAGCAAAAGTAAATCGCAAATAAAACCCGCAGTAAAATAAACTCGCTTTGAAAAAAACTAATTCGACTGTAATTAGTTTCCATGACCGGGATCTGTATAATCAAAGCTGGATTTTTGAACTTTAATTAGTTATCAAAGATCAACTTACGCTGGAACATTTATATTTAAATGAATGGTCTGATAATAATAATAATAATAATAATGTTTATTTAGATGAAGAAGAATTTAAATTAACGCGCAAGTACAGTAATCAATTAGACACACCTGAAAGAAGAGGAACGTTTGCTCAAAGATTAAAAGAAGCACTTAATCGCGAAAGTACTGCTACCGGATCATCCGAAGATTCATCTGAAGAAAGCAGTTACGCTGTTGGAATTAATATCTCTGGAAGTCATGTCGGCGATCAAGATATTAAGTGAGTTCATTATTATTATCACGGGTAAAAAGATTTCATCTGTTTAATATCAGATAAAAATTTTAAGTTACTTCTATTCAATATTATTATTTTTATTAGTCTGTTTTTTGATCGTCTCTAGATAAAAAACAGCTTAAAAATTTAAAGACAGACCAATTAGTTAAAATACAATCTCATTAGACTAAAATCAGATCAAATTTTTTGACCCGGGATTATGTATTGTTGATATTTATTTAAAGAGTAAGAAGAGGAGGCTCCAGAGGATTCGTCTTACGAGATGAGACTGTTGATGAAGATTTTCTCAAAGCTTCTTTAGAAGCTGAACAAAAATGGCTTGGGAAGTTCAAACAGACTCAGCAGCCGGTTTTACAAAGAAAAGACACTAATAACAGTAGCAAATACAGTTTTAGCACGGAATATAGTTCTGGTAATAGAAATTTTATTATCATTAATTGTTATTGAGAGTATTAACAATATTTGGATACAGATTTTTGCTCAGAGTTGGAAGAAGTGTATGAGCAGTTGTCAAAATGGCTGGACGACCCGATCGTGTCGGACGAAAACCGGGAGCTGGAGGCAAGAGACCGCGCAGTGATCCAGTTCGCGGGCTCTTTACTGAGACGAGCGTTGAGTGAATCCTTTGCTGGGGTACCTGTCCAAGAAGGAGAACCCCAGCTTCTTATTGGTCCTAACGACGTTCAGCAAAAGCACAAACTGGCTCTGGCTGTGCGGAGTCTCAGTCTTGAGCTCGCGAGGCAGAGAAACAAACGGCAGCAGTCGGTAAGAATTTTTCAACTAAAATTTTATTTATTTTTTTTGGTTTATTAATTTTTGGCGAGGGAATGAGAGACAGTGAGTGAAATTGTTAAATGAGAAACGAGACTACGCAGGTATCAGAGCTGATAAGCGATCAAGCTGAGGACCAAGACTTCGAAGATGATGAGGACCAGGACCAGGATCAGAAAGCAGATGAAGAAGACGATAAATTTTTGGATGCCCTTGAAATACAAGAGTCTACAAAGAAAGTAGAATCAAAACCAAACAATAAATGGGCAATTAAATTTACCTCGACAGTGGAACTAGAAACTCTCGTCGAAGAAGACGCAGCGACTTTTCGTCTTCCTTTGGAAGAAAACTTTCAGGATAAAAATAATAAAATTATTTCTAAACATACGGAAGGAAAAAATAATTTGGTGAATACACATAATAACAAAAAAAATAATTATAATAATAAGTCTCTCGAATCTGGCTGATTAAATAAATAATTAATATTTCTAATAATTTTTCTCGCTCAACTAATACTGTCTCTCATTCTGTCTGCCCTAAATCTTAGCTCTCACACAATATTTACACATCTCATAACAATTATTATTAATTTTTTACTGTACGTAACTGTTTATAAATTTAAAAAATTACCGCTTAATTTTAAAAAATTGCCAAAAAAAAAATGAGAATTAATTGCTACCCTGCTCAATAGATACCAGGCGACAGCAGTCCTCAAGACGGAGGACTCTTACCAGTGGCGACAGGCAATTGGGGTTGCGGTTCCCGGCTCAAAGGTGACCCGCAGCTGAAGCTGGTGATCCAGTGGCTTGCGGCATCGCTTGCTGGAGTTCCGCGGCTAATTTACTACACCTGCGGTAATCAAAGTTTATCAAAGGTAATTTTGTTTCAAATATTCTAGAGTCGAGTGAATTTGTTTCTCTATTTATTTATTCTTATTCGCAGCTCGACACCGTCAGCAGAGTCCTCACTGACAGAAGGTGGACAGTAGGAGATTTATCAACCGCGATGCTGAGGTTCGCGGTTCATACTCTCGAGGACAGAGTCAAGGGCAGGAACAGTCTCTTTGAAGAACTGATAGGCGTTGACAAGCCCAGCCCTTAGCTCACTTGTACTCAATTTATAAATAACCTGAGCTATCATCAAAGACTTGGTCAATTACGTTGACTTGCTCTCGGTCTAATAGATTAATAAATAAAAAGTATAAAACCTTTTAATTACAATAAGAAACGCACGGATTTATTTTTACGGCTCAAAATATCATTTTTTTAATCGAGTGAAAGACGATTCTAGATTCTGTGGTGGCAGCACTTGCCTTCGGCTCCAGTAAACCTGACACTCGTCTGAAATCGTCTTATTTTATTCATCACAGAATATTTATCAAGTCGACCAGAGCATATCAAAATATTTAATAATAAACATCTAGAATTATTAAAATATTAATATTAATAATAATAATAATCAAATTATTAAATTGACTGATTATTTTTTTGAACGTCACTCTTTTAACAGGCAATAATCTACAATATATTTTATACAGTTAATATAAAAAAAAGTAAATGAAAACAATAAGTATGAAAGTTGTTATTTTAAGAAATATCACTGACAAAGAAATAGACTAAGTTTTAGCGGTTCAATAAAAAATATCCAGTTGGAATAAAAATTAGTGGCCTGAATTAAATGGTTTTTAAAAAATGGTCTTCCATTATAGGTAATATTGTGCGAGTAACTGTAAAATCAAATGAAATATTGTAGCCTATGATGTATATACCTAGAGTATTAATAAATTTATATTGTATGTATAAAAAAAGACTGGATAATTTATAAAACTGAAACCTTTATTTGAAAATAATATTTGGGCATAAGTAGAGATAAGAAATGATAAGCCTATTAAATTTTGACGGATGTAAATAAATTTATGACAGAA
Source organism: Microplitis demolitor (assembly GCF_026212275.2). NCBI lineage: Eukaryota > Metazoa > Arthropoda > Insecta > Hymenoptera > Braconidae > Microplitis > Microplitis demolitor. The sequence continues at coordinate 1,841,171 of NC_068549.1, read as the reverse complement.
TATTATCCTGATAGAAAGCGAGCAAGTGGGTTCGTCTCTTATGATTTGTACCTGTTCCTACAATTAGATGCGTTAGTAAAAATAATTTAAAGTTCTTAAACAATCAACTGATTTTCAAAAAAAAAGACTTCGCATACGTCTCATGTGGCCTGGGCCCATTCCAGACCTGTCGTATAAAATATTGAATTTGTTTACGAACTGGTTTATGTCGTTGCAGCCCTTGGTGATCATTCCCAGATAAGTCATCAAGCCAAAGTCGTTGCATTGCTGAAGCAAAACATTTTATTTGGCTTATAGATTTGTTATATAGTTTGATATCTCTGGTATTAAATGATGACGTCAAAGTACTTACGTTGTAAAAGTCGGCTTTGAATTTATCGCTATTCAAAACCGGCAAGTGATGAGCTAGAGATCTAGCAGCTCGCAAAATTTCATGGTTCGGTGGCAATTCTCCTTTCTCGACAGCACGGAGGTATGTTAAGATGAGTTTCACACGTGAGTATAACATTTTTATGGCACTGTGTTGGGCCATAAGATGTTCAGCGACTAAAAATTTTTTTATTTTTATTAGTGAATTTATAAAAAAAATTTTTAAGTCAAAGAACAAACGATTAAAATATTCGAATTTTTTTTTTAACAAATCAATGACAAAAAAATGAAAACTAAAAAAATGCACATGTAGAAAATTTTAAAAACTATAAGTGCAATTTTTTTTAAATATTTTTTTTTTATGATTTACTGTTTTAAAAAACAATTCAAAAATTATTAGACGTCCGCTAACTTCAGTATCATAAGTTAACCGGAAGTTAGCCGACGTCTAATAATTTTTAATTACAAAAAAAAAAGATTTGAAAAATTGCACTTATAGTTTTGTTAATTTTCTACCTGTGCATATTTTTAATTTTTTTTTTTTGCAATCGGCTTGCCGTAAAGAAGAATCCAAAAATTGTTAATTGTCTGCTAGCATCAAGATCACATATAATTAATGTTTTTTTTATCCTAATTTTGATAATTTATTTTTCGCCCCGATTAAAAAATATTAAAATTCAAAAAACTACAAAATAGCTGTCAATTATTTTTCAATACCTAGAGAGCTTTCCCCTTGTTCATTGCTGCACATTCGCGCAACATGATCGACCCCAATTCTCTCAGCTTCTTCAGTAGCCAAAGTATAAGTTAAAGGTACAAAAAGCATCGTCGCTTCCCCGGCGACGAGATCAATAACAGACTCATACATCGCGACAGACAATTGCTACAAAATTAATCATCAATTAGAAAAATTACCAATAATTCAGTGGCCAAAATAAAAAATAAAAAATTACATCTGGATTTTTAGGTCTGGGATCTAGTTTCAGCAGGACAGGACTCTCATTGATGCCGCAAATTTGCCTGTGGACACTGATGTCCCTGTCATTGGGCATGTCTCCAGTAGTATACCAACCCAGAAAGTCCATGTCACTGAACACCTGCTTGAACTGTTCTTCCTTGGTGTTGTAATAGTCTCTGTCAATAATAACATCAGTGCCAATCATGGTGAACACCAGCTCGAATGAGTTCATGATTTCTATGTGTCTTCCTTTCTGTTTTCCAATCAAAGCCCCATAAACTGAAACCATCAACATCAATAATTCATCAAATAAATTAATAACTAAAAAATGATGACAAATTTATACCTAATTGTTCACTTCCTTCCTGGGCCCTTAACCTGGTCCAGTGTTCACTGACGTTCATGATAACTAACGGATGCAAACTGACAGATACTGACCCCAGAGTTCCAGAGGATGCCATCACACGACTTGAGTTACTGGTAGAGTTGGAACTCCCAGCTCCTGCCGGAGCCGGTGCCGCTTCAGGAACCGGCTGGTTCACGACTTCCATGGAACTGGACCCATTGTCCAAGGCGACGTTGTCGTCAATCTCCATCTCTCCCGCATCTTGCTTTGACGTACCACTCATTTTACTAAGTATTTATATAAATATAACTACAAATATAAATAATTATTTATTTGAATTTCAAAATAATAAATAAACTAATTATCGTTGCATATTTTCTCGCCGATTTACCACAAGCACAGTCTAGGTTAGAATTACAATAAAAAATAATCTCCGTCTCGGGTTGCGCGCCATCTTTGAAATAAACTCGCGCATGCGCGGGAAATATTTCAAAACCAGAAATCGAATCCAGCGCTAAAGTATGAATACAAATAAGGAGGAAAAAAATAATCAGTTTGCTTTGAGCTCTAATAGCGGATACACGGTCTAGTGTCGTGTGTTTAAATAATTTAAATATTTAGTGTAAATAATTTTAATTAATACTTTCTGTGTATTAAATAAATTTAAACCGCTAAAAATAATTGTGATATTTTTAAAAATTTAAACTTTGGTTTTCATGTTACATTCAGGATACACTGCAAGCGCATGCGGCATAAAAATTCATATTTTAACTGTAAGTATTTTTTTTAAAATTTACTTAATTGTCTTTTTCTCAGTAGTAATTAATAATTACTGATAACGATTGTAGGAAAATAATTATGTGTTTAACAAATTGTTCGAGTACTTGTACATAAATTACGTCAAGACGTCACGCATATACTACTGCAATAATAATAGTAACTTGCGCGTTAAACTGTAAAAGTTTGTTACTAAGTATACATATATTTATGTATATGACATATGAAAAATATATAATTACTGTAAGTAAACCCTTGGCCCAGTTGTCAAATCAGGAAGGGAAAGAAACAAAAATTTATAATTATTTTACTTTTGAAAATTTAAAAATTTTCATATTTATATTTAATGTCACTTATATACGCATTTATTGCGCAATTCAAATAGTAGCCAGTAACTGCAGAGTAATTTAAATAATTTCACTATAATATTTAATGACAAAATTACTTATTGCAGGTACGGAGTATAGATTTAGTTAAGTTAAGAAAGAATTAAAAAGTCAGTAAAAAAACACCAGTTGTTTGTTTATCTATTTATTAAAATAAATTTGTGTAATTGAAACAAATTTGTGTAATCAGATAAATGTCGCGTGTTGCTGTTAACTTCCGGTGAATTGTAAAATTAGATGAATAGAGTCAATGTCAATTTTATTGACAATCCAGACAGTGAAATAGATAATTTAAGTATGTGGTATGACTATTTAACTTATTGTTTATTTATTTATATTTATATTCATTGTTGTTATTTATGGTAAAAATTTAGTGAGACATGACCATGACTGTATATATGTATCAGTGATAGTTAACTCGTAATAACGTCACGGGAAGAGAGAGCGAGAATAAGAAATTAAAGTATGTCAAACTGATACCACATTGCGACCATTACTGATCTTCAAGCAAATCGTGGGTCCATTGGTCACCAATACGCGATCAGACGGCGTTACTTTTAGTGGGTTTTTATTTAAACGATACTGGTTTAATTTATTCCCGTCTCTAGGTCGTTGCCTTGGTGTAAAATTATTATTACTATTATTAAAATAATAATAATTGTAACAAATTAATAAGAAAACCGTAAACGGGACAGTGGAGTGTCTGGTTTTATTTCAAGAACGTGTGAGTGATCTTTTATAGATATCAGGTCACCTTTTTATTGTGCAGGTAATTTATAATGGACTACTGTTATTCGGGTAAATACAAAGCCATTGTTTTAACAAATAAAGGCCAATTACGCGGTGCTGATAAATAAATAGTTCATTACCGTAAGATACTAAACTGGATTGTGGATAAAGTATTTAATAGGAAAAAGTAAACAAGGATTTACTGAGTATACAACAGCAATAATAATTCTTAGTACATATGTAAAATTATTTTATAAATTTCCATTTATAAATTATTTATAGTCAGTATTACATATCTAATTATTACTATTATTCATGATCATTTATATTTATTACATATATATGTATGTAAATATTTAAATGTACAGTGAAAGATCTAGTATCCCATCAGGGAACTAGTACTCGATTACTTCATGTATCTGTATATTCAGTAAATATAAATATAAATATATATGAGTAATCGGGTACTAGTTCTCTGATTGGGTACTAGGTTCCTTACAAACATCAATTTATAATTTTTATATTTATTTTGTCACAAGATTGCCGTTAGTTTATGAAATAATATCAAAGTTTCAATTTTATATAAATATACATATATATTTAATAAAGATTTAATTAAAAAAATAAGATATTAAGGAAGTATAAAAAAAATTAAAGTGAAATTAATTAAATAAATATAAAATAACTAGAGATTAATAATTTGAAAAAAAAAAAAAAAAATACATGTTAAGATAACAAGACTTATAAATGATGATATATTATAACTGCGGAACAATCTGTTAATCTTATATAGTTTGTTATTTACGGTGGATAAGGAACCGTTGCTGGTGATGTTACTACTGCACGTTTGTTGAGCTGAGAGAAAGTTGATGAGCAGGACAGGACATAGGAAGCAATCTTCTGTAGCATACATATTTTCAAAAATTACTTAAACCCCCGCACTGGCTGGCTGCTTCTTTGAAACAACTCATTGTATTGTTATATGAATTTTTGACTGCTTTCTGCATTCTACATTCTCAGTTCTACATCCTGTACTTTGCCTCAAGTACGTCAGTCAAGTAATGAAATGCAGTAATCTAAAGTCAGATCAGCGACTCTCTTATATCTCATTCTTTCTTAAATCTGCATTTGCATTTTTATTGTACGCTTACTAACGTAGAAGATATGCGTGCATTTATCGAAAACTTTTCACCAGAACGGACAGTGCAACTGGTCATTAGACGTTACTCGTTATCTTATCATTACTGCATATATATATATATATATATATATATATATATATATATATATATATATTTTTTTTTTTTTAGATTAACTAATAAAATTGTAATAAGTTATTATTTTTAAAACGACGCAACTCATTGATTAATTTTTTAATCATGAAAAATTTATTTTAATCGTGTATAAATAATTTTATTTATTTTATAAATCCGTATAACTTTTTATTACGAATATCACTTTGAGTGAAAGCTGCAATAATTATCATCGAATCTTCTAGACAAGTTTAGATACAAGTTCAAACTAAAAACAAGATATCTGAAAAAAACAATCAATCGAACAAATAGTTTACCATTTATGTCTTGTTAATCTATTGGGAATTATGTTTTATTTTAAGTACACAGTTGGCGCGAAAAAAAATAAAATTTTTTCTCGCGCCAACAAATTTTTTTTAAAATTTAAAATGTAAAAAATTTATTGGGGCGAGAAAAAAATTTTCTGTGTATAAAAAAATCATTTTGAAACTCAGTTGTTTTTTAAAAATTTTGTTCGAAGGTAAATGTACCCTGAAGTAAAACATATTTTGTTTTACAGTTAGACAGCATTTGGACCCCATGACGTCAAAGATGTCCTTCGGCAAACCCGAGTATCTGAGTTCTTAAAATAAAAATAAAGTTAAAACTGGTTTACTTTTCCTTTATGATAAAAAAAAATTTTTTAAACTTGGCGTTCATTAGTAAATTCGAAAATATAAAATAAAATATTATTTTAAGGGAAATAAAATTTTTACTGAAAATAAAAGTAAATAAAATTATTTAAGATTTATTTCTGCACATAATTACGCAGGGAAATTAATATAATTATTAATAGTATATATTATTTAAGGCAAAAAATTTTTCTCGTCCCAAGAAAATTTTTTAATTCAATTGATAAAGCAAAAAATTTATTGGGACACGTTAAAATTTTGTAAAAAATTATTATATGCCCAAAAAAAAATTAAACTTTACAAAACCAATTAAATGCGTAATTAAGCACTCGAGAATTAATTTTAAGGAGAATTAAAACTGTTACTTAGACAGCAATTTGTCTCTAATTACTTACTCCACTTAACTTAATACAAAACATAAAAAAAAATTGTAACAAAGATTTGCAAGTGAAAACAAAAAAGAACCTAATAATTAAATCGTTAATATTCTAGATCGTGTTTATAAATATTTAAATAAAAAAAGATAAAAAATTTCGCTTTCACTGAGCATTACATATCTTCTATCTATTTAAATAAAAAATTTAAAGACCAGTAACTATCGCTCGCGATAACGACCATTATCTCCTCCAATTATTTTATCAATAAATATTACAGCTCCAATAATTGATTATTCAAAAAATGAAAAGCGAAATTAAATTTATTTATTTACATTTACTCAGTCCCAAGTGGACATGATTTTTTTTACTCTACAATTTTACTTGTATTTTTTTTTTTTTTTTTTTTTTTTTTTTTTTTTTTTTTTATGTCAGTCATGAAAATTTTTTGTTTGAAAACCCATACAGCACGTGGAGACTTTGTCCGTTCGACTTGGTGGGTCGAATAACGGTCAAAGACAACTCTCTGAGTGTATTCAACTTGTCCTCTTACTCCCTCATTTCTTTTTGTCCGTCATAAAAATACCGAGCACCTTAACAAAACTATCAGCCCATCTATCAAAATAAATTTAACTAAATAAAAGTAACTCAGTTTACTTTTTTCATTTCATTTCATTTATTTTTTTTTTTTTTTGTTAGTTTTACTCAACCTAAATACCGATTGCACTCAACCGTGGCGTCCCAATAACGACAATAAAATTTAAAATTTAAAACGATGAGTGGTTTTTGAGTACATCACTGACCTACTCACTTGCTGGACTGTCAACGTTTAAAACACTTTTATTATTGTAATGTAAACTCGTCATAGTTTTAATATTTCGAAACTAAATTGCTGATACTTAACACAATATTTGAATTTTCGCATCACTAATGTGAAAGTTGTGTGCGGGTATTTTAAGTTTTTTTTAATTTTTATGTATTTTATAAGTTTAAAAAATAGTAAATAAATTTCACTGTCATCGGCGGCTATGATTGATGGGAGTTTCTGATCTATAACATGTTGTGATTATCATGCTTGCTGATTATTTAAATATGTATATATATATATATGATTGTAGAAATTTATTTCATAGTATTTTTTAAGTATCGTATGATTTATTATACTTGAGCATTATTGCGCGATTAGCTTTTTAATTAATGAAGGCTACTGTCCTGATAAATTTTTCTTGCATCAATCATTTTAATAAGATATGAATATTACTTACATTTTTTTCGCGCCCGCTTTTTAAAATTATTTAGTATACATTGGAAGAAAGTTTCTTCTTACAGCCCAATTAGTACCGAGCCGGTCGTAATTATTTTTAATTTTTCCTAAAAAAAAATACAATTTTTTAATTTTTTTAATAAAAAAAAAAAAAAAAAATAATAAAAAATAGCGCGATTTGAAAAATTTTAATATTTATTTTTTTTTATAATTTTTGTAAAAATGCGTGAGTGCGAATCCAGCAGTCATCTAACAAATTTGAAACAATAAAAAAATATAGTAAATAATATTAAAAAATGCACTTATTAATTTCAAAATTTTCTAAATGCGCATTTTTTCAAATTTTTTTTTTTTTATTATTTACTCTACTTATTAATAATTTTAAATTTGTCTGATATCTGTCACATTCACCCTCATAAAAATCCTCATAACTTTTGAAATTTTGAATTTATCAATTTATCCAATCAGACATTTTTTGTCAGCCATAAAATTTACTAAAAATTTTTCCTCTAACTTTTTTTTAAAATCCCTCAATTTTTCCCGCTACAATTTTTTTCCCTCTAAAAAGTGAAAAATTTTTTAAAATTCAATTTCATTATTTTCTTTTTTTTTTTTAAATTAAATAAATTCAATCGCAGCCACAAAATAATTTTTCAAAATGACTCATAAACATAAGTCTTTTTTTTTACAAAGTATTTATATATATTTTTTTGTTCTACTTATAAATGTATTCCACCTACTGAGATTATTATCATTATTAAGTAAAGAGGAAAGCAAGTGAATATTGAACAGCTTGTAAACTCGACACTTGTAACACAGTACGATTAGATAAAAGGTGTCGTCTATCATTATCAAATGGTTTGGCATTGACCCACCTAAACGTAACAGGACCCGAGGTGAATGTGCTGTCAAAAATTTAAATCATCCGTAATGTGCGATGAGTTCTCATCAGTAACGGTGCTGCCCTACTATACAAACACATTTTTCTCAGTTCGCATTACAAATAACAATCAAAATCTTTTTGTCTAGGCAATCTAAGTGAATTAGTCATCCAAAGAATAGTATGATAAGTCAAGGATGGAGAGTACTGACCTACTGTCCGCTGTTCCTGTTCCTAGCATTATTTTTAGACAATACTTCAGGTAAATACAATTGGCAAGACCTCTTCTTCAATTTATAAATTCAAATTCTTCAAATTAATTTGCTTGATGTTATTTAGGAGCCGTCATAAATGTGAGTCTTGATAGGACGAAAAGACAAATAGAGATTGAGAAGACGAACTGGACCCAGCTGGCAGATGAATGGCTTTCAGCTAAAAAAAGAATAAGTGATCAGTTCATACCCATTTTGCCCGACTCCAGTGGAAATGTCAGAGATCTGCCACCAACTGCAGAGACTGTCATTGATGGAATGACTCCCGAGCAATTGTCAAGGGTCAGTATCACTATTGTTGATGTTGTTGCTGCAATTGATTTAATAAGTAAGCTAATAGAATAATTACCTTTAGGTAAACTACTCGAGAATGCTCTGGGACATGGAGAACGTCCAGCAGAGCGGTCATCTGTCTCTGTTTGTCGACAAAGCCATGAAACTTCTTGACTTGCAGAAAGTTATGGTTGAGGTTGAGACATCAGTAATGTCCAAAGTATCATGTACTGCTTGCAAAGTAGGCGCTGGTCTTCTTCAGCACTACATCAAAGGCGGAAAGACTGACCAAGAAATAATGACAAGCATTTATCAGTTTTGTGTATCGCTGCACATTCAAAGTTCACGTGTCTGTCATGGCGTCACGCTGCTTTTCGGGGTAAGTTTTGATAGACTGACTGCTGATCCTTGAACAAAATTTCTTTGATAAATTTACTGATAAAGCAAAGTAATATTTTGTACGGATGACATTTTGTCCAGGGACCGTTTTGATGATAATTTTTACTGGAAAACTATACAAGCGTAGTTTAAATTCCCGGGCTTTTTTTTAAATTTATGTCAGTGATTGCTCGATTTTTGATTACATAAAAATTAAAAAAAAAAAAATAATAACAATAATAATAAAAAATTCCGTAAAAAGACAGGCGTAAAAATGAGTACATGGTACTTTCTACTTGTAAATTATAGTCAACAAGTGATTTCACCAATCACGTATAGAAGTTTAATCGAGTATATATACATATATATATACTTTGTAACGCAGTAGGTAGTACTTAAAATATAAAAGACCGCTTATATATTGATAGCAGTCAGTTATTGCTTCATCATATCATCATATATATTTAATATATAAGAATTATCTGAAGTATTGACACGAATTGAAATAAATGTCTTCATTTTAGGGAGAAGTTATTTATGTTCTCAAGCAAGTCAACATGGGGCCGACCCAAATTTGCAGTTTTGTTATCGGCGATGCTTGCGACGACGCTTACAATCCTCTTCATGAATGGGAAGTTGCATTTCCACCAGTTAAAAAACCACCAGTCGACCCGCCAATTCCACCGAAAGAAGGAGCGCCGACATTCAAAGTTCTGCATATTTCAGACACACACTACGATCCTTATTACCAAGAAGGTTCTAATGCTAATTGCAATGAGCCGTTGTGCTGCAGACTTACCAATGGAGCGCCGACTACCGGTGCCGACGCCGCCGGACGATGGGGAGACTACAGGAAATGTGATACTCCCAAGAGAACCGTTGACCATATGTTGAAACACATACAGGACACACATGCGGATATCGATTACATTTTGTGGACCGGAGACCTACCGCCGCATGACGTCTGGAACCAGACTCACGAAGAAAATCTTAAGATTCTACGAGAAACTGTTGCTCAGATGGCCGAAACTTTTCCTGGAGTCCCGATTTTTCCAGCGCTGGGTAATCACGAGTCGGCTCCGGTCAACAGTTTCCCGCCGCCGTTCGCCCCCGAGGAAAACGGCATCAGCTGGCTCTACGACGAGCTCGACAAGCAGTGGAAGCGATGGCTACCAGCAGGAGTGTCTCACACCGTTCGCAGAGGAGCTTTTTACTCGGTCTTAGTTCGCCCAGGGTTCAGAATTTTGTCGGTCAACATGAACTACTGCAACAACAAGAACTGGTGGCTGCTTATCAACAGCACTGACCCTGTCAGCGAACTCCAGTGGCTGGTGTACGAGCTCCAGGGAGCTGAAATGAACGGCGAGAAGGTTCATATCATCGGACACATACCCCCAGGTCACTCTGACTGTCTGAAAATATGGTCAAGAAATTATTACCACATAATAAATCGGTACGAATCAACGATAGCTGCCCAGTTCTTTGGACACACCCACTATGATGAGTTCCAGCTGTTCTATGACACGGCTGATCTAGGTCGCGCACTGAGCATCGCTTATGTAGGACCTTCTGTGTCGCCGTACTATGATTTGAATCCTGGGTACAGAATATATTACGTGGATGGTGACCATCCGAAGACGACGCGGATGGTCGTCGATCACGAGAGCTGGGTGATGAACCTCAAGGAAGCTAATCTTTATGACTATCCTATTTGGCACAAGATGTACAGCGCCCGGCAGGCTTATCAGATGCCTTCATTGCTACCGAAAGATTGGGACGCTTTGATTGATAAGATGACCAATGAGCCATCGAACTTTGATCTCTACTACAAGTAATTTTATTTTTATTTTTTCAAGTGCTGATATGAATATTTAATATTTACTGTTTTATTTTTTCTGCTTTCATCTAGACATTACTACAAGAATTCCCCAGTCCGACCAGTCTGCAATAGCGAGTGTCGCAAGAGAATGCTCTGCGATTTACGAAGCGGCAGGAGCCACGACCGCAAAGCTCTGTGCCAAACTCTGGAGTCAAGAATCGACGGAGCGACCGGAAACAGTTGGCGCGAGTGGATCTACAACGGATTGGCATTATCGTACGTAAAAAATTGGTGGATGGACAATTACAATGGCAATACTAAAACTAATGAAGTCAATCTTGATTAATTACCGCAAAAACAAAATGTCGGTTGCTTTACTTATTCCTAACATTTATTCTCTCGCTACAATTCTATTGTACGTAACTTTCATTACTCCAACAAATACTTTTTTCCTTGTACGACTAATTGCTCACTAGATTGTTTAAGCTGTTATATACTTTTATAAACATAGTCGAACTCCATTAACTCGGGTTCCATTAACGCGGAACTTCCCCTCAATCTTGACTCCCACTACAAGCTATACTTTTTCCCACCCGATGTTTTACATTTGAATGTGTATATATATTTACATATATATCGTAGAGCGTAAGCATGTAGTTTATTTTTTAAGAGAGAAGAGACATCCGTTAACTCGAAATTTAAAGAAATTTCCGCTCCGTAGACTAATTGTCTATTCTTAATGATAAAGTACCCGGTGTTAGCATCGTTGCGAACATTTCCGGTTTGTTTATAAAACAATTTTTCCTGCAACCTGGAACTCCCGCAGTTCTTTTGCCGATGAACGACGAAACCATGGGAAAAATGGTCACCATTATAATTAATGGAGTTCGGCTGTAAGTCCTCAGTGCCTGATAATTTTTGTACGTAAAAAATTGTTTTATAAATATTTGAAATGTATTTTATTACATTAAAATATTGAAAAAAAATAAGAGTTTCTAAAATTATTTAATTAATGTATAAATATTAAAGATGTTTAATAAAATATATATATAAATATAAGAATATGCTTTGTAAATACCGATAAGTTTCTTCTGTTCAGTGCTAACTGGTGGTGGAAAATAAAACAATGAATTTATAAGCACACGATACTGTGGCTATAAAGTGCGTAAGTGTAGTCAATAAAAATTAATAATTGTTATTAATATTGATGACATTTACTGATAATTGTTTTTTTTTATTTTCAGGATGTCGGTAGTGATGGCGATCCCACGATTCGCGTACAATCTACCCAAATACGTACTGGGCCTGGGTTAGCTGTAATTTTAAAAAAATAAAATAATTAAGCGACGAATTATATCACCGAGTTTTTTTTAATCCTGTTTCTGTGACTATGATTTAATTGATTTATATTTAAATCGTCTTTAAATTAGTCATTGGGGAAAAGATGCTCGAAATAATCGCAGCTGACTTGTATATAAAAAATTAGACGTTGATTATTTATATGATCATAAATTTATTATAGTTAATTAATTTTTTGTTAATGTAATATTTAATATTATTATTTTATATATTATATGTAAAATTTACGCGACTTTCACTTTGAAGAATAGGAATTTATAAATATATGATAATTTTTTTTTGCAATCATCACATTGCATTTTTATTATGATGCTGACAGTGCAGACATTCAAATTTTATTTATTTTCAATGAAAAAAATAAAAACTGTCAGGAAAAGATTTCAAAAAATTCGGGTAAAGAATTAAAATTTTTAAAAAATTCCTGTATATTTTTTTGAAATTTTTATGATGACAATTCATTTGGTAATAAAAAAAAAAGACTTAAATTTTCAGTTGTCGGCTGTCAGTATTTTGTAATCTTTTTTATGAGCCATTAAATTATATTTTTAATATAAATTATTAATTACTGTACATCTAGATGACAAGACATTTTTAAAATTTTAAATTTACGAATAAAATATTAATTTAAATTAATTTTAAGTAACACGTACTGAAGTGTAAAAATTATTGTGTCCATTTTTAAAATTATTTTTTATTTGTTTTAGAATTTTTTGTTATTTTTAGTATTATTATCATTATTTTAATTAAAAATTTTAAAAGTAATTGGCAATGTACGTAATTATTTTTTTTTCCTGTCAAAAATGAGAGTCAAATATTTTAAATTTTCCATTTCAAATTCTAGAAAAAACTTTTTTTATAAACGTGTGTTATTACTCAGCGATTCTTTATCTCATATATATATATATAATATATAACATTAGATAACTCAGTTTTCAAACTAATTACTGCAAGTATCACAATTACCTAGTAATTATCAAGTAATTAAAAATTATCCAGCAAGCATCGCTGTTTCCCACAATCTAAATTCAAAAAATTTATCTTTGGCGCCATCTGTGAATTCTACATTTCTCAGTTTTAAAACTAATTACTATCAGTAGCAATTTAACTAGTACTTTAAAATTACCCGGCAGGTGTCACCACCCCCGCAATTTGAATTCAAAATTTTTTCTTTGGCGCCATCTATGAATTCTACATTTTACCGACAGACGTTTAAAAAAATATATATTTATTATTATGGTGCATTACATGTGCCAATAATTGTAATAAATACAATAAGTATTTAATATATCATTTTTATCTCAAGTTAAAAAACTAAACAAAGACCACGTGCCAGTGTCATTTTGTTTAAATAATTAAAGACATTTAAAAATGTCATCTCCGTGCATAGAAATAATTGAGGACATCGAGGATCTGATCTCCTCCCAAGATATAACCCCCAAAGAGAGGTACAGCTCCAGAAAAAAAGTAACTATCAGATCTAAAAATAAAAAGGACATTGAAAAATCTAACGAAGAATTGCCTGAGGTTCCCGTGCTCTCGAGTATAATCCCTGGTACCCAGACTATTTATCTAAAAACCTGGGGGTGTACTCACAACAGCTCGGACACTGAGTACATGGCTGGTCAGCTTGCAGCTTTCGGGTACAAATTAACTGAAGAAAAAGATAAAGCCGACTTGTGGCTGCTTAACTCCTGCACAGTAAAAGCTCCAGCAGAGGATCATTTTAGAAATGAAATCGAAGCTGGAAAAAAAAACGGAAAGCACGTCGTCGTCGCTGGGTAAGTTCCATCCCCATTTATTTTTCTTCTCTTTATTAATTTATTTTTTTATTATTTCTAACAGTTGCGTACCCCAAGGAGCGCCAAAGACCGGGTTCCTAAAAGGACTCAGTGTGATTGGAGTCCAGCAGATTGACCGCGTCGTCGAAGTAGTAGAGGAAACGTTAAAAGGCAACACCGTGAGATTTTTGGGACAGAAGAAAGAAGCGGGTAGAAAAATTGGCGGAGCTTCACTGGCTCTCCCCAAGGTCAGAAGGAATCCGCTGATAGAAATCATCGCCATCAGCACGGGGTGTCTGAACCAGTGCACCTACTGCAAGACCAAGCACGCAAGAGGACAGCTGGGGAGTTATCCACCAGAAGAAATAGTCGCGCGAGCTCAGCAGGCCTTTGAAGAAGGAGTTGTTGAGTTATGGCTGACTTCAGAAGATACGGGCGCCTATGGAAGAGACATCGGTACCAATCTGCCGGAATTGCTGTGGAAAATAATAGAGATCACACCCGATGACTGCATGATGCGGGTGGGAATGACTAATCCTCCTTACATACTCGAACATCTTGAGGAAATAAGCAGGATTTTAAATCACCCGCGTGTTTACAGTTTCCTCCATGTTCCCGTACAGTCGGGTAGCGACCAAGTGCTCGTGGACATGAAGAGAGAGTACTCGAGAGCTGAGTTCCAGCAGGTCGTTGACTTCCTCAATGATAAAGTACCCGGTGTTACCATCGTCACGGACATCATTTGCGGATTTCCAACTGAAACAGACAAAGACTTTGCAGAAACTATGAGTCTTTGTATTAAAAATAAATTTCCTAGTTTGTTTATAAATCAATTTTTCCCGCGACCTGGAACTCCAGCTGCTAAGATGCCAAAGGTCCCGACCCAGTTGGTCAAACGCAGGACCAAGGAGCTGTCGGATTTTTTCCAATCCTACGAACCCTACGGCCACAAAGTCGGGGAAATTCAGAGAGTTTTGGTAACTGAAATTTCTCATGATAAAAAACATTTTGTGGGACACAACAAATTTTATGAACAAGTTCTGCTGCCGATGAACGACGAAATCATGGGGAAAATGGTCACTGTTAAAATCGTGCAAGCGACCAAACATTCGATGAAGGCGGAACTTATTGATGATTCGCCTGCATCACTTAGTAAATTAAATAATAATAATAATAATGAATCTGTCTCCGTATCACCAAATATCATGTACCCATCAATGTACAGAAATTTTGCAATAATTGCAATTTTATTCGCTGTACTTGCAAGAGTTTTATGGAGAATTTTTATAATTTGATTGTCAATATTTATATTTATTGAAAATGTTAATAAAATTTTTTTTTTTATAATTTATGGATTTTTTTTTGTAGAAAAAATTAATTTCGTGTTCCGATCGCCGACAAATTTGTAAGTCCGGAAATTTTTTAAATTAAAAAAAAAAACCCTAGTAGTCTGGATCAAATCTTAGCCAGTAAAGCAAAATACTATTTATATATATTTTTATTATACATTTTTATCAGGGGACTGATGAATTAAATTTTCAAAATATTTTTCTTTTAAACTTTTAAATTTGCCGCGTAAAAATAATTGACGTCATATTATTACAATAGACTAATTAACTGTCATATTTTATCATACATTTGAAAATAAATTTTAATTAATAAGTAAAGAAAAAAAAACAATTAATTATTTTTGATAAATGATCATGAATTCAAAAATTCTGATTCGTCATAGAAAACTTGTTTTTAAATTATCATTTATTGCATGACCACAACAAAGTTCCGTCAATTAATTTTAGTGTGAAAAAGAGGATGGGTTAAATATCCTCTGAAAAATATAAACACCATAACTTGGTCAGCAAAATTTAATTTCCTAGAAAAGAAAAAAAAAATTGGAAAATCCAGGATTTTGCTGATAAATTTTTTTAAGGAAACTGGAAAGAAAAATTACAAAATTTCAAGAAAAATTTTTTTTTTTATTGAAAATTACAGAAACACCACGAGGTTTAAAATTTCATTTTTTTTTATAAGTGAACATACAAAATACAGAACAGAATAACTTAGAACATTTATTTGACATAAATTTTAAAACATTTGGCATAACTTTTAAAAATAAATATTTAAAAATAAGTAATTTCATTAACCCTCGGGGTTTCTGCGTTACAATTCAAATAATCCTGACTATGTTTCAATTAGTATAAAAAAAGTATAGAGAGCAACAGTACAAACAATCGACATTGGTTCATATAATTTAAAATTACAGAGAGCAAAATTTAAAATTACTTGTCTTTTTTAAACTTAAAAATTACATTTGAGCAAACGAGTAATGAAAGAATAAAAATTACTGAGCAATTTTTTACATTAAAATTTCAAGACACTTTTTCAAATTTTTATTTAGAAAAATATTTATCAGAATTTTTAAAAAATATTTTTTACTTTTTCATTCAAAATTTAGTCAGAGATTAAAATTTTTTTTTTTATATTGAAACAATAGTTGGTAGAGTGATATATAGGCACTTTGAATTTCAGTTGTCTATATTACATAAAAATATTTCTACACATAAATACTTCTTTTTTCTTAAAAACTACTCGTAAAATTTACAAAGGATTTGGAGATTTTTTTATTTACACTTAATATATATATATATATATATAAACTTATAAATATTATTAAATTAAATTAAATCACTACCATTTATATATATTTAATTATAGTTAATTATAATAATTTTTTATTGTGCGTTTTGTATCTTTTTTTTTTTTTTCAGAAAATTTTTGACGCACATTTTGAGCACCGTCTTCTTATTTTTAAAATTAAGAATTAAATGCGTTTTTAGGCACTTTCCCCTCCTTTTTAAACCTTTCAATGACTTAATTATCATAACCGGATTATAATTTTATTAATTAATCAAAAAAAAAATTAGTTTCAATAAAAAAAAAAAAGACCGCGCAGTTGCAATTGTCGGGACATAAATTTTTTAACAAAATTATCATCAATTTGAAGTAAAACGAAATTTGGTAAATAAATTTGACATCCAAAAATTTGAATTATAAAATTGACGTCAAGATTTTACTAAAATTTATTTTCCAAATCCATTTAACTTCCAATTAATGACAAATGTAATTTTTTTTGAATTGATAAAATTTGAATACGGTCATGACAGTTGTCATTAACTATTTTCAAAAAGTGGCGGGAGTAAAAATGCCGTAAAAAAAAACACGGAATGATTTGGTCTTTAAATTATTAGGTAAAATACTTGATATGTTTTTGTTTAAATATTTTGATTAAATGAGCTTTGAGCGATTTGATTTAAGTTGGGTGTACTGGCAATTTTTTCTCGAATAAATAAATAAATTTATATTTTTTCAGATGAACATGCCGAGCCCCATATAAAAATTCTCAAGAAATAAACCGAGCCATTATTTCCAAGGCGGTCTGTGGCCGAGTCTCAGGTGACGTTTTTTTTGCTCTCGGCCATTGTTTTGGGTGGAAAAAGGGACCCGGTCCAGAACCGTGTAGGGTAAGAGCAACGGTCGAAGCGCGAGTTTAACTAAAATAAATAAAAAAGCAAGAGCACCAGGACGTAAACGTTCTCGAGAAACAACTTGCACTCACGTCTTTAGAGAATGTAAATCGAAAATCTTTATCCCTCTTTTTTTCTTTATTACCATTTACTTTTATCTACATCTTCTGTTAAATTTACCTGGATTATATTTTATCCAAATCTAGTCCATCTTACCCGATGTATAAAATATGTCTGACCATTCACGCAATTATTTACAAACAGTCTTTAATATTTCATTTTTACGGGAGTTAAAAAAACGACGGTAACAAAAAAAGTTAACTATAATATGGCGCTAAAATGGCACGGATGTTTTTTTCTTTTTTAAATGAGGTCACAATAATTGACAATTGTTACAATAAATGGCTTAACACACTAAGTGCTAAATAAATAATATAATAATTTTCCTTCATGTTATTAAATACCTGTAAGTATTAAACTCAAAAGACTAGCGATCGAAGGAAAATTAATAAATAAAAAATAAAAAAAAAAATGGCCGCAATATTTAACAGTAAAATATATCAGCAGCAACAAACTTAAAGTATGAAAAATAATAAAGAAAATTATTGATCTTCTGGTGGGGTAATTGCTGGTTGGTCGAAATTACCGGGCCAACAAAAACTCGTCTGGCCGAGGTTTGAAATAACCGGAGCCAAATAAAACTCGGATTCGAAGTCTGCATCTGAGTCTGAGCCTGAGTCTAAAAGTCGGCATCGAGTCCAGCGTTAATAAAAATATTAACAAAAGTCAGCATTGTTGCTGCTGATGGTGATGATGATGATGATTGATTACAATGCAAGTAATCGATTGTTTAATCCTACAGCCGACGAAGATTCCGCTTGCTCTGTTTGGAGCCGACTATCAGCGGGGCCTTCTTGCGTTTGGTCGGCGTGGCCAGCAGAGGAGTTTTGCAGGGCCCAGTGTGTGGAGACGAAGAACAAAGAGTGCAGAATTCAGCACTGCAGCCTTCACGTGTGCAAGTACCGACGTTTCTCTTATCGTCGACATGACTTGCGAAGGAACATTTCGGGCAGCGGCAGAGACGCTCCGTTGGTGCAAGAGTTCGGCTCGCCTGAAACACATAAAAACATATATATAAATATATGCAATAAGTATCATAAATTATTTTATTATCCATAACAGAGTTTTATGGTAAGCACTTGGCATACGGCTTCTTAAATAATTACACTTAAGACGTCATCATCATCATCATCATCATTGTTAATGATATTATTTATTAAATTACTGTTATTTCATGTTTAGTTTTATTTTTCATGGATTTATGTACGCGCACTTTGTTTTTATTTTTACATCCGTTCAATAAGTAATTTTGAGGAGATATATATATGTATATGTGTGTGTGTGTGATGTGTAAATGTGAGAGTTAATATATTAAAGAGAAATTATTTATGGGACATGAAAGTACATACATAATATTTACATTGGTCATATGAGATATATTTATAATATTTAATGGTACCTTTAAAATCACCGCTGCTATTACGTTATATCATATATGTATATATTTATAATGTCACATTCACTTATATTATTGTTTTTATTGAGATATAAATATAAAGAAATTTATACTGATATATGAAACTAAACAAAGTACTAAGTCATATTTTTTAAATATAATAAATAATAATAATTTAATAAGGGTATTTATGAAAACAATTTTTTTTTTATCTGAGTACGAAATGATTGATTTTTTAAATTTTTAAACATAAGTTTACTTGAAAAAATTTTTAAATTAACGTTGCACTGAGGTTTTAAATAAATGGTTGCAGTAACGGTTTAAATGAGACAGTAATCGCATTTTAATTACTTATATACGGAGAAATAACATATTGATAAAATTTTTAATAATGAGTACAAAAAAAAAAAAAAAATTGATGACTAGTGCCGTTTAACAATAGAAACTATTGTATTTATTTTTATTTTTCCCGTATTTATGGTGTGAAAAATTTCTGTTTGTCATGAAAAAATTTTTGAAAATGAGTTTGAAATTTTTTTCAACCCCCTGCTGAAATCTGCTTGGTAATAAATCTGGTGAATTCTTTTGTTATTAATATTTTTATATTTTTTTAAAGTTTATTGAATTTCCTACATGTGCATTTTTTTTTTTTTTTTTTTTAATTAAATTGTTAAAAAAAAAAATTCAAAAATTGTAAATCGTCTGCTAACATGAGGATCATAATTTTTCATAAAAATTTTAATAATACAAAAAAAGAAATAATATAATAAAAGAATTACATTAAAAGTTAGCAAATAACATAACATGCATTAACACTTGTTACACTCGAGTAGTTCATCACGTCGGCAAAAGTTTAATTAAGCATTCTCTTGTTGAACGTCGTGTGAATTCTTCCACGACTAACTACAGCAACTAAGCGATTCAATCATTCCCTTAAATGCGTACTCAGATGGAATAACACAGAAAAAATTCATTCGTAGAATAACATGACGGAATAAAATATTTTTGAAATTAATAATTTTCGGAGCTACTTGACCGTATTTACATATTATTCATAAATCATATGCTTCTAGGTAATTTTTTCTACAAGAATCGTTCAAGTGGTAAAATAGACCTGCGTTAGCTAACCGGTGAGTTTAAAGGAGCAAGTGGACTGTGACAATGTTGGGTTGAATTATTTTTTAAAACTTGTAACTCAATACTGATTAGATTGATAGAGACATATCGAATTTCCGTTCGTGTCTTAATTCGAGTCGATAGCTGAGGGCTTGCAGGTAAATAATAGTACAAACACGTCAACTATTAAACTAAATCACTAAAATATTTAGAAAATAATTTCTTCAAATTACAAAATTTATATGATACTGAAATTACCTGACGTCTGATAATTTTTTCAAGAGATAAATTTGAAAGATAAAATATTTGAAAAAAATGCACTTATAGTTTTTTAAATTTTCTACATGTGCATATTTTTTTTTTTTTTTTTTTAATTGAATTGATTGTCTAACTTCAGGATCATAAATTTCTAAATTTTCATATTCGTCTAAAAAAATTTTATTTCAAAATTTTTAAAACAAAAATGTCAAAAAAACTTTTAAAAAATTGCTAGTTGGCTAAGTAAACCCGAAACACAAAAAAACTTAAAAATTATTTTCGCGCCGCCGCAATGCCTGAATTCAAAATTCAAAATTAAATTATTTTCGCGCCAAAATTTAAAACAAAATATTTTTCAAGTTAACTAAAGTCAAAATTAAATTTTAAGCATCATAATTTATTTATCTAAATAAATTTAAATAATTAAAGACTATATATATATTTGTATTCTAAAAAATATAAATTTCCTCAGAAAATTTCTTTTTTTACAAAAATTTTAACTTCTGCCCCAACGAAATTCCCCATTATAAAAAAAACTTCAATTCCCAAGTCAAATAGTAAATTTTTTACGTGGATTTCAAAACAAGACACCGTTAATTTATAAAATAAACGTAAAAATTTTTCAAAAAAACTTTTCCAAGTAAACAATTAGTCATAAACTAAATAGAAATAACTATTTGAAGTAAAAAATGAACTGTCGCATCTCCAGTTTTATGACAGAACATCAGTACCATCTGCGTTAAAACCACACACTCGTCTCTCCTCCCAACTCTCTCTTATCTCATACACTTACATCAATAAATATTATTATTATCCATCCATACATACATACATACACACATTGTACATTACACAGACATTAAAATGTACATTGAGCCTCGTATTTTACCCTCTGTCTAACCTGACGCATACAAAATTTCGTTCTGCCTTATTGTGCGTTATCGTTATTACTGTGTACCTTTACGCCAAATAATTTACGATGTGACCGTAGAAAAAACCCGGTCTCAAAACAGTCTGAGAAAAACGAAACAGAAAACAATAGAAAAAATTTATTTATCTTTTCCAGCATTAAGAAAATCCTAGACCGGGAACCTTTTTGGGGCTTAGATTCAGGTAAGCTGAGATAAAGAGAAATCGCTCGCTCGCTCGCTTCAGGTATAGATAAAACCGTTCAAAAAATCATGAGAAGTTTTACCTCACGTTAATTTATTAAAGATGTTGAAGATATCAAGATGAATAGAAGTGAAGTAAAAGCCGAAGTTTTTAAACTATTAATAACTTCCACAGAAAAGGGTCCAGCTTGTTTGGGTTTATTGCGCCATAGTAAAGAAGTTTGAAGCAGCGTACAGTTAATTTATTAAAGAAGTAAAATGCTGTGGAATTTAAATCATTAAATAAATAAATAAATTCTTTACTTCGTAGGCTTGATATCGAGTTGGGAAACTCGTTCTATTTATTAATATAAATGTATGTGTATATATGTATGTATTTAAGTAGATAGAGAGTTTGAAATTTAAACATTTAAAATTTGAAGCGGACGTGAAGTTGGATAATATGAGGGTCACATTTTTCTATGGGTACAGTCACTAGATGATGACGTCGCAGATGCTGATGGAAGTTGTAGTCAAAAACGAAGTGGCTTTTTTTTATCACAATGCGCAGGCCTATTTAAAGCCAAATAAAATAATAATACGTCTTTGTTTAAAATTTCTAAGTCTGTAATCTTTAAAATAGGGAGTTGTGATAAGATAGTATTCTTAGATATATTTATATTTATATATATAAATATTCTTTTGGGACTTGCTGTTTTATAAACATAAATAAATTCACATTCATTTTAATCTTAAGTTTTAGTGAGTGTGAATGTACCAAACATCAGACTAATTTTAAATTATGGATAAATAGAGTGAATATTTAATAAAATTAAATTTGAAAAAAATGGGCATTTACAAAATTTTCAAATTAATAAGTGCATTTTTTTCAAATATTTTTTTTTTTTAATTATTTACTATATTTATTTATAATTTTATTTATGTATGAATATAGCAGACATTCGTAAAATTTTTAATTATTAATAAATAGAGTAAATAATTAAAAAAATAAAATTTAAAAAAAATGGGCATTTAAAAAATTTTGAAGTTAATCAGTGCATTTTTTTCAAATATTTTTTTTTTAATTATTTACTATATTTATTCATAATTTTATTTATGTATGAATATAGCAGACATTCGTAAAATTTTTAATTATTAATAAATAGAGTAAATAATTAAAAAAATAAAATTTTTAAAAAATGGGCATTTAAAAAAATTTGAAATTAATCAGTGCATTTTTTTTCAAATATTTTTTTTTTAAATTATTTACTATATTTATTTATAATTTTATTTATGTATGAATATAGCAGACATTCGTAAAATTTTTAATTATTAATAAATAGAGTAAATAATTAAAAAAATAAAATTTAAAAAAAATGGGCATTTAAAAAAATTTGAAATTAATAAGTGCATTTCTGAAAAATATAATTTTTTAAATTATTTACTCTATTTATTTATAATTTTAAATTTCACTGGTCTGCTACACTCACAGCCGAGTTAAATAAAATAACTTGGGCTGTAATTATAAAAAAAAAAAAAAAATATTGAACGAATGTTTTGCAATTTAAAAACAAAATGAATGTTGTCTGGTAAAATAAAAAATTTGTTTTCGGTAAATAAAAAACACAAGCCCCGAAGACAAGTAACCTTTCTATGCATCAGCGGTATGAGTTGTGAGGAGTGAGCATCAGCATCAGCATCAGCACCAGCATCAGCATCAGCAGAGAAGTCGCCAAATATCCAATGGGATGTGTTCAAGTGGGCCAGTGTTGGTGGTAGGCGTGCGTCAGATATATCATTATCTCGAGCTCACTGTTGCTATGCAATTAGAGTCCGTTAATCGGGCCGTGGACGCGTAGTGTATAACATAGAGTGGAGTTTCGACTGGCAGCCAATCGTCTGGACCCACCATCACCATCAGCATCAGCATCCTCAGCCTCACCCTCACCCTCGCCCTTCTTCCTTCCTCTGCTCTTCTCAATCTCACGTCTGTTCTTCTTTGTATCCGTCCTCGTCACTCGCACATCACCACCAGACACGAGGTAATGTCTCGTATCGTTACGTTAGTTCGTTCTCTCGTTTCTCAGCTCAACCAAAGTCTCTCTCGCAATTTTGCCGCGAGTTAACTAAACCGAAAACGCGCCAACAGCCAGAGAAAGGACCGCCTAGCAACCGACGAGGACACAGCAACAACATACACCAACACGTGCTGTTATATTCTACACCATACTGTACATATAACATATAACATATATAATATATATATATACTGCTGCGTTTTTTATTCTCCGCTTCTTTTCACTTCCTCTGTCTCAACTATTTTTTATTATTTTTTCACAGATTAAGAGTCATCAGTTGTACTACTAGACTATTGGCTCCAATAGAATCATCAGCAATCTCATCGAGGATTACAATTAATCCGGTCTTGATTTAACATCTTTTTTTGAGCATATAAACAAAGACAAGGACGCAGTTAAGGCCACGGTAAATCGGCCGTTCTCACACTTGCTCCATACGATTTATTATTTTATTGTGCTGGAGATTAGACTTCTAGGTTTGTTTGGCCTTCAAGTATCACCAATAATTCGCCCACTCCAATCCGTAAACTTGTATTACACTTAACACATGGAGAAAAAGATGCTAAGTTTAATTTTATGTCACGCAACATAAATGTTATGAAGACCGGAAGTGTAAACAGCAATTTATATATTAAAATATGTATGCCGCGAATAAGTTTGTTTGAGTGAAAAATTACTTATTAAAGTACGCAATGACCTAGCTAATGTATGTATATTTTTATTATTTATTTATTTATTAACTTGTGGCGCCGAATGACCGACGTATGACCGGAAGTCCATAGTTATCTTTTCCTGGAAGCTGTTCACGCGAAATTCGCGTTTACTTGTGCGCACTTATTGCAAGTATGTACTGTGTATTTTGTAATTTATATTTATAATAAATACTTAATTATTTTATCGACTAGTTTTTTAATTAATTTAACCGGCGCTTGGTTCGGTGAAAAAAAAATTATGTTTTTTTTATTTATTTAAATTTAGTCTGGTTTTTTGGGTAATGACATAAGATATGTATACCAATTTGCATCAAGGACACAACTAAGAAATTAACTTATCGAATTACAATCGCGTTATTATATATTTATATATATATTTATTTTTGAAAGTATTGAGTACTGAGTAATGATATTATAAACACTCTCTTAATGCCTTATGATACATAAATGTTGCCAGTCTTATACATTAGAAATTGTTGTGAGTATAAATTATTCAATGTCGCGCGCGTTCGGAGGAAAAATAATAAAAGTTATTTAGTATTCGATACAATGCAGCAAAGGCGGGTAGCAACGAATTATACTCATTTCTTAAAATAACGCCTATATATGTCATATTATTTTTTTAATTATCATATTTATATATATGACTTATCTGTAGAAAAATTTTTAAATCAGAATAAAAATTCTTTTTTGAGCAAAATGGAATAAAAATAATTTTTTTAATTTTAAATTCTCCCGCCAAAATAATTTAGTTTATATTAGTATGGAATTTTGAAAAATTACTTTTTCGCGCCCGATTTTTTCGAAGTTTTTTATTTTATTTACATGCTCATTATTCAAAATCACGCGTACGAAATTTTTTTTCTAGCAAATAAGAATAAAAATGATTTTTAAAATTTTGAAATTTCCCGCCAAAAATAATCAAATTTCAAAAAATTCATTTATCGCGCTCAAATTCTTGTACTTTCCATTTTTATCTTAATTATAATTTATTATCACATCTGATAAATTTAAAAAACCGCGGGAAAAAATTAAAAAATATTTATAATCAATAAATCAACTATTTGACCATCAACACCAGACCATAATTCTTTTGCACGTCAAACAGCGAGCACGATATCGATCTCGCAATAGTCTGGATAATACCGCGAAATTCCAAGTACCCAATATCTCTTTCTCTAGGTTATTAATATTTAAATTGGATATCCTTTCATAGCCGCCGCTGCCACTGACTCACATACATCTATACACCTACATATATATATCACCGTTGACCGTCAACGGATGCTATTGTTGTGTTTATATTTACACATCAAACACATGTAATATTACGACGGATACTTTGGATTAGCACACTCTCCATATCACAAAATAAAAAAAAAAAACATAAAACCTAATAGCCGTCATTATTTAAAATAATCTAAATCTACAGAATAGATCGCGACGTCAAACTGCCTTATTACGTGAATGAATTTAAGTTGATTAGTTATTTAGACCTAGACCAAGACACGGCATAAATATTTATCACATCTATTCAAGGGCGACCGGAAATACCGCGAAGCAAATAAAAAAGTAGAGACATTATCTAAGTAGAGCAACATGTAGCCGAGCAATCTAGCGGATCTGCAACTAGTGCTGTTATTATTTACAGCAACTGGATTCTGTTATCCCTTAACTCAAATAAAACTTGATCTCTCCCGTGCGGATTTCCCTCTCACTCGTTTATAGCAACATGACCTTGAATTTGTTTCTCATTCAGTAAAACAAGTACTCAGTAAAACAGTTTTACTGAACCAACAACCGCATGAATGAAACGAGTGTGGCAATATCGAGGCGTAACTCTGTTATCTCTGATAACACCCGTCCCCATTACATTCAGTAGTTCATTATCATGCTGCCAATAACAATAATAGTCCCAGTTATTTACTTAATAACTCAAATTAAATTAATACAATAATTTATTGTTGTTGTCGTGGGTGATTATTAGCCCGTTAGTGCACCGGAGTGTGTCCGGCTCCGTTATCAAGGACGTCCGGTAGGTCAACAGCATTAGCTCGTGATGGTGATGGTGATGGTGCTGGTGGTTCTTCTTATTCTTCCGCATAAAAATTTCCTGATGAGTTAAAAGTGAGTCGTAGGCTTGGGCTTGTAGGCGCTAAGGCATTTCACGCCTACTGCGCATGTTGACTAGGTCAATTTTAAGCTCAATTAAGATTCTATCATAATTTTGTTGACTAAAAAAAAAAACAAAAATGAATGACGTTTATTAAATTAGGATTGATAAAATAAAACGATTCAATACCCATTTTATATTAGATAATTTAAGCGTGAGCTCAGCATCTCCGCGTCATCATCAGCAATAAATTCCTCTTGAGCTGACCTGTTGCTATGGCGAAAGTGAATGAACAGACCAAGCCACGTGGCACGTGTTAAATAAAATTAAAAATAAAAATAAAAAAAGGCGGGCTTTAGAACATGACTAGGACTTATAAGCAGCAACGCGGACCAGAGATGATAAAGAGTACGGAGAAATAAAAGATTGTGAGTCGCGTTGGTGGTGGGAGCTGGCAAAAGGGACGCGGGAACGACTATGAATAATAGTTTGGTATGTAGTGCTCCAAACGCGGATATTTATAATGACTTTTATTCATGCGAGTGTATTGTAGGCAACTTTCGGATGGCAACTGGCTGGACGATCATCTGCTGGTGGAGTTGTCAACTGGGCAAAATCTTCAGAAGAATACAGAGCCAGAGGACAGAGGACAGAGGACCTGTTGCCATGCAGACTTGTTTAAAGTAAACAACATTGCGTCATCCTGGTCTAGACTGGTATGTATGAAGAAGCTTAGTGTGTCGTATAGAGAACAGCAGAACAAGTTGTTCGATTCCCAACACATTCGCATTCACACTAAGGCCCAGTTTGTTTCTCTTTCTCTTGTCATGTGGACGGATTTTGGTACCACGTGGTTAGAAAACACACATTGACGTCTTTTATTATCAAGTTGACATAGCAACATAAATATATTTATATGTATATATATATATATATATATATATATATATATGTCTATGTATTGGGTGACGTTAAAGTGGCCCGTTGTTGTTGTTCACTCTCGCGCGGTTTTTCGGCCCGGGCAAATAATCCACATAATGATGCCAAGGAACCGGGAGGGAGATCCGCGAGCAGCGAGCGCTGCATAGCAACAGTGAGAGAGTGTATGGTAGCGTTCTCTTGGATTCCTTCAAGCGTCATCAGTCAACATGTGAGAGAAAGAGAGAGGGCTGCGGGGATAGATCATACCGCGTAAGCGGGGCAGAGGGAATTAAAAAAGGCGGGCGTGTGAGCACGCGGTCGGTTCCTCAGAGGCCTCTCAATATCAAAACGAATATATAAACTAACCAGCGCCAGCACCATGAAGACGAGGACAAAGGAGCAAACTGTCCAACTTATCTAGGACGATATTAATGAGATTTATTGATAATTCAAATATTCGTGTCCTTTTACGTTTATTTATGTCCTGAGATTTTGTTTCAGATTTTATTTTATTTTTTTATGATAAAGTTTTGGGGTTCAATGAAACGATGGCACATGGCAACAAGAGATCTCGCTGCAAGGACTCTGATAAATTTTTTTTATTTTATCCTTCCAAGTAAAGATTTTTTTTACTAAAAGTAATTTTATTTTTCAGTAATTTAAATTGTCAGTTAAAATTAATCGACTTACTGACAATACATCATTTATTATATATATTTTCAGGTACAAAAGGAAATAGTTTGAGTAAATGTGCACCTGGAGCTGCCTTATGCACACAAACGCAAGTTGAATAAATAACTCTAGCATAATCCAATTCACTTTAGGGCCAAGGTGTTGGTTTGTAGATTAAAAAATTTTGTTTTTTATCATTAAATTCAACGATAAATTCCTCAAAATCTTATTCGATTAGACAACTATCTCAGTTGTCTCTGGACAGGAAAAGACAACACCAGCTGCTATCAGTGGCTATAAAATTTTTCTACACGTAATGACCTGGTTTTGAGTATTTTGTTATTGGATTATTTTACCTCTGGCCATTCTCATCCTCTTTCGGAACATTACCTCTGTATATACCTATTCCTGTTTTCATATCTGTACACAGTGCGTGTGTAATATTATTATTTTCTATGGTATAGAACTATCTGGTGGGAACCTGGATGGAGCGTAGTCTGTCTTTGGTCTTTACAAAAGCGAACCCGGCAACACAAAACCCATAGCCTCATACCAATACCAACAAAACCGTAGGATCCCGATACTCGAGTTAAGTCCCGGGTATATAAAATAATAATATAAGGGCAGCTGGCATGCATTCCTGTCGCCATATCTTTTTTCCCTCGTTCCCTTTTAATTCTCTGGGGCTCTTGCTCTCAGCGATGCCCCGTATATTCACCCTCCTGAAAACAGGACACATGGCCTCGACTAAATTACTACACTTCTAAAATCCTACGGTTCACTATTGTAATTTTAAAAAAAAAATAAATATTTAATTTTTTTTTTTACTTGACAATTTTAAAAAATTTCTCTTTTACTTTTGGTAATTTCTCATCATCAGATTAATTTTTAAAATTTTAACGAAAATAATTTATTAAATTCAAATTAATTAAAAATTTCAATAATTTTTTTTTCGTACCTCCCGTAATTTCTAATCATCATCTAAAATAATTTTTATAAATTTAAATTTAAATAATAATTATTTTTATTAAAATTTTCAGACTAATAAATATGAAAATTACTGATAAATAAAAAAAAAATTGTCAATAAAAAAAAAATTCATGGACAAAAGATCAAAAAATGAATATCCTTAAAAAAAATAATTCACCGACACTTAAATACACAAGCCAATTGTCTAATTGTTCTATTCATTGATCATCGATTAATAATTCAAAATGTATATAATATATACACAAGTGTAAACTCATTGATATTAAAATCAAGCTATTCAATGAAATTCAGTGAATTATTTTCCAGTCAAACAATTAAAATTTGAATAATAATAATAAAAATATATTAAGTGATGGTTAAATTAAAAGCGTTATATTTATTGTAGATATATGTCGTATAGATAGTTAAATATATATAATATGTAATGTAGTAGTTATTTATCGTGAAAGACCACACGTGTTCGTCGACCCTCGCGATTCGATTCACGACTTAAATTTCGCTGCGGGAGACTGCAAATGCATAGAGAGATATATGTAGGACAGTACGCGATCCAGCTTCTCATACTAATTTGTACTTGAGTAATTTTATAACAACGCGAATCGAATTAAAGATTTTAAAACAAAAAAAAATATCATCCCTCTAAATATATATACTAGAAGATGAGTTGTGATTTTTAAAAATCAATTATCTGGAAAACTGTAACGGCAGACGTCGAACGTCGGTACGTTAAACAAAAAAAAAGAAATAAACGAGACAGTTGGTGATATAATTATCATGATGATGATCGTAAAAGGTTACGCCTGGAAAGATACAGGAAAGTAACGACAACACCTGATGGCCAGGTGGTCATTCTGTAGATTTACGATAATAGGAAAGGAAATAGTCATCAGTCATAAGCCAGATATTTTTTTCTATGACATTAAACTCACTTTTAAAAAAGATTTTTAAAAAAAAGGATTTCTTGGCGCGAAAAAGAAATTTTAATTTTTTCTTGACCCAAGAAATTTTTTTTCTTTTAATTCATAATTAAAAATTTTTCTTGGGTTAATAAATTTTATTTATCCGTGTAATATATATCAGAATATATGAAAATATATGTAAAGGTGATGCCGATACTCGTATCCTTGATTCGTAATTCAAAGACAATTATGGGGACAAGAAGACGGTTACAAAGTGCACCTGCTCGTTGGCTATCTGCCGGCAGGCCGGCATTCCGTTGGCTTCTGTCCCCTTTTGCCAACGAAAAATTTTCTCTTCGTGGTCTAGACCGGAAGAGGGTCTAATGCAGACCGCGACATTACCTGGCACAAAACCGTCCAAGACATCACACGTTACCAAGAAAAGGAAGCGATCGCGTCAACGGAATTCACCTGGCTTATTATTGTCTTTCCGTTTCCTACTTGACATTACATCAATCCACATTTCCGTCTTGGATTCTTGCTCCAATTAAATAAACCATCCCTACTTCGAAAACAAATTAAACCAAAGGTTCTAGTTAATCATATCAGTATTATCCAATCTTACTAATGATGTCGCATTAAATACTAAAGAGACAACGTGAGCTCGTGTTTTGCATCACCAGATACTGATCACATTGTTGGTGGTCTCGTTTTCCGCTGTTAGATAAACAAAATTAAATTTAAAAAGAAAATACTGATATCTCATTTCAAAGGCGGGTTAATTTAAAATTTGAATTTTTAATTTAATAAATTTAAAAAGAAAATCTCATATGTAAACCAGATCAATTTGTTTCCGGTAACTTATCGTTATCGAAAGTTCAGTATACATACATATAAATTTATATATTTTCTACAACAAAATATCACTGACATGATTTATAGATCTCGGATCAATGTCAAAAATACGCGGTTTTTTTTAAACGCAAACTCTATTAATATATAATGACGCAATTATCTTGTCTATGTTATTATATTGGCTCGGCATAATTACTTGACGTACAATATATACATACATATATATTTATATGTTTAGAGCTGAGAAAAAAATAATAAATTTGTTTGCAACGAAATGATACGTAAAGTTTGAAAGCAATTATAATTAAATCAACGGTCTCCCGTCCTTATTGCAAACCGATGAGATTGTAGCCGGAGGATATACGAACCGACGTCGACGATAATAATAATCTTATACATACTTTGTATATGAATAATATAATATAAGGCGAATGAACAGGAGAGACGAGAGTGTGGCGAGGAGTGAATATGATCTATGGCTAAGGGTAAGCTAATACATTGAGAATCATTTTATTATTATTGTTATATATTATGTATCGTCGTCGTCAGCAGCAGCACGCACGTTGGTTCCTTGAACCTAATCAACACTCATTAACTCGGCAGATCATTTCATAAATAATTATCACATTAATGCATACTTAAGATGATGATGATGATGATAAAAAAAAAAATAAAATAAATACCTTGACAAAGGAGTGAAATTTGATTTTGCTCGGAGACACGGGTGGACTTTGAGGTGGCGCTCGTCGTCCTGGAGTGGCCTGCATATTTTGAACGTCCGTCAGATAATTTCTCTTCACTAACTTGCTAGTCTTCGGAGTACTCGTTATTTCACATTTGCTTTTTATTAAAATTAAATTTTCTTTAGTATTTTGTCTGACGTACACGTGGTGCAGGCGTCTGCGGTTCGCGTTGTTGTCATTCAGACAAATTTTCCGCCAAACATGGGACACCATACTGACGGAACAGAGGTCCTGGGGAGTTAGGTACGAGAGAATTTTGGCTATCGTACGCCAATGATTGCTCTTCTCTCCCAGAAGACTTAAAATATCGACGGTTTCTCGGCCCGTGTAATCAGCCCTGGTCGTCGCTAACTTGCAGTTCGTGCAGCCGACACGTTTGTCAAAGTCAAGTTTCTTGGGTTTGACTGCGAGGATCGGCTGCTGATGCTTGATGATTTTATTCAAATTCCCAATCTTAAGTTTGCTGAATTTTTTATTCTCCGCGGAAGTTATCACTGGACTGACTTTTCTCGTCTTGGGAGAGAAAGTTATCATAGGCTGGGCCGACAACGACGAAAACGACGACGACGTTCTAGTTGGAGTCAACGATTCTGTTAATTTATCATTGCAAATATAAGGCGTGCTCTGGGGTATAGACAAAATTTTATCAACATCCTCGACGGGTTCGCAGGCCATGTAACTCGTCGTGGCAGTGCATGGTGACAAAGGAGTAATTGGCGTAAGCTGATTTACCTTAGACACCGCTGCTGCAGGAGTCACCGCGTGCCATTGATTGCTGGATCTCCCACTATTGCGAGTGCGTAGTCTATAGTTACGCAGATCCGTGCGAAAGTGATTACGATCCTTGGAAATAGACTCGATGCTGTTGTTGTGATCCTCAATCGAGTCCTCGGACTCCAGCACCGAGTCCCGGGAGCCATTTATCAAGCTGTTGAACTTTGATGATTTTCTACGTTCTGACTGCCACTGGTCGCTTCTAAGCCAGTACGATGATTTTTTTACACTCGGTCTTGATCTTCCGGTTGATTTTATGACAGTTGCTCCAGTAGATGCCGTAAATGACAGATATCCGCTGTCCATACTATCAAAAGATCCATGCAAACTTGTCCCATTGTTATTATTTATATTTTTATTATTATTATTAATATTAATATTATTATTATTATTATTAAAATAATTCTTATAATTTATTGTACCATGCGGTGTCTCACTTGATTTAATATCAACCTCAGCCATCTCAACATCTTCCACAGAATCATTCATTTTTATTAAAAAAAAATATATATATATATTTTTTTATATTACACTGTCCCAGATATGGATTTATTTCACTCACTGTAACCACGCGTACTGATAAATAATATAAAATATTTTCACACAATATAAAAACGTGCCCTGTACCCCTGATTCTTCAGCGAAAACAACATGGCACCCCTATTGTGTTACCCTGCAGTAAAATGTTGGTGGTGATGCGACGTTCGTTTGACACTGGATACTGACATAACAACAACTTCACACAATATTAATTATTATAAATTAAAATAATAGAAAAAGTGACAGCTAGCGGTGATGGTTG
Source organism: Microplitis demolitor (assembly GCF_026212275.2). Taxonomy (NCBI): domain Eukaryota; kingdom Metazoa; phylum Arthropoda; class Insecta; order Hymenoptera; family Braconidae; genus Microplitis; species Microplitis demolitor. The sequence goes on along the minus strand of NC_068549.1, from coordinate 1,808,223 downwards.
AAATAAAACCCGACATTTTGTTTATAACTATTAAGGTTAGGGGTAATTTGAATTTAAAATAAAAAAAAATTACGACGCGACATGACAAACGTCATGGAAACGCAAACTAAATACGAGCTGACGCGCACGAGGGGTGAGTACCGAATGCTCTGGCAAATCGAGACCAGGCCAATACAGAAAACGAACAGAGAACAGAGAAAAATAAGACAGCGCGCAACCACCGCGCTCACACTCGCCCTCTTCGTTTAATATTTTCCCCCTCTTTTTTTAAATTCGCTCTTGAACGGAGAGAACGCGGTGGAGAGTAGAGAGAGAGAGAGGGCTAAGGAAAAGGTTTCAAAAGTGTTTACATCCTAGTGGGGGATGCTGAGAAATTTAGAGAACCAATGAAAGAGGAAATGAAATACCGCCAGCGGCAGTTGCTAAGGCGACACGACAAACCAACTGCGCAGATCTTTTTACTGCGCATTGTTACCGCGCATTTTTGAATTTCACTCTCTGAGGTGCTGCCTCTGATGGCAATTATTTTAAATACAACAAACGTTTGCTAAGAGCGTGTTCTTTGTTTTTAATATTTGTTAATTGATAATTAACTTGTTTTTTGTAATTAAATTAATTTATTTATTATTTAAAATGGACGCGTCAAGTAAATCTGATTCGACACCCAAACAGGCTATGATTTATGTTTGTGGAGGTAATTATTTCATGTATTTTCATTTTCATAACCTAAATATTTACAACTGCTTATTTTAAAATTTTAATTATTGTTTATTTTTAATATAAAATTTGAAAATTCAAAGTGGAGGTGAATTTTGAGAGAAAGTTTTTAAGTTTAGCAACAATTTTTTCTTATTTTAAAAAATATTCAAATTTATTACTGACGTCAAAATTAATTGCTGGAATTATGACGTCAGAATAATTTATATTTTATAAAAAAGTTATTTAAAATATAAATTTTTAAAAATCTTCAGTATCAATTTTGTAAAATTATAAAATTCTCGTGTCTGCTGTCTGCTATCATGAAATTTTTCAAAACAAAGTTGAAAAAAAAATGAATATATAATAATTACATATAACAAATTTGTATTTTTGAACTTTGAAAAATTCTACTCAGTCCTAGTTTTTAAATTTAAGATTTTTGAATTTTTAAAAAAACTTTTTGTTAAATTTGTCTGAATTGAATAAGTTGTTAATTTTATTTATAAATTTTCAGAATGTCATCACGACAATGAAATTCGTCCAAAAGATTCAATCAGATGCCGAGAATGCGGATACAGGATCATGTATAAAAAACGAACAAAGCGTCGTATCCTTTTCTATAATTAATTAATCGATTAATGACTTAAATTTAGTTAACAAATGAAAAACAAATAACTATTTATCCTTAACAAATATATTTAGTTGTCGTATTCGATGCCCGTTGAGTTCCAGTGCAGTTTTGCGGCCAACAACCTGTGTATTATAATTATATTTATTAAAGTAATTTTTAATGATTTAAATAAATGATATTTCGTTAAGCAATTTGTTTATTTACAATAAATAAATTACATTCATTTTAGTAATCAGTTTTTTTACAACTAGATAGATTTTTCACTTAGCAGCTTCAATTTATTCAAATATTTAATACAATTACTCTCAACAATTTATAGTCCGAGTATATGTTTAAAAAATTTAATTACGGTCCCGGTGTCTGATATAAATTGGCAAAAGCCAGCTTGTTTTTCTTTTAAATAAACAAAGTATGAATGGAAGACCCTAGACATCGATATTGATATTCAAATATTTTTAAATTTATCATTAAAGTATTTAATAATTTATCTGATCCAAATCAGAGTCCTTTTTTTTTATTCAATACCCAATAATTTAAGTCGACCATATATTTATATAAAATTAAATTTTGCAACCCTGTTACTAATTTTTTTTCCATTAATTAATAATAAATAAAATTTATAGAATTGAGCTGCTGAGTTATTTATTTGAATATTAAATCATTGATAAATTTTGTAAGTTATACAAAATTAAATAATTCATAAAAATAGCAGCAATACCGAGGCTACTAAATATATATAAAGATAGATATTACAATAGTATATTTATATATATATTTAAAATTAGCCAGGAAACGATCGAGGATTAAAAGTTGATACATGATTGTTATGTACAAGTTTATCTAATACTGACTTTGGAAGCAGCCAACCTCAACGTCTACACCTCGCACCCAACACACCCTTAATTACTCGCATGGGTCAGACCGCATGCAAGCAGCCTGTAATTTCCTCGAGTAATTAAGTCCCAAAAAATAAAATTCAAACTCCAAATAATAAAAACTATAATAATTAAATTTTTGATATGTTTTATTTTTATTTTATCAAAAAATAAAGACGTTGACCCGGCATTGGACGCTTGTATACATATATATTTTTTTTAAATCATTTACTTCATTTACGCCTCGACTTTCATTATCATTTTAATTAATAAGTTGCACGACGGGCATTACATACATAAAATACTACATTTTATAATCAATAATAATAATGATAATAATAATAATATAACTAATTTGTTTTTTTTTTATAAGATAAAGATCTAAACTACGTCATTCATACATTTGGCAACAATTATCCCCCTCAATGATCCCTCGTTGTATATAATTGTGCGGTTAAATTTATTTAAATTCTACTTTATATATATTTATATGTATATATATATATTTATATCTCACTCTCAAGCACATTTAGTAGGTACGAGTTTAATGATTATCGAAGTAATGTGATTATGCGTTAGGAAAGACATTGTGTGTAATTATTTTGAGCACAATGATAATTATCGTTACATATTTGTTTTTTTTATCTTGTAGCTCATAATAAATAATATCGATCGTATTAATTGGACTTTCAATAAACACTTTAGTTTTAAATGATAATAATTATTGTAATCACCTGATTACTTGATTAGATATTTACAGCGCGCTTATAATTACGACTATTTTTATTTCAATCAAACATTGTTTTAAATTTGTCAGTTGTAATTAGTCTACTATACAAATTTACAAATGTTCACTAGGCCCATCTAGATCTCAATAATATAAGATCTTTATTACTGATGGCTGCATGTTGATGTCAATTATTGATCATTTATAATTTGTCATTATAATTGTAGTCATACTCCTGAGTTATATAAATTAATTAAAAGTTAATTAATAATAATAATTATAGTAATATTTTAGTATACATATATACAAATATATATATATTTATATAAACTTGTTCATTTATGTTAATGCAATACTTGAAATTACAATAATTCATTTTTTTTTCTTAATTTTATAAAACTCTAGATCACATGTTAGCTCATTGCATTAATTAAAAATACAGCGGGTTAATATTTTTTAAATAATTATGTCCTGTGATAGAGTTTGTAATATTTATGAGTGGCTTTATGTGGAAATTCGAGTGGTAAATTAATAGACATGTTTTTAGAAAATAATTCAGATTTTGAATTTTTAAATTTCAACTTTTGATTGAAATTTTTTTTTTAAATATGTCATGAATTAGTGAAAGAAAATTTTCATATTAATTTCAATGTAGTTTGAATTTTTGAATTTAAATTCAAATCCAAATATTTTGTTACAATTTTGAATTTTTAATTCAATTTGATAAATTATTACCAATTTTTAAAAGTTACAATTTTGTAAATAAATAAAATTCTTACAAACTTCGAAAATTTTTCAAAAATTCAAATTATCAGAATTTTGAATCGTATATGAAAATTTTGACCAGCTTTCAAATATTTAATTTTTTTCAAATAATCAAAAATAATTATCTCGTAAACTTGAGTCCGATTTATATTTTCTTTAACATGATGTAAAAAAAATATAATTTTTCAAAATAAATTTTGAGTTATTTGTAAATTTCCTAATTCAAAACTTTACAAAAAAATTCAAATTATCCGGAAATTCGAATCGAATACTTCGGTTTGATTCGTTTCAAAAAATTTGAATTTCCACATCTCTATTAATTACAAATTAAATTAAAAAAATAAGCGATTAATCATCGTGTGGTTTATCGACCGGCGAAGATATTTGCTGTCATAAATATCAGCAATGAAAATTTAAAAAATAAAGATTTTATATGGCCGCTTGTGAGCGTACATTTGGCACTATGTGTCGTCATTTTTATCATGTACATTACTCGTATCCTCGTTACTTATTTTAATATGAGTGTTTTCTTTACCGGAATCGTGATTTCTATTGTCAACATTGTGCTCGACAAAACAGTGGACCTGTAATTCACCACCGGTCCTGTATGACGCAGCGCACATTTGGCACTTGTACGGCAAAGAAGAAGACGACGAAGAGGAAGAAGATAAGTTATTATCGTCAAATCGTGAATTTGGCACGTGAGATTCGACGGCTGATTTATTGTTATGCTCATTAACAACTAAATTAGGCAAGTGATGATATGCTCGCGACACCGATGATATATCAACAGTCGGTGAAGTTGTGAATGATGACGGAGATGAGGTCGTTGCGGCTGTCGTTGCCGGTAATGGATGAATGGGTTCGCCTTCATCAGAAGAAGTTTCCCCACCACTCGTCGTTGCTTGATGGTACGCTGGTATCATTTCCGTATCCCACTGACCTATTTTACTGGGATCCTGATCGTACAATTTTTTAGCCAGCATCTAAAATAATTAATCAATTGACAATTAATTACTGATTAATTAAAATATCATCCTGATAGCCGACGTCTAATAGTTTTTGAATTTTTTTTTTTTCAGGCTAATGATAAAAAAAAAAATATTTGAAAAAATTGCACCTGTAGTTTCTTTAATTCTCTACATGTGCATTTTTTTTTTTTTTTTTTTTTTTGTAATTCATTTGGCAAAAATAAAATTCAAAAATTTTTATCTGTTGACTTCAGGATAATTAAAATCAGTGAATGATAAATTTACCTGAAGACTAGCGAGACTGTTGTCACAATCAGTGGTGTCAATATCATTTAAATTAACTCCTGATCTTTCCATTTCGGCGTAAGTACCAAATGGTAATTTCCCAATGCACTCAAGTTTCATTATGTGCATTTTACTTCTCAAATGTTTGGCAAGATGTCCGTGAATACGGAAGGCTATTTTACAGTCTGTGCACTTGAATGGCCGCGGATTGGTAGTCGTTGCCGCGCCAAATGTCGAGGTCATGCTGACCTTGTTGTGATGCGAAACCGATCGTTCGTGTTTCGTCAAGTGGCCCTTTGTGCGAAACGACACCGCGCAACTTTCGCATCTGAACGGCCGCTCGAAGTAGTGGATGTTGATGTGGAGTTTTAATTGGCTCGGCTTATTGAAGACTTTGTTACAAATCCCACAGGTGCTGCGGCCGTCTTCCCCTATACTGTGATACCAAATACAAAACATTAATTAATAATTAACATCTTAATTATTTAAAATAATTTACTGATAAAAAAGTGATTTTTACCTCACGTAGTTCGGCGCAATACTGGACGGTGGCAGAAATTCAGCCATGGGTTTGCCGTTTCCGCGTGATGGAGACGGAGACCTGAATCCTGGACCCCCGACGACCATTTTCCTGGCGACGTTGTGCTGCTGCTGCTTGATACTATCGACAACATTGACAGCACACCCGCCAACTGCCTGTTTATTCAAGCTGTCAATATTTATTTTGACATCAACAGCAACTCTATCAGAATTATTTCGCGCGTCAGCAACCGCGTGGCCCTGTCTCGCTAAATTGACATCGGGAATCAGGATCTTGGATGGTTCCATCGCTACTCTGTACTCAATACCCGGCTTGCTGTCAATTTGCTCTCGCTCCTGGCTGATAATCGGCTTCAACTCAGAGCAGGGGACCTTAAACTCTGGTAAAGTAGCAGCACTCGGAGGTCTCTCGTACCTCGATGGTGTTGTCGGTTCTCTGTTAGGTGACGGGGTAAAGTCTTGTCTCTCATGACTAGCAACACCATTTTCTCTGGTCTCACTGCTATTTTTAATTTGCTCGTGAGCAATTAGCTCGCGGGTGTTCATCTCCGGCGGGTAATTTAGTCTAGTTGGTATCAAAGGAGAATAGTCTTGATTAGCTCGCGCGGACAGCCTCAAAATGTCCTGCTGCTGATTATCCCTCGTGTTAGTAAGAGGATAGTGAAGTGAATCGATATCAAAAGGCCTTCGCTCGCTGGTTTTTACTTCAACCTTAACTGGGTCTTCTTTCTTGGTCCCAACAATCAATTGCTGCTGAAGATGATGATGCATTCTACTAGGATCAGTATAAGTTACCGTAGGCGTTGAGTTGGAGAACAAGTTGCTGTTACGTGAGTTGCTGATGAAGCAGTTTTCCAATTTATTTGAAAAAACAATTTGTTTTTTGTTGTTTTCATGCTTGGAAGCTCCTCCGACCCGGTACTGTTGCTTAATCTTACTGTCCATGACGTGTCTTTCAGTCAAGTAGGCTTGAAGCATGTGACCCTCTGCGTCGGGTTTCCATTCTCTGCCTTGCGGGGGAAGCCTTTCCATAGTCTGGACAATGGTTTGCATGAGAATTGGCTCAGACACCGGCGTGAGAATGTCCACCGACGATGATCTTTTTACAACGCAGCCATCAAACCCAGGTGTCACTTTCGTGGTACTCAGATCCATCGGCTGAGAAGCTCCGATATTACGCGTCGTTTGGTCCTCGATTCCCTCTCCATTTACCGGAGCGCTGTGTTCAGGTGGTACGTCATCGGAGGTGTCTTGTTGTTCGACTTTGGTAGATCGTATTACGCTGTCCCGGGAATTATCTTGCAGGGATCTGCTTGACGGAAAGTAGTATCGATTACAGGATTCACTTTGAATGACCGTCGCGGCCGAAGTGCTGGGAGTCGTCGCTGCTAAACTCGCGGTAGCAGTTGTCGTAGTGGTGGTCGAGGTTGTCGTTGACAGTAAAGTTGTCAGAGTGTAGGGATAAGTTGTAGGTCGACTGGCAGGTAGCAGACCCGGAGGCAGTTGGACTCTACTGGCACTGCCGGTATTATTTTTGCTGTTACTTTGACTTTGATTCAGCTGAGACAAACTCAGTAGACTTTGAGCAGCCTCATGTTCTTCGCTCCCAGACTCCTCACTTTCATCGGCGTCCGTCTCTTCCTCTTCGTCCGACGACTCTTCGGGATTTTCACCCCCACCCGCCACAAGTCTCGCGATAGCTTCCTTGTCAATGTTTTCATCGCAAACGGTCGTCGGCACTGGGTCAATACCAAGCTCCCGGCACTTTTTGTAGTGCGCTTTCGACTTCATGTGTTTTGTTAAATTACCCTTTGTTTTAAAACTAAACGCACAGTATTTACAGGTGTAAGGTCTGACGTCTGTGTGAGTTCTGATATGTTTTTTAAGCATCGACGGTTTCTTGCATCGTATTCCGCATTCTTCGCACACATATCTGCCCCTCCCTCGCCCTCTTACATACGTGTAGTCCTCGTTGCTCTCGAATCCACCGTCAAATATTTTAATTCTCTTCGCCAACTTCTGGCTATTGCCGTCGGTCTCCTGACCACCCGAGCTGTCAGAGTTCAGCCGAGCCGCGGGTCGCTGGGAGGAGTGAGTGAGAATCGCCTCGTGATTTTTACCCGCGGTGGTATAATTTGACGGGCGGTTCCGCGAGTCGTAGTGGTCGAGCTCCAGGTCTTGAGGAGGTTGGTTGAATATTTTCCAGTTCGAATACATTGAGAGAGTCTGACGCTGAAGAACGTACATCGGCTGAGGTCGATTTACTGTACAGTAATACGCCCGGGTCGAGCACTTGAGACCAAGATATGTATAGGCGTGTCCGTTTAGATACAGCTGACCATAAGATTTCCTGGGTCGTGGAGTTTCTGGACTTATTAGCGGAAGTGTATTGAGAGTCGGGGTTATCCCGTGATGTCTCTTTGGTGTAAATGTCCCGGGTTTCAGCGGCAAAGATGAGGGCCGGAGAAATTTAGTCGACGTCTCTTGCGTCAATTCCGAAGATGATGATGACTTACTATTGTCTAGACTAACTGTCAGCTCTGGCGAAGACTTGCGTTGCTCTTGTTGGATACTCGCGGTGTCCAGGTCCATTATTATCACCGGCGGTACACTTTCAGCGCGTGGACGAGATCCATTTAAAAATAAATTACCAGAGGTAGCAGCAACAGTAGCAGTTACTGTTTCCGGTGACATCTTACTCCTTCCATTCTCCAGCGAGTCATATTTTAGTGACGGACTGACTCTGTCATTTGTCATCATCATCAAATTGTCTGCGTCACCCCAACTCGCGGGCCGCTTACGGCTCTCACTCAGCTTCGGCGAAGTTCTTTCAAAGGTGCCATTGCTGTAACTATTAATATTGTCAGTTTTAAAGTTCTTGTTGTCATAACAACAATTATCTTTACGGGAACTTGGCTCGAGTTTGTACTTTGAATTTTTTAGGATATGGCGATCGGTATCCGAATCAGGGTTATTATTATTAAGATTTGAAGAAGAAGACATCCTGCGATACTTATCATCAAATTTGACAGACTGATTTATTACTTTAGGTGACAACACGGATCCATTATTCGGGTGCTTGAAACTTCCGAGGACTTTTGTGTCTTTTGCCAGGTCAAGTGGTCCGAAAAAAGGCTTCATCTGGTCATGCTCAGTTGGTGTCATTGGTCCAGGAATACCAGGTACATAAGGCGGGACACCTTTTACAGGACTCGCCAGGTCCAGTGGCTGGGATCCAGGTATAATTTCAAGTCCAGGAATACCCGGTACTATTTTGTAGCCGGTAGAGTCGGTCGGTGATGGCTGGACCACCGACTGTGATATGTCAGCCGACGTACCCATTAGCGTATGAGGACCCGGCATTCCCGGTACATACGGAATTATTTTACCACCGTGTAAAATGCTCGTTATACCAGACTGTGGAAGAGTAAGCGGATTGTAGGCAGTTATCGTCAGCGGATTTAATCGTGGCTCTAAATAATTACCGTAGCACGTCATTGTCGGTGCAATATTTGGGGTTGATATGTTTGGTATGATTGGTGCCAGCATTTTAGGAGCATTTGCCGCCATCGATATGGAATTCGACAATGAACAATTGGTGGTGGTGCTGCTGCTTACTGAATTACCACCACTAGAGCAGCTTCCACCCGGTGGTTTATGGACCATCGTACCACCCGAGTGTAAACTAGACCGCACGACTATTGAAGAGGTTTCAGATGAAGATCCGCTGGTTGAGTTACTGCCATTGTGATTACTCATAGAGTCATCAGTTGTTGGTGAATTTGTTTGTCTGGGTTCGATCCTCATTGTCTTTGTTTCCCCAGTATTGTCTAGTATTCTTACTTGTCCGCCGAACATCTGCAGTGAATTAGGTCGCGGGTACTTTGATAACTCTTCGAGTGATCTTAGACTCGTTGGAGGCACACTCAGGTCAGTGAGTCTGTGCTTTTTTATTGCCGGAGCGTAAGCGTCGACGAGCCGTGTGTTGCCCAATAGAGGACCTGGTGAAGGAAGTGGTTTTACGCTGTTGTAATACTCCGCTGACTTACTCCCGCTATCCAGTTCGTCTCGCTTCTCTAAATCTAATTGGAACTCCCGCTTCGGACTCGGCGAGGGCGAGGCTGAGGACGACGACGACAGCGATGATGACGACGAAGACCCTTTACAATAGTAACGTCTGTGTGCTTCGAGGTTGTCGGCACTCGTGTAAGATATTTTGCAGGTCGTGCACACAAAGTCATCATTAGCGCTGGCGCGATTTTTTAACAGCAAATCTTTGATAATCGATCCCTGATTTATTGGTTGATTTCCTGGCTTGACACCTTTGTCTTGGACGAAGCTCTCGCTGTAGCAGCGTTTGCGAGACAGTGACAAAGTCTCTTCAGTTGAGGAAGACAAATTGAGCGGCTGCTCGGCGGATTTTGCCTGCGGCTGTTGTCGCTGCATTAATTTATGGAGCCGCGGGTCTACTGCTTCGACAATCGCCTGGTTGTCGGTAATTATCTTGTCAATATGCTCTTGTAATTGTTCAGGGTTGGGTTTTATTATTGACGTAGTCACTGGAGACGGAGTAGTTCCATTGGGCAACAAGGAGCTAGAGGAAGTTGAGGTCGCAGTAGCGGGAACCGATGAAACAGATAAACTTCCTGTCTCGTTATTTACAGACTCGAGAGCCGTATGAAACTTTGGCTTGTATATCTTGCCAGTTTTAACGGTTTTCGTGTTAGGTTCGAGTTGATTGGAAGATGATACCACTGATGAAGGCAAAGGCGGTGGTGTTCCCGTTCCATTGCTTGCACTGTCCGACAAACTTATGTCCGAATCTTCTGATACCTTTGAATAGATACAAAGTAATTACAAATATAAATAAATGGTTGTATATATATGTATAAATATATAAATGATGACTTACCTTTCCAGCTTGATCGGCAGTACCCTCGGCCTTAGCGCTGTGAGCTCTTGACCTCCGGTGTTTATATAAATTGGACTTTGTCTTAAAAGCAAACCCGCAAAGTAAACAGGGATATGGCCGCTCATTGGTGTGGGCTCTTATGTGCTTTTGCAGGACACTTGGTTTCGAACAAGAAAGTTTGCAGTAAGGACAGACGTATCCCGTTTTTTTAGTCTCGACGGGCTCGCCGCCGCTCTCGGAAGACTCCTTGGCCTTGGAAGACTCTTTGTTGCTACTACTATTATTATTATTATTAATGTTTTTGGTGACGTCATTGGATGGACCTCGTCGGGTGACCTCTGAGGACTCAGTCTGATGCACGATAGTTTTTGCTGATTCTTTCTTGATTTCCAGCGGTGACGACACCTCGACAGTCGCCATCTTTTTAAACTTTTTATGCAAGTACTTTGGCTCTCCATCGTTGTTGTTGTTGTTATTGTTGCTATGATTATTATTATTGTTATTTGTACTTGGGTTTTTGTTATTGTTATTACAACTAGTGTTGTTTGCTAACTGGGGGTCTGTCATTGCCACTGCTTGAGTCTCTGTAACAGAAATAAAAAATTATTTGTAAAATCGTGAAAAAAAGAGCGGAATTTATTTTCAAATAAAATTTATGGCGAAACTATGGACTTTATAAAAAAAAGTTTTAAACAAAAGTTGTAGCAAATTTAATTTGCTACAAAAAACATCTCATTGCTTTTTGATGTAACTCTGATAGTTTCAAAGTTACAGAGAAAATAAATAAGAAATTAATTTTAAAATCATATGTACCAATTCATTTTTTTTACTTTAAATTGTAATTACGTCAAAATAATTGCGTCTACGTAAAAATGTAATGAGACATTTTTTTTAGAGAATTTTTAAAGCTACAAAATTGTTCATATACATTTTTTTCATATCTGTACTAGTTCGCGCACAATTTTAATTTTTTTACGGAAACTGCTAAATGCAAATTTAAAAAGTCGGAAAAAAAAAAATGAAATCGATTCTGGGCGAAGTGAAGTGAATATTATTAGTAATTTATATGAGATAAATTATCATTATAAAATATAGATATTAATCATGATAAAAGCGCTTTCTAATTATTAAAATAATTTAATAGAAAAAAAAAAAATCGATAAAAAATAAATAAATCAATAAGTTAAAAAAAAATAACTCGACGTAAAATCACGACAATTAAATTATTCTTTCATTAATATAATGGATTCAGGGTGAGTGATTGCGAAACCGGAAGCGTCAGGGTTCATAAGTTCAAATCGTTGTCACTGTGATATATATACATACGTTGTTATAGTATTAATTGTAATCGTTTGTCTTTAAATACGAATCATTTAAAACTTATATTCTTCACTTATCCTCATTCTCCCTCGAGAGAATATTAAATCCGTATTAATTATCATCAATAATTAACGAACCGTTAAACTCTAAAATACCTTCTCTATATGAAACGATATAATAACTTTACTGTAAATATATTATACACTACTACACCATCCATTCTCTACTATTGCTCATATATGTACATATATTCATATATGTTAGTACTTTTCACTGTCAATTATTTAAATCCATATTTAAAAACTTGATAGTCGTCAGCCGACATCTAATAATTTTTAGATTTTTTTTAAAACCATCAGTTATAAAAAAAAAAATATTTTAAAAAATTACACCTGTAGTTTTTTTAATTTTCTACACGTGCATTTTTTCTTTTTTTTTAAATTTCATTATTTTAATCAATTAATTAATTTATTTAAAATTTATAAATTGACTCATATCTGCTCCATTGCCACTCATCATTTAAAAATAAAATGTTTTTGTTACTATAATTTATCATCTCTCTCAACTCTATTATCAGAATTAAAAAAAAAAAAAAAAAAAAAAAAAAAAACAATATTATTATATTACTAAATAAATCTTTTGACCTGGTACGATTGACGCACTCTTAGTTGATGCCAATCGCTTGATAATTCATATCTATGTACTTTTCCATCTGATATTAATATGTTAATTAACATATAGCATAAAACATATAACACATCATTGCCAATAATTACTTGAAGTAAAATAAAATAAATAAAATAGTAATTAAACACGGTGTAAAATAATTCAAATAGAAGGTGACTACTCTGTCAATAAGCCGATTAACAACGAATACATTAACATTGAGTATGCATACTAATTCATAACATCATCGCACGCCTGTACACGTGTCAATTCGTGTAGTAAAAGTCACTCTAAAAAAAAACAAAAAAAAATTATTTATATATAAAATAACTATATAAATATATTTGATGTAATGATACATACTGCATGATAACAAAGACTATTAAATTGTATCTCCATAAAAATAAAGAATAAATATAAATAAAAATCATCATTGATTACAATTTATCTGTTTTTTTTTTTTTTTTTTTTTTTACATTCATTCCACGGTATTAAACAATTTATTTTAAAATGAATCAGCGACTTGATAATACGTCGATTGAAAATATATACTATATATATTTGTATATATATATATATATATTCGCATAAAATGATAAGATTTAATAACCAAGTTTACCTTTTATTACTTTCTGTCTTTATTTTTTTATTATTTATTATTACACTGGAAGAAAAATTAATTTTAAAAAATATTTTATTTTATAAAAAAAAAAATTTTTAATATTTAATGAAAAATTATTTTTTTAATCGAAGAAATCCGAGCTCAGTTCGTAAAATCCTGAATTTTTATTTCGGAGTACTGCAAATAAATTTCGATTTTCTATCAAATAAGATATGAAATATATAATATGATAATTTATATTTATTTACTACTTAAAAAAATATTTTTTTTAAAAATTTAATTTTTTTTCAGTGCATTACTATTATTTTTTGTTGTTGTTTATATTTTTCTAATACTGCGTCACCGATGATAAAATAACACAACAGTTATATTTAAATTATCCACTCAATATTAATTCTGTCTGTTCTATATTTTAAAAATAAACAATACTGTGGTAAAAAAAAAAAAAAAATAAAATTTCAAAATAATTCAAGCTCATGACTTTTAAATAAAATCCAAGCGTTTTATCAGATAATAAGAATTATTTACCGCGTATTTATATTTAAATTTGAATTTAATGTCAATGAAAAAATATTTTTAGTAAAAGTCATCTGTTTAATAATAAATATATTTATTATTGCCTATAAATATAATAATAAAAATAAATAAAACTAGCAGGGAGAATCCCGAGGCGATGGCGATACGAGTAGTGCAGTAGCAAGTTGCTGGAAAGTGAGTCACACATGAAGACTCAGCTACCATTTAATTCTACACACAAGAACCGTCACTGGGGATTCCCCCACTCGGTTATCTCGCTCCTATCCTCTCGTACTCTACTCTGTAGCTCAGCTACCAGACTACATACAGCTTTGCTTTCCTCATATATTATTCATTATACATATATATACTCCCACATCATCGTATCGTCAACACAACGAGCTGTTTGCTAACATAAACATTACCGTATGTTAAATTACTCAAAGTACTTTCTGTACGTCAGCTACTCGACCCGCGATAACGCGAGTTCCTGAGTTCGGCTCCGGTGGGAGACAAAGTCGATCATTAGATACCGATATTAGTTACATATACTACATACATGTGTCTAGTTCTGGTAATTTTACTTTGCAACAATCGGATGCTAAAATGTATGAGCGGAGCGCGAGGCTAATGACCAGGTCACGCACCTCATCTGCGAAATCCTACGGCGTTCACGGAAATTTTTAAAAATTTTAAAATTTATCATGTTATTGTTTTTCTCTGCGTATCAATTAGACTTTATATTTATTTATATTAATTCATGATATATATTTTTAGTTGTACGTAATGCTCATTTTTAAAGTTCAATACAGAATTTTGATATGACTTATTTTTGTTATTGTGTAGATAAGATGTATACATATATATTTATATAAAATATGATGATTTCTCTTTCATGACACGAGAAAATCTTTTCACAAATTCCACGTGTTTTAAATGAAAGAATTAGGTCAGAGTATGGAGGTGAAAGTAGGCAAATTTCAGAGGGACGTACACACAATTTAATATATATATATATATACATATATATTTATATATATTTTTTTATATATAAAGAAGTAACGGTGTCGAAATTCCCGAATACGCGTACACATACATTGTATATTTTTTTTTCGAGAAAGCAACGATAAATTTTTTCGGTTAATTTGTGGGTCATAGAGGGAGAAGGGTGAATTTGAAATATTTATGTATATTGTATACTGGTTATACATATTATTGTTATGGTAATCGACCAAAGTTTATGGTAAAAATTTGTTTTTTATTATTATTATTATTATTATTATTATTATTATTATTATTATTATTATATATAGATATCGTGGATGTCGCGGTGATCCTGCCGGTGGGTTATTCACTTACGCTTAGAATTGCGCTCAGTGAATGGGTGACAGATGGATACGCTTGAACAATGTCGCCGATTTAAAATTTATATGTGAGAGCAGTGGATAGGATGAGATTATGATTCAGGTCAGTCAAAGGTGACATTTGAATCGCGTGAATGCGCTGTCAGTTTCAGCCGGGGAATAAATAAGTGATTGTTATTACTTTTCATAGAATGGAAAAATTTTTACTATTTTATCTGCGGTTCATTTTTTCATTGCATTTCCACTCATATTTATATATATATATATTTTATTGAAATATCTTATCGCGGTTTTGGAATCATCTATATGAGGGAATTCCGTGAGTTAATGTTATTATTTTTTCTATCATCTAAAAATAAAACACGGACATCTATCTGGGCATGACAGACAACTAATTTAATCTGTTGGCGTAAAAATAAATCAGTGGAATCTGTACCAGAGGAAACTCGTAGCCGTTGATTCGCTCGGTCGAAGGTACACTTTGGCTCAGTCTAACAATAAAGACGATAAAAAAAAAAAAAAAAAAAAAAAAAAAAAGAAAAATAAGTCGAGAGAACAGAGCTTAAAAGAGACACCAACGTATTTTACTCTCTCTTATTTTTATTTATTTATCGTGGGTAAGAAACGTAAAGTTAACTCGAGAATATCCGTGGACCCTGGATAGGATACAAGAGAAGGAGTAGAGAAGTAGAGGAGAATGAAAGAGTAAACTAAGTGGAGTAGTCCAGAGGCACGGGTAAGAGGGAACGGGAGAGATACAAAAAAGAGTGGGCAGAGGACTTCTCGAGTAGGAGTGTGGGGTGTGTTGAGGTCGACGTCACAGCATCGCCAGGTCTACGAGTGAGTTTTTTTGTGTAAGTTCAGCTCCAGCTCAACACCACAATACTTTTATTTAAGAGTATTGCACTACAGAGCAATACCGGTACCCATACTTCGCAGCAGGGACATCAGAGTCATACATTCTGACACACACACACACACACACACACACACACACACACACACATCGCTGATGATGATGACGATAAAGTAAAGAGGAAAGGAAGCAACGGCAACGGCAGTTTGTCCCAATCCAACCAACAGGGATAAGAAGAGTAGCCGCGGGGGCTCATGGTTCACCTGTCGTCATGGCAACACCGCTTTGCCGCTCACTTGTTACTCCATCTGCGCAACCAGGGCTCTCTCGTATTATATTATATATCGCATCCCATGATCCCATCGCAACGAATCGGGCAACTCTCGTCCCTCGTATAGTATTATATCCACCGTGTCGGGGAGATCCGTCTAGTCCTCATGTCATCCTACGTCGTACGTCCTAGTTCTACACTCTCTACTCATAGTATACTTTCTATGCCACGGCCCGGCAAGCATGCTGTCCTATTCCACCCATCGACGCTCACACAGTCCAGGTTCATACCAGCCTCAACAGCATCCGTCCGATTAAGCATTCGACCTGCAGTCCATACCATCAAACATAATAGGATAAATCCCACACATACAGAATCAAACATACCTAGTGGTCAATCCGGGTATCCTGAACAAACAGTTATGCACTCCATGTCGCCAGACTACTTTCAGTTGACGCACACAGCCGTATCACGTAATACCATCTAGCTCATTTCCCATTCCCTCTGTACTATACTATGTCGTAGTCGTATCGTATCGTATCGGTTTGTGTACTAGTCAATTGCAATACTCCATACTGTACTTCCATAACAACCACGTCCCGTCCACTCTAATCCTATCGCATCCACGACACTACCAACAATAATAATAATAATAATAATAATTAAGTAAAGGGGATTCCCCCATTCTCCAATCCTCGGCTGGTACGCCAGTACGCCAGCGTATCAATTTCTTACTCACGCCTGCTTTGTTTACTCTTAAATATAAAAGTGTTTTGATAAATAACATCTTCAACTTATTTTTTAATATTAAATATTAAATAGTTGATTCATCAGCTGTAATAAAAATAAATGTGTACAGTATGAGACAGCTTACGTATTACTCTTGCATGCTACAGCGCTATAGGTTCAGTCGTCTGGGTGATTATTATATCAAGTCAACTTACCCAGTGCTATGTCAATCTGATTGCTATGCAAATCTCGTCCTCGCGTAGCCCAGTAGTCCACCACCAGCAGTCCGGTCGCCACAATTGCTCCCACTTATACCTACACGGTTTTTACAATCACAGACAACACTACTACCACTATCGCTGCAATAAAGTGGTAATGAAACTGACGGCGACGTTGACAAGGATGATGATGATGATGATGATGAGAGTGTGCACTGGCGAGTTGCCTCGATACCTTTTACAATCCACACACTTGACGCGCAGTTAGTCATTGCCTGTACACACTTAGTGTACACTGGCGGGTTAAATGGTCAGTTGGGGTCCAGACCTCAAATTTTACTCCAATTAGTATCGGATCCAGACTTTCTTGATAAATTATCAGGAATTTTTATTTAGACAGTAAAATATAAAAATAATTTTTTCCACGCGATATTTGATGCACGCGGCCAGCAGCAGCCGAGTAGACTTTAAATAAAAATAAGGTTTCATACAAACCGCACACTTTAGTACTACCACGCTCAACTAAACACTTTTCATGTGACTTGGAGTGTCTAGCCTTGACGTCACTGGCGCCTAATTGCTTTGCACACTTTTACTTAAACAGCCGTCGTCGTCGTGGTCGTTGTAGTAACAGTAACAAGTAACAACTCGAACCAAGGCTACTACAGGCCTACACTAAACTCCAAACTCTACACTTGTTACTTCCTTTTAATTGTCTGAAAATATATTTTACATTAAACATTTATTTTTCCAGGTATACTTGTCCTAGACACTAATTTTCACAAATCCTCTTGTTGGTTTGCTACCTGGATTTCCGGAAGAGTAATTGTTGTTAACTGTAGTTACACTTGAGTACTATGTCGGAAGAACTTAAATATTTTCCCGTCACATTTCCACGAACTAAGCGATTTGTCTTGGTAAATTCGCAGGATCTGCGGCTTCATCTGCTTAACAATTTAATTGGATATAAATTTATATATTTATATATATATACATATATTTATGTATGTTTGTATGTATGTATATGTATGTAGTTGTATATTTGTAAAGTAGTAATGTGTAAAAAGTGATATTAATAATAATAAAAGTATAAAGAGGTCTTTAGCGGGTGGGTATCCCGGAGATCGCTCGCACGTGACGTCAGCGGCAGAGAATCGCGCCACTCAACGATTGTTTACACTCATGCGTCATTTCTGCGAAGGCGCCCGAATTCCGTTAGCGGCAACCTTGAGAGTCATTACCACGCGTTAACTTATGCAAGTTATTTTATACAAAACACCCGATTTTAAAATTATTTTTTCAAATAATTGTCCCACTGCACAGATGTAGATGTAGACGTAGACGTTGACGAGTTTTTAAAAAAGTCAAGTGTTTTCACTCAGTTGATAACTTTTACGTAACGTACTCCAAAGTAAATCACTAGCACTTGCACTTGGACGTGGAAAACTAGTCTGTGAAAAAAAAAAATAGCTGACAGTAAATGAAAAAAATATTAGCGCATCGTGGCGCGTTGTATTGTTATGATTGCGTAATGGTCGTGCGCGACGACGAGCGAGATGTTGTTGCTGCTGCTGCTGGCAGCCAGACTGTATGCACGGGGTGTCTGTGGGTCGTGGGTGAGCGCGCAGTCGACTCTTTGCTTCCCCACCGCTCATTACTTCTTGCTATCCGTCTCGGTTCCTCTTCAGGAGTTGTCTCTCCTTCCCTCTGCCTCGACGGGTCTGGGTAAGCCGCTCTACGAGTAGAGCGAGACCGTAGCAGAGTAGTGTAGCTCTACAATGACTGGCTGTATGGATGTGTATGTGTATGTGAATGTGGGTTTCCGTCTGTCTGTTTGCTTGTATTGTGATGTATAGTATACCTATAGTAAGTTTTACCCAACTCAGAGGAGAGTTTCTCTGGTGGTAGTGGTGAGGACGGGTGTTGTACTTAGACATTCACATGTCGACTGGTTGGGTACCAATACACTGACGTAGTAGAGCATAGGAAGGAACGAGTAGCCGACTGTGAAAGCCCGAGAGCCTGATGATGTGCCGGGTGCCGCTGACGAGGATCAACGACGATGTTGCGCGCGAGCGATGCGCCGTCTGGCGTGACTGGCGACAGTCTGCCGCGTTCCGAGAACCACGAGGTGATTCCGTGTATCGAACGCAAACAGGCTCCGACTACTAACTCTCTTGTTGTCTGTCTCTGTCTTTCATGTTCATGCTCACTCTCATACTCATTTTCTGCACTGAGGCTGCGGCTAAGACTGACAGCATGTTGGTGTGATACGAGTCTGTAATGCGACATAACTACCATTACTTATATGATAAATGTACATGTATATATATGTATTATATTGTGTGATAGGATGCGAGGTTGAACCAGATAGAATAGGAGTATGTAGTTGTTGGGAATATGTAGGGTGAAAGAGGTGCTGAAGGTGAGGCAGAGACCAGGGACCAGGAGGCCGAGCGAGTAACGGCAAGGCGAGCAACCCAGACTGGTGAAAGAGTACAAGAATATATATGTACATGTATATATGTGTAAGTATAATAAGATGCCTTACTTGTATTTTTTGCATCACGTACAACCACAGCATGACCTGCTGGCTGTACTGGTTGACGTTGCGCTGATAGTGGGGATTGGAAGACCCGAGACAAAGATGGAGATAGAAGAGAAATAGAGATAAAAGATTAAACCAAGGGGATTAGTTGAGGTAGGAGTTGTCAACGAGTACTCCATTCGCTATTTTCCTTGTTTGCTTATTCTCCTTCTTCATATATATGTATATATACATACATAGATAATAGCTTTGTCCTCACTTCCTCTTGGCGTCTAGATTGTCCTGGTACTGCTTTGCAGTAAAAACGGGTATACAATGCATGTGTCTAGTTGAGGTGGGTATTGACGGTGATTCGGTAACTCACGGACTGCTATCTGGTGATATGCTCCAGGTAGATAACTTGTATTGTCTTATTATTCTTATTATTATGGTTAATTCTAGCCGGTCATGCCTCCACAGGCATGTGAAGTGAAGAACCCCGGAACTGATGTCCACATACTTGGTATTGTTGTTATTATTATTCTTGGAATAAGGGACCACCACCTTTTATGTTGTTGTTGTTGTTGTTGTTGTTGTTGAATTGAAACGGAGCAGAACTAGTATAGGGCTACGATGACTGGGGAGAGAAGCCAGTTTGGTTGCTGTCGTATGTGTACATATATTCATATATATATATAAATAACAAATGTTAGTGGCAGTAAAGGTGGTTATAGGAGTTGGGTCAACTGGATTTAATGCTCGGGCGAATGAATGAACAGGTTAAAATTTTCAAACCCCAAATTACACCTGGACTCCGATGGATTCTATAAGAAATATATGTAAGTATATATTATTTTAAAAAATCAAGTATTATGTATTGCATTTAATGGGTATATATATGTGATTTGAATTGTGACAATAAAATTAATAAAATATGTACACTGACCGCAGGATGGAATTCCACACGCGTTGGTGAGTCACGATTCACGATGATCGTCCGGTTAAAGCCATAAATATTACTTTAAATGGACTTGAGGGCAAACGCTCGCGGCCATTGAAAGTGATATATCTGCAGCAAGATATATATATATATATATATATATATATATATATATATATATATATATATACATATAATAGTACAAAAAAGTAGAGAACGACATCGTCAGTGGTGTTCGCCTCGTTTGAGTGTACACAATAGTGCAAACACGAAGCGTTTTAAGTTGCGGAATTGCTCGGTGCATATCTGCATCAGTGTTGCTTAGTTTGCGACACACACCATCGTGCCGAGTTGCATTGGCTCGAGTACACACATATATATGTGTGTGTGAATATATTTAACGAACCCAAGATGAACGGGAAGGAGAAAACGAGGGAGAGACAAGTAATCCTACTACAAGTACAAATTCATCGCGCTACTGGTAGAAATGAATGC
Source organism: Microplitis demolitor (assembly GCF_026212275.2). Classification (NCBI taxonomy): domain Eukaryota; kingdom Metazoa; phylum Arthropoda; class Insecta; order Hymenoptera; family Braconidae; genus Microplitis; species Microplitis demolitor. The sequence continues at coordinate 1,787,294 of NC_068549.1, read as the reverse complement.
CGTTGCGTCGGTGTGTACCGAGAGTAACCATTCACTTTTCCTGTCGCCCAACGTGACTATCACTGACACTAATACTGATTACTTCCACGACACAGCTACGTCTACATTATTTTCCGTAGTATATATATATATATATATGTATATAAGTTTACGGGAGACTTTCTCATCGGAGTAGGCAAAGCAAATAATAATCCGGCGTTCGAGGGAGTAGTCAATAAATAATCATTCCCAGTCCCAGTGACTGGGTATAGTTATTATGTACGTGGGCAGCCGAGAAGGCGTTCATTTGTGCTGCTAAAATAATTCTGTTAAATTTAAATAATATTTATAGAAATGACACCTTTGGATTTAATAATAATGGATAAATTTACTCTATACCTATTCTATTTACTATGTACATACATAGTGGCATTAACACAATATATAAATATGTACATATAGATGAATGTATGTGTAGATGGATGATCAGACATGGGATCAGTGACGCGCAAGCGATTAAGGTCCAACGAGCATCGGGTCGAAAGGTTTCAGCGGTACATTACATGCAATAGTAAGCTGATCAACTGATTGTCATCGAATTATTGCGATGGGTTTGTTAAATTCAGGTATATCCGATTACTGGCTCTGATAAATTGAAGCCGGTTAATTTAATTCGCGATCAAAACTCAAAATCTTCGTTGTAAAAATATAAATATAAAAATATATATATATATATATATATTTATTAATGTGAGTCGATGATGATCAAGTTGATTTGTTATTGGGTGAAAATTTTTAGGTGGTACTGATGCTGGTGCAACTGCACATAAAAGTGATCTCTACTGGCGAGAATCCAACTCACGCAAATAACTCCTCGACTAGCAGCCGTTTGGTTCTGCTCATATATAGATATTAAATATATACAATTATATACAATTTCCGAGCGAGTGTAACAAGTTGAGGTGTGTTCTTCAGGGATATCCGGCGAGTAGAAAATTATTTTAGCTAAAAAATTTATTTCATTCCCAGATGCTTCCAACATATATGTATATATGTAATATATATACATACGGATGGACATTAGATGTGTGACACATTAATTCTAGGAATAAACTCTTATTTCTACTGCATTCTCGGTATTGCTGTTGCATAGACGCATATGTGTATAATAGAAATAAGTTGTCTGATGGGGCATGTAGACTCCGGAACTGCCGGTTCAACTTAAACTGGTTTGCATGTGTCAAGCAAGCTTACCTTTATTCAGGCCTCGGGCTTCTTGCTTGTATACTGATGATGTTCTTGCTGATGCTGGCTGCTGGCTGCTGTTATTGCCAATACAAACGTGTAAGATCATCACCGATGATCAACGGTCGAGGCCTTTCCCCAGTTACACCTCTCCCATTATCTTCTCTCCTGTTTATTTTCATTTCCTTCTCTCCCGAGACTCTGTACACCAACATATTAAACATTTAAAATTTTTAATTATTTTCATCACTTATTGTTACGAAAAAAATCAGGAGTGAACATGGATTTTATTTCAATTCAAAATCATTCCGCATTTCAAACTTCGCGGGTTTTCAATAAGGAGATTGACAAGCATATTAATTCAAATAAAAATAAATATATGTCATTTAAAATTTAAATCATCATGTGCTGCATGAATGAGATAATTATTCTTGACGTTTCCGCGCTTTTTATTATTATTTATTTCCATAATTATAATAATAATAATATACAACTATTTTATTGACGACATTACCTGGACATAAAATTTACCATTTGCCTATTATTTATTTTGTAGACAATAAAGTAATAACACAACTTGTTTGTGGTTATTTTGAATAACTAAACACAAGAAATTTCTCATGTATATATGTATATATATATATATATTACGAAATGGAGTTAATTAAAAATCATAAATAAATTAGAAGTCATAGTGCTTTTAAGTGTCAGTAAATTTTCGAAGGATTATATTAAGTCTCGGTGTCGATACACTCCGAAGTAGTTTATCGGCGATGGTTAATAATGACTGTGGTTACGTAGTCGAATAGCCAACAAGTCTGGATCGTATTAGGATGCTGTATATATTTAATGTATGTAAACATTAAATAAAGTCTACAAGTTACGCAAGATTTTAAATGCTCAGCATCAGTCTCATAATCGTTTAGTTCACCTGTTGCGTTTCACTGAATATTTTAATAAAAATTTATCATTACCACATATGTGATCTTATGTACGGGTACATATATATGTAGATTATAGACGTATAAATATATAATACCAGGCCTTGACTCTCGTGCTTATTTACTAAAACTTTTTATAATATCAAATAATTAATAATACTCTTGTGATAACTTTTAATAAAAACTAAAAATATATAAATAAAAATAAAATATATGTGTAATCATAATCATAACTTTTACGCGGTGTCCCCGATGCTCTTCGTATTATCTAAAATTGCGAAATATATTTTACGTATATATATATATATATATATATATATATATTTATATGATGATATATTTGCGTGCGTTTTATATAACGACACACTCGCCAACATAAACAAATTTTTTACAATTATTTTTGTTATAAAAAAAATATATATATATACAATTTATTTCACTTTATTTTCTAGCTCTTTAATTTTATAAAAAAAAAAAAATATAAAGTTTATCGTTAAATTAAACGATTTGTTTTTATTTTGACATTCCAATCAAATAAAAAAATAAAACAATTATTATTTCCTGTCGTTTCATAAACTAGTCGTTATATTTATGCGCACGTACATTTCATGTTTTCATATTACATATGTAGTAATCATACAGTAGACGTGTGCTACACTATATATAATATATATAAATATATATATATATATATATATATATATATATATATATATATATATATATATATATATATATATATATATATATATATATATATATATATATATGAAGCAGTGTAGGGTCGCCGCGAGATCGCCAAGTCATCAATGAAAGCCGTGACGTAATAAAACAACTCACGTGATTCTGGTATAGTAGATTCATTGCTGACATGACACGATCGACGGTACATCAAGACAAGTCTCCTCTGACTAGCGAATCCTGACAGACCTCATATTACGCATGTCGTGTTTTATATGCTTTACATCCGTACTAATTTTTTTTTATTAAGTGTAAGATTACCGTCATAAACTTTGAGTCATACTAATTTGAATGTATGCCTATTTAAATATTATAAATTTATTTTATCTTTAGCAGGTGTACCTCGGCACTTGATTATCAATATTTAATATATTTTTGTTCTATACTGGGTTTTCTCCGCTATATATAGATGCCAACATAAATATTATTAAATCTATGTGTGTCATCTATTATTGATACCTTTACGTTACTCATCATGACAGTGAACCAAAGTTTTGTTAATTTATCTCTGGGTTTACATATTTAATATACTTTACATCACAGTATATTCGGCTATAATATATACATTTACCTATATATATATATATATATATATATATATATATATATATATATATATATATATATATGAGCGAAACACTATAAATGATACATATATACATATATAATGTATGTAAGTAACTCTATATTCAATACAGAGAGGACATGCGCGCTGATGCTGGACATTTTGATAATTAGGTTTCCATATTAATTGACCACAATATATATATTATTCCATTGTCATCAAGTATAAATTAGTAATAATAATTATAATTTGTGGAATTTGAGAGAAATCTTTTTTACTCAAAATTGAAACAATAGTCTGGACAAGGAAGATATCTATGTGTATATCTATATATATTGTTAAGTATATATATATAATGAATAGGATGATGAAGTTAATGGAGGACTTGGGGCGTCGGGAGATCCTTTTGTTCATAGTTTTTCATTTCTTCGTCCATGTCGAATCGATGATACCGAGCTGAGGACAAAAGCACCGCGAATTCTTGGGAAACGCATCCTATCAGTTAAAATCACTGGTTGACGTAGACGAAAAGATGTTATCCGTCAGTGTATTATATCGCAAAGAAAATCTTTTTTTAGTTATTAATATACGTCTGACTCACTATCATATCTCTTGTTTTCGTTTTCTATAATTATTTTGTTGCATATCACATGATTTTATGATTAATATTCCTAGAACTAGGTATACCCATAATTAAAATATATACACATATATATGTATACATACTTTCTAAAGTCAGATTTTTAAAATTCTACTTTATCATAAATCCATTAAATTTGTATTATCGTTAAATTTTTCAACGAATTCATTAAACTACTAGATTTAATCAACCGGATATTCTGATAAAGAAATTATATGTGAAAATTAGTTATTGTATGCTTCCATTCATCTGATAAATTATATTCACCGTCTAAAAAAATCTACACATACATACATGTATATATATTTATTGTGTCTCATTCTTGAATTTAATCGAGCATCATCAAGCGTGTGATGAACGATGATCGACTCTTAAAAGGGACCTTAAAGGTTTATACTATCACATATATACACATATATGTGAGTAAGTGTATATAGTTTCCATTCAAGGGTTCTTGCTTCATCATCTCATCCACAACGGCAATCGGAATGATGGTTAGCTGTTAGAGATGGCGAATTACTTTATATTCCGCGTGCAACTTTTTCAATAGTTGTCCTTCTTCCGTTGAACGTGAGCATGGTAGCATTTTGGATTATTCATACAAGTATCACATATATATATATATATATATATATATATATATATATATATATGAGCAATGTAACTGACAATGATGCACAATAGCCGTAGCAGCAGGTTGCTGATGTACGTCACAATACAGAAGTATAGTCAATGGCGTATATATATGTTTATATATGTTGAATAAGGGTCTCTCGAGAGTAGCCCCGGATCCAGAGAATGTGGACTTAAAAGGCGCGTCATCGAGTAGTCCACGGTTATATGCTCGGTTACCACCACTGGTCCATACTCATTCTTTTATTCTGACACATATTGACACACGGCCTTTGAGCTGCTGGTCCATCAGCCAATCTATACATCATTCTTGCTCTTACTCTTGCTCTTATACTTTTTTTTATTCTTGTTCCGATTCATTTCCACTGTACAGCTCTGGTTTTTATCTTCATACTTTATTAGCCACCCAACTTGTTTACTTTTTTTTTTTGGTTAAAATCCCACTACTCGTGCTCTTGGAGATTCTCATGAATTGCGTTTTCATTTGATTGCTATGGGGTCGTAAAAAACTGCGATGAATTAATACTGAGGAACGGGGAGCTGGCAAGTAAAATTTGAAACCCATACAAAAATCCAATTATGTTTTTTTTTTTGTGTGTGTGTTTTTAAAAAGCTGATCATCAATCATGTAATGAGAAAAGGTTGTGCTCGTCGATACGTCTATACGATGAAAGTTAATTATAACGGTCTACTACAATCATCTGCTGGTAGTTTCTTTATTGCGTCAACGATTATTATCAGAGCGTGTCCAATCCTACTCGAGTAAAATTAAATATATAGTGTAGTATCATCCAGCCCGACGCCGATGATCCGTCTCATCGTCCTCAGCTTATTATTATTTATTTTAATATATATTTTTGCGATCACAAGCTATTTATTATTATTTTTTCCCGTCCCAACATCCCCGCTGTTTTTATCTCCTCTCATCCATACTTTTATTTATTTCTCGCCTCTTTTTATCCCCATCAGCACTCATGCGAATAAAGATGAGAGTGGAGAGATGCCATCCAACAAGAGATCGTCAACGGCTGTGCCACTGCCTATTTTTTTTTCTTCGCCTTTTAATTTATTTATTTATCATTTTTTTATTTTTATCTCGTGTCACACGATGGATCAAAGTCTTGAGATTTCTCGACACCACCAACACTAATTTTATATCTCATCATATTAATCTTACTCTCAGAGATTACACTCGGAGTTTATTGACATATTATCGCTGATTAACATCAAGGTGAAGATTAAATTAATCTACGAAAAATTTTATTTAATTAGATGAACATACATGTACACATTATATATATATATATATATATATATATATACATATACATGCATATACGAGATGAGGGGCAAAACGGGTACGCCTAAAATTTGATTAAAAAAAATTTTTTTTAAATGCTTTTTTGTTAAACTTTTTTAAAAATCAAGTGTCAGTCCAAATTTTTTTTTTTTTGCCTTTTTTTGGAGATACCCATTTTAGCCACAAAAATGAATTTTTTTTTTTAACGGCAATTGACAATTTTTTGTATTTACTTTGAGTATCATTAAAAGAAAAAAATAATTTTCTTAAGTATTCTGTTTTGTCTCTCCCCTCCCTCTCTACTTTCCTATATGTTTATAAAAATATATATATATATGAATGATGAAATTAATAAGCGTTATTATTATTACTATTACGTGTGCTGAGTATTCGCAGAAAATAGTATTATATATTGAGGATGCAACCGCGGTAATTCACAATCATTCTCAAGTTCGCGGAAACGCCGCGGGATTCTACGAACTGGGAAAACGGTTCTCGTTGCCGTTGGTCAAAGAGCTCGCGACAACGATTCAAGTAACGTATACACATAAATATATACGTATGTATGTACACATACACACATGTACATATATATACTCATACATATATGTATGCAGTAGAACCATCACGACAACGATGCGAACCAAAAGAGAATAAGCCAGCGCGTGGGAGGTTGTGTTGCAAGGTTGTGTTATGTCGACTCGTTCAAATTAAATTAATGAATAAGCCACAATAAGTCTTCTAGCTCTTTTACTCAGCTCTTAATTTTTTTTCTACCCCAAAATTTTGCAAAATTTTGATAAATTGACATTTCTTAAAATTCATAAAAAATTTTAATTTATTAAATAGAATTTTAAAAAATTTCCAAACATATATATATATATATATATATATATATATATATATATATATGTGTATATATTTGTTTTTCTGCAGTCGAAAGGGGAAGTGTTAAGTAGATTTTACCTTGAAACAAATATTTACAGAACGATGACAAATAAAATAATCAAGAATGTATAAATATGTTTATTATACATTTCATATATATATATATATAGTTGCGAGTGAATGTTAGAAATTTTTTTTCCGCAAAAACTCGCGTGGAATTTAAAAGCATCATCTTCACTCTCTGTAATTTGTTTATAATATATAGTAAATCCTGTCCGCATGGCACGAGTCCAAACGATTCCTGTCTTAATATATTATTACTCAGATGTATATATATATATAAAAGTATTTTCCCATTAATCGGCACTTTGGCTATTCGCAGCGAAATAAGTTCCTCGTCCCGATTGTTCAATATTTAATTGTGTACTGCGCGATAACATCAAACTTGAGTAAATATCTGACAGTATACAAGAATAAATATATACAAATACTTTGTTAATCTCTGTATCGATTTAAGTAAAAGTTTAAAACTGTGTCATCCATTAATTTATTTAATAATAGAGTATTCGTTTGCGAAGAAGAAATGATGAATTCGTGGTTTATATGCCAGCGTTTAAAATGTATGTGAAATATTTATAAAACTTTATTATTCCATTGCCCGAGGAATATCACGGGACATATATATGTATGTAGGTATGTAGGTACGTACATGTTTTATTTCCTCGAATATAATTCGTTACATTTGAGCAGCGAGATGAGAATAATTATTGCTCAATTGAGATGAGTAAGTACACTAACTGCGACTGTGACTCCGATGAATGATAGTGGTGACGTACACAACAGCACGACACATGAATCACGAATGCGGATGTAGATGTACGTGGTCTATTACCTAGAGAGTAACAAGTCTCGTTAATTTTCTTTTATTTACCAAAAAATCTCCATATTTATTTTAATTTAATTGTATAACATCTGTACATTTATTACCCTGTTTTTTTATGTCACTCGCCATGTTTGATTATTTCTAAGAAATCAGCAAATAACAGCTTGGGCGAACGAGACTCAGCAGCAGGAACAGCAGCAGGGAGGCGTCGTGCTGGATCTCTACCTCCTCGAGGCCAACGATCTTTATTTTATTTTTTAAAAACTTTTTCTTTTGCTGGTTCTCTCAAACTCACTTGCTATGACTCTCCCTATATTATCCTTCAACTTCATCTTCTTCTTCTTCTTCTTCTGGTTCTTTACCCTTTTCTCGTCAGTCCTTTACTCTTTTGTACTTTCCAACCCATCACAATTCCCCGAATTTATGTAACAAACTCTTCTTTACATGCTTATATTTACCATCAGGTCTCATTCCTGAAGTGTCCATGTGTCCGTGTGTCTACCTAATTTTTTTATCGCCGTCCAACTAACCAAACTCTTTCCTCTTCTTATTCATGTATCAACTGTCGCCAAAAAATACAAACATGGACATACAACCACATCTTCATATAAATTTATAATGAAACAAAAAAAAAAAAATATGATGAATGTACAGCAGGTTGATCTTCTTTGTCATGTCATATCTAGACTTTGTCTTAGTCTTGGACCCAGACTTGGTCTTGGTCTTGGTCTTGGTTTTGGTCTTGGTCTTGCTCTTGGTTTTGGTCTTGGTCTTGCTCTTGTCAGTGGTACTGACACATCACGTGATACAGCAAGTTATGCAAGTGGCGTACACATTATTCATGTCTTACGCATGCGCTTCCTCTGTTGTTCCTAGTATTATATCTATATAGATATTGCATGCATGTATCATCACTGCAAATTGCAGTCTATAACGTAATAGTCTCATAAGTACGACAGAGATAACTTCCATTGCATCAACGTTGCATCGAACAACATCATCGACTGATGTCAACCGAAGAACAAAAGTATGAAAACTTGCAGTTGCGTAGGTGACGTCACATGTCCACTTTGTAAACATTCATTGTAAAAAGTTATCAAATTTATCTCCATTCCTGTCAATAGACGTATTTTTATGAAAAAAAAAAAATTAATTAGTACGAAAATAATTAACGTTTGAAGTAATTACTCCATATTTACAAATTATTACGATGCGCCCATATTTTATTGCAGTGTATGGTATTTTTATTAAAAGGAAACACCATAATCTTTAAACACATCAGCGGCGCATAGTGAACTATTATGCATATATATGTACCCGCGATGTATTTCTGCCTCTATAAATTTAATTGCCGGAGAGGATAAATGCGATTCCCGTTTAACGTTAAAATGCGAGAGGAAAGAGGCGTCGGTTATTACCTACAACTTTCTTGGAACTCTTATTCGCACGCGATTATTCCACACTCATCGCAAACCGCATCTTATTTACATATATGTATCTGTTATACCTAATAATATTTAATTTATTTTTTAAAATTACAGATATCTTTATCAACATTATCATTATCAGCGACCACTTGATGCTTTAAAAAATTATCTCAGCTTAGTTGACGTAATTAGACTTAATAAATCATTTTCTTTAGTCATTTTATTACCGTTGACATATCATATCATATCATAAATATATAAACTATAGTAAGTAGTTTATATCAGGAGTGACGATTGAAAAAAAAAAAAAATTATCATGTTTTCTTAACATGTAATCCCCTATAACCACCTCTACCTATTTACCTTGACGTTCATTCATATGATAGTGTAGCATCAACAAGGCCGTTTAGTTATATATATGTATATATATGTTTTTACAATTTACATAAGTTTGTAATAACGCATTTCCTTGTACGTAGCGCATTTAAATACATAATCTACAACTCGGTGATATATGATCAGCAATTTGAGTATATATATATGTATGAATATATCGTCCCCTTTCTGATCAAACCTCGTAACTGCAAAATTATAATTTTTTCAGAAATCGATCAAAACATCTATTCTGGTACACGTGCGTTAATGGAAATTTAAAAATTCAAAAGTCTCTCGAATATTCTGTTATAATTATTAAAATTTGAAACTTTTTTGCAGCAATAGCAGTAATAAAGAATTTTTTTCACTCACTCTCTACATGGAAAGAAAATTCTATCAAAATTTCGGACATTAACATCGTAATCGTAGACTAGACTTTCATTGGCGCCAATTTTTAAATGTCTTATTTTTAAATTTACTATAGTCTTTGTTACAATTACGATGTTAACTAGTAAAGAATACAATCTACATCGTAATTTTAACAAAGACTAAAGTAAATTTTGAAATGAAACATTTAAAAATTGGCGCCAATAAAAGTCCAGTCTACGATTACAATGTTAATGTCCGAAATTTTGGTAGAATTTTCTTTCCGCGTAAACATGAATAAGTGAAATTAGTGAATATTCGCTAATTCTGTTAATTAAATCACTTTTTTAAATTAGTGATTCAGTTTGCACTTGGAATTAGTGAATATTCACTTATTTCACTAATCCATCTTTAGAGAACATATTAATTATGAAAAAAAAAAATAGTTGAGATTTACCCAGAAAGGGGACATATATTTTATATTCTTGACATTATATGACGATTCGTCAACATTTCATCAGAATTGCTTCTATATTCACTAAATCACCGAATTGTCATGTGGGTGATGTGCCCGTCAGCACCGACATCTGTTGATTCCTCGTCTACTTGCGGACTATAGACAAATTTATGTGTTTGCAGAACTAAGATTACAGTAGCCGATAAACCGATTATCTAATTGTACCAAGAATTGCAAATTGCAACTCACCACGAGAACCAAAACTGGTAGTTTGTTCCATTCGTGCAATTCTTGTTGGCTTATTTTTATCTAGTGAAAATCAGCTACTGAGTGAACTGTCATATACGAAATAAATTATATAAAATTGAGTAAATACACAGAATACAACTGAAAAAAAAATTTTTCTAGCCCTCAGAAAATTTATTTTGTCAAAATATTTCTTGCGCCATGAAATTATTTTTTTTCGTACAATTGCGTGACACTGATGGTTACAAATATGCTTAATATAATAACTTACCAATATTGTATATTACGGTCGTAATTGCCTCGAATCACGGCATATTCACCTGTTATACAAAACATACGGCCTCGTGACTTATTTATTCCCGCCTACCTCAGAGCCACCGCAGTAATAAAAGTCACATTTAATTTTCCCGCCCAGACAAATTTCGAGTAGAAAAATTTCATCTGTCTTCAATCTAATCGAACTCTCATTAACCTTCTTCGTCTATTTTTAAACTTTTTTGAAATTTCTCTGGGCAGTTCCGTTAGAAAATTATTTCATCACAAGAGGACGAACCGAAAAAAATTCCAGAAACTTGGAAAAATTTTATTCAAAAATATAAATTCAAAAGAAACCTCAATCCAAACTAGTACGCCCATATTCAAATAAATTTAATATCCAATAAAAAATTTTATTTTACTAAAAGTAATTTAAATTTTTCCATTAATTCAAAATTTTTCGACCCGGAATCCCGATAGAGTTAAATTTCCCTTGAGCTCAGTTTCATTATTCCAGTGTCAAATAAAAAATAATTTTATTGCCGTCCACTTAACTAGGTTTTAGTATAGACAGTAACTGTCCATCCGTGATGATGATCATGATGACGACGGTGATAGCCGGCAAAGCGACGAGTCTACAATAAATTGTATGCACGATCGGGAATCCTTTTACGGTGGACGCCTTCCTCCCCCATTCTCTCCCATCTGTCAAACACATGCACGTCGCTACACGCAGGTACACTACACTAATTGTAGTTGTAGATGTAGACGTAGACGTAGTAATAGTTATAATATGATGGCGACGGTGATGGTGTGCACAGTCAACAGACGCAGGAGCGACTCACTCACGCGTGAATACGTTCAAAGGTAGGTCAATGTACCGGTACACTGTACAGCATATATATATATATATATTCTACGTATACACATATCTGAACCGTGTTGCTACTCCCTCGCCGATGGTGATGGTGATGCAGCTTTTATTTATTCATCCGGAAATCACGTATTTTTTCCGTCTCAAGATATACATACGATACTAAACCTGTTGGTCACTTTGATCATCAACCTCTAACACCACGCCCGTCTCCGATATATTATACACACATTAAATTACCATTTTTATCAACATGCACTTATATGCATACATATATATATATACAGCGAGTAATTACCGCGTAATTAGTTACTATCGACCACCAAAGCATTGATCGCATTACTAATTAGAGCATGCTCTATGCTACACTCCGTGAACGTGTTATTAAATTCATAACCCACAAGTGGTCTGGTGTTTGACATTCCACTAAAATATACATACATATATATATATATAGTAGTCTATATATATAAGTACTAATAAGTCTTCAAGACATTCCGACACTAAATAGATTTATTTTCTCCAACACGCTCGCGTAATTGGATTGCGTGGGAGACATGTATATGTATATATTTTACGTACAACATTAATTTATATATAAATACACATATTTCACATGTACACATATACATTTGCGCAATAAACTTGACGCGTGAATCCGCAACAGTTTGCCAATGGAAACATATATGAATATATTATTATTATTATAATAATATAACTAACTCTCTCGAGCGACCCTTCAAGGCAGTCTACACTCACAAACATATTTTTTTCACTTGTCTTGTGAGCTTTAATGTATCAAGTAAAAGTAAATAAAATCAATGGAATAATTGTACAGCTAAAGTAAGATTGACGTTTAAAAAAAAATCTTACGTCTTGGTATGTTGCCGTCGACTATTATTACATCACGGAGAATATAAATAAGAATAGGAATAATAATAATAAAAGGCATAAATTTATATGAGCGAATCTCTCTGGACTAGGATTAAACCAGCGGTCATTAAAATATGTACGAATGAGAGAAATTTAAAGATAAAGAGGACAACTCATCAAGAGCCAAGTCAAGCTGGCATTGCGCTGATATGACGGCAAATACAAGTACGTATATATGTAGATTTAGTACATATGTTATTATATACAATAATAATTATAAGAGTGTGCGTATGTTAAGGAATGGAAATAAGGAAGAGAGGGATCAGGGAGCTCCGACAAACTGACGCCAAGAGACTCCTACCAAAGCCCACTACTGTACTACTACCACTACTACTACTACTACTACTACTACTACTACTTCAATATGTACTTTCTTACTTGCTCTTGTACTTTTGTATACAGACATGTACGATGAAAGAGCGAAGTAAATCTACCCACGCATTATCACAAGCTCATATTCATATCTGTGTACATGCGTAAGCATACATAGACTCATACTGACATATATATTTATATATATATATATGTGTATGTATGTACACTACACACTTAACTTTGCTGGCAAACAACTACACCGAATGAATAGACAGCAAACGATAACGACCGAGCCGACGACGAGGAATTCCTTCTATACGCCAGCTCTGCATCAACTAATATATCATATATATTAAAATATATATATGTAGACAGGTATTTTTGTGTAATTAATCAGTACATAGATAACTTGTACTGTCACTAAGAATTTAAAAAAAAAAACATAAAATTTATTTATAAATTTATAATAGCGCAGAATAATTGAAACTGCCGGCTGTTAATTTTATTTTTATCTTTATTGCAAATGTCATTTATTAGTGTGTTAAAGAGTCTTGTGAAAGCACGAGTTAAGTGTCCGAGTTATTAAAAAGCATTTTATTTGCAGGGTCCACCTACTTGGACACCGCGTTACGGTCTGTGCACTCAGATGCTCTGAATAAGAGTCGCAGTTTAATCATCGGTGCGTGGTTGCCAGCCTCTATACTAAGCTAAAGTAAGAGTTGTACGGAATCATTTTGTCAGCATCACCGGCAATGGCCAAGAGACCAAGCGTCAGAAATAGCCGCACAGTACAGATTTTTTTTCATTATCGGTATATGTAATAAGTATGTGGGCTTAAATTAAACGGAGAGAGTTGTAAAAAAAAAAAAAAGAGGGAAACAAAATTATTTATATATATAAGACGAGAAGCCCCAAGTCTTTGCGTGTAGTGAGGGAAGGTCGTAGTTGGAGGCCGCGATACCGCGCGGTGCTGAGACGAGGTCGAAGAAGGCAGTCGACTAATAATAATAATAAGGGATTCAAGAAGATGATGGGTACTGACAGTGAGAGAAGACATTGAGGACATCAGAAGCTGACAGAGATGGAAAATAATAATAATAACACTTTATACTTTAGTATAAAGTTGGTCTCTCCTCTGGTCTCTGGTCTCTGGCATGATGCCGGTTCAGCGGTTTTGTTGCTGTGATGGCTGTCTTGGGTTTGGGGAAGCCCTCTCGATTATTTCTTGTGCCCCACAGTATGGAGTAGTCTTAGCTGATGTAGAATCGCCCGTACTATTTTAGCTTCTCCCGGGACACACAAATAGACAATCTGCCATGCTTGTAAATCAGACTGCCAGCCAGGACAGGGCTGTTATAACAAGTTTGTTAGGCTTACTTCACAACTTGCTCGCAATCCGGTGTCGCGTGTGAGTATGTACTCATATATACCTATGTATATTTATTATTTATTTATACTCCATGTTTTCTCGGCATTTTCTCCCCGCACTCGCTCGCCCACCTAGTCGTTTAATTATATTAAATCAAAATATACCGGCTCCATTCACAATTAACGTTAATGCCTGTCTCCCCAGATAACATTATATTGTTTTATTTTTAAAAAACAATACCTACCTGAGTATAAAAAAAAAAGAAACGATAATGATAGACGGGCTGTGGATCGAGTATTAATTGAGGAATTATTCTAGGAACTGAGGATCTCATTTGCGATGAGTAGGTTATATATATATATATATATATATATATATATGTATATGTATTATACAGAGCCCGAGGTTGTTGGTGAGCGTGGTAGCGCTGGCTGGTGATGTAGCGGAGATGATACCACGTAGTTGGTCTGAATAAGCCGAGGCTGAGTGAACAACCTCAATTGGAAGACAGTAGGGGATTCCATGGTGGCGCCGGGTCTCTGGGGTCTCCGGTCCATCGGGGCGTAATAAAAAGACGAGGATAGAAGGAATAACCACCACAGACACACCCAAGACGTGCATGTACACATCTCAATGTGCGCGAGAGTCTGTGGAGACGGTG
Organism: Microplitis demolitor; assembly: GCF_026212275.2. NCBI lineage: Eukaryota > Metazoa > Arthropoda > Insecta > Hymenoptera > Braconidae > Microplitis > Microplitis demolitor. Next base: position 1,772,201 of record NC_068549.1, on the reverse strand, counting down.
GTCTTAAACTGCTCGGTAACGGAATGGAGGACCGATCAGAGTCGACCGTAGTCGAGTAGGATAGAGTAGAGGCAAGAGGCGTTTCTCTTGATCCTACGCTACACTACACCAGCTTACGCAAGCTGATACGATGCCACGCTGGTGTGGTTCCGAGCCCATGTAGACTATACTCGCTCACTTATCATTATTATTATCATTATATTTTTTACTTGTGTGGGTTTCGCTTATCGTTTTATCTTCTCGCACTCCTCGGGCAGTCTTTGTCTCACTCTCGATGATATTTCCTCCGATGAATAGTCACTTGGCCCTTCTATCTGCTTTCCTCCGTCATTCTCTCTCTGTCTCTCCCTCTCTTTCTGTCTCTCCCTCTCTCTATCTGTCCTTTTCACTTCAGCCGCCGCCGTCTACTCGGTGTGACGAGCCAATATATCAAGGTAGATGTGTGTATGTGTGCGTACGTGGGGATTCCTCGTGGCGCCGAGCGTCTGCTCTGTGCCAGAGTGTTATATCGTACGAGGCTCATACACACTCATAATTTTACATCCACGTACATATGGCCTGTATATATAAATATATATATATATATGTATATACATATACAGTGTATCTCTTTTTACCCAAGTCACAGCGAGATCACAACTCGGCATGCAGGCTCTCAACTCGGCTCTGATACTCAGTACAGCTTTCAGCTTTGCTTGTTCAGGGACGGGTTTTAAATAAGAGTTGCCAAGTTAAGAGTAAGTGGGGACAGATACTAATACTACGTTGAATAATCTCTCAACCTGTACTGTACTCTCTTAATGCCCACTTGCCTTGAATTGTGTGCTATGCTATGTAATGCTGGATGCCTGTACGGTACAGCACAGCACTATGTACTATACACAAGTACGTTTCACATCGACGACATACATTCCGTCAGGCATTTGGAGGATCTATATCACAGATAATGCCAATGCAAGATAATGATGATGATGATGGGGGTGATGCTGGGGAATTGTTCAACATACATGTGATGGAAAGGACTAAACGTCAAGTTTGTTCCGAGAAACTCCGGAGAACTGGATGAGGAAATCTTGGAAAATACCTGACAGCAGGTCAGAAGATAAAAGAAAAGTTCCAAGGCTTAGAATTTTCAACAAACATTTATTATCTTTGTAATCCTCTTTGGGGTGTGCAGCTGCTTCTGTCTAGTGTCTAGTCGTCTGCTGGACCCAGTCCCTAGACCCCGGATCCTACTAGATGTAGGCCTACACTCGAATCTCTATTGTTGAGGATTTTTTCCAGGTATAACTTGCTATTGTAGCAGTCTATATATATCAGAGACTGTAAATTGTCAGCCGAGTTATTTCGTCACTTTTCGAGAGAATTTCGAGTCATGCCTTGGGCCGTAATTTCTTGGAAAATTAACGAAAATAATTTTTTTTCTCAAATTTAAAGGCAGTTTAAATGTAACCATAATTTTTTACGGCACATAAATCTGTGAGCGGTTTCGAGGAATTTTTTTATCTTAAAAATAATATACTAATTTGTTAATAAAAGTATAATAAATATCACCACATAGTGATCGCATGCATCAAGCCTCAGAATAACCGCAATGTTAAATAAAATGTAAAGAAATTACTAGTCAAAAAAAAATACACGTTGCAATCGGGAATGCCGGAAGTTAAAAATGTACAGCAGGTGTTTTATTATCATCATTATTATTACTATTCATACGTATATTGTTGCGATCTATGTGTACTAAAAACTTGTATTCTCACACTCGTTACCTGTATGTACATAATCATAGTGATGGTGTTCCATCGATCCACCAGTAAGCGGTATTCTGGATTCTGGGTTCTGGTTCTTCCTTTTTGCTTACACTCTTTTATTAAATACATACATATATACATATACATATAAATGATTTAAGTGTGTCTTATTCAGCAAGTGTTACGTTATCTCAAGTAAAACCAACAGCCGGAAATTGCGTATCTCCTCGTGTACTGCCAGTGGCATCTACTCAGCTATTTTCTCATGTCGCCATCGGAGGGTTAAAAAAAGTGTGTCGACTTGCTATGTACATTTTTTTTAGCTTGTATTTTTATTGTCCAGGGTCCAGTGTGGCTACTGTACATATACACGTATGTAGGTATACATATATGTGTAATGTAACGTGGACCTTAATGGTTCACAGCGGGGTATAATACGCAAGATGGCGTCGTCGGACGACAGCAGCATTCTAAAAATAAACCATCAGCCTCAAGACTACAACTGCTGCTCAATATCAAGTCAGAGTGGTGCTGTACTCTGTAGACTACAGTATGTATCATATATATGTAGAAATATATGTGATTGTATGGGTGGATGTGTAGGAAGAAACTATTCGGTGGTGGTGGGTCTCCTCGGTTTTCATAGCATCTATTCGTTAGGTGCGACCCTGTGAACTGCGTCAACGACGTCTGTCTAGAGAAGGTATTCATGTTATGTTAGACGCCGCCAAGTCGCCAGTCGCCAGTGAGACGCCTATAATCACTGCGTATACCTTCGGAATATGCGGGCAAACAAGCCAGAGCACAAGAGCTGCCGGGTAGAGAGCCAAGTGGAGCTAGAGGAGTGTAATACATAAAGCGACCTTGGCATAATGGGTTGTGAGGAAAAATCCATTAGCTCGAGTCATCATACCTCCAGGAAGCTCATTGATACCACGACTCACTTGGACTTTTTATTAATTACTCTAGGGAATCGTCGGAGAAATAATATTTTGTTTGGTGATGGTTCAACGACCGTCTTGGTTCGTTCTTGATGCGTTTGTAACGAAATGAGCAAGAGAAACAAGGAACGACTGATGTTATATTGTATGTAGTGAGTATAAGAGGCAGGAGTCGTAATGTAGGCTTGGAAGTGGTGAGAAGAATAAGACAGAGATGATAAAGACAAAGACAAAGACGAAGAAGAAGCCAAGCACCTTTCACGAGGACTACGCGCAATCAAGAGTAGTGGAGATGGTTGGACATCTGCCGACCATCTGCCGCCGGTATGGGTACGGGAGCAAATGTGCCCAGACCGGGCCAGACCACATCCCTTCTCCCTCTTGTTGTCCTTGTCCTTTTTCTTGCTCTTCTTCTTCTTATTCGTCTTGGTCTCGGTATTGGTCTTGGTCTTGGTCTTCATCTTCTCGTTCTTATTATCCCCATGCTAAAAGCAGTCTGGTCTTGAAGAACCCAGAGCAGAGTGATGGAGCTTCCGGCGAGAAAGCAAGGTGCGCCGAAAAAATTGATGGGTGTACGCGGAATCACCGTGTAGTATGCAGTCATTTCTTTCTCTCGAGAAACTGGTCATCTTGATACTCAATCGAGGAGAAGGTCTAAGGTAATTTTGGTAGTGCCGGCGTGTGGTAATCGGGTAATTGGCAATCAAGGCCATATCACCGGCAGCAGGCAACCCATCACCAATGAGTACGCAAGCTGCTACGCATCATATTACAGCCGAAGCCCCAGATTTACTGCCATGATCTTTCGCTGGAGATAACGGACTTATTACATATAGACGTACAAGTATATAAATGATGTACAGGGCACACTCTATCATCTTTTCAACGCGGTAAATCATGTATGCAGTCGAAAACAACGATTAATAAGCCACATCTCTTGATGATAACCTTCTATTTGCTGCTGATGGATCGTAAATTAAATCAGAAATTACGCGGTGACAATCGAGCTTCGATCTGTATTGAAATATAAACATGACCACAGCATTAATTATTTTTTATTATACGTAAAGAGCACCTGTCAATTACATATGCGTGTTACGTAATGTTTTATCGATCGAGCTGAATTGTGATACACATAAATTATTTAAACGGTTATTTTGTCGATTGAGACGTATGTTAACCTGTCAATAGTATTTATATATATATAAAGTTTCCAGTCAGGAAACTGGGCTAGAGTAATCCGCATGTGATATATCCGTAGCACATGAAAACTTGGTGGAAAGGACGTGAGAGCTTGAATAAGCACACACTATCCCTCACTCACCCTCGCGTTGCCAAGCGACCTGCCGCCTTCTTCAACCCTCGAGAGAATGCTGCTGCTAGTGCTGCTTGTACATTACAGGGGTTGCTCGTGCACCAGAAACAGGAACGACCTTTTGACATTTCAAGAATCTTCACTTCCTTCGCTGTTACATTTTTCCCGAGGTTTTATATTTTTAACTGATATCATACCATTTTTTACTCCCTCGATTGACCTTCTGATTTATTGTTTGCAATAAAGAAAATAAAATTATATATCTTTATCGGACAATTTCATTTTTCACCGGGTCTTTCAATTATATACACACGGAAAAAAATGAGCGAAAACTACGTGGGCAAAATAAACTACTCGGCTCGGAAAATTTCATATCTGTTTTCGGTCTGATTAATCTGGAAAAAACTAGAGCTTAGAAAAAATTTGTTAATAAATATCAGAAGAAAAAACTAGACTAATGTATCAATGGGGGTTTCAGTTATACTGAAGAGGAAATGAAATTATGTGGAGCCTCTTTTCCGAACACCTGATATTGAAATAAATGTATTAAATGCGACAGATGCGCACTTACGCGCCAAACATTAATTCTAGTTATTTATCATTTGACAGTGAAAGAGTCTCCAAAAAAGTGTGGGATGATAATCAGAAGGCAAAATGAAAACGAATTGACTGATAGACCCATAGAGAAGGTGGTTATCAACATGACATCTAGATGTCCAGGCGAATGTTTCTGTGAATGTTCTAGGATTGAATAAATTTTTTTTCTCCATTATTTTGCATTGAAAAGGCCTCGAAAATAATGTAGAATAATGATCAGTACGAAATTTCTACCTTTGTTTCTTTTTCCGTGATATCTACTAATTTTTTTATTCTTTGTATTTATATATGAAAACTTTTTTGTTCTAGATGACAATAATGGTGTGTTTGAAGTGAAAATATTATTGTTTGGAAGATCCCAAGAGACAGTAGGAGAAAATGTAAGAGCGCAAGATATATAAAAGCAAAGTAAAGCAACCAGCCAAAACGGAAGAGTACAAGAGTAGGTAACAATTGTTCCAGGAGATACGATCCCCCGGGATATCTTGAGCCTGCGCGCTAAGAGATGAGCGGATGATGATACATACAACCAACTCTCTTACTCAACTCATAGTATATATATTTATTGTAGATTGTAAGTATATAGGGGAGAGAGTTGAGAAAGTTTCAACAAAAAAGGGGTTCTAAGGACTTGAACCGGAGCTTGATTATAAAGATTAAAGATACATATATACTCTGCGCACCCCTTTCGAACTCTCATCCTATTCCTCTATTTCTCAAGGCTTTAAAAGCTTTTGTCTTCTTTTTTTCCATAGTAAAAAAAATTATCAACTGCTCTTCCGTTAGAGTTAAAAATTTCTAATTCAAACTTTCCCGTAAATGGTCAAGTTAAATCACCACAAAAAATGTTCCTCGACATTTCGTAAATTTCAAAATTTCCCAAAGCTCCGTATGGATTTTCATTAGTTCGCAACCGCAATCCGCATGTGTTTCTCTCAAACGCCCCTAGGATCTGCTCGAGCATTGTGCTGTCAGTTTTTTCTTCCTCTGGTTTATTTTTTTCCGAGCCCTCAACCCACCACCCACACGCGTCATCCATTTCTGGATCACTCTTCCCTTTGTTTAGTCTCAGCCTCAGTTTTTATCTCTCTTATTCTCATGCCTTTTATTTTTTATATTTTTTTCTTTACTACAAACTTTTCTCTCACGATTTTATACAGTGGTATCATGGTTGTAGTGTCAGTAAAAAATATAGATATAGAGAAGGATCGGAGTAGAACACCCTTCAGTACTCTTATTCCACACACAGCGCACTTCTCTTCCACCCTTGCAGTACTAACTCTCAGCTCCTTTACCTTTATACTCTTTCTGCTTTACGAGGGCGTATATTTTCCAACGCCAGTTACCGGACTGGGTTGTTATACCACTAGGTATAAAATATAAGGTATAAGGTATATAACCTTTATAGGGTCTTGTGAAATTAAACGAAACTCGTGTGCTTCATCGTAACTTAGTACTGCAGGAATACAATATACGATGCGCAAAGTTCAAACTGTATAAAAACCTCGGAAAAACAATCTATCAGCAGCTTTCTGCTCGTTAAAACTTTTCACACCTGAAATTACTTTTTAAATTTATTTGGCTCTTTAATTGCACATATTTATTATTTTACCTTACGTTCATTTTCCCAATAAAAATTATTTACGAACATTCGCACTGCCGGCAAATTTATGTGTCATGTTTAGATTTTTTTCTGGGTGTGGTTTCATTCAATATCATTGAGTATCGATTACTTGTCGTCAGCACACGCCCTTAACTGATGCCCTTTTTATATCCTCGGGTCTTTCATTCGATTGTTCCAAATTTATGTACATTGTTTTAGACCCGCTAAATTTAAATATCAATGACATAATTTGCGTGTTTCTATTGATAAATTGCAATCAATTTCACGGAAACTGAAAAAAATATATGTTATGTAATATGTATATAAATATATAGACAATAAGTTGACTCAAGGTCTTTGTAAGAGTTCGATTATTTACCCAAAGTGCAGAAACCGAGTGGGAACAAGTCCATCAGGAAATGTTCTTGGAAATAACGCGGTGGCTTTGATCCTCCCGGGCACGGCGATCAGTTCTAGCAGCAGCAGAAGCGAGAAACTATCTCTTGGCTCTGCAAGAACGGTTAGTAAGTCTTGGTAGTCTTGGTTTTTCTTCTTCTGCTACATCATATATGCCACGATATCGCTCTCCTCTTCTTTTTCTTTTACTTGTTTACTCCTTTCTTCATCACCCAGCTGGTTATTGACGATTCCAAACCGCCCTCCGAGAATTCCTCGCGCTCGTTCTTCCTTCCTCCGACTTAACCCTACACCCAGTGTCCGTGTGCTCATATATACACGTGCGCACATGTGTGTAGTCTGTATGAGTCCATGAGTATGCTCGGTCATAAATCCCGCGGCTGCTTCATGCCATCACCAACATCTTTCTGCTGCTGCTACTACTTTCTGATGACTGTGTGATGCCTTTGTGCTTCCGTGAAATTTAATGTCGGTTGCTTTAAATTATTTCGTGCATACCGTTTACATATGAATTCCTCGTAAGAATTAATAATTTTATCATCATCCAGACGTTTTTCTAAATATAATACTATCTGTTGCCAATAGTAAAAAGTATATGATAACAAATTTTTTTTTATATTCATAAAAATTGTAGACAATTTCATTTTATCGATTCGCGGAAAAAAAAATATATTTATTGAGTTTATTGATGATTAATATGATGTAATACTGAAAGGTTTTTCAGAAATTTTTTTTTTACTGCAATAATAATTTGTGGAATTTTTTTTTTTGTTTTTCAGTGAAAATGAGAAATTCCACGGAAAATTGAGGCGTCTTTTTAACGGGAAAACACAACGCAGAGAAGCATACTCGCCGTTTTCCCGACTACCCTCATTCCCGACTATCCCCACTGAAATTCAGTGTGACCCGGGAAAACTTGTTGCTTGGAAATCTAAAATGTCAGACAGTGGACGAGTGAGCAGGCAGACAGAAGCTGTGCCAGCTGTAGCCCCTAATAGTACACTATATAATCGCGTGCTAGCTGCGCTGGTAAATGTACCACTCGACAGATACATACATAGATACAGACAGACAGACACGGATAATGTGCCTGTGATAGTAGCGTAGATGAGTGGTGTCTATATGGACTCTGCGGATACTGGATCGAGAAAATGAGAAAAATTAAACGCCCGAAGGATGAATTTTCCTCACGACTAGGCGCTCAGAAACTATAGAAATAATTCCAGCGCCATTTATATTTTCCTTCCTAATTTGCATAACAATATTTTCCGTTTTATTTTTCCTATTTAAAATATATACCTTTGTATCAATCGATTTTCCCCACATATAATGTAGATTTTTTCCAAATAACATTTTTAGCACAACACTATTATTTGCTTTCCATCAATTGTTCACCTGGAAATTTTCCATTTATTCTTTCCCATAAATATTTCATCCTTGCATTGTCACAAAAAAAGCTTTCATTAGTTTTTTTTCCAATTTGTCATTTAATTTTTTTTCAAAGCCTGTAAAAATAATTAAAGTCCAATTAAAAAATTATCAAGATATCTTCAATAAAGTGTACGCAGTAGCACTAGAAAAAAAATAAGGGTGAAAAAAGCTCTTGCGCATTCTAGCCTCCTATCACGATGTCTTCTTTTCTTAAGTCTCGCACTTTTCACTCTTTTCCTCAAACTTTTTTTTTAACTATTCATATATATATATATAGACATCTACTCGACCTCATTGAGAGCTTTACTCTACGTGTGCTGTCTGCACATACATAATCCATACCCAAGGCTATATATAATCTGGTCCGCAAACCCGCAAAATATAATTCCGAGGCAACCCCGTGCCGCGCAGATTCAGAAACAGTGTCAGTTAGCTCCAGTCAATCGTCATCTCCTGGTACAATAGGAAATCGAGGGTCTTCTGCCAAGTCCCCAGCGTCCAATCACACTTGTACCCGGAAATACGCTGAGCAGTAACCCCTTTGAAGCTCGATAACAAACAACCCACTGGCAACCCCGTCCGCTACTTATCCGGGACATTCGTCCACGTGCAACGATACACTGTAGCTGGATAGGCAGCATGATCCTGGTTTAAATCAACACATCATGTTGCCATATTTCTTACTCAGCCGCATTTAATTGCCACGTAACGTTTAGTTGGTGATGGAATTCAAAACCGGAATAAGGATCATCAAAGTTTCAGCAAGTCTCTGCTGACAAGGAAGAGGAAAACATGACCGCCTGTGCTGTCTATTCCGTAGTCTATACATACATACATTTTTGAGGGGGTGTACAACCACTGCTATCTGCTGAGGATAAGAGGGTTTCTGCCGGGAAGGCACACGCCTTCATACTTTCCTAAGAGCTGCTGATAAAGTTCACCTATGTGTATTCCACCTCCTCACTACAGGTGTTGATGACGATGATACCAACACATTATTAATCTTCTTAAATTTTCTTATAGAATTATTCAGCTCTGAGCCATCTATTTTTTTTAAAAATCGCTTCCTAAAATACTTAAAAAAATCCATTATTTATTTCTTCATAAAAATCCGATGATAAAATTTAAGCTGGAAGAAAAAGTTTCGGAAATGGATAGAGCGAGCAGTAAGTGAGGAAGATCGTCGTTTTATTGTAAGCTTGCCGCAGAGAATACACAGTACAGGATTCCCAGAAACTAAGTTTAGAAGGACGTGTGTGTATGTGGTAGATGTGTGTGCATGTGCTGGATTTTGGGTTTTGATGGATTACCAAACCGTACCAGCTAGATTCGACTTCCCTATTCCATTTAAGCAACCCCAGCACAAACCAAATGCTGTATGTATACAGAACTACAGTAACATGGCATATATTGTATGCATGAGTTGGTAGAATATATAGATAGCATATAGTCCATGTGCCGAGGAGATAACATATAGCAGGACCCACTCACCTGGGGAACCCTCCCGCCCCGTCTAGGACAGGTGTCCACAGGGGTACAGGTATGACCCGCTTTTGGATATAAAAACTGCAATTTGCCCGAAAATCCGGGGCTTTGATATCCGGCGGTCAGAAGACCGTCGGAGTGGACGCGGACTACTCTTCGGATGATACTGTTATTATTGTTATCATAGTGAGTAGGGGTTAAAGTGTTGCCACCTCGAGTTACTCGGGGATGAACGCCAGAGGAACCTCCAGCAGCTGCCAGAACGAGGGAAAACTCGCGGCAATTTAACAGGAGCGCAAGGACTACCTTGTCTGACCACTCGGGACATCTTTACTACTGACACACCTTATTATCATTATTATTATATGAGTATCCTTTGCCAAGGATTTATAATCACCATGTGGTCATGATAATTATCAATGCAATCGCTGAAGAAAATTTTTCAGTAAAAAAACTCGATATTTTGCCTACGCGCATTTACTTATTTGTCGACAAAAAGCTCGTGCTCTAGGGGTAGGTGTTACAAAAATTTGATGTAAGTATCAGCTCGGGAATTCGCAGGGCTCGAGCTGGTGATAAGCAATCGGCGGGAAATAACCAGGAGACCAGAGTTTAGGAGTTCGTTTTATTATTTCCGAGAAAAGCTAAAGTTTTGCGCAGACTCTGTGGTACTCTGATGGTGTACGTTTATATCTCTGTGTAGTGACGTCTGTATACAGATTCTCCGGGAATTCATGTTATATATATATATATGTTTGTCGAATTTAATGAGTACTTTGACTGCTAGAATATTTTGAATTGAAGATTAGGCAGCGATGATTAAGTATTCTGAATTGACAAACACTCAAAAGCTGACAATCATCAACATATATATTAAACAGAGCTATAAATATAATCATATGCATATATATAGAAATATAGAGCATTTATTCAAGTAGTTTTATATAAATTTTTGATGAAAAGCGATTATAGTTGGAAGTTGGAAACAATGTATATATTTTTGGACGTCATGGTCGATTATAATTTAAAAATCATACTTTTTAATATGCATTAAAATAGTTGATATATAGTATATTTATATACATGTAGAGTAGCTAAAGTGTAAATCATTTTTCTCCCTCTATATGGAATTAAAATGACAAAGATATAAATAGAATAAAGAGGTATGATATCAAAACGTCATAAAATGTTAAAACGATAAAATATAAATGACAAGCTGATGGTAATGCTGCAGGATGGTATGAGTTGTGAATTGTAATCCACGAATTTCACGGTGGTTCGTTATATCGATTTAATTTTCACCCGACAGTCACCTCGGTTTTGAATTAAGGGTGACCTCTTTTTCTTTTATCTACCGGGATTTCGCCTTTTTTTTTTTTATATAGTGAGCCAAAGAGTATAGAGTACAAGTAAAGCTTTTGACGTTAAGTTAAAGTTTAGCTTTTTGACGTTAACATAAAAAAATAAAAAATTTAAAGACTTTGTATGATTATTCGAGCATTTCAATTTACCTTTTAGTAAAATCCTGCGTACGAAAAATCGGAAATAAATTCTATACAAAAAAACTGTAATACCACTTACTCTTTTAGATTTTACAACGCAGAGTATATATATATATATACAATACATTATCCTTTAAAATATAAAACTTTAGAAATAAAAATAAAATGAATAAAAGTCAAGTACTTGGAATAATAACGCAATAGAATAAATATATACCGTTATATATAAATATATGTATGCATTTATGTTTAAAACCATGATAGCGTAAGCAATAAAGAGTTGATTTTAAGGATCAGTTTTTTTTATATTTTGACTTGTAGGTGAAAAAGACTCAGTCTACATTACCGCACAAAAAAATATGTATGTAACATTATATATTTCTGTATGGAATATCATATATACTAGGAACTTTATGCATTGTATAGAATTTAACGACTATTTTTTAATATTCACCTCTGCTAGAAAGTTTAGTCTTTCACTAAATAATTATTCACAAATACTATCACGCGCATTTGAATTTATCATCATCGTCAGCTCACTTTAAATAATCATACTCTTACATTTAAATAATTGATTCGACGAAATAATAACAATACCAATATATACAGTAATTTAGTTGATTAGATCCAACATAGTTTCCGTTGGCTTGTAAATTTTATGTTTACACGGAAAGTATATTCAGTGCAAGTGATTGTACGCATGTCTTCTTACTCTACATATATATAAACATATATATATATATATATATATATATATATATATATATTTTTTTTTTTCATTTCCTCTATTATTGGTAAGCACTCAGCTTCAATTGGAAAGGCTTCCGTGCCTTTTATTTGTTACAGACTCTTTCTTCCCCAACTTTTCTACTATCAATATTTTTTTTTCAACCTATAAATGACAATTAAATAAAAATTATAAAAATTAACCTCGTTTTAAAACTAAATTTATCTGTTCTCATTATAAATAATTATTTCAAAAAAAGTCATTTAATAAAAGCAAATAATTATAAAAGGAAACGATAAAATTTACTTTGTATGAATGGAAACTGCAGGGGAAATGATAAAAGCAAAGCACTTCCACGTACATTAAACTTTGCATGAGAATACGACGATTAGATACCAGATTTCATTTAACTTGCTCAATCATATTTATTGTATTCACATATATGTATGTATATGTAAATATGTAAGACTTATTCATCGGCGAGGGCACTAAACGTGAAAAAAAATTAACACATAAAGTCAGCAATATTGCCAGCCTACGCTGACTGTTATCTAGCAGTCACCAGCATCATCAAGAGCTGTGACTCCGCAAAATAACGTCCATTACGTCGACATAAGAGGACAGATCCCTATAAGTATTCACCATAGTTATTGTTGTTATTATAATAATCATTGTCAAGATGTGGGAGTAAATGAGAGATTTATATTTATATTTTAAACGCAAACCATCGAGTTACCCACATATTTATCCATAAGCTCGGAGTATTGTATTAAATATATACAAGAAAGCAGACGCTGATGCCATTAGATATTCAACGGATGCTAAATAATTCGTATTGTTTATAAATCCTGGCATGAAAATCCAAAAAACATCAGGTTTTAACTCCCGTAATCCTACTCCATTATATTTAAATGTTATTAAATATTTTTGCAAGGACAAAAGTAGCCTTCATCGACGATCCCGATATATATTTGGATATATAAATATAAATTGCGCACGCAGAGATAAAATTATCTGGAATAGCGATAACGCAGGACAAAGCTAAAATTATAGATTTAAAATAAATGTGTGCGCTGTAAAATATATATCTATAATGCACATGTATATATAGAATTATAAGGGTCATAAGACACATAAAGCATAGTGCAGGGCATGAAGGGGTTTACTGCATATTGAAGCTATAACCAGCTTTTATATCCGAGCCCTTTTATAGCCGATATAGCTTTAGATGAAAAAGTACCGCGTTCGCCAGTAAAATATAATCTACGTGCAAACGTAAATTTATATATAGCTTCCGGAAATATCGGGCTCTGTTATCAGTAACGAGAATGCTGTTCATTGATTTATAAATTTAATTAAATAAGCGATTACTAAAATTTTAAGTTGTTCATGCATTTAATTAAAGACTTACGTCATAAATGTTGATGAATATTTCAGCTTCGGGGATCGCGGTTTTCTCTCTGATGGGCGATCGCTGCATTGGGGATGCGATGACTTCTTGATCACGTCCAACTCGACACAGATTAATTTGATATTGACAGATCCAATGAGTACTGATGTACATTGCGATGATGATTTGCAGCAAAGAACCAGAAGTAGCTTAGAGAATTTTTTCTGTACGAACATATAAATTTTTTATGAATATAAATAAAGCAGACATCAGACAAATTTTAAATTATTAATTAATAGAGTAAATAAATTATGAAATAAAATTTTTAAAAAATGCGCATTTAAAAAATTAAAAAATTAATAAGTGCATTTATTTATAATTTTTAATTTGTTTTTTATTGGCTAAGGCGCTGAAAGGTTTAGCCGCCATGTTTTATTTTTAAATTTTTCATAGAAACTAAAAAAAGGTTATAATTTTTTCTTTTTTTAAATAAAATTTCTGTAAAATTACTTTGGCCTAGTAATTATTAATTATTTTATTTAAATTTAAAAAAATTTTTATTTTAATTTGCGTTAAAATAAAATCATATTTTTGAATCATTTTAAATTTACCCGCCTAATTATATTTTAAAATAATTTTAATAATAAAATAAATGGAAACTGAAAATGGGACACTTGATTCTCTTAATATTTGAAAAAATAAATTTGAATAAAAATAATAAATACCAGTCAGAGTATAACGCAGAACTTCCTGATCTTGAACTCGATCTTGATTTAAATATTTGAAATAATTAAAAAGTGTACGCGAGTAATTTAGATGACATTGTCCTTAATTAATACCGAGTTCAAAATTAAATAACGTCTCATATATATTTATATTGGAGAATATTAAATATATGTGTCGAGATTGTAGATCTCGAGAACAATTTGTAGTTTTAGTAGATAATAAAAATTTTTTTCTTGTATCCAAAGATGGATGCCGAGTAGTGACAGTTCGGTCGCTAGATGGAGACTGTGCCTAATTTCGCCGAAACAAAGATCATAGGCCGCCATGTTATTTGTGCATTGTCATTGGCAGAAAACAGCAGACGCAGTGTAAGATCATTCATCTTATTTTATTTTAATTAATTTAATTTAATTTTAATTTATTTAAATTTCGTTTATTTATTCGCTGACATTTAATTTTATTTAAATTTAAAAAAACTAATTTTAAAATTGATATATTTACAGAGCTAATAAATAATACACGTATAAAAATATAAAAGAAAATGGCTAGTGGTGCTCTGTTCAGCAATAACACCGCCCGCGGTGCCAGTAAAAATCTAGTCGAATTAAAAGCAGGAAAAATGACCATTAAGGGAAAAACAGTCTACCCGGACTCCAGGAAAGGCCTGCTGTACGTTTATCAAGGAGACGATGCTCTCATGCACTTCTGCTGGAAAGACAGAACATCCGGAGTCATCGAAGACGTAACCTATAATTTTTTTTTTTTTTTTATTTTTTTTCCATGAATTTCATTTATTTTTTTCTTTCTAGGATTTAATTATTTTTCCTGATGACTGTGAATTTAAACACGTGCCTGAATGTAAAACTGGGCGCGTTTACCTCTTGAAATTTAAATTGTCAAATAAAAAATTTTTCTTCTGGCTTCAAGTACGTAAAAGTTTTAAAATACTTTAATTTATTCTGATAAAAGATCTAGTGTCTGATCAGGGAACTAACACTCGATCCTTCATATATTTGTGTATCTATATATAGTACATGAGTGATCGGGTACTGGGTCACTTACCTTTATATAGAAATTAAATTTGTTTATTTATTTACAGGATGTCAAAGGAGAGAAGGACGAAGAACATTGTAGAAAAATAAATGAATATTTAAATAACCCGCCAACACCCATACGAAGCAGTGATATGAGCCGGGACGGAGATTTGCAGAATCTACTGAACAACATGTCCCAGCAGCAGCTGATGCAACTCTTCGGCGGTGTCGGACAAATGGGCTTAGGAAATTTACTGGGAACAATGAGAGAGCGGCCACATAACTCACGAACCAGCACCACGACCCCGTCAACTCCGGTTACTACCAGCGCCACGAGACCTCCGGCATCACAGACTCCAGCACCCACCACCGTGACTCCCAGCGAGACACCCAGATCCAGCTCCGGTGGTAAAAGTTCAGGGAACAAAGCCCCGTCTTCAGCCTCAACCAATCTGTTGGGAAGAACTCCAGCTCTCATGGACGATTCCCATCTCTTTGATCTCCAGGGTCACCTTTGGAATTTCCCAATGCCTCCTTCAGCGAACCAGGTAATATATAACACTAATTACCCCGTTTGTCTGTTTAAAAATTAATTGGCTGCAATTTATCGCTTTAAAAGTCTCCAGTAAATTTTTAAACCGACAAACTCCAATAGTTTAAGTGCGACTGCCGCGTTATAAAAAATATTAGATCGTTTTCTATAAAACCTTGAGTAGACTCTGATAAGATTAACAATCGTAATATTCTCTAGTCTAGTTATCTGACAGTAATTGTAATCTATATCATGATATGTCACTTTACAAGTCACTTTGTACGTTATTTAATTTATTTATTTATTTAATTAATTATTTTTATCAATAAATTGAATTAATAAATTGAACAAGCTTAATTTTAAATTCACGGTTTGATTTTAAAAATAATAATAATAATAATTGTCAACCAAGACGAGGACTACTCAGACAACATAAAACAATTGACAGTATTTGTAGAGTATCGCGATAAATATATAGCTAGCATGTCTATGGGATTATTATTAGTATTAGTGGGTGGTATTGTTAACTTAACGTGGCTGTCAGAGGCACTGTGGGGAAAAAAAAACGGCGGTAGTCCTGCTGGTATAATCTGTTGTTCGCGGTCGGCTACAGCAGAGCTTATTGTTCGGCAGACGGGTGTAGAGATTGAGCTGACGAATTCCATCCCGGCGGCGATAACGTCATCAGAAAGCCTGGAGCGAACAATGAGCAAGCACTTGCCATCCGGGGACAGTCTGTGTACTACGCTGTCGTCCCCCCAGTTCTCCCAGGCGCTATCAATGTTCTGGTCTGCTTTGCAGTCGGGCCAGGGCGCTCCAATGGTTCGTCAATTCGGCCTGGGTCCGGACGCAGTCAACGCCGCAGCCACTGGCAACCTCGAGGAGTTCGTCACCGCCCTAGAAACCGAAGCCAAGAAAGACCAAGACCAGAGTTCGGCTTCCACCGCCTCCTCGAATCAGCCAGAGGATGACTCAGCCAAGGACACCTCAAAAACTCCTGCTAAGAAGGATGACAGTAAGGACGATGAAATGGCGGATTAAATAACATATATTATTATTATCATACACATATATATTGTAATTTTTATTTTCACTTTTTCAATACACCAACTAAATATATATATATATATATATTAAAAAATTGGTTGTTAGATAAATGTTAATCTTTATGCGCTTTCATTAAAATTCATCATTTAAATTCTCAAATCATTGTCATATAAGTCAGTAATTAATAAAAATAAACATAAAAACTAAATATCAATTTTTACATTTTATTTTATTTTATCTTTATCTTTATTTACTTAAGGACGTTTAATTATTTTAATTAGTAATTATATTTAAATAAACAATTTAACTAAAAAATTTTCTTTGCTCAAGAATTTCATGATCCAGATTAATAGACAATTAAAAATTTTCGGATTTTTTTTTCAACAAATGAATTTACAAAAAAATAAAAAAATTCACATGTAGAAAATTTAAAAAACTATAAGTGCAATTTTTCCAAATATTTTTTTTTTTATAAAAATTAATTTTTACGGCTCCAATGATCGTCAGGCGAATGATTTAATTTAAATCTTATCAATAAATTCTTGACACAAGTATACTCTTGATAATTATCATTAAATAGCAAGTTAATTTATTAGTAATTATTTATAAGTAAAAAAAAAAGATTTTTTTTCAGAGCAGTGTAATTTAAATTTTAAAATAATCTATAGCAGTCTCAATGAACCGGAAAAACAACCGCCACCTTGGATGTAAACAAAGGTATTGATTCCAGAATGCACTCATGAACTTGAAATTTCTAGGACATTGGTGACCTTGAACTAGACATGCGCATCTTAATGCACTGGTCATTGAAGCAAATGTCGTTCAATGACTCCCGTAACTTGTTCGCTAATCTCCCGATTCAAAACACAACAATAAATAAAAATTTATCTTCATACTTTCATATAAACAATTGCCTCAGTTTTTTTTTTGAAGCTAAAAATTTCAAATTTCGCGCACGCGTCTCGTGTAAGCGATCCAACCGCGGGAAACCACCGGCCAGTTACAGGAGTTTGTTTACGACGCACATGCCCGCGATAGGCGGAAAATTATAATCGATAGACCGTATTACCGCGAATCTATGCATCACATCCACACACGTTTCGTCATTGTTATCATCAACAGCGCACCGAAAAACATACGAAACTCAAGACTCCCCGTCTCCGTACGTATCACTAACTTCTACTCTATTACATAATTCAAATTTAAAACAAAAAGTGTCAGAGAAAAATTTGAAATAATTAAAATTAAATTACATGAATGACTGTGTGTGCGTGTGTGCCAGATGTGTAGTTAATTCGCGGGAATATTTTATTGGTTGGTCATGAGTGATATCATCCAGTGGCGGATTTACGCAGGCGGCTAAAATAATAATTACTGTCAATAAAATAAAATTAATTATAATTTTTTAATTATTAAAACCCATAGTTAATTAGCATCAATATCAAGACGAGATTTAAAAATATCAGGAACAAGAAGACATTTGACTGAACAAAGTAACTGCTGCTGATGATGATGATGATGACAATAAAAAGCTGTGGCGGGTGATTAGTCGGAGATAGAGGCCAGGAGTCAGTGCCCTTGACGAAGACGTCATTGTAAAATGGCGCTTGCGCAGTGATGTTTGAATCGAACAAGTAGTGGGGGACTTCCTCGCAAGTGGTGACCGATGAATACTCCGCGAATTCCGCTAAAAAAATTATTACGGCGTATACGTGAGTAGTCTTGTGTTGTGTTATGTTGTGTCGAGCAAGTAAAGACCAGCAAACAGTTTACTTCTCCATTCTCTCCTGCTGCTTTCACAATTACCGCCGTGTCTTGAACTCACCTTAATAAAATCTGTGCTTTGTTTTATTTATTTGTTATTATTTACTTTATTCAATAGATTGTCATCATTACCTGCCACCGTGCAATGACGTTAATCAGGTGATTTCTTCTCAAGTAGAGCAATCGGTAATTTTACATACACAATTACTTTATTTATTTATTTAGACAGCAATTATTTAAATTTATTTATTTATTTTACTCCGTAGTCGGTGTGACAGAAATCCCCAGGATAAATTAACGCGCAAATGGACTATTATTATGATTATGATTATTATTATCGTGACGACTTAAAGGAACTAGTGTAATATAATTAAATAGATGAGAATAGACAGGACTAAAGAGGGAGATTTTATAAAAATAACGTATCGTGTATCGTGTGCTGTGTACAGTTAAATAAAGCGCGTATCACTATGCACACCAATGAGCTCTATGTAAAATGGCAACCTTGACACTTGATTTTATTTTTTATTTTAATATTAATCCTCGTTTTTTTTAACGGCCAATTGGCCGTTACTCCAATCACTCGGTTTTACATTTCAGTTTATGACTCATAGCAACTCAAACAGGTGACTATTTTTTTTTAAATTTATTTACAAAATTTATGGTAATTTTTCAATGCTAATCAAGTACTAAGGGTTTCTGAAGTTCAAATGAAAGTAAAATTAATTTTTATCACCACAAGTTACTTATGATAATGTTAGTAGATGCCTAATAATTTTTGAATTTTTTTTTCGTTTGGTAAATTATAAAAAAAAAAAAAAAACATTTTAAAAAATTGCACTTATAGTTTTTTAAATTTTCTACATGTGCATTTTTTTATTTTTTTGTAATTTATTTGGTGAAAAAAAAATTCAAAAAGTTTTAACTGTTTTCTGACCAATGATACTGAAGTTAACCGACGTTCAATAATTTTTGAATTTTTTTGAAAGCAGTAAATCATAAAAAAAAAATTATTTGAAAAAATTGCACCTATAGTTTATTAAATTTCCTACATGTGCATTTTTTTATTTTTGTAATTTGGTTGATGAAAAAAAAATCCTAAAATTTTTGAATGTCTGGTAACCAGGATCATAAGTTATTTAAATAAATTTCGTTTTTAAATTTAACGTGTGGTGCAACAAAGTTACTGGTGCGGTAATTTTAAAAAAAGGGGGGCATGAAATTAAACCTGTCTGGATAAGTCTGATAAAGATGACCTTGAAATGCGTATTGCAATATTGGCGGGTCCTTGTGTAAGTCGTTTCGTGTTTTTAGTTGTCTCGCAACTTTCGCGGTGCCGAGGCTCGTACTTTATACTCTTACTCACTATTACAAAAAATAATAATAATAATTATTATTAATATTATCATTGTTTACAAAAAGTGAGTACATCTCATTGAAAAAATAATTAATATGTATCTTTAGTATTTAAAAAAAAACAATATATACATTTATGTTAATTAACAAAAGAGTAATTATTAAAATTAAACATTAAGATAAATAACAAAGTGATTTTTGAATGGGTATTGACAACAAAAGGATGGCAATGCGGGTCTCCTCGTCCACGCTTTCGGCCGGCTCGCGCATGTCCGTTTTAAATATTTTCCCTGTGGGATTTACCAACATATATACCACTAAATACACTCATACATTTAAATATATTTATGTATGTACATAGAGAGTTTGGAGTAAGTGTCACCGTGGTTTCCCGATTATTGCACAAGTAGAGGAACGCGACGCCCGAGGTTCTCAACGACAACTCCAACCAACTCTACATCATAAGATGTAACGTAACAACTAGCCAGAGGTTGTCGTTCTACTGATCTTGCTGATGAAAAAAAAATTCATTTATTCGTCTAGAACTCTACTAGTTCATTTACCCGAACGAATTTATTTAAAACCTGCCGAGTTCAAGGTCTCCAAGGTAATGAAAAAAAAAAAAAAATTTCATATAATTATATTTATTAGCAGCTTACTTGCTATCTAATTAAAATACGAATTTAAATGCCTATTAAATAACGAGTGTCCGATAGTCGATGCTGTAAATTCAAAGGCTCCAACAAACTCGACGTATTATTTTAATTTAATCATATTTTAAATTTAAATACTCGGTGTGGTACGAGGGTTTGTTGCAGTGACACCCGATATACGCTAAAAAAAATAACGGACAAAGAGCCGGACTTATTTTTGAGAGTCGGAGTAAGTAAAAAAAAACCTCACGCGGACAAAGATGAATTTTTTGATGTATGATCTGATACTGTACAATTCGTTTCATTATTCTTGTTCACTCTTAGTTGTAGTTATATCTAATCTTCCAAGGTTTCACCTTCCATTCGACTTTCTTTCCTCTCCCACCTGAACCTGCTCAGCAGGATGAAAATAATAAAGGAAATAAAAAATATAAAGAAACACGTCAGCCACTTCAGGGCTCGGTGTTGGCTTTGAGGCTCACGAGCTGAATGAAACGGAAATGTAACTAGCGACACGCTGACGTACTTATCTTAGTGTGTAATGTTTTGGGTTTTAATAAAATTTACACCAGAATAATGTAATATTCAAATAATTATTATTCATCTTGTTTTCACACTCAATTAATATTATGTAAAATATCAAACATTAACACAATTTTAAATTTTTAATTGTACGATTAATCGACCGGGTTAATTGTTATGAATCTTGAGAGAATGAATACGATGACAAAAGTACCGGTGACAAAACAGCTGACGAAAATGTACCAGGTCTCCTCGTCAAAGATGTCAGTAAACGCTGGCACATGCTCGTACAAAGTGTCTATCAGTTCAAGGCTATAATCTTTCCTCCTTCCCATTTTAGAAAACTAAAATAATTATTTTAAGAAAAGGAAATAAAAAATCTAGCGGTAAAGTAAACTATAGATAAATTTATCTTCTGTGCAAGGGTCGTCTTTTTTTAGTTTTCTTAGCCTTCTTCTTTTTAATAATTCCCTTTGTCTCAATCTCCTCCGGAGGTGCTAGCGGAGTAATATGTTTGTTGTACAGAGTTAATAAGTCCAATGTATCTAAATTTGCGCACTTGAACAGGACCTTTTCTCCGTTAACTGATAATTAAAAAACAAAAAATAAATAAACGAAGCAAAATAAAATGATAATTTAATAAATAAATACAAACTCACCTAACTCGCAAGTTACCGTTGGCTCGGATCTATCGCAGACTATGTTAGTTTTCAGCACACACGTCAAGTTCGTCCTCAAGACTTTTGGAGTTGAAATTTGAAACAGGAAGTCCCTAAACAAACATATTTTATATTATTAATATATTTTCAGACAAAATGGCACAATTGGAGCAACAAATGCCCATTCCCTTGCCGGATTTAAGCACAATCAGAATAACTACTGCCGTTACTATGCTGGGGAAAGCTTACGGATGCGGCCAATGCAGTGGTGAGCACTTGGAATTTATTATTTATCCCACTTGTATCATAATTATCCATTTTAATTTTAATTTTCTCAACTTAATACTTATTTTTTTTTAATTAATTATAAATTTCACTGAAAAATTCATATCCATTTTCACGGCTCCAAATTTAAATAACCCGCGATATTTAAAAATAATAATTTCCAGCTGTTTGCTGATTTTGCTGTCATGACAGAACACAAATAAATATTTTTCTTTTTTATAAACTCGAATTGTAAATTTTGAAAAGTTGTAATTAAAAATCAGTTTTTTTAGGATGATTTTAAAAAATAAATGGGAAAATTTTCAGTTGTCTGTTGACTGCTGTCACGACAGATCACAAATAAATAAAATAAAAATTTTTGCCGGTTAATTCTTTGTAAAATTACAAAATTAACTTTTTTAAATTAATAAATAATTAGTGATATATTTTTTGTACACAAATTCGAATTGAAAATTTTGGAAACTAGTCAATAAAAATTATTTTTTTTACAACACTTTTAATATAAATAATTATAAATATTAAACCAATGGGAATACGTACTCTTATTAATTAAACATCAGTAAAAACGCAGTAAAATAAAAGCAATTGATCGCAACATTATATAGGTTTTATCTAAAAATATACCAGCTTACAAGTAAGCTTAATACTGATAAATTTTATTAATAAAAGTAAAAGCGCGTGCGCGCATTATTGACTAAATAATTTTTAAGCTCGAGCTTACGGGTTCTGATGTTGGTAGCATTTAAAAATCATTAAAAAAAAAATATAAATAGGAAATAATAATAACAATTTAAATATTCAAATTGATAAAATATAATAATAATAATAATGGCAAATCTAACCTGACATATTTTACTTTTTCGTAAAACGGGTCAAACTGTACAGTGATTTTTTTAGTCGGTTGTAAATTCAACAATTTAACCTGTCTTCCAATAGCACCCAATACTCCACCAGATCGTGCCAATATTCCTGTAAATGGGATCGACATTTTCCCTTAATTAGTTACCGTTAATTACTTTTATTAATTTGTGCTCCAACATAAAGTATTTTATTTTAATAACCCATCTTCTACGACTTTAATAATAATGATGGAACCTGGAAAAACTGAAGGTAGGAACAAGTGCTACCACTATTACAATTAAATTTTTTTTTCCACTTAAAAACTCGGCCATTGGTCGGTAAGCTCGGGCTCTTTGATCTTCCAAGCAGCTGCAGCTGCCAGCTGAAAATTAACCTGGTGATAAATCCAATTGGTCGTAATTTGACCAATAGTGCGTCAGATTCCAGCAGCGGGGTCTGCAGTTGGTTATTTCTCATGTCGAGTGACTGTCAGACAAGTTCCTGGTGGTTGAGATTTGAATAGTCGTTCTATAGTTGGTAGCATCGTAATTCTGGCCTCGTCTCTGCTCTTATGCTCTTAATGCTCTTGGTTTGCAGTGTGTGTTGTGGGCAAGTGGTGTTGTACATCAGTGGGCTTTTCTGTTAAATTTTTTACTTATTTATTAGTAATTAAATAAAAACCATTCGTATTTAAATATCAAATATGTATCCCGTAGGCCAACGTAAGTTCAATTTTTATTATTTAAACTTCATATAATTGTTAATAATCTTACACTACTTATTTTAAATAAAACAATAGCAAGTAGGGGAAGTGTACGACAAAGTTGTCTAGCCGAGCCTAGAAATTCACTCCAGCTCGGACCATTTTCCAGCCCTTTGTTCATTAAACCCACTAATTTATTACACTCGCATTCAAATATTTCCCTCCTTTCGTTATTTATTTTTCCGTAATGATGTGATGTAATATTTACATGCGAAACATTATTCACTACATCATATATATACACACATATATGCATATATATATATATGAATGAATGAGTTTATACATGAGCGTGGTACTGGTGGAAATAGGGCCAACCTTAGAACCGAGGGATAATTAGAATTTTACACGGGAATGACCCGACGTGAACTCCCGTTCAACAGGCATACATATCAATACTCATTTTTTTTTACTACATATTTTTTATATATATAAATATGTAATAATGTATGCTGATACAATTACACGTTTAATATTTAAGTTGTATATTTATTCATTGGGAAATACTCATGTGTGTATTTGATTATTCGTTGACTAATCTTTCAGTTTGTTACACGCGGCCGATCTATGATACATACATACATTTATATATATGTATATAGATATATGCATATACTGTAGACATTTTCCAATAAACATGGATTACAACATCTTAGAATTACTTTGATTTGTTTCCAATTATTATTGTCTATAATTATTTATAATTTACAACTCATTAATTAATAATAATTATAATTATTTAAAGAATTTAAATATGTATATGCTGACAGATAATATAGAGATAAGTTATTAATAACAATTTTATTTAATCGAGTTTTGTTAAAAGGAAAAAAAAATGAGTGTGGAGAGGGAAATTTTATTTGAATTTAAATGAGTGACTAATAATTTGAATGAGTTGTAGAAGGATTAAATGTCTGCATCATATGTCATTCAGTTGTTTAATTTAAAAACAGATAATAAATTCCCACTGTTTCGATAATAAATTTATTTTAAGACGAAAGTTAAAAGTTAATTTTTAAGTTTTGGCGGTAAAATAAAAAATAAAATTTGAATTAAATTTTTAGCTCCCCCACCTGGGCCGACAACCAGCACAGCGGTTGGAGCTGCTGGAGCTGCTAGCAGTAGTGTTGCTGCTTCCAGTTCCTTGGGAATTGTTCCGTCACAGCAGACACACACACCTCCTCAGCCCCCAGATTTACCAGGTAAATATCAGAGTAGGAAATTTAAAATACTATTAGTACTAAATAAATATATTTGTTTGTTTATTTATTTATTTCCAGTATTCTCATGTCCTCGACGGCCAAACATCGGACGGGAGGGAAGGTCGATCGGGCTGAAGGCAAATCATTTTCAAATAAGCATGCCAAGGGGATACGTCCATCACTACGACATAAACATTCAGCCGGATAAATGCCCGAGGAAAGTAAACCGGGAAATAATAGAGACGATGGTCCACGCTTACACTAAAATATTCGGAACTCTGAAGCCTGTGTTCGACGGGAGGAACAATTTGTATACACGAGACCCACTGCCGATTGGCAACGACAAACTAGAGCTGGAGGTGATACTTCCAGGTGAAGGCAAAGACCGCGTATTTCGAGTATCAATCAAATGGCTGGCCCAGGTATCTCTGTACGCTCTCGAGGAAGCTCTTGAAGGACGAACACGACAGATTCCGTATGACGCGATCCTCGCGCTGGACGTCGTCATGAGACACTTGCCCTCTATGACCTACACCCCCGTGGGTAGATCGTTCTTCAGCACTCCAGACGGCTATTACCATCCTTTGGGTGGAGGTAGAGAAGTCTGGTTCGGTTTCCACCAGTCCGTGAGACCGTCTCAGTGGAAGATGATGCTCAACATCGACGTTTCAGCCACTGCCTTCTACAAAGCTCAGCCGGTGATCGAATTCATGTGTGAAGTCTTGGACATCAGGGATGTTAATGAACAAAGAAAACCACTTACTGATTCCCAGCGTGTTAAGTTTACCAAAGAAATTAAAGGTTTGAAAATAGAAATCACCCACTGCGGTACAATGCGACGAAAGTATCGTGTTTGTAATGTCACTCGTAAGCCCGCACAAATGCAATCATTCCCTCTGCAGCTGGAAAATGGACAGACGGTTGAGTGCACAGTAGCTAAATATTTTTTGGACAAGTATAAAATGAAATTACGATACCCCCATCTGCCGTGCCTTCAAGTTGGTCAAGAGCACAAACACACTTATCTGCCCCTTGAGGTTGGTCCTGTTCTACATAATTATTATTTTTTTCTCTCAATATCCTGGTAATTATAATAAATAATAAATTTTTTGACAGGTCTGCAATATTGTCGCCGGCCAGCGTTGCATCAAGAAACTCACAGACATGCAGACATCAACGATGATAAAAGCAACAGCTCGCTCGGCGCCAGATCGTGAACGTGAAATAAACAACCTCGTCCGCCGCGCGGACTTCAATAATGATTCATACGTTCAAGAGTTTGGTTTGTCTATTTCTAATAACATGGTCGAAGTACGCGGTCGCGTACTGCCTCCGCCAAAACTACAGTACGGTGGACGCGTAAGTTCCCTCAGTGGACAGGTAAGAGACATGAGCGACGCGAGACACGTGAGAATGAATTATCAGTGTTGGTTTAAAAGTACTTTTTAAAATTAAACATTGACAGTTCAGACTTACTTGAGAAAATAATGATAAAAAAATTTGAGTTTGGTGCCATCAGTTTAGTCAAAGGTCTCGCTAGAGTTGATCAAACTTCTGCTACCTTAGTTCATTTTATTATCATTTTACTATTTACTGTCACTTATTATTATTATTGATAATTATTTTTTTTATTTGTTGAATCATAACAGACGAAGCAACAAGCGCTGCCAAATGCCGGAGTATGGGATATGCGAGGCAAACAATTTTACACAGGAGTCGAAATAAGAGTGTGGGCAATCGCTTGTTTCGCTCCGCAGCGAACAGTTCGAGAAGACGCCTTGAGATCTTTTACTTCTCAGCTACAGAAAATAAGTAACGACGCTGGTATGCCGATAATTGGGCAGCCGTGTTTCTGCAAATACGCAACTGGACCAGACCAAGTTGAACCCATGTTCCGCTACCTGAAATCTACCTTCCAAGCTCTGCAACTCGTCTGCGTTGTCCTGCCCGGCAAGACGCCTGTCTATGGTAGATAAAAATTTTGAAACTGATCACGTTTTATTTGTAGTATTCATCAATTAATTAATGAATTATTTATTTATTCTTTAGCTGAAGTAAAGCGCGTGGGTGACACACTACTAGGTATGGCGACACAATGTGTTCAAGCAAAAAACGTCAACAAAACTTCACCACAGACCTTGTCAAACTTGTGTCTAAAAATAAACGTCAAACTCGGAGGTATCAACAGTATCCTGGTACCAAGTATAAGACCCAAAGTCTTCAATGAGCCCGTGATATTCCTCGGCGCGGACGTAACTCATCCTCCGGCAGGTGACAATAAGAAGCCAAGTATTGCAGCAGTTGTCGGCAGCGTCGACGCGCATCCGTCTCGTTACGCAGCAACGGTACGAGTCCAGCAGCACAGACAGGAAATAATCCAAGAGCTCAGTTCGATGGTCCGCGAGTTACTTATCATGTTCTACAAGAGCACGGGAGGTTACAAACCCCACAGAATTATTCTCTATCGTGACGGTGTGTCTGAGGGTCAGTTTCTCCATGTCCTTCAGCACGAGCTCACGGCGATTCGTGAGGCCTGTCTGAAACTGGAACTAGAATACCGACCTGGTATCACATTCATCGTCGTGCAGAAACGACATCACACGAGACTCTTCTGCGCGGACAAAAAAGAACAGAGTGGGAAAAGTGGAAACATACCAGCGGGTACGACTGTTGATGTCAGTATTGTGCATCCAACAGAGTTCGATTTTTACCTCTGCAGTCATCAAGGTATCCAAGGAACATCTAGACCCTCTCATTATCACGTTCTGTGGGATGACAATCAGTTCGAGAGTGACGAATTGCAGTGTCTAACTTATCAGTTGTGTCACACGTATGTCAGGTGCACGAGATCCGTTAGTATACCAGCTCCAGCTTATTACGCCCACTTGGTTGCATTCCGTGCTAGGTATCATCTTGTTGAAAAAGAACACGACAGGTAAAATTTACAATTTTATAATTAAATTACGGGTGTGCGACAATGTTTTAATTGAATACCATAATTTTTTTTTTAATTAACTCCACGTGGTACAAAAAAAATCTCTGATTTAAATGAATATTTAAAAAGTCTGCACATCCTTAATGAAATATATTTACAATTAATTGCAAGTAAAATAAACAATTAATTTTTTTTAATTGCAGCGGAGAAGGCTCACATCAATCAGGTTGTAGTGAAGACAGGACACCGGGCGCAATGGCTCGCGCCATAACAGTACACGCCGACACTAAACGAGTCATGTATTTCGCGTAAATTAAAACAAAAACAAAAAAATTAACAATAATTATAATTATAATAATAACTACTATGTGTGTCAAATTGAACGCAGTGTTTCAAGTTGCCTTTGCACTACAAAGCACTCACAAAAAAGTCATATCGCGAAAGTCTTTTCGTTAATTCGCCGAGACTTGTCGAGAGAATCATTAAGAGGATTAAAATATAACTTAAACAAGATTAATAATTGGTATAAATTTATATATTATTATATAATATATAAGTACGGCTATTTGAATTATCAAACAATCGAGCTTGAGAGGCCAATTTAAGTTTCTTTTTATTTATAATTCGAGTAGTGATGGAAAATTATTAATGACGGGTGCTTTAGTTAATCATGTGTAAAATTAAGATAAGATCGTAATTAAGATTTTTTTTATTTACGGTCTCTAGAATTATAAATCTTTTATTCTCTATAAAATATATATGTTATAAATATATACACTAGTACACTATATATATTTATAAGTCGTCTGATTGTGCATCAACGGGTTACCTTTGAATATTAAGGTATAGTTTGATATCAGACGTGATCATTACGCTTATTTTTGCCTTTTTCATTCCTTGTATATTTATATGAGGATTTAATATGAGTTTTAATCGATATTCTTGTATTATTATATTTAACGCGTAATTAAATCAATAAGCGTAATTGCCATTATGAAAAAGGGTTTGTCTTTTTGTATATAGTTTTTTTGTATGGCTGTTGTGGATCAACCGTAAGCTGTTTTGGATGAAATCTTTTTTAATTGTTTTTTTTTTTTAAATTTAATTATCAATTTATAAAAATAAAATCAATCATGCAATTAATTAATAAAAACAAATCAATCAAAGAAACGTTAAATTGGTCGCTTAAAACTTGTGAGTTTGTTGAAAAAAAAAAAAAAATTATAAATAAATAATTGAAAATCTTAACAATGTCATTGTTATATAAATAATAATATCAGAGCCAAAATAATTAGACTTAAAGAACGTTGACGAGAATCGTTTATTTCTCGGTGTGAATATGACTAAATAAAAATAAATAAACATTGCTGCTATCTTTTATATGTTATGTTAAAAAATCTATAAAGAAAAAAAAAAAAAGAGTAAAAGGTTTAAAAAAAAAATCCAATAAATAAAATTTGATTCTTCAGTCCAAATCTAATGTCTAATATTTAAAACTAGGCTTTAATTGAGTGAAAAGCGATACGCTTAGCTGAAATGACCAAGAAAAAATAATTAAAATGATATGATATGATTTTTTAAAATCTTAAGTGGAGGAGCGTCGGGAAGTAATTTAAATGATACTGAATTATTTATAATTACTAATAATTAATCATGATTATTATCATTACAATTAATATTATGATTGATATAATTTTAAAAGTTAGTAGGGTTAAGTAATTTAATAAAATATTTCAATTTATTTAAATGATATCCACGTTAGTTTTTAAGAAAATTTAAAATCCATTTGTTATGATTAAATTTATAATTATCGATTTATTAATACTTATGATAAGTGCGGCATTAGATCTGGGCCGACGTCTTTTGACAATTAAAAAGGAATAAAAAAAAACGCCCTATCAATGCAAAAAAAAAAATAATAATTAATAAATAAATAAAACTACAGTTAACTAGTACCCATTTAAAATTGAATGAAAGATAATCATAAAATTAATTTCGAAATACATAAATTCAAACTAATTATAAAGAAAATATATTAATTAATTATTATTAATAAAAGCTCATTGCGTTCATTAATTTTAAGTAACAAGCAATTACACTTATTATTCATATATTATATATATATATATATATATATATATATATATATATATATATATATATATATATATATATATAATATGTCAATAGGAACGTTTAAAATATTTATAATTTAAATTTTATTTGTTCCTTAACTATTAATTTTTGGGAAAAAAGATTTAAATATGATCATATATGGTCATATGTGATATCAGATATGATTATGCATGAACTTTAAACTGATCAGATATGAAGTCATATATGATCATTTCTAATGTCATATATGTTTATATGTAATTATATATGAAGTCATATATTACCATGCATGAATTTTAATCTGAACACATATAATGTCATATATGATCAGATATGAATTTAAATTTGATAAGACAATATAAATAATCATATCTGATAATATGTATGACCATGCATTGTTATGTATGAATTTAAATCTGATCATATATGATAATATATGACTATGCCTGTACACATGTATCATCATATATGACCATATAAATTTGAAAAACCTGTGTAATTATATATAGCGATGCATGATCATAAATCGTCATTTTTTATATCTAATAAAATCTGAGTACTGATACATAATCATATATAATCATATATGAGTATTTTTTCCCAAAATTGCCCACAAATAATGTCAATATATAAATTGTTGATTATAAAGTAATTAGACGCACATGTTTATTATATACACGCTTGAATTATTTTATAATTTGCGTGATTTGATTGCCTGGAATTTTCAAAATTATTTTATTTTTATTAAATCGCTCAATAATTTAAACAAAATATATATTTTCAACCCTATTATAATCAAGCAATAAATTTTATTTTTTTTCATAAAATTATATAAAAATAATAAATATTCATTTTGTTTATTATTATTCTTAATTCAGTATTAAAATATTTTAAAATAAATTTATTAAAAATTCCAGTTTACAAAAAAAAATACCGGGAACTCGAGTTTTTAAATCAAGTCGCCATTTACAGAAAGTATCTCACTTAAGCGAACTCTATGGATTAATGATAATAATATGTAATATTTATTATAGTTTTAATGTTAATTAGTTTAAGTACGGGAGCAAAAAACACTAAAAAAATTTAAAAACATCTCATCTACTTACATTTTATTATACTTTACTAGTATAAGTGATAAATGATCGTTACTAAAGTAATTCATTGATAAATAATTCAAAATATCACGCGCCGAGCTGTCAGATCGCGTCTAAAATAATTTAAAAAAAAGAACAAAATCCACTTAGGTTTCAATAACAACAATATCGATATTTTAATTATAATAAATGTGATTTTTTGAAAATCTATTGCCACGAAAATTCATATTTAATAAATTTATTGAAAATAAAATAAAATGGCGCATTAATTTAAATAAATAGGAAAATGCGCATGATAAAAAAAAAACAAATATTTAAAACAATGTACAGAAATGCGTCTTATTGCTTATAGATTTAGAAAAACTGTAAATAATTAAGTGAAACTTTTAGCCGGGAATGGTCTCGAAATTTGAATTTTATTAAAAACGAGCTGAATAATAATGATTCTTATTAGCAGACAATTAAAAATTTTCGAATTTTTTTCAACAACTAAATTTAAAAAAAAAAAAAACTAAAAATATGCACATGTAGAAAATTAAAAAAACTATAAGTGCAATTTTTTAAATTTATCGTTTTGAAAAAGAATAAAAAAATTATTAGATGTCAGCTAATTTCAGAATCATGAACAAGGAAAGTGAATGTAACTGACGCGGGAGAATTTAAAAATTTTTAAATAAATAAATAAAATGTATAGTGAAAATTTAAAAATGCGCAATATGATCAATGAAAAATCCTTACGCGCATGTTTTAAAAATTTCACTATTTCATTAATTTATTTATTTATTTAAAATTGAAAAAATGTCACGTCTGCTACACTCACACTTATAAATAATAATAATAATTGAGAGCCAACTTAATTTTTAAGTGTATTTTTTTCTTATTAATATTTTTTAAAGTAATAATTATTTAAATTAATAATTGTGACCCTTTGTGCACTGTGATTACTAAAGAGTTATAAATCATCAAGCGTTATTATTATTATTATTATTATTAATATTACTACTGTGAACTTTTGGATCATAATTATCAAGAGATCTATGGGTTTTTAAATAATCCATGATAAATCACATAGAGTAGATTAATTAATTAATCAGTCTAGATTACCAATGACTCAAAAAAAAAAATAACAAAAAAAACTGTGTACAATTGGCACGATAAATAATATATAAGATAATAATTACTGTGTAAGTTGCCTGCATAAAAATAATAAATAATTTCCTAAAAAAAAAAATTATAAGATAAATAATTTATATTTATAACTAATTAATTAATTAATTAAAATAATAGTTTAAATTAATTGTCACGATGTTACACGGTAATTAAATATATAAATTTATGCAAGCAATTTGTAAAAGCGTGTGTGACTATTTTCTTTTTTTTTTTTATTTTTGATTTGTAATTAAATTTTGAAAATATAAATAAATATTAAATCGCTTGAAATAATTGTCCGGGAAATTGAAGGGACGAAAAAAAAAATGTGCATCTGTGTCGATTTAATAAATATAAGTATCATAAATTTATAAAATAAATGTGTAAATCTCAATGCAGCTTTAAGAAAATAATTTAAATTTAAATAGAAAAGTTATTAAATTGAATGGATTGAAGTATTGGGAACACCAATTTTTAGCGGTAGCAACAACGTGATTTTTAAAAAAATAAATAACAATAGAATTAGAGTAATAATTAGATTTAAATATACTTTTTATTTAGAAAGACAATTGTATTTTAAATAAACAGGTAATTAAACTTGTAATGGTACTGCGCAAAATAATAATTTATGAAAACTAGTATATTGTGTGGCAGTGGACGGAACAAGACGATTTTTAACGGAGAGGTTAACTGGAGCCGAAGGCTACGGCTGCCATCACCTAAAATTCAAAATCTTGGTTTTTTCTCCAAAAAATACATTTTTTATAATTATTTGGATCGAAAATGGGAGTTTAAATGTCAGAAAGTTGAAATGAGATAATTTAAGAGCAATACCACGTATGCAAATTTAATTTACTGGAATTTTTTTAATTAAAATGACATTTTCTGCCTAAAGAAGGAAGTTATTTAAAACCCGCACAATTTTATCGGTCTAAAATTATCACTGATTAAACAGACATTAAAATTTGTAAAATAATACAGTTATTGTTCTGGTGATAAACAAAACAAATAGATTTTAGATGCGGGAGAATTCAAGCCGAAGGCTAAGGCTGCCATCACTCAGAAATTTAAATCTTTTTTCATCCCGCCACACAATATATTTTCCAAACTTACCTAGATTGAAACTGAACCTGCTCAGAATTTGAATGTCTGGTCTATGAAAATAAGAACAATCAATTTTAAGGCCAATTACCCAAA
This sequence comes from Microplitis demolitor, assembly GCF_026212275.2. Taxonomy (NCBI): domain Eukaryota; kingdom Metazoa; phylum Arthropoda; class Insecta; order Hymenoptera; family Braconidae; genus Microplitis; species Microplitis demolitor. Next base: position 1,739,169 of record NC_068549.1, on the reverse strand, counting down.
TTCAATTAACTGGAACTTGAACCAGCTGATCTATTCTGCGAACCAGACATTGAAACTCTGTTTTTTTGCAGGTGATGTTAGAAAGTTACGAGTCATTGCAAAAATTACACGCAGTCAGAAGTCACAGGCTTGATGTCTTATCTTGCAAATTATATTATTATTATAAAAGCTATGAATTAATTAATTAATTAATCGGGAATGTGGAGGCATCATTGTATAAAATAAGCGTGTAAGTACATTCGATAACTTTTTTTTCCATACAGTATAGAGGTATCGTTTTTGGTCACTTTCGAGCCAGTTTTGGATACTTTAAATATTTTAATAAAATAATTTGTAAAACGCAATGACAATTAATTTTAAAACTGTGTTCGAAGATACTTTTATCCCACCACTAAAATGGAAATTTAATTTCATAGTTTTCATTAATTAAAATAGAGAATTAAATGTCCAAAAATGGAGCAGTGGTCAGTAATGGTAACTTCTACCCTGTGTTACTTTTGTTCAACTTAAATTGTTTTAATTGCTAATTGTATTTATTATTATTAAATTAAGCACTTCCTATAGTCGTCGATAGATGACAATAATTAGGGGCACTCTTCTTTGACAATAATTACAGAGTGCTTCGATATTATTATTATTTTTTAATGAGTACTGTTAAAAAAAATCTAAAGCATTGCGTAAATAATTGTTAGTATTTTTAAATTTAAATATAAATCGACGACCATTGTTTTTTTTAATTAACTTTGCGAATCAATTTTTAGACCAGTGCCTGACACTTCGGCATAGCGCAATGACCTAAATCAGCATCTAAAGACAAAAATTATAAAATATACCAGGGAATATTTTTTAAAACAAATTCTAAAAACAGTGAGGATTAAGTACTCTGGTGATAATGTACTCTTCTAATATTCCTAATCAATGTATTGATTAATTAAGAAAGTACATGCGATCATATTTTATTTAAATAATCCAGTAGTAAATAGAATTTAAGTAAATAAGATTTGAATTTATCAAATGGAGTGAAATGATTTTTAAATTATTGATAGATTATTATCATCTATAATTTATGATTAATAGTAATTTTAAATTTGAATATTGAAAAAAAAAATGAATCATTTTTCCTTCTGGTCGCACACTGAAAGTAATTGTAAAAAAATGATGAATTTTTTAAATTAATTATATGTTGAAATACCATTCGACAAATTAATTAATTTTAAGCCGGGTAAAATGTTATTAATTAATTATTAAGACAATTGTATGAATGCATAAGTCAAATATATCATATACTTGCATATGAGAATTATTTCATATATTTTTTATTTTTGAAATTCATTTGTCATATTTTTTTTTATACCTTGATCTTCTTCTCAGAAGAAAAGTTCTAGGTCGAAATACTTTTTAAAAATAGACATATTTCAGATTCTGGAGCGACAAAATGGCGCCCACCGCCATTTTAGAGTTAAATCTGTAACTCTTGCACAAGAAATTCGCGCCAGATTATAACTCAATTCTAGAGGAAGACTATAGTTGCGCATTGCTCGCTAGAGATCTGTTTCAAACTCAAAATTGACCTTGTCTTGATCAGATCTTAAGTAAACCATGCGTTAGAACCTGTCGTAAGTTACGGACATAAGAAATGCGCCAGAAATTTTTCAACTGCACCGTATCTAAGATATCTTCAACATTCTTGTGTACAATGCCTTGAGTAAGTAATGCACAAGTCTTGATGACGATTTCTTGCTACATGATCTTGCGCCAGACCCATACGTGGAAAAAGACACTAGTGACTAAGGGTTTTGCTCAAGACCTGGCACCAGAATCTTGCTCAAAAGTTTCAACATAAATTATAATTAATAATAAATAAAAATTTATATCAACTCAATGATATGCATGTCAGTTTATTTTTGAGGATAGCTTTTATTGTTTTACAGAATACATAACAATAAACATTGGACATATATATATACTTTACATACATATATATAATAATAATAATAATTTTAATTTCCAGTGGTCCATCTTATAATAATCTGATAAATATATATATTCTTAGGCTGTTGAAGTTCAACATTTATAATTTCTCTCCTTTCATTACATTTTGTACGGATAATAATTATTATTATTGTTATTATTAAAATAATTGTGATGTTCGGGGTGATAATCATCCAAACAAGAATTATAATCACGGTGTGCTATTATTTTGTAACAAAGCTTAGTTTCTTGTACTATTCGCGGAGGGATTTGAATTTGAGTAACGGAAACTGCGATTTTTTTGCAGGACTCACGGGCCGCGACTACATCGTCGCTGTCATCATCTTCCTCAATGTTATCGCAGATCCTTGCAGCCTCAATTGCAAAAAAGTTTATACATTTCTTCTCTTCTTTGATATTGTCGCTGCACATTTTACACACCTGGTGCCTTATGCACGGCAAGAACAGCATCTGTCCCCCGATGAAATTGTTCACCGGCATACAATGTTGCTTCAGTATCTCCAACTCGGCACTAGGACACTCAGATTTCTTCTTTTCATGGAACAAATGCGGTTGGCCCTTAAAATCGTCGTAACTATATACTTTACTATTGTAATTTTTCTTTTCCCGGCTGTCTTTTGTGCTGAACTCCCTGTCGAAAGTCTCTCCCGGGCTCTGCTGCTGGTTTATTTTTATGTTGTGCTTCAACTCGTCCAAAGCCTTGCGCATTTTTTCCAAGGAATACGCAGCAGCAAGTTGGCTCAGTATTTTGTCTTTTACTTTTTGCGAATCCTCGTCTTCATTCAGGTAAATCTGGTCCGTATCCGCGGGTTCTCTTGAGTATTTCACGATATTGTCAATTTTGTTTTCATTATTCCGCTTCATCTTGTAATTATTTACATCGTAATTGTCATTGTCATTACTATTTACACTAGACAAATGAGGATGATCATTTAAATAATCCGCCATGGTCTGATAGTAATGCTGAAGAAGCCATTCATCATCTTCCTTCTGATCGAATCCCGGTTTGTCAAATGACCAAGTTGGCTTCCTCATTCTTTTGTCAATGCCGAAATATTGTGACCAGTCAATATTTTTCTTTTGTTTACTTGATATATGAACTTGCTCTTTAGTAAAATCAGTAGGTTTAGCTTTGGCTTTTACTGTTGGGTTGACATTATTACTATTGTGGGTTTCAACAGTTGGGTTTATTGAATTCATATTGAGTGTATTTTTTATCGGGCTCTTATCTTTATTTTTGTTAGCCTCCATATTTGTTTTGTCTGATAAATTTTTGTTTTTATCATCTTTATGAAGACCAAATAAAATATCCAAGTCATCTTGCGCTCCAGATTTCTGTAAAATAAATAAAAAATTTTTTTACAAAAATTACTTTTATAAAAAAAATTAATTTTGAATCAGTAAATTTATTTTTTACAGAAGAAATAATTTTTGTAGTAACTTAACTTTTTTTTTGCGAAATTTCTATTTCTTCAGTCAAAAATTAAATTTCATTGAAAATTTTCAATAAATTCATTTTTTTTTTTAGTTTTTTCTTAGAATAATAGAAAAAAAAATGTTATTTACTTTATTCCGAAGTGAGGCCCAACCCGGCGACATATTCATCGTAGAACGTAAATTTTCTACACCAGGATAATTCCTCTTTACTGCATTATATTTATTGTTAAAAATAAAACCATTCTCCAGTGAACTTCGGCGTTTCCGGTAGTACATGTCTTGGTTCTCTTTAATTTTCTCCATTGACGCTTTACTTAATTTGTTATTATTTATTATTTCAGCCAAGCGTTCGTAATCCTTGTCATCATTCTCATCGTCATCATCATCATCATCTTCGTCGTCGTTATCGTTGTCAGTAGAATCATCAATATATAATGGAATATGCTCACGCTGTTTTTTTTGTTCAGCTAGTGTCATCAGCAACAAAAATGACAGTAAATTATTATTATCATACCCCATATTTTCAAGATAATTTGACAGTTTCATGGCTAACATATCATTTTTATTATCCTTGCCATTAACATGTAAATCATCCATATTTTTTATAATATTTAGTAATTGTTTATTATCTGTATAATTAATAATTTATTGCCAGTAAGTATTCATATGTTAATATATATAAAAAATACATATTTATTATGGTGATTATTTTTAAAATTATCCCAAAATATTTTAATGACTTCATAATAATAAAATTACTAATTTATTTTTAAATTTTAACTGGCCTTCAAAAATTATTTTATTGGATTCAAATTTTTCGCGGGTTTTTATTTAAAATTTTTTTAAGTAAAGTTGAGAAATTTTTATGGTTAAAATAATTGTCACCCTAATTTATGTATGAGACATAGAAATATTTAAATACAAACACATATTTGAAATTTGAAAAAAAAAGAATCAATAAAATTGGAAGCAGTAAAATTTGAGAAAAGAAATTTAATTTAAAACTCATGGTTTTAATTTATTTAAATTCTATTTAAAATTATTTGTACTAAAAAAAAACAATCAATAAAATTTTTAAGTTACCAAGTGATCAATACTCCAACAAAATAACAACATATGGAAGTATACAAATGCTGTTTACTTTTTAAATATTTAAAAAAAGTCTGCATTTAAAATAAAATCCATCTGATTACAAGTTCTCAGTACTTACTATTACTCAAAGATACTAGACTAGTAAATATTCAAATAAATATTTTAAAAATACTCAATATTTCAAATATTTCTATAAGTAAATGCACCGTATAAGAAGTAGTGCGAATTTAAATACTTGCAATATCAATCTACTGAACGTTCATTCATAAACGATGAAATATCTCTACAAGAATCTCTGGAATTTAATTAAGTTACGCCCTTATTTATTATATTGACTCAGCATTTCTTTTTATATTACTATCATTCATTCTCATAAAATAAAATGCATGAAATAAAATATTATTATTTTTTTTTAATGATTTATAAAAAATTATTATTATTCTTACCGTAATTTTCATTTGTTGTCGGATTAACAATATAATCTAATGGACTTCGTTGTTGGTTATAATAATTATGAAGATTTGTATTGACAGATCTTTGTTTTCTATTAATATCATTAATATTATTATTGTTATTTTTATTATTAAGTAAATTTAAATTATCATGACGCACGGAAGCGGCGTTATTATTATTTATTAATGAAGATTCCCCATGACCGTGGTCATTATTATAAAGATTTGACGTTGCGGGGATTGATTTAAACGACGCAATAGTTATTACTAAAAGTAAAACAAATTTACTTGACCGCAAGTTAAATGACAGCATTTTAAAAATTTAAAAAATTTTTAAATAATCAAGCCTGAAAAATATACATGGTAATTAAAAAATGAATTCAAATTTCAAATCAAATACTTGGGGTGAATATTTTTAAAAAATACGGGTGTACTTACTTGATATTGAGTGATTACTTAATGGTATTTGTAATTAAATGATAATCTGCGTTTTACTTTTGAACTCTACAGTATTTTTGTGCAGTACACACACGTTAAGCTTACACGAGCATTGCACAGCGAATGACATTTTATTGGGGTTTTTATTTGGTTTGTTCATACAATCGATTGTTTAATGCGCGCATGACAAGAGACTCGGGGGTGTGAGCAACAAGTTTACGCGCAATTTTTAGGTGTGTCGGTAAAAAAATAATATTTTATTTACTTTATTACGAAAGCTTTAGATATGGAGCCGTTGTTAAATTTTAATTAAATAAATTACTATTTTTTGAAATAATTAAAAACTTGTGTGTCTAAAAATAGCAGTCGTCGTCGACTTAAAATTTTTGAAAACTTTGAGGAATAATATTCTTTAATTAAAAATCTGATCTAAATCTAAATTTAAATTTGTTGTAATAAAAAAAAGTAAAGTATGTGAAAAATTATTTATTAATCATTTTGAAAATTTTTCCTGCAATTAATTACATCATCTTGTATAGACAGGCAGTTTGAAATTAATAATCATTATTTATACACTTGTATTTTTTTTTAAATTACAAATTACAACTGAAACTTAAATCACAATATTGTAATTTTATAATGAAATGATATTACAATCATTTAATATTTTTTTATCAAATTACTAAAATCAATTAATTATTTATTACAATAATTATCAATTACTTAAATTATATCTAAGTCATATTTATATTTAATAATTAATATCTATGCGCGTTCCACTAGGCATCTCTCCGCAATTTTCGTCTTGATGTCATGTCTTGTCAACATAAAATATTGTCGGCATTGTACTTATTATTATTAGTATTATTTATCATTATTACTTTTTTGTTAATTTAATTTACAAGAATTCATCAGGCTCCCTTGGTGCGTCGAGATCCCGATAGTGAATAACCGGGCGAAAATCCGGATTGTTGCCACTGCTGCAACATACAATTAAAATATATCGAAGTCTAACGTGTCCAAGTCATTGTAACTAACTATTGGTCTTGACCCCATATCTGCTGGTGCAGCCCTGCAATCATTTTTATTGTACGAATGGGTAAGAATATGTCTCGCTAATTTTTATTAAATTATTTTTTATTTTTGCCATTTCATTAAATCTACTGTAAAAAATTTTAAGAGTAAATGCGGAATTGGAGTGAATGCGGATTTAAATAAAATCCAATTCCCTCCACTGTAAAAACAAACTCCCCATCTACTCCACATACAGAGTGATTTTTTCTGACTCCGAACTGGAATTAATGCGCAGTCAAAACTCGTAATCACTCCTGATTTTTTACAGTACGTTTGCTATAAACGCCAAAATATTTTTCAAAAAAATATGTTGTTTTAAATTAACCGCGAATTCGAGGGGTTAAACTATTTATTATAATTGCAGTACTACTAATCAACAAAAAAAGTTTTACTAAACAAAAATGAATCTTACCGTCCACGATTAAATCCACCGCGATTTGGCCGCGACATTCCGCCACCAAAACCACCGCCGAACCCGCCGCCATATCCACCTCCTGAGCTTCCAAAAATACCGCGACCACTTCCAAAGTTACCGCCCCCGTATCCTCCGAATCTGTTTTACAAAATAAAAAAAAAGTCAATAAATAAATACAAGCAATTATATAATTAAATAATAATCATAAAATACTCACCCGGCCATAGCTCCAAAAGGTGGATAGTTATCTCTGAGTAATCCTTCCCTAGGTCCACCTGCAGCATTCGAAGACGGAGCTGGAGTTTTATTGCCAGGATGTTCTGGGAGCATCGGCCTCTTGGGATCCTTCAAATAATTATTGAAGTACTCAGCCTCAGCTTTTACTTCAGCGACTTTCTCAGCGTGTTTATTAAATATATGCTTGCGTATAAAGTCCGGTCCCTTGAACTTCTTTCCACTTAATGGACACAGCCACTTGTCTTTAGCCAACTCTTGAGTGTTTGCTTGGACAAATTTCTCCACCTCAGCGTCAGCATTTTTAGCGCCGAGTTTTTGGAACTCGTCATCCGGCATTCCCAGGTTTGAACCCGACGCAGGAGCTAAGAATGTCGTCATCTTGCTCTCAAAATTACGACAGTACTCTTGCAGTTCTGTGAAAGATACTTTAGCATTTTGCGGCGGTGGCCCGCGGACGTGCATGATACCACATCTATTTGGCATCTCGTCTTCGTTGGGATACTCGCAGTGGTTGTAATAATCAACTGAATGAACGATACGCAGATACAAAATAAGTCTGTCAAGAACTTTTGTCAAAACTGGATCCCTGTCAATCGGGCCTTCGTCGCTATTGTCATTGGTGCCGTCCAGCTGACCTTCTTCTTGTTGTTCGCTGCTGCTACCAGTTCCTCCATCAACATTTCCACGTCCCAGTAGCTCCTCCTCTTCCGCAGAAGCCTCTTCGATCAAATAGTCTGTGATGTTTTTCAAAATCGGATTTTTGGATGAGAATCCAAACTCCAGAGGCATAACTTCCGTTACGATGTTGTCGTTATTCATTTTTTGTGCATTCGGATCTTTGTTATCAGTCGTGGCAGGTTCTTCTGCGGTGTCTTTGTTGTTAGAAGCGGCATTGTTGACGTCAACCCACAAACCTATTTTGGTATCTAAATTATGAATTATTTTGGCTGTCAATTTGATATCGAATCTCACAACCTGTTTGTGCGCGGTGATGCCATTGACGGTCCGGATTCTACGCAGCAAATCCCGATTTACGATCGCTCCAAGTTCGCATTCTCGCAGCCTGATGTTATTCAGACTCCAGCAAATTTCTTTTATGTTCACTTGACGTTCAAAAGACACCCACCCGCGACGGAACCATCGGCGCTCGGGTTGCGGGTCTGCAATGGCGACCCGTAAAAATCCAGGGAACCGCTTGCACATCGCTTCCACCTCAGCTTTAGTAATTGTCGGCGCTAAGTTACGCAAAAATATACTGCTCGTTTTATGTAACGCGCGCGGTGATTTTGCCGGTGCTAAGGAGTCTTTATCATCTTCCCCAGTTTCAACGAGATCAATAACAGCTTCCACTTGGTTCTTACTCGACTCATCTTCATTCTTTTTTTCTTTGTCATCTTCCTCTGTCTTCTCATCGCTCTTCTTTTCCGCTGGTTCGCCAGATGGTTCAGACTTTTCACCAGCTTCTGATTTCTCTTTATCATTGACGTTGTCGGTCTCCATTTTCTCATGTTCTTCACCTTCATTCTCATTCTCATTCTCATGTTCATGTTCATTCTCGTCTTCATTCTCTTCGTTGTTATTATCTGGAGAAGATTGTGATGAACTGCTGCTGCTGCTGCTGCTCGAACCAGAACTTTTGTTGCTCGTAGTACTGCGATTGTCAGGAACATCAACTTCTTCATTACTCGAGCTGCTGGAATTGCTATTTGTGCGTTTCCGCTTTTTACTGTTCGTACTCGGAGCAGCTTCACCAGCCGCAGCAGGAACAGTTTCCATATTTTCATCTTCCTGATTATTATTATCAGCAGCTTCGTCATCTTCAATCATTTTCTCAACTTTCGACGACTTGCCATCCTGTTCATCAAACTTTTCATTGCTTGTCTTAATCTTCTCGTTGTCTTTATCCTCAAGATCACCAGCCGCTACGGTTTCTTTTTTCGACTTTTTGCTCTTTTTACTTTTCTTACTTTTTTCTTTCGGCGCCGCAACAACTTTTTCTTCAGGGACACTCAACTCTGCAGTTTTCTGCTTGTCACCCTCATCTTCCTCATCATTATCCTCCTCCTCATTTTTATTATCATCCCCGTTGTCATTTTCCTCATTATCTTTCACCGCCACAGTCTCCGCAGACTCTTCCGTTGGTTTGTCTTCGCCTGTCTCTTCTTCAGTTTTTTTTACTTCAGCTGGCGCTTCTTTCTCTTTATCCTTATCCTTCTCTTTATCTTTGTCTTTGTCTTTTTCAGGTTCTTTAGACACTTCTTTAGTAACCGCAGTCGACGCGGTAGTACTGGAACTAGCAGGTACTGCATCATCAAGAATTTTCAAGTCTTCTTCAGTTCCACCTTCCAGTTTTATCACAACCGTATCGAGTAGTCGTAGCAAAGGTGTCGATTGATCAACATCTATTGATACTTTATCAATTTCACCCGAGTTTAGCAGCTCCAAAAATACTTCCACACGTTTCTATTTAAATTTTATTATATTTTATAATTGTTTCTTACTAATTATCTAATAAAATCGAATTGCAAATGACACAAGGGCGTAAAATAATTTATATTCTAAAACTAATCGATGTAAAAATGCAAATTAAGAATTTTTTTAATGCGCCCTTATGGTTCATGATACCGGCGCAGAAGAAAATATTCAAAATTAATGTCCACTGACAATTATAGTGCCCTTTTAGTTCCTGGTTATCAAAAAGACGTCAACACACCCTTATGTCACCTGCACCTCAAAAAAAATAATTAAAAAAAAAATTACCTTTAGAGCAGATATTTGTTCTTCCTTACGTTTGATCGATTCCTCAGGATGATACTTAATCTTGAACCTGAATTTTTTTTTTTACCAAAGTCAAAGAGAGACAAACAAAAACAAATAATATTAGTAAAATCTCATAAAAAATTTTTTCTTAATTTTAAAAATATCCAAGTTATTTTATCAGCAAAATTATTTTAATATTTGAAATCTCAAATTGCAGTGAGCAATATTCTGAGAAGATAATTATTTTTGTACAGGTAAAAAAAAAAGTTCAATTTAAAAAAAATAAAAATAATTATCAATAATTAAATCATTGTTAATTATCAATAATTTTTTAAACAATAGGCAACAATTTTTAAATTAATTTATTAATTAATAATAATAATAAACACGGGATGGTAAATTTAAGTACCTCACCTGTTAAGTGTGTGCTCATGTGCATAAGCACATATATTTTATAAAAATCAATATATACATATATATACATGTATATACACATATATATATGAATATATATTTGATTTCCCTAACAAACTAATAACGGTTTTAAAATCGCGGTACCGAAAGCGAGCGGATTTATTTGGGCTTTGCGCGCCCAGCTCGCAAGTTAACGGATATTTGGTGATAACAAATAATTCCTCTGATATGAATTCCGCGGTGATGATTAATCCTAACAGCGGCCTAAGCTAACAACAATCATCATCACCTTTATCATTATTATAATTATTTATCCTCTGTTTCTTTTAGCAGCCATCGCTACTTAAAAATATATTTTTAATATTTATATATTATTATTTAGATTTATTTTTCGTGCGTTATTAACAACATATATATACATGTTGGCTGTGCCGCGCAAATTAGTTGAGATGAAACAATAGGAGCTTGATGTACACAGGCACACTCTGCTGTGGTCGCACACACTGTGGGGATCATCGAAATAAATCAGCTTCTGTGATAATACTTTGTCAAATCAATATCTAAATTTAACAATTAACTATATACATATATCTAAATATCAATCCTTTCAAATAATTATTTATTTTTACGTATTTATGTACTCATTTTTTTAAATTCACAACTTAACACAATAATTACTGTATCAAATCACATATAAATTTAATTCAATCTTTCCTGATGCATTGAATTAAATTTTATATCGTTTTTTTTTCCAATGTCACATTAAGTGCTCAATCTACAGGTACGCGTTTTAATTAAACGGTTAATTATTGAGTAGCTTTAGCTTGAGCATTATTATTATGCCTAATAGGACTAAAAGAAAGTAATTACTGATTACTTACCATTCTTCGTCTTTGTGGGCTACGAAAAATTCATTCAACTGCTGACGTCGGAACTCAAGTTTATATTCATTGTAACGTTTGATTGCTTCTTCATCAGTTATTGTGTCTTCTTGGGTAACAAGGAATGCCTTGAATGTCATCATCGGTGGTTGGGTTTCAATATTTGAATTACTGAAATTTCCCGCTACTTCACGACTGAAAATTTTAAATAATAATAATAATAATAATAATAATAATAATAATAATAATAATAATAATAATAATAATTATAATAAGAAATTATCCTATAAATTACTATTCAATTTAACAGTAAAGTAGCAATTTTAATTTTAATTTTATATTGCGCACTTTGAGATTTTGGGATTTATTTAAATTAATAGTTTAAATATTGCCGAAATAAAATTCAAAATAAGGACTGCCCTAGTTCGCATCATAATTATCCTTAAAAAAATGTCATCTTAATTTAAATCATTATGCAGAAACTAGAAGTAATCAATTAGAAGATCTAGGATATCGCGTACATAATTCTGGTTGATAGGAGAGTTAATTTAGTAAATAAAAAAATATAAACAAACCTGTTATTACTGTTATTATTACTGTGACGATCACCACCACCACCGCCTCCGTAGTGATGATTGCCATGATGGGACAAGTAATGATCAGAAGGTGGTGCCCATGAGTTACCTCGATCACCACCACCGCCACTTCCAATCCCATAGTAATCAGAGTGCGCGTATCTCGAGGATGGTCTGTCATCCCAATCACCTCGCATACGTTTCAATGGCGGCCCTGATGAGATGTCTTGTGACCGAGCCGGACTGTAACGGTCTCTGTTCCCGCTCCCGCCACCACCTCCCCGGTAATCCCGGTACTCTTGCCGCGCTCTTGACCGACTCGACCATTCTCTGAATAACAAAATAAATTATTTATAAATTTACAATATATATAAATAAAATATATGATAATAAATTATGTAAATGTTACCTTTCGACCCATTCATCACGTCCGCCTCCGCCACCGCCGCCACCACCACGCCTATCATCTCGACGACCATCACCACCTCGTGAATAAGACTCTGGTCTCTCACCTCTGAACTTATCTCGACGTTTTCTATCATATTCATCATCAGAATCACCCATATTTTTATTTATTTTATTTTTTTTAACTGCAAGTACCAATAGCTAAATTACCGGGAATACAAACAACAGTTCACTCGAAGCAGAGGTTGTTACTCCAGAGCATCCAAGATTTGTGTGAACCCTGAACCTGTTACGCACAATTGCCACAAATTAATTAATATTATTATTAATATACAATAAATACTTATTAATTGTAACTGTTTTGTAAATTTTTACTTTCTTCAAGCACTCGTTCATCGACAGCCAAACTCCAGACGGAAGTATCTACAGTTTCTTTAAGTTTGCTTGGTATTATCCTGTACCTTTGCTCTCGAGCTCTGTAACTAGCGGTAACGTCACCATTTTGAACATGCGCGTTGCGATCTTACGATTCTCATTACATTTCTCCCACTCCTACACTTAAAACTACTTTAATAACTCGACTCATGATTCAAATTTAAATTAATCTGTCAATAAAAATTCAAATTATGACTGATAAGTTGTAAATTTAGCAATTAGATATTATGCTAATAAATAATTTACTTTAATTGGCTTTATTAAAATTGTTTAGCAGACATGCTGTCAGCCATTTTTTGCAGAGTTTCAAGTGTCAAAATTTAAAAAATTAAAAATTTTGTTGTTGCTTACACAAAATAAGGAGATAATTTAAATTATCACCAGTTACTACTGTAAAAAGTAAATTGCAAATATTTGAATCGCCGCCTTTTTTAAAATGGCGGTGACGCTTGCGCATAAGTAGATTTTGAATTTTGCGCGCCATCTATTTGAATTTATTGGATAGAGAATAAAATTTCTTTCTGGTGTCGCATGGGCTTCCGGCAGAGTTTCTTCTTGACCAACTGCTACGTCCACTGTAACTGCGCCGTAACCGACATGGCCAAGGGTTTTTTTCTCAAGTGTCCCAGTTTTATTGAGGTCTCTAATCAGCTTAACTATTTTGCACCTTAGGTACTAGAGTGTTTCCATAATCTTATGATAATTACATTATATTCGCAATATTTTAGTTTTATAAAATAAGGAGCTTACCCAAGTGTTCCCAGACTGTGTTTTCCCAAGAACTTACAATTTACGACGGATAAAAAATTCCAAAGTTGCTTTAAAAACTTCTTTGAGTGACAAGATCTCTTAATTACATTTAGAAATATGTATTTATTATACTAGTATGGGTTTTCCATAAATATTTAATAAATTAAATTCAAATCACGCGGTATTAATTTGTAACGTTCAAATTTTGCGCGGTAACGCCTAGCGAACAGTCCTGATTAAAAACTTCAATTGAATCTGATCAGAGTTTTTAATTAGGGCCAATTAATTTTTTGTATAATTTCCACCATTTTAAAAATATAAAAAAAAATAATAATTAAAAATTTCCCACCCTCGTAATTAAATTAATTATTTTTTAATTAAAACATCTACTTAAAATAATAAATTCATATTGCATGACTTTGTACCCTGGTTCATTTTTACCCTCAATTACTTACCAGCTAAAATAAGTAATTACATGCAATCTATTTCATTACGCATGAAAGAAAAAATAACTTGATTTTACTGGGGACAATACTCGCCTTGTTAGTTTTTGAAAAACATCCTGATGCAGAACATTCATAATAAAATAAATACCATTTACAAATAAAGCAGCGATAGAAAAACTTTTATTTGTAAAAGTGTCTAAGTATGCTTTTATAGCTGGGTAACGGTTGTAAATAAACAGACTGCATACTAAACCCGTGTCTTATTTAGTTTATTATAAGTATAGACAAAAAACATTTAAGTAGGCCCAGACCATTTATAACTCGAGTACATAATTTTCACTAAACCCAAGGCCGAAAGTCTTAAACTCTAAATCTAATTTCAATATTTCATTTCTAAAGCACTTTCCTTTTAAACTTAAATAAATAAAATAAAATATTTTTTTAATACTCTCAGCTCTTATCTGCCAGTCATAAATTACAACTTTTTTTCAAGTACTTTTCTTGGAAAATATTTTTCAAAATACTTGAACGGTCTTTTATTGTCAAAATAAAACCTCTGGTCCTTCTAAGAAGAATAAAAATTTTTTATTAAGTTTAAACCCTATTTACTTACACTGCAAAAAGTATATTAGACATTATCATTTATTTTTCATATTTAAAATTAATAATTTTCAAATTTGTCAAACCCAGTCTCTTATTTTGCCTCTTTATTATTAATAAATAAAATTTTCAAATAAACACAGAATCCAAAATATTTAATATCACCTCCATGCTCCAATTACTGACCTGTAAAATTTGAATAAATTTATTTTATAAAATTCTTCACAATTAAAAAATTACATTGACACTGAAAATATCAGAGGTCTGCGAATAATTCGAACTTACGCATTGTTTGTTTTGAATCATGAGTGTGAATGTAGCAGACCAGATAAATTTGAAATTTTAAATAAATAGAGTAAATATTTTGAAAAATAAAATTTATAAAAAATGGCATTATTAATTTGAAAATTTCGTAAATGCGCTTTTTTTCAAATTTTATTTTATTAATTATTTACTCTATTTATTTATAATTTTAAATTGGTCCATGTCTGCTACATTCACACTTAAATTTCAAATTTTTTTTTTAACGAATATTGTAATGTTTTTCCCAATAATTAGAATACTTGCCATTAATTAAAAATTAAACAATTGAAAGCTGATCATAATTTTCTCGATTCGCGCCAAGTAATTCGAAAACTCCCGAATAATTCGATTTGAACTCGAATTGTACCCTTCTAGAAAATATAAAATGTTCTGTTCATTAAAAAATTACATACGATCATAAAAATAATTTAAAATTATGCGCAGAAATAGTGAATATGCATGAAATTTTTTTACCCGCGTCAAATTCATTTAAAAAAAAAATTATCATATATTTCCTCTAATTTCTAAGAAAGAAATAATAAATTGCATTCAAAACAACTCTTAATAATTAGTTCCTTGTCAATGACATCTCTTATATTTTACCTTCCATTAAAAATAAAAAATCCATTCCAATACAAAATAAAATTCTAAAATTATCCGATTCAATGAACTGTAAAAATAAAGTCATTGTATTATATGTCATGTTCATAATGTGTGGAATGTCATAAATATAGCACGCATTACTAAATACATAATTAAAATCCACATATATATTTATATACCTATATCATGTTTTACTTTCGTTGACGAAGAATTCCACGACGCAACGGGATTAATGTGTAAGTGGAATGCGCGGATGATAGCGACAGCGAGTGAGGGCACCACCAACTCAAATCTCCGTGTAATTTTATTCCATTGTATACTTAATGATGATAGGTCATGAGTTGTCAATCGAGTTATTTCATTGGCTTGCCACCTGCTCCCATGTATTTGTCGGTATCTCTATCTGTATACAAATCATATATATTATATATTAAACTTGAGCTTTGCTTGTGTCTTCTAGTTCCTAGTTCCCGCTACTTACATCTACATCATCAATTCATCACCAACCGGTATCACCACCACTGCGCACTTCACTACCACCACACATACTTTTGCTGGCTCGTAAAAACAGATTCAGTATCAGTGTACGCGAGAGTTCCAACATATGAACACATACAAGATCTAGTATCTAGTGCGTAAGTGTAGATTGCATGTACTTGTAACTTGTATTGGTGTGTCCTGGTGCTGGTGCTGGTGTGTACAGTAATTCAGTCCATGCCAGTCCAGTCCTGCCTTGCCCATCCTACAGTCTGGATGTGTAGTTACCAGTAAGTGAATCTGATAAACTTGTTTCTACACGAAAAAAAAAACCAACCATCAAACTTTTATTTCACTGCTAGCTAGTAAGTACCATTTCTTTGTTCTACTTTCATTACTGCGTTTTATCATTTAATTATTTCATTACCATATGGTATTCAATTTTTAAGTTGTTACCTTATGACTAATTTATCTCTACTCGCACATTTTTTATTAATTATTTGGTTTAAAAAATTGCTGACAGCGTGGAATTATTAATTAATTACTTTCATTTAAGTGCCATTCGGTTAAAGAATTTCTAGTGCATACCAGTGCTATCACTAGTTTTTTTTTTTTACATAATCGAATTGTTAAAAATGTCGCGGAATTTTTTTTTTAATTTGTTCTTTTTTTTTTTATGCTTAAATTATTTTGTGATAAAAAATTTTACACGCCCGGCTGTAGGGTAAAAAATATTTCGATAAAAAAAAATGAATTTTAAAAAATATAATTATAATTATTCATTTGTCTTGCAGATTGATATCATTGGCGTTTTACTTTCTCACTGCTGATAAATCTTTTGTGTGTTGAATTGGCGGCGGTATATTTAAATAAGCCGGTTATTTCTTCGAGGTCAGTGTACTGTTACTATTTTTATTATCATTGTAATTATTCAATAATAATAACAATCATTTTTTTTTTTTTTTACATCAAATAGATTTTTCGAAGAGGAATAAAATCTTCCACGTAATTGGTGCAGCCAATCACGATGGAGGACGTCGGTAGGACTATCAGATCATTGTTACTCGCTTCTAAGGAAGGAGTAGCAATTGACAATGTCAATAGAGATTACAAAGCTATGGAAGGCGACTACATTCCATTTAGAAAGTACGGGTACTTGACTGTCCATGAGTTTTTAAAGGCAGTACCAAATATAAGAATAGTCTCGAAAAACGGAACGTTCTTCGCGCAAGCTGTTGCAAATGCCAACAACAGGCACATCGCTGACCTGGTGAGCAAGCAGAAGACACCGAGAGTAAGACCAACATCTTCCAGACGGCCAAAGAACACGTACTCGTACAAAAGGTCTGCGTCATCGAATCGGTTCTCGCCCAGATCTAACTCGTTCGCTGGAACTGGACGGACCCAATCGCTGCACAGATCTGCCTCCTTATCCAATGACTCGAGTAGAAATTGGGCCCCGAGGCAAGAAAATAATATAAGGCCACTGATGCCTGTGTCAACTAGTTCCACTAATTTTAATGGCAACAGCAACAGTAGCAGTCAGAGAAAGTCTGAGAGACCGGAAGCAGACAAAGTCTTTCAACAGCCTAGAGTTAATGGCTTCCAACAAAATTCTTCGTTTTCATCGACAGCGGCCTCGTCATCGTCAATTAATTCTAGACCTGGTACACTGAGCAACATTTCTCTAGGCAAACACAGTCAGCCGCAGAACTTGGCATCAACGGTAACGAGACAAAATTCATTTGGTGACAATCGTTCTATGCAACCAACACAAATACCGCCACTGATACCACCAACAGATCGTAAATCTCCTGTGTCTCCAAGTGGGCCTGCAAAACAAAAGCAATTGTCTCCGTCATCTAATTACTCTGGTCTAAATAACAGCAGCAAGACCAATGGCACGATGTACAGCGACCACGTTCCTCCATTGAAGCCTCTGAGTGAGCGTCTGAAGAATCCTCTGGCGTTTTCAACTGCTGTGCCAGTAACTGATTATTCGAAGCCATCTGCGGCTGATAGCCCGACCAGCGCTGATAAGAGAGTCACATTTGCACCAACGGTTAGAGTCAAAACACCTCCGTTAGTTTTACGGCAGCCTAGTAGTGACTTTGCCGTCAGTTCGAAGCAACTAACACCGCCCGACACACCCAAGAAAAATAACGACCTCAGAGACGATCTTGTTGAGTTGGTGGAAAAGCTACATCTCCCTAAACCTGAGTATTTTATCAAACAAAGCGGTAAACACAATCAAAAAACAATTCTGTGCCAAATAAAAATCGGCGGAGTAAAATTCAGCAGCTATCCGTATGACGCTAAAACACAAAAAGAAGCTGAAATAGCGGCTGCTGAGCAAGCTCTTGCTGATTTGAAACAACATTATGAGACTTCAGTGGGTTTGCCAATTACTTATGATAAAGAATTGATAAAACAGCGTGTTATTGCCATTGTTGACAGTGAAGATCACAAGAGCGGGATTTTCAAACACAAACTTCCATTTTATTACAAGGACAAGTACAACGAAGCGCTTCCTAATAACTGGGACACAATTATCAATGAGTGTTCAAGTAAATTAGTCTGCGAAAAGGCGGCTGGTGACGAGATTATTTTACTGCCCTACGACCCGGTAGCAGACAACTTTGAGCCCAAGATGCCGGAGTTGATTCTCCCGCAAGAAGATCTCTGGCCAGTTTACGTCACCAATTTAGTCACCACCGACGAAGTTTACGGGATAATTCTCGAAGACGAATTCTGCAGCAAGAGAGATGTGATGTCAGAGAAACTTGATGGATTTTATTCAAAAGTGCGCCCGAAGCCTCCATCGATAAAAGTAAACAGATATTACGCATTAAAAAAAGACGACTCCTGGCACCGAGTATTCGTCGAATACATCGACAACGAAATAAACTGCGCCGATATATTTTTCATTGATACCGGCGACATGGAGAGCGTCAGTTTTAATGACTTGTGTGCTCTAGATAAGAGCTTCTACGAATTAGCACCACAAGCTGTGAGATTTAGCATCGCCGGATATGAAGAGCTATCGAATTACGAGACGATAAACAAAATTGGTGAGAAATTACTCACCAACTTATCATGTTACGTCCAAGTATTGAGTAGAGAGAAAAACGATATGGGTTTGGTGATTAACGGAGTGTTTTTTGACACAAGCACCGCCGACGATATCAATGTCAATGAGTTGATCTTGGAAAAGCTGACGAGTTTTGTCAGCAGCCCACAGTTGACTATTGAGGGAGAAGTACTCGAAGTTTACTTGTCGCATGTTGATGAAGCTGGTGGTTACATTCAAATCAATGATGACTCTCATAAAATTTTGGTGGCTCTGATAGACAAGTTGACCAGCGAGAGTATCAACGAGGATGCACTGAAGAGAGCTACAGTGAGCTGGAACGCAGTAAACAGGGAGTCGATCTACTTGATCCATTTACCGGACGGCCAGTGGGTCCGAGTGAAAGTGATCCAACCGGTACAGAACAATCAGCTGAGCGTGATGCTCATTGATGTTGGCAAAAAGATGATAGTGAATGCGTCAGAGCTTCTGAAAACCACAATGATTCCTGCTCCGCATGACAACAATTTGAAACTGATCGCGTCTGCTATTGAAAAGTATCCGGTCCAGGCATGCAAGATTCAGCTCCACAACACCAGGACCAGTGTCCTCAATGACAAGAAATTCCTGGAGCCGCTGATCGAAATGGCACCGCCCAATGCTAAACTCTTCTGCAAAGTTATCAAGGAAACGAAAGAGTCATCACCGCTGGCGGTCGTTGAATTGTTCAAGAGAAATGAATCTGATAATTTACTGATTTCTATAAATAATTCGCTGGTGATGCGACCGAACAACAAAGCGGGGGATGAAGACAAAAATAATAATATGAAGAAGAGACTCGAGAAGAAAAACTCGCGGTCAAGTATTTCAAGAAATGGCCTTGAGTTACTTGGGCAGCCGAAAATACCCGATGTCGGTAAGTATTTTGACGTACACGTGACACGAACAGTGACTGGACCGAATCACTTTGTTGTGCAGCCATACGACGGGACTGAGCCACTGGCGATTATGGAGAAAAGACTTCAGTTGTACTGCGAGGACAATTCAAATTTTGTTCCACCTGATGACTTTTATGCTGTGGGAAATCTTTGTGCTGCTAATGTTAGTCAGAAATGGTATCGCGCTTTAATCGTTGGACCTTTTGACAGCTACTCGACTATTGTTTACCTCTGCGACTCTGGAGTTATGCACAATGTCCCCAATACCAACTTGAAACCGCTGGCAGATGAATTTTTGACTATTTCTTATCAAGGAATAAAAGCTAAACTCTACGGTAATTATTTTTTATTTTTTTTTTTTTTCTACAGCAAGGGGTAAAATTTATTACTAATTACAATTTCATTTTTATCCAGGTGCGGAAAGCTTTGACTGGAAAGCTCATCACGACAGCAAATTTAAAGAATTAGTAGCCGACAAAGATTTCGTATCAGTAGTAAGAAAAATCGAATCTGACAAATCGTCTCAAACGAATCAAATAATTTGTCTTGAACTCGTAGATACTTCTGGCAGTACCGATAAAAATATTCTCGAGGAAGTTATGAGTTTTGATAAATAAGTCTGGGTAAAACGCATTATAATTATTATTTTTTTTTTCTAATTTTATTTATTATTTCACTATTTAAATATTACTTCCATGTGAACTAACAAACTTTTATTTATTATCGAGATTAACCAGTAAATATTAACGATATCAAACAATAATTTAAATAATAGTAATTAATATAAATATATATAAGGAGCTTCCAAGCAATATAAATTATATATCAGGCCTACAACTAATGTGCCGTATTTAAGTTTAACGTAACTTTTAAGCAATTTGAGGGTTCTATTAGCACCTCTGGCTGTGTTTATTGACGCTATTATTTTTATTTTCATGATTTTATATTTGTTATTACATACAAGTTTATTTTTTTCTTGGGTCCAATTTCTTACGGGCGTACATGCGTTTAAAAAAGTTATATTTTATTCTTCATTTGAGTTATATTTTAAAAAACTAAAATTCATAGCATTCAGTTATTATACGAATTGATTTCCGTATAATAATAATAATGAAGGACGTACTGTGTACGTCGCTGATAATGAAGAATACAGTATTATTAGAAAATATAAAAAAAAACGTGGATAGAATTTAAATCTATGAAAGCACGTCATCCATTCGCTTAAGCGAAAATATTGATATTTAAAGTTTTAATGTAAGATTTATTAAAATGTATTTTTTTAATAGTTATCTCAATGTAATGAGTGGAAATAATAAAAGCTGTTCACATAATTACTTATTATTAATTATTTATTTGTTACAATAAGTAGTAAGTGGTAGTAATAAGTGTATGACAGCTGTTTAATTGATATTTTTAAGGTTTAGTGAATAAATAGTTGGAGCAATTAAAAATGAAAAAATTTAGTGGGTAACGAGACTAATTGCGGGCTAAAATTTTATTTAATGAATCAGAATAATTAAGTTTAATTAAAATTGTTTTTCAATAATTTTTTACTATTACATGTCAATTTTATAATTTTATTCTTCATAAAAACTTAAAAATTTCCTCAACTGACCTGTAATTAGTCTCTGCAAAATTTCAACACATAAACTTTAACAATAACTCTAGAATTAAACAAAAAATTAATTTTGTTTTGGCGCGAAATTTGAATTTATTTAAAATTTTTAAAAAGTTTATTAATTATCCATTCACTGGATTTTTAAATTCTTCAAAAATTTTAATCCTACTACTTTTTACAATTTTTCAAAAAACTCCTCATTTATACACCTGTCAAAAACTAAAAAAAATTAGATGTCAATTTTGTAATTAGCTTCCGTGTAAAAATTAAAAAACTTCCTTAATTTTCTTACAATTAGTCTCCTTAAATTCTTAATATAAAAACTTTAGTAATAATAATTCCAGAATTAAAAAAAAAATTTCTTTCCGCGCGAAATTCAAATTTATTTAAATTCTCAAAACAACAGAATATTAAATTAAAAATCTTATAAAAAAATTACATTTCCTACTATCGAAATTTGGTCAATCTGATCATAGTAAGTTGAGAAAATTTTTTATTAATAAATATATACATATATGTATATATATATAAACAATAATAAGTCTTAAAATAAATGATCATAAAGGTAAAACCACAATGTTTACCTGTAATAATTTAAAAAACAATAATTATCAAGAGGGGATGAAAGCATGCTGTTATATTTAAGTGACGTCAACGGATAACGACAAGACGGGCGGTCAGTGGCTTTCAAACGTCGAGTTTACCAGTTGACGAGAGTCAATCGGTCTAAAAAGGTAAAAGCGTGAGGCAAGTAATTGTATGCCTGCTTCCCTATTAGACTTGTTTATCAAAAATACATCACTTATTCTCATTTAATTAACTAACTAATTACAACTTATTATCCATCATAACACAACTAATTATTAATATAATTATAGTAACAATTATAGCATCGCGTGTTAAAGATCTGGCGCAACTAATACGGCTGATTGGAATCTACTGCAATTATTAAGGAATATCAAGAAAATGTAACTCTAAAAAGGCTTGTATGGCTTAAGTAGTGGCTTTTTATATTTATTTTACTCCATTAATATCTAGTTATTTATTTATTTTTTTTTTTTTACATTCATTTATTATAGAATTTTATTTTATTTTATTTTGCTGATTTAAATGCTTTGAATGACAAACTACTTGTTGCTTCCTCCCGCGCAACTTTAGTGGTTTTGAATGATGTTTTGGTGATATGTTTGTTCGGATAACTGATTCACAAGGATTTCTAAAAAAATTTTAAATAATAATAAAGGGTGAAGATGTGAATTTTAAAAATTGAAATATAAACAAAGTGCCACAAGCCAAACAAAATTTTTGCGTTGCAGGTGACATAAATTATATTAGGCATCTCTACATATATCAGTATATCAATATCAATATCAATCCCTGTTTGTATTTAATCACTGTATTATCAGTGTTGCCTGTTTAAATCTCCATCCTTACCACCAATGATACACGCAGACAAGCATGCAGGGTAGTGATGAACCGCGTTAGCTATATTTTAAATGGCTACGTGAAGTTCACAATAGAGGAAATACCATAAAAGGGACCCGGGGTGAAATTATCATCATCGAGAGATAATGATTACAGAACAGACTTGGACCATGATGCTGGAACCCGACGTACCAGGCATCGACGAGTATGTTAAGTAATATTATTTAATTAGAAACCATTAGTTTTCCCGCCAAAGACACCTGACATTTCAATTGACACCAATTTGTTTTTTATTTTTTTTTTTCATTGCCATAAAAGGTTGGGTATTTCGCCGAGGAAACAGTTATGGATCAAGGCGGTGAAGAAGCTGACGTCCGAGCGGCTCGGGAGAGAAGGACTCGCTGCCTGGGGCGTTGGTCCACCGCCGCGGGAAGAGGACGAGGACCTGGAAGAAGAAGAACCCAAGGGAGCAAATGACAAAGATGAGGTAACTCTTGTCGTCACACCACCGGAAGCTGTCGCCGTCGAAGAAGAGCCTGATAAGCCCGAAGATCCGCCCTGTCAACAAAGTGGCTATTTTTTTATCTACCAAAAAAAATCACTAGCACTGGTATTTTAATTCAAATAATTTTCAGACGTTTTCAAACGCGGGCGTATGTACAAAGGAATTTTCTGCCCGTCATTAACGAATGCCTTCCACAGCCCAAGTTTAGAGAAGTCTTACTTCCAGTACTCGTGTCGCCAGCGTCAGAAGTCGCTGATGATGCTGAATGTCGTCGATCTCGGGCTCAAGGTACTCCAATAATCAATCACATAATTAATTAATTAACCGATTAAACCAAGTGATTATTTCCTTAGATCGCGATAATTTCCCTGTGGCTGTGGAGAAGAAATGAACGGAGCAGCAGCTTAATACAGACGTTGTCTTGGGTATCATGTTGTATGCTCGCAAATATTATTGTCTGTGTGCTGGGTCTGTGGCGGTGGTTCTCACCAAATTATCTCTACTGGGCATCTATATGCACTTGGCTGCTTATAAATATCCAAGGTATTCGTAATGTTGTTCGTACTTGATAAATTTAAGTTCGTTAATGAAATTCTCTGTATGTATTTATATTTTCCTCATGTACAATATATATATAAATACTCATACTGTTCTATAAATATTGTACTTGGTATTGAAACATTTAAATATCGTGGAGATGATTAGCCAGCTCGAGTTAATGTATACAATAAATATTTTTTTACTGTTGAAATATAGGTTTCATAGCAGCTGGATTAAATTTTTCATCGCAGCAGCGCATAATGTGGTACATATTGTTTGTTGTTTATGCGCCGTATGCGATGCTCCCGCTTCCGCTGAGATGGTGCGTCCTCGCGGGCTCTGGTACTGCAATCAGCCACATGACAATGATTATAACGACGCTTTTTTACAATTCTAATTACGTAAGCTTGTTCAATAACTCGCTAACTTAAATTATTATTATTATTACTATTAGTATTAATTTTAAAAATATGAATTACGTTCTGGTTCTGGCTCTGGCTCTGACTCTGACTGCAGCTTAAAGACGTCGTATGCGTAATTAGAATGCTTACGACAAATGTCCTGCTGTACTTTGCGGTAAATCTTGCTGGAATGTACACCAAGTACTTGACAGACCGCGGTCAACGTCAGGCATTCTTGGAGACCCACAGGTCTATGGAGACCCGCCAAAGAACTCAGAATGAAAATAATCGCCAAGAAAAACTTTTGCTTTCAGGTACTCGATATTATCTAATAGTCTGACGTCGCTGATTTTTCTAGATTAAATTTTTTTTTATCGTGCTGCTGTTGTCTTGTGTTTTTGGTTTTTAAAATCAGTTGTTAACAGACCTTTAATAATTATTTTTTATTATTGGTTTTGTTGGAGTATCAGTGGCACGTAAATATAAAACTGTAGGGCACATATATAAAATGTATGATGAAGATAAGAGACACGAGACTATAACTCGTAACCGGTGGCCCGTAAGATGCGCCTCACCGGATGTCAAAAGAATCACCTTGTGGATTCACAGTCGATTGGTTTTGTTGTATATAGAAGTCTCGATGACCCTGTAGTGTATTTATGTCCATAAATCGATTTAGAAATTTCAATATTATACATCTTCCTTTTAAACTCTATACTATAAAATATTATCAATTTTTAATTACCGCTAATTATTATTATTAGTGTAAAAAATCGGAGTGAACTCAGTAAAAATGAATTTTCATTTAAATTTGAATTCTCTACCTCACTCAGAGTTCCGTAGTTACAAAAAAAAATCACTCCCGATGGAATGAATGGGGTTTTTTCCAGGAGTGATTTTGGCGGGAACTAGATTTTATTTAAATCCGTTTACTCTTGATCTAAATGAATAAACAGTCACGAGACGGGTTGACGGATACTTAAAAAATTTTCTGCGCTGTGTATTATTATTATTAATATTTTAAAAATTTTAGTTCTTCCAGATTTTGTAGCAAAAGAAATGATAAGAGATATTGCCCGCGAAACAGCCAGCGGTGGAACATTTTCATTTACTCCAAATCAATTTCACAGAATTTATCTTCATCGTTATGAAAATGTCAGCATTTTATTTGCTGACATTAAAGGATTTACTGGTAAAATTATAAAAGTTCATATATTTATTTATAAAAAATAATTAATTAATTTTTTAAACTAATTTTTTGTTTATTTAATTTTTTAACTTGTGTAAGTATATTTATATATTTGTAATATATATGTACCGAAGGTACTGACAATAATTATAATGTAAATATTAATTCTATAAATAGAATCTACAAGTGTGCTCTGTTTACACACAATACCATTAATTATACATATATATTTCCGTGATTAATATATCTTAAAAGACTGTTCCAAATTTTCGACATTAGTCTAAATATAATGACAGTAGTTATATATGTACATACTTACTGTTACGAAATAATAGTAGATTTACTTAAAACATGATATTTTTCATACTAAGTTATATATCTTAAATAATTTTTTCCTTCATTAATATTTATTTATATTTTTTAAAGCACTGGCAAGTCAGTGCAGCGCCCAAGAATTGGTCAAGGTCCTCAACGATTTATTTGCCCGCTTCGACAGACTTTCTGCCGAAAATCATTGTCTGAGGATTAAATTACTTGGGGATTGTTATTACTGCATATCAGGACTTCCTGTTGCAAGGACTGATCACGCGCATTGTTGCGTGGAAATGGGTCTTCATATGATCAAAGCTATTCGTGATATTCGTTACACCACTAAAGTTATTATTATTATTATTATTATTAGTATTGTTTATTTTAGGTCAAGTTTATTTAATTATTGATGAAATTTTTTTTCAGGTGGATTTAAATATGAGAATTGGTATCCATAGTGGGTCAGTACTTTGTGGAGTCCTCGGGTTGAGGAAATGGCAATTTGATGTCTGGAGTTATGATGTTACTTTAGCGAATCATTTAGAAAGCGGTGGAATACCTGGGTATTAATTACGTTTTTATTTACTTTAATAGAAAATTTATCCCAGTAGCCGATTTGGCTGCTAATTTTCTTCTCCTTTACCGAAATCGCACCCGGACCCCCACTCTAGGTGTTCTATACACTAAATATCCTCCCACTTTAGCTTGCGCACGCGCAGATTTGAAATAATCAGTAGTGGGGGCGTTCCGAAGTTCAGTTTCTTTCTGACCCAAGTTCAGAACCTGACCTTGCTTTGCATTCGAAAGTGCGCAATGTTTTTGACATTTAGCGGTGCCGTTATCTATTATTAAATATGTAAATCAATATATTTTTAATAGCCAGTAATTTCCGGTCTAATAAAACTCTCACTTACTTAATTTTTATGATTTATTTATTTGGTTACAGCCGAGTTCACATATCAGCAGAAACATTAAACTGTCTAAATGACGTCTACGAAGTAGAACCAGGAAATGGAGTTGATCGCGACAATTATTTAAAGGATCGTAATGTCGTAACTTATTTAATAAAACAAACAGAGCCACTGCGTTCGAAAAGAAGACAGTCATCGCGTCCAAAGATATGGACCGAAGACGAAACTGGCAACAGATCCAAGAAGAGTTTCAAGATTGCTAACGCCCTGCTCTCAAACAATCACAGCAGCAGCAAAGACAACATGGCGAACTGCAAAGACGAGGATGAAATTGGCGTTGAATGGATCCCGGAAATTCCGTTCGAGAATTTGAACAGCGCAAACTCTGTGACGAATCTCGAGGCCGAGTATCTTGAAGACGAAGAAGACGAGCAGGGAACAATGGGCGATAAAAAATCGGCAGCAGGCGGAGGATTTGAAACCGCAAGCAATAAGAGAATGAGACTGGCGAATATCAACGCCTGGACACTTCGTTACAATGACGAAAGTCTGGAAACGAAGTTTGGTCAGTTAAGAGAAGACATGTTTAGGTCAAACATGATTTGTTGCTTCGTCATCTGGCTTTTTATCGCCATCTGCCAAGCGATTATCGTACCTGACTGTATTATTCTTCTCGCTTCTCTCTTCTTCACCACTGCCGTACTTATCGTCTGCTCAATTCTCGTGATGGCCGAAGAGTTCAAAAACTTACCCGACGTTCTACAAAACGCATCGTCGACATTGACGCACAATAAATTACACCGCACCATATTTATTTGTATTTTAATCAGTCTTATGGCTTTCACTTCAATAATCGGCGTACTAGGATGCCCGGCAACAACTTTTTATCCTTCGGAGCCACTGCCCGTTATGGATAAATTGGTATCTGCTAATTCTGATGATAAGTTCAATGATAGCAGCAGCAATAGCATTTTAGAAGCAACTAAAAATATTCCTAGATTTGATCAACTTATTTTCAGCTTTTTAAAAGTTGCGCTCGATGATAAAACCCGTGAGAAATTTACCGAGTCTTCCAAGAATCAGTCTATCAAAGGTTCTAATGATAGCAGTGATATGAAGATAAAATCAAATCATAGACATACTGTCTTAAAAAGACACGGGAGAAAATTGAAGCCATCAAAGCGGGATATGAATAATTACAAATCTCGAAAAATATTATTTGTTAGTAATGATAATTTAAATTCAACGGAGTCGTCAATATTTAAATTAGACAAGACATGTTTCCGGTCAGAGTACATCGTGTTTACTTGGATCCTCTGTTTAATGGCCTTAGCTTCAGCTCTTAAATTATATTACCTCGTTAAGACGGCATTAGCCTCGATAATAGTTTTTATGTACGCGGGATTGATTCTCGTTGGTTATCAAGAATTATTTCTAATGACTGACGATGACCCTAATGAGTAAGTTTTTAATAAATATTTATGAGAAAAAATCTATTGCTTGTTGATAATACGAGTATTTTTAAATCTAGAACTGCCATGCCGCTGTCAGCACAAATGCTAATTTTCCTGATAGTCTTTCTGGTAGTGGTAACTTATCACGGCAGACAAGTCGAAGTCACGTCACGGCTGGATTTCTTGTGGAAGCAACAAGCTGAGAGAGAACTTGGTGATATGATTGAATCCAAGCACAATAACATGCAGTTATTGAAGAATATTTTGCCTGACCATGTGGCCAATCATTTTCTGACTGCTGAGCATCCACCTGAGGTATGGAATATTACACACGAGGGAGAGACGTAGGATATTCCAACCAGTGTGTGTAATTGAGCCAGTGAAGGTGGCAAACACACGGACTGGGACATCCTACTTTTCTCCGTGATGTGGATGTGTTTTTTCACCAGATCAGGGCATGTTCAGATAAAAACTGGAGATGATAAATATTTATCTAGGTTGTTAGTTAGCGAATACTTTGTGATTTACTTTGAAGTTGCATCTCTTCCAGGGAGAATTTCTGAATATGCCTTATAAAAGAAAGAACGAATTTCTTCCCTCTAAAAAGACCCAGTATCCGACCAGGGAACTAGTATCCGATCACTTATATATTTATATATCTGTTTTTTTTACTAAATATAGATATACAAATACATAGATTGGTCGGGTAGGTCTTCTTCTTTATGGTAAAATTTTATGATTTTGTTGTTCAAAGACTGACTATAACATTTTTTTTTTTTTTTCGAATATTCTCGTAACAAATTTTATTTTGAACAAGAATATGTTGAATATTTTTTTGAACAAGTAAAAATTGTTCCAAATTTTTATTTTAATTCTATATTTTTTTAATTTCTCTGAAATAAAAATAAACTAAATTTAAAATTATTAATTTTAAGGAATTATACTCACAATCACGAGATAAAGTTGGCGTGATGTTTGCCAGTGTACCGAATTTCACAGAATTCTATTCCGAAGACGTAAACAAAGGAATGGAATGCATAAGATTACTAAATGAAATAATAGCAGACTTCGATGAACTATTAGACGAAGCGCCATTCCACTGCATTGAAAAAATAAAAACAGTCGGTGCGACCTACATGGCGGCATCAGGACTAAACCCTAGCACACTGGACCCAACTAAGGACGAAATGGACCACCTTTGCAAGCTAGTAGACTACGCCGTGGCAATGCGGCAACGTCTTGAAGACGTCAACATCCACTCGTTCAACAACTTCGACCTGCGAGTAGGCATCAGCTTCGGGCCACTTGTCGGTGGTGTCATCGGGGCACGTAAGCCAGTTTACGACATTTGGGGGAATACTGTAAATGAAGCCTCGCGGATGGACTCCACCGGAGTGATGGGCAAGATCCAGGTGCCCAAAGACATGGCAAAGATCCTAGAGACTCGTGGCTACCACACCCAGAAACGCGGAATGATTGAAGTCAAGGGCAAAGGAACCATGGAGACTTACTTCGTCCTGGGTAAAGACACTCAGCAATCGGACATCGTCTCCAGGAATAGAAGCACATGCAGAAGTCTCGCTGCTGTTGTCTACGGAGTCGTTCAGGCTCGCAGGAAGCAAATGACTATCAGCTGAATATCACCGCAATCAAAAAATAAGCAAACAACTAAAAAAATTACTATTCATTCTGATGGAAATAAAAATAAATGACTTTAAAAAAATGATTGTGATTTTATACAGTCGAAGTCCATTAAGTCGGAACTTCCCCTCCATCTTGACCCCCACTACCAGCTACGCTCTCTCTCACCCGTTGCTATACATTTGTATATATTAATATATGCAGCATCTAGATGTAAAAGCGCATGCGCAGTCTACTTTTTAGAGAAGCATCCGTTAACTCGGAAATTCCAGAAAATTTCCGTTCCTCCACAGACTAATTGTCCGAGTTGATGGAATTTGACTACAGTCGAAGTCCATTATCTTGGAATTTCCCCTCAATTTTGACCCCCACTACATATGTGTGTAAGCGCATGCGTGTAGTTTACACGGTAAAGGAGAAGGGGCATTCGATAAGTCAGAATTTTCAAGAAATTTCTGCTCATCCGTAGACTAAATGTCCACGTTAATGGAATTCGACTAAATTCAAAAATAATAAACATCAATTAATTAAAACAAAATAAATACAATAGAAAATAATAACTATCAATAGTTTTTAATAAGAATAGTGATAATGATAGATTAAGACAAACAATAATTTCGCGATTACGTTTTAAATCTTTATCTTATATCTTATTATGGGCTGTACAGAGTTATACAATTATACTATAATAATATATAATCTACCTAATATTTTTCTTTATTTATAAATTGTAATAATAATAATAAATTGCTGTAGGTTGTCGTTAATTGCAAGTATTTAAAAGTGAAAAAACCAGCAGATATTATATTTTTATTTTCAACTTTTTCTAGTCGTTCGAAGGCGCTATTTATGTTTTATTTTTTGTTTTGTTTATTTCTTCTTGTGATCAAGGCACTGTACATGTGTTTTTATTTATCCTATTAATAACAAATGGTTAATTAAATTTAAAAAAACTCAAGCGCCTGACAGTGATCTAACTTATGGTGATGATAAACATTAGCGGATATTTCTCTCAGTACAGAAAAAATTATTTTTTTTTTTTATGATAACTGATAAGTTATTATTTGTGATATCAAAAAAGAGCGCAGCGCAAGTAAGAGTACAAAAATAATGATTAAGATGTCAACGTATTCAGTAGAAAAATTACCAATTCATTTATTAAAAAATTTAATTTAAATTTTTTGGCGGCAAAATAAAAATTTATTATAAATAAAATTATCTAGATGTTGGGGAAATTCTGATTGTCAAAATCTGACAGTTCAAATATTTTAAATTTTATTTCCTATGAGTAATTTCATTACAAAAAAATAATTTTACGTGCTAATCACTTATTGCTAGTAGAAATTATACCACTATTTGAATTAGTGACATACTTTCCACTAGTAAACAGTGAATAGTCACTATTTTCACTATTTCAAATTTAAGAGAGGTAGCCTTCACCTTCGGCTCTAGTTAACGCTGAGTACTGAGTTTTTTCACTAGAGTAGGTTTTTCCCCCACTCTTTGAAAATGAGTCTAATCTCATGCCATTGGTTAACATTAACATCAAAAGCCGAAAATTAACGACAGTTCCCGAAGACGAATTATTTTCTGGATTAAATTTTAATTCTGCTATTAAATTTTCTGTATTGAAGATTTTTTAATAAATAAAAAAAAAGTAAAATTCAAAAATTTAATTGCGGGCCAGTCTTAACCTCATTTTGTCTGAGATCGTCTTTTCATCCCTTGCCACCCACTCCATTTTTTTTTATACTTCAAAAAATAACTTTTGGTCTTTTCCAAAAAATTAAATTTGTAAATTTTCTACTGAAGGCGTCAATATTCGAAAACTATTTTTTCTTCAATGTTTTGTTGGACAAAACACATTTATCACAATTTGGCAGTGAATATTATTTGTTTCACATGTTTGTCAATACAAATTTATCATATCATATATCGTATCATTATTATTATTGTTGTTATTATTACTTTTATTATTATTATTATTATTATTATTATTTTTGTCTGTTAAATGTTATCAGAGTCTATTAATCAAACTACGTTTCACTCTATTTTTATCCGTATAAATGTGAATTAAATCGAAAATATAATTTTGTTATCAATTATTACTTATTAGTTTCCATGATTTCATGTTAAAAAAAATATCTATCATTTCTTATTATTTTTATTTATTCGCTTATTTGTGCCTCTGCGAAATTTTATGTTAATTTCAATTCTATTAGTAATTATTATTATTACTACTTATTTTTTAAAATTTTATCAATTAATTTACTTTGTTCTTCAGTAAACTCAATCGCCCACATAATTTACCTGTGAAAATATTAAATCTTTTGTTCATTTTCGTAAAACATTTACTACTTTTAATTTTAAATTTAAATGTTTACAATCATTGGCCTATTGTTTTGTCTCAAAAATATGTTTTTTTTTTGTTTTCACAAAGTATCCATTACAGTTATTATTTAAATATATAAAAACATCATTTAGTTATAAATATCTTGCGTTAAATTTCCATACACTGTAAAAAATCGGAAATGAATTCGGATTTTATTTAAATTTAAATTCGCTCCGTCACTCGGAGTAACGGAGTTTAAAAAAAAACTCCAAATATGGAGTATATAGAAGTTTATTTTTTCAGCGAAGTGATTTCGGAGTTCTTTGGATTTAATTTAAATCAAAATTCATTTTGTCACGGAGTTCAAAACTCCAAATGCGGAGTAAATGGGAGTATTTTTTTTTAATGAGTGATTTCGGAGTTATCTGGATTTTATTTCCATCTGCATCTACTCCGATTCGGAGTTTCAATACCAAAATAAACTTCCCTTTGGAGTAAATTTTACTCCAAGGAATTTCTAAAAAAATTTCTAGTCATCCGCTCCGAATTTACTCCGCAAATTTTTTACAGTATACTACAGTATTAATTTACAAAAATAGTAGCAATTGTCACAATAGTGTAGTAATAATTAATAATAATAATAAAAATAGATTAAATAAAAACGATACTAAGAAAAATTATATAAAAAAAAAAAAAAACAAATTTCAATTAATCATTTCCTATTTTTTTTTTTTTTTTTTTATTAAAAACGCACGCGCGTTATTTTTAAATCCTAAATTATTATTTTTCATAATTGATCAATTAAATACAATACAATACAACTAAACAAATTATAAAATTTATCATAATTATTGTTATTATTATTATTATTATTATTATTATTATTATTTATTTTTTACAATCCATTTATAAATAATTGGCAGAATAAATTTGAAAGTTGCTGCCGATTTATTTTTTATTGAACTGAGATCATTATTGCGTGCAACATTTCATATTAAAATCCCGTGATATTTTTTTTTTAATTATTATTATTACTCATTAATAATTATCTTAAATAAAAATTTAAATAAAACTATATTCCACTGATTTTAAAAATTACATACACATTTTATCAGTTGCGCGCATTTATCTTTTTATCAACTTTTAAATTCATTTATTTTCATTCGTTAATTTAATTAATTTATTAATCGAGATACTAAAGTACCGTTATTTTATTATTATTATTTATTTTATAAAATATCAAGTTTCGCGAGAGACGCGTCCTAAGAAAATATGTATCAATTTATTTAATTAAAATTGTCCTATAGGAAAATTTACAGTTTAGTTTTTTTATATAAAAAGAGTCAAGAGATTTAGGCAAAAAAAAATTTAATTGTTACTTATTTATTTATTATAAAAATTGTTATCATTTTTTTGTCACCCGTTAAAAAAACTCCCTCGAGCTTCTCCTTGAGCAGATTTGCATGTAGTATTGCGGTTTTTTTTTAAAAAGGTCCTCGATCATTGATAATAAAAAGAAAATTCATATCAACTGCATTGAAGTTGCGAATTTAAATGTTTTGTCAGTCGAACTGATTAAGTTCTACCCACGAAATTAATTACTGATTTTTTTAATCCTAAAAAATCGCATTTGTTTATTGTAGCAGAGACAACTTTGAGATGTCAAAAAAAATTTTACAAAAGACAAGACAAAATTTATTTTGTCTCAAAGCCAAATTTTTATAAATAGAAAATTTGTATTTTTTACCCGCATTCAAACGTTATATCAATTGACGTCATTCAGATGACATTAATTATTTGTAATTAAATTTTTGCCAGATATTTTTTCTGATGAAATTTCGGAGTAATTTATCAACATTTTGGTGCCTAATTCATAATCAAAAATCAGCCTCAATTGCCATCTTATGGATGTCACCCAATTGCGCCATTAGATGACAATTGTGTTTAAAAATTTAAAAAAACAGTTCCAATAAAAAAAATTTATAAAAATTCGTTATTTTGCTCGTCAAATTATTAAAAAATTTCAAATTTAAAAAACAGAATTTTTTGCCGCGCTTTTTTAAAAAAATCAATCTACTACGACTGACTCCAGACAATAAAACTCTCAGTATCAATGCAGGAAATATGAGAATTATATTCCGTGGCACGGAATAAAACTCGACTTCATACTTGAGATGTCAATTTGACTCTCGTCTGAAATCGTCTTACTTCATCCCTTGCCGCGCAATTTACTATTTAAAAAAATGATTAAATATAATAATTGGCAGTGTAGTCACAGTCATAGTCGTAGTCGTAATTGTATTAATCGTAATTTAAATAAAATCGGTCGATATAATTAATAATAAGAAATAATTAACGTGGCAAAGCGTTCATCACTTTTACACTAACGATAAATTTCTTTGTGTTTACTGCTGTATGCGGGTCTTTATAATTTATTTTATAAAACTGATATCAATAAGAACACGCCGATTAAATTTTAATATTTAAAAATAATATTATCAATAGTAATAATAATAATATTAATATTAATATTGTTTAAAGGCGATTCTTTTTTATATAAATTGATGCTTGGTACTTATTTAACGGATAATTAGGCTAATTATTTGTACAAATAGTTCTAACTAACTTGTATTTATAGTAAAATAAAATAAAATAAAATAAAGCAACTACACGTAAGGTTCCACGCTCTCTCACCATACGAGTTCTATCTTTCTTTCTTTTTCACAAAGTAACTCTCAGGTACGTGGACGAGGCTTATTACTTTTGTTGACTTACTTATTACTGTAATATTTATGTATATATATAAATATATATATCTCGAAAATTTTGGCCAGACAGACAGACATTTAAGTCGTAAAGTAGCTTGCCTACTGTAGTGGTTAGAAGTAATCGAAATATCTGTGCTCGGCGAAGAATCCTCAAGAAGTCTGGGTCGGCTGTGGCGCGACGATTGCGGATGAGATTGAAGTCGTGTGAAGTGTAAATCCATTGTACACGTCCATCAGATCACGCATTCTGTACTCCTCGAGGCACACGAATCCTTCAAGTGACGGGGATTGTTTGCGGGCGCAATCCATACAATGGACTACGTGACGTTTTTCTTGTTCTCTTATAAATAAAATATTAAAGACTTCAATCTGTAACAATTAAATAAATCATTAAATATTATCATAATAATAATAAAATAAAAATTTTTACAAATTTTTCCTTCAATAAAAATTTTTAAGAAAAAAAAAAAAAAGAAAAAAAGTAGAATTTTAAATTATTAAAAAAATTTAAAATTCCCGCCATTTATAAACTAATTGAAAAAAATTATTCAATTAATAATAAATTAAAAATTTTATCTGACAGCTAAATTTAGTAAAAATAAATTAAAAAATTTTCAACCCATAAAATTTATAAAAATTATTATAAAATAAAAATTTTTAAAATGACTACAGTTTTACTTTATTTTAAATAGAATCAATAAATTTTTTCATTAAAAATTTGTAAGAAAAAAAAAAAAGAAAAAAAGTAGAATTTTAAATTATTTAAAAAATTAAAAATTTCCCGCCATTTATAAACTGATAAAATTAACAATTAATATAATAATAATTTATGATAACTCACCTCACACTGGCCGCAATAATGAGAGGCTTCGTTCTTTCCCCTGCCATGAAATCTCACTTCAACGCCTTTGTTCTTAACGAATTCTAATATAATACAACAGTGTCTCATTGTTCGTAGCAAACAATTTTTAATAAGTTCAAACAAACGTGGATCAGATACTTTAATATTTCTTGCTAAATTCCACGACAAATGTACCATGGGAACAATAGACTTGAATGACTGGAGTTTGTTCCATTCATAGCGTTCGATAGCCAGTTGATACTGTCGTGCAGTCAGTGGTCCCACGTTCCAGGCGATGTTGTTACACCAGCCGACAGCCTGTACCCAGTGTACACATCCCGCGTTGACCCACACCAAGTCACCAGGTCGTTGTAAAAATCTGTATACTGGTATATTTTCATCGTACAAGTCTTCGAGCGACGGCCACCAGCTGCCATGGAGATAATTTATGTTGTTACGCTCGCAGAGATTGTGAATAACACCCCAGTAAGCGTCAGGAACTGCAAACCACTCGCAGTCACCCGGTCCAATGTTTATATTTATCGAACAAAAATTATTGTTCTCTTGATGACCGGGTGTCCGGCTGCCAGGAACTTTCATGTACAGCTGGACCGTATTCATACCAAGAATCACGTGTCCAACATGACTGAGCATGTTCCCAGCAGAAACGACTCTAGCGAATGCCGGCAATTTCATCAGCTCCTGCAGCTGCGTCTTCCACTTCCTCTCGTCCGACAAATCAACGTTGGTACCGAACCTTAGCATCTTGGAACCCGGTCGTCCAGCCAATCCATAGGCGTTCTTTTTTTTTTTAACTACTCCAGTGCTGTCTTTCGAATCCGAGTCTGACAAATTAGCAGTATGTATACCCTGTGACTTTTCGCGCTCTTCCTTGAGACTTTCCTGGAAACTAGAAGCTTGATACTGCGCGTACTTGGCTATTGTCGTATGACTGCGGTGGCTTATGCAGCCCCAGACTTTGCGCGACATAATGGGGTCCCAATTTTCATCACTAGTCTGCTGCATCTGAGTCCTCACTTCGATTCCGTGGTCGGGATTCGCCTCGACTAATGTCTTTGTCGAAAAGAGACCGAGATCAAGCTTAAGTGCAGCCGCCAAGCCACGAATCACAGCAATCGGATGCTTAAGACAAAACTCCTGGAGCTGGGGACTAAACGCATCCTTTTTATTTTCTAAATATACACTTGGAGTTGGTGGCAAAAGCTGTTCTCTGGTGAGTCTCTGAGCCGGAGGATCTGGTGGTGACGGTGGTGGCGAACGATCTGACAGTATTGAGCAATTTGGCACGCCCTTCAAACCCTGACCCTTGCAAGCTTCGATAATACTCTTCGCGTCCATTTCTATTGAGAATTCCGGATCGACCGGGGATTCTCTCAGACTCTCGAGTTTCAAAACTGGCTCACTATTGCTACTATTACTACTGTTGCTACGAAGTGAGTCAATTCTATTATTAACATTAATATTATTACTATTACTATTATTATTATTATTACTATTATTGGTACTAGATGTTGCCTCACACTTAACACTTTCAGCAACCGAATTTATTTCACAGTCAGTGTCCACCTTCTCGACCTTAACTTCCTTTATTCTTTCATTGGTCTCCAAATTCGAGGGCGAGAACGGGCCCGAGCTCAGAGTCCCATTGTTCATAATGGACGGGCTGTCATCCTTGACATCTAAATCCTCGGAGCCAAAGTGCTTGAGCAGGTCTTCAGCCAGGGTTGTCGCAAGATCTTTTTGTGATAACAAAGCATGTAGCTCTTGATCAATAACATTCATGTCTTTATTACCACCCGCAGAACTACTTTCCGGATAATTATTTCCCGTTGTTGAAGTTATCTGAGTGTAACCTTGAGTCCCGTATTGATTAGACTGGTAGTGATTGTACTGACCAGGATTACGCTGTGAATAACTCGAGTCAGCTGCTGATTTGTACGGCATACCGGGACTCTGTTGGGTATTCCCGGTAGCGGCGGTATTGTAGGTAACATTTGAATCCGAAAATCCGGTTTGCAGAGCGACAGTTCCACCCTGTGGTTGCTGTTGTGACATTCCATAGTTCTTAATGACACCTGGCTGTGGTTGCTGCTGCTGGGGCTGTTGTCCTTCTCTGATATTTGTATAACCTGTCGGATATCCGGGTTGCCCGGGTCTTAATCCCCTCTGAGCGGCTTGCTGCTGCTGTGATCTAATTTGCTGCTGGTGCTGCTGCATAAGTCGGTACTGCACTTGCAGTTGCTGCAATACTCCCTGCTGCTGTTGGGTAAGATTTCCCTGATTCTGTTGGAAGAATTGCAGCATTTGAAGCTGTTGGGTTGTCAGGTAAAATGGGGGAGGTCGCTGTTGTTGCTGCTGCGGCTGTTGTTGTTGCTGCTGCTGCTGTTGTTGCTGCTGCTGTTGAGGCGGAACGGCTATTGGCTCATCGCCGGCTTTAAATCTTTTTGTAGTGACAATGTTTGGTCCTTGACCTTGAGGATAAGGGGGCGGGGGTCCTGTAGGTGTTGTCGCACTGTATTTATAACCTGCCTGGCTCGCAGGCTGCTGCTGTTGTCTACTAGACATCTCGGCGCTTATTGGTAAATTCCATGCTTCTTCAATTGACGGCAATGCTCGTCTTCTTTATGGAACAAAAGAAAAAAAAAAAAGGTCCCGTGAAGTGAAAATTTTATATTTTTACAATTACCGTAAAATATTGCGTAATAAAATTATATTGCTGCTTACTTGGCTGCAACTGATGGCATCGGAGCTTGACTGAGATGACTCTGGAGAAAATTTATACGTTGATGTAAAGATGGATTCATAGGAACGTTTCCTCCGGATTTAACACCGCCCAGCCCGACTAATGCCGTCGAAGGACTTGATAAATTACTATTACTTCTGAAATAAAAAATAATTAGTCACAAATTTATGGACAGATGTTTAATTAAATATTTTTGTTTATCAGATAATTACCTCGAAGCGTTAAGATAGCAAGCTAGCGCGTCTTTTGGTTGACTAACAGACTCATATAAAATTCCAAGATTAGTCCAAGCTGCTGAGTGCGTTTTGTCTAATTGTACTGCACATATGTAAGCTTGGAGTGCATCCATAGGCTGGTTTTGCTGCTGATAGAGTACACCTATGCTGCACCAGGTGTCTGCATTACCTTCAGTTTTCTCGACAGAATTTCTGGTAAGATAAAAAAATAAATAAATTTGATTCTCAAGCAAGCAATTGATTATTTATTTATTTATTTAAAAATACCTGTAGGCAACGAAGGCTTCGTGAATTTTGTTAGCAGCTGCTAGACAGCGACCCAGCAGATAAAGGCTCTGTCCACTTTTGGGCTCTGCCTCAATTGATCTCTGTAGAAGCTGGATTGCAAACACATGCTTATGCTGCTTGGGCACACCGAGGATAGAACTGTCAACCACATGGTACATCCATCCTTAAATAATCCACAAAATGTTCGAAAAAAATTAATTTAACCAGACACGAAATAAAATATAGTAAATTATCAGTGGAGCCGATTCCTGTGAACCCGAGACAAATTGTCTAAGTAACTACTAGGATGCTAGAAACTAAATAACTGAGATCCTGAATAGGAATTTCGCAGGTATACGATTTTCAATAGCCACTTTGCCCCACCAATTTATCTTTCGTTAAATCCTCGTCTTGGTCTTCGTCTTATACTTTTCTCCCCCCAAATTTTGTCTCGAATTACAACCCTCAGTTACCATTGGCGTAGACCCCGTTCACTAATAAAATTTAAACAATTCTAAACTCTCACTATCTATTTTACTTTTCGTAACCTTCACTCACTTAATCCTTAAGTCCTTCACTCGACCAACTGAACTTAATATAATTCTGACAGTAAATATTAAAAGCTTAAATTTAATTACAAATTTAATTTAAATAAATAAATATAATTTTTTTTTGATAAAAATAATTTATTTTTCGCACTTAGAATGTTTACTGTTATTATTAAATATATGTATGCATGTGTATATATTATATATATTATGATGACTTGACGAGCTACAAGTATCTATGGCATGAACTAGGCTAACTGGCAGCCTGGCATACTAACACCTGGCTTACAGTCCCCTCTTTTTTCCCATTGACAATCTTTGGGGAAGGTTTATAGACCTAGGTTTCCTATTCGGCTGTGCGGGTATGAGACCGCCATTGGGGCTGCTCATAGCATCACGTAGTCCAACAACATTTAGCTTAAATATTTTATTTGGCTGCTAAATTATGGGAAACGAAAAAATAAAACAACTACGAGACTAAAATATATAAAAGGGTGAATCAAAAATGAGCGTCCAACTCATGATAATTTTTTCAACTCATTATGCATGTAAATATTTGTACAAATGTATGATAAAAAGTATTCACATAATAATAAAAATATAAATTTTATCTTCTACTGCGGACGAGACAAATTTTTATCAGAAGGGTTATTAATTTTAAAATTTAAAA
Source organism: Microplitis demolitor (assembly GCF_026212275.2). Taxonomy (NCBI): domain Eukaryota; kingdom Metazoa; phylum Arthropoda; class Insecta; order Hymenoptera; family Braconidae; genus Microplitis; species Microplitis demolitor. Next base: position 1,698,956 of record NC_068549.1, on the reverse strand, counting down.
AAACCCGCCTACAATTACCCCCACCATGAGTGCCCTCCAGTGGTTTGCAGCTCGATCTCACTCTATCTTTTATTCGGTATCCAGAAATCTCTTTCCCTGTTTCATCCCCGACGCAACCGCCCCTCTGTCCCCGCGCTTACTCTTCGACCCTTGGAATAAATCAATATACGTGTCTGCCAAGCTCTACACCCGTTCAACCTTCAAGTTGACGACAACCCAAAGTATACTTGATTAAACATTTATATATTATTGCTTATCCATCATCCCTTAAATCTTATTAACAATAAATTCATTAATTAATAACAATAATTACCTAATTGCCGACAAATATCCGATCTTAGATTAAGTGATAGAGCCCTTTCTTTAAGCAAAATTTCGTAATGCTCCTTGGCCAGCCGATATTTACTTTGTACTTCGTACAAGTGGGCAATATGGAATCTGACTGTAATTAAAAAATATATAATAATTAATATATGTAAATAAATTATACTGACGGTAGCAGTCGTTAATAAAATTATTTATTTTCAATGAACTAAATACTGACAGGTAAAAATTTTTAAAAATGCGTGGGAAGAATTTTCAAAAAGAGATAATTAAAAATTCGAAAATTGTCAGGTGTCGGTTACTGTCAGTGTCATGTAAAAAAATTAATTAGTAATATAAATAAAATATTTGAAACGCAATGTCACATGTAGAAACATATGACCGAAGTACACGTGAAAAGAAAAATACCTGGGGTCTTCGAACTCTCGAAAAACCGGTACTCGTACCGAACTATAAATGCTTCCTCTTTTCATCTCGTTTTAACTTGTCTCTATCTTTATCATACTTTTACTCATATTTATTATTATTTTTATTTCCATTGCATGTTTGCGATTATTAGATTAAATGAAACCTAATATATAAGTATGCGGTAGCGGTGATTTTATAAATATTTAAATTATAAATGTAAATAATTATTGTTGTTGTCATTGCGAGTGTATTTATAAGATAAACCGGGTCAAGTTTACGAAAGAACAGAAAGTAAAAGAATCAAGACAACCCCTTGTAATATTAATCGATATTATTTTTATTTTTATTATTAATCGGTTTCTCGTGCTCTATATTGTGACAATCGATTGCTTGCGATTGGAGTAGATAGTTATTTATGTATTGTAAATAAATATGCAAGTATTCTGTTAAAAATTTTCTGTTTTCGAATTAAAATTTTTTATGACATTTATCACTCGGATTTTTAAAATTAAGTATACAAATAAGTATATATATATATATATATATATATATATATATATATATATATATATATATATATATATATATATATATATATATATATATATATATATATTTAATATTTTTCGCTAATTTGAACTTGTTAATAATTTCGAGTAATTTGCGTTAAATTTCAAGAAAAGTTTTAAAAAGTAAAAAAAAAAAATATGAATTTAAATTTACAGACAAATGTAAAAATAAAAATACGTACTTTCAAGTTTGGTGTATGATGCTGGTGTACTAGCATCAATAAGTGCAAGTGTCAGGTGTTTGAGTGAAGCATCAAAATCAGAGAGGACCTTGTGCGAAAGACCGAGCCGTACATGAACTTCACAGGCACGCGGAAAACTTGGATCCACCCATAAAACCTTTTGCAGCGACTTCACAGCCCTGGAAAAAAAATTTTTTATATATATATATTTATTAAATTAACTAAAATAATATGGTAATATATGCAGGTATTACAAGTGCGCCCTTTTAAATTTTAAATACAACAATTAAGTAATCGCACGAGTGATCTCAAAGGTAGAAGTTTTTTAAAATTATGAATATACATAAACTGATACACAGTAATGACAAGAGATAACGTAGGGGAGAACTTGGTGTTAATGAAATGTATATATATATATATATATATATATATATATATATATATATATATGTGTGTGAATGCGAGTGTTCTTTTCCTGTTTTTATTTAATCCCAATCTCAATGCATTCATTAACTATGTATATATTTTTAAACCCTTTTCATTCATTAGAATTTTACTACAACCCAATTTGACATCTAAATTTTTTTTTCACCACAATCCTGATTGTCAATGTAACAGATAAGAGCCAATTTAAAAATTTAATAAAACAAAAATTCTATAAATGCACACATGTAGAAAATTTTAAAAACTGTAGGCACAATTTTTAAAAATAATTTTCATTTTTTTATAAAGTGTCATATGGAAAAAAAATCCAAAAATTATCGGAATCGGCTAACTTCAGTGGCATAAAATATAAATAAATATATGATGCTAAAAATGGCAATTATTGAAAAAATTAATTTACTTTAAGTAAATACTGACAGTCAAAAATTTTTAAAAAAATTTTCTGATGACAATTTAAATGGTAATTTAAAAAAAATTAAATTTTTTGATGTCGGCTACTTTTAGCATCTTGGAAGTATAAATATTTACATCAATTGTCTACTTTTATTAGATGTTTAAGTATTTCTGATGCTCGGTATAAAGAGTTATATATATAAATGTATAAAGAAAAAGCCAACGGGAAAATATTACGCCATCACAACTGTTGCAGTACTTTCGTAACGCTTGTTGCATTGTCGTGGACAAGAAATCGCCATTCTCTTCCGTTTCTCTTTCATAAACAAGTCCTTCAGCTATTTTTTGTAATCATAAAACAATATCGGCATAATACTAAACATTTATCATTATCATTATTATTATTACAAGTACTGTTGTTATTATTATTACTATTTATATTTCTATAACTATTACTATAATAAAATATATATCTCATTGAAAGTAATTATATAAATATATGTAAATTATAATAATCGTGTAATGACAGATGTCTCTTGATAATTGCGCAGGTGTTTTTTTGTGGAAAATCCAACGGATTAAAATCCATTGGCATAATTACTTAAAATAATATTTAAAAATTAAACAAACGTACGTGTATTTGCACCTGTATGAGCTTCAATAGACTCGCTCATGTGCAAATTCAATGCGAAATAAAACAAAAAAAATAAAAAACAATAATAAAGAATATTTTCTTTTTTTTTTTTTTGACGAGCTTGCGCACGCGTTGGTAGTGGTCGCGTGCCCATTGCACCTGCCTGTCCACCATCGTCTTAGTTCCTGCAGCGCCACTCTTTTTCTCAACTTTTATTTTTTTTACCATTGCCAAGAAAGAGAATATATAAGAGAGTAAGTAGAATGAGGTCTCGTATAGCCAAGGTATACATATAAATGTATATTTATATATATTTGTTTCAAGCAAGACATTGGGTGTAAGACAGGATGTGGGCAGCTGTTTGCCAGCTGGACTATATGATACATCTACAACCTATAGCACAAACTGCAATATATTCCTTATTTTTTTTTTTTTTTTTTACATACATTATTATTATACGCAGCAACTCCTTAACAAATCAATCGCCGTTTCGGTGAACCGACAGGTAAAAATACTTATTAAGGGCATACTCAGACACCCTTCCCCCTCCCACACAAAAAAATTCAATGAACTGGAACTGTCATAACCGTACTCAAATTTTGTCAATTAATTTAAAAAAAAATAAAGCAGTAATTGGAAACTGGACAATAGTTACAATTGTCATCCAAATGTAGATTTGAAAAAAAAATATTTAGAGTTGACATTAATTTGAAGTCAAATTTATTTACCAAATTTTATTTTACTCCTTATTAATAAAAACTGTAAGTAATTTTTTTCAAAATTATAATTAATAAAATTATACTACCGTTTTGAAATTTGAAAAATATTAAGGGCATTCTCAAACACACCCCCTCCCCCTACTTTTAAAAAATATTTAATGAACTAGAACTGTCATAACTGATTTTTAAAAAAATTACTTACAATTTGGAGTAAAATGAAATTTAAAAAATTTGAATCATATCAAGATTTTACTGAAATTTATTTACCAAATTTCGCTTAACTCCTAATTGATAATAGCTGTCAATAATTTTTTTAGAAATCAATGTCACGTCGAAATTGTAACTGCGTAGTCGTTTTTTTTTAATTAATACTTTAACTTTTTTAAAACTTGACTTCCAATTGCTAACAATTTAATTTTTTCAATTACCGCTTAATTTTATTTTTAATTAATTAATAAAATTTAAATATAATTAACAATTGCCATTAAATATTTAAAAAAAAGTAGGGGGTACTGTCTGAGAATGCCCTTAAGACTCTCTTAAAATTATCTTCCTGAGTATGTTACTAAATTATTATATTTTTTCAACAAACATGGACGTGGCTTTGTGTACGCCGACATCCGGAAATAAAAAGATAAAATAATAATAATAAAGTGTATATAGATATAGGAGAGATCAAGACACCTGGTATGCTCTCCCGAATTTCCTGTGGCTTTCGGTTCTCTTGAAACATGCGCTTTTACATCCGCTGAAAAATTCATTCATTTAAATGTCTTGTAATTCACCAAAAAAAAAAAAAAAAAAAAAAGAAAAAATAAAAATAATATTCATTCAATGAAAGATGTATGTAAAGAAAAGCATTACATTTATTGTCTTGGTTTAAATAGACTAAAAAAATACTCAAACAAGATAAGAGTATTTTAAAAAGTAAAATGTGTGTTATTGAAGAGAATAAAAAATAAAATTATCAAGATCATTCGACAATTTGAGATGTGAGTACGAACAAATACGAGCTTAGTGCTCCGTACAATTTGGGGTCTGGACAAAAAAAAATTTTTTTTACTTTTTTATTTTATATTCTTCCCTTGTAGATCTTTCATGGACGCAGCATTAAAGTATATAATAGAATATAAAATATATACACCAAGTAAATACACGGCTATGCGTCACGTGCACACATGAAACTTTCAAAGAGCAATAGGGTCGTTCAATTGTTCGCTCTAATGCCGTAGGTTTCTATTGCTGATGGATTCGTCGTCTGAGGCTCTGAATTGCGTGGGGTAAATTTTTCATTGGTTAAAACTTTCAATACCCGATAGCCCCGTATGTTATTTTATTATACCTCGGCTAGACTCTGAACTCTACTCCGTCTCAAGTGAAATTTATATTTTTTAAAATTTTTTTTCCATGGGCTCGCGTAGTAACCCGCGACTTTTGTCGGATGGAACAGTTGTTAATAATTAAAATATATAAAAAATATATACTTTTAATTTTATTAGTGAATAATTAAACGTACGAGCAAAGTTGTAACATGCGACCGTACTCGGCATGTAAACCTGACACGCGTTAGCTCGTCTTTCTATATATATATATACATATAAATGTACAAATTGAACCCTCGCTCGCTATATGATACTGATCAATAATAGCAGTTGCACCCCCGTCTAAACAATTTACGTGGTTATTGTAGTTCTAACTACTGTACATACGACTGTAAAAGTTTTGTTGAAGAAAAAAAATATTACATTTATTTTTTTGTGAATTAAAAAATTTTTGAAATTTTTTCCGAGTCAATTAGAACATGGTATGGAGTGTGAGGATATTAAAGACCGGAAAGAAACAAAATGCAACAATAGCATGAGTTTCCGGTGAAACGCGTGCTTGACTCACGCACGTATGAAAATGCATCGAATTTAAATTCGGCGGTCTGTCGGATGGCCATGTAGGCCATAAATAAAATAATCTGAAAAAATAATAATAATAATAAATGATAATGAAAAAAAAAAAAAAAAAAAAAAAAAAAATTACATAGTACAAAGAACGAGACGAAGGTCTCGGCGATTAAAGTATACAATGTGTGGTGTGAGTGAATAATTTAGTGTAGTGTGTGAGTATATAGGATTGAATTTTGGCCCACCGACAAACTCGCTAGAGCTGGCTGAGCGAACTTGCGGGTTCACCGCAAGGAACACACAAAGCCAAGAGTTTAGTCGAGAGCTGAGAGTCGTATCGAGGATGAGGAGAAGATAGAAGAGGAGAACGTTGTGACGTTGCTGCATAGAGGGCTGTTGAACTTTCAGGGTCACAGTCACTAACTATGGACCCACAAAATACCGATACTGAAATTCACTTCAATACTTTCTCTTAAACTTTTGTTTAAACAAACTGTCAGTACAGAACAGAGCTTTATCTCCCTCATCCCTGTGGTTGATTAATTAAATAATAAATTAAATTTTCTTGTTTCTTTTTCTCAAGACTTATCTCGCTCATTATTAATTTGGGTCTCAAGAGTCTAGACTTTTGTGGATCAACACAAAACAGATGTTTCAAATACATGAAAGAGTGTGCATGTCATCAGTATCTTATCTCGTGTATCAAAAAAAGCGATACGATACGTAACTGTAACTGATAACCAGTGCGTATGTAAACACTCGAATGCACGATATCAGCTTTGGCAACACAAGGGAATAGAACCGACTGAAACGATTATTATTTTCGAGAGTGAACGAGATGAGAATTTGATCTCGCGAACAGGTTTTTTACAGCAACCAGCTCTCCCATTGGATTTAATTCTGGGCACGTCGAGGCTCGCCCCTGGCGACAGCGCCTCGTCCTAGACAAGGGCAAGGAAAAATAAAAAACGTACGTAATAAAAAGCTTGAGGCTATGCGGGAATAAAAGGTGAACCAACCAACCAGAAACAGAAGCAGAAGCAAAAGCAGAAGCACCATGAGCCTTTTGTGCATCGATATCCTCGACTCAAGTACTCTTTATGTACTTGTTTTGTTAAATATACAGGAAGTTTCCCAGGTTAGCTATTGAATGCCCTAAAAAATGTATACATGCACGCACGTATACAGTAAATACATGTAATATTTATATATAAGGACAGAAAATATTTTAAATACAAATAAGATTGCATTGCGTTACCACTAGCTCACCTATCTGTTGTATATTTATGTGCAATTAGTGTTTAGTTTAGTTAAATCGTGACATAAACGTGGCTGGGTTGGTATTGCGCACACGTGACCTCGTTTCTCAGCTGCTTACTCGCTCGTGGTATCGCGGTGGCAAACTCTTGTCAGTACAACTCAAGTACTCTTGTCATATCGTCATTATCCGGCAGTTTCTCAGATGCAGAGGAGTTCTTTCAAACAAATCCTACTGCCATGCAGTAGTATAACTTGTCAGCCATTACGAGCCTTATTACATATGCAATTATCTATCGATATCGGTTTCACATATCAATGTATATGTATTTCCCCATTTGTCATTCATTTATTTATCAACTCGAATCCACAAATGCAGGCACGCATACCCCAGTGCAATTAGTCATGTCGTGAGCCTATCACGACGTATTCGCGCGACTTGTTGCATTGACCCACTGCGATATATGCCGTAACGGTTTCTCCATCATCGTGTAGGCCACTACATCACGATACATGTTTTATTACTATCAGCAACAACGCACACATTTAAATCCATACTTTGAATCATCAAAATAATCATCTTTATAATAATCAGACTAAAAAATCCAGAGTTAATTCGCAGTGTAGATTTTATTTAAATTTGAATTTTTTAAAAAATTACTCCGTAACGGAGTAAATAAAAATTTTCAGTGGAGTAATTTCTCAACTAGAGTTTTGGTATTTAAAATACTCCCTTTGGAGTAAATTTCATTCCAAGGGAATCCGCATTGTTTAAAAAAAATTTTAACAGTTCATTATCATCAATTACCGCCATTTTGTTAATTAATTCATTATCGATGTTCCTCATGGACGTTCCATTTAGCACACGATCTAACTTATCATTCAGAGTTTGTTATAAAAAAAAAAAAAAAAAAAAAAAAAAAAATAATAATAATAATTATTATAATTACATACAATAATAATAACAACAACAATTACTATTTAAAGCCGTTACTCAACTTCAAGGTAATTATGTAATAATAATAATGACAATAAAAAGATGAGACTCACCATTTAAATGTCTCAGCGATACGACTGGTGATTGGAATTTAAATCTCAACCCTATCGAGTGAAGCCAGCAGTCTTAGCTCTTGTGTAACACTCGTTTCTCTACTATTATATTTATATTTATATACATATATATAAATAATAAATATATCGTGTATATAAACATACAGCACGTTTAGATGACCATCCACTAGTGGCAATATCACACTTGATTACACTGCACTGCTGCTATGCTCCGGCTTCAAGGTGAAGCTCTTAAAAACTTTAATAAGATAAAACGTAATCGCTCTGAATTAAGATTATTTTATTTATGTTATTTATTTTACATACGGCGCGCTGGTGTTATTTTATTTTAAAAAAAAATTTTTTTTCCTTCTCTTTTCTTTACTTAAGTAAACTCCGATATGACTGGATATTTAATTTAAATAATTTATAATTAAGATAAATAATCTGCTCAAGTTTGTTTTGAAAAAACCGCGCAATAATAATAAACACACTTATCAGGAAATGATTTATTTTTAAATGTGTAATTTATTTATGCACATCAACAATTAAAATCCAAGGATTTTTTTTTATATATATTTATATATTTATATATGTATATATAAACTGTTATGTTGAGTATAAAAATGTGTCAAACTCGATTTAAATCACGGCAGTAAATGAACACAAGTATTATCGGTTTTATTTATTTATACTTTTTTTTTTATAAATAATTGATTAATTATTATTATTATTATTATTATTAGTATTGATAGTGATAGTAATTAACACTAAATTTACGTATGTAAATTGATAAATAAATTAAATTTATAAACTAATGGCAGTGAGAGAGCGAGAGACCCGAGTCTTTAAAGAATCTCGCGCGACTGGCGGCCGCTGACGCGTGAGCTGGCGTTCAACACAGAGCCAGAACACAGTTGAGCACCAGGACACCGCGCAGGACGCCAGTGTTGCCAGTAGTATGAGAGGGGGTGGTGGAAAAACGGTGCGGTAAGGAGTAGTAGCATAATACTGAACCAAGAACCCGTGGATCGGAGTTTAGTTATAGTAGCAGTAGATGTAGTAGTATAGTAGTAGAATGGTGTAGAGTTTAGTGGAAGTGATGAAGAAGAAGGAAGAGGGGAAGTCAGCAGAATGGAGCGGATAGGGATAGGAGACGAGACGAAACGAGTAGACGGAACGGGTGCGACCAGTGAGAAGCTAAAGAGAACTGCTGCCTATGCCCAGTACTGGCACGGGTAAAATTTTGTCTAGAGTTTTGTTCAGCGATAGAATATATAGTAGACATATATATATGACTACATATGTATGAGTAAAAGGGACAGTAGAAGTAGGATGTGGGTACAGAGCACGTATGACGTACAATTAAATGCAATGCACATCCACCGTCCGCATTTACTCCATAGTTTCCAGCCAGCGGCATATGTAAAGATAGAAAACACGCATGCGCAATGCCCTTGTTTCTAGCCGTGGTGATGTTGGTTGTGCTGGTGTTGGTGTTGTCTTCCTTCCTCTTGCTGTCACTAACACACCTACTGTACTGGTATGGACTCATACGCTATTTACCATCCTGTCTTGTTACACCTAACCGTCGTATCGCAAGCCACCGCCCGATGCATCGTCGACGCTCGTTGTCACGAGAACTCACGGAATTTACACTAAAACAACAACTCAAATAACTACTAGACTCATAAACGTATAACTTTACTCATTTCCATTGTCTTGTTCCTATGATTCAGACCATACCCCATCGTATTTACTTCAACAGTTAATTTCCAGGCATTATTGTTAATTAGCGGCCACAGTTTGATAATTAAACATAACGCGCTTTGTTGTCGGAGAGTATTTTACATTTAAATCCTCCCGCCAGCATGCATCGCTGATAACTGATAAGTAAAAGCCGAAGCGCAGCATTGATCATCCAAGTCATTGACTTTTACTTGATCAATAGTCTTTTTAGGTGGTGACTAATTTCGGAGCAGTGCAGCATCTAGATGTTTAATGCATGTACATCTTTTTGGTGATGGTGGTGGTGGTTCTGCTGCGCAGCAAACCGCGACCACAGAGACATTTAAATCCCTTTACATTCTTATGAAACAGGACAACAATATACTCAGCATATATGGATATGTATATATATGTCTGATAAATTCTTCAGTTGCTGTATATATAAATAGAAGTTTATTAATAAAATGAAAGACATGTTCCAGTGGTGAAACTACCCAGCTAATGAAAATGAAACCCTGAACAAGTGCAAAGTATACTTGCCATGGACATGGAAATGATGATGATGATGATGGTGATGATGGAGATAGAGAAGAAAGGAGAGGAGAGACTGCGAACAAGTGTAAACATGAGCACTCTGTATGAGTGTAGTGTATAGGCATCACGACTACGCGGTGTATTGAACTCTGAACGTCAGGTCATTGAACCCGCAATACGTATACACGACAGAGCACAGCACCGCACTACAGTGCAGACTCAGCTCTCAACTCCTCGTATTCTCATCGCATAATGTTGTTGTCTCCTTCCTTTTCCTCATATCACAGTCTCTTTCTTGCATTTGGTTATCTTACCGCGACGTGCGTCGGGACGCTCAAGTGACGTCACGTAATGATGACTACGACTGGTTGTTATATGTCATGTCGTACTCTCGGGATCGCCCACGTTACCTTCAACTCCACGTATAAGTATATACTTATCCGCTATGCAGTGACGTCACACTAGAGAAAATCTCGGATACGCCGCGAACTTAATGTCAACGAAACCGTCACACTCTCATTCGAAGCTGGAGCAAATGGGTCCAGGTGACAACTTCCTGTGATATAATTTTCAAACAATTTACAGCAACCGCACAATTATCAACTCCTCTTTGTGCTGTAACTCTATTACATCATGTACTGTAATTTTAATTATAATTATAATTTAATTACAACCGCTAACTCGATAGACGGGACAGTGGGCACTCCGGAACTGTCCAGACAAATTTACCTGAATTTAAATACCAGAGAAGACATGTAACATTGAATAAAGGCGTATAAAGGTCGGGATAGTATAGAGTTTATTGACTCTCAATTTCCGCACACCGACTGACCATGACCTCGACAAACAATATATGTATAAAATATATGTATATATCTTGAGATAATCATTTAAAAAAGTATGCTGCGCATTGGAATTAAATCTGCTAATCACTTTCTAAATAAATTCGCTCCAAAAGAAAGTGAAATTAAATAATCGAAAGTAACAGCCGAGTGTTCTAGTTCCTGCGTTTTATTTTTTTACAGATGTAATGACACATGTGTGTTATTAATAATACAATAAACATGTGTAATAAAAAACTTAATGTAGGTCAAAGAATATTGATCGGCAAATGTAGGTCACAAAACACTCTTATACGATGACGTATTACACCGCTCGACATTACGCTGACTACATTATTATTATTATTATTATTATTACTATTACTATTTTTTTCAGTTGAGTAACATCAGATGCTGACGTTCAATTCATCTGAGTTTGCGATAAGTGATTGCGATGAATAGAAGACTTGAAGTAAAAGTATTGGAGTAAAAATGAACATTTCTTTTTGTTGCTATGTAATTTTTTATGGTTCGCCGGGTGGATTTTCTGAGGCGAGGTATTTTAGGTCAGAATGATCGTAGGGTGTCGCAAAAAGATCTCGAAAGTTGGAATTACTTAGAATGAAGCCCGAGAGAGTTTGCAAGAGGATCGATCGGGGCTAAGGTTCACTCGCTTACTCTTTAGCCCTCTCGCTCTTGCTCCCTCGGCACGAACACCGTGTACGTGACCTACCACGCTCGAGTCATGGCGAAAGATCCACAGTAAATGCTTCCTTTTCTCATCCCTTCCGTTTGTTTAGTCTCTTTCACACGCTATTATGCAATTATTTAATCATTATTACTGATTTTAATGACATGTTGCAACATATTTAGCGAGCCAATTTTTTAAAATTTTTGATGCTTTGTTTAAATCTTTCAGCGGTGATTTTTAATTCTATTTACGTACGTCAGTTCGCTGTATAAATATATATGAAAAAAGAATGAAAAAATACGAGGGACCAGGAGCTAAAACATACGAAACAGAATGAGAATAAGAAGCCGAGGCTAAAGAAAGAATGAATAATTTAAAAACCCAAAGATCATTGACTGGAGTTTTTTAAAATTACTGTAGTCTTTTTTTAGAATTAAATGTATTTACTATTAATAAAAATAATAAAAATAGAGTAATTGTTTCAATTATCGGGTCTTTAAATTCGTAGAAAGGGGGCTTATCTTTATGAGTTTAATTGCTTTTCTATTACGGTCGCGTAATATTTCCGTTGAGTAAATCGATTGTCAGGTCATTCATTCGATTACTTTGGTTGTCATGCGGCCATGCAGCAGCGACTATTTTGCACGTACGCCAGGCCAGAATAAACATCTCGGAAAATGGCGACATCTAGCGTTTGAGTTTTCAATGAAAAATGGATTGTTTTGAATTTAAAAATTTTTAGGATTTACTCATGGTGGGAAAGTTGTCTTTCTTATCGACACAACTTTCTCTGAAGTAAATCACTTGGTATTTTTTTATACATCAGTTTTTGGAGTAAAATTGTAATTTTTCTGAATTATGATTAATTATATTTGTATTTTTTTAGTGATTTGTTATTGGGCCATAAAATGTACTTAAAAAAATTTTATGTTCATGGAATTGAGAATTTTAATTTTGGCGGAAAAAAATAATATTTTTTTTTATTCGATAAATTAAAGAATTAAAAAATTATTTTAAACCTGATAAATTAATTGGCAATTACCTGATTTATGATACTTTTTAAATACCAATGACGTGTAATTGTTACAAGTAACAATTAATTACCCTAATAGCAAAAGTTTACAAAAATTTCCTTGAATTTTTTATCAAATCTCTGTCAACTTCGGGTTTTTTCGTTTTCGACGACAATTTGTATACGTGCTATACAATTTGAGGTAAATTTATTGCCCTAATTAAAATGCAAACTTCAAAAATTGCATAAAGATTGACATCAAAAAATGGAAAACCCCAAAGTTGACAAACATTTGACAAAAAAATTCAAGGAAACTTTCATTAGGGTTTTGTGTCTAGTAGCAGAAGTCACTTCATACTGAGGAAAAATTAACCGCTAATTTTATTTCCTTTTGCTGTTAAATTATCAGCAAATTTCGGTAATTTCAATTGTCAAATTACAGTCAATTTCAAACTAAAGTGACTATTAGAGTACATTTAATACGGGCACACTTGAATTATTTCAACTTACCCTTAAAGAATTATCTAAAAATAAAAGATAAAAAAAAGGACTTACCATTGATAGGCATTAAAATGATAATAACAAAGTCCTTGGCCAAAAAGAAAACACGCGTCCTTCCAATAATCAACTTTTAAATTAAAAAACTTCTGATACGCCGACATCGCTGCAATTAAAAATAATATCATTCATAGTTAATTAATTAATTAATTAAATAATTAAAGAAATAGTTAATAAAAATTACCTTTGCTGTAATCTTCCAGCAGCAAATGAAAGTGCCCCAACTTACAATAAGTTTTGGGATCTATACTGATCCCTTTATCCTCATCCTCAAATTTATCTTGAAAATTATCATCTTCGAGGCTGTCTAATTTTCTCCTGCGTTTTTTAGTTTTCTCAGCTTGGGCCTGTATCAGCATTTTCTCCAGATATTTGATAGCTTTAACAACTAGTGCTTTTTTCTTAGCATGCTCCGGTAGGTTTAATTTCAAAAGCCCAAACTGCCGGCTGAAATAAATAACAATTATAAATAAATAAATTAATTAATTAGTTGATAATGATTAATAATAAACATGAGGTCTCGTAGATTTAGTATTAAAAACAATAAAACATACAATTGATGGGTGGGAAAAGGGGTCAGGAGGTTAGACGGGAAAAGTGGACCAAAATAAAAAAAGTAAAGGAGTAGAGGTTTTTTTTTACCCATGCAAGTATAATATGTAATGCTAGCAAGTATTTTAAATAAATTACCTGTCTAACTCTGATAGAATTTGTAATTCTTGGTGAGTTAGATTAATATCTATTATTTCTTGAGCCATTTTCATAATTATTCACAACACATAAACAATTAATAACCCAAAAAATAATGGTAATATAAAATAAATAACAGTGTTTACAATATCATTATTATTATTATACTTTTCAACATAAATATTGCACAAAAAAACCAAAATATTATAAAAATAAACCATTAAAATAATCAATTTTGTAAATTTATAAAAACTCCACTGATTTATTATTTTTACAATAAAATCATTTTAAAATACACATATGTATAAATATACATATATACAATTACAATATACTACTCTCGGTGCATTACATACACTGATTTTCTCTTTTACCCCCTCTTTATCTTTCTCATACATTTTTATTTTTACTCCGCTTGCATATTTTCCAGCCCAACGACACTTTGACTTCCAGAGGGCGCCACCGGCTGGAGAAAGTATAGAGGAACGATCAAGATGACATCTAGGAATCGTTTTTGGTGGTAATATAAGTTTTGACCAATTGAAGGTCGTGTTTTTCTTGACAGCCAATCAGCTGTCATATTTAAAATTTGACGTTTCTTGGAAATGGGAATCAAGTTTGAATTTTAATGAGTGTGAATGTAGCAGACATTAGACAATATAGAAATTTTATATAAATAAATTAATAAATTTAAATAATTAAATTTTAAAAAATGCGCGCGCTGATTTTCCAACTATCTAAATACGCATTTTTTGAATTTTTATTCTACTTACATTTCATTTATTTATTTAAAAATTTAAAAAATTCATAATTGTCAGTTACATTTACACTCATTGAATTTTACGAATGAGTGTGGAATAAAAATGGAAAAATGCGCATTCAGACATAAGAAAAATCTGTACGCGCATTTTTTAAATTTCATAATTCTAATTAATTAGTTTATTTATTTTAAATTTATAAATTGTTTCATATCTGCAACATTTACACTCATATTTTATGATCCTGAAGTTTGAGTTAACAATTAGCAACTTTTGGATTTTTTTTTTCCACAAGTCAATTAAAAAAAAAAAACAAACTAAAAAAATACACATGCAGAAAATTCAAAAAACTATAAGTGCAATTTTTTTAAATATTTTTTTAATCATATATTGTTTTGAATTCCAAAAATTATTAGACGTCAGCTAACTTTAGTATCATGGAGTTTTTAAAATTCGCGGTCGGTAGTTGGTATAAATGTGTGCCTGGATGCCTGGATCCTGGATATATTTAATTTTGGTGTTTCGGTGGTTGGTAGTCGAAGCAAAAAAAAATATTCCACTGAAAACCGAGACCGAAAGAGTTGTTGAGAATTAGTTTGGAAAGAGTTTGGGAAACCGGTCAATCACGATAAACTTTTAACAAATAATTGATAATAAGATAATTAAAATAATTAAATCATGGCTAGTGTTTCGTATCAAATAGCAAATCTGCTGGAGAAGGTATTTTTTATATATTACAAATAAATTAAGTAAATAAATATCCATATATATTAAAATATATGTCGACATTCTTTTGTTCGATGATTTATCAATTTCGGTTGTAAAGTATTTTATGGCATAACCTATATATTTTATGATTACTAAGTTTTTATTTATTTATTTTTCATTTTCTATATCCAATAGATGACCTCCAGCGATAAAGATTTTAGATTCATGGCGACAAATGATTTGATGACAGAGTTACAGAAAGATAACATCAAGCTAGATGATGACTCTGAGAGAAAAGTCGTAAAGATGCTGCTTCGATTACTCGAAGATAAAAATGGAGAAGTACAAAACTTGGCAGTCAAATGGTAGTTTATTTAATTACCGAGTATTTTATTTTACCCAATGGTAAATAATTTTAAAACAAATTTCCGTATGTTTTATTTTTCTAGCTTGGGGCCTCTGGTAAACAAAGTAAAAGAGTACCAAGTAGAGACAATCGTCGATGCTCTTTGCAGCAACATGATATCTGACAAGGAGCAACTACGAGATATTTCGAGTATCGGTTTGAAAACAGTAATATCAGAGTTGCCTGTCGGGTCAAATGATCTTGCGGAGAACGTCTGCAAGCGCATTACTGGAAAGCTCAGTAGCGCCATCGAGAAACAAGAGGATGTTTCGGTTCAATTAGAGGCTCTAGATATTGTCGCTGATTTATTGTCGCGATTCGGTTCACTTCTGGTGACTTTCCACCCGACAATTCTAAATGCTCTGCTGCCGCAGCTGTCATCTCCACGACAGGCTGTGAGGAAACGAACGATCGTCGCCTTGAGTCACTTGCTAACTTCCAGTAACAGTTTCCTGTACAAAAAACTGCTGGACCATTTGCTCGAGGGATTGACTTCGCAAAAAGTTAAGAATGTTATTCGCACGTACATTCAATGTATCGCGTCCATATGCCGTCAAGCTGGACACAGGTTCGGCGAACAAATCGAACGGGTAATGCCGCTGATTGTACAGTACAGCAACGAAGACGACGACGAGCTGAGGGAGTACTGTCTCCAGGCTTTCGAGTCGTTCGTCTATCGTTGCCCTAAAGAAATAACTCCCCATATAAATAAAATAATCGAAATATGTCTGACATATCTTACTTACGATCCCAACTACAACTACGATGATGACGTCAACGATGAGTCTGACGGTGAGGGAATTATCATGGAAACCGAAGAGGACGGGGAAGAAGATGGCGAGGATGAGTACTCGGACGACGACGACATGAGTTGGAAAGTACGTCGTGCTGCTGCCAAGTGTCTCGAAGCCGTCGTTTCAAGCAGACGTGAATTGTTGTCGGAATTATATAAACACGTGTCGCCGGCAATTATTGCGAGATTTAAAGAACGTGAAGAAAATGTAAAGTCTGATATTTTCCATGCCTACATCGCTCTGTTGCGACAAACCAAGCCAACATCAAGTGTTGCCATGGATCCCGATTCAATGGAAGACGAAGAATATCCAATTTCTCTTCTGCAACAGCAGGTACCGCTTATAGTCAAAGCAGTTCACCGTCAAATGAAAGAAAAAAGTATCAAAACCCGCCAGGATTGCTTCTCGCTGCTAAAAGAACTTGTCGTTGTCCTTCCTGGTGCATTGACTAATCACATTCCAGCATTGATACCCGGAATTCAATATTCTCTTGGTGATAAAAACTCATCGTCAAATATGAAAATAGACGCACTTGCATTTGTTCACACTTTGCTGATAACTCATCAACCAGAAGCATTTCACGCGTACATGACAGTACTGGCGCCGCCGATTATTGCCGCAGTCAGTGATCCTTTTTATAAAATAACTGCTGAGGCACTTTTGGTACTCCAACAGCTTGTCCAGGTTATAAGACCACACAATAGACCAATAAATCCCGAGTTTACGTCGCTGTCTGCTGAAATTTACCGCAGCACACTTGCGAGATTAAAGACAGCTGACATTGATCAAGAAGTTAAGGAACGTGCTATCGCCTGCATGGGTCAAATAATAGCACACTTGAGTGATACATTGAACGATCAGCTGCCCGTTTGTCTACCGATTTTCCTTGATCGTCTTCGCAATGAAATAACGCGACTGACTACCGTCAAAGCGCTGACTTGTATCGCGGCATCACCTCTCCGCGTTGATCTGGAGCCAATAATGGATGAAGCGATTCCGATCCTCGGTTCTTTTCTCCGCAAAAACCAGCGCGCATTGAAATTATGTTCACTCACACTTTTGGATACTCTTGTACGCAGTTACTCGTCGAGTTTGAATACCGATTTGCTGGACAAGGTGACAACAGAGCTGACAGCTCTGCTGAATGAATCGGATCTTCATATTGCCCAGCTGACTCTTACTTTACTAACGACAATAGCAAAACTTCATCCAGTAGCACTCAATCGTATCACCGACAGTATTCTTCCTGAAATTCTGGTCCTGGTTAAGTCACCACTGCTACAGGGAGCAGCGCTGTCAGCGATGCTGGAATTTTTCCAAGCGCTTGTGCAAGCTGATATACCAGGAGTTGGATACCAAGAACTCTTGTCGATGCTAATTGAACCAGTTAATAAATCAGTGTTACATAAACAGGCCTACCATTCATTGGCTAAGTGCGCAGCTGCACTGACAATAACATGGCAGCAGGAAGCTCATGGAGTAGTCGAACAGTTTATAAAAAATGTACAGCATCCACAAAATGATGCCCAGCATATTTTCGCGCTTCTCGTTATTGGCGAAATCGGTAAACACGTTGATCTCAGCAGTATTACGCCATTGAAACACGTAATTCTTCATTCATTTTCATCATTGTCAGAAGAAGTCAAATCTGCTGCTAGTTATACACTTGGTAATATTGCTGTTGGTAATTTACCAGAATATTTACCGTTCATTCTTGAAGAAATTGAAGCCCAGCCTAAGCGACAGTACCTCGTGCTTCATTCGCTGAAAGAAATAATAACATGCCAGTCTGGCAGCCCATCCGGAGTATCAAATTTACAGAACTTCGTACCCTCGATCTGGCAGTTGCTGTACCGACACTGCAAGTGCACTGAGGAGGGCACGAGAAATGTCGTCGCTGAGTGTTTGGGTAAACTAACACTCATCGATCCTACAACTCTGCTACCAAGACTTCAAGAGTCATTGAAGTCACCGTCTCCGTTGATGAGAACGACGACTGTCACTGCTGTTAAATTCACAATTTCCGATCAGCCTCAGCAGATTGACGCGATGCTCAAACAATGCATGGGCAGCTTTCTTGTTGCTCTTGAAGACTCTGATCTAAATGTCAGGCGAGTTGCTCTCGTTGCGTTCAATTCGGCGGCACACAACAAACCGATGCTAATTCGAGACCTACTGGACTCTGTACTTCCTAAACTTTACGCCGAAACAAAAACAAAGGTAGCTATTGAGTATAAATAAATCAATAGAGTTTTTAATTTTATTTTTTTTTTTACAGAAAGAGTTAATTAGAGAAGTTGAAATGGGCCCATTTAAACACACAGTTGACGATGGACTAGATTTAAGGAAAGCCGCATTTGAGTGCATGTACACGCTATTAGATTCCTGTCTTGAGAGACTTGATATTTTTGAGTTCCTTCAACACGTCGAAACCGGATTGAGAGATCACTATGACATTAAGATGTTGACTTATCTCATGGTTGCACGACTGGCGCAACTCTGTCCTACTGCTGTACTACAACGTAATTATTTATTTTTAATTTTATTTATTAATCATAAATATAAATATGCAAGTCATTAGTAATATTAATATTATTTTTGTTATTTAATATGCAGGATTAGATAGGCTAGTTGAACCATTGAAAAATACGTGTACAATGAAGGTGAAAGCTAATTCAGTAAAACAGGAGTACGAAAAACAAGATGAGTTGAAACGATCTGCATTGAGAGCTGTCGCGGCACTTTGGACTATTCCTGATGCTGGTAAATTTTTTTTTTTATTCAGAATATAAATTATATATTTGTATATAAGAGGGGGGGGGGGGGTTCCGAAAGTTTTATAAAAAAAAAAAGTTTTTAAATATTCAAGAATTACGTTTGTAAATTTAATTGAGCATTATTTTTAATTTTTGTTTTTTTTTATTGTTTTTGACAAATTTTTTTTTTAATGGCTGAAAATTTTTCTTATGAATATCACAAAAAAAATGATAATGTATTTAAGTTCGGAAAAATTTATTATTTTTTAACGTACCCCCTTTGGCCCCCTCCCCTCCCCTCCTTATATTTTTTATTACTTATATGTATAAATTATTGTTACAGATAAAAACCCAGCGTTGAGTGATTTCATGAATGTGATTAAATGTACACCAGAATTAAAAACATCATTTGACGCAATCCAGAAAGACTGTTCAGGTAATAACGTTAACGAAGCCAATACAATGGATTTGAGTTAAGTCAGACCTCATCTGGGTGATAATATATTTAAAAAAAAAAAAAAAAAAAAAAAAGAAAAAAAATAAAAACATTTTTCTAAAAACCTTGAATCAGCTCGCGAATTTTAACGCCTACTGAAAATTTATTTACAGTTCTTACTTTTTTCAATTCGTTTTCTTTTTATACTAAAAAAAATTTCTTTATCATTATAATTAAAAATTGAAGATTAAAAAAAAAAACTTAAATTTAAAAATGACTATAATTTAAAAATATATTTTTTTTTTAATGTAAACAGTGTATCTAAAAATTTTATATTCCCTAAAGAATATCTAATTAAAAAAGTAATAATTAATTCACTATATTTTTTTATTTAACAATCAGTACAACAATAGACAAATCCTTCGGTTTATTTTCCTAATGTCCATTACCAAAATAACCCGAACTGAAAATACTCATCCGTAAATAAATAAAATCCGTATAAAAAAAAGTTCCAATAAATTTCATTACGTGGCCGAAATATTTTCCGGTCAATTGATATCTGGTTTATTTTAACCCCAAGTATTTTTTGTCATTTTCGTGATGGTATACTCGCTTAGCAAAAAAAAAACTGACAAAGGTCACGAAACTTATCAAGGACTAAATCATCAAAATGTCTGTTAGAAACCGAACCGAGGAATCTCCACTGAGTGTTACAGCAAATTTAGTATTTAGAAGTCCTTGTCAGTCTTGACCTGTCATCCTCCAATACCACGAACCAAAATACCCATTAATTTTTTGAATCAATAAATCCAATAGACTCGGGACCGTAGAACATAATAATTTATAGGAGAATTAACATAAAGTAGTGCAAATATTTAAAAAAAATAAGTCATTGGCTGTTGATATAGACAATGAATGTGCGTCATATGAAATAAATTAAACTTAAATACAATTGTTACAGCCGGAGATAATTTTTTCAATGATAAATGTTATAAGCATACTTTTTACGAGCATAGCGCCAATGGGCTGCGTCCTCAGTATACATAAATATATATATATATATTTAGATGTATGTATTAGTTTATACTGGCACAGTGAAAAGAACGTAAGGATAGTCACGTACGCACTTCTGAGTAATTTCACGGCGATAAATATCCACAGCTAAGTCTCATATTCGAATGATATTCAAATTAGCTCTCGAGTTTCCCATTGATTTCATATCAATGTCAACTACTACCCTAATTTGCATAACATTTATCATAAACAATATTTACAGCGATGCGACCCACTCAGCAATTGTTTAATTAACTAAAAAAAAAAACAATTTTTTATGCATGTTATCTTTCATATTTAATTATTTTAATATAAGGCAAATAAAAAATGCGTAAGCTGACGGTAGCCAGGCGTTATTTTTAATTATCCACGTCAGTTTTCAATCTAAATAAACGATTCTTATATTTTCACGTACACTTTCTTTGATCAGTGACGTGGTCTATCATTTGAATAAAACTGATCGTAAATTTATCAGTAACTAATTATTTTTATTATTATTTAAATATTATGATAATCTAAAATTAAACTCGAATTATTCGTCAGTTTAATTTTTTCATTCGATAATTGATCGAATTATTATACTCGATATAAAAGTTATGATTTACAGGATAAATGCAATTTCTCAGAAATTTCTTTTTATTTTTTTTTTATTGCAGTAGACCTACTGCACCGGGCATGTACCAAAAATCAAGGACTTAAACTGGTTTCAGATTCATAAATATATATATCTATACATATATAAACTCGCGTTTATATTAGGAATACCTGTTCGTTTATTTAAATCTCAAATTCAACATTTTATTCTATTCCAGTAAACTATTTTTTTTTCTTTAATTTTATCCCGCTACAAATTTATAAATACACTTCACATATAATTACATTTATTGGATTTCATAATTTTCTATAAGTAACTAATGACCGATATCTCTCCTATACAATCAGACATTTATAAGTATGACTTTAAAACCTTAGAAAATTTTTACGGCACAATACAATAGATAAAGAAAATTGACATCCATTAAGATAATTTCAGCTGTCAATTTTGAAAAATAAAATTCGTTATCTGTTCTAATAAATAAAAGTAATTACTAAGGACATTAGGCAGCCATCCCTTGGTTCTGGATCTTGATTACTGTGGGTTTACCTGTGTCTCTCCCACTCGTAATGAGATTGAGTAAAACGTTAATCCGTGTTCACTAGCAAGTTATTCCCCTTCCTAAATATATGTATATATACAAATATATGTACCATCACTAAACTTGCAAAGAGTGTATAGGTACTGGTAATCGAGCAGCGGCTATAAATACGACCCTCTTCCAAGTCTACGTACCAGTTTACAGTCACATGTTGGACGTAACCGATCTCCTAGTCATTACTCAAGACAAACTCTGTTGAGTGTCGTAATAATTCTGAAAAATTACCTTTGAGACTGGAAGGAAGTTTTGAAAGTGAGCTTCCGTTCTAAACATGTGTATTCGCACGTGTACCGGGGATGGAGTGGAAAATGCTGAAGAGTTTACTTCGGAAAAGGTCGGGGACAGTCAACTAGTAGGAACTTTTGAGGACAGTCGAATGGAGGTAATTAACACAGAGATTTTGCCGACGAAACCGGAAGGTATAATGCAGTGTCCGTTTCAAGCTCAGAGAAAAACTTTTAAAGCTAAAGATAAGTTTATCAAAAAGTACGAAGACATAATGCAGAAAGATCAGGAAATTTTTCAAGGGGACTCGGATGTTTCTACTGATGTCCTGGGAAAAATGGTTGGTAACTTCAGAAATGTGTGCAAGATCATCAGCTACTACTGCAACATCAATGAGAAGTCGGCGTTGTTCAAGTAAGTTCTGTTTTAATTTAAATTTTTGTTAATTTATGCTTGATTTAACAATAAAGTAAACTTGTTTCTTAGTCAAGGTTCGCCGACAATTTATCATTTAAATTAGAGCATGTCGTTACTCAAGTTTATATAATTAAATGTGCAGTGAAGCCGTTGGATTCTGTTCTGTCATGTAAAATTTAAGAATAAGGCTTTTTACTTGCGTTGCGCCGCGTGGTCACGATCAAATTACACATTCTTGTTATTTTTTCGGTTTATATCTGATTGGCAATAAATAGGGCAATCGAACGCGATTATGTCGTAAATTGTACTCAGAAAAAAAGTATTTCTTAGCGGACATAGTTTTTATGCACCTGAAGAAAAATTTTTCTCTATGAATTGAAAATAAAAATTTTTCTTAAAGACAAAAAATAAATACTTTTTTTTATAAATAATTTTTTTGAGTAAATAAATTTTTCACTTCTTATCTCATAAATAAATTTATATAAAAAAAAAAATAAATAAAAATTAATCATTCTGACAAAAATGACCTCAGCCAATTAGTCTTTCATTAACCGATAATTTTTCTTAAAAAAAAAATATTTGTATCGATTAAAATAATTTTTACTGCAAACAATTCTACTGTTAATTTTTTTTCTCATAACTTCTCATGAATAAAAATGATAAATAAGTAATTAACTATCATGCAATTTGTGAATTTTTGCACGTTAGCCATCACCTGTATGATAATTTATTCTTTTATCAATTACACGCATCGCGAAAATTCGACGGATCATTTGTTGGTTTGTATTTTCGAATTCTAAACTCCGCCCGCAATTATTCCATCAGCCGTACCTGCAATTTCATTTAATTACACTTATTATCTTCTCAAAAATACATATCCTTTGTTAATCTTGTTCACGCACAGTAATTACATCCCGAAATTTGTCAATCATGTGCCCTCCCTCCATGACACGTGACGTCAAATTGAAACTAGTTATTAAAAATGAATTAACGTTTAAATGATTAACGAGATGTCAATTGATGATTTATTATCCTTAATTTAGTCTAGCGATATCTGGTCTACTGATCTATCAGCTCAAGGTTTAAGCAAAATAAATTTACAGAGTTGAGATAATAATTATTTTTAAAAACAGCCCATCCCAAAAATAATTAAATTACTTCATAATGAGTACTTAGCAATGTTTGCTTGGATTTTGATAAGCATGCTTTAAATATATACTTTATCTTAATCCATTCAATAAATCAAACAGATATGCAAATTATTACTTTACAAAAATATTTTTAGCAATTGAACAAATATGAACAATCTCTTTAATGCTTGTTAATTAATCCTTGTCGTCATATTTTTATTTAAACATTCAATAATTCATTTTTATTTCTCATAACTTATTGCAAACAAATACCACATGCTGTTTCCTGTTAAATTTATTGTATAATTTAATTTAGTAACAATTACGATAATCAATTAATTGGTTAATTAATCGTATATTTATTTTTTATTACAGAATAATGTTCGCAACATCTCAGCCGGCTCACATAATTATGGTTGCAGTTGTCCTCTATATTTTATCAATTATAAATCCATCTGCCAGCAAAACACAAATTTTAAACAGTTCCCACTCGAAATTGACATCATTTATTTATCTTACGTCTTTTATTGTTCATTTCGGAGCACAAATTTGGATGACTTTTGTATCAGGTAATTTAAATATTCTATTGCACACCTCAAGCGCGAAAGCGCTGAGGCTGCTTTATGATCGCTCGAAATTTTTTGACTCATTCACTCACATTAAATTATTTCATTATTTTTAGTCTGTAATTTGAATTTTCTAAAAGGGAAACCATAAAAAAAATCGTGGGAAATAATAATTGACGTTTAATGGCGAAGTACGAAAAGCGCAGATCTGGTACTTGAAGTACTCGGGTTCGAATCCTGGCCTCGGTTTAAATTCTGCCGACTTTCGACTAATGAATTATTAAAGTTCGATTAATTCCCGATTAATTTATTAGATTTATATAAATAATAAAATAAAAATAAAAGTTGTAGTAAATATCAAAATTAGAAATTGAAATCACAACTTAGTCTAGAAAATAATTAAATTGTTGTCATTAAAAAGAAATTATTCATAAATTTTACCCACATTAATAATTACTAATTAAATAATTCCCTTTTAAATTTATTTTTAAACTTATGACTATTTTTATTTAATTATTTAATCATAATTACAAATAATCCGTCAGTAATTACTTGTAAAGCAGTAAAAATAATGCGATAATTAAAAATAATTATTATTTTAAAAACACTTTACTTATTTTTAGTCTGTAATTAAAATTTTCCAAGAGCTACAAGATAAAAAAATCTTAAAGTTTAAAAATTGACGTATGGCGAAGTACAAAAGATCCAGGTCTGGTACTTGAAGTACTCGGGTATGAATTACGGCCTCGGTTCAAATTCTGCCGACTTTTCTGCAAATTAATTATTAAACACAATTAATTCCCCATTAATTATTAAGTAAATTAAATTAATGTCAATAATAAAAAAAAAAATAAAAATATGAGTTGTAGTAAAAATTAAAATTAAAACTTATTCTAGAATATGATAAATCAACGTCATTAAAAAAATTAATTATTCATAAATATATTATAAATATTTCACCCCCATTAACAATTAATTGATTTCCTGTTAACTTTATTTTTAAACTCACGACTATTTTCAGTTGATTAATTATTTAATTAAAATTACAAACAATCCGTCAGAAATTATTTATAAGACAGTAAAATAATGAGATACTTAAATATAATAATTATTTTAAAAACAGGTCTTTCACTGTACTTTGCATTACCAAGGCATACATTCAATGACGTACAGCGTGTTCTCTTTCCTCGTTATTTTACGATAAATGCTTGTTTAAGCTTTATAACACTCGTTATCTTCGTTAAACACCATCCGTTCCATACGTGGGATACAGAAATAGCTACCCAAGTAAGTTTCAATAAACATTCAAATACAATATCAATTATTTACTTAGCAATCAATATAATCTATTAATACAATTAATTAAACAATTAAAATTTACAGGTATCCGGAATGTCAGTGGCATTAATACTTGAGTTATTAATCCGCCTGTACTTTACACCTCCGCTTCTGCGTTTGATCGCCGAAAAAAAAGGGATCGAACAGGCAGCAGGAGTTGGATCCGAGACTGGATACCAGAGCATGGGGGCATTAAAAGACTGCCCGCATTATTTGATGATCCATCGCGCATTCCGTAAAACCCATGGCTGCATCGCTATGGGCAACATCATCACCATGGTCTGCTCTGTCATTCACCTCTGCTATTTATCAAATAAATTCTGCGCTCTAATTTAGTATTAATAATAATTACTATTATTTAATTAAATAGATTTATTTTATATGACTTTAATTTATTGATTTGACTGACTAGCTTATTTAGGACATACTCGTCTGCTATTGTCTAAAATCAATTAACTATCCATTATTTTAAATGATATAAATCAATGTCATACTTATGAACTAATGTTATAAGTCAATTACTGATACTAATTAATAATTAAAAAATTAATATTTTTTTTTTCTAATAAATTTTATTATTGTATTGATAGGTCGATGCATATACAAGTAAAATACTGATATTATATATAATTATAACTACCAAGTATCTCGGATACATTTGTAATATTTTTTTTTTTCATTATACATGACAGATAATTAAAAAAAAAACACTTTGTTACTTTATAATAAAAAACGTATATACAGATTTATAAATTTTACGTATACTGATATTTAAATTACCGTGTCGAATTATAATTATTTATTATTATTATAATTAGGTGGTAATTATTAATGTCTAATAAATATAAAATTAAGGCTAATAATTATTAAATGAAATGATAAATGATAACTAGTGATGATGACTAATGATAAGTTTGAGAGATAACATAAAATCTTGATAAGATTATACACGCAAGATTTCGGCGGCTTTGTTGTAGCAAATCGCGATCCAATCTGGCTGAGTTGCGCCCCATTGGATCTGATTTACTTCACCTTCCGCGGCGGTGTAGGCGAGGATCGGGTCCTCGATAGCGCGAGGCATCTGCTGGATGTCCCAGATCAGAGCCTGGTGATCATCTCCAGCTGTGCAGATGTGACAAGACGAGTGAGGTGCCCAGGCAATGCCATTAACGCTGGCCCTGTGGTTATTTAGTCGCGCAACTGGGGTACAAGGAACCCGGACGTCGAGGATTATGACCTCGCAGGCGTCCATGGCGACAGTGGCCAGATAATTGGGGTCTTGTTTGTTCCAGGCGAGTCTTAGTAAGGGTGTATGCTGGGGGTCTTCGTAGATAATTGTCGAGTGCTCGAGATGCCGGAGGTCGAACATTCTGACGGAGCCGTCCGCGCCCACTGAGGCGAACATGTCGCGGCCGCCGCCTGCGCGGCTGAACGCGATGTCGTAGACCTCTTTGTCGTGAGCAATCAGCTGGGTTTTGACGTGACCGGTTACCATATTGACTCGACCCAGTACTTGTCCAGTTTCCAGACCCCAGATCGTGCAAGTCGTGTCGATACTCGATGTCCCTATTAAATTCGGATCGACTTCATTCCAGTCGAATGACGTCAATGGGGCACAGAAATCCGAGTTTTTATTATTATTTAGCACGCACTCGAGTCGTGTTTCTGGTTCAGCTGCTCGCCAGACACGCAAATAGTCGCCTGAGGTTGCTAGTAAGTCAGGGAATAATCCTAAAACAAATAACCATTGTTGTAATTATTTATTATTAATTAATAAGTAAGATAAGAGTAACTCTGAATATTTTATTTTCGAAATTTGTTAAAATCCTGGTATTTTAAGAACCTAGTAAAGTTATTGATAAAATAACTATTAATAAAAAATAATTTAAGTACATTTTTTGACTTTATTACTTTGTCATAAATTTTGACGTCCTGATAAATTATTATTTTATTGATGTTAATTAAAAATAATTATGCTTTCAATAGTTTGGTTTCATATCATTTTTAATTTATAAATCTCGACTTTTTATCGACTAATTATTGATTTATTATTTTTTAGTGACTACAAAATTACTACAAAATTTATTTTTAAACAATTACTCAATAATACTAATTATTAATTTAAAATAATAGCTGACATCACCCGAGGTCTGAAATCAAAAATAAATAAAACCAAAAACTAAATTAGTCGGCAGAAACTAATTAATTTTTTCCTTAGGGAAAAAACTATTCAGTTTCTATCTGCTAAATCGCATTGGTCTGACATTGACTTGTTTTGATTGACATACCAGGAATTTAAACTCGCAATTTTAATGCAGGAGATATAAAAAATGAATTCCATTGTGACATGTAGGAACTTTGGACGTATCTAAAATTCAAAGGGCTAATTATTTATTAGCAATCAATACCTTTGCTATCAGGAATCCACATTATTTTAGTCGTAGGATACGGATGATCAAAAGTACTCTTGGCAGTAAACTCTGATGTTTCTTCATCAAGAGACACTATTTGAACTTTATTGTTGTACTCTTCAACAAAACTACCCAGTGCTAACCGGAATCTCTTGTCAGGTCTCACAGACCAGTTCATGCTGTACAAAGGCCATGGTGCTTCATATTTATATATTTCTTTCCTCTTAGGCGGCACGTTGTGTAACGCCATTATTAATTGCTCTATTTATTTAATTAAATAGATTATCTGAAAGTAAAACAAATTAATGAAAAATTCATTCATTAGTTTAAAACTACAGGTTAAAATGAGTGCGGAAGTAGCTGACATGAGACAGTTTATGAATTTTAAATAAATAAATAAATTAAATAAAATGAAATTTTAAAAAATGCGCGCGCTAATTTTTAAATAATTTAAATACGAATTTTCGAGTTTTTCTTTACTCCCACTTTATTTATTTATTCAAAAATTTAAAAATTACTAATTGTTAGTTAAATTCACACAGGTTGAAATACTTACTGATAAAACAACAAATTCGTTTATTTATTTGTTCAATAAAATTTATTATCAAACTGGATAAATTTATTGCACTAAAAAATTACTACATAATCTATACATATATTTATTATTTATGTATTTATTTATTTATAAAATCCAAAGTAACCACTTTGTAATTAACACAGGGCATATGATCTCCAATTTACAAGCAAGCGTCTACTCCATTTTTTTTATTTTTATAATAAACTCAATAATTGTCTCCTAGATGTCACGATAATCGGGAACTGTCACGTGATAATTTAACCTGTCATTGTTATTTTAATTCAACAGCGGTCCCATGTGTTTTGAACTTGATATCAAACCTCAATAATAAAAATATATTCAAATATTTGTAAGTATTTGAAAAATAAGTTTCAATTATTGACACTGAGATTACAATTTTATTTTTTTTTATTTTTATGAATGGAATAAAATTGAATAGATGTCAATAATAATTTTTAATGAATACTAGAGCAGTAGTAATTTTAAAAAATATTTAAATTTTTTTATAAAAAATAAAATTTTTGACAGCAAAATCAACTGGTAGATTTTTTAAAACTGTCAGTAATTAGATCATTTATTTAATATTTAAATTTAAAATTTTCTTTATTTAAAATCACAGATTTATAAAAACATGGATCAGTTCTACGAAAAAATCCAAGGCTTGTTGATGAGAAAAAACAACGAGTATGAATTAAAAAGTCTGTCATCAAATATCACTCAAGAAAGTGCTGACCAGATTGATGATTTGCTGACTGAGTTGTCAAGAACTTTTCAAAACTGTGGAATAACAATTGGAGATGCTTCTGAGACAGATAACAAGTGCGTCAAAGCATTGCAGTACCTTATTTTTAACACCAATTTTAATTGTCAGGATCAAATGGCTGAGGACATCATCAGTGGACACCTAGTGGACATGTGCCCGGCACTGTCTCCCTATTTGTTGATCACTATAACTTATAAATTTAATTACGAGTTACTTTTAACAGAAATGATACTCTACTGTCCGCTGGAATTGTGTGTCGAGATAATGGAGACAGTCCCAAGATGTCTGAATATCATGAGCTTCGAATGCGCCAAGACATTTATATTTCATTTTATTTCAAACGCGTACAAAAAATTATTACTTATGAAACACAAAAGTCTTCAGTCATCAGAGCTAGACATGAGTTTAAATAAATTTGCCGTCCAGTTCCAAGAACTTGTCTCCATAATACGAGGACACAAACTCCTGCGTCTCGATGATGACACAAAAAAGAAAAAAGAACGACTTGGGTTTATTATAAAAGACATCGCAAAGTTGATCCTCGAGTGCTTGGAGTATCAACAGAAGGACCTGGTACCGGAAGCGGACAAGGAAAAACTCTACAAGATAACTTTTGGACGTGAGTTCATCGTGAAACCTGAACCGGAGGCTGTCGAACGTCACCTGGGTGACTTTAACGCAGAGTTGCTGTCAATGCTGTCGGCTATCCTGCAGGAAGTAGACATCGACACTTATCTCGAGTGGGCTGAGTTGGACTCACCCGAAGATTCATCAAAATCCCTGCAGCAGTCAGTCGGCGCTGACTGCTACAATTTAATTGAAGCCTTGAAGAAGTCCGAGCAGCTGAAACTGGATGATGATCTGGTCAAGTGTCTTGAACATTTGGCTTCGAAGCCCAAGCAGCCAAGCGATCTGAGTCTCGAGGAACTTTGCCGCGGAGTTGATGAGGGCAAGAAGGAATGTTTGAAGCAGCTTACGAACCAGTACCAGAAGTGGGATCCTTATATTTTCCAACGAGTGAAGCCTCATTTTGAATTATTCGACAAAGACGACTTCCTAAATCTTCTTGAGTATCTTACAGACTTAATTGAAAGCAAATCTAATGAAGACCACAAGCAGCGAGTGTATAATTTGGCGACCAAAATCCTGCTCAAACTGGAGATCACAGAAGTCTATGAAGTTGCTGTTGAATATATTTTGAAACACGACGCGAAAAATATTCTCGAGTCTGTAAATACTGAGGAAATGTTCAACGGATTCATTACCTGCAACACCAACTTCAAAGACTCCATGAAATTGCGTATTCTTTTATTTTTTATAATGAAAAACCCGCGAAAGTTTCTTATGACGGTAATTAAAATGAGTATCGGGAGCTCTGAGTTCCCTAACGTGATGATTCCGGCAGAAGATTTGTTGCTTTTGTCCCCGATAATGAAAATTTTTGACGAAACAAGCACTAAGCTGGTGCTGAGTGTCCTGTTGGAGAACATCGGGCTCAAGAGAACTGACTTCAAGTCCACTAAATTTTATAATTTCCTCCAGACGCTTATTGACAATGACGTTTTCACTGCCGACGAGCTCACCAATGTCCTTTTCGTTCCTCTGATCGAAGACACAACGACGCCAGTGGAGACTGTCAGGACAATAATGGTTTGCATTCACAAAATAATTTTCTCGTTCACAGAAAAGCTGAATCTCGGCGGGCTGCTGGTGGCCCTGGCGGCGAGAATGAAACTTATGAGGAGAAACAAACAGATTTCAAAGTGCGACACCAATGAAATACTGGACTTGATAATTAAAATCGTCAGGACGCTGATAGAGAGCAATGGAGACCAGCTGGTGAAGCCAGAGTTCAAAGCAAAAGATGACGTAATAAAAGTTATTTTGCCAATTGATCAAATTTATTTCAAAGAACTGCTGAGTTACTCTGAGCCTCCAGACATCACTGACATAATTCGCGACTACGGGAGACGGGTCGTCCTGGCGATCGCACGAGTCTTCGAAGACTCGGAAGCACCGGAGCTTGACATCAGGTCGCTCTGGATAGACTTCAAATTCCACTTGATCTTGACCACCACCGAGGAAGAATTTGTTCGAATCGCCACCGAGCTGTCAGTAATTCATCCCGACTTCTTTGATCCTCAGCTAAAGGAAGTGGAGGTCATTGATGCGGTGATAGAATTTGTAGGCTTAACATCACGAGCTTGGTCTTATTCTCTAGAGCTGCCGAAGGCTGTGCAGCCAAAGACTTTCGGCTGCTTGATTAGATCTCTTGCCAAGTTTATAAAATTAATCATGCGGATTAAAGACAAAGAGTGGGAGTACGAAAGAATTTCAAATTCTCTGAGAGACAGCATCAAGAGTCTGGCATGCAGCATCAAAGATACGGGTTACGAAGAGATTTATCAGCAGCTTGTTCAGTCTTTGGACCGTCCGGCTGATGAAGAAGCTTTAGAGTCCATTTTACAGATTGCTGAGTGTCTTGAAAGCTTTGGCAACAGTTGCCTGCAAATAAACGTCGATATCAAAGACCGAGAAGTTTCAATGGACTTGATGAAGCTCCAGCTGGCTCAGGAGTTCATCGACAATTGCTTGCGCTTTGAAATCCAAATATCCAGTCTCATTATCAAGGGGATCAATGAACTCCATACTTTGTATATTCCTGATACTGATGAAAAATAATTTAAATATTCAAATATAAGTAATATATTTTTTTTTTTAATAAATAAATGAATCATTATGGTAATTATGCGTTAACTGATTTTGAATCCTGGCTCCGTTTTATATTTTTAATTCTACTCGTTGACTCATGAGTCACTATCATAAAATATACTTTCTATTTTTATTTCTTTTTTTTTTTTTTTTTTTATCTAATTCTACATTTTTTTACAGTGAATCCTATACAAGTTTTTGGAATAATAAGAGATAAAGTTTACTGATAAATTGCAGTAATCGCTTTTTTTTACTCGGCTCGAAATTATTTACTGTACAATAAAGAAAATAAAAATTTTAAAAATTAAAATTTGAAAAACTGCGGGAAATTTAAAATTGAATCAAAATTTTTTTCTAAGTTTTAAATTTTATAATCTATAGAACTATACAACATATATTTATATATGATTGATAAGACCGGAAAAATGATTGATAACAATAATAAATAATTTTTTATGGACGAGTTACAGAAATTGTATTTCAGAAATATTTAATGAGAGAATGAGATAAAATTTTATGTAAAATTCGTCTGATAAAAAAAATATCATTATGCTAAATGATAGTGATAAATTCCATTAATGTAAAAGTGTGCATTTACTTTTACAAAATTATATATGAGAAAATGAATTGATGATTGTAAAATTTAATTGATATCTACTTATTAATTAAAGATTTAATATTTGATATTTTAGTATCGCAATTAAAAAAAGAAAATAGATAAGTAATAGTAATGATTAATAATAATAATAATATGACTGAATAAATTTCCATACAAGGATTTAAAATGAATTAAATTAATCAGCGAGTGAGTACAATTAAAAAAATAATCGCGCAATTATATTGTTATTATCAATGGTTTTTTATTACATATATAACTTGATGCTATTATAATATTTACAATTATTTTTCACATTGTAAAAAATATAACATATTTCGTAATCATCAATACCATACGCAGGTAGCACTAAAAAGGCCGATGTACATTCAAATCGTGGTGTTGTCATATTTTTCTTTAATTACATTTTTAATGTCAATAATAATAAAAATGAAAATAATTATAATTGTTAACATAATAAACAGAATTTCCATTTTATTGAACTTTGTTCCAATAAGTCGCAATTTAGTTACAAGTATCAAATACATTCACACATACAATCGACTGGTTATCGATATATATATTTATATATTTAAAAATTGGCAGGTAGGAAAATCCTGATCACTAATTATAAACATCGACCGCGTGATATGCTAGTATAATTTTATTTAATTTTTTTTTTTTTTCATAAACTTACTCCGTCTATTTGTTGCACGCAATTAATTCGCGGTGTCGCTAGAAAAATATTATTAAATTTTTTTTTTTTATTTTACTTTTCGAATTTAATAATATAAATTAATGGTAATCAGATTATTTAAATCTAATGAGTTCATTGTAGAAATATATAAATCCCCATACTGCTATACCCTTATTTATATATTTTTTTTTTAATTATTATTATTTCTATTTTTTTTTTTTATTTTTTTTTTCATTGCGAGTATCCTAGAAGTCTGTAAAATGTGCATTTTTTTTTGTTGATATTAAAAGAAATAAAAAATTTATTTAAGCGGATATTGTATACTTTAGCTTATACATTTTTTTTAAGTTATTGATTTTTTTTACATACAATTAAAAGTTATTTATAAAAATTTTATTTCCTATAACACGAACTACTTTTCCCTTTTTTTTACTGTTAATTTTTATTGTTTATTATTCATTATTTAGTTTACTTATTTTTTTTTCATAGTGTTCATGAAACGTAGATTATGTGGACTTTATAACGATGACTCATTGACTTTACAAGTACAGTTTTATACAACATGCAAGAGGCACACAGATAATTTAATATCTGTTCCTTATGTATTATTTTTATTTTAAATAATATTAATAATGATAATAATAATAAGAAATAATGTTTATTATTTATTAAATATTATTATTATTATTATTAAATCTTAAAACAATCGTATAAACATTAAGAACAATTAATTAAATTATCATTGATAATTTTGTATTACAAAATTACACAAAAAAAAAAAATTTCATGGTGCAAAAAATTTTTACTCGCTCCAAGAAAATTTCTTGTCGTCCCAAGAAATTGTTGCATTAAAAATTGAAACAAAAATTTTCTTAGGAGTAGACAAATTTTTTTGATATTAAGAATTGAAATAAAAAATCTCTTGGGGAGAAAAAAAATTTCTTGTCTCAAGAAATTCTTTTTTTTGTGTACAGACTCCATTTCGGTGCATACTATTTATTATTTAATATCCAATATATATATAAATGTATATATATATTTTGTTTTTGTAATTAATAATCGGTAATAAAAACTCCTTAGTCCTTAATTCTAAACAGAGATACAAGTGGACAAAAATCCATTGACTGTTGACGTTTACGTGGTAAAAATAAAACAATAAATTTATTCGCAATCTTAAGTTATAAAAAAAAAAGTTTCGTCTAAAAGATTCGATAACATACAAGGACAACAGTATTATTTTTTTTTAATAGAGCACTTATTTACACGTCAAGTAATAAAACGTCCGTCATACATTTAATAATAATAATATTAATATTATTTGTTGTTAATCTTTTTACACAAAGCTCTAAATCCTTCATCGCCTGTAGCTTCTCCAGCTTGCTTCATTATCTAATCAGCACCTTATTTATAAATATGTATAATATATATAATTATTATTATTATTATAATAATATAATTCGTCGGCGTATCCATTGTGGAGTAGGAATTATTACAAATTCAAAAAAATTCATTGAAAAATATTTAATACTTTTTAAATAAAAGTGATACAAGTTAATGAAAAATAAATACGCATTAATTAATTGAAGATAAGAAAAAGTATTTTTATAATTCGCAAACAAGTTTTTTAAATTTAAATAAATTTAAAAACGAAAGTCGTTTGAACGAAACAAAATTTAAACGAAAACAAATTTAGTCCACTTCCGCATATTTTAAAAAAAAAGTGTAATTATCACGCGTACGAAATTACGGCTTATCAGTTGGTTTAAATTGAAAAGATCTGTGCATTGGTCCTTGATTATCATAAGCTGTCCTCGTCTTCATAAACATTAAACCCTCATGTTAACTAATTAATTAATTAATTATTATTTTTTTTCACTATCATTTGTTTTATAAATCAGCACTTATAATAATAAATTTACAGGGATAATTACATGTAATACTATTAATTTTAATTATTAAAATATTCAGCAAGTGGCTCAGTTTCCACTTTATTTTATTTTATAAATTTAAATTTATCTAGTCGAATAAAAAAATTTAATTTTATCTCTCGGGCGAACCTCGTCGTTAACGATAAACATTCAAAGTTACAAGTTAATATTTTAAATAAAATTCAAATAAAAATAATAGCAATAATAATAATAATAATAAATTTTGTTGGTTTTTTTAAATTTTTTTCACAGCGCACTTCCTGTCAGCGAGAGAAAACGTTTTTACGGCCGATAAGTGTAAAATAAAAATAATTATCGTTACTGTTACTGTAATATTAATCGTTAATAAGTAATTATAAATTAATTAATAACCATAATCATCTCCACGGTAGCCTTGCAGTTAAAAGTATCATCAGTCTGGCCATAATTACAGGCTTTTGATTAAGTATTAAAGGACACTGCAACAGCAATAGCTTTTTTTTTCCTTTTCCGGACTAAAGTTCATCTCTCTTACTATTTCAGCGAACACTTCATTGACGTTGGTGCGATTCTTAGCAGAAGCTTCGACGAAGGGACATCCCCAGAGTTCAGCGAGGGCATTTCCCTCGGCGGTGTCGACCTCCCGCTGGTGCTCGAGGTCGAGTTTGTTGGCGACCAGCAGCACCGGTACCCGCTCGGTCCCCTTCACCCGCGTGATCAGCTCCTTCATGGCCTTTATGTCCTGGAAAGTTTGGTGGTTCGTCAGGCTGTAGACCACCACAAATCCTTGGCCGTTTTTTATATAGAGGTCCCGCATACTCGCGAACTGCTCCGTTCCCGCGGTGTCGAGGATTTCGAGCACACACGGGGAATTGTCGACTTCTATTTCTTTTCTATAAAAGTCTTCGATTGTCGGGTCATATTTTTCCATAAAACATCCGGATACAAATTGCACGGTGAGAGCACTTTTGCCCACCCCACCCGAACCAAGTACCACGACTTTGAATTCACGCATTATTTAAAGTTTATGTATTATTACTTTAACTATCATGTAGCTGTAACAGTAATAAAAAATAGTAATAATAATAATAGTAGAAAGTATCGATAAAGTAAAAGAAAAATGAAACTGTAGCTGGTGATAAAAATTTACGTCAATGAAATTTTAAAAAAACCGAGGACACTAAATCAAACGTAATTGTTATCGTTTATTTATTGGTACCTTGGAAGTGGTGCCAATAAAAAAGTCCTCCAATGTCAGCATCAGCACTGTAACGATACCGAGGTTCCAGAATATAAAAATATCTACACCGATGACAATGTCAAATAATAAAAAAAAAAAATAAAAAATAAAACAAGAAAATAAGGAGCCGCACTGGTGCACAAGTTGATCAAGACATGATCGTGACACTTAAAACTAGTAGATGATGGTATTTTAAAAAATGTCTGTCTGGCAGTGACGCCGCTCCTATTGGACACTCAGTCACACAGCGAGCCCTCAATTATCCCTATAATATAATTATATTTATTTATCGTCTTTTATTTCGTGTCCACACTTTTTCCCCCTTCACTTCCTCCACGATCTTCATGACGTGTTGCATGATGTTGACGCCATTTTATCGCACTTCCTTTCAATTTTTCACGCATGTATTTTCAACATCATCATCTCCCTCGGCCTCTCCTTCTATTCACTCTCTCTTTCTCTCTCCCTTTATCGCTCTATTGTACAAAGACTTTTTGCCCACAATTAAACCACTCGGGACCAGTCCAACTTTAAATACTAGATATATATTTATATATATTTACTTATTACTCAAAATTTATCATCACCAGCTAGCTCTAGAATAAAAAACAAAAATATTATAAACGTCAGGTCAAAATGTCTATAATGTACACAGTTTTAAAACCAACTACTCACAACCAGCCACACAGGATGGAACTCAACTACACATACACATATATGTATGTATATATAAATATATACCTATATGAACTTGCAATCACTGCCATACTCCACTCCAATACTTAGCATGCAGAGCTCGAGAGCTCCCTTAAGTTGGCGGGGGGAATTCGATTTTTGGCAAATTTTTTTTAGCAATTCGTTTGTTCGTCGATTGTTCGTCAATGTTCGCTATAAATAATTATTTGTTCGTTCTTTATTTTTTTTTAAATAAATTTTTAAAAATTTATTTGAAGTTAGCGGTGACTATACTCATTTTCTATCTTTTTTAATTTTTTTTCCATTTATCTTGATTTGTTTGTTAATACCCCACCAAAAATAGCGTTTGTTTGTTTGTTTTTATATTTATAATTAATTATTAAAATTTTAATTATGCCCGTTGATCTAATAGTAGTTGTGCGCATGCGCAAGTGTCTGCTCTAGGTTTAAAATTTTTTATTGTTTTCATTATTATTTATGTTTTAATTAAATTAGTAATCTTATCAAGTAATTATCAAATCCTGTTGATCATCTAGCACATCGTAAGAGTATCCAGGTATTTATCGGAGAGAAATGTCAATAAGCCACAATAAAATATGAAACGAAAGAGTCCTCAAAGAATCTTAGAAAACCACTTTTAATATTATTATTATTATCTTTATTTATTTAATATTTAATACACTCGACTAATTATTTTGTTTTATCAATATTAATTATGTATTAAAAATACTGAAAACATTTTAATGTTATTTTCATTTACTCTTTTATAATTTACCGCTCTGTTTTGTAACTTACGTGGTGTGTCACCTATTATCAAGTATTTTAACTTGCCGTTCAACTAGTATTTTTGTGTTACACAGTTGGTCTCATAAATAGTTGGTAAACCAATTACTAAATTACAAGTATCATCGAAGTCAATAATAAATAAATATAATATTGGAGCAGGTTTGTAAAATTAAACTAATAATTAATTATTTATTTAATATTAGAGTAGACTTATACAATTGAAGTTATTAATTATTCATTTGCGCAATTTTTATAAATTTATATTTTGCGTCTACATTGAGACTCAAAATAACTTAGCCTAAGAAATTTGATGAAAATTTTAATTAATATTTATTATTAAACATCATTTTATAATTAAAGATGTTTTTCTAATTTTTTTTTTTTTTTTTTTTTTTTTTTTTTTCCAAATATTAAAATTTTTTTTATTTTTCAGTTTTGAAAACAATATTTTTATACCACTTATCAAAATGGAGCTCAACTCTATAATGTTTCACCAATCGGATGTGATTCTTTCATCTAATCTCCAACATTATTTGTCCTTCATTTATATGTAAGTATATTACCATTAATTATTAGTACTGCTATTAATAATTTTTACATCATTTTATTTTTTAATTATAAATGTGTAAGTATTTATGATCTTGGCGATTCTTGGAGTAGTTCAAATGTTATTATAGAAGTCACAGTTTATTGAATTGTTAATTATTTCAAGCTGAAATTTATATTTATAATTTTACTAGCCGACCTGATAATAACAGATACAACAAAAAAAGAATTAGCGAAATCGGCCCAGCCGTTTACGCCCGATGCTGTAAACGAGGGAAATCAGGATTTATTTGCATATATAAAGATATGCATTAAGAATATTCAAACTTATGTTTGCGTATTGTTTGATTGCGATTTTTATGTATGGAAAGCGCCCAATTTTAAGTAATAAATAAAAATTTCTCTTTAAAATTACATCGTTTTTAATTTTATGATCGGAACGTTTTAATTCCGTTTTAGGCATCGTGGGAACTGATTAATTATTTTATTGTTATTAATTTCAGATTTTTTTATTTATTCGAACACCTTTTTAAGATGAATTTTCCCAGTGACAACAAGGAAAAGTTCAGCAAAATTATTAATTGGAGTTTATTGGTAAGTAGCTAGTTTTGCAAACAGTAAAAAAATTATCATTAATAATTTTTTTTTTTTTTTTGCACATAGTAAAATTAAATATTTAAATCAAATTCTATTAGAAATAATTAATTCCCAAGTAACATACACCCAACTTTAAGATGTCTTTAAAAGGATAAAGCAAATTTTCTTTTGTCTC
The DNA here is from genome assembly GCF_026212275.2 of Microplitis demolitor. NCBI lineage: Eukaryota > Metazoa > Arthropoda > Insecta > Hymenoptera > Braconidae > Microplitis > Microplitis demolitor. The sequence continues at coordinate 1,659,565 of NC_068549.1, read as the reverse complement.
AAAGTCACCTTTTTCGGTGTAAATACAACATGCAAATGTTAGTCCCGGAGCGAAAATTTGTGTTGTTTTTCCTGTCTTATGTCAATTAAAAAGTCGTTTAGATGACTTATTAGCTACTATTTGTAATTTTTCACTTTTTGTCGTCATTTGTGTCAAGTCTTTTAAGTAGATATTTTTTCGGTGACATAAATTTCTGATCGTTTTGTCAACATGTTGGTGCCTTATCGATGTAGCACAAAATTGCCTAAAAACTGATTCCTGATAGCCAGAGTTACTGACGAGAAAGTTGGTGTAAATGAGTTGCGAACAACTTGACGACGAGTTGTCGACAACTTTCAGCTTTTGTAACTGTATTGACTACAAGTTGTCGACAAGTCTCTTGGAAAGTTGCGATCAATTTATGGAAAGGCCAACTTGGCGGCAGGTCGCCACCCTGGCTATCAGGGATATCTTATAGATGTCACAAAGGCAAGTGTGACACTTGGGTTATTATCAGTCGATAAATTAGGTGATACAACCTATTATTTCTAAAATCTAATCCAAGGAAATATTTATTTATTAAAATATTTATTAGATGCATAGTAATCAGGCTGACGAAAACATTTTAATTCCTTTCTTTTATAAATAATTATTATATAATAATTATTTATAACAATTATTTTTACATAATAATTATTTATAATAAAATAAATATTATTTTCTACGTTGATCACTTAACTTAAATTGTGGTAAACGGATTATTTGCTTAAATATATTAACTTAAATTATTATTTTAAGTAAAAAATAAATTGATGCTGTATGGACGTCAATTAATTTTTTTTTTCTTTTCATTTCAGGTTTTATCAATCATTAACTCAATAATGCCGAGACCACTGCTTGTATCAGATGAGGACTCAATAGCTGTTATAAAAAGATATATGAGCTACTTCTGTTCAGATACCTTGCCAGCATACTCTGCTGAGGTATGGTCGAAAATGTCCAAGGAACCAGAATTTGTGGGTAAATGGAATACTGCAGCAGTTAGGACCAACATAAAAGACAATCGTAGGGGGATTTTGACTAGAGCAAGAAAAGAATGTGGATATTTTTCCCAAATAATTAAGAAAAAATTCACTTATAGTAATAATGATGATGATGACAATGACAGCAATGATAATAATGATAATGATGACAGTGATGATAATAGCGATAAGGATTATTTTAATAAACTATATGCTAAAGAGCGGGATGATGTTCCATGTTTTCATGTTGAAATTGCTAGAGGTGTTTGGGAATGTATGTATAAAAAAGACAATAGTTGTAAAAATCCTAGGTTACAGCCGAAAGTGTGGACTGACACTATTGCCTTTGAATTATGGCATCAGTTTGAACTACCGTGTGCCTTTGTATTTAAAAAAGGCACAATTCATGAAAATGGAAATTATTATGCGACATTTATTGGCAAGTGCAAAAGTAAAGTGTGCAATAATCCTATTTTTGGTTACATCGAAAACAATCCTGGGGACAAAGGTTCTGTTTTTATTAATTTTCGATGCCGGGATACTCGTTTTGAAGTTCATGATGAAGTTACAAGGCCACTGCAAGCCGAGCGAAGAAAAATGTTTAAAACTATGATCGATGCAAATGGAGTTAAGGGAACTATTTTGGAGCAAGCTAAAGATCTGTTAAAACCAGGTAGTACTCAATGTCCTGTTCTATTCAATTCTAATGTTTTATATCAAGTAAAGAAAGAATCTAAGGAAGAAAAGTTGAATGTCAAGCCAGAAGATCGGAGAGATTTGATTAAAGCTATTTATCGTATCAACGAGGACGATAATCCTGCTCATCAAAATTTTATAAAAGTTGTAATTGATACGCCTTTTTCAGTATTTTATGTTTCACCGCAACAAATCCATTGTTATAACGAATACAGGCGTCTTCACAGACACTATTCTTCTGTTTGTATTGATGCTACAGGAGGTCTTGCAAAAAAATTTCTAGACAGCAAAAATAAAACTACGAGTAGTATTTTTTTATACCAAATCGTAATTAATTTTAGTAATACTTCACAATCTGTTTATCAAATTTTATCGGAAATTCATGACACTAAGACCATCAAATTTGGACTAGAAAACTGGCTTAGTAAAGTTTCGCCTCCGACAGAAGTAGTCTGTGATGGATCTCGTGTCCTTTTAAATGCCTCCTGTTTAGCTTGCAATAATTTTTCTTTATTTGATTACGTTAATAGGTGTTTTCAACATGTCAAAAACGGTGCTTCACTTGACTCTGTAAAAACTTTTATCAGATTGGATACGGCTCATTTTATTCATGCTATAAGTGGCTGGAAATGTTGGAAATCGGTTATTCATCCAAGAATTAAATCATTTTACTTATACAGTGTTGCATTATTGATGGATTGTAATAATTTAAAAGATTTTGAAAGAATCCTTGTATTAATTTTGATTGTCTGTGGCACCGAATATGATGATTCTATTGTTGATTTTGATGGCGAAATGATAACTACAAAAGCAGCAAGGTCAGAGTTGGAAAAATTGATTGCCAAAAATGAATCTCAAGACTTTATTAATAATATTGAAGACAAAATTAAAACTATGGAGTTTGATCAAGAAAAAAATGAAACTTTACGCCGAGAGACCAATACTGATTTATTAGAAAAAGACACTACTATTTCAAGTTGGATAAATAATCTTGTCGCTTTTTCATTGAATGTTCATTCTGATGGTAGTAATGATATTAATAATTTAAACACTTTTTATGTACCTCTATTTAAAGATTCATTACTTAAAGAAGTGAGAGAGTTTCCGCTATGGACGAAAGTTTGTATTCATTACACGAGTTTACGAGCAACTTCTGCGTACATAGAGCAAGCGTTTAAAGAATTGAAAGAGTTATTAGGTAAAATGATTTCTCTCCCTGCACGTGTTGATTACTTAGTTAAAGCTCATCTTAAACTTATTGATGGTGGTGTCAAAATTTTTGAACGCGAATTGTTAAAATTCGTTAAGAATTACCATGCTAATAAGCAAAAAAATGATAAAATAAATAGTAATCCTGAAGACGAATTATGCAAAGAAGATTGCGAACCTAACGATAATTTACTCAATGAAAATTGGAATGGACAAGGATATGATATGAAGCACAACGACTGTGATTGGTTAGATTCAGATTGTCATTTATTCAATGAAGATATTCCCACCAATTTTAATACTGAGTCATTTAATTCTTCTGAAATTGATAATAATAACGTTTTAGATAATATTGATTGTAGCGCAAATGAAAATAACGAAAATTTATATCAGCCGAATTTAAATAATTTAGTTAATCTTGATCACAGTTATTGTTCCGATAATAATTCACCATTGAATGAAAACAGTTTCGATGCCGCTGTGGAAAAAAATTTAAGAATGATTAAAAAGGAAGGTAAATACTTCAAAAGTTTTCCCGAAATCAATTTAATAAACAATTTGGCGCCTTCAAACAAAAAAGAAGAATTTTTATTACAAAATGGTAATAAAAGCGGACCTGTCTTTTTTCAAAATGAATCCTGGTTTGCTTTCAATACGTGCCCATTCGACAGTATTGTTCAGTTGATTTTCTATGGATGTTTACAAAATGAAGAATTTAATAATTTTGTTAGCAATTCTTCAAATTCCACTTTTAATTTTGTTACCGATTTTATGTCAACAGGATTAAAAAAAGATATCTATGTTAAACGATTTTCTATTTTACATCCTATCTATCAAGACACTGAATGCACACAAAATCAAATGAATATTGCCAATCGTAAAACTAAAAACGTAAATCGTTGTATTAATTGTGTAGATAACGTGAATAGTTTGTGGATTAAATTATTTACAAGTGAACCAAGTGCATTCGAAAATAATTCATGTTCATCATTCGGCTGCCAAGATTATCAACGTAATATACCGGTTTTGACTGCAAATTATAATTTAATCATGGAAAAAGGGTTTAAATGTTTGCAAGAAGCATTACATTTTAAAAGCATAGCTTATAATAAATTTTGCACAAGCTGCCAAAAAAAACAAACAACCTGTAAAACGACACTTAATCGATATATTTACATTGAATTAGACGTAAAATCGGTAAATGAAAAAGATGGAACTTCATGTAAACTTGGTGAATTACCGAAGTGTTTGGATTTAAATGAAACACATTCATCAAAAAAATTTAGTTATCGGTTGGTACATCTTTATTACATCTGAAATACAAATGATTTGTTTCTATATGATTTTTTTTTTAATTATAGCTTGACAGGGGTTATTGGTTATAACTCTTTTCACTACATCACATATTGTAGAAACTTGACAGGAAATTGGCGATTCTACAATGACCAACTAGAAAAGTCTAAATTTATTAGTGAACGCACGAAAATTGTACCTCATGGGATTTTTTACACTTTATTCTCACTGTAAAAAAGAAAAATATATTTATATATTTCAGGTAATTTCTTCAAATTTCTATAATTTTCTTTTATTTGTTCGATCAATTATATTATAAGAGAAATTTTTATTGTAACACTAAAAATAATTTTTTGTTTCGGTTCACAATAAAAATTATAAATAACTATTAACAAAGTCAGCTCATATTGAATTTTGAAAACAATATAAAAACTAATAAGTGTGTGTCTATATGACACACCACGTAAGTTACAAAACAGAGCGGTAAATTATAAAAGAGTAAATGAAAATAACATTAAAATGTTTTCAGTATTTTTAATACATAATTAATATTGATAAAACAAAATAATTAGTCGAGTGTATTAAATATTAAATAAATAAAGATAATAATAATAATATTAAAAGTGGTTTTCTAAGATTCTTTGAGGACTCTTTCGTTTCATATTTTATTGTGGCTTATTGACATTTCTCTCCGATAAATACCTGGATACTCTTACGATGTGCTAGATGATCAACAGGATTTGATAATTACTTGATAAGATTACTAATTTAATTAAAACATAAATAATAATGAAAACAATAAAAAATTTTAAACCTAGAGCAGACACTTGCGCATGCGCACAACTACTATTAGATCAACGGGCATAATTAAAATTTTAATAATTAATTATAAATATAAAAACAAACAAACAAACGCTATTTTTGGTGGGGTATTAACAAACAAATCAAGATAAATGGAAAAAAAATTAAAAAAGATAGAAAATGAGTATAGTCACCGCTAACTTCAAATAAATTTTTAAAAATTTATTTAAAAAAAAATAAAGAACGAACAAATAATTATTTATAGCGAACATTGACGAACAATCGACGAACAAACGAATTGCTAAAAAAAATTTGCCAAAAATCGAATTCCCCCCGCCAACTTAAGGGAGCTGAGCTCGAGCAAAGCAAGCGACTAAACTTAAGCCCAGCTCGCGGTTTCTAAACTTTATTTCATTCTGTCGTCCATTGAATGTCATCTCAAATCAAAACCCACCAGCTCGTTCATTGGTTCACATTTTTCAGACTTTGAATCTCCCGCCTTCTGTTCAAACTCCTGTCAGTTCCTCGGAAAGCTCTAGCTCTATCTCTCGTAACAACTGGCCATTAATAATAAAATTATTAAATTTCGATTTTCAAATTTAGCGCCAAGATGGCGCTACTGCGCGTCACTGTATTCAACGCTCGTTTGTGCTAAAGTGGGGGAAGGAGAATGAGTCGCAAAATCGATTGTTTTGTATCAACTGGCGGTTCGATAGCGGCAGTCAGTATCATTGACAACTTCAGTTGTAGTCCAGATCCTTGTCTACGTTTGAATTGAAACAGTATTGCAGTGGCGTCGTGTAATTATTCATAAAAGTTATTGCTTTATAGTAATTGTTTAACTAAAATGTGCAGTTTTTTTTAAATTTTAATTGTGAAGTGTCTGTGGTGTCATTAAGTGTTGAGTGTTCAGTGGTAGTGTAAAGTGTTGCTGATGGCTAATGCTGATGTCTTTCCAGTTCCTGAGCAAACTCATCTGGCATCGTCTGGTGGGAAATAGCAGTTAAGTGACGTTTTTTTAGCTGCAATACACTTGGAGCAATTTGAATCAAATCTCCCAGTGTATTAGGACACCCTTCTGCATATTATTTCTCCACCAAGGTTTGTTCAAACACTCAAGTGTTTTTTTTTAATATTTAAAATTTTTTTCTATTATATTCCATCGCCATTTTATTTTGACTTACGATTTTTAATTTTTGTCCAATTTCTAATAATTTATTTTTAAATATTTAAATTTACCGCGCAAATAATAATAATAATTAATTAATTAATTACTTTGGGTGCATTCGAAAATGCTCTAGCTCTAAATTCTACCACATGACATTTATATATTTTTTGCTATTCGGGACATTCTTATCATATCACCTGTGAATGATCTAATAAATGTTAAAACAAATTATTTGATTCTGTCGTCTACTGTCATCTCCATTCTCGAATCCAAATCCACCAGGTCGTTCGTTGATTTCCACTTTCCAAGATTTGAATTTCCCGCCTTATAGTTCAAACCCCTGTCGCAGTTCCTCAGCTTCGCGGCTCAACTGACGGTAAAAAAAATTTTCCCGCGCGAAAATTGAATCTCTGTCACATGACATTTTTTTGCTACTCGAAAGACATTAACTTATCATTATCACTGGTAAATAGACCAATAACAATACACACTAATGAATTATAATCTTATCTTTGAAATACAAATAGATTCTTTGATATCCCCATCAGTTATTATTAACTCGGTAAGTTATTATTCAAAACCTATACTTAAAATGTCACAATTCCTGGGTTGGTTGCTTAATCTTTTCATTTATATTAAATACCACAAATATGTGATAATTTAATATAATTTTCTTTTTTTTTTGTTTTATAAACTACTCGCTGTCATATTTAGTCAGTCACTTGTATATACAACACTAAACATTTATATAATAAATATATTTTAATAATAATTATAGTTTAATAAACGTTTAAAGTAATTAACGTTTAATTAATAATCTAATTAAGTGAATGGGTCAAAGGTAACCGATTATAATTTATCAGTTTTTTTTTTCATTAACATTCGATAGCGCGAATGTTATTAAATATTTAAAATAAATAAATATATATAAATATTGTTATTGTGCAGTGAATCTCATTAATGTAATTAAAAATACATGTGATTTAATAAAAAAAAATGCATAAATGATAATAAAACAATATAGATAAATAATAATGCAGTCGGTCAGTGATAATCTTTCATTTGTAACTTTCTCCGAGAGAATAATGGAGTCCGAGTACTTGGAGACGTCTTGGAAAAATAGACTGCAATTTTTAAAAAGACGAATTGTTTATTTTATAAGAGAAGTTACCAGTAGATATGGAAAGAAAAAAGGATACTCGAAATTTCTAACTGATGAAGAAAAAAGGTACAAATTATTTATATATCCCGGGAAATACGAATTATATATGATCATATACGGGTGATACTGTTCAGCCGATATTTAATAATTTTTTGAAACCGATAAATTATAAAAAAAAAATATTTTAAAAAATTGCACTTGTAGTTTTTTTAATTTTCTATATGTGCATATTTTTAGTTTTTGATTTTTAAAATTTATTTGTTGAAAAAAAAATTCAAAAATTATTAATTGTCTGTTAACTTCAGGATTATCATATGAGACCAATGACAATTTCCAAAAGGTTTCATATGTAGCCATATATGACTATATATGATTTGATCAAAACATATATAGCCTTATATGGATATATATATATATATATAATTTTCGAGTAATTCTATATATGGTTATATATGACTATATACAAGTGTGAATGCAGCAGATATCAGATGAATTTAAAATTATAAATAAATAGAGTAAATAATAAAAAAAATAATATTTAAAAAAAATGCACTTATTAATTTCAAAATTTTTTAAATGCCCATTTTTAAAAAATTTTATTTTATTAATTATTTACTCTATTTAATAATAATTTTAAATTTGTCTGTCATCTGCTATATTCGCACTCATTATATGACCATATACTGTCGTCTAAGATTGGCATAATTTGACCTATATATGGTCTCATATTGCCAATTTCCACATATGTCCATATATGATTCGTTTTTCCGGATAAATAATTATCATAATAAATTAAAATTCATAACTAAAATAAAAATTTACAGATGGCTGGCTAATGCCGAGTATGATTTATCAACTAGAGCCAGTATTCCATACAGTTTTTGATACATTACTTAATAAATGGAAGAATAAATCATTGATAAAAATGAAACTAGTACATGTACATATACAATATATATATATATTTTTTTTTAATCAGGTGTAATTTTTATTTCTGTTCTTAATTTAGCATTCAGTACATCGATGTTTGTTTTAAAACTTTAAATTATTTGATTTATATTTTAAATTATCGTTAGCAGAAGGTACTCATGTGGGTTCGTGTTATTTTATCCAGTCGAGTGAAAAAAAAATTATAATATTTCACTTCTATTTTACTTATTTTTGATTATCAAGATAACAGAGTAACACCGCTAGTTATTAATTACTAATGCAAGCGACTAGTTAACATCAACATCAATGGCGATTTGAACATCTGCTCGTTTATTTATTTATTTGTTTATTTATTTAACTGCTGCAACTAAATAGATTTTTTTTATTTAAATTATAAACGGCATAAAGTGCGGTATAAAATAAAAACTAATTATTTTTATTTTACTTATCAGTTTTTAAGCTTAAATTAATTAAAATATTTAGCTGCACACTAGACTTGCATTAACAGATATCATATAATTTAAAAATAATCACATAATTTAAATATAAATAAATTTTCTAATTAAATAAACTGTGCGTAAGCATTGAAAATAATTATAAATTTTCTAAGCTTGGTAACTATTTGTAACACCAAGGGTCAGTTTTTCACACCGGGTTTATTTTAATCCGGATTTAAATTAACATCAATACTATATCTATATATGTCAATAATATATAGATATAGCAGCAGTAATAATTAAAACCTGGATTAAAATAAACCCGGTTTGGAAAACTTTCCCCAATTCAAATAATAATTAGTGTTAATTAACGAACTTTATTTATTTAATTAAAATATTTAAAATCGATTAATTAATCAGTCGCTATTAATATTAATTTGACTGATAAACGCAATTAATTTGTACAGTTAATCGTACGTACTGCACTAGGGGACCATTATGGGTATTGTAGTTTGATTATTTTTTACGGGGTAATACTGGACCGCGTGTTCGCGTGTTCAGAGAAAAAACAATAAATAAAATGTTTATTTTATTTCGTTTAATTAAATATTAATTAAGCGGCTTAGAGCTCTTTCTCGATCTTAATGAGCTCGGCGATACCGTCGTGCATTTCTTTGACTGCCTGGTACTCAGTGAGACCAAGACGACGTTTGTTGGAGATGTCGTAAATTCCACCCTCGGCTTCGGTGTGTTCTCCGCGGGTACCACGTACTTGCAGATTGAATTTAGATGCAACTTCTTCGAGCTTGGCCTTGTTGGCGGCCAATTTCGGGAGCTTGATGTGAACTGAAGCGCGGACTGTTGTTCCCAAATTCGTTGGACAGAATGTCAAGAAACCGAAACGTTCATTGTGAGAGAAAGGCAATCGTTTTTCAATGTCGTTTACTGCTGTTACAAGACGGCGGTAGACCTGAATTAAATTAAATATTATTTTATTTGTAAATAAAATAAAATTTGAGTTAAAAATTACCTGTCCAAGATCACCACCCATCTGCATTGAAATAATACGCAAGTGATCTTCTTCGTTGCACCAAACGAGGAAAGTTTTAGCGTCGTTGTGGAAAATACCGCGACCTGTTGGCCAGAATCGGCAGGCGTTAGCAGCCTGGAGGAACCGGTCACCCTCTTTGAAGAGGAAGTGATCGTCGATGAGCTTCTGCTGAACGTCTTTGCTCATTCCAGTCAACGGGTAGAAAGTTCCCTTGAGTTCGCCCTCGAGTCCGCTCAAGGTGCTGGAGACTTTCTCTTCCATCTCTTTGTACTGAGCCTCTGTCAAGCAGGGGTTGAAGGGGTAGCCGTCGAGAGAACGACCGCATCTTACACGAGTTGACACGATGTATTCACCCTGAGAGTAAATTTACCCCATTAACCACCAGATATTCTTTACATGAAACAGATGTCAAGTTTGTAGTGAAAATACTCACGGTCGGGTCGAGGTTTCCAAGAGTATCAGCGTCACCAAAGTCCTTTGGTGGATGCTTGTCAGTCTTTTTGAATCCGCCGTGGTAGTCATCGATGACGGGGTCAAAGAGATCGGCGAACAAAGTGTAGGACTCGGCATCTGGGGCGTAGATTCCAACACCAGAGTCCAGGTTCTCAACTCCGGACTGTATCACATCCAGCAAAGTCGACCCGAACCCAGTTTTCTTGGTCTTCAGGGCGTCGAATACTTCCTTAGTGAGGTACTTCTTCAACAGAGACTTGCTGTCAGATGCAGCGAGCTTGCTGAACCCAGCTTCCAATTTGTCCAATACTGCCTGGTCAACCATCTCGTTTTTTTTCCTGCAATCACAAGGTACTTGCTGTACTTTACGGCTCATCATAAATTATAAAACCAAAAATTATACTAAATATATAATATTTTTATGTGTATAAGTACACTCTGAACTTTTATGTCGACAGTCAACTGTCCCACCAGCGACCGTCTTTTATTTTATGGCATTCGCTCACATGTCTTTTATTAGCCCGCATTAAATCTAATACCCGATGACAAGATAAATATCTAGTAATAAAAATAAAATAAAGTGGCTCATCTTCATGCATGTGATATATATTAAATATATGAAAAAAAAATATTTTTTGAATTTTAAATAAAAAAAGGGTGCGCTAGTGATACGTACTCGTCAGCCGGAGCTGTATCCTTGGACGTGCATCCACCCATGATTGATAAAAAAAAATTTATTTATTCAAAATTCCCACTCACGTGCACAATTTATATCTATACTTATTTTATTTATATTTATATTTGTTTATTTAAAATTACAAAAAAGTCGATTGTTAAAAAATTTAAATAGAAAAATACTTGACGTTTGTCAAGTGGTCCCACCGTGGTCACACCGTAATAAAATGCACTGAGTGAAATTGTTATAAGATTTTAAATATATATATATATGTTATATATATTTATATTAATAAGTAATAATAAATATTAAATATTAATATGCGTTAATTTGAATACAAGTAAAGTAGAAAATACAAAAGTACAAATGCGTAAAGAGGGTGCGGTGCGTTTAAGAGTCGCGGCGTTTTATTTTATTGTACATTATATATTAGATATCATATATATATATGGGTATTATAAACTGTACACTACATGCAACCAATAGCCCGTATCAGACCACTACACTTTTACAATAAATCCTTCACCAAAGTACAAAAGATCCCAACAAAGATAAAGATTATTATTATTTTTTTAAAAAAAATGTCTCATATATACGTAATCAAATATATACTTTCAGTTACGTAGTGTAAAATTATCTTAATACAATTGTAAATATATCTCAAAAATACTCGTCGACTCTTGCGGGCGTGGTATTTTTTATAAATAATTTCCACAAGTCCAAGTACGGTAATAAAATGTCAATATAAAACAGAGTAATTATAATAAAATCACGAAGGAAAAATACTGATCCAACTGGGACTCGATAATTATCTTGGTACGGCAATAAAAGTCTATCCCCGGTCTAGGTGTAGATCTAGATCTAGCAGCACAATATTTAAATCCTAGTCCCACGTAAAGTCTCGATTCAAATATGAACGGGCGTACGATTCTCTAGCTCTAGTACTATACTAGTGTACAAGTAGGGTGGGGCACGCAGCCTGGTCACAGAACCACCCTCTGGCTGTTGCTCTCCATGTCCGTGATGGTGATCCAGCAAGTGGCGCTGATGTGCTGCCTGGATTTAAGGGTGAACTGCCCGGCTAGAGGATCCTTTGTGGCTGGGAAACCCGAGACAGAGACCGAACTGGAGTCTAATCCAAACTTTACAAACGAATCCTGGGTAAAATGAGCCGGAAAATTGAACTGTATATATATGACTATGACTAAGCTACCCGACTACCATGAGTACACCCGCACCGAGTCACGTAACGGTCGATAGAACGACGCATCCTTATCCGTGAAAATTTTACCCTGCCTACCTGTCACGCTTGCGCATTGCTATCATATATATTTTTTTAAATATATAACTAGACTGTACATACAATTTTAAATAATTTTTATCTGCTCGTTATTTCAGTTTGACGACTGTGATAACGATTGATAAGATTAGATCTCGGTGATCATCTCTGATGAGGCATAAAGATGTTTGATAGAGTACAAGTTAATATATATAATATATAACAAAAATCAATAAATTAATTGCTGATGAATATTCAAGACCTGGAAAAACGTGACCGTGAAAAATGTCATGAGTTTGTTTTAATTTAAATTTCATTTGTCTTTACATTCTTGTATCGACTAAATAACCGATAGATATGAAGTACACATGCACAAGGACGATTTATTTATATTTTTAAAATCGAATTTAAATGCTGATATTGATATGAAAAAGTTGCATGACAATAAGTTAGCAGACATTTGATAATATTTTTATTATTTTTAACAAAAAAATTATTTTTAAAAATTGCACATATAGTTTATCAAATTTATGACATGTGCATTTTTTTCGAAATATTTTTTTTTGTCATCTATCTGTTAAAAAAAAATGTATAATTTCAAATGTCTGCTAAATTTACTGTCATAAAAGTTTCTTGAGCGCATTGTGATTTTAAAGGAAACTCAAGACCATGTTAAATATTTATGGAGACTTGAGCTTGAGGGTAGACGTCAAGATGGAGAGTGACGTATGGTAGTGTAGTCAAGAATATTTATTTTAGGAAAATTAAATCTGCTACACATGTATCTGCTACATACTTGTCTCGAGTTTGAGACTAATGATTCCCGGGGTTGTGATGGACTTGACTCTTTGTGACGAGAATAGAGTACCAGGGTCTGGTACTGGTACTCTCTTCCGCTACTGAAATTTTATTACATTTAAAACATTTCGTCTTGCAAAGTTAAGAAGCGATTAAATATACAGTAAAATTATATCGCAAAATTACGTAAATTGATAAAATGATTTTTTGTCATAAAATAATTAGCAGGCTCATAAAATTTTGCTATCTAATCTGCGAAACTTGGAGGATTTTCAAGTGAAATATTTAGCGAGTTGAGCAAAAAATTTTATGATTATAATCTAGCGGGTAAAACGTGTTTGCACTGGAGTTATGTTGTAAAGAGATGATCACCGAAATTGCTATGACAAACTCTCAGCTTATTCATGCTCATGTACATACTTGACGCGCATAAATGATTAATTTCCGTTTTAAATTACCAGGCATATAATGTGTGCTCATTTTAAATTGTCTTGTGCTATACAGTAAAAGTTTTTTGATTTTATCATTTTACAAAATTTTTTATCTCTTCTATAATTAATAATTGGCTTCAAAATAAAAATATGTGTGAATGTAGCAGACATAAAATTTTAAATTATAAATAAATAGAGTAAATAATTAATAAAATAAAATTTTGAAAAAATGCGCACTTGGAAAATTTTGAAATTAATTAGTGTATTTTTTATAAATAGTTTTTTTTTAATTATTTATAATTTTGAATTTGTCTGGTACATTCACACTCGTAAATATACGGAAGTTACCACAATTTAAAATTTACGGATTTTTTGTCACCAAATAAATTACAAAAATAAAAAAACTAAAAAAATACACATGTAGAAAATTCAAAAAACTACAAGTGCAATTTTTCAAAATATTTTTTTTTTTATAATTTATCGTTTTTAGAAATTTGAAAAATTATCAGGTCGGCTGACTTGTGAATGTAACAAGCGGGAATTTTTCAAATTTTTGAATAAGTGAATAAAACGTAAGTAGAAAAAAAAAAATAAAAAAATGCGCATCAAGATAAATGGAAAATCAGTACGCGCATTTTTTAAAATTTCATTATTGTAATTTATTTAAAATTTAAAAAATTTCTATCTGCTACATTCACTCCATGGCTAACCAGTATCGCATAAAAATAATTTCTTTTGCAATTATTATTATCAAATAAATATGACACTATTGACAATAACATACCAAGATATCTTTGTTGAGCGATCAAATTTATCTGACTATTTATCGCAACCAAATATTTTATCATCATCTATATATAAATATCTATAGTACAATTGATTTACTGACTTTAACTTAAATTTATTAGTCTGCTCGTCAGTTTAAATAATTCCTATAAATCTAGTCTATTTTCGAGTGAGCATCAAAAATAACCGGAGAAAGTTTTTTTTAAATTTTTTTAGCAAAGGGGTAGAGAGCACCACTGGACGAGTTATGTAACGACTGCACCCACTGAAGATATACTACTATTTTTAAAACTATTAAACCTAATTACTCTAATGAATAAAAAAAAAATTTACTTTTATTAAATCTATAGACGCGATGAGCTCGACTATTGATTTAAATATTAAATATATATACATATATATAATAACAAAAATCTATAAACAAAACACGTCAGTCTTTGAAAAGTGCGCACTTGATTTTGCAAAAGTAAAACCAGGCAAAATGGTCGAAAAAAGTAATTAAGCTAAATTAGAACAAAAGGTGGAAATTTAAAAATAAAAAAGAGTCAAATAAAACTCACCCTTGCAGCTTAATGAAAAAGATACAGAACAAAAGCAGTAGCAGAGATGCAGGAAGAGAATAGAAACTTTTTAAGTTATAAGTTATATTTATATATAATTAAAATATATACGTGTCGACTAGGTACACGGATCGCAACGAAATACGTTCTCTGAGTTTTGCTTCGACTACTCGGACTCTCGGCTCTCTTCTACACTCTTCTACTCAAAACCTCCCCCTCCCCCTCCCTATCTACCTATAGCTTATTCTTGCGCCCCGCCGAGTACCGATTCCTACTGGGGCTATACATAGTCCTCACACCACCCAATCATTTATATATATATATATATACATACATACATATATATATAAAAATACCAACACATATTTAGACTCTCCAGCCCTTCTTTCATCGTAATCGTTGGCCTTCAACTCCCACTTAAACAGAATCGCTCATTGAATTTAGTGTTCGTAAATTTCCGGTTCATTATTATTGTCACCGCATTACTCATTATTATTATTATTATTACGACCAATAATGTCTAATTTCCTGAACAACTACGATACTGCAATGTATGTCTAAGCTCTCATCGGATTTCACACGTTCAAGGCCTATAAATATATAAATAAATAAATATATCTGGCTGCTGTGAGCTGATTTAAAAATTGTTAAATTGCATTAAGTCCCGGTGACAACAAATAATACATATGTACTTATGATATTATATATATACATGTATATAAGGCATTCCTGCATGTGTAGACAAGAGAATCCAAGTATGAATGTTACGAAATCAGCTGTTATGCGCGGTTGCTCTAGGTCATGCAGCTATCCCACACAATTTCCCACCACCCACTGCCCACTACCCTTTTCTCAGCATCACTTGGTCTGTTACTTTGCGCAGCTGCTTACCAACCCTCTATCTATATACTTTATTTCTAGGTCTATTCTCACAAATGCTACATATGTATTATTAATATATATATGTATGTATTCTCTGTACTCGGCAAACTTGATCTCAGCAGCCGAACGAGCCCGTGGGAAAATGAGGGTCACATGAGTTAAATCAATAATATATGTATTAATAATTATATATGTCTGTATATATATATGAATTTTTTTTTTAAAAGTTGACTACACTGTAAAAAGAGCGGTGTTAAAATAAAATAACACTGGTGTAAACGGTGTAATTTCACGGTGTTAAATCTGTAAAAAAAATCCACGTATAGAAATTAGAAAAAAAAAATATAAAAATTTAATTTTACGTCTACTATTTCAATTACCAATAATTTAATTAATTAATAAAAGTAATGTTTAACTTCGTGATTAAGTGAAAATTTAAATATTTTCCACACTGAAAAATATTTTACCGGAAAATTTTTTTAACACTGGCAAAAAATATTTACACTGGTGGTGTTATTTTAAAACCGTTATCGGTGTTGAAATTTAACACCAAAAATTTAAAAATCATCGAATAGACTTTCCCTTTTTTTTACAGTGTATAGATTTTATTAAATTAAATTATTAAAAACAAATTAAACGGTTGATAATTATCAAGGTAATGGTAATTGTTACCAAAGTATTTCCGTAATTATGAAACAAATTTAGTCTTATATAAAAACGCCTACACAACGTAACAAAGTCTTTATTTAGAGACCTTGGCAAGTGCCAAAGGCCTTCAACCTAGTCTGAAAAATATAAAAAGCTACCAGGTGTTTTAAATTTATAAAAATTAAAAAAAAAATTTTGATACTTAAAAATTTTAACGGATGATTGATTAACTTTTTAAATTATTATTTATTGGCATAAAAAATTTATGGAGGATATATAAATTATTTAGTGATAAATAATACGAACCTCATTGTCGCTAAAATTAATTTTATTTTATTTAAGTGTCTTGTGATTCGCGTCCTCATGTTATATAATTTTTTTTCGGGTTTTGTTTACTTTACTTTATTTATAAAATTAAATTATATCTCTGGCAAGGTTAAAAAACACTATATTAATTTATGAGGCTACTTTATGTCTATTTGTATTGCAGTTATGATTATTATTTATAAGCGAGAAAATAATCGAGGGATACAGCCAAGCGATCGATCAGCCTCGTGTGTGAAACCGCGAATGTAATAACGCTCCTATCATGTCGTCACTACTCTTTATTTTTTAATTTTGTATGTGTATTTATATACAGAGCCGAGGAAATTGATTGAGCATAATAAGCGATTAATGATAAAATAATAAACGCTATTGATTTTAATATTTTAGCTGCCGAGTCATATCTACTGAAGCTAATGCTGCTTCATATATATTTTAATCACTTTTTTTTTTTTTTTAATAACTTTTTTTATTCCATTCTATTTTAAATCTAAACTATTAATAAATTCTTTTAAATTTTTGAATAATCATGAATTTATCAAAATTAATTATTTTAATTAATAATTGATTTTTATTTAATTGACTGATGTCGGTAATTAATTCATTAATTTTACTTTAGTTTTCTATTTATAAAATTTATCAATGAAATTTTTTATTAATAATTGAGAATTATTATTGAATTTCAATATTAATCAATAGTTAAGTTACCAGTAGTGGATAAATAAAATCTCTCGTAGATATTGGAGCAGCTGCAGGATGTAATTAGATAAATTGACGGCAATTTACTGCTGTAATTGTTCGCTAAATTAAACACAAAAATTAGTGTTTTCAAAAGTTGACAACTTACTGACAAATTTCTGAGAAAGTTGACATTCATTAGTTTATGAAAAGTTGCCTTCAATTTCCCGGCAAGTTCACGATGTTGCGGCAGTAGATTTTAACAACTTGCAGTCAATAGTCAATAGTTATAAAAGCTCAAATTGTCATCAATTTGATGGTGAGTAATCGAAAACTTAAATACCAAAATTTTGTTTCCAAATTGACTGCAAGTTCTCGTCAACTATTTCACCAAGTTTTTGCAGTCAACTTGACATCTTATTGTAGATTTCCTCCCCCTCGTGATCAAAATTGCTATTACGGGTCGCGTTAAAATTATCATCGATAAATTATCTAGAGTGATGATAAGACTGAACATTTTACGATCTGCTAAACCGACAAAAGTTACCTCTAAATTTAAAGAGCAAACGTTTGCTTCATAAATTTTTGCAGTAAATTTGCTGTCTCGGAAGTAAATTAAAATTACATTGAAACTCCAATTGCTGTCAGGAATTAATAGTTTTTAAAAAAATTTATTATCGATATTTATGATTTTTTTTTTTTGTCACAATGATATTTTTTTTTTTTTTTATAAATAATTAAATGACTTAATTGATATTTTAAAAAATGTTTGTGAGCAATTTGTCAGACACGTGATGTAAAAATACAGCAAGTGGCGAAGGTATAATTTTAATCAACAATAAGAAATTTAAAAATCCCAAGAGTGTAATCTGTTGGCTGACAATGATGATAGGGTTGTTTTATGTTTATTTTTTAGGGAAGGTGTCAATGCATTGTCATGTCTAAGACGCGTGCCGACACGTGACTTTCCCGCAGATCAATTTGTCACTGCTCTTATTTACTTCAAATATTAGAGTCTACTACTTTATACATTTATTTTAAATATAAATATTCTCAGATGAATTAAAACTGACGAAAATATAAAGACGATTAAGGGTAAGAACTCAGTAAAAAATGAAATTGCAAAGATGGGAGGAGTCGAGACAGTATGGATTTTCTCCGAGGATCAGGTGCAAGAGACACATCTGCAAAACTCGTGTTGTTTGTGTGTTCCCAGATATACTCAAATACACTTTTCATCGATTTGTTTCAAATTTTTTTAAATACTTAAATACTTAACAATTTTTTTACCCCCAATAATAAATAAATTTTTTGGCCCGACAGTTGACCAGTAGCAGAAACTAGCAAGCGACAAAATTTTTGAATATTTTTTCTCCCTCTTAATTCCATTTATCAGGCTGAGAATCGATTCGAAAAATTTGATTGATTGGAAGTATTTTTTTTTTTTTTATAAAAATTAAAGTCTAAATGGCGGCATAGGCAAAAATAGTAGGCGTGTTGTCGGTAATCACGCGGGTTGAATCTCAATTGGTGGTCTCGACAAATACTTGAATTCGAGGGTGTGGCTTGTTTTGAGGGTGGAATTTACCCTTAACAACCGCGCACTGCGTTGTCCCATGGACCAGATCTAAATCTTATCAGATATCTTATACCCGTTGTCTTGTCTACTTGACAAGTAATTTACACAGTCTTAGTGCTATTAATCCTATTTTTAAAATCTGGATTCATTTATTTTTACAGATAATATATATTTTTTAATTGCAATTATTTTTTCCCATCACCAAGTGCTAGCTTAATTAATTTATTTATTTGAGTAAAGAATATAATCTCGGGGTAGTTTATTTTTAAAAGTATCGTTGAAAACAGTGGGATAAAAAGTGTCGTAAATAAAAAATATCGTCACCGGTGGAACTATTAAATGGAATATTATAGTAAGTATGGAATCGAATCCATTTAAATGGCTGTTTTAACATAAAAGTTGACAAAATATTTTACCCCACTGATATTTGCTTTTAATAAATTTTTAATGATCCTGCATAACTCATGGTTTTATGATTTACTGCTTCTCTAGTGCACTGAGAGAAAAAATAACTTTTTCAAATACTGTATATTCTTCTCACAAGAAATTATGCTGAGGAAATTTTAAATCTAACACAGTTTCAATGGAAAAATTTGAAGATTTCATTCAAAATCATTTTCTTCACTGAATAAATCCCGCCAGCCTGAGTTATGCGGCTTTTTTTTTTCGAAAAAGTGCATAGAAAATAATGATACGGAAGTTAACCGACGTCTAATAATTTTTGGATTTTTTTAAAAACGATAAATTTCAAAAAAAAAAATATTCCAAAAAATTGCACTTATAGTTTTTTTAATTTTCTACAAGTGCATATTTTTATTTTTTTTTTTTATATAAATTAAATTGTTGAAAAAAATAAATAATCATCTGAAAATCCCATAATTCGATTATTTGTTCAAATACTTGGCAATTCTTATGGGAAAAAAATCAAAGGGGTAAAATATTGACACAGTGTGATAATTAAATGACTTGTAGCCCTTTTTCGGATAAATATAAACACAAACAAAATATTTATGTACATAAAATTTTCCAGATTAAAATTAATGAATAATAATAATAATAATAATAATATTTATAATAATTACAATAATAAAATGGAGCGTGAAGCATTACATCCAATAACGACGTGTTGCAATTTAAGTGTTCAATCTCGAACCCGCAGGTGTGTAAATTAAGACCTCAAGATAAATTATAACCAATCGTTGTTAATTTTCTTTTTTTTTGGTGTAAAGAATAAATTTTTTCAGAGAAAGAGAAAATTCGATGAATGTAAGTCATAGTGGGTCTAATGGAATAAATTCAACGGGATCACTGAGTACACTTTCGCGTGAGGAACGCCGACGGCGAAGACGAGCCACTCAAAAATATCGAACCGCCCACGCAACTCGGTAACAATTTAAAAATAATAATAATTATTTGAATTTTAAATAAATAGACACTCATTACGAGAAATTATTTGAATAGGGAAAGAGTAAGAGTGGAAGCATTCAATCTTGCGTTTGCTGAACTGAGAAAGTTGCTACCGACTTTGCCGCCCGACAAAAAGCTTTCCAAGATTGAGATTCTTCGGCTGGCAATTTGCTACATCGCGTACCTCAATCACGTGCTAGAAGCATAAAGTATTATAATTATTATAAATGTAATATATAAAATTTAATTTATTTCCGACCAGTTAAATAAAATTGTAAAGTTGTCATCTACTTACACATCAAAGCAATTAAATAGTTTATAATTAATTGATTTAAACTCAAGTGACGATGATGATGATCATCTATATCAGTCGGGCATCTGGATCTGGACTGTCCCTAGTATCGAAAACAGCATTTCTCGATTCCCTCAGGATTACTTGAAGCTACGATAGTTTTTTTCCTTTCTCTTGCATCTATCGTTAAGTGAAAAAGAATGAGATTACGGAGGCCAACTTCACGGATCGTCGCCCCTTCTGACCCCATCAATTCTTTCCCTATTGTAGTTTCCTAATTCACGAGTACTCGATCGACGATTTAACGTTCCATCGGACTTACACGGCTAATCCAATAAAAATATATCCAAATCCATCAAACTAAATAGAGTTTTTTATTGCTTGATTTTTATAAAGACAGTTTGCTACATCTATTTTATATATTTTTATATATTATATATATCGTCGTTCTCAGTAGAAAATTGTCTAGATCCATTTTTGTAAACTATACAGGAGAGAAGATTTTTTTTTCAAGACATAATTTCTCTTACTAATGCAGATAGAAGTATTTTTTTAACTGAAGAGAAATTTGGGCAGGTCAAAAAATCACGACCCTCATATTTAGGAAAATATTTTTTATATAAATTTTTTAAGTATCGGTTTCTTCTTACATTTTTTTTTAGAATTAGGCGGCTTTTGTGTGACAACTTTCTGAAGTTAAGTTTAGAAAATTTGAAAAAATATGCAAGCCAAATTTTGACAAAGTATTACGGCGACTTTTAACAGGAAATGCAAAAAAATTACTCAAGAATGTGGGACTCGAATTTTCATACAAATAACGATGAATAATTTATTTAAAAAATTTAAATCTAATGTTGATCGGCATTACTCATTTGGATTAAAATTACGAGGTAAGTTGTTATTGACCCAGACAACTGTAAATAAATAATTTTATATAAAAAAATCGATTAAAATAATTTTTTGAATACTTACATCTCGCATTAACGTGTAGCCGAGACTTATTAACCCACAGGGTGAAAAGCTAAGAGGATTTTGCAAGATTTGAATTGAGAACTGTTGAATTTTTCGGCAGAACTCAGCATCTTGTGATTGAATTTCAAATTCATGAATTATTTTTCCAGTCTGTTTCCACTTTTTTTAAAAATTTTTTTATTTTATTCATTTAAAGTTCGAATAAATATATAAAGTGATTAATACCTGACTTATTGTTTTGGAGCAAGCCTGATTGATGAACATAAATTTCAACCCATTGCTTACGACCCAACTTACTAAAACTATAAATCTACACATTTCGGCTGTGTTTGTCAATTCTGTATTTAAAAGTGATAGATATAGATTGTAGAGCATAGTAGTTATTACAACAAATGATGAAATTATCGTCATTACTAGTTGAATTCCAAATATTTGTGTTATTTCATCACACAGCAAAGTCAATTCTAGGTGACTGTTTCTGAAAGTAATTCATATACATATAAAATAATATGATTGTGATTTTATAGAAAAATATAATTTCTCCGTGTAATTATGATGATAATTTACTTAAGAATTGGGAGAACATAATTAAAATTTTTCAATGTATTTCTTGACAAAATTGCACGATTCTCGACAATTTTTCTGTTCTGATTAAACTGATTGGTTGATATTGATAGATCTTCGAAAGGTATAACTTGAAACTTCAAAAGTGCCGCGTTTATATTTTTAAATCTGAGTTCCATGTGTCGTATTAGTAAGCAAAAGCTCAAGTCAATTAAAGAATTAGCGTGCATTGCATATTGAAGCGTAAAAATCACAGCAATGTTTTGTAGATAACTCCAACGGTTATAACTCCATAGAGTACTAATAAAATTTAGCATAAATACACTCGTCACCCAAGAAATAATCAGCTTTATAGAATATTTGTAAGCCTGTTGATTGTTGATCCTCATTCCTAAATCATTCAGTTTTTTATCGACTCTCAAGCATCTCATGTTAAATGTCCGTGCTCGCTTTTTTACAAACATAATTAGTTACTTAGTACAAACATAATTAATTATATACAAGTATGGAATGATACAACTATGAACATTATTAAAATTAATTTTTTTTTCAAAACCACGAATTATAAAAAAAAAAAATATTTCAAAAAATTGAACTAATTTTTGAAATTTTTTTACATATGCATATTTTTTATTTTCATATGATATTTGTTCGGTGACAGAACTGAATATTCACTTGAAAATTTTCCACGAATTTTAAAATGAACATTAAAAATAATCACGAGATATAAAACTCACCCAAAATTCCTAAAAAATTTGACAAATTTAATATTTTACCTTTTTTCAAAAATTTGTATGAATTTCATGTCTTATAGAAATTTTTGATGTGTTATCAAGATTCGTGGAAAATTTTCACATGGCTATTTTGTCGCGTAACTGATTTGCCAAAAAAAAATCCGAAACCTGTCTGCCAACTTCAATGAATACTTTTGAAATATTATTGCAACAGAACAATTTTTTTTTAGTCATACAAAAAAATACTTACTTTTTTAAAAATCCAACCAAGAACAATGTTAACCCATAATATCAGAATGTTAACAATAACAGTGACAAAAAATATATTTTCTTGATAACTAAACCAAGGTAAATTGTAGCAATACCACATAGTATATCCCAAAACAGAGTAAAAAGAAGTAACGATTAGTATAGAGTAGAAAGATGTTTGGAAAAATTCAAAATTTTTTATCGGATATTGAAGTAGTTGATGCCCAAAGATCCAGTTGGGTACCAAAATGGGTAGCAATGACTCGATTAAATTCTTCGGCTTGTACGTTAATTTAAACATGGCGGAGTACTGATTGAAATGGAGTGTCTGAACCTGTACACTTGATAAACAAATGGACTCTGTTACATTTTATTCAATTTCCGAGCTTTTATCTATTATTTTTTCCTTCTAATTAAATACTCAACGACTGGCGGTAGTTAATACATTAGCGGTTACGATAATTGATAAGTTATCTGATGTTCATACGGAATAAACATAATTTATTAAAAAATGTACCCAGTGGATTATTGTCACTACATATAAACATCTTAATTATTCATATTTTTAATTACGCTAAGATATTCAATAAGTAGTTAATAGTAATAATGATATGTATGGTGTATTTTCAGTGTAGTGATGATTATTTTATGATTTTAAACTAGATTACTTTCTACTGGTTTGGCGCCATTTGGATTAATATAATCAGATAAGTTGTTATTGTTCCAGCAAACTGTAAAAATATTTATAATTATTTAAAAGAAAAGAAAAATTTACGTTTATTATTTTACTTACGTCTCGAACAAATGGGTACCCGAGATCAATAAATCCGCATGGCGAAAACTTCAATGGGTTTTGCAACATTTGTAACGCAAATTTTTGAATCGTGGAACAGAGTTCGGTATCCTGAGATTGTGATTCTAATTTGTGGATTATTTTGTTTGTTCGATCCCACTTGAAATAGAAATTTTTATTATTACATTTTTTATTTAAATTATGTATTTTCAATGATCCAAAAAAATCGACATAACTTTTTTAGACGTCACTCAAAAATTTTGAAATTTTCCGAGCATGACACTGCATGTTTTCGTAAATGACTTTTCGTACAATCTTTACTTAATCGCGACTTTTTTTCACGATAAAAAAAATTACCAGCGATTTAAAACAATAAAATTAAATAATTTATTTCAAAATTGAATTATCCCTGAAATGGAATATGACCTTAACAATATATATATTTATAACGTATTTTCCTTGTGTCCCATTTTCTAGTTTTGCGTTCACATACTTATGTAATCCGAGAGTGAAAGAGTATAAAGCAATATTAATATTTAAACGAAAATTTCCAAATTTTCGGTCGTCTTCAAAACATTTTCCATTATGCTAATTTTTGGAGACGGTCCAAAAAAAGTAAAACTGGAGTTTTTGAGGAACATATGATCGAAAAAAAAATTAGTCGGTTTTTATATGGATCCTCGTATATGTATATGACTATATATACCTCATGCACAGTTTGGGCAGAAATAAAATTAATGAATTGAAAATTAGCGATGTTAATTACAACCCAACTCAAAAGTACGGAAGCTTCATATATTTTTTCATTATTTTTAATTTTCGGATCCTTCATTGTCAAAAACAAATCATATAGGGTAGCAGTAATTAATGTAAATGACGACACCGTGGTCATTATTATTTGAACTCCAAATATGTTAGTTATTTTTTCACACAAAGTTGTCAGTTCTAAATGAATATTTCTAAAGAATAATTTAACATTTTAATAATGTGATAATTTTTTCTATTTATAACACAAAGTACTTAACAAATTTACTTGAGTATATGGAGACTGTTACTGAGACGTGATGAAGTTTGATTACAGACACCACAACGATTGTCTAATATTAGCTTATTATTTTTAGTCAATATTAAGTCATTACTCTGTAGCACCGTGAACTTCAAAAGAGCCTTGTTAATTTTTCTGAATCTTATACTCATGTTGTGTACCAACAGACAAAAAGTTAAATCAATCAAATAATTCATATGCGTTGGATGATGAAGAGTGTAGGTGATAATACTATCGACAACTATTTCATCAGATTCGATGTTCCATATGATTGTCAAAAGATTAAGTAAAAGTGCAGTGACTATCCAGATTATTGTCGTGATCAGCGAATATCTAAAAGACCGCTGGTTGTTTACTGGAACTCCTAAATTTTCAAGTTTTTTATCGGCTCTCATGCATCTTATATGAATCATCCGGGCTTTCTGTCAAATAATAAATTTATCTATTGAATAATAAATAACATGGGTAGTAGTGCCAAATATTGACCCGGTCCCATTTAATGACCGCGTTCTGAAACTGTGGCAGAAATTTTACTCTGCAAAAGTTAAAATACTTTTTACAGATTGAAAATCTTATTTTCTTTTGAAAACTCTGGAAAAGTATTATTAAGTGAAAAAAAATTATATAAAGTCTTGAAAAGTCAAATTTTGTGACTTTTCTAGAAGAATTATTAAAACTTTGGGCAGAAAATTTTCACAACAAAAAAGTTGTTTTTTTGAAAAATTTTTTTCATGTAACATGAAAATATTCTTAATTTTAGTAGATTTTTCTGAATAATTTTGAAAAACTTCTTTTATTGGCAAGAAAAGTTTCTGCTCAAACTTTTAATAAGTCTTAAAAATTTATCTAGAAAATTTTCCATGTTTTACTTCTCAGAATTTTATATTATTTTTTTTGAACTTGATAATAATTTCTGTTTTGAAAATTCTATAAGAATTTCAAAACTTTTACTTTAAATTTCTAAGAATAACTTCCACTTTTTCAAAGAAAAATTTCCACAAGATGTCCTATAAAAATTAGAAAAATTGGTAAATTCATCACATGAAAAATAACCATGTTTTCAATTTTTCATAAATTAAAATTTCCCAATTTTCCCATTTTCAAGGATATTTCAATACCCGGTCATCAAATGGAGCTCGATCAATATTTCGCACTGCCGCTTCTTTATTTTGATTGAAATATAAAAAAATTTCTCACATTTCGAAAAATCAAACCTAAAATAATATTTATAAAAAATATCCAAGCATTCACACCAATAACAACCCAGTATATATTTTCCTGATAAGTAGCCACAGCTGCACTCAACGAATATACTATCGCCAAACTCCAAGTAATTACATAAATACATATTATGAAAACAAAGTAAAAAAATTTCTGTAACACTACGAAATTATTTTGGTTACATTGTATCATTTGGTGACCGAATGTCCAATTGCATATTAAAATAGGTAATAATGCCTCAGTTAAATTGCTCGGTTTATTTATTTTTTCAAACATCACACTGTTGGACTAGACACGCACTTTTGAACTCACAACAAGCAATGCAATTGCACGACTGTTACATTTTATTTAATACTCATGCTTTTATATATATTTTTTCTTTTTTCTTCACTTCTAGTCTATATATAACTGGAGTAGGCTATAACATTTACTCATTCATTAGTGCAAGTCCGAGTGAACAGTGAATTGTCGTTCGATATTTCATGTTCGTATCTACACATACATATATACAAATACCTGCATATATATTCATTAATGAAATAGCCTTTTATTTTGAATTCTTAGTAGATAAATTATTATTGAGCTTTATTTATAGTTCTTTAGTAATATAATTGTATGAAATTTATAATCAGATGTTTTGATCTTCATAATAAATTGAGTCTACAGAATCTGTAAACTATAATAATAAAATCTTTATTACTCTTTTTACATTTACATATTTATATTTTATAGTAACACAGTTTCGGTTGTTTTGAATCACAAGCCAAAATATTAACCCAGAGATTCAAAATTAAGGATTTTTTCATAGGAAACTTGTGTCTGTAATTTAGATTCGGGCTTAATTTATTTTTCGTTAAGGATTTCATTATTTCAGGCGAATTCACAGAAAAAAATGGATTTCTTGGTACAAAAAATTTTTTCTCTTCTAGTTATGATAAGAGAAATATAATATATATGTGGAATATAATATATGTGATGATAGCAAACGATGAAAGTATCGTTAATCTTATTTGGAGGCTGTATATTTTAGTAATTCACGACACAATATTCCCAATTCTAAATCTAACGATCTGGGAATGTAACACATAAACCGAGTGTAAAATGAAATAAAATAATTTTCATAAGTCTAGATAAATATTTATCTGAACGAGTACTCGAGTAATAAAAGCACCTGGTATGTCACAGCAGCTTTATAGAAAATTTTATTCTTTGGATTCATGTAAAAATAAAAATCACAGATCATTCAAACCGACGACAATATGAACGTTTGCCATAAAAATATTCACAATTATGTTGTTATTTAAAATGAGGTTGTAACAATACAACAGAGATTTTAACTTTGGTATCAAAGCCAAATATTAAATTAAAATAGGGAGCAATGACTCTGCTATATTTGCTGGTTTGTATATTTGTAAATAATTTTAACATAACTGATGAAAATATTCTATTACACAGTTCGCTACTTATAACTTATGTGACAATTGCACGAGTCCACATTTCATTAAATACTCTAGTTCTCACTTTTTTTTATTTAGTATTCTATATATAACTGGAGTAGGCGGTACCATTAATTCATTCATTAGTGCAGTCTCAGCAACAAGTAAATAAATGTCGCACAATATTTCGCGTGTATTTTCATTAACATAATGTTTTTTAAATTTATTTTTAAACATCCATTATAATTTAATGTTTCATTACTTTTTTTGAATATTTTTGTTCTTACCATTTTTGAATTTCCCGGGTAAAAAAATTCCTTTCAAAAAACTTTAACATATAGAACTTCTAAATTAGAGACAGATGAGAAAGTTTTCGAAAAAAAATTTTCAAAATGAGTTTTTGCTGAATTTTTCTTCATAAGTTGTTTCAAATTTAGAAGTTCTATGTCGAATTTTTGGGGAATCATTTAAATGGATTTTTTTTTACATAATAAGATCTACAATATATATTAAATAATTATCTGGGTTTATTTATAACTTGGTGCAGCGGTTGTATTTTCAGGAATAATCAATAAGGGACTTTTATTTGGAGTTGTCTGGATCATTAAACAGAGCTGAGCGGTAACGGATCCTGCAAACTACAAAAAATTTGTTTTTCTTCGATTCTAATAAATAAACTTAATATATAATTTAAAAGTTGATAAACTTACGTCTCGAATAAATTGGTAGCCCAGATTTATTAGCCCGCAAGGTGAAAATATCAAAGGATTTTGCAGAATTTGAATCGAAAACTGTTGAACTTCTCTCCGTAACTCCATGTCTGCAGTCTGAATTTCTAGTATGTGAATTATTTCTCCAGTTTGCTTCCACTTTAACAAATAAATAGCTTTCAGTAACTGTAATAACCATAAGATAATTATCAATTACCTCAACAACAGTTTCGGCGCAAATGCTATTCATACATATCAGCTTCAGGCTATTGACGGCAAACAAAATTACGGTACCAATTATTTGTACCGTCTTATCATAACTTTTCATTTCGATGGATTTTGAAATCAGATATATATAGAAAAGCATGTATGTGATGATTGCAAAAGATGAAGCCATGGTTAATATTATTTGGATGCTGTATATTTTAGTAAATTCGCGGCATAATATTCCCGTTTTTAAATGAATGCTTCTGTAATTAACACAATTTACAGTTTAATTAATTGAATATATCAGATTTCTAGAGTGCATCCGGAAAAAATTAATTTTTGATCTAACAAAATCTAAATTACTTCAAAACCCAAAATTTGGAATTTTTTGATGCTGATTTTTTTTTTGGTCCATGCAAATTTACATGGATCAAAATAATTAAAAAATTTGAAGTAAATTAATTTTTCCGGGAATTCAAATTTTGAAAAATGAATAATTACTTGATAGTTCGAAAAGTTTTGATAACATCATTAGCCGTTGAAAATTTTCGAGAAATCGCCCATTTATTATTATTTTTCCTTTTTTGAACAGAACTATCGTTCAACAAAAAACCTGCTGCTGATTGTTTTTCAAAATTATCTTGTAAGCTAAGAATATTTATTAGTATCTTATTGATACTTTCAAAACGTATTTTCATATGTTTTATCGATAAACAAAAAATCAAATCAACCAACAAATTCATGTGATAAGAATGTTGAAGTATTGTTATTATTATAATTTTACGATACGCAGTAGTAAAAATATCTTCAGTGAACCAGGCAATCCTATTTCCATTTAGCAACACTGCGTTTATTATCCAGCAAATTAAAACTTTTATCGAGAAATTAAATTCTCGCTTATAGTCCACTGACGCTCCTAAATGATCGAGTGTTTCGTCGACTTTAATATTATTTAAATTTATCATCAAAGCTTTCTTTGCAAAAATTATAAATTATTAATCAAAATTGCCCCGATTTCCGACAGTGCAGTTAATTTTAATTAATTTATAAGAATCACTTACTTTTCGATGTATCCAACTCGAAATGATATTAAAAATCATTATAAATATATTTTTCAAAATAATGAGGTACAAAAGTATGTTGTCGTAGGATGAATAAATGTCTATGTGAAATATGAGTATTGAAATTAGAGATGTAAAGTAAATAATAGTCGTGATGATAGAATAAAAATAGCAGCCAACAACTTTGTATTTATTTACGTCTGAATATTGTACTAGACCATGGCCAAATAAAAAATTAAGTATGTAAATAGGTAATAATGCCTGAACCAGGTTCTTGGGCTTCCACATTTTTAACGCGACTAGGAATATACAATTAATAACTAAGTAGTGTTGCTACATCATTATTAACAATCTATAAAAATGCAATTTGTTTAATGCATCTAAAGTACTTATCTATTCACTGGACAGTTATTTAAAAAATGTAGGCTATGATAATAAAATAATATCCATTATCATCCATTTCATAATTATGTTTCTTTAGTCTTATTATTATCAGCAATATTTTTTTTTTAATGTTAACTTACAATTTGAGAAAAAATTCATATTTAAATTCAAAAAATTAAGTGCATGTAAAAAAAATTTGAGCGTGAGTGTAATAGTACCATATTTGAAAAAACATCTTTGGAACATGTAAATTTACGAAAGAATTTTGGTTCCACATTTTGTCCGGAATTTGACATATTTTGGAATTACTCTTGTTAATTAAATAACGACACTACATACCAACACACAAATTGTAATTAATATTTATTTTTAATTTCTAATTTTTTTCCGTAGGAACCATTTGGATTAAGATAACGAGGTAAGTTGTTATTGTCCCAAAAAACTGTAATTCAAATTTTGAATATTATTAATTTTTACTGTGGCAATGTAAAATTTATATTTTTCTTTTTTAATATCAACTTACACCTTGGACAAATGAATAGCCGAGTTCTATTAATTCACATGGTGACATAGTCAAAGGATTTTGTATCATCTGTATCGAAAATTGTTGAATTGTACGAAGAAATTCGGCGTTTTGATTTTTGGTTTCCAATTTATGAATCATCATTCCAGTATTTTTCCACTAAACAAAAAATATTTTTAAGTGAAGTAAAAGCCCCTGATAAAAAACCTCAGACAAAAATTACTATCGACCCTACTTACGTATAAATCAATAAAAAAAAAGTATATATTTACCTCATTAACTGTTTTTGAACATGTATGATTGATGAACATAAATTTTAAACAGGAGCCTATGATCCAACTTAAGATAATACATATTTTTATTGTCCTATCAGGCACTTCGCGCAAAGTCAACGTCAAAAATAAATTGTAGAACATAAAAGTGATTATAATAAATGACGAAGCCATTGTCATAACTACTTGAAGCCCAAATATTTCCGTGATTTGACTGCATACTGCACTTAATTCTAGATGCGCATCTCTGAAAGTTATTTGTTCAATTAGAACATCTAGTTTAGCATAAAATAGATAATTAAAAAAATTTACTTCAGTATTTCAAGAACATAGTTGTATTTTAACGTATCTTGAAGTAAGTTCCTGCGATTGTTTTTGTTTTCTGTACTTGGGAAGATTTGATTGCTTGTAGTAAATGAATTGGTCTCCAATAGTTCAAATTTTGAAAGCGCCTGATTTATATTTTTGAATCTGAGGCTCATGTTTCGGATCAGTAAACAAAAAACCAAGTCGATCAGATGATTCATGTGAATCGGATGATGATTTGTCAGTGTAATTGAGATATTTGTTACTACACTAGGTATGGTGTTAAGGTTCCAAAAAATTGCAAAAAAATTGATAGCTCCTGCGGAGATCATCCAAATAAAAGTCACGATTATTGAAAAATTGAATGCTTCTTTATTTTCTATCTTTACTCCACAAGCTTTGAGTTTTTTGTCGATAATTGAGGTCTCTTTATTTATTAAAAGTGATTTCTGTTAATGAAAAAAAATTAGATAAATTATTACATATATTTTGATTTATTCACTATAAAAAATTAGCAGAGTTAATGCGAAGCAGGTCACTCCGAACTCACTCCCGATTTTCTACAGTGTAAAAATAAATACTTACATTTCTATAATTCCGACCGAGAATTAGGTTGACACTGAATATCAAAATATTCAAACAAACTACAACCATATATACATTTTCCAAAAGACTGAACCCAGGTGAAGAAAAGAAATATGGTATGGAAAAACTCAAACAAGTGCCATAAATGAGAATCACAAAAATAAAATATACTACAGATTGGAGTAATTTACAACTGTGTGAAGGATACTGGATAATTTGGTGACCAAATATCCAGTTTACAATTGAAATCGGCAGCAACGACTCTGTTAAATTTTCGGGCTTGAATTTTATCCAAAACATTTTGCTGATTGTATAACTATATATTAGAAAATTTCAAAATAAACTTCACTAGTATGAGGAGCATGGATGACTGCTACGTTTTATTCATAAAGCTCATGCTCAAGCGGCTTCCATTGCCTTTAATTCAATAAGTAGCATGATTATATGGTATTATGCTAATACATTAGCGGCGATAATCATCGATAACGTGTCGTGCACGTTTACATACTCGTAACTGCTGCAGGAATATATAATTTCGTTTTAAAAAGTCTATGAAAGTTTTCCATTTGCGGTGAATTAGTAGGGTAGGTTTTAATCAATACAAGATAATTTGCGTTCCAACAGACCCGGGAAACAGAAATTGGAAATTATAATCAGTAGTATCGAATCTATCGGAATCGAGTTCAGTTTTTATTAATTATTTCATAAATTTGGATATACAAAAGTAAATTTTGATATTCAATTTAACATGTAATGTATTTTTGCATGCATGTAAGGTTGATAGTATAAGGAATCTATTGCTATGAGTGTTTTTCGACTTAATATGAAATAATGTTTTAAAAATATATTATTTTGAACTTGTTTGAATTGATACAATAACTTGCATTGCCACAAAACCAGCGAACTAAAAATACATTTCTGTTATTTGTGATAAAAAAAAATGAGTATATAGTATAGACTTACATCTTTCATGAAATAATAACCGAGATCATACATTCCACATGGAGAAAATTTCAATGGATTTTGCAGTATTTGGATCGAAAACTGTTGAATTTCATCTCGAAATTCAGTATTTTTTGATTCTATCGCTATATTGTGAATTATTTCACCAGTTTTCTTCCACTTTAATCGAAAAATAATAAATTTTCAGT
Source organism: Microplitis demolitor (assembly GCF_026212275.2). Taxonomy (NCBI): domain Eukaryota; kingdom Metazoa; phylum Arthropoda; class Insecta; order Hymenoptera; family Braconidae; genus Microplitis; species Microplitis demolitor. The sequence continues at coordinate 1,626,811 of NC_068549.1, read as the reverse complement.
TGAAGCGCTAGAAAAATATCTTATAGTAAGTAATAATTACCTCGAGTATAGTTTCAGCACAAATATAATTGATGATAAAAAATTTGAAAGAAAAAATTGCAATCGTAACGGCTACACTGGTTATTATGAATATTTTATCAGCTGACGGCATTTTAGGGTCTACCGAAATTTGAAATACAAACACAAGTAAACTGGTGATATTGAAAAATATTAAAATCATTGCAAGAGTTATTGGGATTTCGTAGATTGCTATTAATTCGCGACACAGTGTCCTTAATTCCAGGTGGATTCGCCTGATTCAAATAAGAGTCAAAATTAAATGTGTGCATTCAAAATAATAATTTTTTCAAAGTGCTTTTGAATAAGAGAAATAAAAATTACTTAAATTTGTGAATAATTTCAGAGAAATCTCTTTCAAAATTAACTCTTCGGAAAATGGCCCATTTGTAATCGGTTTCTACTTTACGCGCGAAATTATTATGTTGCAATTCAAAAATATCTGACAGTACTTTGTTTACACTTTTGAAACGGATTTTCATATGTTTTACTGAAAGCCAAAATGTCAGATCGATTATTAAGTTTACATACACTCCATGTAGAAAAGTAAATGATATAATAATCTTAGATAATAAGGTAATATCTTCATCGTCACTCATTGTTGTAGATATAATCGTAAATACTGAATATATTATCCAAAGGATGGCAACTTTAATTGAAAAAATAAATTCTTTTCGAGCATTTACTGGGACTCCCAAATTATCAAGTGTTTCGTCGGCCTTTATGATTCTTGAGTTGATCATCAAAGTTTTCTATTTTTGTAACGAAAAAATAAATATCAATGAATTATATATTACACAAAACTTATTACAAATATCAATAATATATTTACTGACATTTTGATAAACCCAGCGGACAATAAGGTTTATAAGCATAACACAAAATACTGCAGTTGTATTAACAAAATATGTTAGATTATATTTATTTGTCCATGATGGATTGGAATAATTCAAAAATACTAAAATGAAATATGTCAAAAAGAGTATTGTCGAGATAATTGAATACAGAAAAGAATAAAATATTTTCGATTTATCAACACTTGGATTTTGTATAACTCCGTGACAAAAAATAACATTTAAAATATATATAGGCAACAGAGCCTCGAGCAAATTCTTTGGTTTCCACATTATCAGCGCAACTGTTGACACTCATATGAGCTTCACTTCAAACAACCACCGTACTTAGTAATAATTAGTCCGATATCCATCATCCTATCATTACTAAAATGTATTTTTATCAGTTATGACATTATACTTTGCGCTCTTATGTTTTATGCAGCTTATTTGCTATCTTCCGTAAATCAATTGTTTAGATAATTATATATTGATAGACATGCAATCATTATTTGTACAACAATTAGTTACTATGACAGCTATTTCACAGAAAAATAAATAAATTACTGAGGAGGAACCATTTGGATCAAAATAACCAAATATGTTGTTATTGTCCCAAAACACTGAAATTCAAATTCTTTAATATAACAAACTTCAACTGTAAAAGTTATTTTTTATAGTGAATATCAACTTACACTTTGTACAAATGAATACCCGAGATCAATTAATCCACACGGTGAAATAGTCAAAGGATTGAGGGTTATTTGCATCGAAAATTTTTTGATTGTACGACACAATTCAGTGTCTTGGGATTTTATTTCTAGTTTGTGGAATATATGGCCAGTTTTCTTCCACTTGCGATAAATAATAAAACGGCTTTTAGTATATTTTCAAGTGACAGCTCTTAACATAAAATTTCAAGTAAAATTCAATACCTCACCAACAGTTTCTGAACAGAAATGATTGACAAATACAAAATTTGAAATATGACTAATAACATTAATTGTAACAACTGCTATTTTCAATTTTCTTTCACTTATTTCCGTATCGTCAATGATCAAGTATAAATCGTAAAACATCGAAGTAATTGATATCGACAATAAAGTCATTGTCATAATTATTTGGAACCCGAATATTTCTGTTATTTGTTTGCAAAGAATACTCAGTTCCAAATGAGTTTCTCTGAAAATAATATATGTATATATTAGGGATGTGCGAATCGTGTTCGAATCGAATCTAATTGAATATAACTTCGATTCAAAATTCAAATCGAATTATTCGCAACTGTTCAAATTATTCGATTCGAATTTGGGTCTGAGTTATATTTATCTCTGACAAAAATTTGAATTATTGGAAAAAATATCACAATTTTAAGTGGTTTAAAATAAAATTTTTTAATAATTCGTAAATTTTTGAATGATTCAAAAAACTTATAACGAATAAAAATAATTCACTTGAATATTTGAAGAAGATGGTTCAAATAATTGGAAGTATCTTTAAACAAATTGGCACGATTGTTCATAACTCTTCTATTATCATACAACAAATCATTCGTCACTGATAAATTATTGGTTTTAATTTTAAATTTTTCAAGCGCCTGATTGATATTTCGGAATCTCAGTGCCATGTTTCGCATCAACAGACCGAAAGTCAAATTAATCAGACTGTTAACATGCATTGAATGTTGTGTGACTATCATCGCGACCAGTTGAATTACAGTTATATGCCCAAGACCCCACAAAAAAGATGACAAATAAAACATCAGCACATTTACTATCCACACAATAGCTACGATTAACGAAAAATTGTAAGCTCGTTTATTGTCGATCATTATTCCCAAGTCTTCAAGTTTTCTATCGAGCTTCAAATTTCTTATATCGATAGTCTCAGCTTTCTTTGATAAAATTTTCAAAAATAAATAACAGAAATTTATTATATTGTCATAATTAATTTATAAATTTTGGAAATTAACTTACATTTTTATTAATCCATCCGAGAATAATAATAGCAGTTGAAATAAAACCATTAATACTCACGATAATTAAGTAGTTAGAAAAATCATATTCGAACCATTCAGTTTCGTGTAAACATGATATTGAAAAATATGAACAAGTTCCGTAAATGATTAAAGCAAAAATTGAATATACGATTGTTTGGAAAAATTCAAAATTTCCGAGAGGATATTGGATAATTTGGTGACCAATTATCCAGTTGATTATTAAAATAGGCAGCAATGACTCTGTCAAATTTTTGGGCTTATATTTTATTCCAAACATTTTACCGACTTTATTTCGAAATTTTTCAAATCGCACTAAAGAACTTTACTGGTACGCAGAAAGTGGACGACTGAAGTGTAGTTATTAAACTAATACTTTTATTATTTCATTATTGCAATACATTATGGTTATATATATACATATAAGAAGGCCAATACATTAGTGGCGATGATTACTATTGATGAAATGTCAGCTGCTTATCACCAATCATTTAAATTAACTTGGATAGGTTTGAATTATCAAAATAACTTGCGATGTCACAGACCCAGCAAACTATCAGATAATTTTTTTTTACAATTATTATTGTTTATTATTTAAATGCTTACTTCAAATGTACTTACATCTCTTATGAAATAGAAACCGAGATCTATGAATCCACATGGAGAAAATTTCAAAGGGTTTTGCAATATTTGGACCGAAAATTGTTGGATTTCTTTTCGGAATTCAGTATCTTCAGACTCTATCTCTAATTTATGAATTATTTCACCAGTTCGTTCCCACTTTGTTTCAAAAAATAAAATTTTCCGGGTCAAAACACAATTTAAGTTTGACTTTTTTCACTGAAATGGATACTAACATATTTAATGTGTTCTGTTTAAGGCCATAAGCAAAACTACAGTTTTTTGTAGTCATTTAAAACACGTTTCACGGTGTAAAAATATCTATAGATTGCTTATGGTGTTTCAATGTTATTTGGTAAGTGTGTAAATTTTGACTACACACTTGGTTTTACAGTGAAACTGCAACAAAACTACAAAATTAACGCAAACCAAGTCCAGAGTAGATGACGTTTATTTATTCAACCCCTTTGCGGTAAAATTTTCTCTGAATTTTGATTTACTTTGAAATTAAAACCCTAAATCGGAGTTAAATAAAATCCGTGATCACTCCGAATTCATTCTCAATTTTTTACAATATACATTTTATTTTGACTTTTACTTTTATCTAATTTGGCCTCCTTAGTATCCATTTAAATCAAAAAAGTCAAATTTGTCATTTTTGACCCAGGTTATTATTAAATATATAAATCGTTATTACCTCGAATAAAGTTACAGCGCAGACATAATTTATAATGATGAATTTACTAGTAAATACTATCAGCCAAATGCTTAGGATTGAAACTATTAATATTTTTTCAGTACTTGGCAATTCAGGATCCTTTGCGTCTCTGTAAATAAAGACGCATAAACTGGTAATGTTAGTGAATGCTGAAATCATTGTAAGAATTATTGGAACTCCGTAAATTTTTGTCGTTTCATGGCACAGTATCCCCAATTCCAGATGAATGCGTCTATCGTAAATAAGTAATAAATAAATTAAATCTGTGCATGGTCAAAGGTGATTATTTTTTTTCTAAATAGTGTTTTTAAGTAGTGTGAAAATTACTTAATATTGTTTAGAATTTTAATGAAATCCTTCTCAAACTTAACTCGACGAGAAATGGCCCACTTGTAATCAGTATCTATTTTATGTGCCAAGTTATTAGTTTGCAGTTTAAAAATATCTGATAGAACTTTATTAACACTTTCAAAACGAATTTTCATATGCTTTATTAAAAGACAAAACGTCATGTCAATTAAAAGGTTGACCTCATATCCATGTTGAAAAGTAAATCCTACAATGATTCTAGATAATAAGCTAAGATTCTCATGGTACCAAATAATTCTACCTAAATTAACGAATACTGAATATATTATCCAAAAAATGGCAACTTTAATTGAAAAAATAAATTCTCCTCGAGCATTTATTGGGACTCCCAGATTATCAAGTGTTTCGTCGGCCTTTATGATTCTCCAGTTGATCATCAAAAGTTTCTATTTTTGTAACGAAAAAATAAATATCAATGAATTATATATCACACAAAACTTATTACAAATATCAATAATATATTTACTGACATTTTGATAAACCCAGCGGACAATAAGGTTTATAAGCATAACACAAAATACTGCAGTTGCATTAACAAAATATGTTAGATTATGTTTATTTGCCCATGATGGATTGGAATAATTCAAAAATACTAAAATGAAACATGTCAAGAAGAGTATTGTCGAGATAATTGAATACAGAAAAGAATAAAATATTTTCGATTTATCAACACTTGGATTTTGTATAATTCCGTGACAAAAAATAACATTTAAAATACATATAGGCAACAGAGCCTCGAGCAAATTCTTTGGTTTCCACATTATCAGCGCAACTGTTGACACTCATATGAGCTTCACTTCAAACAACCACCGTACTTAGTAATAATTAGTCCGATATCCATCATCCTATCATTACTAAAATGTATTTTTTATCAGTTATTCCATTACACTTTGCGCTCTTATATTTTACGCAACTCATTTACTATCTTCCGTGAATCAACTTTTAGATAATTATCTATTTTTAGTCATGCAAACTTAATTGCATTATTTATTTATTTATAAATATTAAAATAATACATATCAACTACTCATGAAATGCAGACTTAATTATAGTAATTTATTGACTTGCGGGTGGTTTATTTTTTTAAAAATAATTTACTTAATTTAATTTTAATTTTTTCAAATCAATTTAACTTTGAAAATAATGTTTTTACGGTGTAGAATTTCGGATTGGATAGGTTTGAATCAATATGATGAGTTGTGCTGTTATGGATCCGACAAACTGAAATTAATTATTATTATTATTATTATTATTGTTATTATTATTTACTATATTTGATATAAATCCAAAGTAAAATCTAGACTGACATCTCTAACAAAATAGTAACCAAGATCAAATAAACCACATGGCGTAAACTTCAGAGGATTTTGCAACATTTGCATTGAAAATTTTTCAATTTCGCGTTTTAATTTTCCATCTTCAGACTCAATCTCCAGCTCACAAATTATTTCACCAGTTCGTTTCCACTTCGAGACAAAAAAATTAATACATATTAAACTTGGCTAAAATATTAGAATAAAAAAATAATAAATTACCTCAGTACTTGTTTTAGCGCAAGTGTGATTGATAAAGATAAATTGCAGACTGGAAATAATTAACCAAATCAATAAAATTACTGTCATTACTACTTTCATCAATGGTTCCGATTTTAGCTTCATTAAACTTCCGTATATACAATAAGGTATTAATGTCAACATGAAAAATGATTGTGCCATGGTAAGAACCGTTGAAATACTATAAGCGTTTGTTATTTCTTGACACAGTATCCCCGATTTTAGATGAATTCGTCTAACACAAATTCAAACTTTTAAATTTACCGGTTAATTACAGTCGAGTTTCATTAACTCCGAACTTCCTCTCAATCGCTACCCCCACTACGAGCTGAGTCTTCTCCCACTCGATGCTTTACATGGTCAAGTGTCTCTATAAATTTATATATGCATCATAAATATAATGTAAGAGCACATGCGTGATAGTTTACTTTCTGAGGGAGAAGGGTCATCTGTTATCTTGGAAATTACAGAAAATTTCCGCTCTTTCGTAGACTAGCTGTCCGAGTTGATGAAACTCGACTGTATTTACAGTAATCAGTAGTACTCAGGTGAAAAAGTATAATAATTGCTTGAATTATAGGCAAAAACATAAATTGACAAACTGGAATGATGTTTCCATGCCCAAAAAGTCATCCCAAAGATCCCGTTTTTGAATAAACAAGCAAGCATTTAATTTCCACCTGGATATTAAAAAATAGTAATAATAAATTACCTGAGTTTATGAAGGGTTTTAATGATATTTTCGTGGAAATTTGACGGGTGAACAATCGTCGACGTAAAACTGATTTTTTCACGATCATGGTAATTATTGTGAATTTCCAAAATATCTAAAAGCGCTTTGTTTACTTTTTCAAACCGCATTTTCATGTGATTGATAAGCAGACAAAATGTCAAATCAATTAGAAAATTAACGAGATATCCATGTTGATAAGAAAGTGCAATAATAATTTTAGATAACAAGTCTGCTCCTTCATTAAAAAATTTAAATTTACAATAATTACTAAAAACTGAAAAAATAATCCAAAAAACAGCAGCTTTGATTGAGAAAATAAATTCACGTTGAGCATCTACTGCTATCCCCAAATTACTGAGAGTTTCATCAACTTTTATAATCCTCAAATTCAGCTTCAAAGTATCCTATTTTTCAGGCGATTAGATAAAAAATAAATTATTAATACTTTTTTAAAATTATTTATTATAAGTCTACTTACGTTATTGGAGAACCAACTAATAACAATATTAGCATACATTGATAAAGTCACGACATTTATCAAAGCGAAGAAGATGACTTGAACGTCAACTAGCAAAATTGGATCAAAATACTTCCAAATGACAAAAATATAACAAACAAAACTTGCAAATGTTGTAATAATTGAAAAAACAAACGAACATCTTATTTTTGATTTGCTTATAGCCGGATATTGTATCACACCATGGCAAAATATTAAATGCAAAATATAAATCGGCAGCAATGCCTCCAACAGATTCTTCGGTTTCCACATTTTCAACACAACTGACTATTTTTTTTTAATTATCATAAGTATCATAATGATGTTAATATTTAATTCCATGTGTGTGCCCATATTCTTTTATTTTATTGAAAATGTAGTTTGTGCTTTATATATTTTATGCAAATAAGCTATCTAGTTAATGCATTGTTTAAGTGATAATATTATAGTACACGTACATGAATTTTTTAATACAAACTTATTCATATTATTAAAGAGATGTCGGATAAGTTGATTGCATTTTAATAATGAGTATTACTTTACACTGTGTTTTTAATTAAAACTTTCAATTAGATTATAAAATAAAATAATTATTAACATTTTAATTAACCTTGAATGACATGACACAGGGTGTCGTTCTGACCCCCGATCATTTAAAATTTTTTTATAAAAAAAAAAAGTATACACATAGAATTAAGATTGAAACTTTCTTTTTAAAAGTGAGGAATATTTTACAGAATTTATTCAAAAAAAAATTTTTGAAAACTTGATCATTTTTCCACGCTAGTGTCAAAATTTTATAGTACCCCAAGTAAGAGACAATTTATTTTCTCTCAATGACGATTTTAGAAAATTTTCGTTATTTTCCTCGTTTGGAGTCATCTCGATTGAAAAGTCGTTTAGATGACTTATTTGTCATAAATTTGCAGACAAATACGGGCACTTGGTATAAAGTACCGAAATTAGATCAATTTTGAATATTTTTGTCTTTTTTGGAAACAACTGGCGGCCTGTAAGTCAGTCATTCAATATTTTTAAAAACTCAAAGGTGTTGTCTGAAAATGCCCTTAAGGGTTACGATGATTTATATCGTGCTAGTATATTATGCCCGAGCATTCTTATCTTACATTCAATGCAACTGATTGTCAAGTTAACTATTCAGATGATATTCCAACTTGAGATAAGCACGAGAGTTATAAATTTTTCTATTCCATATCATTAAAGTCTCTAAGTTAAAGGGCTACAAGTTCATGTAAAAACATGCGCATGTCTCTCCTCTTAAACGCATGTTCTAAAAATGTAAATAGTTGTTTAGCCATGTACGGATAAAGCTTTTCTGTAAAAGTTATATCAGGATGACATTAATTGAGAATTAGGGAAGTGAGCGGTGGATATACAGAGTGGGCGTGCGAGCCACCTGCTACCGAGCGGGTCTCTCTTGAATCCGACCAAGTCGCAAGGGGTCCAATTGATTTATCGCACCCGAGGGGTTCTGCTCACACGCCTGCCTAACACTTTAATACTACCGCCGATACCACTGCTCATTTATATATTTTTTACTATTATTTTACTTATGCTACTCATATTGCCCATCCTTTCGTCACCTCCCCGTCCCCAGATAAAATTTTTTCTGCAATTACGAAATAAGTGTTTGAGATTTTTCACGGAAAATTACGGGTGTTTTTTAAACAGACAAATGTTGGTGCGAATAAACATTCGTAAGGGAGAATAAAATAAAGCAAAACTGTCAGATGACAGGAGCACTTGATCTAGCCTGATATAGAATTCGTAGCAGCATATGGGATAGCTTACATGACGGTGATTGTGGAAAAACAAACGCTTGAACAAGAGTATATTCATTCTTACTACTTAATCCGCAAACGTCATTTATCATTTTATTATTCCCCTATAAAAAATCCTTAATATATATCTATTTATACATCTACTTTAGGATTCAATTGTTCAAAATTATCGACTACAATTTATTTATTTTATTTTTTATTATTTAACAATTCAATTTTTTTCATTATTCTGTTTGCCGAATTTCAACTTATTTCTAAATTTACGTGGGTTCAAACCGTAGGCCTTGAGTCGCTCGTTGCTCAACGAAGCGATAGGATTGTGAGGCTGAGACGGTTGTTTATTTTTATTTTTCATCTTCTGCACTTTATTTGTACTTTTATTCACCAGATCTTTATTACTTTTATCGAATTTAAATTTCTTAGCATGCGGAGCTTTTACTTCAGACTCACCATTGATCAAACTTTCCCCTTTTCTTTTATTCTTACCCACTTGTTTTATTTCTTCAGACACCTTTGTCTCATTCGTCTCAGCAGCGTCATCAGTGTCCACTTCTTTTTTCTTCTTCTTTTTCTTCTCATTCGTCACTGCCGCCATTTGTTTATCAGCTGCTTCAACTTCCTCACCCTCAACATTTCCTTCTACTTTACTCTTCTTCTTTTTCTTCCCATTCGTCACTGCCACCGTTTGTTTATCAGCTGCTTCAACTTCCTCACCCCCAACATTTCCATCAACTTCACTCTTCTTCTTCTTTTTCTTCTCAACTCCTTTCTCATCTTCAGCTCCTTGATCCTCTGAAACTTTACTTTCTCTCTCACCAATTTGATTTCCAGCCGATCCAGATTTTTTCTTCCTCCTCTTTTTCTTCTTCTCAGCACCAAGACCAGCATTTGCGTCGCCATTCAACTCCGCAGATGCTTTTTTCACTTCATCATCGACTTCTTCCTCAATAGGTTTATACAAACTAGAGAGAATTTTCCTCTTGAACCTTTCATCTTTACTCTTCTGTTTATAAGTCTGAACTTCTCTGTACTCAGCGTCTTCAGACTTGTGCTCAAGTGCTTTCTTCAACGAGCACCATTTGTTCAACTCTTTGTCATCCGCCAACAGAATCTCTTCAACAGTGAGTCCGTAGTCATTGGGAACGACTTTCCTATACTTGAACCTGCACGGCTGGTCACCAATCATGTCTTCATAATCAAGAGCATAGTACTGGTCAATGTAATCTTTAAAAGACGAGTGCAAAATGGGATCAAATTTAGGTTTTTCTTTAGCAATAAGCTCAGCAAACTTAGAACGTTTCCTACGCTTCCTCTTAGAAGAACTTTCTTCCGCTTCCTTGGCTTTCTTGTTGACTTCATAGTCAGCGTCCATCACAAAATTCGAATCTTCGCAGTGAGGTTCACTGTAGCTTTGACTCAAATCAGCTTTATCAGCAGTAGGGTCATAATCGTCCCAAGTCTTCTCAATCTCCAACTCTTCGTCAAGCTCCGGGAACTCGGGCTTAGCATTTTCATCAACATCTTGGTAATACTCATCATTGAACAGCTCCTGCATCTTTCTGTCATGCTCACTAGGATCAAAATCACCTTCAAAGTCAAGGATGTCAACTTTGAGATCATCATTGCCAGTTATTTCCTTCAGCTGGGCGATCTTGTCCATTATTTCCTTGCGCTTGAGCATTTTGTACCTCTTCAACTCTTCCTTCTGCCGCAGCTTTTCTTGCTCCTTGCGTTTCTTCACCTCTGCCCGCTTCTCAGCTCTCCTGGTGTCCTTTTTCCTCATAGAATCCTCTATCGTTCTTGGGTACCGTTTGATAAATTCAGGATCAGGCTCTTCAAACCTGAAATTGTATTTATGCTCGAACTCCTCTTGAGTCTCAATCTGTTTCTCGTCTTCCGACAAATCCTTGTCGCTGTCATGCAAACGATTGGCGTAATCATTATTATTTTCGCCATCACTATCATCAACTTGATTGTCTTCATCAGAAAACTTCCTCCGCATAACAAAGTCACGCAGGAATTTTTCATTCGCGTCAAGATTCGGGTCCGTCCAAAAATCACGCAGAGGTTTCAATTCTTCCTCATCCTTATCATCAACTTCCGCTGGCTGTCCCAGCAACCAGAGTCTGTAAGCCTCTTCTTCCTTTTCCTTTTCTTCTGAAGCTTTAGTTTTTTCTTTCAGCAAATCATCATCACCATCATCATCATCAATATCAGCCGCTTTCTTGATACTTTCTTTCAGAAGCCGCTGCTCTTCAACATAAGTCAGTCTACTGGCAACTGGCTCCTGATGATCTTCATCGCTGTCATCACTCAGCTTCCCGCCCTTCTCTATCAGTATTTTACGCTCGTAGTCACGGAGAGACAACGGCTTCTCCTTCTTCTTTTTCTTCTTCTCCACTTGCCCTGAACCTTCACCAGCATCATTATTCTCAGGTGGAAAAAATACAACCTTATCATCATAAATCTTGGGGTCTTTTTTCTTCAAGTACGCAAGAGTCTTGTAGAAATTTTTGTCCATCTCTTCAGTCAGCAACTGAGAATTTAACCAACTTTTTAATTAAAATACTCTAGCAATAAATAATTACAATAACAAATAAATAAATACATACATTAGCATCCTCATCATCTGATGAACTAGAGGACTCCTCAGAGTCACCAGCATACTTCAGGTGATCTCCATGTTTAGTTTTAACTGAAAATGTTTTAATAAGTAAGTAATTAATTTAAAAAACTAATTCATTAATTAATTAATAGAACTTACGTCTATTTACTTCTTCTTTCAATCGCCATTTGTCGTAATTTGCCGCATACTTTTCATTTATTTTAATCTCCGGTTCATCGTCAGCATCATCATCTTCGTCGAATAGCTTCGGCATATTAAATTTAAATACAATTTTATTTATATGCTCGAGAAAATAAAAACGTGTTTACTTTTTGAAAACCACATGGGTGGACAATAATAATGACACAGGTTAGGACTGATGGTTGATCAATAGCTCGGAACTCTGATTCTGGAGTTGGACACTTGGCACGTGCGCTGTCGGTCTTACCATCAAATGAAACGGTAGTAATTATAGACGGTAATTTAAAGTTTACTTCAATAGAGCTAAAAATTTAAAATTATTAATTAGTGTGTTTTAATTAATTAATATAATTGTTAACATTAGGGCCAGTTTTTAAAAATGATAGCAAAGTTAGCGGGCATCTGACAATTTTAATATTTTTAATTATCAAGTTAATTGTCAACAGAAAATTTAAAAAAAATACACAATTCAAATTTTGAAAATTCTCTACATGCATTTTTAAAAATTTTTGCCTCAGTATTTACTTTACTCATTAAAAATAAATAAACTTTTTTAATGACTGCTACTGTCAACATCATTATGCATTAATAATATATAGATATATCAGCACTAATAATTTAAACGCGGTTTTAAAAACTGGCCTTTAAATATTTAACTTCTAGTGAAATTTAAAAACTTCAGTTTTTAAATTTTTCCCGCCGACGTCGCATTAGCGATTTGAAAATTTAAAAAAGTACTGTGTTTACAAATTTAGTATTTACTGATTAAGTAAATAAATATATAAATTTTTTAATTAATATCGATAGTAATTATCTCAAAAATGTAACAATGGGAACGTTAATTACAAATGACATTTACAGAGATTTAAAACTACTGATTACTTCATTGACAGGTTTTCAGGTGAGTTTATTTACCAAATAAATTTTATATTTGTAGGTTGTATTTATAATTATAAATAAATATTCATTTAATTTTTTCAGGAAAAAGGAGAAAATTCTCGTCATTTCAGAATTTGTGAAAAATTCGTACTGTCAAATATTAAAAATCACAATTATTTACCAATAAACAGTCACAGTGTCAGAAGATCTGTCAACGATCTCAAGGAAAAATTTTACGTTCACGGTAATTACAAAGTTGCCGAGAGATTCACGAGTCTCGTGGACTCTCTGCTGACTTCGTCGGCGTTTAATTTTGAGCAGCATCCCCAGCATGATTTGCAGTGGACGCTCCTGCTGTTACTCATCGAGCTGTCAAATGAGACAAGCAAGTCAGTTATTACTGATACCACTTTTGCTGATGATAGCTGCGATATATCAACGGCTACTGGTACAAATGATGATGAAGATGATGATAGGGCAGGTGATTCTAAGGAGGACAACAGAACTGATGAAATTAATTGGGAAGAGTATCTCAGAGAAGGTCAGCAAGAATTTTTCTGTGATTACAGAGACAGATCTCAAGACAGTGTTCGTATTTTTTTCATTTTTATTTATTATAATGAACCTGACTTTTATTTCAATGCTACAATTTTTTGAATTTAATTTTCAGGATGAACTGTCAGTTTGGTCGCAGGAAAATGACGACGACGTAACATTAAATGTAAATGAAAATGATAATATATCTTCAAAAAACGAATCTTCTAAACAAAGTCTATCAGGAAACTCATCACTGAGTACTTTGAAAAAAATTTCCGACCCTAAGTTTTCTGTTCCGTCTATAAAATCACAGGCGAAATCAAAATCTTTAGAAAAATTCACGCGGATAGTCGAGTCTCAAAAGTGGTTGGAAGTAAACATCGAGAACTCCTGGTGGAGTGGTAAAGGTTACGACAATGTCCAAGTACCCAGCAAATTTTCCCATGCTCACTTCTGTGAAATTTATACCAGCCACCATAAATCAGAAGACAGTGAAAGGGTCGGAAAATCTGCACCAACTGCGTTGGTAACCGAGTCTCAAGCTTGCCGCGAAGTTCTTTGGATGCTTACTCACCAGTCAGTCACTGAGTCCGGATGTTACGAAAATGTTGGAGTAGTCTACGAGAAAATTGGTGATGACTTTAATGTAAATAAAAATGTTTCTATTTCCAGTTTAACGCCGAAAGCTTTTCAAAGTGCGTTTAAAAATTTCGTTGATTATTTTTCTATGATAAAAAGACTTGATTGTTTGCTGAGTAATTATTTTTCTAGCGAAAATAGTCTAGGGAGTATCAAGTCCTCAGTGCTGCCGTTTACTTTCGAAACTTACAGCACCTCAGTAATGCAGTATTTCAATAGAATAAAGCAAGATGTTATTAATGTTGAAAAAAAATCAATGGAACGCAACATCACGACATTCCTGACTCTATCAAAAGACTTAGAACTCATAATTGGAAGACTGGACGTGCTCAGTGATGTCCATCAGTCAGTTCTGACTGGTGATCTGCTAAAATGCCAGAGCAATTGGGAGAAAAGCTACCGGTTACTTTTGAATCTCTACCGCGAGCTGGAAAATTCATCCAGCCGCACTCGGACTAATCTCTGCGCTAGTCTTTACCTGTCAAGTTTGAGAGTTTATTTAAATATAATCGACACCTGGTTAACAGAAGGAAGACTCGAGGATTTTCGTGATGAATTTTTGGTATTTAAAAAAAAATCAAGATGTAATTTTGAGAGCACGAGTTCTGATGATGGGAGAATTAAAATGATGACATTTGATATCCGTCAGATTAAAAAGGACACTGGGGTGTTTATTGACCCGATAATTAAGAAGTTGTTGAGAAAAATAGAAGAGATGGGAAGAAATATTGATTTACTTGTTACGTTGAATAGAATTTCTGATATGTGGAAAATGAACGCTGAGATTTATGAGTCCACGAGAATTCCTTTGAGTGATGAATTTATTACATGCGTAATCATGGAGTTGTCTAAGTACGGAAGTGATTTAAGTCACCAGGATAATGATCAGCTAGACGCCCCAACAAATGATGAATTCGACATAACTATTGATAGGAATCCTGAGAATAATTTATCACAAGTACAGCAACCAAATAATGATAAATTAAAAAGTACTTGGGATCCAACATCTCTGATAAATCTTGAAGAAAATATTCGTCAGCAAATTCGGCAAATAAATAATCCCTTTCTCATGAAAGTATTTCAAAATTATCTGCCATCACTGACATCACCAGCAAATTATTTGAATTATCCCTGCGCAATTGCAGGCACAGATACCGTTGATTTAAAAGAAAAAGAGCCAGCTGCAGACAATAGTGACGAGAAGGATCAAGAACCCAAGCGATGGGGAGTGACGGATATATTTGATAAGTTGGAAGAAATATCCAAATTTATTTTGCCATTTCGTAAAGTTTTTGAAAAAACATTTGACACCATATTAGACCGCCGGTACTCATGTGCCTCGAAGCTCGTGAAAAATATTCTTATCGATGAGTACAAACTTGAAAAGCATTTGAAATTAATGCGGTCTATTTATATGATGGAGCGAGGTCACATTATGAAGAAATTTTACCAGCACATGTTTCACGAAGTAACATATAAATATTTATATATTTTTTTTTCAATGTCTCAACTAATCAATGGACTATTATACACATCAATAATATTTATTTATTAATTATCTATTAATAGATTGAGACCCGCGGCTTCACGACGTACCGCGCGAATCCCTACTGCGATTTATCAAGCATTCTGGAGCAAGTGCTGTCGGATGAATGGAGAGACTCGAGTTCCCAAAACCGGTGGTCGATTTCAATAGCGACCTCGGACGGGGTCAATGCCACGCGTCAAGTTATACAAGCGATTGAAAACACAACACTCGATTATTCAATCGATTGGCCAATAAATATGGTCCTGACTGACCAAGTTCTCGCTAAGTACAACGAGATATTTAGATTTCAATTGAAACTAAAGTGGTCATTGTGGACCTTGAACAACTTACGATTCACAGGTAATTTTTATCTAATTACTATTCATTAACCATCGAGTTAATTGGGTATATTTCACTTCTAGATCTCGAAGGAACGGGCCCCGATGATATGAATGATTTTTTCTTCCATTTCAATGCCAGGAGACTGGAGTGTCTGAGATTTTGGCTCCTCCATGCGATCGGGTCTATTCACACTTATCTATCGGGTCAAGTTCTACAGAGTCTGGGTATAATTTTGGAGAACTCGCTGGCACGAGCTAAGGATCTTGATACCATTATCCAAGTTCATGATGATTATCTCAATAAAGCGCATGAGCATTGTTTACAAACTCCCCAGTTTGGTGATATTATGATGACTATTAATAATGTGAGTTATTTATTAATTAATCTTTAAGTAGCTATAGATAATAGGGCGAAATGGACCTTTTTAAATTAAAATTAATTGCTAATATTTATTAAGGCCCATTTCTAGCTTTCATATTTATAATTTTGTTTAAAATACTAGTTACTGGAGATGTGCGCGCACATACGAGATCGTTGGAAACGAGGCGTCAAGCAATTGATGCCCACAGAGCTAGACGTAATGGAGAAAAATTACATTAAATTCCATACTTACTTAGCCCTGGCACTTCACAACGCAGTGCAGCACAAAGAAGCCGACTACTGTAAGTACCTCGTCTCAAAATTAACTCACAACATAAATAAACTAAAGCAAAAAATTTAAGTATCAGTAGACAATTATTTATAAGGCACTAGTATATTTACGCATGTGTTAATTTTTTTTACAGTGGCCGGGTTGACATCCGCTTTTAATTGCAGTATGCCACAATACAGCAATTGATACCACCACGACCGACGATTACTTCATTTATATAAATCATACCTCATACTCAGTACTCTACATACTTTTTTACTTAACATTGTACAATTCATCATCAATCGACTCTCATTTTCTCTAGATTTATTTGTATAAAAGTTTATTGTATAAATGTTATATATAAGTTACAATAATAATTAAATTAATCCTCACCCTTAGTTCCTTTCCTAAGCAAAACAACTCCTAAATTTTATTTACAGACAAAACTACTGGTATAACCACTAGCCCTAGCAGCAGCAGCATCACCAAAACTCCATGTCTTGATGTCCAGCCATTGATAAAAGGCCTGCTCGCGGAAGTCGCTCATCAAAGTTACCCGCCCTCTGGTTTTCCTTCACCTCATAATTTTTTTTAACCCTATGTCTTCTGTAGTGAGTAATAATTAATTAACACTTGCAAATAAAATATTTACTATATTTAAAGTACTAAATAATTATAAATATATATAAGTATATATTTATTTAAATATTAGTATATCTCAAAATTAATTACAGCTGAAAAACTTCTCTATACATATGATTACTCA
The DNA here is from genome assembly GCF_026212275.2 of Microplitis demolitor. NCBI lineage: Eukaryota > Metazoa > Arthropoda > Insecta > Hymenoptera > Braconidae > Microplitis > Microplitis demolitor. Next base: position 1,609,502 of record NC_068549.1, on the reverse strand, counting down.
TATAAATATATAATATATTGCTTTGCGTTAATGTATGACGTATTTAGTAGGAAAAAAAAATTAGAGTAGGGAATTAATTTTGCGCGATAGCGATGGATCCATTCTGGTTAAGATTTCCCACAGCGGGTTGGCTACTGGGTCCTAGAGACAACGCGCCGATTGATGGGGTCGTGCCGGCGTTTGTCAGAGTTTGCTCATTATTGCTAGAGGGTAAAAGTGATGGAGATTCTGCTGGAGGTAGAGGCGGCGCGGGTGGCACTGATGACGGCGATGATGGCGAATGACTGTTTGTATTTGCGGTTTTATTCCGTAGTTCAAACACTTGCTGAATGGCTTTTCTGAAGCACAGAAAATTGTAATCAATCACTCCTTGTCTGTCGAAATTGTCTTCGCGTAGAATACAGACAAGGGCAAGAAATTTGTTGACTTCCCGTAGGTAGAGTATTGTTCCGTTGTTGAGTTTTATGAGACTCGAGCTTTGATTGTCGAAGGCCGCGGCTTCTAGATCTTCTCTAAGACTTCATTAAAAATTTCATTATTTATTTATTTATTTATGACAGACTTTGAGAGAATAAAAAATTTAAACTTACCCATATATACACGATACGTCGATCACGACATCGATCATATCGCAGCAGAGCTCGTAACTCTGCATGTCCACGGGAGAGCTGTCGGTTGCGATGTAAATTTTTGAAACTACATCAAATAAAAATGCTTTTTCTATTCCCGAGTTCTGTAATAATTTTGAGTAATTAATTAATTGATTGATTGATGAATAATTAATAGATCGATAATTACCGATATCAAAATATTTAAAAGATTTTCGAGTGTCGGTAATTGGGGGATGAGCTTCTGTACGACTTTACTGAAGGCCTCAAAAATACTATGATCGTAAATGGAGGTCAAATGAAAGCTCAAGTGAATCTGATCGTAATTAGAGTCCAGCAAATCATCATTCGCTCGCGTGTGAATGTCTCTCTGTGTCTCCATTTTGTAATCGTCCGAGAGCCCGTCGACCTTGTGAATGAAAACCTCGAACTTAATCGCCTGATTAACTTTGTAAGCTTTTGTAACTGTGAGGTGAAGTTTATTGAGTGCCTCCATGTAGTCGTCCTGGGCGTCGATGACAAACACCAGGGCACCGCAGCCACCGAATATCATGTCGCTGTCAAAAGTCGGGTCGAAGAAATCGATCTGACCTGGGAAGTCCCATATCTGAAATTGTACGAAGCTCGAGTTGCTGATGTCATCTTTTATTATTTTATTTGTACTCTCGAGAAATAGTGTCTCGTTAGGTGACATTTTGTGAAAAACAACTTTTTGAATTGATGACTTTCCACTTCTGAAATACGTAACCCAGTTAGTAAGTAAAAACTTAAGGGCATTCTCAGACAGTCCTCCCCCTCCCTCTACTTTTTTTAAAATTTCTCAATGACCTGGAACTGTCACAAGTATGAGAATTTAATTAATTTTTAAAAAATGAAAGCCAAGATATAGATTTTTAAAAAAATCCTCACAGTTGTCATCAATTAGGAGCTAAATAAATTGTAATCTATAAAATTCAAAAATTATAAAATTGACAAGTTTTTACTGAAATTTATTTTCCAAATTTCGTTTAACTCCTAACTGATGTCAACTAAAAAAAATCTCTCGACGAAATTGTAATTGCGCTACACTTTTTTCAATAAACGCTTAAACTTTTTTTAAATTGTCATTGAATATTTTTAAAGTAAGAGGCACTGTCTAAGAATGTCATCAAAGGATTAGCCACCAAATATAATTTTTCTACCTCCTAAGTCCCATCAATAAAATTCGAGGTTTTTGTTCCCCAGCTAATAATAAATTAGTCGTCGAATCTTCAGTTGTTTCATCGCCGTCAACAAACGGCGTGTACCCAAAGTCCTGAGGGAATGATCCGACATCATAACCTCCCTGATACTGATCATCATCATCCTGCGCAACAAATAAACAAATCACACTTGTAAAAACTTCCACTATCACTACAATTATTATCACCAAATAAATAAAGTAATCAATTCCATTTAATTGTTAATAATCATCAATTATCAAAAGATTAAAATTCTTATCAATCATCAACAAACAACGTAAATAATCATTTGTTATATTTATCAAAAATGTCCATTAAATTACTTACCAAGTTTGACATATTTAAAACAATCAAAACTTTAAAATAAAATTAAACAAAACAAACAATCACCGATGGCTATAAATATGTTGATATATTTGTAGATCACATTAATATAAATATACATATATATATATATATTTCAGGCAATACTTTGTTCTGACATTAGTCACATATTAGCAGATAAGTTTAATTAGTTTGTTTTACTGTCATATATATATATATACATATATATAGTTACATATATTACTTGTAAGATAAAATAATCATTTTACTAAAACCCCAATCCAAATGACGTGTAAATGAAATTCCTCCTCTCTCTTATTCGCTGAGTTATTTTATATTTTTTTCCTCACATCAATCACGTGCGCAACGCGCAAGTACTCGGGCGCAAGAAGTGAGAAAATATAAATAAAAAAGAGACAGATCGAGTGGGTGGTGGGGGTGGGGTCCAAGTGAGGGAGGTTGGTCTAGGTGGCTAGGTGGTCTCATTGTCAGCTGACGACACATCAGTGTTCTCTCTCATTTCAGTACCCGGGTGTTATGCGTCCATGACTGCCAATTAGTTTTATTATTTAACTTAAAATTAAATTAAAAAATTAATTATTTTAAAATAAGTATTTGAATTATTTATAATTAATATTTTTAAAATGGCTAACGAGTATAAAAAAGTAACTCATGTTTTATTTGACATGGACGGTCTTCTTATTGGTAAGTAAATTTTTAAATTAATATTTTATTTATAAAATATTTGAAAATTCAAATTTTATTTAAATGTCATTTTATTTTTATAGAATAAATTTTAATTTTTGTAATCAATAATTTTTTTTTATTTCATTAGTAGATTACACGTTGAATTGGTAATGACTTTGAACTTGACATGTTTGTGACGTTCATAAAATAGTATACACTAATTACTGTTAATAAAAATGTTGTTCTTATTATTCGAATTAATTGGTATTATTTTTTAATTAAAAAAAAAAAAAATAGATACTGAGTATCGTTACACAGAGGCATTTAATAACGTATTAAATAAGTACGGAAAAACATTCACGTGGGAGATCAAGGCCATGACGATGGGGTTCCACATGTACGAGAGTGCGAAGAAAATAGTGGAGATGCTCGAAGTGCCGCTGTCACCCGAAGAATTTTTGGAGCAGCTGAAGCCGCAATATGAAAAATTATTTCCAAACAGCAAACTGATGCCAGGTTTGAAATTTAGTGAACGAATTTAATGAGTTTGGTTTATTTTTAACTGTGCAGATTCTGAAAGCGTGTACAAGACAATATACAATAAAATAGTATCGGAATTTGGGCATAGTTACTGCGGTGATGTGACATATCAAGTCCTTGGACGTCCTGAGGTTGTAGGAATTGAAATTATTATTGATTATTACAAACTACCCTTGAGTATAGAAGAGGTTCAGTCTAAGTACCACCAATTACAGAAGGAATTATTCGTCCAAGTTAGAATGATGCCAGGTGTTTGATGGTTTTATTTTTACCTATCGATTTTAATTGCTACTAATGTTTTTTTTTTCAATTTTTTTTATTTATTTATTTCTATGTACGTTAACTAACATCAATGAGGCTGATTCATTTGTTATTACATAATCTACAGCTTTAATGCTGATTCATCCCCAAATTGTATTTTAATGCCGGCGTGTAGTTAGAGAATTATTATTTATTATCATGCTTTATTTTTAAATTAATATGGATTTATTATGACCCTGAAGTTAGCAGCCGATAAACAATTTTTGTTTTCATCTCAATAAATCAATAAAAAAAAAGAAAAAAAAATGCGCATGTAGAAAATTTTAAAAACTACAAGTGCAATTTTTTAAATATTTTTTTTTTTTAATTAAAAATTTATTGGACGCCGACTAACTTCAGTATCATATTTTATTTTATTTAAAATACTACACCGTGTGTAATTAATTTGTTTATTTATTTTTTTGTTTACATATAGCTAAGAAATATATGGAACAATTAATATAATGTCATGTACCACTTTTTGAATCTGCTACATCGTCTTCACGTCATATTTATTATTATTTGTACAGTCATTCACGATCAACGTGTGTATTGCACGCTAAATTATTTGTTTAATTATCGTTTATAATTACTTGTATATTTTTAATTATTAATTACTGTTACTTTCATTTAATAAAGGAGCTGAACGACTGTTACGACATTTGCATAAACACAACATTCCGATCGCACTTGCTACGAGTTCTAGCGAGAGCAGCTACGAACTAAAGACGAAAAATCTTAAGCCGATTTTCGAACTTTTCCATCACCGTGTCCTGGGCGGCTCGGATCCTGATGTAAAAAAAGGAAAACCAGCCCCGGATATATTCCTTGTTGCCGCTAGCAGATTCTCTGACTCCGATCCCGTTCAACCCTCTCAGGTATTGATTTTTTTAAACTAAAAATTCAAGGCCAGCATGAAACGTACATGACTACTGACTGGTTGAGCTTTTCATGTATGGATTTAATGCACCACTGACATAATATTATTTATTTTCACTAGTGTCTAGTCTTTGAAGATGCGCCGAATGGCGTACAAGCGGCCGTGAGCGCTGGTATGCAAGTTGTGATGGTACCAGACGAAAATCTACCGAAGGAACTGAGCGAAAAAGCTACGATGGTGCTACACAGTCTAGAAGAATTTAAACCGGAATTGTTTGGACTGCCTCCGTTCTCTGAGGATTAGAATATTTACGAGACATCCAACAATTCAAGCGGTTAAACAATGTATTGATTTTTAGAAACTAGACGTCAATAAATATGCGCACCATTTATTTTAATGTTGATCAATTAGTGCGTGATAATGTAATAATTAACGATTCAGAAAATTGAGGAAATTATTTAAATAAAATAAACAAAATATTATTTTGATAAATAGTATTATCTGTTAAAGTATCTAAATATGTATTATAGAAAATAAAATAAATCAATGCATACCATTAACTATTTTATTTTAATTGCTAATTTATTATTTTAATTATCGTAACAACTAAAAATACCTATTTTTAATGTACACGAATCAACATTTTTTTTACTTTCAGGGTTTTGAGGCGGCGAGTTGTTTTACTTTTTGGAGAATTTGATCTGGTTTTAAATTATCTAGAGATACGGAAGCCTCTTTGCCGAATTCTATAAAATAAGAAATTAAAAAATTAGTAATTGGGTTTATTAAGTAGTATATTGTGTGACAAGAGATGAAAGAACGATTTCAGACCAGGGTGAAGTTGGTTGATATTTTTCATGATTGTCTGCTTGGAACTTAAAGTTTCAGTGTCAGCAGCCAGTAAGAAAAAAGTTAATTTAAGACCAATGGTGTCATCGAAATTAAATTAAATTTCGAAAGCCTTCAGTCGGCAGGCAGATATATTATTTGTTTTCCAAATTATCTTTTTTTCTGGCTGCAGAGGCATAGAAACTTCAAGTTTCAATGCTGGTACTATGACAATATTACTCTGTAGCAAGGAATCACAAACAAGTAGATCACTAGACAAGTAGAATTGATAAAATTTGAAATCGCCTACTTTGCCACACAATTTTCATAATTTCCTGGATTAAATTTCGAGTTTAAATGTCCGGGTGTCGCAATTAGAAAATTTAAAAGCACTAGCGTATGTGTAAATTTAATTAACTATAATTTGATTAGTTCTGATTCTGACAGGATTTAAATGAACTGAAATTAATTTAGCAGGCAGGTTGGAGGCTGGTCTGGATAAAAAACTGAAGATTAAAACCCAGTAAATTGCATTGCTTTGGAATTGATTTGTTTTCGCTGCTGAACCAGGCATTGAAACTCATAATTTAAATTAAGTAAATATGAAAATTTTATTAAATATAATTACTTACCATATCGCGCATAAAGTCGCGGTTCTATTGACGAGCATTCTCTGATAAGAACTGGAAATTTCGGATTACTCAGTTTCAAAGGAACATACTCTTTTTCTATAAATTCTCTGTAATTATTCAATATAATAATTATTAAATAGCTGTAAAATAAAAATAAAAAAAAACATAACCTATGAGATTGATTACAATTTTATTTTATTAAATTTAAATAATTAAAGAATTCAAATTAATAGAAATTAATAAATAAATAACTTGTTAATTTAAAAAATAATTCACCTGACACCTTGACTAGATTTCGAGGTCTGGCATAACAAAATTCTCAATTCTTTTAAATGAGGACCAAATTTGACTGCTGCCATTTTGCTGTCGCTCTTCTGTCTCTTTTTACTTTCAGGTCAAAATAAATTTATTTATTATTTTTATTTATCACAAATGTCACATAAAATTTTAAATTATCATTATTATTAATTACAAAAATTCAAATTAAAAGTAAAAAATGAATAAAATAATTGTAATTCTTATAAATAATTTCACCGCTTGACATCCGGTGACAATACTGAGGATTCAAAATTAAATTTGTGATGATCAGTTGAATTTAAATGATGTGGCTCAAAAAATGAATAAATTTTGAATTTAAAATAATTATGACACTCCCGCCTCTTTTCAATTCAAAATTTCCATCTTTCATAAAAAATTATCCAGCAAAAGACGTCCAAGTTTATTGGTACTGTCCTAAATTTTCCCAGAGCCGCTACCCACCTGGACAATCAAGTATTTGAAATTTATTTATAATTAATTGGTAATTTAAATTATTTGCTGATTTATTTTATCAGCCAGCGAAGCCTGCACTCTGATATGTCTTCTGGTCGCTCAGAGAATTTGTCACTCGAGATTGCAGCTCTGGAGTATAGAAAAGTCTCCTCGGCTGATGATTTTCGTAGCAGAATCAATAATCGAAGGCAACAAAACTCATGCCAGGATAATAGAACAGGCTCTGGTTGCTCATCGATACCTGAGTGCTGATGAAGCTCTAAAATTTGGTGGGAATCGTCTGGCAACTCTTGAAGAATGGGTAAAAGAAATATAATACTAAAAGTTGTGTTATCAGATAACTAAAGGTTGATTTATAAAACTGGGCATTGATTTTGTAGAAGTTTAGGATTTTTAAAGAAGACATTGACATGCTGCATTTGAATATTAGAAAATTTCTTGAGGACTGGTACAGAAAACCCAAGGCTGATAATTTGATAATGTTACTTATCACGGGTGGACGCACTGTGCTTTTTTTGTTCCAAGAGATTACTGATAAAATAATTCTGTTTGATTCACATGGACACATTTGTTCTGGAAATATTCATCGGGGTTTAGTCATTGCACAGGTAATTTTTTTTTAATTTTAATGAAATATAGGAAAAATGGGCCCAGAGAAAAAAATTTAAATAAAATAAATATTTAGTGGCGATAGGATTCAGGTAAAACTAAAAAAATTAAAAACGCGGGAAAATGAGAATTTTTTAAAAATTCAAAAGTTATGAAATTAAATTTTGAAAGATTTGAATAAATAATTGGGTCTGTCAAGTATCTACTCCTTGAAAATTATTTAAAATACAAAAATTTAGGCCAATTCATCCGTATGTAGTAAAAAAAAAAATTCAGGCCCATTTTCTAAATTTAATTTGTCATACATAAATATCTATACTATTATAATTAAAAAAAGTAAAAATGTGTTTATTTTAAAAGGCAAAAATGGCAAATCTCCAGAATCTTTGCACCTGGTTTATCAATGACGTTTTGAACAACTGCTTCAACTTAAAACCCAGTCAGTATGAACTTACATTTCTTTACTATAATTGTCACCACCACCTGTAGTATCAACTTCAAAAAATAAAGAATCTATTAAAAATAAAAAAAATAAAAGTATGAAGTTTTAGTTTTAGTTTGTTTATTTTTTTAAATTTTTGAAACAGCAAAGTTTTAAAACTACTTCATACTGTACTTCAATATCGTTATACTTATTTACATTATATACAAAGTCACTCTCTTAAAGTACTTAAACGTAAAACTTTATTTAAATAATATTTATCTGGTAAATATTTATTCAACCTTTTACTTATTAACAAAATACAAGTCTAAGATGTCCAAAAAATATCATGTTGTAGCCTGCCAACAATTCGTTAAGTTAAATTCAATTTTTTATAATTTTTTTTTAAGATTACAAAGAAATCTAATAGCTCAAAATTTAATTTAACATTTACAAGCAAGTTTTAATAACTTTTTTATTTTTTCTAGTAACTATTTATCAAATTTAAGGCCATTCTCTAAAAGTGCCCCCACTTTTCACAAATTTTCATCAATTTTCAATTTTCAATAAAAATTAAAGCATTAATTAAAAAAAGGACAACGTGATTGCAATTTAATTTTTTTAAATTTATCTCAGCAAAATTGTCTTTTTTCAATTAACGCTTCCATTTTTCAAATTAATTAATAAAATTCTGGTACGCTTGACAGTTTAAAGTAATTGGGTATTTTTAAATAAAGAGGCCACTGAGAATGCCCTTAAGCTCAGAAATATCAACTCCAATACCCACACATTCGTCCATACTTATTATTATATTTATTAAAGAATATATAAGATAAAATAATTATTTTATCAATTTCTCTTGAGTTATCTTTGTCCTTAAAGTAATATAATACACGTTACAACTAGCGTAAACTAATTAGTATTAATTACGTTCAAATTTTATTTTTCAAACTTATTAAGTCTTTTTATTAAAAAAAAAGAAGAAAATATTTAAGAATTTAAAAAAAAATAAAAATAAAAAAATTCGAGCATATAAACCGATAAAATTATATATTAAATAATATTCTGTTTATGTATTTTTACAAGTGTGTTTTTTAAAAAATTATTTAAATATATAAGTAAATACATTTATAACAGAATAATTACTAATATGTCTATATACACACGCAAGAAAATGGTAGCTTAATTTTTTTTATCGGTCAGTTTTAAATGAGAGAAGACAAAGTGAAAAAAAAATGATACTTATTAATTTATATTTTTTTGTAATGCAACTAAAAATGCTTATAAATATTTTAAATTGTTGAGCGACACTGATATTTAATTGGCAACTAAATACAAATATATCATTCTTATTTGCTGCCCGACTCCGTGGATCGTAAGTGCAGTGAAATTATTTTTAATTTCAATAAATGGAATTATTTTTAAAAAATAGTGTTAAAAGGGGGGGGGGCGATAGCTAGCGTGCCAATTTTGTTATCACGTGGTTTTTAAAAATAGATCAACTGTTGATAAGATATAAACCGTAAATTCCTTTTTGTTATTTAATTTATAACTAGTTTTAAGTTCCCTTCAACAATAACATGGAATAAATAATTATTTAAATAATTAAATGATACGATAACATTTTTTTTTTTTTGTAAAAATGTATTAGAGCTAGAGGTGGAGGTTTATTAGTGAGATTGACGAACCCGAGGCTGTGCCCATTCTACAAAATCATCAATGAGCACCGGCCAGGCTCCTTCTTCGTCGTAATTACTCATGTCGGCGTTTATCATTGAAGCGAAGTCTAGTAAAAGATTCCACGTGTCTTTTGGAATCGATCTCTTGTGATGTTCCTGTAATAATTATTTATTTAATTCAATTATACGTCAATTAAAATTATTTATTTTATTTCCTATAATGAGCGCAAAAAATTAATTAAAATTTTTAGGTCAATTATTTAATAAATTTCGTTTAAAATTAAAGGACTCCAAGGTATCGTTCATAAATTACGTCACGCAAAATTTTACCTTTTTAGACCCCCCTTCCCATATGATAGAAATATTTATATATTTACAAATATGAAACGAATGATTTTCTATCGTAACAAAAAAATAAAATTTTTTAAATTTTTTGGTGAGTTGTGAACGTCACGTTTTCTTAAACCCCCTGAGCCCTCGTCTCCATAAGTGCAAACGTATTTAAAATTTTTTAAATTTTTTCTGCAATTATGTCATAAAATTATTTATCAACTTTTATTTTTTTAATATTTTATTAATTTAAAAAATTGTTTAATCGAGTGTAACAATTAATTTACGCTCAGCGCAGTAATTAAAATTTAAAAATACCTGCAAAAATTGGCACCAGAGATCTAAAAATTTAAATTTATCTTTCAAGACAATATTCCAGTACGCGATGGCCATGTCGAGATCGAGCCCTTTCTGCCCTGCATTTTTCGCATAATTAAAAGTGAAGTGATAAAAGTCTTTGAATTTCAGTGAATCTTTTAATTCATTCTCTAGACTATGCAACCGGGCTTTTAGTTTGTCTATACTGTCCACGCTGTAAAATAATCAAATATTAAATACTTCTAAATAAATACATCTAAAAAAATATATTCATTTAAAATAAATACCTCAACTCAACCATTCCATTCATAAATTCATCTTTCGAAAATTCACATTGAGCCTCCGCTCGAAACTTCCATGCTATTATCAGCACCAATTTGCTTTCTGGACTCAACCCCAAGTCATCCAAGAACTTCATGATGCCATCTTCTGTTATTTTATTCGTTTCATTGGGATCTAGACCAACAGAACCAAGTAAATAAATTTGTTTATAATTCTGAATGTTGCAAAAGCCAGAAATTTTTATATTTTCTGCTGTCCGCTGCTCTCATCCTCATATTCATTTATAAAAAACTACAATTACCTTGATACCGAGTGTACAAAATTTCCAATTTTTTTTTATCAACCGAATTCTTGGGTTCCTTGTAATAAGCATCTGGGTTTTGAAAATAATTATCACTCGCCAAGTCTAATTTCCAGTCGTTTTGAGCGAGACAATAAATAGCAGTCTGCTCACCAGTTTGAGTAAAAGTTATGAACTTTTTAACTTTGTCCTTCTGTGAGAATTTCAACTTATGCTGAAACAAAGACACGTGTTTTTTTATCAGTCATTAAATTATTCATTACAGTACCGATTCCACTACAAAAATTAATCACCAAAAAATCAATACCATCAGTAATTAATAAAAAATTTAATTTTCCAATTATCAAGGCTTTGATTACTTGATAACAGTCATAGAAAATTATCTTAAATGATAGGAAACAATTACGAAATAACAAAAAAAAATTAGAGATTGAGGTTAGAATTTATAATTAAAAGATTTGTGGAGAATGGCAAAGTAAAATAGTAAAATAAAATGATTTGCTGACAGATGATTGTTGTATGAACTGGTAAATAAAAAAATAAACTTACCATTTTGAATAAATAGCGGTTGGATGAAAACAAAAATATTATTCTATTGACACACTGGACACTTGACGTAAGAGAACATGAGAGAGCTTGTGTGTATTTTAGCTGATCAGATCATCAGCACATCGCCATCGTCATCATAATTGTCATTATTATCATTACGCCCTTTTACACTTAAATGTGGATGTGTGGATTTAATTTATGTGAGTAACTGTGTGACGAAATAAGACGAAGAATAATAATTATAAGTTGAGAAACACAACTGGTAACGGGTAACAGTGTTGCTCTAAAGTGAGAAGGACAATTAAAACCTGGTGCTGATGGTGATTGTGATGACCACGGCCACGGCGAGCACGATATGGACACAATATATCCCCAGTTGTCCAATCGGAAGTGGATTTCAATCTAAAGTAAGGACCAACATGTCAGCGCTCTGTGGAAAATGTCACAATTAAAATAATGTTCTAAAATATGATACTCAAATTAGGTGTCTAATAATTTTTTTATTTTTTTATAAATGATAAATTATAAAAATAAAATAATTTGAAAAAATGCACATGTGGATTTCTTAATTTTCTACATGTGCATATTTTTAGTTTTTTTAATTTTTGTAATTTGGTGAAAATAAAATCCGAAAATTAATAATTGTCTACTAACTTCAGGATCATAAATTAGCTATCTAATATTTTTTTGATCTTTTTTTTTTTAACGATAAATTACAAAAAAAAAATATTTGAAAAAATTGCACCTGTAGCTTTTTTTGTTTTCTACAAGTGCATATTTTCAGTTTTTTAAATTTTTATCGTTGATTTGTTGAAAAAATAATTCAAAAATCGTTAGATGTCTAATGAGTGTAAATGTAGCAGACAATTGTCAACTTTTTAAATTTTTAAATAAATAAAAAAACGTGAGTAGAATAAAAACTAAAAAATATATATTTAGATTAATTATTTGAATAAATTATTTTATTTTAAATTGTAAAATCCAAATTGTCAATGTGCTAAAAATTTTCCCGCTTTTTTCTGCGCACGCGCAGATTTTAAATAATCAGCAGGGACGATTTCCGAAGTTTACTCTCTATCTAAATCTAAGAAGAGTTTAATTGATTATTATTTATTATCGACATGTGCCTGTAGACATGTGGAGATTCTAGAAAAAACTAAAACGTGTTGTGTAATATATTTTTAAATGTTTTATTTAATCAAGATCTGGTTGGTCCTCGGTCCCAGTTAACCTCTACTAGTTTTTTTTTATCTGAATGATCTCCAAAAATTTGCTGGTGCAGATAATGGCTAACCTATAAAATATTAAGTCATCAGTTAGTGATTTTCAAATAAATAAAAATGAAAATTCCATCACTGGGAACTCTATCAGCAGCAGCGATTGGTGGTGCGGCTTTTCTAGGACTGAGTGGTTGGGGTTTTCGTTTTTTGATTAAAAAAACAGTCCGAGTGTCGCCGCATTATAATCAAGCTATGGATTATCTCAATGCACATGAAGAGTCCAAGAAACTGCTGGGCGAACCAATAAAACAGCAAGGATCGATGCATATTGGAGACAAAAAGTACTTCGGAGTGTACAAGCAGTCAAAGTATTACACGGTGCCGGTCAAGGGCTCCATTGCGGAAGGTAATCTCACCTACTGGATCACCATAAACGAGGATAAAAAAAAGGACAACAATAGTGCAGTTGAAATAAATAAAATTTTATTAGAAGTTCTTACGAAACCGAAGAAAATTGTATGGATTAAGAATGACAATAAAGTATGATCTAAATATAGAATATAATTAGTTGAATGTTTGAAGCGGCATGTCTGTTATTCCTGCAGGTACTTTTATTCCGCGGCGATTGTATCCGAGAGCGGCTTGCAGAATGTAGATCGCGGCTTCAGTTGTCAGTTCCACGGATCTGGTGTCGCCTATTTGGGGATTCACTTCAACTAGATCGATGGCATTCAATCTTCTGGTCCTATGAACCTGTTCCATTAAGTGAATTCCTTCTCTCAATGTCAGTCCTCCTCGTGCTAATTCACATTAATTTTAATTTTAATTTAAAATTTTTTCAGCCCAAGCTGGTATTATGGACAATTGGAATTATTATTTAATTTAAATAAAATACCCAGAGTTCCGGTGCTAGGAGCTTCCAGAGGATCCAGCGCATCGATATCAAAACTAACATGAATTGATTTTTCACTGTGGGGATCTATTCGCTCTAACGCCATGTGAACAACCTGGTGGATGCCGTGTCTCTCAACATCTTCCATTCCAAATGCAGTGATACCAAATTTTTCAATTACTAATCTCTCATATTTATCAACAGATCGCAATCCAATGTACGCTACATTCCTGATGGACAGCCTGTATAAATTTAATTACTCATTATTATTATTACTATTACTATTATCAAGCTTGTTGGGGTTAAAAAAAACAAACATCGGTTTCTGCCAGTCCATGCCAGGCAAATGGGGCCAGTAGTCGGACAACTCGGATGTCAAAAGTGCTACGGGCATTCCATGAACATTACCACTGTCGCTGGTCTTGTTGGTATTCAAGTCAGCATGGGCGTCCACCCAAAGCACGGCGATGTTGCTACCCTTGGTGCTCACGTGTCCGTCGATGGTTCCCACACCCACGCTGTGATCTCCTCCGATTGTCACGACAGTCCTTCCTTCTTTCATCACAGCCGCCACTGTCTCGGATACTTTGTACGTACAACCCGCCACTTCACTCAGATGAGTCATATTATCAATACCTTGTACTGATTTTGCTTCATATTTTATATTCCCAAAGTCTTTGACGTCTAGGCCTAATGGTAAATTATTTTAATTATTACTAAAGATTTGTTTAATTAATTTATTTTAATTACCGAGATTTATTAGCTCTGGTATAAGTCCAGCTTTTCTGATTGCGTCTGGTCCCTGTGCGACGCCTTCCTTTTTCTAATTAATTATTCAATTAATTAAATAGTTAATTGCAATGACAGTAAATAATTAAGCGCTTACTTACCTGGCCCTTTTCAAAAGGCACCCCAATGATTCCAACCTTCGCATAATTTCTTACAGTCACATGCTTACAAACACGTGGGTAATGTCGGAGTAAATTCAAACAGTAGTTAGTTCCAGCAAACATTTCTTGACACTAACTCTCGTTAAAAGCAAGAAAAATGTAGCGTAGATTATTCTGACACATGGTAGATAATTCTCAAATGCGATGATCTTGTGACCTTACGTATACCGGTGGTAGAAAAAATTATAATAGATTTCTTAAAATGTTATCTTGTGAAAAAATAATTTTCTCGATAAAATTTATCTTTTTTTCAGAGCGTTGACTATAAAACGGGCGATAAAAATTTAAGACAATTTTGTTGATTATTTAAAAAAACAAAAAAAGTCCTACCAGTCAAAGCGCGAAACTTTTCAGTTCGCGAGTTACAAAAACTATATTTTTTTTTTTTAAGTAAGATTTCATTTTTTTTCTACGATCTAAAATAAGTACATAAAAATTTTTATTGTGGATTTTTAGAAGTAATGACATTTAATATTTTAAATTACTTTATTTTTTTTTCTATAATTATTTAAAACAATCATTTAATTTTAATTCATACAACCCAATTAATTAATTAATAATAATAACAATAATTAAGTATGATTTTGTGAAAATGCAATTTGATGACAATAAATCATACACATACATTCTTTACATATATTATGGACCGTATGAAAATTACTTAGGTCCCAACATTTGCTCTGGTCTCACCCATTGATTAAATTGTTCTTCAGTGAGACCATTTTTCAACGCCGACTCTTTTAAAGTTAATTTTTGTTTGTGTGCTTGTTTGGCAATCGCGGCAGCCTGTAAACAAATTAAATACATCAGCCACTGCTATTAATTATCATAGTAAATATATATATTTACTATGATATATATATATAAAAAAAAAAATGAGTACTGACTTTATCGTATCCAATATGTGGGTTCAAGGCAGTGACTAGCATCAGACTTTCGTTCATGATTTTGTTGATGTTGTCGATGTTTGGCTCAATACCGACGACGCAGTTTTTGGTGAACGCAGCTGCAGAGTCTCCGAGAAGCCTCGCAGATCTCAGGGTATTGGCGACCATCACAGGTTTGAAGACATTGAGTTCAAAGTGGCCGTTGCTGCCGCCGACTGTTGTGGCCACGTGGTTGCCCATCACTTGGGCGCAGACCATCGTTATGGCTTCGCACTGGGTTGGGTTCACTTTTCCCGGCATGATGGAGCTCCCGGGCTCGTTTTCCGGAAGCGACAACTCGCCGAGTCCACAGCGGGGTCCGCTTCCCAAAAATCTTATGTCATTGGCGATCTGTTGATCAAAATTAATGATAGTGTTCATGATTAATGTGGAAAGTAGGGTAAGAAATATTATTTACCTTCATGAGGGAGACTGCGACGGTGTTCAGAGCACCGTGAACTTCAACGATAGCATCGTGAGCGGCCAGTGCTTCAAATTTATTAGGAGCAGTGACGAAAGGGTAGCCAGTGAGTGCTGCTATTTTAGCTGCGGTCTTCTCGGCAAATCCTTTCCTGGTATTCAACCCGGTACCTACGGCAGTTCCTCCCAGCGCTAGCTGATACAGTCGCGGCAAAGTGTCTTTTACTCTCGCGATTCCGTACTCAACTTGAGTAGCGTAGCCAGAGAACTCCTGACCCAAAGTAAGCGGGACTGCGTCCTGCGTGTGAGTTCTTCCAATCTTGATGATGTCTTTCCAGGCTTCAGATTTAGCTTTGAGTGCCGCGTGCAGCTGCGCCAATCCGGGTAATAGAATTTTATTTATCTCCAGAGCAACTGCAATGTGCATCGCTGTTGGGAAAGTGTCATTGGAACTCTGCGACATGTTGACATGATCATTAGGATGAACAGGTTTCTTGGAGCCCAGTTCTCCGCCGAGAATTTCAATCGCCCGGTTCGATATTACTTCATTCGTGTTCATGTTGGTCTGAGTTCCCGAACCTGTTTGCCAGATCACTAGTGGAAAGTGGTCTTCGTAAAGTTTACCGCTTATTACGTCATCAGCGGCTTTGCTAATGGCCTCAGCTACCTTTGGGTCCAGACCGAATTCTTTGTTTACTTCTGCTGCTGCTTTTTTTAAAATTCCCATTGCGACTATTACTCTATACTGATAATAATAAAAAAAAATAAAGTTGGGCTAACGGGAGTAATCACTACAGCATTTAAATTTAATAAAATAATAATAATAATTAATTTACTTACTGGCATACGTTCAGAACTATCCCCAATAGGAAAATTCATAACAGATCTTAACGTTTGTGCTCCATAATATTTATCAGCTGGCACTTTTAGTTCTCCAAACGTGTCACGTTCAATGCGATAAGATTTATCTGAACTCTGTAAAGTAATTAATTCATTAATTATTATTTATAAAAATGAAATAATTATTTATGGTATTGTGTGGAATCAAACAAACCATTTTTTGTGAAATAAAAATAAGGAAAACAAAATATCAAGAGAAGTGATACGAGAGCAAGTATGAGTTTTGAGTATCTGAGGGGAATTGCGATCAACAAATTTGACATTACTTGACCCTGAGTGTTATAAGTAGGGATAATATGATTGTAAGTTTACTATCTCTTTAAGATAGTGTGAGAATCCAGTTGTACATATTTATTTAGTTTTGTTTTTATTTCTAAATATACGAGCATGGCAACATAAAGAGATTGCGATAATTGGAAAATTTTATGACTAAAAATAATAATAAAAATAATGATACTGAAATTATTCGACGTCTAATTTTTGGATTTTTTTTTTCATAACGAAAATTGTAAAAAAAAATATTTGAAAAAAATGCACATATAGTTTTTTGAATTTTCTACATGTGCATATTTTGAATTTTAATTTTTTCGCAATTAATTTGCTGAAAAAAAATATCAGAAAATAATGATCCTGCAGTTAGCAGACAATTAACAATTTTCGGATTTTTTTTTCAATGAATTAATTACGAAAATAAAAAAACTAAAAATTTGCACATGTAGAAAATTAAAAAAACTATAGGTGCAATTTTTTCAAATATTTTTTTTTCAATTTATCGTTTTACAAAAAAAATCCGAAAATTATTAGGCGTCGGCTGGCTTCAATATTATAAAAAAAAGTTAATAATAAGAATAATTATTGTTGTGTTTGATAAAGATTTATGGACTGATATATATTTCCGGGGATAATTTAATTTCGGCAATTGAACTTATAGTAATCTTGTTACGTAAATTGATGGTAATAAAAGTACTTTCTTTGACAATAACTATAAGTTATAGAATAAAAAACAATTTAATTAATTGTAATAAATAATAAGACATAAATTTGTGATACTAAAAATAACAAACATTAAAAAAGTTTACTTCTGTTAAATAAAAATAAAAATACTTACAGTAAAAACTTTAAAAAATAATTTTTTACATGTTCCAGAAATATTTTACATACAATTTGTTTATAAAAATTACAAAATTTTCTAATGTCTGATACTTTCAGTATAATATTAATTTGTAAATAGTTATTAATTTATTTAAATTATTTACTTACATTACGAATGATAACACCATTGAATACTGATGATTGCGACCCGTGGGAAAATCCAGATTTGAATTTCAATTGATTACGAATTGAGGATAAACCTCGATACCTAAATACATTCAGTGACATATTTTTATTTATATATATTATTTACTTAAAAAGGATATATTTTTTATCTTTTAAGATGAAGGTTAGGTTGGGACGGGCCTACTTATATATTTTTATATCTAGATGTTGGATAATCGTGTTTGTGCGCACGTTAAAAAATCATCACCTAGAATTTCAAATTTCCCGCGATTTCCATCCGCGCCATCAATTAAATTAAAAAAAATCTAGCTTGTCAACTGTCAGTAAGTTTCCAATTTTTTAATCATCAGCGCCATCGCACATCAAATTAAAAAATTTTTTTATCGATAACCTCAGAAGAAGCGCATGCTCCATTTTTCCTGGAATTATTTCTCGCTAAAATAATTAATAAAGTGAAATTATAAATTTCATAGATCCGTACTTCTACTACTTACGTAAGTACTCATTTAAAAATTAACTTTTACCCCATAATTTATTTTGATTGCCATGCTATCAATTTATTTAAATTTACCATCAGTTTTTTATTCAGCTTTCCATCAGTAAATTTTGTAAAGCCGGTTTTTTAATTATTGCAATTTAATTTGTAAAAATAATTAACTCATTTAATTTTAATGTTCAGTAATTATTTATTATCAATTAATTATTTATTGATCCGCGGATTTGAGTCAGATGATGCAACTCATCTTGTTGTTGATGATAAACCTCATGGGTTTTGTAGGTTAAATATTCAAGTGCATAAAATTACAGAGTAATAAAAAAATGTAATTAACCTTTCAGTAATTATCAACAATGGCAGGTTTCTTCAATCGATTGGGTCAACTTGGTCTGGGAATAGCCATCACCGGCAGTGTCATCAACTCAGCTCTATACAATGGCAAGTGTCACAACCTAACGCTCATCAATAAATTCAAATAACAAAAAAAATTTATTATAAACATTCTTTGATTTGATTTTTCCAGTCGATGGAGGCCATCGCGCAGTAATTTTCGACAGATTCGCTGGAATAAAAAACAATGTAGTAGGCGAAGGAACCCACTTTTTCATTCCCTGGATCCAGAAGCCCATAATATTTGACATCCGCTCCCGACCAAGGAACGTGCCCGTAATTACCGGAAGTAAAGATCTACAGAATGTCAACATCACACTCCGTATTTTATTCCGACCAAAGCCTGACTCGCTTCCCAAAATCTACACGATTCTTGGTGTCGATTATGACGAGCGTGTGTTGCCGTCAATTACCACCGAGGTATTGAAAGCCGTCGTCGCGCAGTTTGATGCCGGTGAATTAATTACTCAGCGTGAGTTGGTGTCGCAAAAAGTAAGCGAAGATTTAACTGAACGAGCTCTACAATTCGGTGTCATTTTGGATGACATTTCTATCGTAAGTAATTAATTATTATTTATTTGTAAATAAAAGTATGAAGTGGTCCTAATTAAATTTATTTGTCCAGACACACTTGACATTCGGTAAAGAGTTCACTCAAGCTGTCGAATTGAAGCAAGTCGCTCAGCAAGAGGCCGAGAAAGCTCGATTCCTCGTAGAAAAAGCCGAGCAACAGAAGAAGGCTGCAATTGTCAGCGCAGAAGGTGACGCACAGGCCGCGAAATTAATCGCAACGTCTCTCAATGAAGTCGGTGACGCTCTCGTCGAGCTGAGAAGAATCGAAGCTTCTGAAGAGATCGCGTACAATCTATCACGCTCCCGGCAAATATCTTACTTACCTTCCGGTCCGGGCCTTCTTCTCAACCTTCCACAATAATTCCGTTGAAGAAAAAATTTTTAAAATAATGCGCCGTGGAGAAGTGAAACAACTGTTGTAAAAATAAAATATATCAACTTACGTTTATATTATTATCATAATTAATATTAATATTGACATTTGAAAAAGATAAAAATAGCATTTTGTAGTTATAATATAACTGACAGTCCTGTCAGTTAATGAAATATAATTTTCCATTAATTTACACAATTTTCTTGTAACAATTAAATTTTTATTTCAAGTTTTATTTATTTTATTTGTTATGCTACTTAATTATAAATCGTCATAAGCCATAACGTTTATTCAAATTATTAATTTAGCTTGAAAACGTGCCTGGACGGTAAAATACCTGACGAAAAATAATATATATAGAAGAAAAAACGTGACATTATATCGTCATCACATGTCTTTAAGCCAAGGACAAAAAACAAGACTCACGCAGACTTGGAAATTAAACAAACGATCAGGGTGGAGTTGACTGTCGAAAACAGAGCCAAGTTAATTGTGAGCGAAACAAAAAATAAAAAAAAAAAAAATAAAATGAATAAAAGAATGAAAAAATAAAAAAAATAATAATAGTCATCTACATATGCATAATAGTAACATTGACGATCGGACTAATGACCGCCTTTTCCTCCTTACCTCCTTTATTCATTTTTTTATATTTTTAGCTTCGTTTTATTCCTCTTAGCTCCTAGCATCCTACAGACACACACCTGTTACTCGCTGCTGCCGCCACTGCGACTCTGTACGCACGCGAGCTACATATGCGCGGCAAGCTTATGTCTTGGTCTTATGGCCGATTTCTTCATGAGAGATAAACTAGAGTTTGTTATTCGATAAACTGTCTGGGTTAAAATTCAAACGCTCGTCTTCGACAGTCCAGATAGCAAAATTACGTCTGAATGAGTTCCTACTTATGATTTGGATGTCTTGTCAACAACGAAGTCTAAGAAGTTCTCAATATGTCGAATGAGCCACCTTACGAACTCAGTAAGCCATCTTTAAAAAGACTTCCTAAAGAGTTCGTTTTTTCTGACTTTGCAAATAAGACTTCAGTATGAATTTACCATGACGTCTTAAGGAACTCCTAATTTTGACTTCATATAGAGGTAAGAAGAAAATACATTTTGACGACATAAAATTGACGTCTTATTTATGGAGTCTTCAAGAACTTTTAATTAAGAGTTTTTCAAAATGACACCTAGTTAATTCTTAATCTAGTGTAAAGAAAAATAAATCTTCCGCTAACTGAGTTAACTAATGGATAACTTTAGGATAATTTTCAGGAAAATTGTTTTGGAAATCTGAATTTTCTCGGATAAAGTGGAAATCTCTGAGCACGACGAATTTTCTTGACTCAAGGAAGTCTTTGCTTGGTTTCTGAAAACGTCTTCAAAATCTTTTTTTTAATGAAGATAACTTTCTGTGAAGAACTCGGCCATTTGTCTTCAGTGATCATAGTCTTCAATAAATATACACAAACTTGTCCCATATTAACACGTCTCCAGGATCAAGTTGGCTATTAATTATCCGTTAATTTATTAGCTAAATAATGTGTTAATTAAAAACTAACAATGTTTAAATAAATTATCATTAATTATTAGTCCAATGAAGAAGAAGACTGATATCTTCATTTAAATGCACATGAGTAGCAGTAATTATATTTTGCAAATTAAAATCTCAATTAAGTAATTAGCACTTGTTATTGATTTTTAAAAAAAATGTACTTGTACGTGTAATTGTGGATGTAATGTACGTAGAGAAGGTAATAGGATGACGAAATAATGGGAGCGGCCTGTACTCATGTCGCGTTACTTTATTATGTGTATATTTGTTTCAGTTAAAGTATGAGTTAAAATACGAGTCTCGGTGCCCAGGACTCGGTAGCACCAGCAGACTTGGGTGTGTGTCGTGACATAAATTATTTCCGACAAGTATGCCACTGTGGACTCGGTAAAACGGGCATAAATCATCGCAAACACTCCTGCTAGAAGAATACCTCACGGATGAATAAACAATTGTCTGGATAATGAGAATGAGTATCGGCGAAGAAAGTATGACTAGACAGCGATAATATTTTAGCAAAAAATGTAAAATTACGGAAACAAACGGATGATAATTTAACGAAGAGATCTTATGCACACCTGAGGCTGTGGTGCTGCGGCCTTTGGCTACAGGCGAGTGAGTTTAGTCGGGCATTCGTTTACGAGATGAATTTCCGACTAAAGTAATTGTCCATTGGAATAGCATGCCCGAAACAATTTGTCTGGTTCTCGTCTTCCTCGGCCCGGCCCGGCCATTATTATCCAGCTGTAATTTTCCGTAAGCCGGTTGATTATTTATTTTTAGTTTCGGTTGCACTGCTAAGCCTCGATAGAGGATGCGATGGACGTCTGAGTGCTCCAGGTATGATGCCTTGGCGACGTTGACGTTGACGGAGAAGATGCTGCATAATAATAAGAGGAAGGATAAGAGTAAGAGTGAGAGAAATAAAAAAAATATGAGATGTAGAGTTTAACAAACGCGATCAAGTAGCTTTGGCAATACGCACGTTAATTTTACGTATATACGGGATGTGTGTTTTTAGTCTTGCGGCTGCAAACTGTCGAATACGCACGGTAGACGGACCGCAAAGACGACCGGATGATACGCCCCTTGTGTTACACATATGTTCCATCGAATAAGATCACGACTCTACACGAATTTTATTTTATTTAATATATATATATACATATATGTGAGTTGTACTACTGCACGAAAGACGAGACGATCTTGTGGGAATTATTTTTCTTCTCATCAGCTGCACCCGTTCATTCCTTATTCATATATATATACATCTACATATATAAATGTACTTTTGTCTTTTAATCTTCCGCCATTAAACCGGACATTTAATACAATAACGTAAAAATATATAAATTTATTTCAAGTCAGCCACAAAATTTAATTATTTTTAGCATCATTTGTACCTAGAGTACATCAATTTGCTCATGTACATATATATAAATGTATATGGGTACAGTTGCAACGTCTGTCTGTCTTTTGGTATCACGCGATGACCTCGATGAGGTTCGTACACTCACATCACCCAAGAAGACTATTTTTATTTGGTGGTGTGTGACAGAAACCCGCGGATCGCAGGAATAAGAAGTGCCCTCTAACGGGAGTAAGGTGAGCATGTCTTACTCCTTATAACTCACAGGCACTTACTAGAGGACATACATATATACATATATATATATAGATATATAAATCTGAGCAGAGAGGACAGAGGACACACGTTATGACCCTGAAAGCACTTGTAGGCTATTTTATGTGCGCGCCGCACACGACCAACGACAAGTTTATTTTATTTTGTTTATTTTTATCCACCAGTGAGATTTATTATTTATATATATCGCGTGTAATCACGCAATGTCAGTCTCCGTCATCAGTAATAACGCAAATTTATCTATTTACTATAGCACGGATGTCGGAGTATAAGAGTTAAGAGTTAAGAATAAGAATAAGAGTACGCGGCGAAAAATAAATTATCGAAATTTCGGGATGGATTTAATGATGAGAGTTTGAATATATAAGAGGGCTAAATTTATCTAAGAATAAGAGAAGGTCTTGCGTGCACCGGCACACTTTACTGATTACAAGGCATTTCTTGGAGAATAAGTCTCGATGATCTAAATCAATCGCGCTGAGCTCAAAGGATATTAGATGATGATATGTGGACCCACCAGTGGTGATGATCCTGATGCCAGGGATGTTCTAGCCGTTGCACAGCGTGTCTGTTTAAAGTGTCTGGCCCGAGGGCTAACAGCAGGAGACAGGAGTCAGAAGGCAGAGGCAGGAGGTGATATGCGTTTTGTTTAAAAAGTGCATCCGCAGCAGCAGAAGAATCACCGAAAACTAACTCTTGCATGCTCCAGGGCCTGCCTGAAAATTAATATATACCTAAAACGGGTGGAGGTGATATGCCGGTAATTTAACGTGTGCTGGTGAACGAGCCGAGATTATTATAAGTTTAAAGACCTATTACGACCAATGGCCAAATAATTTAAGTATTGTAGGAAAGGAGTAGCGCGTGTGCTACGCTACGGATCGTCTTCGCGTGCACGTCTGCCAGTAGTTTTTTCAGGGACTTTTTTATTTATTTATTTTTTTGAAAGGCTACGAGCCAGCACTAAAATAATCCGGGATCCTGTCTCTCTGCGGCTGGACACGAGCCCTTAGGACAAAATTTAAGTTTCGCTGCGTACGCAAGTTAATCGAAATACTCTTTGGGCGCAGAGTGGCGTGCAAAGATCCAAAGCATCATCAACATCAGTCTAGTCCGAAACCAGCGAGTTGCTGGTTGCTATGCATCATACTGATCTGCTCATGTGGACACTGGAGACCGCCCCGGGCCCTCGTTATTCGCGATTTCGTTCATTATTTCGCCAGATGACCACCATCTACATTTTAATTCCGCGTTTTGTTAATAAACATACAGTCCTTTGTCTCAATCAACTCATATATGTACATGTATACACATGGACTCTCACAGGCTAGTCAATGACGTGTCCAATTTTATTTATGTTCCGTGTATAATTATGTCTACGACGAGAGATTGTCGCTGTCAATGGGAAAGTTTTATATTTTTGTCGTTGGAAATTATGTTTATATGCATAAAGAAATTACTATTGGGTAAATAATGATTGGCAGGAATCATTCCGGTATAAATATATATATATATATATTTTATATGTGTACGCATGCTATTTACTAATAAATTTAAACTTTTTGCAATGTAGGTTAATTTATTATGCAATTATTTATAATAATTTATATATATATATATATATATATATATATATATATATTTCCTGGTGTCAAATGTATAAACTTTGACCTATTGAAGAGTGATGTTAACATTTGAAAAGACGGATGGGTATGTGGACCAGATATTCTATCAATATCATGATAAGACCCTTTGTCATTGTAATTACGAGTTATTTATTCGTCCTGGGATCAAGTGTCAAAAGAAACCATGTCGTATTTTTCTCATGGACATTAAATCACAGTTATAAATAAAATGATTCATTTTTTAAAAATAATTATTGCTAGAATTTTCTTTTTTATTTTTAATAAATTGTAGTCGGTTCAAATTTAGATAACTTATAAACTATTGGGTCTACGAAAAAAAGTATAAAATGTTTTTTACAGGAAATTTTGTTCTCTTCCATTTTGTTCCCATACAATTTTGTCATATTTTTCATTAATAACGAGTAATTTAATTTTTAGTACTCAGTTCAAAATTATGATAAAAGTCTCTCTGATATTCTAGTGTTTAAATTTAAATTCTGACTGAAATATTAAAAATATCACAAATTTATAAGAATACTTTTTTGTAGGAAATTAAATTTTCTACAAAAAAGTATTCTATGACTTTGTCCGTAAGTCCAATTGTTTAGACACAATGTAAATTTGAAGTTCAATTAAAAATTAATTAACTTTTCAAAATTTTACTCGAAAAAATTTTTATTATTATTATCATTTTTTTTTCTTATCAACCCATTTAATTTAATTAAAACCCAACGAATTATCAGCCCCCCCCCCATTTTTTCCTAATCTTCAAAAAGTAAAGTGTTTTGTCATCATAATTACCTGTAACCACACAGGTATTTTACCAGCCTATACCTGGTGTCAACCACTTAAAAAAACAATAAATATTACATATATTTATATACCTATATTCATTTAACAGCAATAAAATGTGTCATATATATAATAATATTTTATTAGGACGATTATTATATTTTGTTTGTTCGATAAAATTAATTTTATCATTCGTATATTTATGGGTACGCCAGTTGTCGTTAGTAATATAAATATATGTATATATACATATATATAAGACCACCCGTTATAGTTATATTATGAAGTAGGCAGAGGAGAGACGAGAGTAGGGGGTAGGGAGTAGGGAGCAGTTGTAGGGCCGGTGATAGTATGTTCACATATGGGTGTATGATTTACGGTTTTTTTGATTTACACTGATTATGGAGTCCGCGGTAAGCTCAACACACAGTATATTTAATGTAAATATATGTAATTTAAATTTTTTATCATTTATGCCATTGTCGTATATTGATTTTAGTTTTATATAAATTTGAATTAAATATTTGTTTAATTAATTTAGAGCTTAATTAAATCACGTTAATTTATACATCAATCTGATCATTGATTTATTAATTATTAATTACAGTGAAATAATTAAATTCATAATCAACGAGATATCAAAATTTTTTGTTTAAAAAATTTTGAATTTTACTGATAAAGAAAATTGTTTATTATTCATTACAATTCTGCCACTTAAAGGGAGGTTTTGGAGAAATATGTAAACGGAAAAGAAGTATAGGATTGAGGCTGAAAAAAAACATTTCCTTCACTATTATGTGCTACAGCGTTCTTCCAAAAGACGAGGGTTTAAATTTATTAAGGATTGCCGCCTTTTTTATTTTTGGAATCAAAAGATCATTTTGAACAAAGAGTTCAAAATCGGTTCATCTGTTTGAAAAATACGGAAAATTATCATGCATACGTCCAAACAAACATATATACACGTGGACATCATCTTGACATTATTCCGAATGGCTCCATAGAAAGTCAAAACGCCATGATCTGAGAAATTCGGTTTTCGGAAGACTAAAAATAGACCAAAATTGACAATTCCGGCCATATGATCGTGGAAAAGAATATCAAAATATGAAGTTCTAGGGCAAAAACTGCTCAGACGCATTCAGGACAACCTGCTGCACAAGAAAAATGATGATAGCAAGTAACAGAAGCATGGACTCTGAGCAGGAAGACTATTGGCCTCGAAAATGGCCAAAAATTACGATTCTGGCCACATAATCCTCTACTTTTATATGCTAGCAGTCTTCTAAACGATTTGTTTGATATCGAGGCCTTCAAATCTCCAACAGCCGCTTTAATTTTTATCAGGATATAGAATTCCTACAGATTATCCAGACTCAGCCCCTGAGCTTCAAAGCAGCGACTTCTTTTGAAAAATAAAATTACTTTTTTCTAACACCGCTCAAAATTGGAAAAAATTTCAACGATGATATCGTCAACTTACACCAATTTTTCAATAGTCTATATATATATCTTCTATCAGAATGCAACAGTTAATTAAACTAACAATCAGCTCATGTATGCTGAGTAATATTAATGGAATATCAATTAACACTCTGTATAATATAATGAATTGAGTGGCACTTTTATCGGGTGTGTTATAGGAGGGCTTGAAATTTCCACACGAGTGACAGCGCAATTGGATGCAAGAGAAAATAAAAATGGGAGTAAAAGTATAAGTAAAAATAAAAATAAAAATAAATTAAAAGGTTGAAAGAAAGATTTTAAAAATGTGCTAAAGAGAGAGAGGAGGGAATAAGGCGCAGAGTGTAAGGCAGGCAGGCAAGGAAGGAAGGACCCACGGGCAACTTGCTCGGTGAAGTAATGCAATAATTACTCGGGCGGAAGTAATAAAATTAATCTCCACAAAGCTGGTTGCGCGTGCTCGCCTCTTCTTCCTCATCCCGCACGCGCAGTCCACCCTCTTATACACTTTGCCTCCAGGTTTTAACTCTACTCCCTCTCTCTTTTATCGTCTCTCGTTTATACATAAATCAAAGCCAGTATTTAGCTTTTAATAATTTGGCACGGGCTATACACTGAGAAAAAGACATGTTCTGTAATTTACGCGTTAAAACTTAATCTTTATGCTGGTTAAGATTTATGCTCTCAGCGCTAATTAATTATTTTTTAATCAATTGATTATTAATAATAATAATAGCTATTTTTTTTTTTAACTCGTCTTGACTTTATATTTATATGAGAAGTAAACAAGACAGCTGTGGAATGAGGCCTCGAAATTCGGCCAAAAAAAAATTTTTTTTTCCTCGTCGGGGCACAATGGGCCGTCTCATAAATTTTGTGAAAAAATTAATCTACAAAAAAAATTTCTATTTAATTGGAGATTACTGCGAACTTTAGTGTTTGGGGTAAAATGGAGCACCTGAAAAATTTTAAAAAATTGTCTTGATTTTTTTTTTAGTAAAATAATATCTTTTAAAAAATAAAACCCATAATTATTCTCATTAATATAATAATTGCATATATTTGTTAAAATTTAATGAGTTTTTGGATTCGGTGTTGATGATAAAGGTACAAATTGCTCAACCGAGTGATTATAAAATTCATTATATATCTGCACAATAATTATTTTCATATTTTTTCATCTTCATAACTTTCCACATTTTTTTTTTTTTTTTTTATTTTTTATCACTAAATGTACGAGTATTAAATCAGTAGAACTTGGATAGGAGTAAGATACGCGTTTGAATGGGGCTCTCCAAGATAAAAAAAAGTGTGCGTAGGCGGGAGGCGGAAAGAAGAGGCTGCAGAGGGTGAAAGCCAGGTTAAAGTCTGCAGCAGGGTGGCTCTTCTCCCGCGATTAATGAGCGGTGTTTGTTGTTAATTGCTGCCACCATTAGGTTGACATCCCACTCTCCTTTTTATCCCCTATTGCACTTCTCACTCGTCACCCACCAGAGCCAGAAGAGCACGAGCATTACCGCTGACTGCTGATGTTACACTTCTGCCAGTACTTGTGCTGCATTTCTCCATCTCTACAACAATAATAATAATAATAATAATTATATATACATATACATATGTATCTGGAATAAAAATAAACCACCCAAGACTCCATGCGAGCTACAGATATTGCTGTGCACTGAATAAGAGGAACTTGTAAGCCAGAATATGAGCGCATGTTAATGATGTAACCGGCACCTCTACTCTACTTTACTCCACTTTACTTTTATTTTTATTCCCTTATTCATTTTATATCAATGTACCCAGTCAAGTTTGTTCGTTTTGTCGATCTGTACATACATATGTACATATATGTGTGTATAGTGCACCCGTTTTCATTTTTATCCATCATTTGCGGACTCTGGCAATCCCACAAGTGCATGGAAAAACTCGAGGGCTTGCATATAATCCAATTCTCCTTCTGCTGCTGCATTACTTGTCTCTGGGTATGAGATTCATTTACATTTAAATTATAAAAATAATATTGCAAATATATGGAGTGTAAATTATCTAGCGGTTATAAAGCGCAGTGCCATTTATTAAGTATTAAGTGGATCCTGAAATTTAAAAGACGATAAAGAAATTAAAAACTATCGAGTCGATTAATTCCTACACCATTTTCGATGGTTTGCTATTAAAAAAATATACGAGCTGCGAGAGTTAGGGTGTCCGAGTGGAAACGTGAGCTGTGAATGAGGAGTCAAAAAAAAGCTGGAGCCAAAGTGCGACAGGACATGCGAGCCATCAAAATTAATCTTGGTCACGCACTATCTTATACTCTATATTCTACATCTTGTTTTTAAATTATTTTACTTTTTTTTCTTCCTCGTTTCTATAATTGGAAAAAATTCACTGATACTTTTTTTAAAAAATTTTTTTTTTTTACTCAATCTCACACTTTTATTTATTTATCAATACTCTGTGTGAAAAATTCGCAGATTAAAAGTGGAGCGAATGCGGATTTGAATAAAATCCAGATCACTCCGAAAGTGAAGTGAATTTTTTTTAAAAATCCAGAACTCCGAGTGACGAAATTCAAATAAAATTCAAATTTACTCCCGAATTTTTACATAATCCTGAAGTTAGCAGACAAATAGTAATTTTCGGATTTTTTTTTCAACAGATAAATTACAAAAAAAGAAAAACTAAAAAAATGGGCATGTAGAAAATTTAAAAAACTACAGGTGTAATTTTTTCAAATATTTTTTTTTTTATAATTTGTCATTTAAAAGAAAAGTCCAAAATTTATCAGACGTCGACTAACCAGTATCATAATTTTTACGGTCTAATAACCATTAAATTTATTAGTCCATTTTTAAAGTGACTAAGATACAATAGACCATAAAAATTTTCCAAAGACTCCCCATATTGCCCCGAAATTTTTTTTAATAAATTATTAAAAATAATCCTTCTTAACTCAGAAGAAAAAAACTCGTCATGCCCCACCCGTCTTATCTCCATATATAAATATAAATACACATATATTTTTCATATATTTAGTTACACTGTTTTCCGTAAAGTATATGAGGAACGCTTAAGTGAGAGTGTCAATGACGGGTTAGGGGTAACATTCTAATTTCAGATAAGCGTCTCTCAGGAGACACCCATTGTGTTGGACCCTTCTCCGAGCTCACGTGATTGCTTGCAACACACCCACTTATCCACCTATATACATACTGTGCCATGTATTTGTTATGTATATTTGTCACGTCAATATATATATAACATACAATATACATGATTAAATACTTTGATAATTTATCATAGAGAATTTAAAAAAATAAACATAATTTAAAGTCACTCGAACTAATAATATTAAATAATCAATTACTTCCGCGTCATTAATTCCATGTTGTCTGCGAGGCAATAAATAAAATTTTCTATCATATGTTTTCGGTAATAGATTTTGCGGTGAGCTTCACGTGTCGTGATGGCTGTGGCAGTTATTCGCAGTCGATGAAGGGTGTTTTATAATATTTGCGGGCGGAGAATGATGAGAGCAGAGAGCGAGTAGGTAAAAAGCTCGGCACCCTTGTAATACTTGTTTCGCGTATATATGTATATATATATATATATATCGCATGCAGTCTCCCCGCAATTCTGAGCGCTCTCCTGCGGCTCCCCTCAAGAGGAATTTCGTCTCAAATTAAAAGATCTTCGGCGGCAGAACCCCCCCGTGGATAAAATCCAGCCGCAAAGTACTAGGGTGAGTACGTGTAGTACTTACATATATATATATTATTGTCGCTCTCTTTCTTTTTTAAAACCACTTGATACGTTATTACTTGCGCATAATGCCGGTAAAATTCTATTGATGATAAATATATTCCTCTTAATACCCTGATATTTTATGTGTCACCTCCGTTAATTTATTTTTACTCATCAGAGACAACCGCATGAGTTTTTACTCTTAATTGCATGTGTAATTAATAGTAATTATATTTGTAATTAATTTTTTTTTATTTTAAGTGCTGACTGTAATTAAATTAAAACTATGATTTATTTTTCATATTAATTTATGAATTTTTTTAAAGACAAGATTACTCATAAACCCTCTGTCAACAAAGTATGAATAAAATTTGAATTTTTTGAATTAAATGAATACAAAAAATGTACGAATTTTTATCATGCTGTCGAGTGAATTTTGAACCGGAAGTTGAGTCACCAAAAAATTATTCTACACTTTGTCCATTTTTCAAAAAAATTAATTTCCCTTGGTTTGACTTAAGACAAATTTGAATCAAATTTGAATTTTTTTTTTGAATATGTAGGCATGTTTTACTGATTTATTTAAAAAGGGTAATTTTCAAAAAGGAAATTATGAAATGTCCAGTGATTATAAACTTTTTCTCCCTATTTTTGGTCCCTGGATCTACAAAGTGATAGATGAAACAGCGAAATATCTATTTTATCTAGGGGAGTATATTGTTTAGGTAAAAAAGTTGGTAAAATGGTATTTTTTAAGTGTGAGTGGATGTGGAAAGAAATGAATGTGGTTGAGCGGCAAAGAATTTCAATCTGCGGTCAGAAGGGTGACTACCCAGTGGTAGCAGCGAATAGAAAAGATATCGAGGACACCCTCATTTACAAAGGGGAAACCTGCAAGATTATAGAGGGCAGAGAATGATTTCATGGATTAACTTTATTGTACGTTGTATCTACAAATTTTATTTATTTGTAAAAGTATTAAAACTTTTAGATTTGCAATTTTTTTTCAAGTCGACTTTTTGATTTTTGAGTAAACTTGTCATCATCGATATTATTATATATTTTTTAGTGTCATTGTAATTTCACACGTGTGCTTTTTAGTTAAGGAATTATATATAGCTAAAAAATAATTTAGTGGCCTGAATGTTGCGTGCGTTGCGTGACTAAATCGCGGCTCCATAACAAGTCAAATTTTCGCATCCGTTCGAAAAGGATGAAAAAATAAAAAAACAAAGACACTACAGTCTGTTGGCGTATTTTGTATACATATATGTATATATATATATATATATGTATGTATATGTGTATATATATATACATGTATAGTATCACCACGCGTGATTGCGTGTTTTAGAGGCGACAAAAAAAAATAATTTTGTTGGCATCCTCAAAGTGTCGACAACGATCACTCTTACCTACTCTCTCGAATATTATTATAAAAAATTATCATTGCATGGTTTAAATAATTTAAATCGCATTTTAAAATACTTTAGGCCCATTATTTTTTTTTGTTAATTAATGATTTTATGAGTGGATGTATAATTCTGGTATTGAGAAATCCAGATGTTGCCTGTCAACTAAAAAAATTTTTAATTAATACCACATATATATATATAAATATATATATTTATTATATATATTTATCTTACGAGTACAGTACTCTGCAAAAAATCGGAAGTGAGCGCGGGTTTTATTTAAATTTAAATTTACTCCGCCGATCAGAGTTTTGGAGTTTAAAAAAAAATCACTTCGCATATGGAGTAAATGGAAATTTTTTTTCCACCGGAGTAATTTTGGAGTACTGGATTTTATTTAAACCCGCATTTACTCCAATGCAGAGTTTCAATGTCAAAATTGACTTCCCTTGGAAGTCAATTTTATCCACTCCGATTTAATGCGCAAATTTTTTACAGAATAAATTTAATTGAATATTTTCTTAAAATAAATATATATATATATATATTCATTCTTTGGGAAACCTATAGGAGATTTATGGTAGTCTTTATATCAGCGACTTTGTCGTCGAAGTAGTTGCCGGTGCCTCGGTCGTAGCCGTTACTCTCAGGCCATTTTAATTTCTCTCAACTAACTTTCTAATTACCAACTTTTTTGATTAATCACAGTAATTAATTAGTAGCTCGCGGCCTTCTTCAACTCAAACGCGAGTGGAGTCTTTTCCTCGCTGCCCTCCACTACATCACGTCCTATATATTCTTAAAAAACTCCTACATCAGTCCTCCCTTTTCTTTTACAACCTGCGCTTATTATCCTCGAGTTTTAATAAAACTTTATATTTTATAACATGAAAAATATATATATTTATGATAAATACTAGAGTGAATTATTATTTGTACTCTTTACGGTCACAGATCTAAATATTCCCAGGTGTACGTTTGCTATCCTCCATCCGCAGCTCATATGGGGATGAGTGTGCGTTAAATAGTCGAGTCATCGTGTAATGACGTGTGCAACTTGTGGTGTCGGTGTTATTGCCTGCACTGGGAGACACTGGTGAGGATGAGATCGGTGGTGAAGACTGATAAATTCTAAATAAAAAAAAAATTAATGTAAAGAGGATCAATCGTCCCGGTTAAATAAAAAAATAACAAAATATACAATAATTACATTTATTATTTTTAAAAAATATTATTAAATTAATAACGGTATTATTTTTATTAAGGAAATAAATAAAGAAGTTGTTATTATATTAGTAACTACATTTATCGTTTATTCTTCGACAATTATTGCATTCTCGCGTACAATTGAACAAGTGCTCATATTACAGAGTTCCTACTAAGACGTGCTCCATTACTTCCATTTATTTATTACAATAAATCATTGTTATTATTACTTTTATTGTTTAGATTTGTTTTTTAACTGTGCTTTTTTATTTACAATTTAATGTACAATCTGTTTAATCGACGCACAGACGCAGTATTTAAATAAATTTTATATTTATACAGAAGGGGCGGGTTTAATTGTCAGTAAAATTTTTTTTTGCCAAAATGGGGCAGGTTGAAAAAATTATTTTTATTGTAGAGTCGGGAGTGAATATGGATTTTATTTAAATCTAAATTCACTCCATCAGGGTTTCGGAGTTTAAAAAAAATCACTTTGCTTACGGAATGAATAGAGAGTTTTTTTCAGAGTGGTCTGAATTTTATTTCACTCCAATTTGGAGTTTTAATATGATACTGAAGCTAGCCGACGTCCAATAATTTTTGAATTTTTTTTTAAAGCAATAAATTATTAAAAAAAAATATTTTAAAAAATTGCACTTATAGTTTATGAAATTTTCTACATGTGCATTTTTTTAGTTTTTTTTTTTTGTAACTTATTTGATGAAAAAAAAATCCGAAAATTTTTAAATGTCTGTTGACTTCAGGATCATAGTTTAAATATTAAAATAAACTCCCCTTCGGAGTAAATTTCACTCCAAGATTACATAAATAAACAGTCATCTGTTCATTCACCCCGAATTTAACCCACGTTCACTCCGTAAATTTTTTCAGTGTTCTATTTCATAAATAAAAATTTTTTTTTCTAAAATCTTATCTTTGATTAAAAATTAGTGATAGAACAGAAATAATAAATGACAGTTAATGTTGAAAAAAAAAAATTAGGTACTTGATTTTACCCGACCCTCTGTTAGATTAATTTTTTTTGACCGTATATAAATAAAATGAATTGTCTTAAATAAAGCTACTGTCTTTAAATTAAATATTATGAACATATTTCGGTAGATGTTTAAAAATAATAATTATAATTTTTGGGTTAGCTCTTATTTTTCTCATACATATATGTATGGAGGTATATATATGTATATATATAACTGAGTAGATATCCCGTTGGGCACACGTGGGTGTTCCTGAATGAGCGCCCCACGCTGCGTCGTCGTGGTTCCTCCTGATGCTCGTGCAGACGATAGCCATCATGCGCTACTCACGTAAAAGCACGCGACGCGTATTCCAGAAGCGTACATCTTCCTCCTCGAATAATTAACGAGCCGATATCAAACACTCTTTCTTTATTTATTTATACTCCTCATTATTATTCATCTTTGTTTCCCTTTTATTTTAGAAAAAGTTTAATCATTCGGATGTCAAGTGCATCCAAAATATCATTTTACTCCAACTCAACAAATTATATTATTTTTATCCGGAAGTCATACAGCGCGTCTTAATTATTTTATTTATTTATTTACTTCATTTCATTTACACATTCGTCACACTTTTTATCACATTACATACATCCGCTCACTCTTATTTTATATATTTATAATTATTTATAATATTTATATATTTATATAATAATAATAATTCAAAATCCTACGAAATTTAACGATTGGAAATATCAACGAATGTTTTATCAATTATTTATATGATACAGTGACAGCAATAATTATATTTATTTATTTTTTTTTTTTTTATAAAACGATGGTTCAAATCGTTTTTATTTTTTTGTATTAAGATCGCAGCTTACAGATTTTATTTTTACAGTTTTAAACGTGGTATCATTTTCCGCAATTATTATAAGGTACATTAAATCAATGGACCACGTAATTAATAGTAAGTTAATTAATAATAATAATAATATTAATAATAATAAAAATAATAATAAACAAGATATAAATGAAGATGAACGACGTGGTGCAGTGTCAATAATAATGCGTAGGCAGTATTTTTTTATGATCATGTTTATGATAATCTTATTGCCTACTCGTGTAAAATTCATTATTTTCACACGAGTTATTGGTTCAGGGTGTCGATGATCTTGACTGAGGATACTGCCGGATACATTTCTCGGTGTACTCATACCTGAAACAAATTTTAAAAAATTTCGAAATTAATAATTTAATTCTTTATAAAAAATTTTTAAATTTAAATAAAATAAAACCGGCAAATTGATCCCAATAATTTTTCATTATTAAAAATTTAATTTTGACGGTGAAAAATTTAGCAGGGTCATTTTACCTCAGAATTTTTGCAAGTACCTGACTCATGTTAATAAAGTAATTAATATTATAATGCGGCTAAAAAGTATGAGTAGCAAAAAAATGACTCTTGTTAGGGGTCCATGTTGCCCCACCCTGTGTGTAAGGAAGATATAACTTGTTAGGAATAAGAGATATCATGATTCGAATGCATTTCCGAGTGTCGTGTTACTGGACCCTGATACCACTGGTTCGTCGCGGACCGGGAAGCGCGATGGTTGCTATCACATGGACTCTTTCTATCTTTGGGGCAGAGTATGATGGAGCCTGCGGGTGGCCGTGTGTACCGTACACAAGCCAGAAACCGAGACTCCAACGTGCCTGGTTTTGCCGCATTAATAACACTGGTAGCTGCTCATATGTTAAATGTCTACCCCGTTACCTTTTCTCCGTTGCTACCTACAGCGATGCACACTAACTACTTTTTAGTCTTACACCAGCTCGAGTCACTACTTTATCCCACTCCTATATCATAGTCCTGATATTTCTCGGCTCTAGTACTTAACCATTTATACCTTTATACATTCTCAGCCTGTCCACTCTCTATTTTTACCACGAATCCGTAAATAAATAACTCTGACATCTCACTCAGAAATATTCATTTTCATTCCGTTGCTCGATCGTCTCGCGCCTCTAAAAATTAATACATATTTACATATTTTTTATCAATCCTTTTTTTTAACCCACAGATATCTTATTAAACTGATGCATGAAATTAATAACGTTATTCTTATCTTTGATCTGTGATTACCGAGCCAAGACGAGCAGTCCAAGTGTGTGCATGTGTGCATGTGTGCAGACGATGTGCATCAATATTATATATGCAGTCCGGTAGGTAGTATAACCAGAAAGATTTTAGGCTATCGCAAGTTGATACTGCGATATATGCTGCAGTAGGCTCCTGTTTATATATACATATATATAACACATATATATACCACTGCAGGACACCGTGCACCGCCATGTATCATCCTAACGAGCCGAGGATTGCGTGCCGATCTGTGTTAAGAATTTATAATGCCCATTATACGGCTGTACCTGCCCTTGGTCATTTTGACAAGTCTCAATGATCAGTGGCACCATATGTAGCTTTTTATATATTTTTATAAAAATTAATATTCATTTATTATCTTTTTTTTTTAAGATTCGTGATCGGTGATTACATATCGATGGATATGATGCTACAGTTTGGAGAGGCTGCGAGGAAGATTAGGCTTGGGCGGTTCCAGCAAGTAAAGGAGTTGAGATAAAGGATAAAGCAATAAGAGAGATAGCAGAAATGCAGGAGAGTAGTCGAGAGCTAGGAGAGACCAATCCAGCTGGTGATGGTCGCGTCGCTGATTACGAAAAGCTCCAGCCGTACCGAGTACTCGCTGGTGGATTGAGTTGGTAGTCAGTTGGTCTTATAGTGTCTTCCTTATCCGCCCACTCTCTCTTACTATTACTATCTATGAGTACATATATACTCTATTCATTTTGCTCCTCTCGATTTTCTGGATGTGCTTCAAGTATATACCAGCCGTTCCCAGCTATATATATGTATATATAGATATATACAGATGGAAGATTCACGGCATCACGGTCTCGAATGTCCCTTGCTCTCAACGAGCAGGACCAAGAGCCACTTTGAAGATACGATCTTGAAACAAATTGCAAGTCCTGCTGCTACCATCTTCTTTACTCCACTTTTCATACTTTTTTTCCTTCAACTTGTCCAGTATACTTTTTATCTCATCTCGACGCACACCTTTTGCTTCTGCGTAAATGGTTACCACTTTATTTGCCAATATATAAGTATACAAAAGAGGACGGGGTATTATGGGGCACGAGAAAATTTGGCAAAAAAAAAAAATTCTAAACAAGTTGTACTTATTTTGGATTTATAATTAATTTTTAAGCCAAACCAAGTTTCTGGGGTAAAATGGGGCACACATAAAAATTTTTCATGATAAAAAAAAAATTTTAAGTCTGTTATAGAGTTATGTAATGCAGGTAAAATAAAATTTACAGAAATTTTTATCCAGAAAAATTAATTACTGGTTTAGAAACTTCATTGGTCCATTTTCCCTCTATGGATTTTCATACTCTATTTATTTCTAAATATATATACATATATATATAAAGCTCAAGATTACTTGGAATGGAAAACAATAATATTTCTCACCCGTTTGTGGTACGAATTTGTTGGCAGTTGTTTCGTATTTTGTAGGGTTTCGAGAGCTCATGGGGCTTCGGCGAAACGAAATTAAAAGTGAGGAAAGTGCGTGTGAGAGAAATACCCAACAACACCGAGTACATAAAGGTACACAACAAAACTCAGCATCCTCTGGGAAAATCCCATTTCCCCCACGACGTTTCCTACTCTCTTCCCCTATGACTTTACCTTTTTATTTTAATTTAACAAATCAACTATCAAGTTGTTTCATTACTAATTTTCTAAATTCCATCTCCGACATCAAAGCGCCATCTTTTTAATTTCCTCAGTACTTTTTCCCACGTGCTTGAATGACAAGCTCGGTAATAAATTAAACTAAAGCTTTATTAATTTTTTCCTAACTTTTTTTTCTATGCACATATTATGAATAAAATTGATAGGTATTATGATAAAGAGGAGTAAAGTCCACAAAGATATTGAAGAAGCACTGCAAAAATAATTCCCCAATCTAATTGGCATAAGAAGCTTTCTCACTGAAATTCTGATGATGATGCCGA
Organism: Microplitis demolitor; assembly: GCF_026212275.2. NCBI lineage: Eukaryota > Metazoa > Arthropoda > Insecta > Hymenoptera > Braconidae > Microplitis > Microplitis demolitor. The sequence goes on along the minus strand of NC_068549.1, from coordinate 1,571,270 downwards.
CATCAAAGTCGCCCACGAAAGCCCCCGTCGACATATTCAATGTGCCCCCAACATTTCAATTCATTTATAATATCCAGAGCCCCAATATATATATATATGTACGTGCAATAATAATTTAGAATAAAAGTTAATTAGGTTCTCACATGATCGTAAGCCATTTTGTCCATCGACTCTTTAGCAATTGAACCGGATTGGTTATATTCGTCTAGTACTTTCATTGCACTGAGCTGTCGCAGCGGGGAATAAGTACGGGTATAAAGCTAAAAAAGGGAATAAAGGAAAAAAGAAAAAATGAAACGAGGAGGCGAGGATGTCATCGTAGTCCCAGTATTCGACGTGGAATAAAGGATAAAGAAGGTTGGATTGAGCTCAGCCCCCGGATTGTCCGGGCGGGATCTGATTGCGAGGAACGCCGTGTGATTAGATGGCCACGACCTCGTCCAAGATTGAAACCAACCCCTATCCCTTTTTCCACCCTCGGTCTCTCTTCCTCCTATTCCTATCCACTCAACTCAACTCTGCTCTGCTCTATGCTCGGTACTGTGTACTGTGTACTCTATCCGTCCCCTGGATACGGAGACATAAAAAATGCAATCGGCTCTTAGAGTAATGAAAACGCGGCGTTATCCCCTCGTGATGCCTCTCTCAAGAATAACCTTCGGTAATTCTCTCTTTCTGTACACACTATATACATTTTTTTTTTTTTTTTTTTTTTTTTTTTTTTTTTATTCAACTTTCATCTTTTTGTTTGCGAGCTTTTCTTTATCGCAGTCCATTTTTAAACGTTATGCACTCTATTTATATACATATATATGTATATAAACATTTGTGCTCTCGAACTCGATTTAACACAAGTACGTTCTGTTTATTTTAAAAAAATAATTTAAACAAGATTTATTTTATTGAAATTCTCGGAGCGTTATCAAGATGCTGTGTGCAGCCAGGGCACTAATGTGTGTGTTGTGTGCTGCAGAGGATGGTAGAGACGTATCAGAAACAAAAGGGCTGTCTCGTAGCTCTGGTTGGTCGATAGTTTAGTACCGCCAATCGGGCGAAGAGCAGGTCTACGCTGTTTCTTCTCACGCAACTCGCTGGTTGCTGGTATTCGCACTCCCACATATCACCCGCGAGGGCTCCTACACAGAACAGATACCATCTCTATCAACCCAGACAACTGCGCAGAAAGCTGAGCTTTACATAAATGCAGCCTCTACCTAAGTTTTAATATTCCCCAGGAAAATTGCATAATCTGAGTATTTGTTTGAATAAATTTGTAATTAATTGTCTCAGTGTCACAGCCAACGGGCGTCTTTTCCGTCCGGATAACCACAAGATTATTAAATAACTTTTCAATAGTTCTTCGGTCTTGGTTTGTTCTTGTTCTCTTCGCAAAACAATTACCGTTTTCAGCAGGACACTGGCGAGCTTATTGTTCTGCAATAATCCATCCCCTTCAGTTTAAATTTTATCTCAATACTACTCAGCTGCTCTAGATTTACAACATAAAATTTACTCACTGTAAATCAACCAGCGAACCATAAAATGTTTATATTTTTAATTTAGTCCACTGGCGTCAGCTTTTGCCAAGATAATTATTTGCGAAATAGTGTATCTGTTCGTGACATGCCTGACGTAAAAATAATTCAAATTATTTTGTAACTGCAGTTGCCGAGGATACCGATTTAACCGTAAATTCGTTTCGATCGGGTGTGTAAAATGTACGTGTACAACATAAACTTAAATGCATCGTCGCAATCTCTATATAAATATAAATATATATATATATATATATACATACATAAAAAAGATTTAAAGATAAATGTTGTTTATCGCTTCGTCATTTTCGTTTGGTAAAATTCCACTTGATCTAATTTTTTTACCCGCTGGCTTTATAAACTCTTCGATTCGCAAAATCGTCTCGACGGGCGGAAGAGACGTTTCGCCAGCAACCAGCATACCTTCGCTGACTAAAAGTAAGGCATGTATATAATATATATATGTATATGTATGTATATATTGGGGAGTGAGTGTGATAAGGATGAAGACAGCGAAGGGATATTTTGGCGTAGAGGATGACTCTGCAGAACCTACTGACGACTCACTGCCGTCGTTCAATTTCTGGCGTCAATTAAAAAGTGACGCGGACCGAGGAAAATCGGTAATTAAGGGAGTGCCGGCTGTGATGATGCTACGTCGAGTAAAAGTCCGTGTGCCAGCTATCTCTCCTCATCCTCTGGTTCAAGGCAATGCCAGAGCTTGTGGTAGTGCACCAGTGATTATATATCGCACGTATTCATCCCCCAACTGACTCCTGCTCCGTCAGACTCTTGACTATTTTCACTTGATTGGTTCGAGCCATGTATAAAATATCAATCGATAGAGATATTATTTTATATATCTACATATATCTCGTCTGATATTTATGAAGCTATGCATCATTTGTTGTAATTAAATATTTTTATTTCGAACTTGATATTGATAAAAAATGTGAGTGATAATAATGACGGTGGAAACAGGCAATTAGGAGGTAAAAAGCTGAGCTGATTCTCGGACATGAATTCTCACTCATTCGCTCGCTCGACTTCTTATTTCTGTTGCTGTTCTTGTTCCTGTTCTTGTTCTTGGCTGTGTCGCTGGTTGCGGGTATTCTTCTGCGCAGTTGCGGGCAGCTCCTTCAACGATCTGCTTCGCGCACGCGGGTCTGTTACAAAGAATTAGTAAAGGTGGTATAGGCCTGGAGATATCTCAAAGCTCGTTACTCGCAGTGACTCGACACTCTTGACAAGCTTCAGAAGACGTCTAAGCTAACGGATCAGGTTTATACGCCACCACACATCTATATACATATTTTATATATTTTTTATAACCTCACGCCCTGGGTATATTAATCCTCAAACTTTTAAATTCTTTTTTCTTTATATTTATCCAACGTTCAAGTGTCGCGGCGAGCGTTAACTGTTTTCATTTTAAAATACCATCGGCGGCTTTATTTACTGGATACAGTTCACATGACCCCGGTTCACACCAGAATATGCTTCAAAAGTTGTTATGCAATAGCGCGATGACTAACGATGGAGAAAGTACAGATGGAATATAAGAAACAAATGATTTGGCAAATTATTATCATCATTATTTTTATTATTATTACTATTATTATTTTTTTTATTATTAATGACACTCCCACAGGAGCGTAAGGAATTTAAAACTTAAATACTTTCTACAATTTCAGTGTCGATGCTCGATCCATCAAAAGCTATCTCGCCAATTTCTGCCGGTAACGATCAATTTTTTTTCTATTGTTAAAAAAATAATAAATCTCATATAAAAAAAAAAAAAAAAAAAAAAAAAAGCGTCTACTGAAGAAAAATATTGCCGCATGCATTTAAATCTAAGGCGGGTATTATTTGTAATGATATATAATCATGTTGATGTGCATGTGTGACTACGTGTGTGTGTGTGTGTGTGTGTGTGTGTGTGTGTGTGTGTGTGTGTGTGTGTTATATATGATGATCGGTGAATGTAAAACATATTGCGGGAGTAGACATCAGCTAGACTCACCGTGATGCACGCGACAGTCAGGGGTTGCGATCCACCGGCGTCGTTGCCTTAGGGATTCGGGCTGCGCGTGAATCGCTCACGTGGGCCAAGACTCCTGAACGCGACCATTGCCTGACGCGTTCCAGTCCCTGTAACATACACACCGTTCATACATTTCGTGTATGCCAATAAATACATCCATACATTTTTTTTTGCTTGACATTTGGTCAAACATCATTCCACACACTTTACTATTACTACACTGTGAAAAATTTCCATTAAATTTTACTATGGGTGCATTGTAACACCGGACCATAAGGAAACTGCTACAAAATTTACAAGTGTCCCATAGTAAATGGTATGCGCAGATGACACAGTTGGGACTTGTGCGCATACGTTTACTATGGGACACTTGTAAATTTTGTACCAGTTTCCTTATGGCCCGGGGTTACAATGCACCCATAGTAAAATTTAATGGAAATTTTTCACAGTGTATCTACTTTATTTTCATTCATTAAATTACAATAATAATTATATATAATGAGTCAATTTTTATTTAATAATTATAAATAAAATTTGATAGATATCAGACAATTTTTTTTTTTTAATTTTTTTGGGGCAAAATGGTATGAAAAATTTTTTTTGAGTTTTCTAAGTGTCCCTTTTTACCCCAGATACTTTTTATCAAAATTTTATATTAAATTCAACGTAAATTTCAAGTACTTGATAAAAAAAATTTTTTTGAATTTCCCGCGATGAAAATTTAAAATTTTCAAAAACAAAAGTTACTGGTTTTGGTGCGATTTTCAAAAATCGAGTTTTCATCAGATCTCGACTTTAAATTTTTGTCAGGATCACCGTCTAAAAAATTCGATAGAAAATCTGGACTCAGGGCTCGATACTGAGAAAAAAAATTTTTTCCTTCACTTCTATGGGCTATCGCTTTTTTTTTTTCTATGAAATTTTTGAGGGAAGTATCACAAGTGGTCCATATTCTCCATTTTAAATGATAATAATTATAATAGCTGGATAAAAATGATAGAAAATAGCGGATTACACGGTCGATTAATTTTCTTTATACTTTTTATTTCATATTATCATTATTATTATCATTATTATTATTATATATCGCGTTGATGGTAAACACGCGTACCGACATTATAATTGAACTGAACACGTAACCCGAGGTCAGAGCAGCACAGAGTTTAAAAATTTAGCGAGATTACCAGGATGTAACGTAAAGGCTACGAGAAACTTAATCAAAGGCAAGTACGCGGTTACTCTCTGGCACGTGACTCAGAATTAAGGATTAAATAAAATAAAGTAAGATGCTTGCGGCGAAGTAAATCCGACTTGTTGTCGATTTTGAAAAAAAAAATAGGTTTAGGGAAGCTAATTAAAAAGCTTGGTGAATTTTAGTGAAAAAGATGTTTGGTGAAAAAAATATGACAATGTAGAGGGGAGAAAAAGGAATAAAAAGTACCGGGCGAGACTATCGGAGGTAGTGATGATGAAAAAGAGAGCAGCGGAGTTGAGGGAATGAAAAAATAAAAAAAATTGAGGACGCGAGGCGTCGCGACGTTATTACACGGTTCATTAGGGACGCAAGCCTTGAGGCGAAATCCCGACTCGCTGTTGGTTCCAACATTCGAGAAGAAAGTGTACATTGAATAAAGATCAAGTGCGACGGGATGAGAGTAGCAGTAATAGTATGAAAAAAAAATCCGCCCAGAAAAATATTTTTGCGTCCGGCTCTATCGCGACAGAATCCGGGACATTTTCCCTCTGAATTTAATGAGTCTGATGCAGCTTCGCAATGAAAAATTTTAAAAAATGATTACAGTAATTAGCGCTACGGGTTCTGTCGGTTAAAAAAATAGTTTGGGTTGATGAGTAGGTTGTGAATCAATATCGGTATTAACAAATGATTTTCTAGTGCAATTAAATTTGAGTGTACATGGCAAACATTGATTGTAAGCAGACTACAAGTGCATGTAGATGTTGATGTACACTGATGGGCAGAGGAGATGAGAACCGAGGAATAGGACGAGAAGACTTGAGCAAAGTTCGTAAAAGTGAAGCAAAGTACTTAACAACAAGGGAATAGGACTCGAATAAGAGTTGGGGTGGATATAAACTCTCAATGTCTGTGTTCTTTCTCAAATATTTACAACTCTTGTGCAAACGGTACGCGGTCATTGTTCCTCGGTGCTACTGTGTGTAAATTTAATCTCCAAGAGAGGGCTACGAGAACCTCCATTATATATATATATATATATATATATATATATATATATATATATACTTGTACACACAAATATATTTATCAACCAGGGGATGAACAGACGGTCAATGGTAATGCCCTTGTTTTTTATTATTTAAAAAAAAACTTAAATATTGTTCTTCCGTGATTTTTATTTTGCCGAGAAATGACTTTAGCTTACACGGTACTGAGTCTTGCAGAAATGTATGAACATATAATATAATATATGTATACTACACATATTATATGGATACAGTGGAACGGGTATAGAATAGAGCGGAGGAATTCGCTGACTCGTCACAACGGAGAAATATTTTTATCTTTCTCTAGAGGTTCAGCCAGTCGTGGTGACATCTTTATCGGTCGTTGCTGAGGCATCTCGGCCTATCTCCTGTCGAAAAAACCACCTATCGCCCTGGTGTGTTGTGTGCGCTGTTCTCTGGTGTGTGATGCCTGTACACTCTCTTTACTGTCGTCCTTTCTCAATAATTCTCATCTACTTGGCCATCCTCGTACCGAGATCGTCATCTTCCTCGTCATCCTCGTCGTCAACCTCATCCTCGTTGTTGTCGCGTACCGTTGCTGCTCTCGTCCGACAACAGTACGACTTGTTTCTCTCGTCTTCATAGCCAGCAGACTTATACTCCACTCGAATACTCATATATATATGTATATACATGGATGCCGGTGCTCGGTCTTTTGTCGGTGAATGAGCCTAAGAAAAGGTGCCTCTAGGGGTCAAATGCGTTTAGCTGTCCGTGTGAGACATGTCGATGATGATCAAGAATTTAATATATACAAACGATCTCTACTCTCTAGACCGACAGGCGTCTCTAGATATTATAATATATTTTTGTATACATATATATGTATATATACTTTCATCATGTATAATAATCATAATATTCACTAAATTATTTCCATAATTTATACGTACAATAAATTAATTACCTTTTATTTTTAATTTAAGACAATATATATATAAATATATATATATATATATATATATATATATATGTGTGTAATGTTATTTTATGTAATAATAACAAATTGGGTACATGGATTTAATACGCTTTCACGTGACCTGCTAAAAGATCATAAAATAATATTGCTTATGATAATAAATGAACAGTAGAGAAAATTATCCCCATATGTGTAGAGTCTGGCTCTGGATGGATCGTGATCTTGAGTCCTCAGCAGATCGGGCACCACGCGTGCCTGAAATTCCATCTGAGGAATTCACTCTTTAGCGGCGGCACTTGTGAACCTTTTTCAACTTATACATGTGTTATTATTATTATTGTATTGGCTTATATATAGATATATATGTATGTATGTATAAATGCCTAAATCATGATAATCGTGGATCGTAGAGCATCGTTTGCAGGAAGGCAGATCAACGAGAAATATCAGACAAATCACTTGTCACTGTTGATACATTAATGGATAACTAATTAACGATGTCAATATCACGTGTTCAAAGTGATGGAATTTTGTTTACACGGTGGTCTTGGTCATCAACATCATTATTGTCCTTGTTGGATTATTTAAATAAATCTTATATATTTATTAGCAGTTGTAGTGACAGTGAAAATGAACCATACGCTAGCTCGGAGTCGCTGATGTATGATGTAATATATGAGGTTTATTGGTCCCGAGAGCGGTAGTTGCTCTGGTGATTACAGAGTGCACAAAGGGTGAGATAAATCGTTTGCAGAGGGTGGTGGACAAATGATGACATTAACTTGGTTCTGCCGACTAGTCCATAGTCTGGTCCAGTCGTTTTTACCCTCCGAGCTCCAGACCAGGACTACTGTCCGATTGCTATCAAGTTTCCGGCGGAAGTCTTTTCCTCCGCTATCCGGCCGTGTATATTTTCACCAGACAAGATTATCCGGAGCGACTCACCGCATCTTTTATTTCTCTGATAGGGAATTTTAATTTTATCTCTCGACATAAATTTATCTGGCAGTTACCAGTTCAGTCCTTGATCGTTTGTATTTATTACAATGATATTTTTAAGAATATCAGTTTGGTGAACTGCCGATGATTTTTCGGGACACCCGGTGCACAGACTCCACAGCGACAGCAACCAGGCTTAGCCGTTAAGGGGGTATAGAAGCGAAGGACCTGTCACATTACCGAGTGGAATTTATGCCCGATGCCCAGCGGCGTGACAAGTTGCCTCTGATGAACGGCCCCGCCGCGAACTCTTGGCCCTACGACGTGCCGTGCGAAGGTTGACTGTACGATTCCGTTGGTAGTATGGACCTCGCCCGTTTAGTTCACTAGTCTCTTGCACACACACACACAAACACACATACACCCAAGTATTGGTATTTACTACAGTGTTATTTTGGGCTGGATGCAAAAATCCCGCTGACGCTCTGTAGCTCACGGCAATATCTTTCGTCCTTCGAGATGAAAATAACGATTGCCACGAAGCCTCTCCTGGCCGACCTGTCGAATTTGTTTTTTCTCATATCCCATTCCCTCTTTCCTCTCCTCCCCCCAGCAGCCATCGCCCAAACCAGCCAGCAACAAATTACTAAACGGTTGTTTGCCATTCTTATTATTGTCATTACCATAATCACAACTATTATTTAACTCACTGGAAATGATTACGCGAAAATATATATATATGTATTATATATTGGGCTCCACATTATCGGGGATCGGGACTTTTGTATTTTTGTCCTCCCATTCGTATTTGTATTTACTAAAATAAAAATGTATGGGAAAATACACATGAATGAGTATGTAGAAGAGAAAGGTAGTTTTTTTAAAATTCTTATATGATTTTAACGCCCCTTGCGAGAAGCAATTCTTGGCTATACCAACGCCGTCGGCGAACCCACCGTGCCATGCACCGATATAAACACGACAAGTTACGATTTCTCGGAGCAGACTTTTAACTCTGTGTATATTACTTCTTATATACACACTACCTCAAGTTACTCCTATATATATATATGTATATACATACATATTACGGGAAGTAATAATAAGCGTAGGTGTCGCTCTGAATATACATAAAAGCAAAATAAAACTTATTTTTCCCATTTATGCGGACAATAAATTTTCAGACTCTCTAAATTAAATAGTGTCGACTCGTATATTAAATATGTGTATGCAATCGACTGGGTTGCGGCTGTAAAAAATGCCTGTATTTACCGCGAAAATTTAAAAATAATAATGTTTATTAATATTTATTGACAAAGAGAATTAAAAATAATAATTTATGCTGTCGTATTTATGTACGAATGCTAAATATCACGTTACAAAATGTTGTTCTGGGAAACGTTAATTTTGCAAAAATTTAGTCGTGTGTCGGGAGTACGTCAAGGAGTTGAGTCGCTCTGAGTACAGGCATCAAGTTCTGCACGTGCAGTTAACATGCGGTGTGGAGAAAGACTAAAGTCATGAAAAATGAGAGACCTGGAGAAAGACGGGTGATATGCAATGATGGCGAGGAACAATTAATGGCAAGACCTTGTCTGAAGGAGAGAGAAAGACTATGTATATATAAATATATATATGAGTAAATAAAGTATGAATTAATTAAATATGTAAGAGCAGAAATCTGGTGTGTAATGGGTAATATGTGTAATGTGGGCTGGGGTTGTCGCGTTACCATGAGGAACACGGTGTCGGGTTGCCACCTAGTGTAACATAAATGCCTGCTGTCCCGGCACAACTAAATAAATACGACAACTGTCCAGTCTGGGATTAGTTTACATTCTGGAAAGTCACTTGCTTACTTATCTGCATTATTTTCTTGCCGAATCTCATCTTGCGGGTTTTGATAATATATTTATACTTATATATATGAATGGATGAGTAAATAAATAAATATATAAATAAATGAAAATACTAGGCAGGAAATAATTATGGTAATTTATGATTATGATGATTGTTAAATAATAAACTCGTTAAGGTTCATGACCGTAAAGAAAAACTTTTATCATTACATTATATTTAATATTAGTAAATTAGTGTAAAGATATATATATATATGTATGTATGTATGTATGGCAAGAATGTATATGTATATGAGAAGAGAGACATTGGTATGAAGATAAGCGTGAGGATGAGGATGAGGATGAAGATGAGGATGAGGATGAGGATGATGATGATGATGAGATGCCATCAGAATGAATGGTGGTCTTTTACTCGTTATCCCATATAAGCACGCCTGTTATATAGGTGCCGACACCGACGCTCGGTTTGTTCCGCTGGTGTGACCCTGAACCAGCATAAAAAATATTATAAAATAAAATAATAAAAAAGTGTTCGAGTCGAGAGAGTAGAGCCGAAGAATAGAATTAGTTTGATCGACTTGTCTGTTGTGTGTAAATGTAGGCAGATTAATGTGTCATATATCAACGGGTAATGTCGGCTATATATTTAGTGCACTTTAGTTTTTTATGACCGCTTAATAATCAACAATTTACCTTTTTTTGCTTGAAAGTATGAAAGTATTGAAATGGGTAAAGGTAGCCGAGATTGGCCATCTGATTTTGTTGGTATAAGTGAGCCGATCCTCAAATTTGTTTACACTTCATCTAAAGATATGTTTTTGAAATTTATCTGATAGATTTCGATAGAGAAATTTCGTGCTCCCAGAAAATTTTCAGGAAAATAATTAGTGCGTTGGATTGAGCTCTGAGACTTAATGTAAACATGTGTAGAATTATCTGGGGTAAAATAGTCAGGAAAACTGAAATTTATTTACGATACTGCGAAAAAAATATCAGCATATTTTTGAGCCGAACTCAGATTTCGTTGATTATGAAAATTATTTCAAATTAAATCTTCAAATTTCGCGCTAAAAAATTATGTTGAAGAATTTTCAACATTATATCAGCTTTTAAGAAGAAAATACAATATTTATAGTAATTTTTTTTGTAGGAAATGAGATTAATTATTTTCAGCAAAATACTGGTATTCAGATTGATTTTCCATTGGAATAATTGAATGGGTTTGACTGGTAGTAATTGTTGTATGGCAATAAACCCATTGACTTTTGACAATAACGAATCTAATCAGGAAGATAATAAATGATCATGTCTTAGAGTAATCTTGTTTTAGAATACATACAGGGGGCCGAGTACAAGTACTGGGCAGACAATGGGGTACTACGAACAACACAAACAAAATATAATCATACAATTATCTAGTCTTAGTCTTTACACAGCCAGAAAAATAAACAGAAGCTGAGACTTTTTGTCAATTTTCTGGTGTGATTGTTCAAAAAAATCACTCAGATCATTTAGTATCATTGATTTTTCAACAGGAAAAATTTAACATAGAAAAATATTATTTTCCTTAAAAACATATATATATATATTTTTTTTTTTCTGGATTAGTATACTTCCGGCTACGTCATCAGTTTCGTAGAAAAAATTATTTGAAAACTATAAAATATTTAAAAAAAATTTAAGGAGCAAAACTTTGGTATATTCGTACTTATCCTTAGTGAAAGCAATTTTCACTTTAAATTTCTTCGTGGGCTATAAATCTACGCATATTAGTGAGTAAAATTTCAATGGTTTAAATGTAAGAACACATAAGCCTATTTGGGCATGAAGAAGATGAACTTAAAATTATATAGATAAGAGTTTATAACAAATTTACATACAGAATATCCAGCCTCCAATAGGCAGAAATCCATCGAGTTTTAAGAAGATCAGGGTTGTATATCTTAATATATAGTAAAAGGTATGTTTGTCTAAGGGATTACCGACAATTATACATGTATTTAGTGTGGGTGTGGGTCTCGGTAGGCGTGGTAGCTTGGGCTTTAAATTTAAGGTTTTAGTTTTATAATGCCAGGGTACAGAGCACCGAGACTTTGGGTCTGCGTACTTACATTGCAATATTACAAGGAGTGTGCAGTTGCAACGTTGCAACCTTTGGGTAGTTATCTATCCGAAATAATTATTGAAGCTTCAGTATTTAAGTGCTTAGGTCATTAAATCATTCTAAGCCCGTTATTTATGGCTATATTGACCTGACCGACAGTTTACATAAACTAGACCTGCCCCTTGTTTTTCACATCTGTTGTTTTGCACGCCCGTCACACTTGTAGATTATTGTTTCAACACGACAGCCCTCGAGGCCGGGCTAATGGACTTAACGAATTTCTCAGGGTCTATAATTACAGACATTTTGTTTTGCTAAATTAATTTATAATTGATGAAAAGACTCCATTTAACCAGGACATTTTAAAAAACTGGTATCGGTATCGACGGAGGCCTTTTATTCGTAATTACATCCAGCAGCAGCAGCAGCAGCATCAACATCAACGTCGAACAAGTGTGATGGGCATTTTTAATTTCTGACAGACATTAAGACAGACGGACTACGAATCGGTGGTGGATGATGGGGAGGATGAGTAGAGTGGCACAGAGGGAGGTACTATAAGATGCTCGGCTCCCCTGTTGTGAGGTCGGATAAACTTCAAAGTCCTCGAAGGCTTCATCATCGATAGGTTCCCTGATCACTGCCGACAGATTAGACGCCTCGCTACACCTCTCTTCTACTCTTGATCATCTTATTTCTTCCTACAGAATCCCACCCAATATATATACACATATACATGTATCTATATATATAACAGCACGGCTTTACACCGATTCTTATCCTCAACTTGCTCTCATCCTCATAAGTATTATACATCTCTACACCCGCTTGTCTTTTTGCTTTGCATTTTTTCCTTGACATTTATCACTGATCGCTACATAATTTTATTTTTTATATATATATGTATATGTCTGTATAAAATTGATTGATGGAATTTATGTGGAGTAATTACTGTCGGTAGATTAGGACGTAATACGATGAAATTCCTTAATTATCTCGATGATATACATTTCGATTATATTTCCCCGCCCGCATTTCCATCAATCGTAAATTAAATTTAACGGCAATTCGTCAAAATTGTTTAACTGAGTGTAAACTTTCGAGTTTACAATGTGGGTGTTTTTTTTTTTCTCGAAATATTAAAAGTGTAAGATGGATGCGCGTCCAGATGGGACTGAATAATTTTTCTGCGTACCTGTAGCAGGTGCTACCTGTCAAAGTACGACCGATGCGTCTACCGACTTTGATTTTTTTTTTCACGGACTGCGACACCCAAGTGTCATTTAAAATATTATTTTTAACCTTGTACTTTTGGTATTTCCGTCACGCGTCACACCCAAATGAGAGAGAACGACAGTTTCTGTTGTATTTTGGGTCGTCCTGCGCCCGGCTGTGATGATGGATAGGGAAATTCGCGCCGACAGCTTTAAATATCCTTCTTCCTGGTCCCCAGTGGCTTCTGCTGCAGGTGTAACTCTAATATAATCGGATTAGACGCAGCGTTGATTGATGTCTGTCGATTAAATCCTTCAAGGTATTTTTTAAAATCCAAAATCTCACGATTTAGTTTTTATTAATTGTCCCTGGGCCCTAAGACTTGAGTTTATTTATTAGGGATAAAAAATTGCGGTTGAAAAGTTGAGCCGCAAATTCAGAAGTTAGTTCGGCAAAGTTTCCGCGACGCGTGGGATTAAAGACCTGAGAAAGTTTAGAGCAAAGTAGTAGGGTGTGATATAGTACAAGTTTTCGTCTTGCCGATTTACTGCTGGTGAGCCGCAAAGACTTAAACTCTACTACTTAATGCTTTATATGTATATATATATATATGTATATAAAATATATAGTCTTGCAGTGACTCATCGAGAATCGTATTCTCGGGTCCGGTGGTTGGACTACTCTTTGGAATCTAGTGTCTCTCTTCAACAGACGGTATCGTGGATGATCGGGCCCCCAACAACACAACTACCGTTTCGAATCGTAAGATAAAAATTCATCGGCAGCATACTCAGCTGGTATACCCTCAACTCCCAGATAATACTATACTATACAGAGCTCTAGAGCTACGAACTACACGGTCAATAATAATAAACGTCCGTGAATTTTGTGCGCGGAACGAAAATTCCGTGAAATATCTTGGCACTTTTAGGAAAGCAACGCCCGCGCACGATCACTTAATTATCTTTTTTAAGTTCTTTACACCTTCATCCGATTTTTAAATTTAACACCAATACTGGTTACAATGCAAAACAATGCCAAACAATATAATAAATTACTGAAATACTATTTCTGTAAAAGGAAAAAATGGTAAGAAAAAATTAATACTTTTAAACTTATTGGCTTTTTTTCTCGGTAAAATCCCGAATAGCATCTCGCTAATCGATATTTCAAGGACACGTGTGAGGTCCACTCGAAAAAAAATTAATAAAAAATTTAGGCAAACAGTTCTTTTCACAGAAATTCGTAACTAAAATACTTATTACGTGGTTTTGTTGAGTTTAGTTTTTGTTTTTTATACGCTTACTTCTTTTTGTTAGAGCACGCGCGCGTGTAATAAATGAAACGTTATAACCTGGTGGGACTCATAGACACAGAAGAGTGTTTAAAATTTAAATACACACAATACATAATAAGATACAAGGAGCGCTGGGGCGATAATTATTGAAACGCCCACGAGTTAACTCCTCGGAAAGTGTAAACCTCGTTATATCTCTGAATATACACGTGACAAATAGTACGTGCGTTGATAATTTACGTCTATATGATATAAAGTTAAGCTGCATGCACACATATGACTGAATACAAAATTTAGGTTCACTCAAAATTTTTTACTGTTCTGTAACTCAAAAATTAAAAAAAAAAAAATTACTATAATTGATAGTTAGAATGTTCTGTATTACGGTGAAAATATTGGTCTTATAAAAAAAGTTTTCAAACAAAAGTTGTAGGAAATTTAATTTTCGAACAAAAATGTCTCTTACGATTTTTTTATACGACCGATATTTTCGCCGTAATTCCAAAATTAAGATTCATAATGAACGATTCAAATTTTTGATAATTATAAAAATCTTAATTTTAAAATTACAGTGAAATTATTGGTCGTATAACAAAATCATAAGAGACATTATTTTTAGAAAATTGAATTTCCTTCAACTTTTGTTAGAAAAAATTTTTTATGCAACCAACATTTTCACTGTAATTCCAAAATTAAGATTCATAATGAATGATTAAAATTTTTGATAATTATGAAAATCTCAATTTTGAAATTACGGCTTTCCTATTAGTTTTATGAAAAAATTGTAAGAGACATTTTCTTTGTAAAATTAAATTCCCTACAACTTTTGTTTGAAAATTTTTTTTATACGACCAATATGTTCACCGTAATATCAAAAATTAGACAGCATTAAATATTAATTATTATTTTTAAATCAAAGCAAATCATAAAAAAAATGTATGACTTATTTGTGGTTTTTATATATATGAGAAATATTAGAAAATGAGTTGCCTCATGGTAAAAATTTTCGACTCAAATTGTCCGAATTTTTTTGAACACCAACAGAATTTGAAAGATGCCTATAAATAAATTATACAAAATATTTTTTCCTCAGAATTATACATTAATTTAGCATGCTAGTAATTACGAAGAAGAGACACGCGCAGGCGCATATCCCGTCATTGTGCTGCAGACACGCGGCCCATCGATAAATTGCAACTTCCGCCGTCGTTTTGGCCGCGTGTAATTTCCTGTCGGTCACCCTGGCATTCGACAACGTTCGACGAGGCCGTCCAGCCTGCAGCGACTGCATGCAGCAGCTATGTACACATCATTGAAGCTGATGATGAACAGGAGAGAAAAAGAGGAATGCATCAGCAATCGGAAATTGGCCAGATGACATTGATTAAAAGTGTTTCTGTTGATGTTGCTCGCAATCAGCTAATTATTAATCGGTAGCATGGTAAATTTCGGTTGATGTTATTATTATTTAGAGTTGCGGGGAACGCGAGTCCTAATTCCTCCGTCAATGGGCATCATCATCATCAGCTTGGTCGTGTGTGAAGTAATTTATCATTAAGCATCAGTATAAATTATTTCATTTATTTCGTTTTGCTCTTACAAATTATTTATTATTTTTATTTTTATTTTTAACACATCAGTACATGACAGTACAGCTATGATGTTGACTGAGTGTTTAAAATTCTCAGGTTACTCATGAGCTCGGGCAATCAGCAAGTATTCACTCGATCGTAGGGTTATGTGCCGTAGTCTCTCTCTCTCTCCCTCTTTCTCTCTCTCGGCGATTCTCAATACAGAGAAACGGTGAGCGTAGGATTTAAGAGTACAATGGTGAGATTCATTGAAAAGAGAAATTCGAAACCATATATCCTTAGAGACATGAATTAAATGAATCCAATGATGGTCCTGACGAATTAAATCCAAAGAGAGGTGCCAAGTGTCGCTTGGGGAATTATATTTTGTCTGCTGTACGAACCCCGTTATATAGCATGCCATGCCACTGATGACGGGACAGCAAACCGTGACGAGGGGGCGCTCTTGTGTATTATAAAAACCCCGTGAAAAGTTATATTCCATAAATATATACCGATGTCAGGGGTTACTGCATCATCCCCCGCACATCAGAACACCCGACAAAGTCCAATGACGAGCCAATAAAATATTTATGGAGTAGATTCAACACCCTGGCGATGGCTAAGGCCGCGTGCAAAGCGTGCCGAGACACAGCCCAAAGTTCACCCCCAAATGCTCCCTAGTGGTTACACGATATTTACCCTACAAAATCCCCATGGTCTTTTTCCATCCTCCAACTTGCTCCATATTTTTATTGGGGGTGGACAAATTTATTTCCGAGCCCGTTAGAGGCCATTAACTGTTAACCTTGAGCTCTTGTCTTTTAACTTTCGAGCTTAATACATTTATGTCACCCATCTCTGTTCTACAATTTTATCACTTTTCCCTCCCACACACTATCATAACTGGGTACAAGATTTTTGCCTTAATTTTGAAATGAATAATTCAAATATTTGATATTAAGGTGAAAATATTGACTTTATCAGAAAAATTTTCAAACAAAAGTTGTAGGAAATTTAATTTTCTAAAAAAAATGTCTCTTATGATTTTTTTAAACGACCAATAATTTAATCGTAATTCCAAAATTAAGATTCATAATAAATGATTCAAATTTTTGATAATTACCAAAATCTTAATTTTGAAATTACAGCTTTCTTATCAGTTCTATGACAAAATTATAAGACACATTTTTTTTAAGAAATTAAATTTTGAACAACTTTTATTCCAAAAATTTTTCTATACGACCAATATTTTTGCCATAATATCAAAAATTTGACCCAATTAATTATTAATTATTATTTTTAAATTAAAGCAAAAATCCTGGCTTTAATCATAACACATCTTTAGTGTTTTATTTATTTTATGATATTATAGCCCAGCAAAAACATCACTAATGCGCTTATTAATTTTCAGATTATTTATTAAGAGACTTCAAAGTAAAAACAAAAAAAAAGTGTTTTTTGTTATTAGCTCGATAAAAAAAACCCTTTCTCGACCGTCACGCCTCGATTCGTTAGGCTTTTTTATCTTTAACGGTTTATTAAAAACTCGTTGCATAAAAATAATAATAATAATATATATATGTATAATATATATGGAGGTAAGCCTATTAGAAACGTGTCAAAATGTTCCATCAGTCAATGCACGATTTACATTATTCAATTATTCAATATTTTGATACTTAATTTATTCAATTGATATTGATTTCGACGGGTTTATTATTGTAGGCCTATTGACCTTTTAAAAATAAGACCTGGAAATTTATAATAATAGAAAGGAAAAATATACAACGCATGTGCATACGTTTAATTTGACATGTGTATGATATTAAATGGTATAGTTTTATTCTGAGTATTTGTAGCTGATGATCCGACGCATATACGTCTGTATTATCGAGCATAACAAGCAGGAATTTGGTCTCGGTATACCGGGAATAAGACACTTCGAATATATGACCACAATAAATACGCGCCCGGCGTCGTCCGGGCAATAAGACAGACGTTCTAGGAAGGATAAAATCTAATTTATGTTAATCCGATGATAGGGCGAGTTGAAAACCGCAAGATGCCAAAAAAACATGAGTAGAAATTTTTTTTTACCAACACACATTTGGGCGCATTAATGTTTTAATATTAATTTGAAACGGGCGTAGATCATAATTTCGGTTTTGGGAGAAAGTTTAATTGATTAAAGATTGATGGATTTATTGTGATAATTATCAGCAGGGCAGGGCAGGTCGGTCTGGTCGCCGGCGAATCGGATGAAAAAGGAATAATTAAATAATAAAAAGACCAACTAGTGAGAGTACGACTGTTGGACTACTCGAGGTGGCTTGGTTTCTCGTCGAGTGCTTGTTTTGCTTATCTAAGACAAATTTGCTGTCTTGTAAGCGACACCGGAGGGTCGTTTGACAAACTGAGGGGCTTGCTGCACACAAACCTTCGCTCTGATCCACGAGTAGCCTCTGGCATCCTGACTACTTATACCTTACAGTATACTATTCTGTTATTCTCTTTCTTTTTCCTTTCTTTGTTTTTTTTTGCTGCTTCTACTTATGCTCCTGCTTCTGCTTCTGCTACCAGCACTATCTCTTATGTTCCACGCAATCATACTGATGATCACAAAACAGTTGTCAAGATCCCATCTAATCATCGCGGCTCTAACAAATTATTTTATTTACATTTGTTATTTTTTTTTTCTGGTTTTTTGAGTATAGGTGTTGCTTTTTGCTACGTATTATTGGTTCCATTCTTGTGTACGTTCTCTTAAATATATATATATATATATATGTGTGTATAAATATAATAGGGAGCGCATGCCCCCTGTCATGTTACGAGGGACCCCAGGAAGCTACCGAGGGTTATTTATTTGACCGTTTAACGGTCGAGCATATATAGTTTACTGCCTGTCAAGATGAAGCGCATGTACGAAAGTGCGTTGATTCGTTCCTTATTGTTTTTCGCATAAAATCTATCAATTCTTTATTTATTGTCAAGCCTCGAAAATAATTTTACTGCCTCGTACACTTTTATTAAATACCACATTCGTTAACGAAACCCCATGCATTTATTGCCCGATTCAAAATTGCCCCCCGTTTTGATTTCACAAAATTTCTCATCTTTTTCTATTCAGCACATGCGCATAAAGCGTTCCTTGTTACACTTTTGGTGCACAGTAACTTTCGTGTTTCATTTTCAAAAATAATTCAAATTTTGAAAAAGATCAAATTTCGATAAAAATTATAAGTTCATATTTTGAACGTTTTTTTTTTTAGAATTTTGTAATAATTGCTGGGTTCATTAAAAAAAAAAAACATTTATTTTTTTTTAGGTGATACGCAGTAGGGTGTGACCAGTAATCATCATATTATTCGAATATTTTCCGACCACACCTACAACTTTCCACTTCTGTCGTATTCTTAAAGACATATTTAGTGGGTTTTTTCTTCCTCAATAACTTCTTAACATCATAGGATTTCATACCATTTCCGATCCTAAATAATGGAATGACGACGGGTAATAACGTCGTTAACGTAAGTTAGGATACTGTACACAAAAGCTCGCGTGTTACCGTCGATTATTTTTTCTACTTTCTCTTTACTATTATTTGAAGCCTCTTATTATTATTTTTATAATTTTAATAACTTTTTGCATGAGTTGGCATCCAGTTTCGATAGGTGATAAATACTGAAATATTTATTGATATGTATAGTAGATATACTTATAAATTGTGTAAAACAATGAAAAAATAGAGATTATGCTTTAAGTGAACAATAAGTATATAGGAAACGAGGAAAAGGCGAAAGAGAGGAACGGAAATAAATCGTGTTCACCGCAAAGAACGTCACGCGATGACAAACGAGCGGGGGAGGAATAGGAGGAGGAGGACACGGGCGTCATCACGCGAGAAGTGTAAGTGACATCTGATAAAAAGGTGATGGTAATCGTATTAACTATTTCTTTATATATAAATTATATATATATAATATTTATCTTATAATCTTAATCTTGTCCTCCTTAACGTTTCAATTATGTATACTATTTTAAGAAGCCTACCGACTAAATTCAAATTAATTTACACCCAACACAATTTAAATTTCATTATTTTTTTTTTATAAATTATTAGGGCAGGGCTCGATAAATTTGAATTTTTAAAAAAAATCTTTTTAATATATTTAAATAAAATTTTCTATGCCTATTGAAATTTTTCGTTATATTTTTGGGCAAAATATCGTTTCGGGTAAAAAAAATTTCAGCCGAAATTATGTCGAAATCATGGAATTTTTTTGGGAAGAGACCGAAAATTGAGACGGTCTATTTTCAGGCCGTCATAGACAAAATTTCGGCAATTTTTTTTGGCCAAATTTCGGTCTTGTTCACTACTTAGGCTTTTTGTCAGTCGAAAAAAATTTTTTAAACTAATTTTTCCCACCCTTTCATTAAATATAAAAAAAAAAAAGTCTCTTTAATTATTTTATTTAATTAGTAAAAAAAAAAACTTACCACGCTCGAACGGAGTCCGAATAGCAGCCAGTCTCAGGATTTAACATTTTCCGATCACTCTCCGACCTAAAAACCAAATAATTAATTTTTTTTAAGTAAAAAAATAATTGATATATTTATGGTATAACTGATATATATATTTAAAAATTTATTATCATTAGCGGGACATTCCCACACATATTACAAGTGTGTCATGTGTCTTTTGCAATAAAAATGTGAGTATCGGGACAGTCATCACGCGAGTTACGTGCACGAATGAGTACGTAACGTGTGTGCACATGTACATATGTGCTTGTCTCCAGACAGTGATTTTCACCCTCGCCACGGCCATCCACCTGGACACGGGGTTCTCACGGTCCTCTTGACTACCCCCGCAATTTCCTCCCAATCATATTAATAAACCCCGCGCAGAGATAACGCGGGCATGTAAACTGTCAAAACACGCAAACACTCTTGTATCGGGTGAGAATAGTCAGTGATTTTTTTCACGCTCACGCCTGCATGCTCGCGAGCACCGAACCGATTGATTTATTATTTAGTTTACTACAAGGGACAAAAGTCGAGTTATTTGTCAGTATAGTAATAATTATTGCCTACTTAGTAATTTATTATGCATAAGTACACGCATGTATTAATAAAATCTCTACTTAAAATTCACCTTAAGTATTTGCTTAATTTATTACCGCTTTGACACTTGTAGCAGTTATAAATAAATAACTGGTATTTCGCTAGCGTCACTGTAATTTCCGGTAGTTCCTCCCAGCCTATTTGCTGATAAGTGTCGATCATCTATGAGTAATTGACCACCAGTACCTTTATTTATAAATATTATATCGAGCTATGTCGATTCGAGCTGTCGAGTTTCACCTCAACCAAAATGGAAAAATATTAACCCACATATATAACAGCGGGTATTATAAACGACATTGGAAATATATAATAATAAAGAATAAAGAATCTGCAGACGAAAGTTCTCGCTTTGGTAATTTATCAACGTGACAAGTCGATTCGGAGACACCAGTCCACCTTTGTGCTCCATCGAATTTTTTTTTTTTCTACTATCTTCGCGGCAATCTTGATATAGTTCTCGGGGTAATCCTAATAAATTGTTTGTGTTTAAGTGTTCCGAGATGTCAATTGTCAATGTCGTGATTTGCTGCTCCAAATATATACAAAGACCTCGAATTTATTTTAAATATTATTTACTAATAAATGTATGAAAAAATATATAATATATGCACCTGAATAATTATACATGAGAAATAATTACCAAAAGTATGTATATGTATATATATATATATATGTGTGTGTATAAAAAGGTGTATCGTGAAGTGACCAGCGGCACAACAACTATGGGAACTTGCTGTAAGCTATTCCCCAAGTTAAATATTGTAATTAGTAGCCCGAGGGACAAGAAGCAGGGCATATTACTGGTACTCGTATTCGGTTGCATTGGTAGCTTAAATTATATGTTTAAATCGTACATAAAAAAAATTTGTCATGATGCATTTTACTTTGACAACTTTCGATATTTAATTACGGAATATTTTTTAAAGACTCGAAAATATTTCGGGCAATTAGACCCGAGTAAAATAAATAAATGTCTGTAATTTTGTGACCAGGGTTATTACTGGAGATAAGAGCCGTAGAGCAGAGTGTGGGTTTTTGTAATGTAAAAAAATTAGAGCAAAGCTGAGAATGATTCTGATGAGTAATCAGTGCGAGTGAGCGTGTCTGTAGTAATGCGGACGGATAGACCCGCACCCTTCCGGTTCCGGTAGGTTCCGGTGTTCCGGTAGTAGGTTTGACCCCACGGGGAATAGCGCTTCCGTTTTTGGCAATGGGATATACGCTCAACGGAGCGACAGCGGCACCGGCTACCGAGTAGTGACGATGCTCGCACGATTTATATTTATGCGGACACGCGTCATGGAACCCGAGCAATTTCATGTGTACCTACGGCCCGACTACTTGAACGCAACAACACATCATAGGTGACATGCAACGGGATATATAATTCCCACACTTACTATTATCATTTTTTTATAAATATGTACATATATATGGGTTAAGTATAGTACACATACACATACATTTGTATATCACAATTAATTACCGTTATTTTATTTACATCAAAAATACAATTAAATTTAATTTTTTAAATTTACTCCAGTTTTTTTTTATCAACATTTTCATCATTTTTCAATTAATTAAAAATTACAATCAGAAAAGACTCATGGATATTTGTATATATATATTTATAAAGATGGTGGCAGTATCAAAAGTCAAAGAGTAGAGAGAGAGTGAGTGATATCAGTTGATCTTGGAGCGGAAGTGGCTCGTGGAACTGGAAATAAATGCAATAACACTGTCACTCGGTGTGGCGCCCTCTTATCGAGACATCTCTTTTTATGTACATATCATTCCCAACAGAGTCCGTGTAACAATCCTCATTTCCGCAGTTTCCACGTACGTCCCACGGTGTGGCCCCACTCGAGTCTCCATTCTCGCTGTCATCCTCTAACTCGATGTGTGCGCGATTATCTATTCCATAATAACACAAACTACATACATGTTCTAAATTAAAATAGTAAATTTGTCGGACAAAGGACAAAAGTTCAATTCGAGCTGCATATTCCAAGTGAGGCAAGAAAATTTTTTTTTCTTTTTAATTTTTGATAACTTATTTTAAAATAATTCAAAAATATATTTTTAAAAATCATTATTTATATTTACTATGTATAGAAAATAAAATGTCCAATTTTCACGGCGGGAATTCTGAGATATTCCGAGATTGCGGGTCCGCGGTAGTGGCACCCTTGTGGTGAACTCGTAGCTGAAAAACGGTACGTAGTTTGTAGTGAAGAAAAAAAATAATAAAAAAAAAGAGGACTAACGACTGAGAGAGAAAGACTGTAACGACAAACACAATAGCTGGCAACGTAGGGCACACCTGGCCGAGGGCACGCAGCTGCAGCTTCAGCCCCCCGACTGCGACAGGGGATGAAAAGAGAAGACCCAGAGAAGGGGTGGTGTAGTATACGCGGCATGTACGCTCTATACACGGCTCCATCACTCTCCTTTCCGTTTCAACAAACCAAAGGGGGGTGGATATATATGTCGAGATTTCAGTTACACATATACTATATATACCTTCTACCCTCCAATCCGAGTTGTCTCGCTCTGCGTTCACGACACTCCATTCTGATGACGACTTTAACGAGCGCACAAGCAGTAACTCACACTAAATATTATTTTCATCCCAACAAAATTTACTCTTCCTCATTTTTTTTACTACCCAGCCTCAGCATTCGCCCCCAAGTAAATTATCAATTCACAAAATTACTCTAATTTTTATTTTTTTGCCGCACGTAAAAAAATAAAATAATTAAATCAGTAGATATCTGGAGGTCTTTGTGTATACATTTGTCTGGTGTCTTACAAAGCAATCGATAAATAGGGAGTGAGATAGGGAGCAGTCGCTGTCGCGCTATCGAAATAAATCTATAAAGGCCCGAATATGTGTGGCGTTGGCTCTCATTCGTCTTTCTTGTGCACATATACACGTTCCTCAAAAGCTCTCTTTATTTTTCAATATAGATATGTACAAATATATAGATATATATGTATAGACTACAGTACAGAAGCAAGGCAAGCAGCATCGAGTAGAATCTTGAAGCACCCTCTTGAGTTACCCGAATGATTTTTTCCTTATATACATGCATATATATGTATGTATTTAAAAATATATGTATACGTGTATATAATATTCTCTTGAGCATATTTGAGACACGACAAGAGCTCCAGCAGCACATTTAAATTACATATTTCTCAACAAAGAATTTTTTAAGTATTATTTTTAGAAATTTTTCTTCAGTTCTTATGAATATATGACACGCCACCGACTGTAAGATTCCATTATGAGCGATGGTATTTCAATCACGTAAAATTTTAAAATAACTTTCAAGTAACCCTTGATTTCTTACTACACTTGCACACCAGTAATTTACCATTTCGTCAATGAAAGTATTTAAAGCGTTTTCAATACAAAGCCGCAAAACCCAATGAATGCTGTATTAAAATCCAATTGATTAAAGTTTTATAGTCTGCTATGTATATATACTATTCATAATATACCCTTTGGCAATAATAATAACTGTTGTCTTTTAACCCTTGTCATTTTTCGTAGCTGTGAGGATAAGCTGAGTGAATAACGTCAACAGGTGAATTTATTCAAATGATGATGAGTCGGTCTCGCACTTTTTCCTTTCAATACTTTTTTTGTTTCGCTATTCCCTTTGTCAGCCGTTACACACCAACCAGAGAAAGTGAATGCGTAGAATTATTCCTTTTACACAACACTATTCTATATATAATGTGCTGTATACTATATATGTATATATATGAACGTATAATAGCGATTCGGTGTGTAGGTCACTGCATACATTTATCGAATAAAAAAGCACTTGGTGTGTTTGGAGTTACCTTTTTATCAAAACCTTTTTTCATGCATTCAAACTCGCACAAGTAGTCGAGTGATTGACGATTGTCCGATTTGTTTATAGATAGACGGTATGCATGAGCTGTAGACCTAGTAAGTGAGAAGAGGTCCTCGGAACTCGTCACGCGACGTGTTTAAATTCTATTTGATCATATATATGTGTATATATTATGTTATATAATATAATATAATATAATATGTGTATATATATGAGGACACTCCCCTGTGAGCGAGATTGTTGCGGCTCAAGAAGCGGGGCTCAGACACTGCAGCGTTGAGTTTTCAATTGATGCCAAACGCGTGCCACATTCTTTGTCCCGCAATAAAAGAATAAAAAAATTTTCAAAACTTTGAATGAAACCTGTAGCAGAGCTTATGTTGTATAAATGCTGTGTCAATGCTGCACTCAAATTTCTCTGCACAAAAAATAGTTTTACGGAAAATATATATATTAGGGTGGCTTGAAAATTTTCATTTTTGTTCTCACCCTTTTAAATTTTGGGGGTGAAAAAAATCATCAGGTTCGAGCTCAGAAACTGAGAGGTCGTTCGAAAATTTGAGTTATTTATTTTTCGAAATTTGTATGAATTTCGGAGAAAATTTTTTAAAAATGTAGGAAAAAAATTAGAAAAAGAGAAAAAAAGTCGAATTTTTTATATTTTAAAAATATTTAAAGTGACCGGTAAAGGTTTTTGAGCGCAGTGAGATTTTTTTTTACCCTCTGTTGATTTTTTAAAAAGTGAGATCGAGCCACCCTAATATTTATACATATATAAAAAGTTTAATATTATTTGTAGGCAGCTAATTTTGAAATAATAAATATTCTGTTGGATTACCATAAAACGATTATTCTTTTCTTTTCCCCGAAGAGAATAATGGAGACAAGTTTTTCGCAAAACCCGTGGAAAATTCGACCCGTGTCTTTTTCTTTATTGTATTATTCTTCTTAGACTGGGCGCTCGGTGTTGCTGTGACGGTTCTCGGAACAAGGATTTCACTCTTACCGAGAACGCGCTGGTCCTTTCAGGGGGATAGAAATGAGACCGCAGGTCTCTCAAGATTCTTCATGATATACTTCGTATATATATATATATACATATATAGACACTTTAGAGACAACGAAAAAAATATTATAAAATTATGATAATTTATAAATATTAAATTCACGCGCCATCCAGTTTCTTTTTGTTAAATGTAACGTACTGTGTCCAAAAGTATCTTTGTAACCATAAATATTTATATTTCATGCAAATATAATTTTTTAAAAAAATATTAAAATGCCACCCAATTTTCGTAATTTTTTAACGGTAATTAATTTCTCATTTAAAAAAAAACTTTCATACTTCTTTGGAGAAAAAAAAGTAAAGTATACTTTTAACAAGTGAACACACAAAATACAAATTGGTTACAAATGTATGTTTAGTTTCCAGTTATATTTATCGAGTGTAAGGTAACAAAAATCAATAAAAATGTAATTAATATTCGAAACGTGTGTCGCAAGTGAAATGTACCTATTTAAATATTAACAAAAAAAAATTTTCATCAGTCACTTGAGTGGTTGTTTTGTAAGACTAGTGTGTTTAAATTTGCACTTATTTTTTTAAAACTTTTTGATAAGTAATAAAAATATAAGTAGAATATATATCAAAGAGAAATAAAGAATAATAATGATAATAATTTATAAGATAAATTAAAAAAAAACATTCTCACGGACGCGCCTGAAAGTCTTGTAGTGTAGAGAAGGTTATTTTAAAAATTCCTCTTTCTATTCTAGAACTAATGATGTAACTGGTGGGTCTTAGCCCAGGGGCGATCGACCGGAGAAATCTCTGAGAATAGTAGACAGTTGGGCGCCCGATTTTACCAAGAAGAAAGATCAAACTTGATATATACACACATATATTTATATAGACATATATGTGTGAGGACTCGTACAGGTATAGATAAATATTTCTCGCGTAGCTGATGGACCCCTTGAACCTTTGGTTCGGTTTAGTTGCGTGTCCTGCCAGTGATCGACGAACTGAGCAGGGCTAGAAAGAGAGAGAGAGAGAGATGAAGAGAAATAAAAAAAAATGAGGGGAAACATCCGCCCTTGTGCTCCAGGTTATATCTCCCTGTTTTTCTCGCGCGTGCACCTGGGCCCCACCCTGCATCATCATGAGCCTGTACTCTTCTTTACTCTGCTGAGCTCTTGCCTGCTGATGCTTCAACCCGGATTATACCTTCCGGCAGCATTACATCTCAACGTATATATTTTTCCTTTGTAAATATTTTGTTACTTAACAAATAAATTATCAAGGTAAATAATTAAAAAAAAAAAAGAAAATGGTAACATGGAAAAATTTTGTGATCTGTACAGAGGCAGACAATATATAGATATATATAATATATAATACTGCAGACCAAATTTCAATTTATCTTGAAAAAAAATTTACTCAAGGTTTGAATTGATGCGTTGTCACTGATGATTCTCGTTTCTGGCTGGTTATATATTTATGAGAGTGGAGGCGAGAAAAAAGATGTTAGTATGGAAATTATGAGACGTCACATACGAGCGATCACTTATCGAGATCACAAAAGGCTTTTGAATTAAATATTTTTAAATGAAAATTATTTAGTTGGTAAAATAATAATAGTTTGTGATTTTTGATGTCAAATTGTTGTTAGCTGGAGTAAATATATATATATATATATATATATATATATATATATATATTATCTTGAGCAGTGAGATGTGTATCTGAATTTCTTAGGGTTTCTTCTTTTTCCGCTACACATCATAGCCGAGGAGATATTCTGGATGAGTTGGCGTTTTCCGACTATCGTAGGCCAGATCAAATAGCCGGAGTCTTTTGGTTGATGGGTTGATGTCCAGAGTAGAGTAGAGTAGTAGTTATAGCAGTGTAGTAGTCGTATTAGAGAGCGGAGAGTGAAGAGCACAAGGGAATGGATGCTGAGGTAAAAGAACCCAGGAGTGTATCCAGGGATGAAATCCGGTAGCGGCGAGCACGTCAACCCACGTTCGTGCTCAACGTACCGAAAAACGCCGCCGCTAGTCCAGCACTCACGTGAGCCAAATCTCGCTTGAATATCTCTCATTCTCTTTCACATACTGGGTCCTCTATCCCCAAATAATGACACAAACGCCCAAGCGCACATGCACACTCGTACTCCTACAAGGATTTTTATTATTAAAAACCGCGCATACGTGTAAGTAAGCCATTCAAGTTTTTAATCAGTTTAAAACTAATCAATTGAAGATAAAAATATTAATGCCGTTTGCTTACTTACATAATTTAATTAAATCAACTTCTCTGACTACATTCTGCTCTGCACTCTGAAATCTCATTATTTAAATTATAATCAAGAGCGACTCAATCCATTGTCTAAAAATATATATACTGTAAATATGTCAATGATTTTCTCAGCAGTTTAATATATTAATTAAACGTTAAAACTTTTCATGAGGATGAGTTGCCGAGAGTATCGCGTTGTGTCTTGATCGGTCTTATTTACACGTCGAAATGCTGGGTTGTGTCTACTCTGCTCGCGGATACTTGGCATCCGGTTGCTGAGAGCTTCCTCTCCGTCTTGGCCGCTTAAACGTCATCGGTAGTCGAAATTGAGTTGCCATGGAGTGAGATGATATCGTCGTTAATAAAGCCGAGTTGAGTTTGCCTTACGATCCAGTTTCTCTCATTCCTATATATATATATATATTAAATATATGTATTACTTGTCGTCGTCCTGAAGCCGGCATTGCTTTCTGCTCTCGCCCCCGCTATGCACGACTACGTTGAAATGTAATTTCCCTGGTTGCGTACGCGTTAATTCTGGCTCTCCCTCATTCTCACTCATTTCCTTGTATAACTCTCTTACTCTCTTACTACGACAACTCCAAGTTGAGACGAATGGAACAGAAGCAGAAGCAGCAGTACCACGAGCAGCTCAAGAGTATGGTGTGTATAGGAAACGGCCAAGTCAGATATGCGTCGTCAAGTAGTAATTTCCATGCTGTCACAGACTGCACCGAGAGGTGACGCACAAACGGTTCTCTGCTAGCTGCTGTTTATTATAAAATATATATAAATATATTTTGCGCCTAGTGGTGGTGTCCCCCTTGCTCGGGCACCGGCGTCTACTTCTTTATATTATTATCATCCCATAGAAGCACTCGTCGTCCATTATGTGTTCATTCTCTCGTACATACTTGGAAAGCATCAACGTTATGAATATTAAATAACGTCAATAGCCTTCATGATTAAACTTTATATTATAGCTAATAGTTAATAGAAATTATAAAAATTACCGAGGAGAAAAAAATACTTTTGATTGGTTCGAAAAATAAATTATGGGCGATTATGAAGGATCAAGGTCTGATAGTGGCTGGGTGACAGGGCTTAAAATAATACAGGAGAGATAATAGTTTATTTACAAGAAGAAGACCAAGGTGGATCATGAAGGTATTGGTGTTGTTGTAAATACGCGTGACAGTCGCGTGCGTTTGGGCCTACGTGACCATTGGATGATGTGCTGGGACAATTTGTGCAGGATAATCTTTATCGGGAGGTGGCACGTGGCAACACACGGCTAGTGTCGCTATAAATTGTATATATTTATAATATAAAGATAATATATATGTGTGTATAAGAAGCCAAGAGAATATCGGGCTCTCAGCTCACGTGCTTTGGTTGGTTTCTGTCGTGTAGTCGCGCGACTGGATCTGCGATGACGAGGACATCGAACACATGATTACAATGAGCCGATGTGATTCCACTTGCATATAAAAAATTTACTTGTCGCGATGAGTCGTGTCGGCCAAGGTATGCAAGTCACGATTTCGTACACAAGTCGTGTGTGATATGATAACGGGACTTTGTGTACATTGTGGTGAAAACACTGGACTGACTATTATATATTTTATCGGGGATTTTTAATTTTTCCCTTGACTTTTTGTTAATTATTGACAATTATTTTTTGACAAAAGGCCTAAAGAGCTGTAAGAGTGTGCATGGATTTAATCTTGACAAGTTTCTTGCCGTGCGACTAACTAGTCGTGAATTTATTGAGACAGCTCGACAACCTGAGGGAGTTTAGCCGTTGGCATTCGCGGCTGGATTATTAGGTGGTGAGGCGACTCGACGAGAAGTTTTACCTCGTGCTGGCTAAGAGGGAGGGCCACACCACAGGAGTTTCTAACTTATATACATTCACATTCATATATATATATACATATATATGTATGGATTTATGAATTTATAGCGGCAGAAAGCAGTGCCGTTCCATGCAGCAGCAGGCTAAGTTAGAGTTATTCGCGCGTCGAGAATTTCGAGGCAAAGGTGTGTTGTAGTAGACTTCTACTTTATATAAGTATATATATATATGACTACTGAACACCGTAGTAAAGTTTGGGTGTGTTAATGTGAGTGCGATTAACTTTTTTTGCCAGCTCAGTTGATTGATAGAGCACAAAGTACTAATAGTCTACTGCCGGCACAATGTCATACACAAAACGAGTTATTTATTGTTGAGATTTTAAAATATTTAATTATTAATAATAACACGATAAATATTAATTTTTTTTTAAAGATAAAAACTGCAATAAAAATAAAGACAATTTATATTTTTGTTTTGTAAATCGGAAACGAGTCGGAAATTGTAATCGTCGGATGAAGAAGCTAAGTGTTGCAACTGTAATAGCACACCAAACACCAAGATCGCTGTTCCATTTCTCGTGTTCCATTTCTCTGATGGCTTGCTTAATGTCGGTGTGCAGAAAAGTATTATATATATATATATGTATATATATATATATAGGTGGCAAGACTCAGCTCACATAAGAAGAGAGTTCCAATTACCAAGTGGTGTATCCATCACACGCGACACATATATGCCGTATACCGGTACACTTACACTTATGCTGCGTTTGCCATAATAAAAGCATAATATATATGCCAAGACATTTAACGTTCGTGACTCTGAAGGTAATTTGTGTTTGTATGCATCAGGTTTTACTCTGTAGTCTTTGCTCTGTATAAAACGGGAGGACGTCTCGTGTCACGTCGACGAAAAAGAGATGGAGGAGGAAGCTGAAAGTACACGCGACTTATTTTATTTTATATAATATATATAACACACACACTTACATATATATACAGAGGCAGTAGCACGGCAGAGTATCATCGGTGTTCACATCAGGCAGATTTTATTTGGTCACGGTGTCCGCCGACGCCCCCAAGACTGCTCTCTGCGACACTTCATGACCCGATGCACCCACCGTATTTCCGGTTTAAATATATACATTATCTTTTTATACACATACAGTTGACATTTTTCATTTTTATTAATTTTTAAAAGTCCCGGGTAAAAATAATATCAGTCTTGAGTTGGACATAAATATATGTAAGTAATGTCATTAATTAGCTGACGCGGATGCACGAGGATCGATTCCCGGGAGGAAATACGTTGCGCTTCAATCGTCTGAGGTTCCTGGGTAGACACCACAGATAGCACTCGAGGTAACCTGATAGCCCGTGTGACATATCCTGGCTGGGTACAGGACACTCTGCAGAGGTTCATTTTCCAGCCATAGAGACTCTCACCTATCATGATATCCATTGGGTCAAGTGTGATACTGGTGCTCTTTTCTTACCCCACACATGCCGAGGAGTAGTATCATTTGTCATACCACTCATTTTCTCCAGGCTCTTCCTGTATACTTATTATTGTCTTTCCATCGCACATCATTACATTCCTTCGTCATATTATACGTACATTTTTTTATTTATTCATTAATTTATCAGAGACTGGACAGTGTGTCGAGGAGCCATTAGTTGCTGAGTACGAGAGATATCAAGTGTCTTTGCCTCGGCATCGTCATTATCATCTTTCGGACGGGTCTTGGGTTTATCAGTGCTGCGCAAGTCCTCGATAATTACGGGATCAAGAATCGGAATAGATAGTGGCTGAGAGATGCAGAGGGAGCTGTTGTGTGAGGGAACTGGGGCTGGGGCTGGGGCTGAGGGAAGTGGAAGGAGTCGATGTGGATGAAGATGCGAGAATTAGGAAGAGCTAGAGGAAGCTCCTTATAGATGAGGAGGGTACCAGAAGATCTCGGAGGCCGTGCGTCTTCCGCAGGAACCTCTCTCAATCCCACAGCCTACTAATTGCTTCCCGGCTAACGATCCTGCTGAGACAATGGGGACGTCATAAATCGCCCTCGACTGTCAGCACCTGCTTCAACTTAACAAGACATACCTATATAGTTATAATACTCATCACGTACTTTTTATCTATATATCTATCACCATAATCATCAGCATCGTTATAAATTTATTATTTTTTCTATCGAAAAATTTACTTGCAGATGATGATTTAATAAATTATTCATTTTTTTTTCTTGATAATTTTTCAGGTGGCTCATTTTGCCCCATGTCAATTTAATTACTAAAAAAAATTAGACTGACCACAATACCCCACATTTCTCTAGCACAGAAAAAAAAAATTTATTTTCTCTAAAAATTGTGTCTCATTTTACCCCAAATTTTCTATATTTACCCATAGGCTAAAAGCGGAAATAATTTAAAAAATGCCCGGGAAATTTTTTATAAATTTAAATTTTTAACCTTGAATTGAATATTTAAAAAATGTATTCATAAATTTAACTGATAATTATTAGCATGTATCTGAAAGCTACGAATGCCCCTTTTTAAGTATTAAAATATATTTATAACGACCAACAGTTGATAAAAGAACAAATATATAGAGCAGGGTTGGCTGCAAAAGTGCTTTACAAACGTATATTGAGCAGTCAGTCAGTTGTACACATCAAGTGGCTGTAACTCCAATTAATATAACCCCCGCATGTACTCTCCACTCCCACTCTATGTGAATTTTTCCATGAGCACGTCATACAACACATGTGTGTTCAATAAGAAATCAACAGGCTCTCGACTAAAGTATTTTTTCCATTTAATTCAAATTGAGGTAGAAAATTATTTAACCAATTGAAATAATATCTCAGTACATTAATCCCATGAGTAATTTATGCAATATTTGTTTTGCGCATGCAACTGGTTAATATAAAACGAATTGCTCAATATCTTGGTATTAGTCAGTGATATTTTTTAAAGTCGCGTATCAATACTTCCAGTCGTTTTGGAGAAAGTCGAATGTTTTGTAAAAATTTTTATGTTTAACAACACAAATAAAAGTATTAAGAAACTAATAATTCTTGATTTCATTTTTATTGCGCCTGTAAATTTTTATCACCCGTCTGACGAGTCGTTAGAGATTCTATTGATTGCCATGTGAGATCGGGGCATGACGGACCTGTCAAAAAATTTTTTTGTCGCATTTTGGCGGGAGGAGGCTCCAAATTTTAAAAAATTAGTGACTGAGAGGGGGGGGGGCATCGGGCCCCAGTCTGTCCTAGACAAAATAGTACTTTCGATAAAATTCATATACTAGACAAATAAAAGCCCCATTGGCAGAGCAGTTGAGTAAATATATAAGTAATTAGAAGCATGTTTCGTGTAGCGGAAAATTTTGAGGAGTAGCATCAAAAGTAGCAGTAGCAGTAGCAGTAGTTGAGATATTTATATATTTATATATTTATATATATGATTGCAGGAGGGTCATATGCCGGACACGATCGGAAGAAGGAGATGGGAGTAGACTAGGTTGATGAGTGTTTGTCGTATGCTCATAGTGTTAGTCAAGTGGTAGTTTCTCGTTTCCGTGTTTGATCGCTACTGCCTCAAAATGTGAGTGTTTGCTTGAATGCCTCATGCCTATTCGCATATATGTTCCTAGCGCGTTATTCGCTTGCTCGAATGGTTTTGTCAGGCGTCGCTATATTATATATTTACACAAATATGTCCACACATATATATACATATATGAAAACAGTTATCCAGACTGAGTACATTGTCATCTACTCATCTATCCTGATCTCTAACTCTGTTATTATTTTCGCTCTCATGTCAATGCTGTCTAAAAAAATTAAACTCGGCCTCGTCACATATTTTGTCAGGTTAAGTTTCATTTTTTTTCGTCCAGACTTTTTTTCAACAAACTCAATCAGCGCTGAATTATTCTCATATGTAATTACAAAGCACGAGTTCAAAGACTCGAATACGAATGCAGACGCACGTTCCTTTGGGTAAAAACGCTAAAACATGTAGGGCCTCTTTTTTAGTGTAAGTGCTGTAAGAGCGCAAGTTATACCAGCCCTCGTATCGACAAACTTTTAACTTCGGCACGTTTTTGCGATAAAGTATCCATAAATACTGCTTACGGTTTGTTCTCACGTTGACGCAGTCGACAAAATGTATATATCTGCAGTTATTTTTAAAATCTTTTTTCTTTTAAATTATTTTTTTTTTTATTATTTATATTTATTTAATGTATAAGTAAATATAATTCAGTAACAAAAGTTAATATTTAAATCAACTGAATAAATTTATAACGATTAATTTTTTTTTATCAAATTTTTCCTGATGGTATTCACAGATATGTAAATATTATACATATCATCCATCACAATCTACCGAGTGACATTTATTTTATTTATTTATTTATTTTTTTTTTTTTTTTTTCAATTCATATTAATTTTTTGAGATCTTAAAATATGTATATATATATACATATATATTCTGCATTTCCTGTGTATTTTTCCATTTCTTGTGCATGAAACGATGATTCAAAAAAGTTTCACACGGTTCAATAACATGATACTCAAGACATATTTATACAAGTGTTTTGACCACATTCTCAAAGTACATGCATACTCAAAGAATTATTCCTTTTGTACCTACTAACTATTATTGTGCTGATGATATCCATATATATGTAGTTTAATATAAATATATTCATTCATATAAAAAATATTAAATCATGCGTTGAAGAATTTTTTACCATCCGATCGATAAATAAATAACTTTAGTACACGGAATATATATATAAGTATATGTTCACAGAAAAATCTTCAAAAATTTATATTTTCCGGATCTTAATAAATATACGTGACTTTGAGGATTATTATGATTATTATTATTACGTAAGATACAAAAGAGCCCACAGAATCTTGTGGTCGTTTACGTTTCCGGTGGGCAGGAGGGCAAGCTTGTGGTGTATCAGACACGGTAACGGAAATGAAATTGTACGCAAATATATAGAATCAATGAAAATAAGTAAGACACGCATGAGTTTTTAGTCAGAAGACTGAAATTTGGAAACTGCTGACGTGTGAGTACAGGTCAGTAATCTCTGTCGTAATTGTCTTTTAGAACTAAATTTGAATAACATTATCTGGATTAGAGACTTAAAATACTCAAAACACAGGAATAATTTTATCTACATTTGAACCTCAAAAGTCTCATTCGAAGCATTCTCTCCCTCCCTTTTCTATCAAAATTTTTAAAAAATCCAAAACAACTTTTCATTCGTTGAGGATTTTGAGGCCTTTAGACCTCATAGTTCTCATTGAAGATTTTGAGTACTAGAGTTACTCTCTGGCCGGCAAATCATCAAAGGAATAGAGTCTTTTGAGAACTAGAATTTGATTTTTGACTCGGGAGAGCATAATTGAAACGCCAGTGCATACCGAGAATTTAGTCCGAGCACGGCAACGATTAGTCAAGTCTATGTACGTTTTCTAATTGATGGGAGTCTCTAATGCCCGATTCGCATGAGACAACGAACCCGCCACGAATGGGGTCGCACTTAATTTAGTCCCTCCATCAGGCGATCACAATCGTCCAATTTGTCGTTACTTAACTTCCGAGTCTTAAAGGCGGTGGGTCAAAAAAATAACATTTCGCGCTTATCGCCGGCTTACCTCTGTGTCACGGTCGAGCCTGATTACCTTCACCTTATAATTTACAAGTGAGGAAATTAACCGTTCTTTCAATTTGTCCACTTAATTTTGAATATTGCCGCTCACAATTTTCTTTTTTTTTTTTTTTAATTAAGTCATTTTTTTTTACGAGCAGACAATGTTTTTCTGTTTAATTATCAAACAGTATTGCACCTATGTACATATATTAGGTCTATATTATTGTCCATTGTGATAAAAAAAAAATTATATACATATGCGCAAACATATTAATTTTTAGTGTTTCCTCAACGCAACTTATGAGATCATCACACCAGTCCTCGCTTCCCATTGTTATTGAAAGCTTAATTATTTTTTTGAATATTTTATTGAATTATGAAATTTGAATGAGTGATTAATTGTAATAAAAAATTTTATATTGAGATTTTAAAAAAATAAAAGTGTTTGATTAAAAATTATATAATTAGTATCAAATAAATGCTGATTGTAAAAATGACTTCTTACACCACTTTTTCTTATGAAATTTAAATATTTGAACTTGTTCAAAAAAACTCAAAAAAGAAATTAAGTAACAGCCCGCCCGATATTCAAAATTCAGATAATAGCATAGAGAAAAAAAATTCGTTGACTAGATGAAAAGAAGATACAAGATTTTGTTATCAAAATTATTGAAATATTGATAACACGAAATTATCATAAAAAACGAAAAAATTAAATGAGTTAACTTTTGAAGAGTTTGGTTTAATAAGAAGTAAATTTGATAATTAATGCGAGGCAGGTGTGTTAATTAGCTTACATTTGAATATTTATTTTTTAAAGAAAGTTATGAAATACGATATAAAGAGAAAACATGTTTATGAAATATCAACCAATAATGTTATGGTAAAAATTAATCAAGATCATGAACTATACGCCCATAATTTCTAGGAAAATTTCCCGAAACCATGGGATCGATTACTGCAATTATGGTAATAATTACCATATGGAAAAATTTTCCATTATAAATTCCCAATAAGTTTTCTTGAAAAGTGAGTCCTGATTTTTTTGTACGGTTAAAAATTTTTTTTTCAGTAGTATACATTTTCTAAAACGTAATCAATAATTTTCCTGCATGTCCTCACATAAACGCTTTTTTAAAAAACATTATAAATGGAAACACATTAACGCCCTCGTATTTCGCTCTTGCTTTCTATATCCACATTTAAATCCTCATCTGACCGTATTATATATATTATATACTTAAACCTCAGTTTTATTTTAATCACAGTGACTAGTTTCTCAAAAGTTTCTAATCGTCTTCATTTATTTTCAAGGAGAACATTAAAGTAACTCACACACTGACACCCACCTACACCTAACACACTCACACATCCTAATGAAATAACGAGGTACACAAACGGTAAGTCTGCTCAGCAATAGCCATCAGTAAATAAAAAAATTTATGCAACCAGTTGAATACATAGTTATCAATGATAAGCTCTATCACACAATGCGACCAATGAAAATTTTCTGCTGGTAATTTGCATAATAGAAAAACGAATATATGTGACAGAGGTGACGAAAAATAATAATAACAACAATAATAAATAAATATTAAATTAATAAATAACCAACGGTGGGAAAAATAAATTTTATGAGGGGTAAAAACAATGAGGAGATTGAGTCGCGGTTAATCGCGCAAAACGGGGGTTAACAATACGGCACTTAACGCCGGTAATGGCGCATCGAATGCCGCTGCAATCCAGTAAATCAATCCTCTATATATATTATATATATGTATGTACAACTATGGGTTAACAAAGTGAACACGTAACAAGTGGGCAAAACAGCGAGTTTAAATTTAAATGCCAAGTATGTACAAGTAGCAGATACACACGAGTAATAAATGCAAATAAATAAAAAAAAAATATATTTTCATACTTGTTAAAGTTAACCAAAAATTTTGGTTAACGCATGTGAGGAACAAACCGCGTCCGTGTGGTATAGACACAAGATAAAGAAGGTGGATGGGATTCACACCTTGAAATTGTGTATATGGTGTCTAAATATAGATGGGACCGTAATGATTCATAGGAATATTTCTCGCCCAGCTACCCGGTTTGTTCGGTGTATGTATAGTACATATGTATGATACATGTGGATGGGTGTATACATACATGTGGTACGCACAGAAACCAGGATCGTATCAGGTATAGCGAGAACGTATATAACGACCTACTCGGGCTACCTGTCGAATGACTAGCCTTTCGAGTTTGAAACCATGTAAATGTGCCCCATACTTCCACGCATTTATAACGACTTATTTTTATTATTTATTTTATTAACCAAAAAATCCCTGGCTGAGCTGAGCTCTTTTTTATTTTTCCTTATATATATATATATACATATATATGTGTTATTGATAAATAATGTAATAAATATACTAAAGTCTTAATTCTGCTTAGATAAATCCCCGATTTATTAAACGATTCGTGAAAAAACAATTATAATTTAAAGAATTAAAATTTAAAAAACGGATAAGTGGAATGGACGGCAGAAATGCAATTATACATCAGTGGATATGGATATTTAGCGTGTGTGCTGATAATAACTTACAATCAGAGTAAAAAAAGTCGGGTATAATGAGGCTAAATCCGAAATCCTCAGAGATAAATTGAAAATAATTTATCAAGTGAATTATTAGAGAAATAAAATCGCGGAGGCGACTGGGCAGATACTGGGTCTTTATTTGGGACCCCTAGTCTGTGCTGGTATGGTCGCTATACATATATGTGTGGATGTTATTATTGTCTACGCAAAAGTCTGCAGCGTGGCCATGTGCTAGCCGATCATTCTATTTTGAGAATATATATGAGAGCTGGCCGGTCCACTCGGTTTAGTTTGAGGATTATCATACTGAGGACTGAGTCCTTTTGCTCTTATTTTGGTGGGTAAAATCTCGCGCAAACTCCAGCATTCCTGGGTGGGGCACCAGAATAACCCAGCAGCTCCAACCACTAAATCATTTCTCTCTTCTTTCTCTGTCTGCTCATTGGTTATACTGAGTTTTGACAAAGCTGCTGGGTATTGCGAGTACCGGGAGCGAGAGTGAGAGAAATAGATATTTATATATATATATATATATATATATATATATATATATATGTATATATGTGTGTGCATGTATGTACACATACTTGAGTAGAAGTGGGTGTCTGGTTAGTTGCCACCATTGGGCATAACAAACTCTCTAGAGATCCTGCACTCTTCTACTCTCTCTCTTTCAGCAATATCCCTGCATGACACGCGGTTTATTGCTAATGTTGACTATATATCTAACTTTTACTTGCCATTAATATATGCCGGTGGTAAAAACTCTTTGACCAGTGTCATCATATCCTACACTGTTAATTTAAAGTTATTTATTTTACATTGTCTCTTTTCTTAATAACTCTATCTTATTTTCTATGGATTTTAAATATTTTATCTGAGAGCGATAGTTACATGCGCGGAAAAATCCTTTTCAGATAGATATTATGTATTGCAATGAGAGTTTATTACACGGCTGAGTTTTTAAAAAATTACTGGTGACTTGAGTATGCAATAGTTTAACTGAAAAATTTATTTATAGAATGGAGATTTTTTGAAATTATTTATTGCATGAGTCGATTTTTCTGTTGAAATATTATACATTTTATGGTTTAGGCAGGAAGTAATTATTGGAAAAATATTTAAGTAGACGTAAATATGCAAATGATAAATTTAGACAGTATAAATAAGATTTTTTTGTAATTTTCGGCGGAATTTGATATTTTCATGAAAATTAAAAAATTATTTTCAAACATGTAATTTGCAAAAAAATGTTTTTACAAAAAATTTAAACTGTCAAAATTTTAAATTATGATACTGAAGTTACCTGACGCCTGACAATTTTTGAATTTTTTTAAACATGATAAGTTATAGAAAAAAAAAATATGAAAAAATGCACTTGTAGCTTTTTCAATTTTTTACATGCGCAAATTTTTTTCTTTTCTTTATAATTGATTTGTTGAAAAAAAAATCCGAAAATTATTTACTGGATCATATTAAATTAATTATTCTGAAGTTATCAGACAATTAAGAATTTTTAATTTTTTTTTCGACAATTAGAATTTAAAAAAAAAAAAACTAAAAATATGCACATGTTAAAAATTCAAAAATTTACAGGTGCAATTTTTTTAGATATTTTTTTTTTGTAATTTATCAGTTTGTTAAGGATTCAAAAATCATTAGACATCGGCCAAATTCAGTATCATAGTAAATTGTCATTTAGAAAAAAAAAATTTGATTTCCAATTTTACTGACCCTCGTTTATATAATTTAAAATTGAGACAAAAAATTTACTGTCAAAAAAAAATTTTTTTCAGTTTTCCGGAAGAAAAAAAAAAAATGTGTATCAAATAAATAAAAATTGACTGAGAATTTTTGTTAAATAAATATATAATTACCTGAGTCCTTGTGTATATGTTGGTTAATAATAATAATAATAATAATAATTATAATAATAATAATAATAATAATAATAATAATAATAATAATAATAATAATAATAATAATAATAAATAATAATAATAATAATAAATAATAATAATAATAAATAATAAGGATTGTGATAACCACAGGAAGTGTAAATATGAGATATGAGTGTAGGGTATAATTAAATTGAAAACACAATATTATTTTGTTTCAAGACTTATATATTCGAATCTGTTCAGTCCAATTATTTAACATGTTTAAAAAAAACATTTATATTTCATATACACAAAATTTATTCCGTGTCTCGTAATAATTTTAAATATCTTATAATTCGTTAATTATAAGGCCTTAATTTTCGATACTTACAGAAAATTTAATAACTTTATAATTCTTTTTTATTTTTTAAAAATAATAATAATAGACGTTCAATAACTTTTAAATATTTATTTCCTTAATTGCCAACAAATAATAATTTAAAACATATATATCAGAAAGCCAGAGTGATATTAATTTTTATAATTTATAAAACAATTTTTTAAATTTAAATTTTAAAATATAGTTGAGATAAATGATTTTCATTATCTGCGAAATTATCATCGTAAACTTTATTTCAAATCATTATTTTTATACGGTAATAATTTCATAAAACGAATTACATATAGAGGCCTTATGAAATCACAGTCATGGATTTATATAGTAGAGTTAAAATACAAAGTTATGTTAAAATTTAAATTTAAATTAATATTAATATAAAATAATAATAATAATAATAATTATCTATATAATAATAGCAATAAAAATAAAAATAATAATATTGATAATGTGATTAAAAAAATATAATAACACTTTAATTAAAATGATGATAATTAGTATGAGTGGGGGAAACCAAAACTGGAATTATTTAAGATGTAGAATCTACTGCTGTTATAACTGTAACATAATATGTAAATAATGATATTGAAAAATAAAATCATATTAGTTATCATAATAATAGTGTTCATAATTATTTAAGTATATATATATATATGTTATATATATAATCGGTAAATAATAGTTAATCATACCACCTTTTTCCCATTTAGTGTAAATATTTACGTCATTTTTCCACCGAAAATCTAATTAGTCTGCCCAAGTGTTTTACTCTACACATATATATTCGTATGTATATATGTGTATAACTCGTGCTCAATCTCAAATTATTCAAAAGTTTCCTGTAGTGTTGTACAGAAAACTTAAAATATAAAAAGCTATTGCAATAATTTAGATTACGAATGCAAACACTTGCGCAAAACATTTTAATTTACCCTGACTTATATTTTTAGATATTGATAATATTGTTATCTGTCAGCTCAAATATTATTCCAATGAATTTATTCGGCAGATGGAAGTAGACTCGAATTATTCAACTTCCTAATTAGATCATTAGATCATACTAAATGCTTTATATATCTTATAATAATATCTATCACTCTCTTTCTCTCTCGCTCTTACCCTTTTTTAGATGTCGGCATTTATATTAATACATATATATATATATATATATATATATATATATATATATATATATTTATATATATATATATATATATATAACAAAATTATATGTCTGTATATAATTTTACTGTTTATTATTAGAGCAAGATAAAGGTATTTCTCTATACTATGTACAATTAAATCTTATAGAGACATTAATATATATCAATACATCTATAAATAGTATTTACAGTGATATTTTTATCATTTAATCTTATTATCGTGCAGCCCACGATTTTATGTATCGTTATCGTAATAATATTCTAAATAATTGTTATTATTAGAATTATAAATATATGTATATATATATGGATGTACATATACATGTAAATATATATATATATATATATATATATATATATATTAGCCTATAAACAATACGGCGATATTTTTAATAATATTGTTTCCCCGATAGTTGGTCACGCATAGCGCGCTTTGATTTCGTTTCTATCACAGAGTATGAAGGAAAACGTCGTTTTCGGCCTACACGTTTATGCTTCTCCATCTGTATTATTATTAAAAAATTTATTCGTTAATTTTAATTTGATAGTCATTATCATCATCATCATTATCTAGTGCCGATAAATATCTTTCGAGGCAGCAATTTTATTACAATTTAAATATTTTATTTTCGAATGTCTCTATAAACTATTTTAGCAAGTTGCTGAAATTTAAGTCAAAATAAATACAAATAAAAAAAAATTTAATCAATTAATTACTGACGAATCGGAGCACCAGAGCGCGATAAAAATGATAAAAAATCTAATTGAGTATGAGATGGTTGACTTTAATTTCTGAGAGGTAAACATGTATTTGGAATGTAGTGTTATATATTTATGCATATATATATATTGGTAGATATATATATAAATATATGTGTGCCTCTTATATACATTTATTTATATTTATCGAATGATGTTGATAGTGGATGAAAGCTTACATGTGGTGGTGGTTGAGTGACACTGGCATGCCTGGATGATGTTGAACCAGGGGATCGGGTGATGGTCCAGGTCCGGGAGAGAAGACGACGCCGGAGTTGTGCTGAGGGATCCCCTGCTCGCCGTTTTGGGGCAGATACATGTTGATCATCTGCCTGATGTCGCCCTGGGGCTGTTGACTCGGCTGCTGGCCCATGTACTCTCTCTTAACGTTGGAGGCCGACGAGGACGAGCTGACGATCGGCGTTGGAGTGTGGATTCCGCCACTCGCGGGACTCGTGGGCTCGGACTTGATACTACTGCCGCTGGGACTGTGGCTGGACATCTGGGAGCCCGGTTGGGCTGAGTGATAAGGTGAGGGTGAACCAGCAGGTATTGTGCCGGCTCCGTAGCTGCCGTATCCGTTGACGTAGCTGTTGAGCGGGCTCGAGTTTCCGCCACCCATGTGTCCCATGTCGTAGCGCGGGTATCCAGTCAAGTGTCCGCCGTACCCAGCGTGCTGTTGATAAGCGGCCGTCGGATCGTGCATCATGTACCCGTTGGTTACGTATCCGCCTGGCATTTGGTAGATATCACGAGGTAACTGGGTCTGCTGAGGTACGTTAGGCGGATTAACTTGTCTCTGATCAACACCAAGCATGCTGCCAACCGGGACACCACCACCAAGCGGGAACTTGTCCTTCTTCAGAAGGGTCTTTGTCTTCCTCCGTGGTCGGTATTTGTAATCCGGGTGCTCCTTCATATGCACGGCTCTCAATCTCTTGGCTTCGTCGATGAATGGTCGCTTGTCAGCCTCACTTAGCATCTTCCACTCGGCTCCCAATCGTTTTGATATTTCAGAGTTGTGCATTTTTGGGTTCTCCTGAGCCATCTTGCGCCGCTGACCGCGGGACCACACCATGAAAGCGTTCATCGGTCGCTTCACACGGTCAACATTGTTGTTTTTACTGTTGCTGTTGTTGTTATTCGTGGACTGATGTTGCGACTGCTGGGTGTTAGGTTGGGCTGATTGCTGCTGGGACTGCTGATGCGAGTGCTGCTGAGCAAGCGAGTGCATCGTCTGCTGCTGTTGCTGTTGTTGAATAGCTTGCATTGACGCAAAATGCTGCTGCTGATGATGATGGTGGTGCTGCAAACTCAGGGCACTTAGTCCACTGGAATTGGGAGGACTACCAGAGGAGAGGGCCGGGCTATGAACTATAGACCCGAGGGCACCATAAGGTGACACGCTGGTGTGATGGCTCATCGGTGATACTCCTTGGTGTGGATGCGGCGGCATTTGGCCGTGCAGGCTGCCGCCTTTCAAATCCGCGTCCATGGTCAACATATCCTCTTCTCTGTGTCCGTACAGTTTGCCGGATTTTTATTATTAACACACGTGTTACAAACGAATCCCGATAAAATAACTTATGCCTTCACTAAAAGGCCTCTATTCTTTATGACTATATTCAAAAA
Organism: Microplitis demolitor; assembly: GCF_026212275.2. Taxonomy (NCBI): domain Eukaryota; kingdom Metazoa; phylum Arthropoda; class Insecta; order Hymenoptera; family Braconidae; genus Microplitis; species Microplitis demolitor. Next base: position 1,527,258 of record NC_068549.1, on the reverse strand, counting down.
TATAGTTCCTGATATTCAACACACAACAACCGTTAACTCATAAAGTATATTTTAAAAAAGTGTTATAATTATCAAAGTTAATAATTGATATCAGCAAAAACACATGTCTTCAGTACCGTCAACACGAGATCACGATCACGACTTGGTCACTTATGTACACTCCGGGTGTGTAACCGATAGACACTGTTCCCGCGAACATGACACTCGACTCTATTAATTTAAATATAATTGCAGTTTTATTGGCGTGTATTGATAATGATTGTCAATGCACTAAAGTTTTACAATTATCAAGAGTATTGATACCACGTTCACTTAAATTTTAAAACAACGACGTGTATCAGTATCTCCACAACAGTTTTAATAGATCACCGCACTTAAAAATTATCATTCACTTCTAAAAATAAAAAAACTTTTTGCAAAATTATACTGCGTTCCGCTATTCCTTGTAGCTTTTGAACAAGAACCAAAAGTAAATGTTTATTTACTTGACACGAGTACTACTGATATCTATTTATTTATGTTAAGATATACCACGCGCACGTTTCTGTCAAGCAAAAGCAACAAGCGAAAAGAAACCTCTGCTCGCCTCGGAAGAACGGAACCGTCTGAATGTTGGTTCGTTCTGTCTTTGGGATCTATTCTGGTGGTTGTGCCGGGAGTTAACTTCCTGTCGGGTTGCTGTCTCTCTTACTCTTACGGACACTCGGGATATCTCTCTCAGTCAGCAATCGAGCCGACTGTGCCCGAAGAATCCCTACCATGGATATTTTCCTCTCCCCACCCGGCTGTTGAGTAACCATACCCAAGAGCGCGGCGACTGGGTTCAAGCCTACTGCTGGGAATCGATTGGCACGCACGCCTGCCATCATTTCTCTCGGCCAATGGTCGGGCTGATGCTGCGAAATAGGCGGCGCTTGCTGTGCATGACGTAGTAGTCCACAGCCGCGACGTCTAGCGGCGTGATTGTCGTTTCTCCATTTTCCTGCACCCCCTTTTCGCTCTCTCGCTCTCTCCCGCGGAGAACTGCCCCAAGCTCTACACTGCTCCCTCAACTCCACGCTCTGTACTAGATTCGTTCAAAACTCTACCGAGGTTGCGATCATGACCCGGGAATATGACAACTAACTAAAAAACGGATGCTTTATTCCATTGATATTTTAAGAGTACAGAATATGTGCTAGATCTCATGATATTAATCATTTACTTTAATAGGGTCAATCGAAATTAGGTAAGCCTCAGAAGATTTTATTTTATGATATCCTCTGGCGAATTTAATTATCAATATTTTGGAAATAATGAATGATTATCCGGATTTGAATATATATGATTTCAATTTAATAGATATCACATCAAAGGGTCTAGTATCGGATTAATTTAACAGTTTATATTAGAGTAATCATTTGAATTCATTTTTAGATGGCGGAAAAATTTAATATTTTTAAAAAAAATTATTTTGGATGAATTAAAAAAAATTTTCCAAGAATGGCAATTTAAATTTATAATTATCGTAATGATTATTTTTTTGTGGCATAATTATTTTCAGAAATTAGAATTTTCGAAATTAGGCACTTTTTAAGTAAATATTTGTCAATAATTTAAAAAAAAAAAAATTTGCTGAAAAATGGGACTTTAAATTTTATTTAAATTTCTAGTTATCGTAATAATTTTTAATGGTGCATTTTTTTGCAAATATTTCAATATTTTAAAATTAGGTTTTTCCAAAGTAAATTATCATAAATAATTGCTTATTGGAAATTATTTCACGTAAATATTTTGTAAACGTAATGTGCTTTTGCAAATACGACCCCATTACATCTAAACTGAAACTTAAATTACTTCTAATCCCCATAACGGTAGAAAATTATAAAACTCATTATATATGCTTTAAATACTTGAATTGACATTAGGACGATGATATTTTCGTTCGTACAGATAAAATTTTCCCAAATTGATGGGATTAAAACCCCAGGGGTTTAAGTAATGACGAAAATAGTAAATTTTATTTTAGGGGATCGAAAATCCTCAAAAATCCTGGAAGGACACTTGTCATATAATTTACAATCCAGGGGTCGCTTGGGGTCACAGGTATAAGACAAAATATTTCTACTTCTGCCTACGTCTAAGGATGTTACCGTGCCAGGTAATACCCTTCAAAAATACTTGGAAAAACTATGCAGCTGTTTAACGATTCATTGCATGTATATGTATATATTTACATATACATATATATTACTAAATAAATTAGTTTAGTGTTGGCATATTTTAAGTTCGAGCTTAAGCTTAAGAGCAAATACTCAAACATGCGGGCGTACCGAGATTATCTTAGATTTACCATCTCAAGTAGCATCGTATATATTTGTATATCTATGTATACACGTTTGTAGAAGCCGTAATTACAGGACTAAATATTTTTTCCATATTTTATTATACTCTGGAATAACCCAAATTGGAAAATTACCTAGAGCATTTTATTTGCATATACGTACTTATGCACAAATCATATGATGCTTTATTCGCGCACGCGCATGCCATTGAACCTGCGTGAGAAGCGTAGCCATCGTTTTATTGTATGCATAGTACACATACTTTTTGTCCCGTTATTATTGTTGTATATAAAAAGAAGAGTAGGTTTTTAAGAAAAATATGTTTGGTACAATATATGTATATATATATAATATAGAATATTATGTGCAAATGATGCATGCAAAAATGACATAATACTGACTGATGCAGGTTTGAAATGAAATTAATAAATTGAGCATTATAAAGATTAAAAAATGCATGACATTCCAAAAATGCATCGTAATGATAAATATGAAAATCATTAAAATGAGATATATATCTGATAAATTTATTTTTCAAGCTGTTTCTGTTGTTTTATCTGATTTTTAAAGATTTATACACAGAAAAAAAATTTGTTGAGTTTCGAAATCTTATTTTTCTGTTTATATATAAAGTCTTGTGAGGCAAGTGTGCGCAAACCCATTTATTTTGAACAAATGCATGGGTTTGCGCATACTTGCCCCCATTACCCTATAAATGTAATATAAATTTCTATATATCATATATTTAATGACTAAGACTTTTGATCGTAAAATTTTCCTTACGCATATATAAATTAGGTCTGTATATAATATTAGGACCTGTTGCCTATTTTGCCGCAGATATTATTATTTTAATGTACAGATAATCAGACAATATGTAAGTTTAGGTACATTAGCCATCTGGGGTACAAAGCTCACAAGTGACTTTGTCAATTGTGACGCTAATAAAAGACAAGGGAGCATACAAGGGATAATAAAGACTGAGTAATTCAAAATTCAATTTGTACGATGATACGTGGATAAGTTATGGTGGTGAGCAATTCGTGGAGGGCAGAATGGGTCATTACAGCCACACTGTCTGCATTAGAGATTTTATTTTTCTATATATTCTTAAATTATTTTCTTCTAAATGAAAATCAAAAATTTAACCTGGGATTTTGTAGAAAACTGAAGTTGGAAAAAAAATTTTCATTGACTTTTTTTTTTTTTAGTGTGGACGAGAGTAGACCTTTCACAGAAAAAAATGATTATCACGACTTATAGATAAATTTATTTGTTACTGCCGGTAAATGAAAGCCAGTTTACTTTAATGCCATTTGGAAGGATTTAGTCGAAGTTTATCTCCGATTGTCATTTCTTGTAACAAAATATTCAGTTATTCATATATAAATATTAGAATTACTTTGATCAAAGTAAATATCAATCGGCTTAAAATAATTTTTTCGACGGGTATGAAAAATTTCACTAAATAAATAAATAATTATTTGAGCAAAATTTCAAAATTACGCGTATTCTAATTTTGCAAAGTGACATGGTCCACTTTGCTCTGGAATTTTCATTTTCCATTCGAATATAATTTTAAAAAAAATTCCAGTGACCCATTTTACCCCCCCCCCCCCACGGCCACTGTAAGTGTGAATAGTACTGACTTCAAAATATTTTATTATTATTTTTTGTACTCATGAGACCAAAAGTGACAAAATTGAAATTTTCATTTGTATCTTTCCGAAAAAAATTTGAAAAAAAAAATCTAGGTTGTATACAAACAGAATCCGTTGTTCTGACGCAGTTTTATACACAGTAGGATAGATCACAGAGATCAGTAAATTATTTCCAGGGGTTCAGTTTTCATTCATCTCGTGTTTCTTGGCAAGATATTGGAATGTCGTAAATCCCGGAACAGTGATTTTTTTATTTTTCCAAGAGCGGTCTCAGCAAACGGTGTAGGTACCAGTTTAAGGTAATTCAAAGAATGAGAGGTTAGAACGGATGAGAAACTGTGACGGGGGCGGGGAGCCAGTTGTTGGGGTTGCTGGTGTGAGGTACATGCACTGGGGAACAGCGTCTTTATGTCTACGAAAAAAACTTGCATACCTATGGACTCTACTCGTGCATGTCCACGGGTCAGCGCAGGTAATACACGACTAGGCGATCTCGTTTACGATCTCTGAATAATCGGGCAGCGGTCGCCTTTTTTGACCGGCTCTGGTACTAAATTAAAAGAAGAACTACCAGCTACAAAGAATGGAGTAGGTAGCGATAAAGACCATCAAAAAGAAGGTACGATCGTTAAAAAAAAATATATAGATGCTGAGAACAAGCTTCTGGTACACGTACACGAGACTTGGTGTCGAATTTCCGGGCTAGTTTTCGCCCTTTTTCTTCTCTCTCTATATATAATTCTAGGGCTATGTTTTTTATTTCATCTCTTCTTTTCTCGAGTGCTGACGATGTCTGTCTTTCATGTTACGAATTCTCGGGACATTCGATAGTTGAAAAATAAAAAAAAAAAAAAATAAATAAACTAAAGGATGCATCGGCCTCAAAATACAACTCGTTAAGGAGAGTATTCAAGTGATTTTCAATCAGAACAATATGAGCATTTATTTTCGGATAGTTTTTTTTATCACTGACTAGTATCAAGGTATCTGTGGGAATTTTAATTTCTTTTTTAAAAAATAAATGACAAGAAAAAAAAATAGAGAGATTAGATGACACATAAATAATAATTATTAAAAAACGTGATGAGTGTATTAATAAAAATAAATGAGTAGTAAATTAGATTAGTTGGACAATATGATTAACTTTTTAGACATGAGGGCTATTGAACACGAGCTCTGAGGACGGTCAATTATTCAGTAGCATTCAATAGCTTGCCAAGTCATATCGGGTAAAAAAGTCGTAAACAAAACCGGGTAAAAAAAAACCTACATATACATATATATATAAATATATATATGTATGCGTAAAAGCTTATGGTTGATATGAGTAGTCTGCTTGGCATCGGCGTACGTGTCGCCTCCTACGCCGATGGAGCTCTTTGAGGCGGCATCTCGTCGCGATATCATGTTCTCCAGGGACAGATGTTCTCGATGCTGGCATCAGAGCTGCCGAGAGAAGACAGAGACCGAGAGTAGAAGAAAAAGATCGCGTAGGAATGACTGACAGCTCAATGCACCGGGACTACTATACGGTGGTACGATCGCGTCTCCTTTCTTCCTCCTCCTTCTCCTCCCCCTCTACATCCACTCACCCTCGCGCGTTATGTCGACTACTCATACACGTACGGTAATACTTTTATATCCTACTGCACACCGGTCACATAAAAAAAAACTAGGCCAAATAATAAATTATTAATCTCAATAATTATTTCACTACCTCTGATTTTATTCGTTACGAAATCGTTACTTAAAAGTTTAAGATGCATACATATACATATATATATAAGTATATAAGTATAAGGATACAATGAAAAGAGCAGGATGTATTGGAAATAGACATGGGAACGCGAGCGATCTCTTATTCGGGATGGAGAGTCTTAACGCGGGAGGACATCACTGTGTGAGTGAATATAGAGAGGGAGGATTCACGACAGCGATAGCGATGTCATGGCGGCCACCGGAAATAGCCGGCACTATCGGCCGTCCCGCCGGAAGGACTGCCGTCACCGCAGAAAGAGTTCCAATCTTCTATTCAGAGTCTCCTCTGTCCCCGCTCTCGCCACCACCGTCGACTTGTCCTCCGTTACCGCGGCGGCCTTACAACCTTTAACGTTCTCTACCTCTAGATACACACACACACTCACATGTGTCAGCCATATACATACATTACAACCCACCTCTCTTCCGCTCTCATGACGATACAACGTCCGAGAAGAATAGATATATGTGTGTTGGAAAAAAGTAACGTCAAAGTATTGAGAGCAGGAAGTGAAAACACCGTAATTTTTTTTTTTTTTTTGCAGTTTTTTTTTAAACCAAACTACGAATCTTTGAATATAAAAAATATTTTTCTTTATCTTTTCTTAGTTGTTTTTTTTTTTTTTTTTTTTTTTTTTTTTGGTGACGTGATCTATTGATAAGCAAAGAAATTTTTTTTGTCACCGTCACTTAGTCGACTGTATTTAAAAGTGGGTAATGATGGGTTCGAGGGACCGCAATGAGATTCGTCAGAGTTTTTTTATATTTAACTCGATAGTATTGCGTTCAGTATGAGGAGATTATGCGCGACGAGCGATACATCATTGAACGTCAACGAGTGTCCCCGGCGCTTATAATCTACTCGCATCCATCAACCTCGCGCGCACATATATACATATAAATATATACACTGGCAACGTTGTGGTGATGACGCTGAAAAAGAGAGAGAGAGAGAGAGAGAAATTATCGGACGTACGAAGGAATCATGATCGATGTTCCGTCCTCCTGGAAAAGTCCCATACACAAACGCTTTCTTATTCGCGCACAACACTGGCGATTAGTCTCGCGCAGAACCCGTAGTCGCGGTCTCAAGTCGTTAAATTTATAATGAACGTGTTATAGCATATCCACCGTAAAAATATGACGATAGATTTTTTAGCATAAATTACTGTATGTTATTTCACTTATGAAACGCAAAATTAATTCTCATATGTGATTTTGTCTTTCATGAAAATTAAATTCCATTATTCATTACTGTTATGAGCATTCATGGGCGAGTAGCTATTTATTAATCCATTCACGTACAGCTACATATCATACACCCATTAATTTAAATAAAAATAAAATTATTAACCGGAAATAAAAATTTAAAAATTATTTTTCAAATTTTCATGTTCAGTAATTAAAGGCTGATTTTTGATATATATTAAGCAAAAGTATCTGTAATTTTTTAGACTAGTGGACGGTGTTGTTGACCGCGAGCTTCATGTCGTGATTGTAGAGAGAGCAGGAGCAGCTTTTCCGTGCGACGATAAAGGACTCAATGAAAATTTAAGCCATCGTGATTGCGCGGTCGTCGGGTGAATGGCGTCGAGAGCAGTCTTCTGTCATCATCGCCCCAATGAATTTCCTTCTCTGCTCATATTATACTCTTTTCTTCTCCATCTTCCTTTCTTCCCCTTTATAGCCGTGCATCGTAATGATCCTTGAATTTAGAACGAGTTTAAACAGGGCGAAAGACGGTACTTAATTTTCGTGTGCCTCGTAGTATGTACCAAAACACTTTTTCACATCCATGAAACATACACTTCACTTTTTTACCATGGGAGGAAAAGAGAGAGAGGGAGTTTGAAGAAACTTTAAACTCTTGCATTTTAATAATCCGGGGGTAATTTTCAGCGCAATAAAAGTTTAAAAATTAAATACACATTTAATATCATTTGAAAGTGTTATGTTACGCGTCGATTGTTTCGCACATTTCCCCGCGGGTAATTCACCATTCTTTGCCATCATCGTAGCATGGATAGATGACGTTCCCCAGGGGTTATAAAACGGCAATTTAATTTATACAGTTGATAAACGTTACGTGATATAAGCTCGAGTATATACATGCATAAAATATCAATCACAAATCTACAAGTCAATGGTATCGATATCAGCTGGGGTGGGGTAAAATTCCCAGCCCTAAATTTTTTTTCCATCAGATACAAATTTCGATTTTTTTTCTAAATTTCATGATTTTTTGTTGATTAGTATACGTTTGTATTTAAGTGGGGTAAAATGGCCACTCATAAATTTTGTAAAATTTTTTTTTCAACTAAAAAGGTTGGGAGTTAATTTTTTAGTGATAAAATATAAATTTTCGACAAACGTAAAAGAGTTTTTGAAAAAAATTAAATTCGAAAAAAAAAAAAAAAAATATTGTGATCAGTCGAAACACAAAAATCGTTTGTCAAAAGTTCTTTACGAGCTCGTAAAACATGTTTATGTAATTCGTAAATATTAATGAGAATAAAAATATTGAGGCACTGGTTGGCTCATCTTTGTGCTCGATATCTTCGTGAATTTATACGACGATCAGAGGTAAAATAAAATGCAGGTTGAGAACCGTCACATTGAGTAGTCCGGCTGGCTCGCGGGTTGTTCCAAGTTTCCAAGTGCGAAGGGGGTTTTCAACAGAGGGGAGAACTAGTAGCATTCATCGGGATGCAGATGGCTTCTCCAACCCTCGCAATAACTCACCCTCTCACTCTCGCTCCCGGTCGAATGATGCTGTTGATGATGCTGTGTCCTGCGAGTATGCTCTCTATACCCTATTGCGGCACACGTGTACGGTTCGCGAGACCCGCACATATCGACCAATCACGTTTCACCAGCCTCACAATGTGTGTTGTGTCCCGATGAATGTATATAGGTGACATGGACGATTCAGTTACGCATACCTGAATTACCGCAAACCAGTCTACTACCATTATAAATATATATCACCCAATGTTTTTACGATACACGTATACGACCTATCAATAATTTTCACTCCATTAATATTTTTTATTTCACGAATTATAAATAATAAATTATTAATATCCCAATAAATAGCTCACATTATTATTATTTATATTTTAAATATGCGCCATTAACAATTCGCTGATTATAAACTCAGTAAATGCGGAGCAAATGACTCTATTTTTATTTTATATACCTTTGGAGAAAAATTCGCTCCAGAGGGAAGTTTAGTTTAATATTAAAGCTCCGAATCAAAGTGAATTCGGACTGAAATAAAATCCAGACCACTCTGAATTCACTCCCGATTTCTGACAGTACATCAAAGCCATTATAAATGCCCTTATAATAACATTATAACAGCCAGGGTGTGAATATATATATATATATATATATATATATATATATGTATATATAAAAACCACCCAATTCAGATCTACGACGTCAGAAGAAAAGGAAACGTGTCCTTTGCGTACTTTACCTGTCATCTGATGACGATTGTGACAGGGGTAGATATAATCGTTTGCTCTCCTTTTTATATATGGTTTTGATTCACACGCTCATCAATTTTTTTTTACATTCCAAATGTTCCCTTGTATTTATATATATATATGTATATATATATATATATATGTGTGTGTAGAACATGTAACGTCTGTAGATATCTGGCAAACCCCTGACATGATCCAATAGTTTGCCAGTACCGAGTCATATATATATAATACAAATTTCTTTACCACTTAACAAACCTGACTTTAGGATTTTTCAACCAGTGATGCATCCGTTTTTGAAAATATATACAAGGGGACACAGGATGTGGAGTCGTTCTTTAACATTATTTTGTCACAATGCCATTGTGATGGAGAGAAACGTTTTACTTAAGTTATTGAGAAACAGGTGAAGCAGCCGCCATAAATACGTACGCTATTATCCAATTGTTTCGACATATCCTACAGCCTACTACACGTGTGCTCGCATCACTTACTCACCAATAGAAACATTATTTAACATGCAAAACAACCAGGAATTACGTTACGTCTTCACTACAAAAAAAACGTCTCCGTTACATAAAATTTTTAAACAAACAAATATGACCTAATTTCGAATTTTTGTATTAATAAATTTTTAGTCATATTTTGATACACCCATACTTGTATATATAAATATATGCATGAATATTAGGGTATGAATTTTTTACATATATCCAGGTATATATTTTCTATTTAAATGGTAATTATTTGAAAAGGTCGATACCGTAAAATACCCAGATCGATTACACACTACAGTTAAGAATGGGAATAATGTTATTTATACAATATGTACATGTATATATCTATAAAATATGTAACGGTTGGAGTTTGAGGAGTAAGAAATGGAGTCACTTTTCATTATGCACAAAGTTTTGGGTTTTGGAGTATGATCATTTATGCAGAAGGAACGTGAAAATGGGCATCGCATACATTAATATCGCATCTGTATATTTCCGCGCTAGCTGGCTCTGCTCTATACACTGTGCTCTATATCTAGCAGCGTTCCACTCGGGAAATATGGCTGCGTTCACTCGCATGGGTGAAACGTTATGTAGAACAAGTAATAAAATAATTTTAACGACCTACTTGAATTATGTGCGGTACAAATAATAATATCTGTGCACGCATCCCCGCAATAAATATCATCTGGATTTCGTACCGCATCTACTATATATGTATATATATATGACTATGTCTGTATTTCCCTGCATGCTACCGGTCCCCTGTCTTTTTGCAAGCAGTAGTACCCAAAAAGATTTAATTCCAATGGGCTGGACGAAAAAACGAGCTGACCCAGTGGCTCTCACTTTAAACTACAAAACTATTTTATAAATTATTGCCCATGCATGGGAAAAATTCCACCATATGATTAGGGGATGAAAAAATATCCGAGAAAAAAAGTTAAAAAAATAGTGGGTATATTTAGTATCTGGTATCGATATATAATAGGAGCCATCGTCATTGTAATCGCTCAATAAAGACTTTGTCCATGGCCTCCACGAAAGGGGATTGAAATCGCCTGTACTCTCAATCGCTTGCGCCAGGGGCCACCCTCTTTACTTTCGCTCATTATACCCGTGCCAAGAGAGATCGAGAAGTCGTCAAAGACCGAATAGTATCACCTGTTGGCAATGTTTCTACATAATACTTTCACAGAATAGTCTGTACTTTGTACTAAGCTACTGTGCACTAAACACTATTATATATATTAGGTATACACTCTTTTTCTTTCAATAAGTCATTTATTGTGCTACGCTTTTACTGAGCCTGGTTCTATTTGGCTCTTCTTGTCCTGGTCACCGCAATGTAAAGGGCTCCGGACAATGGACCTGAGTAGTTAAATAGTTGAACAAATAAACAAATTATGGCTACAAAAGTACATAAGATATGTTTTGAGAATTGTCAAGTCGATTTCAAATGAATTTATCGAGTCGAGTGTTGAGCGGGAAAGTGAAATGTATTTTTGAATGGCGAGGGTAGAATTTAAAATTAATATGTTGTTCGCGGAAAAATACCTGAGAGCGAAAGGAGGCGGAGCGTGATCTTGAGCAGAGTGAAGAGTGTGTTATGTAGGTTTGACAAGTGGAGTATTTCTCATTGAGCTGAGCTGAGAGAAGAGAAATAAGCTGAAAGGAGAGAAGTAAAGTGGGTGGTGCGAATATAAATGGATACCTCCAGTTTATCGGTAATCTGGTTCGAAAGTTGTCCCTCTCTCTTGCTCATATCACCCAAAGCTCGGCTTGAATGGCCGCCGAGGAATTTCATTCATGTCAATTCCGCGCTGCAGGCTACCGATTCTCTGCTCGGGTCCTTCTTGCACCTACACCGTCTTCTCGGGCAACCTAACAGGACCTAGGCAGCCTTTTTTTATTATTTATTTTTTCTTTTCACTGGAAGGACACACGCACCGACGATCTAGATCGAGATGAGGGTGTAATGTTTGAGAAAAATGACCCAGAGCTCCTGGAACGATCATGGGAACTAATCTACAGCCTGCCCATCGTCAAAACCGGCTTCTATACTTATTTATTTACATTCACGCATTCCCGGAAACAAATAGGTGACAAGATTTTCACTAGATTAGATTAGATTTAAATATATTTATTATTTACCCGCCATCGGGAACTTTTATCGGAAACCGAGACTTGATTTGTGTAAAAAAATATTCATTTATTTTTCCCGGAATTAAAAATAAAAAAATAAGTCGATAAATTGGTCTTGAAGTTTGGAAATAAATTTTCAAACAGGTTCACTCATCTCCGTTTTCTAGAGAAGAATTGAAAGTACATAAGCTGAGGTTTCAACCAGATGTATTACAATAAGTATAAAGCCTACACTTGTTTCTGTATTTGAATGAGAATGTGCGATGCGCAAGGAAGGACAAAGTGTATATTGAAAATAGCATTGAACTTTGAGAGGAGAAACAACACCTGAAGACCTCAGTGTATACCTGGTGAATCGTCAAAATGATTTATATCTTCGACAGGTGGATAGAACCATGGTGTTTCAAATTTCACGACGGTCGGTCTTTGTTGTTGAGGATTTTGCGATTCGCTAAGCCAATGGTTGGATCTTCGAGGCCGGAGAATAGTCTTGTCTGTCTCTGTCTGTGTCCTTAAGATTTTTCACAAACCTCGGGTTCTCTCGACTGGGTATATATGCTGGTACAGGGCAGAGGATAAAACCCCGGTACACTGCAGGAGTAAATACCCGCGGGCTACTGGCGAGTACACCGACCGAGAGCTCCAGGGCCTAGAAATATCGTGTGGCCATGGACCGAGCTTAATAGGCTTTGCTCTCACTACTCTCGACTCGTCTCTCCACGGTATACCTCATTATTTATCTCTATATATTTATATTTATGTCATATATATATATTTGTTTCTCTGCTAGTCAAATTTTCACAACACTTTCTATTATATTCTGTTGAAAAAATTTCAAAAATAAATTTGAATTAAAATTTTTAAAAATCAGCGATGGTAGATAAAAAAAAATAGAATATGTAAAATTTATATTACATTAAAAATAAATGTTACATTTAATTTGTTGATAAATTTTCAGCCGGCATCTTTTGTACGATGGCAGCAACAACTCAGGTAATTTATAATCGCCTTTAATGTTCAGAGAAATCTCTGGTTCCAAACACCTGGCGTTTCTGTGACGTTGGGTCTCGGGGGTTATCCTACCTGGATCCAAATCCCGGGCCCACACTAACGGCGAGCGATCCAGACAGCGGTGCGCCTCTTGCTGTTCTACGCTCACACATTCACACACGTGGGATACGAGGAATATTTTATTTTACTTTCTTTTATTGTATCATCGTTTCGCTTCTCTTGAATTACACGCAATAATATATATAATATGATCGGCCGCAACGTATGGGTGCACGAGATCAATATCGGAACAAAATCATCCGCCAATTTAACGTCGAATATCTCGAGCACTCAGTCGGTAAAAGAGTGAAATAGACCCGCGTAAGGGCAGAAACTGAACGCGTGTACAAAGGAATGGTTGGGCCGGGCAAATATTTAATTACCCGTCAAACTCTGTAGTTATTGTCATGATAAAAAATATACCAAAATCCTCAACCACGTGATCTACAAATATTTATTGAGGATTAGTCTCTGCCACTGAGTTATTTGTATTCTACGTGATATTTGTCTGCGCTTTCTTCTGCTCGTTTTCACTCTTTTCAAGGATAATTGTTTCAGGGATCCCAGTTTCTCTTTTAAAGTTTCAACTAACAGAAGGCCTTTCAAACCCTTCTTTTTAATTCTGTTGTAAAACAACTTTCAAAAAATATTAATCAAAAATTATATTTTAAAAATATTTTTATATTCCAGAAAAATATAATAAAAGACTAAAAATATATCAATAACAATTTATGATCATGAAGTTATCAGACAATTAAAAATTTTCAAATTTTTTTTTAACACCATAGTTTAAAAAAAATAAAAAAAATAAAACTATGCACAGTAGAAAATTTGAAAAACTATAAGTGCAATTTTTTGAAAAATTTTTTTTTTATAATTTATCGTTTTTAAAAAAATTCAAAAATTATTAGACGCTGGCTAATTTCAGAATCATAAAAATATCTACTAATCGCCGATTGATTTTCTTTTAATTATAAGTTTCAAAAGCTATACAACTGTCCAACTTCAAAACCCAGTAAAGGACAAATTTCCCAAAATCTATATTTGGAATTTTTAGTTCCAGTGGAGTCGCGTGTAAAAATATTTTTAAAAAAATTTTTTTGATGCCAAAAAAGAGAAAGAGATCAAAAAATTAATAATAATCACAATGTATAAAATAAATATACTCTATAATATATATGTGACATGTACTATATATTTTATCTTTATATGAAATAATCCCGAAAAATTGCTATTCAAAATAATATGTCCGATAACTTTTCCAGAAGTTACTTCATGCGCTATAATTATTATAATTAATTTTTCTATCGTACTCAAAAATATACAAAAGAGGAGCTGCGTGAAATATAAGCTAGTTAATATACTTGAATTAAAAAAAAAATATAATTGTGGATTCTATAGAAATTTATTCTATAATTCCCTTATTATACTCAAGCGCAGGTTCCAGCCTCAAATAATTCTAAAAAGTTTTCACCTGTCAAAATTTTCTAATGACTAAAAATTTGTTTGACCTGACTAACAAAGTACCTATTACATATTATTATATGACTATAACACAATAAAGAGACTTTATAAAGTGTGAAAATGGCACTGATGACAATAACCCAGTCGATCATCATCTTATTCCTACATCCTCTACAATAAAAAGTCATTCTATTGCATGAAGATTTTTTTGTCATATTATATGTATTATATTTATTCAAGTCTTATTTCTTTGATTTCTGTTCATTGAGTCTCATATATATTTATTTATATACATTCCGGTGAGTATCCTCACCTCGGCATTAGGCATTAGGCATTATTATATAACACAGAGATCATTGTGTGCCGTAGGTCCAATAGAATTTGCGATCAAAGGACTTTTGGGTGTACTGAGGTTTTGCTTTTTAAAAACAGGGGGTCACGCGCGAACACTGGAGCGCTCAAGTCTACAGTCTACGGTTTGCGACATCAGAGGACGCGGCAATGGTTCTGCTCATAATACCACCTTGCGTCGCGTGGAATAATACTTTCTATGGACTTTCAATTGGCCGGTCGCAGGAGGCATTAACCGTGCAAATCGGCTCTACTGGTACTACTCAATGCACGACAACAAACGCAACAGGTGAAGTACATTGTCCCCTGACATTGTGCTCAAACTTTACAATACATCTACTATTCTATTCTATATCTATATCTATATCTATACATGTATAAAGTATCAGTTTTAGTGTAGTATATTTTCACCAACAGACAATGTACATCTATCTCTTTGTCCGTCATACAAATACACGGCGTAGCGCGGTATAGAAAAAGTAATTGATAAAATCAGAACAGAAAAATTATACACTATCAACACTTTAACAGCCGGTGAATAACATGATCATCAAAATACGTTTAGCGCAACAGGTGAAAAATAAAAAATAAACAGAATGATTGCACGGATCCGTGGGCCAGATAGGGAACCACCAGAAATCAAGATAAAATAATATGTCTGGTATTTCTACCGGGGTTTCAGAGAGCCTTGAAATGAAAATAAATAAACTAAGGAAATATATAAAAATAAAATAAAGTATGTGTTAAGAGCGAGCGTGTGGTGTGAATGCGGGTGAAAAGGTCGCGGGGAGACACACACCTGCGCCCATTTCATCACGTCTTCTTGGCGTTCATCAATCCTGGTCCCCCGTCAGCGCTGATTAACGCCCCATTAATTATGTCAAACGGACCAATTATGCCCGGCAAACCCATTAATAAACTTCTCGTCCGACACACCATCGGAATTCAAGTAATCTCTCAACCGGATTCTCGACCTCACCGGACTGTTAAAAATCACCGACCAGGCGTTGGTGGTATTATAGCACAGATCACTTATATATATATGTATGTATATGTGTATATATATTTAAAACCCAGCATTTAAAATTTAAAATAAAAAATAAAAAATAAAAAATACTTTTCACTTAATTATACAACTCGACTATTTTTTATCCGAATAAACTATAGCGTGACTTAAAGTCTGGGAATATCATTTTTTATAATTATAATATAACAGAAAGATGTGTCCATCAACTGAACTCTTGGTCTGATGTTTGGTTTACGGTTTACTTTTTTTTTTTTTTTTTTTTTTTTTTTAATCCTATTCTCTTATTTTTTATTTTCCTATTCACTATTTTTCGAGGGCAATAAAAAATAATTTTAAGACTACATAAATATATATATATTTGTTTGTGCAGACATTTGAGAGCCTATACGTCACATCGATTGTGCCTCAATACATAATGGCGCTGAATACTTGGAAAACCAGCAGAGTAGGATATATTCTTAAATCTAAACTCAGGGCTCGAGGCGCAGATCCGATCTGTCGAAACGATTTACCACCGAAATTCTCTTGCTCTCTGCAATAGCAAAGAACTTAAAAAAAGAAAAGAAAAAAAGAAAGGTACTGGAGTTATAAATAGAAGTATATATATATGTGGAAAAGTATATGGAGAAGAAGCATTGAGGTGTATAGTAAGTAGAGATTTCCGGAGGCTGGATCGTCAGGAGATGGATCCCTCTAGTCACCGCGGGGGTGTCTTATTCTTACCTGGCGATGTGTCCACCGGGTGGGTAGACCCTTAGGGATAGGATACTCTTGGAAAAATCTCGGATGAACCGGTAAGGTACGAAAAATGTACGTTGCTGGGTCGACTACGCCGGATGAATGGAGGGTGGATCCGCGAGAGCGGCGGATTCTTTTGTGTTTATTCTTTTGGGTCGCCTGGCTGGCTCTCGATGCACACTGATGGTACTTTTGCTTCTACTTCTTTCTCAGCTGCATGGAGCACACACTCACACACATACATATGTACACATATATGTGTATAAATATTACAGCTACATAATTTGGGACTTGACACAGCATCGCTGCGTATTTAGGCTTTGACGGATCTCTCTGCTCATCTGGTTCTTTCAGGGCCAATGCTCTCGGCTCTGCCACGGGTTACTTTATTATTTATGCCCCTGCATAGTTTAATTATCATATTGTCTTACAATCTCATTCACGAGGAACAAGAATGAGCGCATAAAATTTTCGTTTTTTTTTTTTAAATGGACTCTACATTAAATATTTATCTACAAGAGTAGATTCTGAGATCATGAATCGCCGTAAGCGAGTAATTTTACCCGCGAGTGACAATTACCGGGTAACACGGGAATGAGGAGTAAGAAGATGGCGAGGAAGCGAGGGGAGATGAGCTCGAGGGTGTCGAGGATTCTAGGAAGTAACCCGTCGGGGACAGAAGAGGAGCTACGGCATCAGCAGAAGCCAAAGCAAACGACGACAGGCAACGTGTCAGTGGCATCCTCACTCGATTGGCCCGTTGAACTGAATAGGAGGCTAATGAACGCCGGTGTTCCTCTGCATCGTGTAGTCAGCTCTGATGCTGCCAGCCACACCGCAACCGACCACCATCATCATCAGCTACCTCATCGTAAGCCACATAGCTCAACTCTTTCGCATATACATATATACCTCCTCATACATATACATATATATACATATATATATTTCTAGCTCTTATATTCATCAAAATATCTGTATATACATGGACCCTCTCTAAACTATTTTAAACATTACTCTCTGTCAGCTTTACTACTCGCTTTTCGGTCTATATGTCGACTTAGTTTGGCGTCTTTGTTGGGTTTAAAAAAAAAAATAAAATGGAATATAAAATAAATGATCCAAGACTCGGGTCTCAGTACGAGGAATAATCCATTAGGAAAATTCAACTCACTGGACACCTCTCTACTCGTCTGTCGTAACTGGAACTATGATTTTATACTTTTGACATAATAAATTAAATTTAATAACATAGTAAATGTGTCATTACTCATATTTATATATGTATATAGGATTTTTTATGCAGGCTATATTTTTGAGAAGCATTATGAGACGGTATTTTAAAGTAGGTTCCATTTTCTCGGAGGATGATTCTAAATATTAACCGAGAAAAATAAGAGAGTAAGGTAAAGTGTAGGTGGGTAGGCGAGCAGGGGAAGGGCGCAGTCCAGGCGAAACACGATAACGATAACAATGGCGGTGAACGGACATCCGGTAAAGTCTCGCCTAGCCGTTCCTGTACCCGCTCGCTCTCTATCTTCGTTCTTTTCCTGGCCCTCATCTGCCTCGCTCCCTCTCGGGCTTTTTCCGCACCTCTACAGCCGTATCAAAACATGTATATCTATATGCAAGTATATTCACGCTCAAGTTATAGATATCTGCACTTTAGCGTGTCTAAAAATAGTCTGGAATATATCAGCAGCTTCTCAGCAAACTTTACGTCAGCTAAAATATTATAAAGTTTTTTGTCTAGATCATTCATTATCTTGATCCAGCGACGAGTGTATACAGCATATACAGTATATATATATTCAGCAGACTTTTAATTTCACTATCTACCCCAAAAGTCGCGTGCCTGTGTGTTACCCTCTGCTACTCAACGGGCTGGTGGATCGACTTGGGGATGAGAACACGATTTGGCATTAGATAGGCACGCTACTCGGTAAGATCAGGGAAAACTGCTGGCGAAGGGAGACAAGTGTTGAGTTGAGAATGTGCTAAACCCGACGTCGCCATCGCTCTCCCTGGCTGCTGATATCCCGGTCTATAGACTCGATCTCCTGCGTCCGATTTCCAAGCCCGTCCGCCTACTTTCTCACTCTTCGAGCTGTCACTCAAAATACCTCCGAAGGGAGCTGCCTACAAGCTGAGTACAAGGGTGGCCACCCTTCGCGAGTTCGGTAATTGAATTTCACGAGCTGGTTACCCGAACCAACCAACCAACCGATGCCTGGGACACCCTTCTACCTCTACCTCTATATACATAACTATTATCATATATATACAACTGCTGATGCTGGAGCTGATGGGAGCCCTACACTCTTTATTCCTCTCTTTGATATGCGCGCAAGATTGACATTAATTTATTTTATAAATTCTACCCAATTTTTCCTTATCGCTTTTCTCAAATAATTACAAATTTTTTAATTGATACCTCGACAACATCTTCATTAAAAATCTATCAGTCAATCAGCGAAATCCAAGCCGCATTATCATTTTTTATCATCGGATGCAACATAGATTACATTGACGGCTATTGAAAATTCCAGCAGTCGGAGTAGAAAAGCTCAGATGTGGAAATAATTTTTCAGAACGTTGACTTTTCGCGGTTTTTTAACGTTCATAAATATTTACCAGCGGCAGTGTATGAGGAGCACGGAGGATTGAAGGAGAGTGTGGGTGGTTATAGCATTCTCTTGGATTTAATGAACCGCACTGATTTTTCACAGGGTGTATACTAGGGAGAGTTCACTCGGAGAGCTGTTTGTACATCCATCTTCCGGCGTGGCATCCCCCGAGATGCTTCGCAGTTTAGCTCTCGTCCTCTTTCATTATATTTTATTCTCCACAGTTCCAGTACACAGTACAGCAGCATCACCAACTCCAGCTCCAGCTCCAGCTCTCATTCTATCCGCTAAAATATTGGGGTATGGTATCTACCTCGAGTTGGATTTTCCTACAGCAAATTTCCTACAATCTTTTTTAATGATGTACAAACCGAGTATCACCAACATCATATTTAATTCAAATCTCTAACCATCCGCGGTAATAGTCACAGAATATACAGCCTGCGTTTATCATACACGCAGCTGAATGACACTTGAGATCGACAAATGAACAACATCATCATCATCACATACATACATATTTATATAGATATATATATTTACATGTATATGTAGATGTAGATGGGAGATGTATGTGCATAAATTTAGGCAATATCGTGAGGCCTGTGTCTCATGACCGATGGTACTTGAGAGGCTCATCGAGTGAGTAGCCTCTAGTAGTCTACTCCGAATATAACAGCGAAGCTCTTATTTGCCGGGTCGCCAATCCAAATGAATTGGATAATTTCATCAGCTCGTTGCTGGCCCTTTGTTGCCTCCTGGGAACTCTCAATGGACCGGTAGACCATCATCTCATGTGGACCCTGGCTTCTTCATCTTTTTCTCTTCTCTCCTCTTCTCTTCTCTTCGCTATTCTCTGATCTCTCGTGTTCTCATCACTGATATATGCCCAAGATACGTCAGAAGCTCGTCGGCATCTCCTCTCTACACGATGTACAGCCTTCTATACTGATACTGTAAGATGACCATGTAGCCTTGGGCAGCTGAATGATACTTGCACACTCTGAGCATGACGTCAACTCGAAATTATTTTTTTAAAAGTCTTCTATTGTTGTTAAGCTGCTCCCAACCATTTGGGAGTGGAAAATTTTTATCACCTCGGAAATAATTCTGCATCTTATCTCCGTGAGAGCAATACAGAGCCGGATGTTGATAAAAATTCGCGTAAGCATTGAAACACTGGGTATTGTGTTTACGCGGGAACAAAAAGATTTTTGAATATTTTTGTTTTTTTAGTTTAGAGATTTTTTAATGAAAATATTTTTATTTCCATGATTGATAAAAAGTTGCGAAGAAAGAGAGTAGGTAAGGAGAAGTGAAGACTGAAGTGTAGGTTTACTACAGCCGAGGTATGAGTATTTATATAGACATGTACTACATTGAATGTTGGCCTCGCGGCCATGCTGTCTTCCGACGGACGTCTGTAAGATGGGTCGGATGACGACGCTGGGGGAGGCGGGAGGAGGTGGACGAAAACGGTACAGTGAGAGTAGAGAACGAAAGAGGGGAATGATTAATTACGAGGGAGTGACGAGAGAAGAGTAGGAAGGAGCTCTGAATGGTGCCCGGGTGCCCAGCAAGAGTGTGAGGGTGGGAGTGATGCTGCAAGACGTAAACGGCTAAAGGGGAAAAACATAAAGCATCGGACCGTTTCAAGTAAGATTGCTGGTGCTGCTGTTGCTGTTAAGCCCGAGATGAGCGCGATGGGTTGAGAATGTGGAACTCACCTTGGAACCGGGCTGATGAACCTCCACGAGAGTTTAACCACGCTGAGAATCATGCTCCTGACATTTAGCTGCCGTAAGCTTTTATCATTTTTTTTTCTCAACGTTTTCCGCTATCGCATTGTCGAGCGTCTTACTTCTACGCTGCATTTTTTCTCCAATATTCTTCCTCAGCGTCTTTATCCTCCTTAAAGCCTGACTCGTTTTTAAATTTTTAATTAGCCTGATGGACTCTTGGGGTCGGATAATAGTCTATACAGTTATAGCACAACTATTTTAGCTTCTTCTACGACCTACAATTCTTTGAAAGTTATTTATAAAAATAAAAATAAACCAGCATGCTGGATGCATCGTTGAAATGACTCTCAGCAAAATTTAAAGATTTATTTCTGTTAAAGCGAATAGTGAAACTCATGCTGTAGGATCAAAAAGTCTTTTGAGGATGAAGGAATCAGCGAGAACCAAAGAAAATAAAATAATAAGACCAGGACGTAGGTAAAGCAGAGCAGAAGTGTATTATTTCCAAGCATCACAGCAGGACGTATTATCAAGTTGGCTAACCGGTAATGTGTTTCTGATTGCCGGCACGACTATATTTCCCTGCAGTGGTTCCCATCTCTCATAATCCTGATTATATTTAACGATAAACTTTATGACCCAGACCGCAGACCAACACATCGACGTCCACAATCGACAGCCTCACAACAACTTTAATATGAGAACCTTTCTGATATATATACTCGGCGTCCATACATATATACCGGATTGGTCATCAGCGATGCAGAGGACAAGATGTGAGAGATGATGAATAAAGTGCTTAATCATCTCAGCTATCCCGCCTCATCGAGTGTCTCGAGATATTGCCGCGAATATCATCACGAATCGCTTGATCGATAGTGATTCGACCGCATCAACTTTCCGAACCGCACTCTTCTCATTACATATTATTATTATAATTTATAATTCATTATTTAAATTTAATAAACATCAAAAAATTAATTCACAGCCAATCCCTGTCTGGTCATACCGTAATCACGAGATACAACCATCTAAATCTGGCTGCTAAAAGAATTACATATCTGCCATAGGATCTAACTACCAGTGACTAGGGACACGTGTTCGCAAATGATAATACCCGATAATCGACTGGGGTGTTCCTGTCCCATGTCCTGTACAATCTAACACGCGTCCTTTTTTATCTTTGATTTTATGAATTTAAAAAATTCATCAGCTGAATGCAGAGATAACTCTCCCAGTGTCAATGTCAACTGCCAATCAACTCTTTCCTACAATGAGGGAGTTTCGCTCTGCTGAATTGAATTTTCGTCAGTCGTAACGATGCTAATTTGGGCCTGGGTGATATTGCCTGATTACAAATTGTCATCATTCTGAGGACAACATAAACTTTAAACTAATGGCTTTAACTAAACATTGTTCTTGGTCTTGGTCTTGTGCATTAGTTTTATGGTATGCAGGTAGACTTTATTAACAAATTCCTAAGGTAACTATAGAGTAAGGAATGAATAGTGAAACCTTTGATGTGTGTACGGATGAATGCTTCGCTTTATGTGGACATCAAACTTGTTACTCGACACTTATTAACACGCATTTATATATAGATGTCTGTATAATATATACATTATACTTTTTCTTTTTGTTATTACGATATTTGTTGCAGTATTATACAAAGTTGACCTTTCAGTCGAAATATTTGTTGCCAGACTGATATAAGTCTGACGGTTTAGATTGCGTGTGCAGTGACATTGTTATTGACAGTAAGATAGATAAAGTAGATATACACGTACCTCGAACTGATATTCTGGACAGTTAGAAAACGCTCTCTTTAGAACTTGACCGACTAGAGTGTCCGCAAGAGTGGGAGCTGGTGATCTGTAACACAAAAATTTATTCCGCGCTTAGTAAAAGTAAATTTGAATTTTTCGAAGTCGAGAGCAATTTCGTAATATATATTTATAATAATTCTACAGCAGTCTGTTAAAATATCAATCTCGGTTCCTTTCTTTGCAGAGGGTCCACGGGGACGAGAGCGGAAGGAAAGGGTGGAAAAAAAATAGTCCAGCCCTTGTCGTGTTCCTCCATTCCCGTCTGGGCAAGGTCATCAAAGATGCAGCAGCAATCAGCGACGCTAGTCAACACCGAGTACCAGGGCTATATTCGTCCCCGTGCCGCCAACACCCCAGGGACTGGATCCGTCTGCTCTTATTGGAATTCTTTGAATCCTTCAATCGGCTGACGATCATACAGACATTGCACGGCTGTTATATATTCTCTTGTATACAGTCATCTTGTCTTTAACGTAAAAGATTAATACAGCATTACTTTTGCAAGAGAAATAAATTTCGTCGATCATCGCAGGTCTTTTCGTTGGCTAATTGAAGTAGTGGGGGATGATGAACCAATTGCCTCACAATTGGCATTCGCGCCTCGCGACATCTAGAGGCCTTGAACTGTACTGAGTTCAAATCTCGGCAAAATTTATTTGAAACATTGCCGATAATTCTGGAGACCAATCAGGTCAGTCAGAACTAATTAAACTAATATCAAAAGAGTATTGATTTATTAGCGGGTAATAAATCATGATAGAGAAATTAGGAAATCAAAAAAAATAATTGGCCTATTTGTGATGGAGTGATAAATAATAGTAGTTATTAAAAAGGCATTGAGGTAATTTATATCAGGATGGACATATGGTGTATGGTGTTGGTGTTTAGAAGTTGATCAACATCAGAGAATAGATGAGAAGCTTATGTACGACGGGGGGTGGTGTCGCACGAACACAGAGAGCTTTCTCTCTGTAAAATATTTTTTTGTTGAGGACAAAGCTGCCTCAAAGGAGCTTTTTGCCAGTGGGGCGTTAAAAGTGTGAGTGAAGAGATCAAAGTGTCTCATTGAAATAGGCCACGGTATTGAAGCCTCCGCGGGGGGTTAAGACGAAAAATGTAATATATATTTCATAAAGAGATGAACGTTATTGGCTATAATTAGCACGCTATATATAAATGTATATAAGCTTTTATAATAAAAAAAAAATAATAATAGTATAGAGTAGTGTGGGAGTAGACGGGGGGAAGAGCTCTGTTAATACAGATACTGAAAATGAAAATCGGCTATCGGAAAATTAAATGGTATAATGCAGCGACCGGTCGGAATGGTGACGTCCATAGAAGGTGATTACTCTAGAGTGTCAATGTATTACTGCACTGGAGCGCATAATACGATATTGATGATTTTGACGAGAGGGAGAGAGAAGTTTGTGAGTTTAGTAAGAGATAAACGATAAACATTTTGTGAGAGTATGAAGCCGCTCGGCGGGGGAGAGACGTCAGTAGATCTGGATGCAACCAGGGTGGAAGCCGGATCACCGTTGACACAAAGCACCCGTAATCCGTTTATCTTCGCTCCGGGCACTCCGCGTCCACGTGTTCCACCGCGACGCGCAAAACTACTCTGAATACCCGGTCCTGGCAGATTCGAGGATTGCAGGGAGACCGCGCCTTGTCAACATCACCGGGTGTTCAAGACGTTCTCACTTATTGTTGTTATTATCACCACCACCAGTACTGTTATTATTGTTATTACATCCCTTCTCTGGTTGCTCTAGTAGTCGCCGCCGACTACAGTCAGACACACACTCACTCTCTAATCCTAATACTTTTTTTACGTCATTCAAAGCTGACTCCCGGCTCTAAATCTGTTTACGTTCAAGATAATTTGCATTTTCACTTTGATCATCATTGAGAAAAAAATTTTTTTTACGGTCATTTAAATTTTTGAAATAAATGAAAATTTATGAGGTCGCCTTAAAATTTTCTTTGACGGTTTTTTTTACTTTCCAAGTGACAAGTGAATGTATCAACAAGAATTTCAGTCAACTTTACATACTTATATATATATATAGATGTATAAAAAGACAGAGTGACATATCGGTCGCGGCAGAATGTTGTTTAGTGTCATTCACGCATACAACATTATATTGTCCGAAGAGCGCACGGGACTGGCATTTGAAAAGTAACCTCCCGAGTCCCGAATATTATCCACTAGCTCTTTCTCAGTCTCACGCGACGTCTCAAGCCGCGTAGCTGAGTCTTCGTTGAAAGACGTTCGAGGCTTAACAAAGGCCTCCCTGATATATTACGCTTATTAATGCCTCTCGCCTGGCTTTCTCTCTTTTTAAAATGCCTCTCATTCACTCGCGCTTTCTTGTCCGCCTCTCACGGTGCCCCCACCCTCTCCTCATCCTCCCCCTTCTTCTCCCCGCGAAACTCCATCGCCATCAACTACACTGAGCTGTACAACTCTTACCATCGACTCTTACTCGGCCGCCCAGAGAAATATTAGTTATGTCAATGCTAAAGAACCGTGTAAAGGGTATAAAGAGAGGGAACATTAAAATACTGAGCGGATATCAGGGTCGAAAATATTCTCAAACTAAAAGGAGTGAAAATAAAAATAAAAAATGGTCTTATACACGTACATTAGTCGCTTAAGAGGCGAGAGGTTTACAAATGAGCGCCAACAAATTTAACCCACTCAACTTGGGTGTACACACTCTTATATTTATTATTATTATTATTAAGTACACGAAATTTGTTTGCACTCCTGTTTATATATTTTCGGCACAAAGTCTTCTTTATTTCATTATTCCATTTAAATATATAATTGGCGGCTTATTGAATATCCATTGTCCTGTTCACTGCATATATAAATATATATGCCCATATTTATTTGTTTGTTAATTAACAATAGTTAATTAATAATTTTTCTCCAGCCTGTTTGAGTGATCAATTAATGGAAAATTAATAATGGAATTGTATTGAAATTGGGGCTGACTAAAGTCTACAGTCTACTATGTTCTTAGAAAATTTCACTTTTCCAAGCCCGCGCATGCATTTTCTGAAAATTATTTTTATTTCTTTGTCTGTGATCAACTTCGCGGAGGGATAATCGAATTTATTGTGCTCTCATACAATAATCCGATTTATATACCGGGAAACATGGGGTAAAATGAGACATAATTTTAGAAAAAAAATTATTTCCGGTATCTTGTCAAAAATAGGGCACGCTGACCACTTTAGACAGGATACGAAATAAAATTAGCCAATGAGAAAAATAAAATATTTGATTAAGAAATTTTTGGAAAAAAAAAAAAAAGGAAAATTGCATAAAATTTAATTAAGTAGATAGTGAATAATAATAAACAGAATTTCTCAGTCTAATTGAGTTAAATTTTCTCAGATCTCTTTTCTCCCTAAAGAGGATCAGCCGAAAGCAAAGTAGGTATGGTTAATGAGCAACAGACACTGAAGAGAAACTAAGGAGCTTTAAACTCTCTCTTTCCTCCTAGTTACTGAGCATGACCGATTAATTTATCTGTTTGACTTTCACGCACACAGACCCACTCCTTACCGAGTTCCCAAGTGTGCAGTAATGATGTTAAAAAATAATTGTAAGCCCGTTCATTGTCCATGAGTAGCCTCGGTCGTGAGTAAAGGAGGTAAACTAGTAAAAGACCTCGAGGTATGCGGTGAGTAAAGGGACACGAAAAGAAGGTATGAAAAAGAGGTGATGGGGTCAGCAGCCACAACTGAGGTGAGTTATACATACAAGAGTGTGTGTGCAGGTGTATGTGTGTGTACGAAACACGAAAGATTGGCTCTCAGTGGCTAACCAATCGGCTGCAAGGTTCTTTGTCTTGCCAGATTGGTTGAGGCATTGTTTTAAGGGAGGCACGACGCATGCGCAGCTGCGTACGTGGGAGGAACATCTATAGCAAGACTGCCCACGAGACTATCGTTCCTTAGTCTTATTTTTTACTTTTGCTTCTTCTTCATCCTCTTACTTGTTCCTTCTTCTT
This sequence comes from Microplitis demolitor, assembly GCF_026212275.2. Taxonomy (NCBI): domain Eukaryota; kingdom Metazoa; phylum Arthropoda; class Insecta; order Hymenoptera; family Braconidae; genus Microplitis; species Microplitis demolitor. Next base: position 1,500,526 of record NC_068549.1, on the reverse strand, counting down.
CTTCTTCTTCTACTCCTATATCTTCTGCTCTTTCCTTTCATTCTTATTCTTCTTTCATTACAAGTCTTTTTTTAAATCCATTTTTTCAAAAGTTGTTTTGCTCAAGAATTTCAGAGACATTTTTTAACGACTCAAGTATTTTTTATACAACTGAAATATAGATAGTGCTCGAGTACATCAAGAATACCGCTTTCAATTGATTCATTTTATCCACTCGTAATTTTATGAACCAATAATTCAAGAGCTCCAATCTCAGAATAGTTTTATATATTCCGATATTTTATTTTACTTCAATACCATCCACACACATACATATATATATTTGGATGGGTTATTCCCCTTCAGCCATCATTGACAGTTCCCTGCTCATCTTCTCGGTCGAAAATGGCCGCGCCGGAAACGAGATGACGCGTGACCCCAGACGGATGCATTAGACGCACTTCCGGCGGTGCGACGCGCGCCCGGCGCTCGACTCTCGTTCGTCCGTGAAACTCGCTCGGCCATCCCACCCATTACGAGTCATCGAGTGTAATCGCGATAATAGCGCGATCGCGTCCACTCACTCGTTTCAAGCCCAAAAAAATTCCCATTACTCCACACACATCTTCCTCTCTCTCTATCAATCCAACTGCACATTCAAAAAGCCCACCAGTTTCCAGATAAGTGTTTTTTAACTCTGACCTCCACTTCACTTTCGATATTTAAATTTAATTTTATATTTTTACCCGCATCCATAAATAATGCGAACCGACTAGAGCAGATAGAAAGTGTCTCTTCAGGATTCTTGTGGCCGGATGGTATTATACATTATCACCAGCTTAATACTATATATATATAGCTCATATATATAGCGATAGATATACACATACATTGAGACGAAACAATACGCGTCTCTTGAGCTTCTCTGTGAAACGAGACGTGGGGACACTGATGCATCGATACCGGAAACGCCTGGCACATGCTCTCGTGGTACTGCTGCCTGAGCGATACAAAAAAAATGTCAAGGAAAAGGGAGAGAAACACGAGTTTGTGGACGAGTTGGATGTACACGTGCATGCTATATATATATATATATATATATATATATATATGAGAGTAAACGATAGTATAAAATATCGGCGTCTCTTTTGCTCATTCCGCTGCGGCGCACACTAGAAACTTTATCGTGCCAATATACGTCAGTATGTGCGTTGTCGTCTCGTCATACTTTCTATATCATCACTTCCATGCCGGCGGTGAGACATCAAATAACGTCTGTACAAACGCTTTCATCATGTAACACACATGTAACCACGTTAACATAATAAAAAATATTTCATATTTAATATTTAATGTCTGACCTACTCTCGCAGTTTTATCTTTCATTAAAATGCCGAGCAAAAAATCATACACAGTATTAGCGAGCAATCGACGGCTCCTATTTATCTTGTATATATGTATATATATGTAGCATTGTTCTAAATGTGATAAGTGATAACCAAATAAATCGATCGGGAGAGAAATGTTGGGCAAGATTGGTAAATAAAATAGTAACACGGTAGTGGTAGTTGGAGATTGTCCTTTTGTCTCGAGCAGAATTGGGTGTAGAAACGTGAGCAGATAAAGATTCAGAGACCGAGAGGAGAAATAAGAGAGGCGGCGTATCCGGCTAAAGTGGATCGTGCCTGGCATAACTAGATCGCGTCAAGATACTCAAAGCATAAATAGAGTAGTAGAAGTAGTAGTTGGAGCAGATATATATGTATAGTAATATGTATTTTAGTTTTGCAGGTTGTTGGTTTCCTTGGGTCAGAAAGTCCGTTCTTGGGAGCTGCCATGTATATATATATATGTATGTGTTAGGACGGACGAGGGCGAGTACGAGGTGCCGGCATCACGGCAGAATCAGTTGCGTTTCATGGCATCAAGAGAGAAACGCTTGTAGAATGTAAAGTGATCAATATTCATGGACTGCCTGGTTTTTGGGGGTTAAAACGCCAAGTTGAGAGTATATAGACCGACGACTATGACTATGACTGCTATTGCTGCTGAGCAGACATCGAGGGGGTGAATTTATGCGAATTCTTGCTTCCGCCACTGGCCCGCCAGTCCCCTTTTTACCTCCAGCTGTCTCGAGCTCTACTCCCTGGTTTTTGGTCCGATTAAAAAGCCCGAAAGCTACTCCGATTTCTCACTGAATTTAAAACCTTACTTATTTTTTATTCAGCCTAATTCTTGCAATCGCGTGTCTCATACTCACTCCCGCGAACTATAAACCCGTATTTAATTTTACTTAAAAAAATCTCCATTTAAAGTAAAATAGTAAAAAATATTTTTTTTAGTAAATAAACTTTTTTAAGCGAATAAAAAATAAATAAAAAAATTTGAATGCATGCAAGTATTAAGTGTCGCAGGATCAACGACGAAGCAGAGCAGAAAAAAAGGTTTGAAAAAAAAAAAAAACTCAAGAGAGAATACTCTCCGAGGTGTTTAATAAAGATAATGCCCGAGATAGAGTGTTCCAGCAGAAGCACCAGCAGTGCGAGGGGTGAAGGATGAGGGTAAAGAGAGTAAGGAGAGAATTTGTGAGGTTGAGACTTGGCTCATTCAACTGCGCGCTCGTTCGTGAGTTGTTCCTCGTGAATGCTCTCAATGCTTTTCTCTGCACTTTTCCCCTTTTTTTTCTTCCCTCATCCTTCAACTCTTCTTCCTCCTCTCCCTTTTCCTCCTCATCTGCAGCCTCCACCTCATTCACCTCTACCTTAACACTTTTGCACATCATTTGCATAAGCTGCAGTTATCACTGGTAAAACTCTTAAATGAGCAGATCGCAGAGTCTGATTATTATTTTTTTTTACTTTTTTCTATCAACTTACTAACTGCACTAACTCATTTTACTATATCACTCCATATCATCCCACAGCAATAGATAAATATATATTTATATATCCTATCGCTTAATATCAAATTTTAATTCTCCATTTATCGGAAAAAAGCGCGAGCGAGATGAATGGAAATAATAAACGTAACAATAATAATACAAACTAGTAGCTTTTCAGAGTATCACAAAGGGCTTTAGGGGGTTGGAAAGAGGCACAGCCATCTCGGAAGCTCACATACATCCACACTCACACTCTTAGTCGATGGAAGCACAGTAGAAACGGCAGAAGCGGACGGGCAGGACGGGAGGCTCATCAACTAATGGCCCGCACTGGAACCAAACTACCTTCTGTATCATACTTGTGCTATACCTATCAGCTTGACTACCATGCCTCGATATTACGGCTGCAGCAGCAGCTCCAGCTCCAGCATCAGCTATTCCGCATCAGCTACATCCAACATTATACTCTAGTCTACTCTCTACTCCGGCACTCGGTTCACTCTCTTACTCTTACTGTTTACAGCTTTCTCGTGAGAGAGCGGGTGCAACGGCAAGTAGACTCTCTTATCCTTCTTTACTCTTTGCTCGCCCAAACCCTTTATATACAAACGCGTATTCCAACCGCTCACGAGCTCGTTTATACACAGTAGCAGCTTGTATTCTTTACTTTTTTTCACTCTTCGCTTGCACCATTACTCGTGAGGACAAAGTCGGAATTTTAAATGTACACTAATCTCAAATTAACCAATTTTTCTTTACTATTTATTTTCATGTACTTGGAGAGGCTCAGGCGGATGAGGTCGTTGAGAGAGAAATTAATTTTTTGACTCGTTGTTATTCAAAATTTTTATAAATATAAAAAAGCTGCTGGTAATTAACCAGGTTTGGGCCATTACTAACCGACAATACTTGGTCGATCGGCGGCAGTCGGACATCGGCCAACCGTCCGATCAGCCAACATTCCAAAAATACGCAGGATAGCTTCCTAGGACATCGAAACGCAGACATCTAATGAAAACTCGATTTTCGAAAATTGGGGTGAAAACAATAACTTCCCAAAATTTTTTAAAATCATCGATTTTCTGAACGAGAATTTAAAAAAATTTTTTTTTATATTTTTGAAATAATCAATAAATTAATCAATTTATTAATGTAATTAATTAGAGCAACAACTCAAGATGTGAACAATAGAGAAGTGGATAGTTTACTGCTCATCGTCATAAGTCTTGCAATAGTATATGTATATACCATATATGTATAGCCGTCGGCACTATTGTTTTGAAGGAAACGCTGAATCTGAGAGCCACAAACACACACCAAGATATATATATATATATATATATATATATATATATATATATATATGTGTATGCGTTATTATATCTCTGGTAGAATATTCGTCGGTTCCGCGTCCCCCTCAGCTATATCCATCGCCGTTTTCCTCCCTCAACTCGGTAGCATCCCTTAATTACTGCCGCGTGCAAATTGGAAGGAAAAATTAATCGCAGAAATGACTTAGTAGTCGGTATGGACGAGCGGGGGCTGGGGCGTGTGTCGGCGCAGAGGAAGCTCCGAGGGTAGACTATATATATGTATATATAAGAGGGCAAGGGCAAAGGAGGAAGCTGCGCACTCGGGGCTCGCACAAAGGGGATGAAAGGAAGTCCGGGGCAATTAGAATGATGCCCTTTGCTCGGCCTTATATAATGCTACTCGCTCATTCGCTCACTCGCTTTTTTAGCCCCAACTACTTCGTCACACTCCCCCTGGCCACCCCATCGCCCTCTTCTTCGCTATAAATATATATTTGAGTCGCTGAAATTTACTTAATAAATTTATGGCCAATCTTCACACCCACCGACTCCTCAGTCTAATACTGAGACAAAAATTTTAAAAATATATAAAAAGTAAAATTTTTTATTACTGTCAATGTCTAATAAAATACTTAAGCTATGACTTTCAACACCCCGAGTGTCCAAAAAAAAAAAAAAAAAAAACTCATATATATTTAGTCCTCGAAGGCGTTATATTTATATATGTGTACACGAAGCTCATAGGGGTTAATATATAAGACACAAGAGGAAGCATATCATATCGCACTGGGTGTAGGGAGCTGCCATCAGCAGGGTGATGCTGCAGTGCTGCTAATCCGGCGCATAGTTTATACGTCATTAAACCACGGCCAGGGGCTGCTCGTTGGTTGTACGCACGTCCACAAGGAATTCGTAGCCGTCATGGTTATATTGCTCACGTCTACGCGAACACAACAACTACCACAACTAGCAGAGGAAGAATCACCAGAGGAGCCCAACCACCCCATGGACGTCATGTCGAATCATCTTCGGACGATATGACAGCCTGGGGTGTCTCGTTCCCTGCTGTCCGGAGTCCGAATCCGAGGGTCCCTAAAATCGAGATTAAATGCTATGAGATCTCCCTCTAAATAAGCCAACGATAATTAATATCTCTAATAATAATCACACATTATTCTCAGTCTCCTTTATTTATTTGTTTTATTATTTTTTTATTAACTCGAGTTCACCAAAATCTCAAACTAATTTAGTGGGTGAGTGATGGTGACGGGAATGATGACAATTGTGATTGTAGTCGAGTGTGGGAATGTGATGAGCGAGACTTAGACGCACCCGTTTACGAAATCTCGCGGCTGTTAACCAACAAAACGAATAATTAAACCAACAATGAGTATCAAAGTATGATATGTGTGATGTGTGTGTGTGTCTGTCTGAGGATAAAAAATAAAAACGGAGCATAATAGTGTTTCCTGGCGTCTTGTTCGCTCGACAACAAAGTCAAGTGGGGTACAATGAGACACGCCAGCGAGTATTATATATTGAATGGCATGAACGTATATATAGACGGTATATAAGAGACGTGTCTTGTCTGTGCTCACGAGGACAGAGGAGGAGAGTAGACGTTGGCTCGCACGGAATCCGTGGCCAACAATGCAATGACCTGGAGTCTCTGTCACCGATATATATTGAATTACGCGCGAGCCAAACCCTCAGGGCATGTCCTCGTCAATCATTCGCTCACTCGCTCTCTCTCTTTCTCTCTCTTTTGCTCAATCCATCCAAACTATTACCGAGTTATTAATGATGATTTGTCGGTACCTTTAGTGGTTTTACTATTTTTTAGATTATTTTATAAGCATAACTCCAGTGTCACGTCATACCCGCGACGTATTTACGTGGAGACGGTGAGTGATGAGGATGATTAACATTAAGTACTGATGCCACGAAAGACGCATATAAATGATGGTAGTATTAGGCAAATAGTGGAGTCGACTTTGAGACAAGTGGCCGAGTCCGATTTCGATTCTGATCCCGATCCCGATCCGAGACCCGAGAAATCCTGATAAATGAACCAACCCATCCGCTGCTGTATTGTGGGCTCGGAATAATCGATTAAAGGGTGTGAGGGTCCATGAGAGCTCGAAGCCAGTGACCATCAAGAGAAAAGAGTGAGAAGGAAAATAAATGTAGACAGTCAACCAACAAAAGAATAAAAAAAAGACTCGGAGAGAGTTGACATCCGAGAATGGACTTGCCGACGTTTTATTTCCAAAAACGCATATTCCCCACTTCCGGACTATCATTCATGGATCCTGGCTTTTTTTATTCTTGTTCTCGATCGTTCTCTTCCTCGTCCTCGGTCTTGTAGTTCTTGCTCGCAATATATACTGATCTGTCAGTGTATAGAATATAATATAAGGGCCGGTGTATATAATATGAGCCAGTTGGGATGTAATCAATAAGACATTGGTGACGCGACAGTTATGGCTGATACAGGGGAGCCAGAAGACAGCTACCCGAGTGATACTGGTGCTCTCTGATGCGGGAACCGCCAACACCATGCCCAGTCCCATGAATATCTTTCGATAGATTGCACATACATTCGACCCCAGCGGCGATCTGCGAGGGCTGAGGGCTGAGGGTGAAAAAACCCCAGCATGCGCTATGCCTCCATCGCGGTTTAATAAATTCATCTTTATTTATTATTTATTTATATATTTATTTAGCTGTCAAAATAATAATTTAAAACTCCGTCTCTCTGTAAATTAAATTATTCATTTTTCCAATAATGAACGATGAATATTTAATTTACAAAATTAATAATGCATCGACTAAATTTATGCATTATTCATATCGAGCTGCTCCGATCGAGTGAGTCCTGGGTATTTTTATATTTTTAAATAATATTTTAAGTGGGTATACATTATGTGGGAAATATTAAATTAGATTAAGTGTGAAATGGAAAGGACACCTCTGTATGTCGCGGCAGCTTAAATAGTTCGGTCTCGTCGAGTCTCGATGCTTAAAAATTAAACTTGCTGTGGCCGTCACAGTTTGAATTATTCTCGGTGCCCCAGCGACCGTGCGCCGGATCATTTTCCGAAATGATTAGCATTTTTTTAGGCTTCTTCGAAACAAGTGGGATAGGAAAGGTGAGCGGTGACACACACACCAAGTTTTCGAATGACGTTTCACCTCACGCACCATCTCGCTTCTCTATACTTGTCATCCTATTTATGTATGTAGAGGTAGAGGTTTCTGTGTGGGTATATATGTGTACAAGACACACAATGATGCCCCTTATTTATTTAAATACCCCGAGAGCGTCTCGAGTTCCTTTCATGGCAAGATTTATGCACGCCACGCCGTTAATTGTCGAGCTATTATCCAGCTAATAGTATTCCACGACGTGTACACATCGTCATTCTATATGCATCGTGACAAAAATATCATTTCTCATTTAACTTTTTTTTATTTAAGTATTTTTGTCTTTATCCTTGACTCTTTTTAACAAAATAATAATAAGAGTTGTCATTAAAAATAAAAATAAAAATTACTAGACAAAAAAATAATTAAAAAAAAAAAAAAAAAAAAAAAAAAGGAATGGCCTTTAAATAAAATCAAAGTTCCAGCTCTTGCGTTCTTTCCCAGGAATTTTACTGGCTACATCGATTTCCTCGTGATATCACCAGGACTGCAAACGAGTTGATGAGAGTGAAAATGTGTGGGCATCGAACCGCGGAACAGCTACTGGGTAGTGTAGCAGGGGTCACTGCTATCGTACTTTTCATTCCCGTTTTTTATGCCGTGTCCAGAATCTCCCGGCGACGATGCCGTGCAAGAGGTGTGCAGGGTGATAGTGATATAATGGCATTACTGGAATATAGCCAACGTAAAACTACCAAGCAACATAATAACCAGGTACTCTAGCTACTGGACTACTGGCACTGCGATAGACTAGATCAGAAACGGACAGACAGACGAACCGTGGAGAACCGAATGACAAACGAATATGACGGTGTGACCATAACACAGCTCTTGCGACCCCCCAAATGGATAAATTATTGATACGACAAATTAACGATCCAACACATTCCCGCGTTAGCCAACCGTGGGCCAGATCGCGGATTAAATATGCGACGTATTTATTTCAGCTGCATGGCGGGAATTTGAATTTAAACTTTACTTTAACATTTAATAATTTCTTTTTATTTTTTTTTTCTGCGACTCGGCTTTTTATATTTTTTTAATTCACCCGACATAAAATATTCACCAGCGACTGGATAAGGTGTTAATATTCAGTGATTAGCATTTCAGCATTAAAAAAGGTGGCTCGAGGCATCACTTGGCTGGATTTTTCCTCGAGCTTCATCTTTCCCAGGGTGATGATGAGGGCCAGCGACTGATGGTCGCCTTTTATGCGTTCGCGGACCGTTGGGAAAAACCCATTTAAAAGTTTGATTAAGAAAGCGACCGGCATTATTCTCATGCTAATTATGCGGCCTCGGTCCGCTTTAAATTACGTCAAAATATGGATTCCAGAGAATGAACTCCGCTCGATGAACGCCGTTTTCCATCAGGTGTTTGGCTTATTTATTTTATTTTTTTACCTTTTACGTTTTAAATTTTCCACATTCATCGTCTTATACCTAACACCGGCTCACAAATTCTTTCCTCTTTAATTTCTTTTTGTCCAACACAAAACCTATGTAAGTTAATATTTATGTTTGTATTATAATTTTGAATAATCAGGTGTATTCATACCATAATTACCATCTCTTGACTTTTATTGAACAAAAAAAAACTCGTAATCTCTTTTTCTCAAAAGAAAAAAAATAAATTTATCATAAAAGCTGACTTTTTGTTTATTTAATACCCAAAACATAATTTTCGTTTCGCGTGGATTCACTTCATCTCTTACCCTCGTGAGCAAGGGGGTGAATATTTTTTCTTCTGTCCTCCACTCACCGAAATTCTCGAGGGTGTGTAGAATCATATGCACCACTTGGCCATACCGCCATCCACATTTCCTGTTCAGCTCGTGTACCGAGTCAAACGCACCGGAAACAGCTCTCGCCTTTTCTTCTTCACGGTCACACCCATCCCGCGATTTTTTGAGAAACCCAAAACTCACATCACACATACACTCTTCTATGTTTCGTGTGTGCTCAAATATTTCTCTGCTACACTCCTTCGTGGGCAAGGGTGTGCGCTCTTAATAGCCGAGAACACATATCGTAAAAGTACGCAATGGCTCGACATTAGGAGGGGAAATCCCGTCTATCTGTCATCGCCCCAACGCAAAAACGTTAAAAAAATATATGAAAAAATTACTGAGACATAAAACAGATGAGAATGTGTGTCATCAGTTCGAATTCATTTTTATCAACAAAATTTGAGTACCCGAATTTTATTTACATTTAATTATTTTCGAAAATCCTGTAAACGTCTGCTAAAAAAATTAGCCCAAAAAGTTTTTGATTTTTATACTAGCCGGCAAAAAAAAAATCTAATTTTCAATGGAAAATTTTCATTTACCAGAAACTAAAATTTTTCCGCCGACTATGCACTGAAAAAATTATGATACTGAAGTTGGCGTCTAATAATTTTGGGTTCTTAAAAAAACGATAAATTAACAAAAAAAAAAAATATTTCAAAAATTGCACCGATAGCTTTTTTAATTTTCTACATGTGCATATTTTTAGTTTTTTTGTTTTATAAATTAAATTGTTGAAAACTTAATCAGAAAATTATTAACTGTCTGCTTATTTATGATACTGAAGTCAGCAGACAATTTAAAATTTTTGAATTTTTTTTTCACCTAATCAGAGACAAAAAAAAAAAACTAAAAATATGCACTTGTAGAGAATTTAAAAAGCTACAAGTGCAATTTTTTGAAATATTTTTATTTTAATTATTCATCATTTTTTTTTAAATTCAAAAACTATTAGACGTCTAACTATTCACTTGAGAAAATAAAATAAAAGAATTTTTAATTTCCATGGCAATATAAAAATTTTTCAAGTAAAAAATTAAAGTGTTAATAAGAAATTTTAACCAAAGACTGAGTAATTTTTAGAATCACATGAGAAATTTTCCTCAAGAAAAAAAAGAGATCTCTATATTTTTTGACCTCTTCTCGACTAGTTATTCCTGCTCACTATCAAAGTGATAAAATATTTGTCAGCATATACAAAACGACAAGGTCAAGGGCATAAATTCCCACGAGCATATGCTCCAAGTCGCGTGTCCACAAATGTAATTCTAAATTTCCCAATGAAGACTCGACAATTCTCACGCAGGGTCGCTTCTGCCCCCTCGCTGCACCGACACCCCTGAGCTCAATTAATTGCTTTACTCTCAGTATAATACAATTTAGTCGAATGATGTGTACACATAGACATGGATATTGATATAGATTGTCCTAGCTCTATCGCGCATTCACGGGTCGTTTACGTAACGATCGATTAATACCGAGTATCATGATCATAGCTGATGAGTACTGATGATCTTGCTCTGTTGATGGGTCCCAAGTCTTTTCATGAATGAGGTGATCCCACGGCAAGACAATGGACTCGATATACATATACAGATAGATATATATTTATATACAATATACAATAATGATAATAACGTGTATTTAGGATTAGGGGGAGTTGAATAACGAACGTAAGCTCATGAGTTGTTGTACGGGAATGCGGGAAGATTGTACGTACTTTGTGTTACAATCACGTTTGCTCATTGCTTAAGCTTATTGCCGGGTTTTAACATTGAAAATGCATTTTATTGTGCTTACTTCGCTTTGAATACAATGTGGAAACAAAAAATAGTATTAAAGTCAGTTAAACGACCCAATGGCTATTGTTACACATGTATTGTAATCTAATATGTAACATAATCTATATATATGTGTATATATTATGGTGCAGACATGTCACTTGAAATGATTATATATTGGTATAGCAGCAGTGGAAGCTGGATCCGGATCGATTGTTCACGACTCTCTTCTCTCGTTAACCCAAAGCTTGTTCGCCGATTAATCGACGTAATCGGTGGGGTTGTCCATTGTCGAGGACGTGGTTTCAATTGGATTACTTCTATTCCTTAGGACGCACGGCAGTCGTGTGTTTTCTATATCGTTTTCTCAGGGCTTGAGAAAAATGGCTTTGAACTTCACGGCGGGGACCACTCGATGATTCTCGACGAGATCCTCGAGGACTTTATTTTTCATCCCTCTGTGTTTTTTTTTTTTTATTTTTGAATCTCTGGAAAAGAATATGAGCTAGAATATCTCTTGCAGTATAACGCAGACTAGTCGCGATCAGCAGAATAAGGGTGAGGGTGAGAGTAAGGGTCTTATCCCTGTCTTTCCTTTTCGGGATAAAAAGAATAAAAGACAAGAATATTTTTAAAATTCGATCTGGACTTTCTGCGGGTTAAATTTTATCTCGGGTCTTCAAGATACGAAAAAATATTTCAATCTAACAATAGACGGTTACAATTTTCCATGCTCTGTTTAAAACCTGGCTATTTTTTTACCTGCTTAAATTCTCATAAATTACAATAAAACTTTATATAAATCTTGAATAAAAAAAATATGGCTCGTAAATGGGAAGATTAATTATTTTACAGCAGTTTAGATAATAAAGGCGGGCTTAACTACGGATTTAAAATTAATTCCGCGATTTAGGAATCAATATTGCGAGAGTATTAAAAAAATATACGTGTTGGATGAAGAGGGAATATATGAGAAGGCAAGTAACGAAGCGAGACACAGACAGAGAAGCTTGGGCAGTGCGTATCGATCTGGCAGCGTTATGTGCGTGCCGGAGGTTGGGGTCCTGGCATGGACCAATCGGAGGGCAACTCCTCTTATCCTCTCCGCTACTCTCCTCTTGGCTCACCCTCGTTCATCCGTGTACTCTCTTCACCCTCCTCACTCTATTCACAAGCTCTATATATATGTACACCTATACCTATACCTTTACCTAGTACAACACTGAGTATATATATATGTATATGTATATGTATATATAGTTAGGTTTTGGTACGTATGTAGGTGCAGAGACTCCCTCTCATTCTCCTCTCTGCCTCTCCTCGTATCTTCGGCTTCCACTTTACGTGCTCTCTTGCTCCTTTTCTCTGTCTCTCTCATTACTCTCATCACCACATGCTCCGTAGTGATTTAGGTATGTACATTGTACATAGATTCTCTTTGAAGTTACACTATATATAGTTGCCTGTCTACCTGCAGGCTGATTACGACGGCTGATAACGCAATGCAAGTGCCAGACCGTCATGGTCCGAGCGGTGCAATGGCGGATATATTGCGTACTGTATATTCTATGCGCACTGATAGGAAAACTCTTTCTGTTATTTCAAAGCAATTTTGAAATTTTATTTGATTACTACTGTTGCAAAAAAATATGAATATTTGTATAAAGATGAATTTCAAAACATTAAAAAAAAAATTAGAATAATGACTTTCGTTAAAAAAAAGTAATTTTTGTCGGCAAAACAAATTTTACTTTTTTTTTTTTTTCAATTTGGGATTTTTAAATTTGCTTTGAAAATATAATCCCATTGGTCTATATAATAGTAACAAGTATACAATATCGATAGTGTCCTAGTCTGGTGATCGCGCATATTTTGGCTCCGGTAAAAAAAAAAAAAGAATCCAATTACAAATAGTTTAATTGCGGTGGTGGTTTTTTTATTTTATATTTTTATCTCCGTCACAGACAATTTTTTTGATTGAACGCAGATGGCTGGATACGGATGAAGAGATTTTTAAATTTAAAGAGATCGTATTTGCAATAGTATTTGCAAATGTTTTGTGGGGCTCGATCGGACGCGAGCCGGAAACTCGTACCAACGATTAACGAGGAAATTCGATGAAATCGTAAATTCGTCAGTTCGTACCAACCGCTATATACCCGCCAGAGGGATAAAAGAGACACACGGTGAGTGTACATACGTATGTATGCACATAGCTGATGCGATTTCTGCATGTGGAAATGTGTATATAGATGCAGATGCACACAAACATATCACTTGGGAGCACGTTGAAACTTGATTGCTATTATCCCTGACGCATGTGCGCGAACGTCCGTCGGACATTGCTCTGTACTCATCATCAGAGAGAGAAACTAGAGTGAGAGGGAGAGAGTGAGAGAGAGGTGTAGAGAAACCAACTGGACACACTGGCCAGCAATAAAATTCCCTAAACGATCTAAATAATAGATGGGGTTGAGTTTCCACCGTTTTTCAGTTATTTTACATCCAAATCGAGTGAGACATAATTTAAGATTAATTTATTGCCATTGCTCAATTACGCGAAATATTGTCTGACAAATAATAAAAAAAAAAGTCTGACAAAAGCTTTAAAAAATAGTCAATTTTTATTTTATTTGCAGTTTATCAAAAATACCCTGGATTTATTCTCATATTTTTTTTATTTTAAATTTATTTTAAATTTCCCGCTAAAAGAATTGAAAATTTTCAAAACAAATTAAATTACTGACTACAGTTCAATTTTCGAAAATCGAATTTTGGAAAAACTTGTTTGTATTAAATGCCTGGGCGCAAAGACTGAAAAATTTTGGGGTTGGCCAGAAATTTTTTAATTTTTTGTTCAGTAGATAATTAAATTTCTGTAGATAAAATGATTGATTATGCATACATATATATATATATATATATATATATATATATATATATATATATATATAAAATAATCAATTGAAAGTTGTTATATAGAAACTATCCGCTTTCCTGTCATACGACAATTTCCTCCATCTTAACTTCCACCATAATTGTTTCAAGGTGGGCTAAAGTTAGCAAGATAGGGAGTTGAAGCGAGAGAGAATCGCGCTGAAATCTCTCTAACTCAGTGTCGAATACAGGAGTACTAGTGCCACTACCTTTAGTATCAGTAGTAGTAGTAGTAGTAGTAGTAGTCTATGGATGTGTACATATAGATATAGCTGAGGAACAGAAGTCTGGATTCGTCCCCTTCTAATCTGGTCTCCTTGGTTTCGCCCTCAGGTTTATCGGGTGGAGCGGGTGGTTCTGGCGAAGCACGCGGTAAAGAGACTGGCTCAGTGCTCCAAGTATTTGTAAGTGTGGGAGAGTAAAAGATGTCGAGTTTAAGAGAAAGCTGGAGGGAAGCAGTCGACAGAGAAGGAAACAAAACATGAGAGGCCAAAGAGTTTGGACCGGGAGTAGGTATTTTAAAGGGTAGCGATGAACGGCGCCTCGACAAAGCCAAACACCCTCCCAAGATCTGCTTGTGACGAACCAATATGGCTTCTTCATCAGTTATTTCTATTCAAATTCCTAATGCTTCTTCGCCGCTGATACGATGATAGAAAACTCCCAGATCTCCATCTCTCAATATCATAGATTACATTATATATCCGTGGACTTTTTCATCTCCGCCTCAGGAATTATTTCCGTATAATATTTCGCGAAATAAATAATCTGACCTCCGGATGTGCCGGCCAGATGGTATAACCACTGGCACATTTATAGCTACAGCTATATATAGATCTGGAGTACGCTAAGAGGACGACTCCGACTACGACGAGTGTCACTGGGTCTAATCTGGGGCGCGGCAAGAGAGTGAGCCTAATCCAGCTTATCCAGAAAGTAATTTTGAGTCTTTTGAAATAGTCCCCCTTGCATCACCCACTCACCACCACCACCTTCATTCATTTCTCTTGGTTTATTCCGTCCCTCGCGACTTGTTCGTCTAGGGAAAAAGTTATCTCGTCCACCAGTCCGCTATCTTGCCTAACCAGTTGTTTTTTTATTTAAAAAAAAAAAAAAAAAAAAAGAAAGTTAATAACCTTTTTTACTATTTCCGTTAATGCTATTAGAAGATGAGTTTTGTCGATCTAAATTAGCAGCACAGAGGATGTTTAAATGACCGGCACTGGTTGTTGTATTTAAAAAAACGGCGGGAAAGGTAAAAATAGGAGGGTAAATAAAAAAAGCTATTAGCAGTGGCATATCAAGGTTCACCAACTGGTACCATCAGAATCCATTACGTTTGTTAGAAGTTACTGGTGGAAAGCCGGCCGTAGAAACACATCGAGCTGTATACCAGAGTATACATCGTATCGCAAAACTGAAGAGCTCTCACAGACGCAACATTACGCTGATTGCCTGAATTATCCGCAACCAGTCTGGTAACTTCAGTGCTCATGTATGTGTGCACACTTAGCTATGTGTATTTCCGTCTCTGTGTGCTCTCTATGTACCCTATGTACTGAATATATAATATACAATACATATATACTGCCAGACTGTGCGTAGATTCAGCTTCCAGCTATTGGACTCCCGGTGATACGCGTTTGCGCATTCCCCGGTTGCCAATTCTACATAACATGCTCTGGGTCTCTCTCAGAGTATGTCGAGTATGTGCAATTCGCATTTATGCACTCTGGGATAAAACGTGCTGGTATGATTCCGATAGAAACCTCTCTGCCGATGCTGATGCTGTGAACTCACAGTGCATATATATGATGCACTGAAAATTCAAAACAGAGGCACGTTTTCAATTCATGTCAGAGCTATGATAAATAATAATATTATTATTATTTAATATTTAGTGCAGATTTTCGTCATATACTCTGTTTAAATAATTTATCAAGTATTTCAAGAACTGAGCAAACGAAAAAATTAATTTTCATATTTTTAAAAAATATAAAACTATTTTTAACCTTGAATAGTTCGGGTAAGTAAATTAACATATCCATGCACTGGGTACAGTATCAAAATTGGTGACCCTCATTCTCGGTAAACATTTTTGATCATATATTTATATGTACTTTAGAATTCATAGTCGTCGAGAAGGCAACCCGCGGCAGCAGCTACGTAATAAATGGTATGCTTGTTCTTCGGGAGTAGTGGTTTAGCAACATACACACACATATATGTATATATATGACCTCAAGTACATTTATCAACTGTTATGATATGCGTCCTCAAACCCTTCCACCTTCGTCTAAATTTATGAGCCGTACTACCGCCTTTGTTGAGTCACGTCACTTGTGCATTGTTTGAATGATGAGCGTTCAATATTTCCAGCAGTATTTTTTTCTTAAAGATGAGCCCTGTAAGTACACATTTTTTACAACCACATAAACTGATCGCTGACAGTGGTAGGAAGTGCTCGTCATCAGGGAAGTGCAAGTTATCATCATAGATATCGGGCGATAATAAATGGAAGTATGATGATGAGAATCACATAAATGACAATGGAGATTGAAGGAAATGAACTGGGGGTCGGTTTAATTTCCTCTTAAGCAACTGACAAGCTTCTGAACTTGAGAGACTAATAAATTAAATTACGGCAACTTTTTGAGGAAAATTCTAATACATTATCTTGGCGCTTGTAGGTACGAATACGAGCAAGTTGTTGTCTCGCTTGTTCGCTCTGGTCTTGGGAGCTGTTTCGGAGGAGTATGCTCTAGTATTGTAGAATGAGATCTGACGAGAGTGAGGGAAGAGGTGCAGGCAGGTACCGGGCAATTATTTAGCTTCGCAGCGAGAGCACCAGAGAACCCGTTGTGTTATATATAGTTCCGAGTCCTTACTCACTTTGCTCGTCGACGTTTCATTCAGGCAAAGTCTAATTAAAGTGCAGCGGCAAGTTAAATTAAAACACGATAATGTTTCAAAGTCTCTTTTACTTGTATTTTATCAAATTTTCTCTCTTCCTCCCGTAGGATTTTCTTCATCCTCTTGGTCCGTGCCTCCGAAGACTTGGATATGTCTTTGAGCCTCATACACAGACTCTTCGCGCCTCACCGGGTATAAATTGATTTTGCGCCGTTCGGAAATTCAAAAAGGCTTTGAATAAAAATATGAGGTAAATAAATGTATATGGATTTTTGACAAATATGCCAGTGGTTTTTAACCCACTTCCCACTTGCCAACTCGTTAAGCTCAAAATAATAAATTTCTTGTAGTTTAAAGTTTCATAATAAAAATAAGAGGTTTAAGTATATATTAGTAATAAGTAGAGACTGTATGAAACGGCATAAAATTTTTTTTCAGACGATCGAGAGCACTTACTTGGGTCATAACACAGCCTCTCTTTCTCTTTCCCTCTCTGTTTCTCTCGCTCCTGCCTCATACTCAGTTTTCCTCCATTTCTCATTCCTACGAAGCTCTGAACCCTCTTCTGAGTCCTATACCTACAAAACCCGGTCATAAATACACGCCAAAAGCGAGTCTAGTTTCTCTTTAGCCAGGAGTTACCAAGGAGGAAGATTTTCGAGACATCGAGTGGAAAAAAAAAAACCAGGGACTTTAAAACAAATATATCTCGCGTAAATCCAGCAGTAAGTGGAGACTTTAGGGAGTAGTGGCTCGTAGTCATTGTATAATATGATGAGGATAAGTTGTGTAACATTGGGGGAATAAAACTGCAAATCGTTCTGCTTAGCTCTACATATTTTTACTCGGCTACGTCACGTAATATTGTCGTCAACAAGTTGCCGAGTAAATCGTTAAATAAAATGAAAATAAACCAGGCAGTTTAAATTTTATTATTATCATCATCTATCGCTCTATATATTTATTTTCAGTCGGTGCATTAACATACGATTAAGCTGACGAGTTCTATACCGCGGCATCAGCGACCCGGAGATTATGGAGTCGTCAAGAGTCTGCGATCAACTCGAGTCTCAACTTAAAACTGCGCACTCGGTGTTTCTTTCAATTTCACATCTTTCATCTCGCTCAACCGTAACTTTTGCTTCTACTGTATACTCATCTCTACTCTACTCACTATACACTACTATTTCACTACTATATTCACCGGCTCGTCGCATCATCGCTTTTCTCAGGGACTACTTTAGTCCCGCTCCAGCTCCTTCCATACCCACTGCTACCAACTTTGTCTGCAACAGCTCCGTTCCTAGTATCTGCTCCTCGTCCCCATAAACTTAACCCTCTTTTCCACCCTCTATTTAATTCACTGGAAATTATTCATTTACCTAATTACCACCCATCGACCTGCTCTCCCTTACATTTTCTTAAACTTTATTTTTAAATTACTCAACTCCTTTATCATCATCATTACTTTTATTTTGGACTTTTTCAATTCCCGAGTCGCGAAAACAAATCTTTTCAATAAGCAATCAAGAGTTGAGCAGTCGAAATTTTTACTCATTTATTTTTTACACTCGATATTGATTCGAAAAATAAATTATGCACTGGAACTAAAACCGATCATCGCCAACAATAATAATACAGGACACGGAACTTTAACATTTTACCTGAGTAAAAAAAAAAAATAAAATAAATAATATGAAGCCCGAGAGATTGCGAAAGCAGGAGTAAAAAAACTAATGGCTCTAGGAAAAATGTATATAGCAGAGGGTTAACAACAAGGGACAGGGTTTCCTGATAACCCAGCTTTGGGCACACACCCCGTGGGTTTCATGAATACCTGAGTATTTGCACAGTGGTCCGCCCTGATACGGACTCACGTCGGTCAACTAACGCCATCGCTGTGCTCTAGCTGCTGGTAATGTTGGTGCTGGTGCTAGTGCTGGTGTAGCACGAGCTCAGTTTGTACAGGAGGGCAAGCGGAAACACGATGATGTGGCGCACACTCAACAAGACACTAAAGTCCCCGGGGGCTTAATACAGTATGCACGTCGGTCGCTCTACTCGCCGTCCAATGTGTAGGCTCGAATCAGCTACCGGCTAATATTCCGCGAGAGACTCAACTCTATACGTGTCTAGATTGCGAAATCACGATGCCAATCGACGACTCGGTTCCTTCTCTGCTCCCTTCTATCTACAGTATACACCCACACATACATATAAATATATATATAACTGCTGCCGAGTAGAAGTTGAGTGAATTGCTTATACAAGTAATTTCTTGCTTTACTGTTGAATATAAATATTTTTTTGAATATTTCTTTTTATTGTCTGAAATATATACATGTATATATATATTTTTTAGATTGTGTCATTAATATTAATCAACAATGAAAAGTATGAGGACGGATGTGCCTATATATGTTGTAATGAATGGAAGAAAGTGACAAACGGCCCTTAATTCCAACTCGATAGTGGGTATCGTTGGTGAGTGAATGAAACAATGGCCGCGAAAGCCAACGGTCAGCTAATGAATATTCATCGAATGGTTGATGGTGTGTGAGCGGTGGTGACCGGTGAGAAACCGCCGGTGGACCACCATGAGTTTATTCACTCATTCTTCTCTATACTATATTTAGTATCCACATAACAGTATAGAGCAAAACATATAACAGCCTATATATCATATTAACGAACCGACCATATATAACTCGGGTATATTTTTCGTCTTCGCCTCCAGTTCGTACCAAATAAATAATTATTGTTTGCTGTATTCTAGACACGCAACGCCGATGGGAGAAGTATGTAGGTCTGATATGAGGAATGGGAAAGTAGAGGTTCAAAAATATATATATATATAAATAAAATTAGGAGGGTGGAAGTGTCTGGAATAGGTTTCTACTTGTTGTAAGTGAATGTGTGTTGATGAAGGCCTCGAGTTGCCGCTGTTTCGATAGATATATATATAAGAGGGCGTGAGGAACTCGTGGATGAGATAGTGGGAGTGCCCAAGATGGCGACATACGTGCATCAGGCTTAAAAATCGTGAGTAGGAATGGAGGATACCGAGGGAAGGGTAAAAGATAAATGACTTGTCCAAGCGACTTGGTACCAACACTTGTACACGTTCTGTAGATCGTTAACTGGCAGAGGTGAGTGAGCTGTTTATCAGAGGGAATATTTATAATACAATGAAACAATGGGACAGTCGTTGTTCAATAGATTGAAAATTCTTTATAAGAAAATCCAAGGATTATTTGGATTCGCTAAGCCGTGAAAAGCTCGGGAGTGAGTTCAGAGAAAGGAGACGCCACGGGAGCTCATCCGTCATCCAACGGCTAAGAGATGAGCTGAAAGTATGTATGTGTATAATAGATATTAGCATGATCGGTTCGGTGATGATGAAGCGTCGATGGTTTATGAGCTGCTCATGGATCTGTGAATTGTGAACGACGGCGTTTATCAACTATCGGAAGAGACATTAGCGCAAATCTGGGAGGCCAATAACTTGGGGACTAGAGTGTAGTATCGTTACAAGGGCTAATGTAACCCGAAAGCGAGAGGGAGTGAAGGAGAGCAGAACAACAGCAAGGATCGAGCGACTGGCGTCAAATTATTCCGCGATTAATAATCCCCGCGTTACACGCGTGATCGGCTTTTATCCATACCGGAGAGAATCCTTCCTGGTGATTGCCATGCACACGCCACGTTGGACATCACCGCCGATCAAGAGAATTTGCTAAAGAGCCCCGGAGAGAGAAAGAGAGGAAGCACGTGCCGGATTATTCGCCGACGTGTATCACTTTATTCACCTCACTCGTCCCATTCATTCCCTATATATCAATTTTTGTACTCGTCTACTTGTGCTCTGATTAATAGACTTGATGGATCTCCATGCTGCTGAAGATTATTTCTTATAAAGCTTCGGTGTCGGTCGTAGTCGCAGTGTCGTAGTATAGGAGCTGTACCGGAATATTACTCCCGTTGTCGAGGAACTTCAAAGTTTATTTCATCATCAGAAAGCTATTGGAGATTCGTCTGAGGAATCTTAAATGAGAAGCGACTTATTTGAGTACCGAGGCATTGTACACTCGCGTGCATGACTTGTTGAATGACGTGTGAAGAATAAAAGAGAAAAGGCTGTGTTAGATTTCCATAATGCAATGCAGACGCGATGATCCGGGAGCAATATAAGCCGGAAGAAATCTGTGAGTGTGTGAGGGTGGGATATGTGCGCGACCCTCTTTCTTCTTATTCTTATACTCCGTCTTCCTCTACGTCTTCATCTTCTTTGGCTTCTTTTGGCCTCGGGACACGGCGATATTGCTTGTTTTATTGGTGCGTGACACCCATTTGTGCCATACACTACTTTGCTGAGATTCTAAGAGAAATTTTTACCATTTTCTCATGCAGACACGTAACGCTTTCAATAAAACATTCTATATATTTTTATTTTAATAATAAGAGTATATATATTTACTAATAAACGAGAGTTGGTAATATTTTTCATTTTCTCCCAATCGATCTGTGAAAAGTATACTGACGGCTTTAATACAGCGAAAATATTATTTTTCAGCGAATATCGCATCGATGGAAAAGTTTTGGCAATCGGCCGATCCGCGAGAAGAGTCGGAAGCTGCGATGGAAGAGTCCCAGTAAATTTATCAGCGGTCATCCGAGTACTATAGGGCGGGACCGGTAGCCGGGACAAATTCCATTGCGAACGTCGCCCTTTTGGCGTCGACGAGCGCCCGGGCTACCAACCGAATACTCCATATATATGTGTAGATATATATATATATATATAACGGCATACTTTTTTCTCAGTCGCTCTCCTCTAGAATCTCTGGCTTACTCTTTCCCATATCTACATGTATATCTGCGTACACAGAGCCAGTCTCTTACAGAGAGCCAGAGAGAGAGAGTGCAAGTGCGACCCCTCAGAGAGAGCATTCGCCCGGACGGCGTAAGTCATTGCGGCTGACCGGAAGTCACGGGATCACCGGAACCCAGGATATTTATGCGAGCTCTCACACACCCAGAATATCATCCCCCAAGCATCGGCCAGCTACGGATCCCGCTCTGCATCTCCAGCACACATTCTCTTTATCCACAAATATCTATATATACTCGCACACATACTCGTCCAGCCTCCATGGATGTACTCGTAGATACTCCTGTTGAGATACTGATAGTCTCCGCAGCAATGGAAATGGACGACTCCCGCCTCCCAACCGGAGCATTACCCGTAATAAGGAAATTGCGAATTTATTACCCGGCCGATATTGTCCACCAGCACACATATAATATCCTACTATATATTAGAGAGAAATTGCCCAGTGGTTCTACCAGCAACCAGCGACCAGCGACCACTACTACCGCTACCGCTACCTCTTCTTGATGCTACTGTTGTTCCTCGACGGTGACCAAGAGTTATTTGACTTTTTATAGCATTACGATCTGGTCTTTTGCCCCGGTACGTATATAATAACCGTCGGATGAAGCCAAAAAAGATGGGCAAAGTAAGAGGTCAGCTGAGAGGAAAATAAACGTAAGATTTTATTCAACAGCCGTGTTTTCTCCTTGGTATTTATTTTCTTCCCTACACTATGTGTATTATAAGCTGAATGCTACGACGGTGATCCGGTGATGGTGATGAGCTCAATGGGTTTTATTCGTATTTTTTTACGTTCACGCCGTCCTCGGAATCATAAACAGTAATCTCTCTGGAGTAACAACTCTGGATGATCTGAGGGATTAACTTTTATTGGCCAAGGTTACGTTCCCAAATGCTCGACGTGCTGTCTGCCAGGAGAATAAAAAATACCAAATCCGGTGACTGGGCTCGTTCGCATTAAAAGTTATACTTTAATGGATTATTGTTTCAAGAGACGGCTGGTGATCCAAAGATTTCGTGAATTGGCACGCATTCAGTCTTGCCGTAACTGCCCGGAAGTCGACTATAAATTATTTCAACGAGTCTCATTATGTCAAGAATTTAGTCTTTATATATTTATATATATATATTAGTATATATACTAATTCTTTCTCTGTCTCTTTCTCGTTTTCTTCTTTTATTTTTTTCGATACCATTACGTACCCTATCACAAGTTAAAGTGTGCGTCGTGTAAAAGTACACAGACAAGACAAGTTGTGGGTAGAAATCGTGAGACTATTAGCACACATCAACGACAGTCGGAAAGCTGTTCTTGATGCGGTGGCTTTTGTCGTGAGACTTTCGGAGGCGGAGTTTTGACCGAGCGGTGATTCATTTTTGATTGCGTGTCTGATACATTCGATCGCGTAATTGTTTCTCTTATTTTTGTATTATTTTTTTTGAGGCAGTCCAACAATCGCTGCAGATTAATAATTTATTATTTATATTCAAAATATCTTTGTCATTTTTTATAATTTACTAATAAATTATTACTCTTAAAAATAATTTTTCTATTTGTAAGAGTTACGGCTTCTATATCAATGCACAGTTTACAAATTTGTCCCCATTATATCCTAATAAATTTAAAAGGTGATTAGACACGTTGCTCTGACAAGTAAAAAAGCTAAAATGCACCGTAACAGATAAAACGTCGGCACTTAAATATATATATATATATATATATATGTATATGTATTACAGTGTATAGCTGGCACATTAGATTCATCTGTACCTCATTCTTAACTTTTTATTTAATCTTTTTTTCTTCTTCACATCCTCAGAGCTCTCAAGAAAAAAAAAATAAAAAGAAACGAGGAGAATAAAGACTGGATGAGTCGGAGTAGATGAAGCAAAGCGCACGAGACTCTCCAGCACCTGAAGTTATTGATGATGTGCGCGAGAGAGTGAGGATGATGATCTACTCTGTATCACGGCCCTCTTGCTTTCTTCACACCATCCATCAACCCGAGGATTTCGTCTGTCTTTTCTTCTTGTCCTCACTACCACCAACATCTAGACATACTCACACTCTTATCAAACCTCACAGCTACACATTTAGTTACGACACCAACATCGCCACGAGTATCACTTTCTGTGTAATATCGTTGGACTTGATCGTGTGAAAAGCATAAAAGTACAAAAAGAACGAGTGCAGTAGTTCGGAGTAGGCAAAAGTGCTTTCTAACTCGTCGTTGAAAAGTTCTCAACCTGAATTCAGTGAGGTCATATGTGTGCATACATATATGTATATATATACATATATTTAAAAGCAGACTAATATAGCAGCACTTTGAGCAGACATGGCAATCTGTTGAAAAGGGCGACAAGCTCCCCGACTTTTATTTACGCCCTATAAACTCGAAATCTAATCTACTCCGCTGGCGATTCAAACAAACATGGATTCAATGCACTAGCTCACACACGTCTCAGCAAAACATTGTTGAAGCCTCGGGGCTGTTGTTTCAACTAATTTACTGGCAGCAACTTTTGCGCGAAACAGCAACTATTTTAAATGGAGAGAGAGGAGAGATTTCGGAGCTGAGACGGCTAGATTGAGCTCCGTGTGTTTCCATGTGTGCTGGTTGCTGCTGACGTCTACATGCATAGGGATGTAATCATGACCCTCGGCGACCTCATGACTATCGAATGTGCGCACACCAACGGTTATTCTGCCAGCGAGTGTGTGTAAGAGCTGTCCCTATATATGGGTGCTGCATATTCAAGATACACATGGCGAGCTGTATAGAATCCCTGTGGGCTATTTGCTTCCATTGCACCGAAACATTATGTCGGGTTGATTAGCGATGGTAAATGTTTGTCGCGTGTGCTTATACGGCATCTCTGAGACCTACTGCTTCAGCACCCACTGCTGGCGCCCATGTTTATTTTAAAAATAAAAATATACTTTAACAGTTTATCAATAGCTAATACGATATTAAAAATTCAGCATACAATCCGAGTGAGTCAACACAGCGATTCAATTTTTTGATACTGTGCGTTGATTTTGTTGCTGATAAATATTTGCTCTGAGGATTTTTTATTGATTTTTTTTATCGTGGAACCGAATGGGCAGATGGATCTCAAGTATTTAAAGATAATTATTACTGCTGCTGTCTCAATGGCTCGCAAAACTATCGTCACATGTGTTCAAACTACTTGAGAGCTTTCCAGAGGGGCGAGCGCACATTACAAGAGTCCGCACACACTCGGCAACTTGTTTCGTCAAGATGAAGGGCCCGATACTGCAGCTACCTTCAAACGGTTCCATTAATTTTAATCGCGACTCGCTACTTGGTCTCGCTTTGCCCCAACATCAAAAGCTGATTGATTTTTTTTTTTTATTAAATAAATAATCGCAATAAATGTTGATGGCAATCGCGTGAAAGTCGAGGAACTTTAGCTCCTTTGAAAGTAAACCGAGGAGAAATGGTATAACTTGTTGCGCGGGGGTAAACCGCAAGAGCGCGGTTAAAATATCGGGAATTTAAGCAGAAGGTTCTCTCCCGGTCATCCGCAAATTTACATATCCACTCTTACTTTTCCACTTGCCCCCGGGCGATTTCACTCTTGCTTTCATCACTCAGCCTAATCCATTAAAATAAATGAACGGTGGTACTCTTGAAAAGAGTAAAAAAGTTTTATTTATAAAAAGGAGGAAAAAATAATAAGGATGAGGAGGAGATTGGCAATCGTGCAGAGTTAATTTACCCTTACTTGGAGCATTACTCCCGCTTGTTGAACGGTCTCGGGGGATACGTGAGTATGTACGTTGGTACGTGAGGAATCAGAAGTGAGGAATGAGGAGCAAAGAGTGAAGAGAAAAAGAGCGGTCCTCAGAATCAAGTGAACCGAGTTTAAAGATCCAGGCGCATTGTGCATGCGCGTCAACTCGATTGATTGTTTCGCACCATTCTTATATATTTCTGTATTACTATTCACATGTTTACAAATAAACCTCAAGTATTACGTGTGGATGTGAATATCTATTATGTATTTTACGGTAGTATCGAGATGTGTATGAGTAGCAATCTTTATATTACCTATACTGGCAGGCTCTTAAATTTCTCGTGGGACCTGTTCGTTCGCTTGTTTACCCATATACTCGATATGGTTAATTTTTTCAAGCTTGAGTAATGAGCGGGTTGAAAGCGACTTCTATAGAGGATAAATACGCGGAGGTAAAAATAGCTGGCATTCATGATTATTCTTATTCCCCATAGGAGCCACTCGTCCCGACATGACATCATCCATACAAGCTGTTATGTTGCGATGCTCGTCCTCTACTCGATACATTAATCCGCACTGGGAGTAACACTAAAACCGCAGCTCGTTATCCCAGTACCTTCCCTCTTTTTTATATTTATTCATTTACTTATTATTATTGATCATCCATTTGTCTTTGTTTCATATTTTTACTTTTTTTTATCCCACTGGAGAGTTCAGTAATTTAGTCGCTAAACTAATTGACAAGTAAACGCTTGGGAATCCAAGTGGTTGATGAATCAATTGGATTAATTTTCATTCAATGTGTACTCTTTTCAACTTTTTTTTTTTATTCTATTTTATTTATTACTTTTCGAAGCGAGTTTTAAAGCTGGGAAATTGAAACTACAACAAGGTTTGTATATATATATATATATAGATATTTAGATATATAGAGTAGAGGTATGAATTGGAATTCCTGAGGGTTGGATATCGAGAAGTGATTTTCTCACAAACCTCTCCTGGGGGTCATAGTGCACGTGAGACATATTCTACCTGCCGCGTTGCACGGTCCTCAAGTAGTCGCGCTCTAGTTGGCAAAAAGGTTCCCACGATCTGGGTCTGACTCTGGCACAGGGCTCACTGCAGCACATCGCCGCCATTTTACCCAGTCTTACAGGGGGCTCGCCCCATAAACAAAAAACCCAGAGGCTGAGTACCCACCAGCTTCGAGTGTTACACACATATCTGCTGATAATCTCAATAAATAAAAATAATAATCGGAGCCATTGAAATAAGAATCGCTGATAATTGTCAAAACCTCATGTCAAGCATTAAATTAAATTTATCCTTCCGATAGATTTTATCGGGATGGGATCCTCCGTATCTGACTTTAAAACTCAATCCATAATATTATCAGCCTTTGTGGAGACTGAGCATAACAAATGAAAATATTATTTTAATGCTGGAATAATAAGTCCGAGGAGTAAGATGTGTCGTTTGTCAGCTGTACATTACACCGGTTGTGTCCTATCAGTGAGAAGATCCTTAAGATATCGATAGCCAAGGAGCTGGTAGCCCATCTCCCACAGCGCTGGGAAAGAAATCGCGCGAGATTTGTATAGATATATATTTGTATATATATATATATATATATATATATATATTTGGGCATAATGTGTTATGAGGTAACTCTGGTCGTTAATCAACTGAGAATCACTGGTGGCCGTTTATTGTAGGTGGGTTATTAATCAAATGAGAACTACTGGAGGCCATTGTCGGTTGCTAGTAGGGGTTCCTCAAGAGGGATCTTGCCACGGCACTGAATTTCTCACTCTACTCTCTGCTGGCATCCTCTCTGCTAGCGCTGTTGTATAGTCCTCAAGTTTCTCTCTTGGTTGGCATATCGACCAACTTGTGAGCCAGCAGAGGCCACAGTCCAGGGACATACTCAACAATCTCTACACTACGGTACAGCAAACCGTAAAAGCTTGTGTATTATTTCACCAGAACCAGAAGCATGAGCACGAGCACAAGCACAAGCTGTAGAAGCAGAAGCAGAAACAGAAGTTCAAGTTGAAGTTGAAGCTGTAGATTTGCCTGATGAGTAGCAAACGAGACTGACAAACTTGCTCAGCAAGTTGCTGCCAATTACCAGAGTGACAGTATACAGCTGAAATGTGGAGCGACGTAGCTCTCTATAGCAACAAATAGTATGGGACTTGGTCTGCTTTTTGCTCGACGCGGCACACAGCAAATACCATTACGAATTCGGGCGCACAATAAACTCGAGAAAGAGAGAGAAATAACGAGGGTCCAAGTACAAAGGAGTCCTGTCTTATCTCTTTGGTCATCTTCTAATATGATCTAGATTTTAGATTCCGTTGAATATATTTATAAACGCGGGAACAAGGCGAGATAAGACGCTGGTGGATAAGTAGCTGGGGTAGTCTTGTTCTCAGATGCAACCTGGATAGTGGTGTGTAAAAAAATTTCGAGATGTTAGTGAAGAATTAAGACCGAGATGAGAGAATTACCAGCCAACCAGTCTGCTGGTTTTATTTTCTCTCTCAATATCCTCGCCCGCAAATATTCTCGGTCTGAGTCGACGATGCTGCTGAGGATCTGAGCACTCACGATTATTCCATGTAATTAAGTCGAAGGAACTTTTACAGGGCGTTGATGATAACCACCCACCTCTGCTCTCGCACCATAATCTTTTAGAATCAGCTTCTCGGGTCGACATATACCCGTCAGACGAGACAGAGTAGTTGAGAGAGGCGGAGACAGACACCGAGTCTGTGATGGAAGGAGTCATCCTCTCTGTCCTCTCTAGAAAGGTAGCGGAGGCGGTAATTAAGAGAGTTAGTCACCAGTCTCCCAATTAGGAGTCGACCCTGCTCAGCTACGACAGACTCTAAAGACCGGCCCCGGACACCCTTCCTAACTTCCTTATGTACGCTTCTTCCTTTCTTAGCTGATGCTTGTGTTTTATGAATACCGAGTGTTTTTAATTTCTCACTCAAAAATATCACCGTTATTATTATTATTATTATTTTTAGTCGCTAAATTGGGTTGAATTGCAGCTTCTCGAGCTGAAAAGTATCCAAGGATTGGCCCAGCTCTGCGTCAGAAAAACTATGCACACAATATTTACCCACTACATGAGGTTTCATTCTATTTAATATAGCCCGTGTAGACCCACACCAATAATTACGCTGTCGTCAGCAAAAATATATAGCTGATGAGAATTTCTTAGCTCGGCCCCTTTTTACCAGCCAGGAATTCTTTTATTTCTCGACATCAGCCAGGAGCTTTTATTGTGACAAATTGAACGAAAAAGGGCTCGACTGTTCTCGTCCTTTTGCTCTTGGCCACTTTCTTCTTATTCTCCTTATTCTTCTTCTTCTTCTTTAGCAACTTCCTCTGGTTCTTTCTTCAGCATCCTCTCTCCACGCCGACTCTTTTCAATGAAAGGGTGAATAATTGTAACGAGCTAAAATTTAACGCCCACATAAACCTTTTCCTTATCGATTAGTGTAAGAAAAATTTACTACCAGGCTTCATCTACTATTAATTTAAATAAACTATAATCATTATTAATAATCTGACAGTCTCCGAAATTTATATGACTCGACAGAATTAAATTGTCGCTGAATCATCATATAAATAATTTATTATTTTTATGAATAATTTTGAAAATACCGAGTTCAAAAATAGATACACATACACATAAATATTTATGGCCTCAGAAAATGTAAACGGAGAATTATAAATTAGTGCAAGATGCTAATGAGACGCGCAAGATGTGGAATTAATTTAATGTCGCGCATGATTTAATAGGAGCCGACATACCGCGAGCTTTGTCTCAAACGGTTGGGGCACAAACGGGAGTGTCACACACGGATCACGTTAAAAATATAAGTATAGGAGAAACACGTCGGGTAAAAAATTTTAGCCTCCCCTAGATCGAATGACAGGACCCAACTCGGTTATTCGTTCTCGCCGCGATGAGTGAGCTGCTTCTGGGTCCCATCGTCGGCGCACCTGGTCGGACTCGCGACGCGGGACGAGAAGAGTAAAACGAGGGGGACGTACAAGGGAATCACCATAACAAAGAGAGTTAGGCCCCACGAGATCTCAGTGTCGGGCAGCATGGACCCCAGGTGCGTGGGACAACATTTTTAACCAGTCTCGTACCGTTTTGTTCTCTGCCAGTTCTCTCAGTAGCAGTTACAACAGGGATAAATTTCTACACACCCTCGCTCCAATTTATATAACATTTAAATATATGGTTTACTATCAAGTATTTCAGATTAAATTCGTTGTCAAATCACGAAATTATGCTGATGCACAGCCACAGCCTAAAAAAATCAAACAATTTCCGGGCGCGCCAAGACACTAATTTTCTCAATCCTCACGCATTGCTCGTAAAGTCTCACCAGATTAAAACACAACGAGTGTGCCCACGTCCTTGTCGGTATTTAAAATATGTTTATTTCTTCCTCCTGGTCCATGAGTGATTCTTAAGTCATTCGTGACACGATTCTTGCGAGGCTGCATATATATAAGACTTAAAACTAAGCAGGTGTGACGATGCGTGGACACGCGTCTACCAAGAAAAATTTAGCCTCACACGACGCCCAGGTGTTGTTTATTACTTTATTTTCTGTCAACCGCGACGTAAACTAATGCCATTACTCATTAGTTTGCATAAAACTTGGCCCATTGTTTCCCGCAGAAACTCGTTTAGAAACAGCTTATACTCAACACAATATACCATTGTACAATCTTGCTTATTAATATTACTTGCCTCCGTCCTGGGGTTTTCATTTCTCCGATAATATTCCCATAAACAATAAAATATCCATTGGTCGCTTTTTTTGTAATCTACACGGAATTTTTTTTTCTCATATTTGTGCACAAGAAAAAAATTTCGTTGAAATCTACACTTATTACGTCTACAAAAATTTATACCTTTTCTAGAAAAATTTAATTTGCATAAATAAGGAAAAAATTCCTGTTAAAAATAATGTAAATGTTATCGGTAGTGAAATTTTCAGTTTAATACAATGGCATTGTTTTAAATTTAAACACAAAAATGTCAGATATGTAATTCATAAATTTTTTAAGACAATTATGAAAAATTTTCAACTGTTTGAATTTGCCGCGAAAAGTTAATCGGTTATGACAAGGAAAAGTTTAAATGTCTTGTCTTTTGTTGTTATGACAAAACTCTTTTTTTCGGTGGATCAGTAAATAAATTTTTGAAAGATATGACGATAGCCGGAGGTATTTAAACGGCATATAACAGGTATAAGTGTCGATGAAAAGAAAAATATAAAAAGCTTGTGTTTGAGCAGATGAATAGATTTCTGCACTGTCTGCGCATATATATATATATATATATTTACCAAACTAAATGTATTTAAAGTAAAATATACCCCTGAAGTATTGTTAGTATATATTTTCAATAATATATACAACACTATAGTAGTCTAGCCACGGTGTGACCCTCGAAAAAAAGCTCGTTATCGACTTTACTTGCTCATATTCACTCAAAAAAAAAAAAAAAAACCAGTTTCGGATTTGCATGACTAGTTTAGACTGTCTTGTACAACTTTTTTCTCGGTTAAAAAAATATTCGACTGCAAATTATATTAATCTGACATTTTGAAAGATTGAAACTGAAACCTGGTATTTTGGGAAATTTGTGTGAATAAGAAAATGCTAAGACGTGTTATCGTACTATCGGTAAAATTGTCAGAGGATACTGATACGAAACGATTAATCTTAGTTGGTCCAGACATCAAGTTGCTGCCTATATCTCTTGGGTAATGATCCGTAGTACGTACGATAACCTAAACGACCCTTGGCCTTTCCTGTGGCTTTCCTTCTTACATGTCCGTCGCACTTTTTTTTTCATGACCGAAATTGAATAAAGTATCGACAAAAAACGAGTCATTTTAAATAAGTGACATGCCATAGAAAATTATTGAGCTCAAATTATTTTATTAGGGAATTTTAGTTGTAGTAAACAGAATTTTTTTTCCTCTGAATGCCATCTAATTGTATTATGCACATTTAATTCCAATTGTGACAGATATTTGTCCCTATTTTGTCTTATCTCTCATAAAATATATATTTATAAATTTTTGGCAACACAAATTTGAAGAATTAACGTTTAGAAATTTGAATTTTGTATGAATGAATCCTCGAAAAATTGGATCATTGAAAATTTAGACTTCAGAAAATTTTAATTTCATGAATTAGAAGTTTGTAGAATTTGAAACTTGAAAAATTAGATCTTTAAAAATCCGAATTTTGGAAAAATAAATACACGACCTGGTCCTTCATTCAATTTTCACTACTTCTATTAAAAATTTTATTTCATTTCTATACCAAGTATTTAAAATTTTCAAATTTATTTCCCTGCTTAAGTACCCGATACGAATTCTGTTACTGAGAACAAGGGTTAAAAAAATTGTAAGCAGTACATTAGTGAATTTAAACGAGACAACAAACAGTGTAAAATTTATTAGTAAGCAAGTCCTCGCCAACACAAAAATTCCAGACGTTTAGTCGTCAGTATATTTATTAGCCACCCTTTTGTGGCTGCTGCTGCAGAATAAAATCTGGTTCGCTGAGCGAGTTTGCTGCGTGAAATCAATGTTTCGTAAGAATGGATAAACGACATAGTACCACCATGACTAATGTACATCTTGATTTAGTAGTCCAGACAGAGAGCTAACTCGCTTATTGCGTCTCGTTAGCGGACAAGACGAGATCTACGAGAATATATTTATAAATATATGAGTGAGTATTGGTAGCAGGGGGTCGTGTGTGTGCATGTACGTTGTACCAAACGAGTGCGACCAACTTGAGGTTATATACTGCTGGTTTGGCCTAATAAAGCGATTCCGTTGTGCTACCACAAGGGCGTAACATGAGAAGCTGTAAGCCTTCTCTCTCTCACTAAATTTTTTTTATTATATTTTTTTCCTCTCCACTCTTTTTCACGAACAATAGATGACATTTTTACGCAGCTACGCCGCCTACTGGACCACCGTCTCCCTCTTTAAAATCCCATCGCTGCTTATGTCACTCGAGAACTCTAATTTGCCGATTAATGAGGGAAAAAAGAGACAACTTTACCGGTTTTTTTTCATCCCGCTGACAGTTAATGGTCCACATCGTGGTGAAAAATATTTTTTATTACTGTATATACCGGTCATTAATTTTAATTATTCCCGAATAGTTTTGGCTTTTAATGAAGACGTAAATGTCTGGTAAATTTTTTAAAAATTCACTCCAATTATCCATTCGCTGAAATATTGTATAATTTATTCAAATTAAAACTGCTCACTCAACGAAAATATGGTATTTTATTTTCGATGACAGCGAAAATATTAAAAATTAATGACATATTGTTGAGTATTGCTGAATGATTAAACCACTCTGAAGTCTGATGTGTGCAATGGAGCGGTTCATTTTTTTAATTTCTCACTTTTGTTTCAGGCTCGGCATCAGGACTCTATTTCAGTGCTAACAAAACTCGACACACGGTCCCACGGTTTAATCCACGGGGGGCCGGCTCGCTGTGAGCTCTGCAGAATAATAATGATAAATATATAGATATATAAATCTATGAGTACACAGACACATCTACGGCTTCGTTATTACGCTCACACCAGACTGGCACATAGGCTTTGAGGTATAAATCATTAGCAGGACGAGCGATTAGCAGTAGGATGGGTTGAGGGTAGTCGAGGGTACGGAATGATTATTGCCGGCACGAGCGTCTGCCTGCACGTTCGTCCGAATTATTAGCAGCCTCTGATTGGAGCTACTTCTCTCTGACCCCGAGCCATCCTGGTGTTGCTGTTCCGAGTTCCGAGCTACACGATCTGATGAACGACCGTCGAGTTATGAAAGAAATAAACTTTCACAAGGGGTTTATGTATCTGGCTGTGGAATAAATCCAGCGTCCATTGTGTCCGTTTACTCGATCGAGTGTAGTCATATACACAAAGCTATTGATATTTTTTTTTTCAGTCTCCAATGACGGAAAGCTGATTCCTCGACTGGATTTCCCTGCCCCCATTGCTAAATAATTGTGTCCGTATTGAGGATTCCGGGTTTAGGTAAGCAGGCAATGAATGATGACAGTGCAATGATTCGTTGGCAGATACGGGTAAAAGTGTGGATCTGAACCTGTTCTTAGTGGTAAGTAACGAGAAGAGGTTGGAGGTTAGCGAGCTACTCCAAGGGAAGATAAATTGTCGGTTGAGATTTATAAAATGACAGGGCGTTTCCGGTGTGTATGCGTTACAAATGCGGGCGGAGTGGTGCTCTTCGATCCGTAGATGGGTGAGTATATATTAAATTTGATAGTGATGCTGTGGTATATAATATAGTAGAGCAGATAGGTAGGTCGACTAGCTTTCTCTTGCGAGAGCTGTTTTCAGGGGTGGAAATTATCCCGAGCTCATCCCTGGATAGACAACGACGGATACTACCCCAAGTATCCCACAGCGGTTGAGAGGCATTATAGACCGAGGATAACGTGTGGGCACCCTTAAATCTACTGCTGTACTGTGTATTTCAATATGCTACTTTTACCCTTCAGGCATATGCCACCTTCTCGCCTGCCAGGCTACACAGCACCCCCTTCATGTCTGCGTCTAATCCGATTTATTTATATATACGTTCATAGTTGAGTTGTTGGTTCACTGGATCGTGATTTTATCGTGCGGCTATCGATGCGGCTTGAGGGTGAATTAGTGATTGATCCTAGTTTAGCTGAAATTAACAAGGTATCCTGACATCAACTGGACTTGCGAAGTCGTTCCTTTGTGGCTCACCAAATAGATACCTTGATACTTTTCTTGATAATCTTTAAAAAGAAATCTACTCTGTTTATAAATAGTATTTCTCAGCGTCTTTGTGTGCACAAATATCCAAATATATATTTGTAGTTGTATATTTTTTTTCCGAATCGCTGAAAGCTGGAGTGTGGAGTATGGAGTGTATGGAGTGAAGGGGCCATAGGGTTTGGTCGTGATCGCGGTCGTTGGTACTTACGCCTCACCCTCAACGAAAATAGTGGCGTGTGTCTGGGCATGTAAGGCGTCAATCACACGCCACGCATATATTTACGAGCACTTGATTCGACCAGCACCCTCGGCCACACTAGTATAACGCTGGGTTGCGTCACAACTGCAGGAGGACGATGTGACCGTAGAACGGGAGCCAGTTCATTCGTCCACCCACCTCCGGTTTTAGGTATATGGACGTCGTCAGGGTACCCCGTGAACACACACCCCCTTTTCCCGTGTACCCGCGGCTTGTGTTGGCTAAATAATGGCCCAAGGGGAGTGGTACCGCTGCTACGACCGTGCCAGTAGCTCACCGCACCACATTACCCAGTCAACGCGTCAACTGCTTTGACAGTACGACATATAGACTATGTTCTCTAGCTCTCCCTCTCACATATATATACATACATACATATATAGATATATAGATATATTCTAACGTTTGAATGTATATCCATCGCTAGTTGCTGCTGCTGCTGCTGCTGCAGGCTGCAAGGACAAAGGACTCTGTGAAAAGCATTTACAAAATACATAGGTGGAGTTTGAGAACGATCAAATAGTCAACGTCATAGTTGTCAAAATATAAATGACGTATCTTTATTTACTGAACAATATAATAGTAATCATAATCACAATCAATGCTCCGGATAAATTTATTTTAAACTGATGATTTTTCTCCCGTTTAAATTCAAGCCTGTTGTGTATAAAAAATACTTTGCTATGAATTTTAAAAACATTTGAAAATATATATGCTGGATTATCAAGTCCGTGGGATCTTATCATTAATCTGGACGAAGGTGGTGTTGGTGGGTGATGGCGAAAGTTTTAGAGTGTAAATAGCCTCGCAAACGTCTCCACAGGGAGTCATGTCTCAAGCTTAGTTTAAAGTATTCCCCAGTTATTGATAGCCGTTCATCTCGGTGTTATCGTCACCATTATTGACCCCTCTGTCATCCCTTTTCTAACGCGAAACGATGAATAGAAAAAGGGGGATATTATGTTTGGTTGTATATTTTTTTACTTGATGATATTATTATTCCTCATATATTCATTGGGGATAGAAATATTCAGCATCATCGCTGTCATTGATAGTCACGAGACATCGGCGTCATCGCGGCGTCATTATCATCAGCGTAAAATGCCGAGATATGTGCGTCGAAATAATAATCATGGAACGTTGGCAACCGGGGAAAGAGACTCGGGGAAAATGTCGCGGACGAGGAGGCAGAGAGGAAGAGAGGATTGAAATCAGGAATTCCGTTCGAGTCTCGTTTTGCGACGCGCCAGGCGCCAATCATCCCAACATTCAGTCATCTACTACGGCTATACTGTCTATGTGTGTGTATATATATACATATATATGTGCTCTGAGCTCAGGACTGTGAGACGATGAAGGCGAGGACGAGAGAGGGTGAGAGGTGACAGGGTCGAGAGCCACCAATCTGATTCACGAAACTCACCAATTATTTAGCCATTCGTTGGCAACGTGCACCAAATCTACAAGTGTTTACTTTTCCTCACTTTTTATTGCTATCAATTATTTTTTTTTTTACTAATAAAAGAAGAGCTAGTCATAGTAACAAATGATTTTAAAACGAAAATAAACTCTTTGATCGAAACAAAATTAACTTTTATCCAGAATGTATAGATGTCACTGAACTCTATGTTCCAAGGATAGGAGTCTTGTAATTGGCTCATTTTTGTCCTATAATCAGTTAATCACAGATCAGCTGACGGTAGGTCCAGAAATTTTGTACCTAACCCTGAAACGTTGATGGAAATAAATGAAGTATGGCTTGAAAATCTTTTTATTTGAAATCGGAATTAGTTTGAAATATGACTAAAATACCAGCTAATATGTAATTAAGTAAAAAAATAATGATAATTAGAGGAGAATAGCATGGATGATAAAGTTAGTTGATGAATAAATCGATCGGCAATTAATAGCAGCGGTGCAGTGTCAAACACTAATTACGTCGAGCCACTAATTAGAGTGAATAGGATCGGTGGTGTACACGGGACGTTCCTCAGGTTAGCTAGGTGTTAATTAATTAGAGCCACTCGCGTACGTGAGCACATCAGAGTGCAGTGAGATGATGGTATATGCAGACGAAGCGGAGAGCGACGGAAGTTGATAAGAGAGTCGGCATAAAGAAAGCATCAAGCTCGTACTTGTCCTCGAAGTGAAACGAACTGCGGGGTAGAGCCAGATATGGGGTTATTTTAATTGCTGATTGGTAAATAAGTAAATTGCCGTAAGAAAAGAGGCCCAAAGGGGTTACTCGTGCACTACTCTCTGCTCACTCGTCTTTGGGCTGACGGATTCGAGTCTCGCGGCTGGTTGGTCAAAAAAGCTCGCAAGCACACCCGCTATCAAAGAACCTGAGGGAACTAAGCTCTGGGGCTTTGACGGAGACTGAGAGCACACACAACTGAGTGAGTTAGTGCCTGTGTAAAAGCTGGCTTCTCAGTTGCTTGAAGGTGACGAGAGACGGCGTCGACTCACGACCAATACGGATGCGGCCCTCGTCCGGACGGTTCTTTCTGGCTTTTATCCTCCCTTAACGAGGTTCCTCAAACTCGTCCTCACACTCTCACATGTTTACAGACTTTATAACACCGTACACCTACTGTAGGTACAAAGTGTCACACACGGTGCCGTATACGCGTCAACAAACGCATGAGTACTTGCTACGTTGCATTTTATACACTTTCAAAGTAGTTGTAGATTTTTAGACATCCACAAGGGTATAAAAGAAACTCATTCGCTTTTTCACTTTCTGCTGATATATATATATATCACTCTTTTCTTCTTTCAGTCTTGTCTACCTTTTACGACATTATCTACTACGAATTTTCCCAGTAATTCAATACGACATGCTCAATGCGCACATTACAATGCGACATCCCTCGTTACATAAAAATATTCTCAGCCACACTCATTCTGAATTCAAATTCAAAAAAAAAAAAAGTAAGCAAACACTCACTCATAATTTTGTTCGATATTAATTAATTGTCGTGTCGATGATATGTACGGCAGAAACAAAATAATTGATAATTAGTAAATGATATTTATTATGTTCGATGAATAGGTTTATTAAGCTAATTTAATTTCGAAAGGATCCCATGTCTGGATTGGCTCTGCAGACAGCAAGTTCCTCACTCACATATCTCTTGGCAACCCCTCGAGCGATATCCTTATTAACCGCACCCGGTGATTTCGCGGTGTGCGCGATTATTTTGCGGCTCACTGACCGCGCACCCCGAATATAACTTGGCTGTCGAATTAGGTACATCACTCGACACTCGCCCGACGGGGATAATTGATCAACCGTTCATCATCCTGGGCCCTTTCTCTGTGCATCCAATTAGCCGCCAACACAATACCACGTGTTTTTCATTTTTTTCGCCCATCAGTTCGTTTTTTACCGCGAAAAAAATATATACGAGTGCCTATATCAACCCGGGTATGTAAGCTACCGAGAATATGGGCGTACGTACATCTGTCAAGGTCAGAACCATACGCGAGCACAAGTACGGTAAATCGTGGGCGTTTTTTCGACTATTTCATCCGACGATTCTTTCCTACTCTATAGGTATATTATTAACATGCCAGCCGAGTCTTCCGCGACAACATCGAGCTGACATACTGGGCTATTGTACTCCTAAATAATCAGGTTTTTTATTTTTTGGGATTCTCGAATTACATTAATTACGTAATTTTCATTTTTACCTACACGTGTTCTGTTTACTTTCTAAATAAATAAATTATTATGATTTCTAGTAAAAACTTTTCGGATTGCGTAATTGATGCAATTATTGATCTACATTTTTATTATTTGAATTATAAAAAAAAGGCGGCTTTTAAATTTGAAACTAAAACTAGCAGACCAATCGATACTTGAAATACTAGGTCATCGGAAGAGTAACTCGAAACATTAAATGTTTGAACGACTAAAAGTATTTAAAGATGCTTTTAAGTCTTCCGTCGAAGTTGAGTAACACATTTGACGAAACAAACTCGGTAGTTTAAACAGAACTCCCTTCGTACCACGAGGAGTCGACTTATGCACTATACTCAATATGTATTTGCTTCTCAAGGGGTAGCGCAGAAAAAATAAATAAACAATCGCTTATCACTTGCAAGTTTGTTTTTATCATTTTTTTTTGGCTGACACGAAAAATGCATTAGAATTCAGACATTTGAATCAACAACCACTGGAGATTTATTGAAGAATTACTGTAAGAAAAAAAAATATCAAAGCCCATGTTTATGTAAAATTTCTCGTATTAACTGACGTCAGTCGTCTGAGAAGTGGGAGTGAAACTCCGTCATGTTTGTTTTGTTTCTTTCAGTCAACAGTTTCGATAAAAATTTTAAGCAGCCCATTTTACCCCAAGGAATTTTTACTTCCCTTTTCTTTGTCCAACATATATATGTATAAATGTGAGTATATGTACAACAATATTTCCCAGGTCTCGTATCCGGGCGTCCGGTTTCGCGCTCGAATTTTAATACAAGAAAAATAAAATAAGCTGGTGCGGTAGAAAGAGCTCGTAAATAGAGTTTATCCGGTGGCGCGCCCATCTACGCTCATTATTCCGAAATATCTCATTCTAGCGCCATCTCGAGTCTTCCATTATGACCCGCGAGGTCGTTCCGCGTTACGAGATTAAAAAAATATATTCAGAATGATGAAAAAAAATGAAATAGAATAAATAAAAAGAAGTACGGGTCTGCAGACGTCCCACGAGCTTATTCGATGACGTTCAGCAATAACTGCGAGGGAGTATCGTACCGAGAAACGTTAATTGCTCAGTTTAAAAAATTTATTATTTTTATTATCAAATCTGGCTTAATGACGCTCCCAGGAAATTATGATGCTATCTAGAAATTTCATGTCTCTTTATACTTTTTTTAATGCCCTGCCCTGGCTGGCAGATAAAATTTCAGTGGAGTATGCCGGTTGATAATATTTATTTTGATGTATCTATTAACAAATCAAGTGCCCGTTACTAATACAAATAGACGTACCCAGTGGGTTCATTTATCGATAGCACAATGATAACAATGGGAACGAGAAAAATAGGCGTTAATAAGATTATACGTACCCGAGTACCCGAGTGCTATTCGAGTAAAGGGTGCCCTCTATTCACACATTAAGCCCGGCTAAGTAAAAGAGCATACAGATTTGGTCAGGGGTACGGGTTTTTTTTTAAAATCGTATTAGTTTGATCAAATTATGCCCCGAGGCGCGCTATTCAAAAATCTTATCACAATTTCATATATTAATTTACCCAGATACCGAACAAATTCATTCTGATTCTTGTCAAAATTTATTTTTTTTAATTTTAAAAGAAAAAAAAAAATTTTGCACTAAAATTTCACGTTAAGTATCGATTGAAAAAAATTAAACTGAATTTTAAAAATAATTTCAGTAAAATTTTAAAGTTTCTGAGACAAAATTAATATTTTTTGATAAACAATTTTTTATTTGAATTCAGTGAAATTTTCAAAGTCAGCTTATTGTTTTTTGGAGGTATAAATTTAGTGGTGATATTCTGTTGGTTGAATTCAGTGGACTAAGTAGTTACTTATTTTGTTTGTTTGTTTTTTATCTGAAATTGGGTATGTATAATGGGAAATGAATGAGAGACACGTCGGGTATAAAAAAACGGAGGCAAGAACGTGGGCGCGTGGTACACGAGTGGGTGAATGGACGAGCTGGTTTTTCTCTGCAGAACATAAATATGTAGGGTATTATTCTCTCGGTCGGCGCTTCGGACACACATTTTAAATCCAACGCGCACCCAGTCGGGCCACGGGCTGATTTATAGCCACGGGTTGTGAACACGGCTGCCGGTATTTTGTTTTTATTTAATACACTTTGAATCTATGAACGAAATTATCGTGCCTGCGTGGGTTCTGAGAGCTAATAGCCACCCATGAAAGTGATGAAAACTGTATAAATAATAATATTTTTTTACTCATTTACCGGCGCAGTGGTCGCAGTCTGGTTCAGTGGAAAATTTATTCCTCAATTAATGACTAGCTCTATATATATATAAATGTATATATATAATATCATTGACAATAAAATTGATTACTTAGCACAGTAGCTCTTGGGGAATTTAATCATGCGTAATCTATCATTCTTATATAATCCCTCTGAAAGTGACAGTTAAATTCGCCAAGAGCGACGCGGAGTTTTGCCGACGGGGACGAGACCAAGGGGTTTCAACTCCTCGTATATTTTATAAGTACCACAGTAGAGTAACCACTACCACCCAACATCTCAGTTTAAGATCTTTCCAACTAACAGCGAAGTCCTCGCAACTCGGGGTGGATGGAGTTAATGTAGCGCAGACCGCGGTCCGTAACAAACCTGCTAAGTAATTCTGATGGGCTTTCACCCTGTCGTTATACTCTGGGAAGTGTAAAAAATTTTTCAATGACAGTGATCGCAGAGACGTGGAACTAAGCCAAGTTAACGATATTTTTATTAATAAATTCATTTAAATGCATATTTTATAATTTATTTTTTGTGTCGCGATATAAAGGGGTCGAAAAATGGAGAAATTGAGATTTTCGAATTTTTTCTGTTTAAATTTTCGGGTGATGAATTTTTGCCCTTTAGGTAGTTTATAAACTTGATTAGAAAAATTTTTAAAATTTTTTAGATAATAAAAAAAGTTAACCGGTGAAAAAAAAAAAAAAAAAAAAAAACATTTATATATGAGTAATATAATTTATGAAATATTCATTGTTGTGATTCCATTAGATAGACGGATTTGCTCATCGAGGCATGACGGTAGTTGGGGTGAACGTGGGCGGGGAGAAGAAAGTTTCAAGAGTAAGCATCAGGACTGGGTGAACGGATAATGTACAGTAGCTACTCCGCAAATTCGACAACAATATGTTTTATCGTGTAGCCAAGCGAGAAGGGTCGCCCGGGGTGTAGGAGTAGGGTGCTCGGCTCGGCTGTAACTCTGTTAAACCGGCACGGATATTTCATTAGTCCCAGCCGACATATCGAGTATGCATCCATGTCTGCCATTCCCCTCGATTCTTTCTCTACACCCAATCATAATGTTTAAATGTACATCAGAGCACCACACGTTTCAGAGCCGAGTTGGGAATGTATGCTCGGATCCTCGTCCTCGTCCTCGATCTGACTTGAAACTGAGAGAAAAACTTGGACCCTTTTGCTCTGCGATGAACCAACGCACGCTCGATCCACTTGACGGGGGTGAGATCGCTGAAGGCTAAATTGTTGACACGACAAATAAATCGTATTTGGTTTGTTCAGGGTGACAAGAATTTTTCTTTTTACAATTAAGTACTCTTCAACGACCTGAGCTAAAAACGTCGCGTCTACAGAAATTCGAGTCCATACACTTTTATTATTATTATTTTTATTTTAATAAGAGTAAGTTTTTTTTATTCAGGTGTCTTTTGAAATGATTCGGGACTATTCGAACAGAGACGTGTTTTTTGTGTGTTTCAATTGGGTTAAACGAATAGAATAGCTGTAAAAAGGGGGGAGGGGGTGGCGAAAGGCGGTAGGAGCTGGTCAATCGGAGAGCCGGCGGGCAGCCTGTTATCGCGGGCATTAGCTTTCAGCGTGGCTCGTAGGATATAAAAGTAGCCCGAGGCAGCCATTACCCGGACATTGTCCGTGCAAGATTCTCTTTTTAGCGCAACCCGGTACACCCTTTTACCTTTTACACCCCTGATGTCTCTTGTGCTCGGTCTTCAGTGTGCCGGCGCCTTTATCTCGGCTTGATACTGCTACTCTCTTTTTAGTTTTTATTTCTTGCGAGAGTTTCGGATAAGACCTTATCAGAAATTCCCAGCTCGATCCACACCGACACCTCTGCTCGTTGGAAATCCATTTCGCAGTCGGTAGATTTAACTCTACACTCTTTCAAACGCCCGGTACAAAAGGATCCCGACGAGAGCTGCCTTCGAAATTACCTACGGTCTATTATTCCTCAATTAACTAAACAATGTCGTCAATTTATGCAATTATGATGTAAATAATGAGTGGATAGATTTATAGATAACAAAGCAACAGCAGTAATCGAGATCATAACGAGTGAAATTGCAGTTATTTATGAGAGATCGGAGGTACAATCGAGTGGAAAAAAGCTGGGAAATAAACTCAGTCTGGTGTATAAAGTGTAGCCCACATTATAATTCACGGTGAGTGAGAGTCAAAAATAAAAGTCGGAATAAAAAATAGAGGGCGAGGTAGAAGCTCTAGAGCTCGTGGTATGCATCGGGACCGTGATGTTGCCAAGGCAATTATCCGCATCGAAATTACGTTCCCGCGGGAGCTACACCGGTCTTTACCCCACCCCGAAAATAAATAACGAAACGAAAATGAAAAAAAAGAAGATTGAAATATTGGCAAGCGGTATCTCAACAAATTAGCCCGATGAAATGCAGATGGAAGTTGAGGCGGACGTTGGGAAATGCACGAACGAGATCGAGGGAGAGCGATTGAGGGTGCAGGGGGTGGGTTTCGCTCGAAAGAGTGAGAGTTTCAGGAGCTGGAATGGAGAAGGTGGAAAGAAGAAGAAGGAGGAGCAGGAGCAGGAGCAGGAGAAAGAGTAGTCGTAGTCGAAGTAAAGTCGTTGAGACCCATCGGGTTGGAAATAACCGACAAAGTGCC
Source organism: Microplitis demolitor (assembly GCF_026212275.2). Taxonomy (NCBI): domain Eukaryota; kingdom Metazoa; phylum Arthropoda; class Insecta; order Hymenoptera; family Braconidae; genus Microplitis; species Microplitis demolitor. The sequence goes on along the minus strand of NC_068549.1, from coordinate 1,457,315 downwards.
TTCCACGCCGCGCTACTAATCTTATGCAATTACTTGACAATTCACTTTACCAACTGGCACTCACTGCCAATATATATAGAACAATCTTGAGAATTGAGTTAACTCCTCGGGATGTTTTATAAAAGGACAATTTTAAAGGAGTAGTATAAAGGAGAATGAAAATAATAATGAAAGAAAGACAAGATGAAGAGAAAAATAACCTTCACTTTCATATCCGTGTTCATCTCTACACTAAATATACATTTTTAAAATATAAGGGATGTAATAATTGAAGAGACCATCCCCAGTCAATTTAGTAATAAAGCTTCTGTCTACAATAAAAACGACGAGCAACAACACCACTATATAATGCACATATACAGACATGTATATTTGTCGTGAGCGCATTGAGAGTCTTGGCCCGCCCTGAGCAATCTCAGTTATTGAAAAAAAGTCACGAATAAAGAAGTTGTCGGATAAAAAGAGGTACAGGCGGTATATATTGCATGTACATGTTTATATAAAGAGAGAGCTAGATAAAGAATAAAAAAAAAATAAATAATAAAAGTGAGGAAAAGATTCTAAACAATCGGGGTCTCTGGAGAAACTCATCGCGCGCGCCATTTCATTACCAAGTGTTGTAGTTCTTTCGTCGCGATGATTCGCGGCCTCTTTGTCTCATCTCGTCGTGAAATTTATCCAAACGAAAAAAAAAATAAAGAAGGAAAATAAAATATAAATAAAAGCAAACAGATTTTAAAACACGTAACAGCAAGACGCGGAGAGGATTGGCGACGCGCCAATAAACCAGTCACCGTCCCCTAGACAAAGTTATTCTATGCTCGTTTTGTTTCTTTGTACATTTTATTATTGTGATAATCGTTCGGTAACAGCTCGGCAGTACAAACAGTGGCATATGGCATCAGGACGTTTAAGAGCCAGAACACGGAGTGAGTGGAGTAAGTAGAGAGAGTTGAGTTTCAGTCGACGATCAAGAGCCAGACATCCCTTGCTCCTGATCTATGCACCCCGATCCTCCCCTTTTTTTACAATCTGCGATGATTTTCCTTTCAGTGCATTACGCGAACGTGACCAACGCACGCCCATCTAATCAACGAGACCCGAACTTCGTCCCCCTATTTATTAGTGCTGGGAGTATATGAAATGCGTGTGCTGCATGTCTATTATACATATAGATATATAGATATATGTGAATGTCTTTTTACTATTTCTATCCCTCTTGAGCGCAATCCGTGGCCGCCGACATGGCAAACCGTGATTAACTTTTCGCCATTGCACCCCGACAGTGCGTCCCCGTCCCATCCGCCTACTGCTACTCTGGCGTGCCATTCATTTGCTATTCATTCGCGTCCACACGGATTACGCTTATAGATGAGTAGTTGGAAGCATCAGCCGACTGGCAACCGATCCCACCATTTTTCCCTCGATAGATTGCTTTTTTTATTTCATTTTATTTTTTTACACGGAAATCCATTTTCATTATTCGCCTAAATCCGAAAAATTACGTCATCTGCGCCCAGATTTGCGAACGATGTAGGAATAAATTTTTTTTTTTCTTTTTTATTAAGGGCATTAAGGGTTGAATCGAGTCGTTTATTATTAATTTAATGAAAGTTGGTGTTAATAGAATGTTGAGAAGCACGCAGAGAAATGTCGGGACCTTGGGGAGATCGTGCCCTCGTGAGATTGATGTGCGGTATTGTCCCGTGACGAGAGAGATGATCGGGGAATAGTGACAGGCGTTATACACAACTACCCCTCGTCTATCGGACATTAGACTACCAAATAAGTAGGTACGTGTGCCATGTAGAAACCGTTGTAGAGTTTGGAATATACATGGGAGCCAGTGGTATGGGAGTAGATGAGATGAGAAGAGAAGAGAAGAGAAGAGAAGAGAAGGATGGAGAGAGAATGACGATAAGGGTATAGAGAACAAGGGGGGTCGTCTGTTGATGCCCGCATGCCGGCACCACCCCCAAGGGGATGCAATCAGAACGTTTCAATCAACAGTCACTGGGTTCCTTGGTCGTGCGGTGGCAATACATGGGGTCGTGCAAGATGCTAAACCGAGAGTTAGGGTGAGCTACAAGGAGAGATGCCTCCTGATTACTCTGCTGATAACCAACGGGCATTAAATCTTGGACCAAAGAGGGCGGAAACCCTTCTATACAAAATCACTTTTTTTTATATTCTCTCTATCATCAGCTACTACTCTCTTACGCAATCTCAAGTGCTCACAGCAAATCGAGAGGTGAGTCATGACGGTGCGTGAGTGATTTTAAAGTGGCCTACTCCTTTATGCCAGAGTATTAGCAGATCAAGGGAAGAACCTCGAGCTTGATCGAGTAGGCCTAAGACACCCGACGACACTAAAATTTTGAATTTACCGCCCGATCTACTCAAATTTCCCGATAAACTGACGAAAATCCTCCCGGGATTTTTCGTTACGCTCAAGGCAGCTCGAAACGATAAAGACGACAATGACAGCATCATCGACTTTATACCTCATTCGCATCTAAGTGCTTCTGTGCCGAAGAGAGAATGAGAGAGTACTCTAGCACGCCGGCAAGTGAAAGGATGGTGTCTATCAGCATATTTCAAAGATAAGCCCCCTCTGAGTACCAGCAGTTTCCAGCCGGGCCATCAACCATAATAACAATCCGATATGATTACACCATAATCGCAATGTGCGCGAGCGAGCAGTGTCACGGGTCTATAGCAAAGCTGGGAAAATATTTTTCCACGCGCAAATAAAATTACGCTTAGGGAATTGAGATACCGTGTTTATGTCTTCTCCAAGTGCGTTCTGATATAAAATAAATTAAATTATACTCCAGAGGCATAAATATATTTACTTTTTTTATTTTGTAGATATATATGTCACCAACTACTCTATATACTCTATATCTATACGTTAAACTCAATATTGCTCGTTAACGAGAAGCTTTCGTACGTGTTAAATTATTACCCAGGGGAACAATCTGGATATTGTTATACATATACAACCATGACATACACACCGGGATCGTTACGATTATTCTCCGATAATAATCTCATATCTGTTATTGTTAGTTTATATAGTATAGCGAGACCGCGATGATGACAATTGGTAATTGGAATCAAAAAATGTACGGTATGATGGCTGCAAACAAATGAGACGTGGGCACAAATACAGATAGACGTGATGCTGCTGCTGATATTTTACAGTGACAATGATACAATGTGGCTTTTGACAGTTGCGTCGAATTATCGATGAATCAAAAGAGCATAAGAATCACTGGCGTAATAATTGCTACCGCTGATGCTCATGGAATCAATGATTAACTCTGAAAATAACCCGCCACATATGCACCTCACATATTTCCCTTGTCTTTCTTCAATTTTATTTTTTTTTTTTTTTTAATTACTATCCCACTGTTAATGTGACTGCGTATTTATTTATCATTGATTATTGGGTATTATTGGTTCCTTTGATTGGACGAGGAGAGAAAAAATGATGATGATATTGGTCGGAGTATGAACAATAGAATGAAAATAATCGTAAGTAGATGAAGAAAGTGATATGTAGTGACAGAGAGGAATAGGCTGTCGAAGTAGAGCCGAATGGATATTGCTCTGAAGGTGGGCGACGGAACTGTATTCTCAACTGCTGCTTGGAAGCCCTGACAATGCGCCCTCGACGTCACTCTCAATGCCTCGACAACGGAAGGGAGAACGAGGGACTTAGAATCGTCGCCGGATAGACCAAGCTATAGAGCAAGTAGGTATAGCTCCTATACCGTGGGACGACGGTGAAGGAAGAGACGGTGAGAGCCCCTGAGAAGGAGCTAGTGATCATCGATATCGTCGTGCGGAGCTGGGACAAAAAAGAGGTGAAAGCCAGAGAAGAGATGAGAGCTATATAGAATAAGCTGTCTTTACTCTATTCATTTTATTTTTATTTTTTTTTTTACTTTTTTTTTATGCGTTTTCCTCGACAGAAGCATAGGCAAACCGATCAACAGTATGCTGAAAAGCTCACTCAGCTATTTTACTAAAAATAAATCAGATGTACCGAAATTAGGATGTGATGCACACCCACGAGATTTATTTTGTTCAGTCAGTGAGAAATGTATAGTGTTAAAGTTGTAATTGGATTGGATTGTATTGAAGGAAGGACAAGTCCAAAGTCTATATCGAGGGCGGAATGACCCGAGCAGCACCTAGTTCTAAACCCGGTGAGGACGGTAATCACTAAAGTATCATCCCTTATAACGACCGTCTCAACTAAACTGTGGTACTATATATATATATACACGACCGACGGTTAGTGTGCGACGAAGGTAGTACCATAGTAGTATTATCCGGGGCGCACTATCTGATGACCCGCCTAAGGCTGCATCTGACAGCAGCCGCGAAATGAGGACTCAGGAGTCTTCGTGGGGTGGTTGTGCTGCGCGGTACTGAGCAGAGCTCCATGACGCCATAACTGAGTAAAGGCGATGGCGATGGATTTTGTTGAAGAAGCTTCTAAAAGCAAGTGAGACTGAACGGAAACAGAGAAAGAGAAATCTGAAAATATGGAAGCCGGGGTTACTTTTCAGAGGGTAGTTGTAGGCTAAAGGATATGGCCGCCAAGTCTTGTGTTCACGTCTGCACTTATATATATATATATATATATATATATATATATATATATATATATATATATATCAAGATAATGCTGCTGAGAGGACCAGGGTCTTTCTCCAACCAAATGGAATGTTCCCGAGTGTTTCAGACAGTTTGTTTACTGGCTATGAGTACGATTATATATATATAAATATATAAGGACGCATGGATGTGATGTGTAAATTTCGTGTATTTGTATTTTATAATTCTCTATTATATGAGCTCTGTCATTAAGATGTATGAGCGGTCAAATGAAAATCGATAAGGTTGGAAACTCGGTTATATAAGACATAAATATCTGTGTAAATAACGGCTGTTAATTTATTTGTTTTATGCTGGCAATTGGTGATGAGAGTATGTCAAACATTCGTATGCTAATATAATATATAAATAAATGGTTGGTATTGTGTATGTAAGAAGAGCCAACAAACACCCCATTGGATGAGCACATCAGTGATTTGAATGCATAAATACACTCATCCTCGAATGACTAGGATGGTACTCTGGTGGTGGCTGTTGGCAAAGGACTTGCTATCAACCTAAAAAGGGGTTGACATTAGAGTGCGATTTTAAATCTTATGTCAGTTTTAATGGAGGAAAAGACTCACGAGACTTGTGGGTGTTTTAAACGTTCGTAAAAGTGTTCGTCATTTTTTCAAAATGATGGCAATTTGGGAAAAAATATTCATGAATTTATTTTACGACAAAAATTAGCATTCATAGGGGTGACAAGAGTCCTCTAAAAAAATTTCATATCAGGGGTAAACTAGGCCCTTTAAAAATTAATTAAAATTAAAAAATTGATGATAAATAAATCACGAAAAAATATTTTACTTCCTTGTTCTGAAGATATAAATTTCTTGTTTAAAAAATATGTAATTATTTAAAAATGATCCCAGTTAAATTTAGATGTTGAACTTTTCATGTAAGTTTTGTTAGCATGTGCACATAAGTCCGCCTTCTTAGCCAAATTGTATACGCTGGCTACATATATACTCTTGTGAGCGTCACTCGACTCGACCCTGGGGTTTCTGGGACACTCTGGTTTAGGAGAGAGCAGAAATTCTGGACGACAGACTCTTAGTAGAGCAAGTTGCTGGGATGAGGCGACAGAGGGGTTGTTCTTAGCCTAGCCAAGCCCGGCGGGGTTTTGCCAGCACAATAGTTTGAAATATTCGAGCGAAGAGCAAGAAGTTGCCCTAGCACTGGTAATTAACGAGTTCAAGTTTGGCGAAGTTGTCGTTTTCTCGCGCGCGACCACCACGACGAGGTTCTCTCCTGGCGTGTAAGGCTCCCGCGGTATCCATTAACCAAGTACCATAGTTGCCAGGTAAGGGGGATAGAAACAACTCCTTTCTCCGACGCCACTAGTGTTACAACGTTATATTTTATTCTCGTCCTACTTCTTACGGCTGTTATTATTAATCTCAACTTCAACCGGTGGACCCGCAGGTCTCTCTGCCTCTCGTAACTCCAAAATTATTATCATAGCATTAGTTATTTACTTTATCTTACACCCGAATATAATTTCAAACTTGCGCGGTAATTTAAAGTCATGAAATTTCTTGAGTTGGTCTAAGATTAATTCTTCTTGAAATTTTTGTTAAAAAATATAGGAGAGACTTGGGCACTGCAGGACACCCAAAATATTTTCTTTTATAATTTTTTTATGCCCGAAAGGAAAAATTTATTTTCCTTACTTTTAAATGCCAGAAGCTTTGTCTAGGATTTCTCTGAATTAATTAAAAAAATTCCCATAAAAAAAATTTTCCAAATTTTGGAGTGATCCGGGCTCCGCAAATAAACTAATTTTGAAAAAAATAATATTTTGAATTAAAGTATTGATTTATCATAGAAATTTTTTCGCAAAAAAAAAAAAAAAAAAAAAAAAAGAAAAAACACACAAGGCTAAACAGGATGAGAGTAACAAAACTAGAGAGTAGACAGTGAATGCAGAGACAGAAAAAAAAAAGAGGAAAAGTCATGTTGATGCATCAGCTACGACACAAGCGAAAGAATTGAACGTATGACAATGAATAATAAGGGACTGAGTCGATGTATATAGAGACATGTGTATATGTGTGTGATGTGCATCATTGTTTCATCTGTAGTAAAAACGCAAATCCTTTACCGTCACCGCCATTTTCTTGTTCGCATCAGTTGTCGTATTTTCTGGAGCGCGCGCTCACCCGAGCAGGCTACCCCAGCTAATAATAAGCCTCCTGATGCACACTGCTCGTGCAAGTAACGCGTGTTCTACGTACCCGGTGATGCTCTGCACGATGGAAGAGCGAGCCGGGTGAAAGAGAGCATCCCAGAGCGGATGATGAGCCAGGAAAAAGGCGCCAAGGGGAACATGATGAGGACGCTGAAGCCTATAACTGGAAATGGAAGCGAACAGCTTGGACTGAACCTCAGAAAAAGAATCACCTCAGTCATGAAGTGTAAAAGTAACGAAAATAAAAGACAAATAACGGAAGAATGGGTTGTTGTGAGGCATTGAAACACTGGCTTATGCTTTTATGCTGCCAAGGGACACACTCTCTTGTCACTTGCTCGCACTCGTCTAATATCCGTCTCTGCGACGAGGCAGTGCAATAAACTTCACACCGCCGTACTCCTGTTATCTTAAATTTTCGAACCAGGTGACTCTAGTCGTTATTTCTTTAGATTTTCCCGCGTACCCGGAAGACTCCAGCGCATTCTGATAATGGAGTGATACTCATTGTAATCCATGGTGAATTTTTATCTCCCAAGTGCGAATTTTTATTGTTCTACCCAAAGAAAAAAAATACTGTGCGCACCACTTCACCCCTCGTTTACTTGACACCCGTTTGAAATTCACTTTGATTAATTTTTTTATTTTTCATACAAATAGTAAAACACTTTTAATTATCATAAGCGTCAGTATTTTTCTAAAAGACTTTGATGAAATAATGAAATGATGTTGTTGGTTAAAAAAATATATTTACTCGTGACCGCGGCATTAGAACACTTTGAGCTAGAGACCAGACGGCTTACGATGACTTGACGGTTCTTTTATACAACCAACATATACAACGACGCGCCCAAACAAATTGCAATTTTTCATTAATTCACACGCACAGTGTTTGAGCTTTGGGATTTTTTATTTCACCTTTTTCTGCATCACACACTGCTCCGTAAAAAATTTTTTACTCTTTCTTTTATACTCTATAACTTTCTCTGTAGTAAAAGTACCAGCAGCAGCGGCAGCAGTTTCCCGGGAGAGAAGGTAACATAAAAATGCGGAATATGTGAAATTTACATGGGAAAACGTCAAAGCAAAACGTGAAAGCTCGTCAGTAAAAAGAGCAGGAATAACATCAGACTGCGCTTGGGAATATCCTGTACAGTGTTTCTCTCGACACTATACCCTGGAATAAAGAGCTTTGCGATTAAAAAAAGTCCATCTTGTTTTTACTTTTTACACCTAACACGTTTGATGTACAACACACACTCCCACACACACATGTGTGCTCATAATTATTTTTATGCTACGAAAACACAAGAAAAAAACTAACAAATTAAGGAAAATATCCGTCAACCCAACGTCTGCAATAATATGTTATTATATAAAAAGTATATCTTTGTTGATGACAACTCCCGCTTCTTTCGCGATTGCAGAACCATAAGGAAATTTACTTATTTTTTCAGTAAAATAAAAAAAATATATGTGTGTGTGTACAGTATGTGTAAAAATAATGTATAAGTGCGAATTGCGACACCCCTTTTTGGCTCTTGATATTCTACAGCTCCCTTGAGGTGGTAACGCGTCGTAACACCGAGACGACGGTGAGTGCCGTTGCGTGCATAACGTGTGGACACGCATACTAATTACACGATGCTTCCATATTGCGGAAATGTAAGGCGCCCTCGCCCCAGCTTTGCTCGAAAAATATAAAAGTGAGAGGAATCACACTACGACTGTACATAACGAGCTCACAGCATTTCAACCATGTGAAAAAAAAAAATAAAATAAAAAAGAAAAGGGACAGAAAGGGAAGAAGAAGAAGGGAAAATAGGGGTGTGATATGCCGTTTAATTTTGGAGACAGAGATTCTGGTCGCAGGGAGGAAATTTAATATTTTATGTTGAGTAATTTTAATTTTGGATAAGATCTCGGTTGTAACCTCGCCGGACGTGTGTGGAGACTCCTCAGAGATGGAGATAAAGTTTAAGAAAAAAAGTGTGGATGTGGTACGTCGACATACCCGGATCATCCGAATTTCATCCGCTTGATGCTTATGGAATATAAAGAAATCTTTTTTGCGCTCGAAGAACCAACGAGATATAGAAACTGATGTACACACACAGCCTGTGCCAGCTCGGGGGTGAAGAAATCTCAGCAGGCCAAAGTATATTATATCTCGACAACATTATAAGCTTCATTATGGACTGGTTGGTTGATCCATGGATCTGCCGGCTGAATAATACAAGACGCTGAGGATAGACATCTCACAAAAGAAAGGAAAAAAGGACAATTGTCTGTCAATCATCCAACATTGTAAATCCTTTTCTTTTTTATCTTCAATATGTCACTGGAAATTGATCAGTCAAATAATAAAAAAACCACCAATATCTTTTCTCGGTAAAATATACTGAAAGCCTATTAAAAATTTATGTACAAGTTATTTGATAGACATTATACTTCCATTTTGCGGTGACTTTTTTTCCTGCTCTGTTCAAAATTATCTAGGACGTCAAAAATAAATATTGATTCAAAGCCCTAATAGAAGTTATACATTTTCCATTTCCAGTAAGTTTGAAGACAATTAACAATTTTTTAATTTTTTTTTTAAACGTCAATTACAAAAAAAAACACAAAACTAAAAAATGCACTCATAGAAAATTTAAAAATCCTTTGGTGCAATTTTTAAAAATATTTTTTTTTTTTACAATTCAACGTTTTAAAAAAAATCAAAAAATTATCAGACATCAGCTCATGTAATTTTGACTACGCGGAAAAAATTATCTAATTAATTTTACTCGTTAATTGTGAGTAAAACTGGACCTGTTAAATAATCATCCGTTTCTAGTATTTAATTATGGGGCAGAAAAACCCAATTTTGAGTCATTTTTAAATAAAAAATAAAAGAAAAGGAATAAGTTTGTACTCTAAATTGTGGGGTAAATTTTAAAAAAATTCTCTCCGTATAGAAATAGCGGTTTTTCACTACGAATTTTTTTTGTCTGTGGCCATAAGCTGGCTACGTCATATAGGAAATCCGCGTGGTTTTATGGATATGCTGCGTTAAAAGTTTAGTTACAATAAATAACTAAAATAATGAGTTTAAAAATAAAGATTATTTAATTAGGAATTAGTGTGAGGCTGTCTGATGAAGAATCTCTTGCAGACAAGTTAGCCACACATCGAGAGTAGATTTGCCTTACAATGGCATCGTTAGAGTGAACCCGCCGAGTTTATGGCACACCAAGAAGAAGGATCATTCATTTATATATTTATATATATATATATGTGTGTGGATGTATATATTCATACAGTGGAAACAAGAAAGAAAGCATTGGCCAAGTGTCATTCAATTGCATATCCCAATTAAATAACAGGCAAAAGGGCGACGTAGCGTCGCGAAGCGTCCCGACGCCCCTAATTGCAAATAAAAAGGAAGTGAAATAAACACTCGTCGCGCGTGCTCTCCCGACCCTACGGCAGTCACCACGACGACGCGACCACCCTGGAGTCTTCCTACTCGAACGAAAACTTTTTATGAATAATCAACCAGACTCTCTCTCTCCCTCTCTCTTTTTCCCGCTCGCGCTCTCTCCCGATTACCGGCTCGATTCCGCGCATGTCCAAAAAGTCCCAACAATACTTATCTTAATCATAAATTAAAAAAAAAAAAAACAACAATTAAATTTACATTTGTTCAATTGAATCGCGACGTCTTGATAATTGTGAAAAATTTACAAATATAATTATGAGCAAATAATGAATAAATCTTTATAATGATGATAATTATTAATTATAATGAGATAGCGACTGTATATGAGCAATTATATTTGAATATATATATATATATCTATATATATGTGTATAAGTATAGGAGATGAAGGAGACGGAGAGAATAAGTTGTATAGATTCAGAATCTTGTGGAAACTGCAATTGAGACACTCAAGCATCCGCTTGCGTATACACCCGCCCCTTTTTCCCCGGTGAATGCCCAATTATCATCGTAAAATTGGATAATGCGAGCACGGAGATAAGGAGCCCAGTCTACAGAATGAAATCAAGACTTGCGCCCTTAACTTACAAACTCACAGACAGCATCACCACCACCAGGTTACCGCCAAATATATACACATAAATATATTTTGAAAAGTGATGGTGATGACGATAATAATAATGATAATGATGATAATAATGAGAGTGCAGACAAATAAATATAGAGCGAGTGAAATGCCGGAGCATCGTTGCACTGCAATAAATAAATGTGTATACAGATAGATAATATATAATATATATGCATATACTTTTAAGCTTACAATTGCGGTATTCTCAGAGCGACTAAGCCTGCCGTGGTTTTATATATTTTATATATCTATGTTGGTACGATAACGCCGGTGTGGCTGTGGAGGTCACACGAAGGGAAAGGGGTCGAGGCCCTAGTAAAGGTGGTGGGTTTAATGCGGAAAGCTTCAGTCACACGCGATTGCAGAAACCGCGCGGCGAGATGACACTCGTGCTGGCGCTAATTGGGCCCTCGAGGTGACATTTCTGGATAAGGATGCGCCGAGGGTGTGAGGCCGCGGAAAGTGGGGTGAGATGGGAGTGAAAAGGAAACCACGGATGAAAAGGGGGTTGGCTTTTTGGGTACCCGGCGGAAAGGAGTAAAGACGAGGGGCCGGAGGAGAGAAGAGACTTTCTCTTGGTGGCATATCACCAAAGTAGTAGTAGTTTATAGGAATGAGTAGGAAGGGGGCATGAGAGATCGCATTAAATCTTACCGGGTGCACGCCTCCACGGTGGCATCTCTTTTGCCATCCCTTCCAGGCTTCGTTACGTTTCAATATGAGCTGTGTTTGTGCACTTGCGGGCCTTGCACACCGAGCTACACCCTGATATACCAACGCGTCTATGCCTGCAGGGGTTATTATGCACCGTTGCATGAATTAGATGCATTTAAATTCACTCATTCCCGTTGCGCGGGTACTGGCACAGTCAATTTTTTTAATTAAAAAAAGCAACAATTAATTTTTCAAGTACTCACCGTCGCTGGATGATATATTTTAGCTTCATTCTACAGCCATATCCCCGCTGGTTATCTGCAACATAAATAAAAAACATTATTTATGATAATGTCATTAATAAGTGTGTCAGCTGATGACGGAATAAAATGAGAAGCTCTAAAACTGGACGTTAACGGAAAGCATTTGCGTTACGTAACGACCGCATTGCCCGCGGATTTTATGACGTGCGAGAGAATGTCAACTCGCGTTACCGCACACTGGGCGAAATAGTCGCTGCTCTATCCCCCGAGGGGATGCGACGAATTTATATATGCGGCACTTACAGACGCATATATTTTATTGCGATATTCATTCCATTTACAAAGACGTTGGAGGAATAGCCTCGTTAAAATGTTTTACTGCTTCACGTGGTGGTTCCGTGTGTAGAATAAAAAATAATCTATGTCTGTATTCTTTTACAATATTTCCTATCGACTTTTGATGCCTTTTATTTGCTGGCATAACAAAATACGAAAAAATTTGGGTCTCCTGTGTCCTGATCGGAAAACTGGTGAGTATGCCGAAGTCGGAGACGTCACGACTTCATAACAAAGTAATAAAAGTTGTTTTTTACACACCAGAAATGCCCGAACTTTATTCTTACACTTAGCGAAAGTGTGAACTTGGTAACTTTTTTTTTAGACATCAAGTTATTCCAACAAATCTTAAGATTAATTATTTTCCGGAGAGTTTTATTTACTCGGAAATTTTTTCCCACAATTCGGCCTCTTTAATATGTATTATGGTCCCTAAAAATTCATCTACTTTGTATTCAGTTCATTTATAAAAAAAAAAAATGAAAATAAATAAATACAAATGTATGTAAATAAAAATAAACTACTTGGTTGATATTTATTTTTGTAGCTCATAAATAAAAATGGATCGATCAAATTTCCCAATTTAGTGTGGATGAAAAAATAAGAAGAGGGTCCATGAATGAAACGAAACCCAAAAGACATTCCACGGTAAATATATAATAAGGAGGAATTTTTTTTACGAGCCAAAAGCGTCATGTTTCGATACTTTTAAAGGATGTTTTAAAATAAATTGAAAGTAGAGGGCTTTTAAGAATTGATGGGTGACTTCTGCAGTGAGTTAGAGTCGGTGGTACTCATTCTCACGATGAGCGCCATGTATTATGAAAAAAATTTCTTTCATGTGTCACACTAGGCCGGAGATGAACGATTGAGCACAAGAGTTTTCAGGTGAATAAGGCGATACACATTGTGTGTAACTAAACAACCACACTCTGCACAAAAAGACTTATTTTATTGGCAAGTCTGACTGTTCTTATTTACTTATTTCATTTTAATACGGGGGTGCTAAGAAAAAAATTTTGACTTTTATCTAAATTGGATTTTTAAAAATTTCTGTTGTTGATAAATTTTTTTTTTATATTTATTAAAAAAATTATTTAAATAAAATATTGGTCGATTAGACCTGGAGTCTTGGTGATAATTGATTTGCTATTTTAAGGATAAGTCAAAACACGAACAGTACAAGCCAGTGCTGGGGATAGAATAATATAGAGCAAGTTTACTCAAAGTTCTGAGTAAAGGATGAGGTTGTAAGCTCTTGAATAGTTTGAAGGAGTAGGATATCGATTTGAGTCGCGTGTCATCCTTTGACAGCCCTATCCGGTCCGAAAATTCAAAAGTTTTAGCGAGTGGCGCAGGATACGTGTGAGTAAGTCTTAGAGGAGGTAAAATACGCTGCTATGTGTGAGAGACCAGCAACCAGTCCTTGACAGTGTCTTGTTTATTGAGAGACTTGTCGAATCTCTCTTGAGAGAAACCTCCACCTGCGTCTTGCCACCGCCCGCCCCCCGGCATCCTTTACCGTTTTCTGTCCATTGATGTCCAGTTGAAATATGAAGGTCTCCAAGGAATAACACTAGACACCTGGATGTTTCAGTCACAGTCAATGGACATTGAGGATACCGTGCTCTTTTAACAAACTGCCATCCGTACTTGACTTTTTTTTTCTTCCCTGCCAATAGCGATTAGAAACCTCTGTTCATTCTACACCACCATCAATTCCCTCATACCTCGAGTAAAAAAATTTATTTTGCTTAGAAAAAAATAAAAATATTTGTCAATACTGCGTTGTACTGATATTTGAAACTGAATAATATTAAATTTATATATCTCTCAGGTGAAAAAAAAATGATAGCAGCAGTAGACGAAGACCAAGAACTTGGTGTTGCAATAAGCGCTCGGGAAAATAGATAAGGGGCCTGTGTCACCGAGAATCGATCACCCTTTTTTTGCAAGTATACACATATACTTTTTGTGTATAGAAAGCAAAGATGCGCTCTTGACACGACACGGGCGACTAACCAGCCTCGAAAGACGACACGTCACCTCTTGACTGGCTCAGCACAATGACGAGGTGACTCTTTTGATGCCAGCGGGCAAAAGGAAAACGCATCGTGTCATCCGGCTCAGCCACAATGTCGACAATTCACCAGCACCCAACTCAACGTATGTGTGCATCTACACACCACACATTCATGGACATATATAGATATATATATATATACTATCTCTGATGCATGGTGATATTTTAATACGCGTTGTGGTTGCGGCAGGCGAGCGGAAAATGTGTCTGTTAATACCCGATCCCTCTGGTACTGGTCGCAGAAACTCTTCTCTATTCATCCCAATGATTTTTTAACCCAACTACCAATATCAACATGGATACAAATATCAATACGAATATGAATATACATAAAAATTTTATTCAATAAATATTGCGATGTAACGTTCGAAAATCGATTGGGGAATTGGGCATTTAAATTTGTCACACAAAGCGCTGGTGATATTCAAAAATTTTCTGATCATTCTCGGGTTTTTTCGTTACACTGGTCTCGGTAAAATGATGAATGAAAACAGGGATAGTTATGGGGAAAAATAAAAAAGAAAGTGATTGTTGGTGGTGTATTATTTTTTTTTAATGGCAACCGGAATGACAAAGCAACGAGACTGCTCTCTCTGTCTCTTCTCTTGCTAACCTGAGCTCCACGGCAATCACCGAAGGGTACAAAAATAACTGGTAGAAGTAGCAATAGGTAGTTCCGGGTAATCGGAGGGCGGAGGCGAGGGAGTACAAAGTATATCCAGGTGTCACTTGGTCCAGAAGCCCAGGGGACAAAGGAGTGATGGATGTTCGGCTGGCAACATATATTCCCGGATCCAAAACTACCAGCTCTATCACCTACTCCAGTTCCAGAGCAGACTCTCGCTTGTTTTATATTTATATAAATTATCTTTGATACCTTTTGCTCGTAAGTTACTGCTACTTATAGTAGGCCACTACAAATACCTCGGCGCTTACATAATCAGTCGTTACTTTTGTCCAACGCATTTTTATTTTATTTTTTTTTTTTTTTATTTTTTTTTTCATAAGAATGCACAAAAGTGTGGTCGTTAAAAAAAAGTCTTTGTCATGAACCAGTACTTGTATTTTGTGGGGACCGGATGCCGCCGACAGTCAATCCCTCAGCAGGAGGTCAATGGTGCAAAGTTTCCGAGAAGCTTTTTTCTCGTTCTATTCCTCATTGCAGCCTCACCTTCTACTATAACTTCTCCATATCTACACTATGTACCTCTACGTATACTATCTACGTAACGACGAGGTTCTTCAAGAAACCACCTGAATGCTACGATAATTGCAGTAGTCTCACCTACAGCCTGCAGATTTATATTTCCGGCCCCATCACGTGCCTCTGCTCTATTATTCTCAGTCACTAAAATTTTATTTATCTGAATCATTGTCCGTTTTATCGGAGCTCAATTTATGATTTCTGATAGTTAATTTTATAAAAAAAAAAAATAAATGATAAATTTTAAAAATCAACATCAGTTGTAATAAATCAACAAAACGTCATCGGATGAAAAAATCTTTTAATAAG
This sequence comes from Microplitis demolitor, assembly GCF_026212275.2. Lineage (NCBI taxonomy): Eukaryota > Metazoa > Arthropoda > Insecta > Hymenoptera > Braconidae > Microplitis > Microplitis demolitor. The sequence continues at coordinate 1,441,486 of NC_068549.1, read as the reverse complement.
CCTGTCTAGATGTACAAACATTTTCATGATTATGATCACTGATTGTGTCTTGTGAGATGGGGATATGTATCTACACGTAATGACATCGGTGCGTAGTCGAGTACGCGTGTCTAGCACCTGGAGAATCCAGCGTTGTTCTATTCTAAGCCTAGGCTACTCTAGGCTACTTTCCTCGCCCTACTGAATCTTACTCCATTGTTGTCGACTTCTTTCTTATCCTCAAGCAGCCTTTGTCCCATCAACAGCGTCGCATCCGTGGTATATAAATATACAGCCGACGCGGGTAAAAAGGCCACGCGACTGAAGATTTTAAAACCGAGGCGACACACATCAGTAAATTTATCGACCTCCTCCCTATGATTGTTATTCACGCTGTTCTTTGTTGCTTATCCGACTCGAGCAGTTTATAAAAACGATTGTCAGATATTCTTAATAAAAAGACCGAGGCACACGAGTCGCTTCGATTCGCCGTTCACCGAGTCCCGAGCGAACAATTTCACTAGACTCGACTTTCTTCCATTCAATCCATAACGTCTATTCAGGTAGATATTTACTACTATCTTTTTATTGCTTTATTTAGTCGTCATCTCACTGCTGACATTAATATTCACATTTGTCTATTTTATTATGATTATCATCAATGAGATGGCCGTGGACGATCTTACGATTTATCGTACCCTATAAACCCGGGGACATGAATAAGGATAAAAAAAATATAAAAATGTTGTGAATGAATGACCTTGACAAAACATCGCGGTCATGAGCAAAGCCGTTGAGTCGCGAGAACAAAGAAGTTCTGTCGCTCTTTGTCCGAGAGGGTACCAACCCCCTGCACACCTACAACTCCTCAGAGCTTCTCTCTTTCGTCTCATTCTCTTTGAACAAAGTTGATCATTTTCCCTTTTCTTGTTACTCTTTCTGTTCAAATACTCGATTATACATATATACATACATCCATCCATACATATATATATATATATATATATATATATAAATATATATATTCATAGTCGTAGACATAAATATTTATGTATTGTCTAATACTCGATTTACATTTCAACTGGATGAGACTGCTATAAATGCAAATATACTGGAGGAAAGTTTACCTTGACGCAAGTTGCTAAACATTTTCAATGAAAGTAAATATGGTTATATATAAAGTATAATTTTTTTTCATTTAAATGCTCGGGTGGTTCGAATAACGAGAGTAAGCGAGCGAAAAAAATAAAATAAATATAATAAAAGTTGAGAAAACATTTTAGGCAGGAGACTAATGCCTTTTGGTGTATACACAGACTACTCTTGATTCACCCTATGCTATATTCAACATGCTTGCCCGCAAATCAAGACATTTGTCCTAGAGAACTAACAAAATAAATTTGCCACCCCGTGGTCCGTAAAATAATGGAGAAACCCATGTGTGGGCACTGTAGGATTTGGTTTATTCTGAATACAGGCTCATTGTTCGCGTTTCGCGGGTAACTGTCGCAAGGATTCGCTTCTTGATTCCTTTCCAATTTCCCAAGTAATGTGTATTAGTTGGTTTTAGTTCTGGTTGATTAATAAAATAAAAGATTGCTGCAGTCATCAACCCAGATTACGATGAGATGCAGGGAAATTATTGAGTATAAAGCACAGCACTACGGTGGCAGCACTTGCCGTTGAGGCGAAAGCATAAATTAACCGTAGGATCTCTTAAAGTTTCTTTAAAAATAATTTAAGGGAAAACAAATTCATAACAAGAATTTGAATGATTAATTTCTCATCAGCGAAGGCGAAAAGTAAAATAGCATTTCTTTTAGCAGTTTCCTGGATGTAAAAAAGATAAAAATAAAGTTAAAAAAGTATGAAAAATATAACAAGTTGAAGTATAAGAACAGAGAAGAAAGTTGGGTGTTACAGAAGCGGGAGTACTCTCCATCGCAGTCCGTCGCCTCACCATCGGAGGTGGAATCCACGGGCAGTGAGTCCGCATGCGCTGAAACAGCCCACCCCCGCGACTCTTCTCGCGCGCCACCCCTCTATTGATTTTGTTACATCCAATGCCAACCCCCATTTCGTCCTCCTCTCGGCGGTTCTCTCTCACTCTATCACAAGTCCCCTCTCGCTGGAACGCAGTCGAAGCGATACCAACCTGTGTGTGTGTGTGTGTGTGTGTACCGCTTATGTATCTACATCCCCTTCATGGGTACATAATCTGAGCGCACATATATGTATATATGTACATATAGAGATATATGTATGGTATATACCTGGGCAGCATGTGCAGATTGTACATAATCCACGAGGCAAATGTACATACGCTCTAGTGTACACGCTTGCGTAGCTCCAGCGCGCTTCCACATATGTACTATGGAATTCTGTCCACCTCACGGTTATGGCCGGGCATTTTATCCAGCATTCCCGTTATCGAGGTTATATAGAAAGGTACAAAAACAAATGCTACTATATGCTATTGCTTCTGCTGCTGCTGCTGCTGCAAATGCGAGAGATTCAAAAATGAAAATTCAATCGGCGAAAATAAAGTAAAAAAAAAAAAAGTAAGCTGATTGAATTTCTTGGCAGTGTGGATGTGGATATAAAAAACTCTAACAAGAAACGTAAGAGCTCGTACAGCACTGTCTACTTTTCATTATTTTTATTTTATTTTTTCATCGTATCGTATTTTTAGTTTTTATTTTCAAGCATCTCCTCTCGTTGGGTTGCACTTTAGTAACGTCTGGTAGTAGTGTGTGGTACATACGCTGAGAGCGAGAGAGCGAGAGAGAAAGATGGAGTAGTAGCAGTAGCAGAAACCAACCAACCGAGCCACTCGGTGGTCCCCAACTAGTTCAAGTACCACGTGCTCTCGTTGCGCCCTTGCGCTCACGTCCAACCAAGAAGTACTCAAGAGCATTTGCGGTGGATTTGGCGGTACTCTACACCCTAGGAGCCCCACTTGGCCGGTAACCATGGACCTACTCTCTTCGCCCCCTCGTTCACTCTTTTCCGATCTCGAGAGGTCCCATATGATACCCCGTGATAATCCTGCTACCCATTGCTGGGCTCGCCATCCACTATTCCGTCGTTACTGCTGCTGGATTACAGTCTGCTACTTCACTTTTATTTTACTCTTATAGTTTTTTGCTTCCTCATTCCACTCGAACCTTTTTTCACTCCGGCATTGTGGACCCATACAAAGATCCATCGCAATTAAATAAATTAAACAGTTTACACATCAGCCGAACGAAAGTTCGTGTCTACATGAAGACTGAAAATTCCCCCATGGATAAAAATCCATCTTATTTAGTGTCTCTATTACATTTAATTCAAAATTTCAGCAACGTCAAAATAATTTCTCTGTTTTTCTGTTTCGTTGATCTTTCGACGAGTAAAATATTCAGATCGACATCTGGTAGGTTGGTTTGTGCAAACGCTCTCGTCCGTTGAGCCGGCTACGGATCAAGTCGAGCGTGAGCGCATTCAAGAGCCTTGTTTCGTGGGATTGCGGGATCCAACTCGCCTTGCTACTCACATAAGAGGAGTACAGCTCTCCCCATAATACTACTCTGCGCAAGGACAGCAGACGTCTAATTTGCGCTTCACTTGAACATCCATTTCTACATCCGCACACATATATATATATATAAATACACATACATACATACCCCAACATACATAATACATCATATATCTAACATATCATACAACAATGTATACTGTAAAACAAGTAGTACAACGTCCCGGTGATTTACATGTGTTTTATTCGAGAAAACAGTACAGCAGCTCACCTGACGAGCACGTGAGAGATGAAACATATCCGAAAGTAGGGCCTAATAAAGCAATATTAGATCAACGGGGGGTCGCTGAATGTGATATCCCCCCAGCGGCGTGTCCACTTTAGATATAGGATTTGGTTCATCGTGAAATTATTACGTCCTGTGCTTTTCCTTTATTCACTTCTCATCCTCATCCTGGTTCTCATCCTCGTCCTTGTTCTCTTCCAAGTCCTCATGGTTGTCGTTCTTATTCATCCCTGCTGGTTTTCTCCTCCCTCTTTCCCTCCTCGTCTTGTTCGCTATCCCTTTTGAAACCCCCAGTGATTCGCAAGCGTTTCATTATTATCCGCCGATGTATAATACGTGCGACACCATATATATGTATATATTGCACAGACACATTTCAGCTCAGTCCCATAATCTTAGTAATCCCAGTGTTTTACATGTTATTAAAATCATATACGTACACAGGACACAGGATATACAGTTCTTTGTGCTTTATAGCGTATAATCTTGCCCAAAGTCAGCAAACGAATGAAATTCAATACATCACACACTCGCCACACATATATATATATATATATATCTAGTATAATAAATAAAAGATAATGAGAATTAGATGAAATAAACAGAATTTCATGTTTAAATGTTATTTATCTAGGGTAAATTAATTGAATGTTTTCCTGCACTCGGGAAAAGGTTGCGTGAGTAGTTTTTATCTTTGTTTTGACGTTAAACTCCTCCTATCTGAGTTGATGATGCCAGTGGTAATTCTAGGTCTACTGCGATGAGGGAAATAAATATACACACCATTAAGAGCATTAACGTTAGTTATCGAGTCACCCTTTTACAAGTGTCTTCTCGGTCTTGTTTTTTTCCTCGCGCCCTCCGATGAGTGGGGTCAATTAATAGGGTACCATTTATAAGGACAAACCGGGAATCTGGGAATCCGCAATCCGCTCGAGAGCAATAAATCTTCAGTCGCCCGACGGGATGGAAGCGGAACCCCTCTTGTAAGCTGGTTGTATTGTAGCTATTACCGAGCCATGCATCACTACCTAACAGCTAACCTACTATTTCTTCTTATTCTTCCTCTGGCTCTGCTTATCCCTCTTCCTTTTCCTCTTCCTCTTTCTCTCGCTGGTTCTATTCCCAGTTTGCTCTGGCCAACTCAACGCAGTCCGAACAGTTGTAAGGGTCCACTGCTGAGAAAAAGATGGGAGAATTTATTCTGCTGGCGAGTGTTGCAGCTGATGTGGGATAGCGTGCTTGACCACCCAGGTGTTGGAGCCAAAAATCTAACACCAAATATTATCTGTACGCCTCGAATGTCTATAAATTATTTGGGGCGTTGATGTTGTTACAGATGATGCCTAATGATCAGCTATTAGGCTTTATATTATTAATCTTCGTAGATCGGAAGCTATTAATAATACTGATGAATCTAATGGATATTTGGATGTGTGTTTAATAAATAGATAAAAAATAGAGGAACAGAAAGAGAAAGGAAAAGAGAAAAGTAGAGCTCGGAGTATTAAAGGAGGAAGAGGAGAGCTTAGGGTAGACAGTGAACGGATACTTAGTCCTCGTGTACTGTAGTGTGCTCCTCGTCGCGCCCTCACCGGGCGCTATAGTAACAACACGGGGAAACATAGGGAAATCAATATGGCTTCCGTAGCCCTCTGACGTCTCATCCCTCTGCCGCCCTCTCTTCCTCCAGCCTGCTCTTACTCTCTTACTCTTTGTCGCGGTATCTGTCTCACTCGCTCGCTCGCTCGCTCGCTCGGCCTTGCTCGGACGGGTGAACCCATTATGAGGGGGTGTTACTCTGGGGCCAATCCCCAACCACCCGCAAGAGCCAGAGGAGAGGATATTGCCAAGATAAGGGCGCATGTGCGTTGCTAAGGCCACCGGATGGGTCGACAAGAGGACGCGAAAATAACTTTTCTCTTTCCTTTCTCTCTCAAACAATTTGCTTTTTTTTACTCCCTAAAACAACACGACAGCTCATTTATATTTATTTACTAAATTTTATTTGCTCTTTAATAATTTCACTGCTTCTGCAAGTTTCCGATGAGCAATTCGGCTTGTCACGGACATTATATTCATATTTATGTATCAAGAATAGAATTAAATGTAAATAAAATATATCTAGTAGATAAATTAGAGATAAGACAGGCTAAAATTAATTCTCTGGAATTCGGTGATGACTAATCGACTTGTCTATTTTCACATTTCTAGTTTTAGTTGCAACTATGGCAGTATAGAATGTAATTACAGTAAGACCATTGGCTGAAAAAAATAGACAACAGTTAAATACATTTTCGTGGTCTTACAATAATGACCAGTAATTATCACCAAGTCGGCCATTGATCAGTTTTCAAATCAAACCCAGCAAGAACGGGTCGCTTTGTACAGTTGTCTAGTCTTTTGTACATTTTATCAAAATTTTACTGCTAATTTTTGCGGCTAATTGAGTGTGATATTGACCAAGTAAAATAATTGATAATTTTTATGATAAAATATAATTATAAGATTTGGAAAAGCAGTGAACTAAAAAGTTACTATTAAGGTGATTTGATAGCTGAAAAATTATAAGAAACATTATTGAAAAAAATGGCGCTATCTATGGCAATGACACTTAGCGGCTTAGAATCGGAAGATTTCAACGATCTCACGTCTTTGCTGATGAGAAAAGAAATAAATGATAAAACAAGAAGTGATTCAAGATTATCATCCGAAAGTGATTCCGGTTGCAGCAGCATGGAACCATTGTCATCACGCGAGTTCTTATCATCACGGGAGTCCTTATCATCACGCGAGTCTTTATCAACGGGTGAATCATTATTCTCTCCTGCAGAATGTGAACACATAACGGCAACTATACTACAATCGTTCACAGCGGCAGTGAAGAAATCTAAGCCAAGGGAAGAATCTAGAAATCGTATTCGCCGACGCCGCTTCATAAATAAAGCTCCGAAGGATTCTAACTTACCAATGGACTTTTTCGAGCTCAATCATTTTTACCGACAGCTGCTCCCTTTACCTCAGCCAGAACAGTCGCAAAACCTCTCGCGCGATTACATCAGTCGGTTACGCAGATCCCGAGAAGAGTCGGTAAAAAAATCCACTGCCGCAGCTCGATCGCAGCCGATGGTAATGTACAGGAAGAGAGATATTTTGAATCTTGAGGCAAGTCTCCGAGGTTTCGGTTGGCCCAACAAATCGGAAAGTAGTTGCGACATTGATAATCAGACAGACAAAAACGTCAGCTATTATTTATCCGTAAGTATTTCATTCACTTCAAATTATCACTAAGCTCAATCTAGTGGAATTGATTATACAGTTGTGAATTAACGAATTAAATTTTTTATTCAGGAACAGTGCAGCGATTGCGACTTCAAGAAACCTTATCACTATGAATGCCAAACTGATAGATAACGAATTACCTCACCGACAACTGACTAAATACTCAATTTTCATAACAATTACAAGTGTTTTATAAATTTGTACATATAACGCGTATTACAAAAAATGTGATATTAATTTTTAAATATTTTTTCCATTGATAAGATTATGCACAGATCAATAATATTTGAAAATTTTTAAATGTATAAATAAATAATTTAATTGTCAATTAATAATAATTGTTATTATAAATTATTGGCTTAGCAGCAATGCGCGTATAATTAATCTGTAATGTCAGATATAGACAAATATCGGAGAGAGAGAAGGGTCGATTTAACATTTAATCCCGAAAAGGAATACAAATCAATCCGCCCGTTTACCTCTTGATCATCGTCATCACACTTCTCGGAATTCTATCATATCGTGCGTCACGTATACATTGTGACAATAAACACTCGCACATTTATGCAGGTACACTGTCCCTCTCAACGATTCCTTTTACCCATGTGTCCTACCTCTTCTCCTATACATATTGTATTCTACATGTAACATATATATACATATATTAAAGCATATTCACCTGTAGAAGTGTATAACAGACCGGTGTGCTCGATTATACACACAGTTGTGTGTCTCTCGGGCAAGTGCGTGCGAGATGTGCACGACTATTCAGATATTGTTGTTATTGTTGAGGGAACAATCGCCCGTCAATAGGCCGCCTCGGTACAATGTATCTATTCAGGTACAGACAGGGGTGCTCACTCGAGCATTTGCATTTGTGCAAAATTCAATTTTTTAAAATAAATTTTAATAGTGACTTGACTGATAAAAAAAAATTTTTTTTTGACAATCTCTTGATTGTAGGACTTTGATACTGCAGTCGCAGTGGCATTGGGAGTCGTGCTAAATAAAGCCAGGACAAAGATACAAAGATCCAGGTGACAGAGTTTGAAACGCTTGGAAAAAGGAAGTATAGAATAAAATAAGTTCGAAAGGCAAACAAATACGTCATGACTCATGAGACGGGTATAAAAGGAGAGGAATGAATGTGAGAACCTCTGGATCAGTGTACACGAAAAGCTTGGTGTGTGCCCATAGCAATGATTACGTATGCGGGAATGATTGCCGGGAAACGCGCGCGATGCACATGCAAAGCCCAAAAATCGTCGAAATCAGTCGAGTTCAACATCAGCATTGTACCTGGGCTTTGTCTCTGGCTCATTGTTATCGGTACTCGGTGTACAACACCGTATAGTACTGGGGCATCACATAGGCATATATAGATAATATATACATACACTTGGCGCTGGATGAGAGAGTGAACTACGTATACATATAATATAGCAGTAGGGATTCTGTATGCACTCAGCTCTTCAGCTGCTGCTGCTGCACCCGATGGCCCATATATATAGAGACGGATAACTGTACATATACTCTGCGCTATTTATCTCACCGAGAGATCCCCGAAATCAAAGCATTGTTCTATATACTCCCGGACCCATTTCTCAACAGTAGGCAATATAAATAAATCATACTTGTCAATAGAATTTAAAGTTAAAAATATAAAAATTTTTGAATAACAAAAACAAAAAAAAAATATTCATACAATTGTCATCGTTTTTTTACTGAAAAATACCATTATTGTCAGACGATGACAATATTTTTGGTCGCTTTCATTCAATAGATAAAATAATATAATATGTAGAATGTATAATACAGATGGAATACTTTGTAACTATATAGAGTAATGGAATATGAGATGTATATATATATTTTGAATTGACAGATAAAAACTGTTGGCGAAAATTTTTATCGATACCAAACAAGACGTCGGCAAAGGAATGAAGGGGGAGGGAGCGCGAGGCCGAGCGGGAGAGGTGAGGGCATAGAGCTGGTGAATAGGAAGCGACACAATGGACCTGGGTGGCTGTGGAGGCGTGTTATCAAATGGGTTCCTCATTCACATACTGTGGCCTGAGCTACCTGTGTCTGTCTATACCGGTGTCTGTCTGTTATACTTATTCATACCATCTATTGTGTCTCCACTGTTGAGTCGAGTTCAGTTGAGTTGAGAACGCGATGGAACGTGCCACAATGCACGAATATGGACTACTGTAGCTCGCGCGAATCATCCACTCCCTCATCTCCCTGGTGAACCCACATCCATACAACTCTGTCTGTATCTGAATGTCTGTGCATAACACTCTGGCTCCTAGGGCCCGAACCCCGCTTTCAAAATATTCCCGGCTAGCCCTTTTAATTTTTCGTCCAGTCGCTGGACAATAATCTCGCGGATTTTTTTAATCATCAGCTCCAACTATTGCAGCTCGGTGATGAAATCGATCGGCTTCAAATAAATAGAATAGAGAGGATGAGATCTTGATAAATTTTGACGGTGTACGGATGAATGGATTAAAGAAGTCGCGGAGTAAAAAGCAGGGAGCAGAGAAAGAGCTGATGAAAAGCTGAAGAGGGAAGAGGATAAAAAATACTTAGAGGAACACATCGTAAGAGAAATAACAAAACAGAGTGAAAAGAGAATAAAAGTAAATGATAAAGACAGAAAGAAAGAAGTATAACTAAACGAACAGAGTATAGATGAGCATGAAAGTACAAGAAGGCGCGCCACGAGCTGCCGGCGTTCTATATGCCATACAAAACTCGCTCAATACGTCATTCAGCAGAATAATACCGCTCGTTCCCAGCAGAATGAGAGTTTCAAAGGGAATTAAGGATTCAAAGGCATCTTTGCGCATCGTGCAGCACAAAACGACCGGCCTACACCGCTACACTTCTCCAAGTAACGGCACTGCTGTGTAACTTGCTTAGTTTCTGAGAGATTATTATTATCAGCGGAGGTCTACTTTGACAGTCGTCTATCAAGCCCATTGATAGATAGCAGACCAGTACCAGTGTACATCAATACCACAATTACGCAGCGCCGGGAAACTAAATAAACGCGACACTTAGATATATATTTTCTCATACACAGTCCCTCCTGTACTACCTGTTATCTGGGCACAAAAGCTGATGGATGATCATAAACACCCGAGCGTGTCTACCCGTGATTACGCTTATTATTGCAGTTGGTTATGGTTTTTTATTGTTATTCATACCGCCCGGAGTGCAGAGAGGGTCAAAGATAAATAGAAATATATATGTATAATATTAAATTTATGTATTGTTAATACAATAGAACGGGGAGATGTACACTAACTCGATAATCAACCGTGGCCGTATCTCCCTCCATTATTTTGCCAACTCTTTTGTTATAAAAAATTTTCGTTAACCATTTAAATGAAATGTTGTGAAAAAGTTTAATTATTAATCCCACGGGCTGCGATGTTACATTTTAAAAAGATGTAATTATTGCGACTGGGAATGAGAAATAATGTATTTTTTTGTTTTAATTAGAAATCGATTTGTGGAGCGGAAGGGTTAAATTGCGAGGTATAAAAGAAATATGGTTCTTGAAGCAGCATTTGTGATCACAGGACACAATAGCATACAGAATAGAACAGAAGAGAATTACAGTGTAGATATATATATATTATATAGCAGTATGTCATTCTTTTATATCAGCACACACGCGGGTACACTGACGTAGCTTTGGTCGCGGCCTTATCGGCAGTTATCGGGCCGTGATGTCACACAATGGGGCAGACAATGCGCGGGACAATACACCCCTGCTCGGTAACCCTCGACCCAACCACCTCTTCTCCAGCGGCAGCCCCCGTCCCTTTTCATCCGTCGGTACAAGCGCGGGTACAGCACACAGGCTCTCTTCTCTCTCTTTAGCAGGCTCTCAACCCCCACACCCCTTTGCGCCCGGCCAACTTAATAAACATAATAGCTGACTTGGCCGCCCCGCGATCACAATGAGATCCATACTGCGCGATAGTCGAGATATGACGACGCCAGTCTATTGTACTCGCGATCCGAGTTTTAGTTTCCACTGGATTATTTCGAACCCTCCAACTATTCCCCCCCCCCTCCCCTCCGTAGGTCTTTTGTCAATTGTAAAACATTTTTTTCGCTTCTTACAGTCCTCGAAAATTTATATTCAAAAATTTATATCGATTCTCTATAGACAGACACATGCCACTATTTTTCTCCAATTCATCCGTGGGATCTTTGATAAAGAAAAAAATTTTATTTTCATTTATTATTTATTTTACGACAAAGCATGGAAAATAAATAGACAGTCTCGACAATACGATTTTAAATCTAAGAGCGGACGTGTGTGGATGTGCTCTGGTATGGTTGGGGTGAACCAGCGAAAACGTTGGCAACTCAAATGATACAAAATCGCATGAAAGTCAATCAGGACACGAGCGTGCCCGAACTATCTGGGTATTGTGGTAGAGCCGCGAAGCGTGCATCCCTTATATATCAAGGGGTGGTAACAGAATGAGACGGAAAGGAGACCGAGAAGGTGGAGAAGGAGAATGGGCGAAGAAGGAGACAGAGGTATGGATGAGTACCAAAGCCCGCAAGTTGTCGATCGGTCCCTTTAGCTTATACATTCTGCATGTACTGCCGGGAGACGACACACAAGTCGCATATTCTATAGACTACAGGATAGTAGTCGGGAGCTTCACGCATCATTGGATCAGCTCCACGCCCTCTCGTTTCTCCTCTCCCTCATCGGTCGCTCTCAGTGTGAGACACGTACACACGCTATCCCACAGTAACCGTCAGAGATCAACTCTCACCCTTCTGTGTTATGTGCTTTTAACAATATGCTATCCTCGTATAATCACCCTAATCCACGTGCCATCACACCATTACTGCCAGCCTACATCCTACTCATCAGCTGCATTAATTTATCAATAACATTTAACATACTTTCACCCTACAAAAATTATCAATTAAATTTTTAAACCATCAACTCGCTAAAATATCATCTCAAGTGCCGTCGCATGGTGACGGACAGATGACAGACAATCGAGGATTCAATAAAGAATATAAAACATTTAGTTATACATCAGAGCCAAGTTTATCTGAATGATTATGAGTCATTGAGCCCTCGAGAACCGGATGGGGAGAACGGTAACTACCGAGTTGAATGAATCAAGGGGTTCATGATTTCATAACACGGTATGGGTGGCTTCAGATTCTCCCTATCGATAAACGTTTGACTACAAGGGGTTGACTATTTTATTATGGTTCGCCCGCAACCCGACGAGTTGGTTTTATAAGCCAAACGTAATAATCAACTTTTATTTCATAAATGCCCCGCTCGTGGCATTGGGGAACAACAGGGAGCGTAAGGTAAAATAATCTTGACGGTGATCCGAGATGCCGAGGAAGTATACAATAAAACCAACCCTTCCGTGGCTGGAAATCGAGGCAGGAACGGTTGTATTTATTTTATTTCATTATCTTTTTACTCCTACGTTATTTACTCAATGCTCGGTAATTATTTTCGAGCATGATATTTATTAAATTTTTCGCGTCAACGAATGCCTAGTGTTTGAATATAAATAAAATTATTTTTAAAAACCAGCGGATGAATAAACCCATGATAAAAACAGTGTCCCTGAAGAATTAAACAGTTGCTAATGTTGGGTGACGACTACCTCGAATGACAAGGTCTGTCCTTTTTCCCCATTTATCTATCGTCGGAGTAGTATCTATACATCGGGATCAGGTTCCTCTATTCGACATCCTCCATTATATATCTTTTATCAATCTGTACGCTTTCAGAGCTTTGAGCAAGCTGAAAGCTGCGTGATAAATCAAGAAATGTAAGAACCCATACAACGACGATATGCATGCATACACATATATTTATATTTATATATATATAAATTCTCCCCCAATATCTCCCACTCTTTTATCCAGAAAAATATATATATTTATATACAGATATAGATATATAATAAAGTGGCCACATAAATACAACTTACACAAGTGTATTTCTATATCTGCCTCCAAGGATATGTCTACACACGAGAGCCGCGTCGTGAGTGTATTTATGTATAGCTTTTGTACATCATCAAAAATATAGATATATATAAGCAAGCAGTGGTTCAATAGGCAGCATTGCCGGAGTGAACAGCATCCATAGAGCGACCAGATGAGGTCTTCTAGCTTCCGCCGAGTCCGCGTGAAAGGATGCCCCAATAATATTCCATTCACCAAACCATCGACTCTTTCCCTCAGTTGCCTCCTCCCTGGACCAGCAGTGTCCAAACTACCCTGCACCATTGATTTTTCATTCGTCGGCTCTTGAATAGTTTGTTATGAGCTTTCCTTCTTCGAGCAGCTCGTTTCCCCTCCCTGTCCCCGTCCCCATCCCCGTTCCCTCCAATGCTTGTATACACTTGTCAATGATGTTGAAGCGAAAATGAGCAGACGAAAGGACAGGAGGCAAAGAGACCAAGATAGAGAGGATTTGCCGTGCACTATTATAACATATGAGACACCGGATCGTAATACATAACCTATAACTTTAATCAGGGGTGAATAAAGCCACAGAACCCCTTTTCGGTAGCGGCACTGCGTCAAGGCGAAGAATAGAGATGAGGATGTAGCCGAGTATCGGCATTGTTTCCAAACAAAGCGCGCCTTTCATATCCCCCTGAGCACACCCCTGTGGTCTCTCCTACCCTCGTCTTTTCCACTACTACTTCTACAACTAGTGCTGCTGGTGCTGCTGATGGTAACCTCCGCCGGCACCGCGAACGCCCGCACCACCTTCGCCATTCCCTCGCTCCCGATCCAGCTCCCGACTGCTCCTCATACACTCCCCCGGCTTTTCACTCATTTGACACGCAAAGAAAAGTCAGGCGAACCAGCATTGTGGCGACTGCCACCCCACGCGACCCATTGTTGCCAGCGCACCAATACTACTCTCATCCAACTCTACCGTCTCTTACACGTCTTTTCTCCTTACCACTCTGACTTTGACTCTCTCCTTTCTCTGTTCCTCTTCATTACCACTACATTCTTGCCACCACCAGCCCTCTCTCTCTCTCTCTCTCTTCTTTTCTCAATAGAGACCACGGACATCAGTTGCTAACTCCATCCCAACAGCATTGGCACTCGTTTGTCAATGATGACTAGTATACAACCCTAAAAAGTCCGCAATCTATTAAAGACTCTCGCTCAAAACACTTCTATTCCAGCTCCAATCAATTACTCACTCAAATAAAAACTTTTATCTCTTTGTATGTATATTAAAAGAGGAGAAAAATAAATTTTTTGTCGTTTGTCATCGGCCCCCGATGGTTGGTAAATTTGAAAGCCCCGAAATACAAAAAACCTTATGTATGAGAAGTTCATTAGAGGCTTCGAATGAAAAAAATTCAATGGGGAAGCCTGTGATGTGGATGTGAGGGATTTAGTTCAAGGACGCGGTGACACGAGGGGCTGCAGAGCAAACTCTCGGATATCACACAAATAGTTAGGACGCGGAGACAGCGCCCACTGGGGGTGGGAACCTGTTAAAACTTTTCAAACTAGTGGCAAAATGGAATGATGGCTTAGAGCACACTGCCCGCACACACCGATTCTATATACTTATATATATATTGGGTCGTATAATAGTGTATACTATTAAAGAGAGTAGAATTGTGCTCTGAGAGGATATACATGATGAAAAATGAATAGACAGTAAAAGCTAGATAACATCGTCGAGTGTGATGACCACAATACCCCAAGTAAAAGTAGTGCTTTTGTCGTCCGTTCTATAGAGTTGTTAAAGTTTCTATTGAACAATTGAAAGCACGAAAATTTATAACTACAATACTGGAGCTGCTGCTGCTGCTGCTGCTGCTGCTACTGCTTTAGTCCATCATATTAATTTACTCAGTTTAATTGGAATCCAAAAGCGATTAAAAAATTTTTTCACCATCTCCATTAAGTCTTTGTACCGTTAAGCGATTCTAGATTTATCGCCAGAGAATAAAAGCACTTGCATCGGCTGTACCTGGACATATTAAATATCGCCGGCATGTAAAATTCCCGAAGAAACTAAACGAGTAGTAAAATACAGAGTAATGAAAGAAAATAAATAAAATAGTGAGAACAGCAGCGGATCACGTATAGAAAGTGCTCAATCCTCAATGGTACTAGTATCGGCGGTCCCGGTAGGTGGGCGTATCGGTTAAGTGGGGGAAATTGCAAAACAATGAGACGACGAGGAAGGGGTAACAATGTGAGGGACAATAGGCCTGATAATGTGCCAGAGAATGGACGCCTAGACAAAAGAGTCGAATAAGGGCGCGCGCGCTTGATGCTGCTATTTCATATACATACACTGATCTATATCCATATACACATACATATATATGAACACCGTACATACAACAACGCTTTTGCGCTCGACTACCTCTTTAGCTATCTATCGCTTGCATTATCCCGCCGGTTTCATCCGCAGAATGTGTTTCACTGTCAGAAAGCATACTTCCGCGGATACATTAATTCTACACTCTTAAATCATATCTCTAATAGCTTTCTCATCGACAATCGAGAATATATATATTTTTCATATTCAAGTACATTTACAATAGAATAGAATTGTCTCGACGCAGACGGAGCCATTAATAATAATAATGTCAATGGATATTTCCTTATTGCCGATTCCCATGTGGGTTACCGATGTTTATGTACAAATATATACGTAAGAGCGGTTATATATGACGTACGTATATATGTATATATAAGATTGGCCCCACAGGAATCGGAGGCTCAAAAGCGGTTTGGGTAAACCGCAGTACACTCGATATCACGACCCCTGACATAACCGCGGGTTCTGGTGCCCGGGATGAGGGTGGAAACGAGAGTCAAAAGGGCGGCAAAGGCTCCCTCCGTTATCGCCCGGTTCGCCGTACACCTGTTGTTTTAACCCGCCCACGATATCGCTTCTCCCTGACTGTTGCTCGCTCTACATATACATATATCCAGTGCACTTTACTGGCACTTGGGAATGCACGAGTTAACTTTTACCTGCACATGCCATGCGTTCTTGCCGTAGCAGTGGTGCGGCTGACTTATATAGCTCGTAACTACTAGCTCTTTAAATATTGTCTTGAAAATCAATGTTCTCTGACTTGAGGGATATAATTTAGCGATAAATTATCCTCCTGAAGACAGAGTTGCTCAGAAAGAGAAAAAATGAAAGAGAATCTAAGGAAAAACGGGGAGTGACTAAAATAAAAAAATAAATGTGAGAAAGTCTTGTGTGATATTTTCCAAGGCAGTGAATAATTAGCATTCTGTAGGATTTAAAAGAGTGCACAAGAAAAACTGTAGTTTATTTTTTGATAGCAAGAGCGCTCTTGCACAACACCCGGCTCTGCGCTGAGAGGAGCAAAACGGGCTACGACGATGTCCTCTCGTAAAATAAAAGGGAGGTAGCGCTGAAGAGATTCCGGCGGGCGAGGAGAGTATAAATGTTCTTGGACTTGTTATATACAAGAAAGAAGAACAAAAAAGGAGGAGAGAAGTAGCTCTATACAAGACCTCTGGCTTACGCCACAAACAGTCCATAGAAATTCTCCTCGTAGATTGAGACGTGGTAGAGAGAGACAGAGAGACGCAAGTGTATTTGTGTAACTACTCTTGGTGTGTGTACGTTGGGTACTTGGTTCGCTGTTATTTAAGCTTCGCATAATGGCAACTCTTTTATGCTTCTTGTGTCTTACATCTGAGACTGTGTCGTATCGCTCCAGAGGGCGCATTCATTCCGGTGAATGCCTCTCTTACACCGCGCGCCGGCAATACAATGCTTTCTATGGCGCCTTCAGGTCTTTCTACACAGCAAAACGTATCACAAAATACAATAACCTACCAAGGATACAAAGCCTCAATTTTTTACTTTATGCCTTTTACTCCACTCCACTCCACTCCTTCTCCTTCTTCTTCTTCTCCCCCCACTGCCAACCTCTGTTGTACTAAAAAACCTCACTCCCGACTCTCCACTAAACTTTTTATTATTTTCGCAATATCTGGGCTACTCGGTGGCCGATTTGAATGATGACCCAAGAGGATTTGGAGTAGAGAAAATGGATGATAAACATAAGAATATTGAATGACGAAATAATGAACGGTAGCAGTGGTAAAAAATAGTATGAATAGATGGTGGGACAGTAGACAGGTTAACCAATCAAGCAGATCCATAAGCTGGCAGTGATGTCGTCGCTGGTGATGTCGTTGTGAGTCATGGTCCGGCGATCGGGTCACAAAACATGATCGTGGACACAATAACCACGCCGCAACAATACTGTTGTCGACGACAATAATACAAGAGAGCACCATCACCATCATCGTATACAGTCGTCCGGGAGTCCCTGAATCTCTATTGTCTGCTGGCTCTTGTGTGTTGTTCTCTCCTCTTCCTTTCATCCCCTCTGCATTTCATTAGAGCATTAGAATCTACTACTACCAACATCACCATCACTACTGTCCTATCTCTCCTATCCTATACACTGCTGCTTCCCCAGTCTTCTCTTTTCTAACCGCAATATCTCTGTTTAATTGCACTGACCAATGCCAGACAACTTGATGAATGAGGAATATTCAATCATTACCAATCCATACAATAGGACAATAATCACAATAACAACTTTTATATACTTCCTTTTAAATTCAAATATCTTTTAAACCAATAAACCTGCGTAAAATTTCATCACATATTTTTTATAGGGAAATAAATTTCCTATAGAAAAAACCCCATCCATTTTTACATAAAGTCAATATTTTTAAAATTATCTTCATTTGAACTTCAACAGAAATTTCGGTCTTAAAACTTTTTAAAAATAATGACAATAATATACTGGAGTGAATTTAATGTTCTACGATATGTGAAACGAATTGTGACTCAAGGTGGTACTGTTAAGTAAAAGAATACAAAGATATATAATACAAATATATATTTAAATGAAATGAAACCAAAAGGAGCAGTAGAGTCTTAGCATAGAAAGCACATAGTCGACTTACATATACATAAATATATATTCTGTCAAGTATGTACAGAACAAGTATAGTGGTTCCATATATATACATATATGTATAGTTGAAATACCCATAAACGAGTGTATACGCGCGTTCACACACGAACGAGGAAAGCGAATCGGCCGTTCCACTCATCCTCTCTACCGTCCGTCTCATTGTGTCGGACGATTGTCTTAGAATAATGGCGCAGACTCACAATAGTGACTACAATGCTTGCTCGTCTAACAATGCCATGACGTCACACGCGACGGACGATGTACGTGAATGTGCCACCACCGACAACTCTGAGTAGTCGTGTGCGTCGCCTCTCTTCAGGACGATCCTTCTATATTCCTATTCTCTTCCTCGCCACCGGCACCCGACCCCCTTCCTCCCCCTGGCCCCAACCTCCCACTCGGCTCTTTGCGCTGGCTGGCACTCGTGCGCGCTTTAGCTCGCGATGCGTTTCCGTACGTACTTATATTATTGCCACGATTTGGTTGCTACATACTCCCAACACTTTTCATACATTACTCATCTCAAGGCCGGGTTATGTGTAATACAAATATTATCAACATAAGCGATGACTCGGCTCGAATTGACCGCTAAATTTGCTTTTCATGCTTACAATGCGGTCTTCTGGGTGCCCATTCAACAAACTGTTTTTAATGCTCGAGGTATTGAAAGAAATCAAGTGAAATTATTTTTTTCTTATTCAGAGTCTGATGAATAGCGAGGCTGGTTGCTGGTTCCTGGTCCTGCTCGTCACGTGTTGTGCATATTTATTGCGGTGGGCAGATAAAAAATCGAAGCAAAAGATGAGCGAGAAAAAAAGACAGGAATAAATGATAAATACAAATCAGGAAGGGGTACTGGCTTCGAAGAAGGTGCTACCGGATAAGAATAACCGAGGAGGGCTCGGTTGGTTGAATGCCGGTTGTTAATTAATGCCGCCATTCAGTGTGCACATTAAATTAGTACCGAATTGTCCGCTCCCGTCCCGTATTCAAAGGCCAGATATTCTGAAAAGAGTCTTATTAGCAAACAGAGAAGAAGCTTTCGTTGCTGCTGCCGCTGGTGCTTTGCTGATGATTCTTTTGGTCCAGCAGTCGACGACAGCTTGAAAATTCCACGTTCGCGGATTCTACAACTTCAAAGTTATTTCCTGATCCATTCAATACTCGAGTCGAGAGAAAAAACAATACGTAAAACTTTTTCTCCAGCTCGTCGAAATACATAATTCGTTACGAGTGCGATATAAAAAATTGTAGAAAAAAAAAAGAAAACAATAGCCGGAGGAAAAGTTGCTGGGGAGATATATATATTTTGAATAAAACGGGAATTATTAATTAACTCGACGGTTAATCGCGATCAACCTATCACCAACTGGAATACCATTTGCTGATGAAATTTATGACAAAGGAACAAAATAATAATGACGACGATAAATATAATAAAAAAATATTTTTTGCTAAAATATTGTGTGAAATTAGTTGGGGAAAAAGAAAGGAACAAAAAGTAAGAGGAGAGAAATGAATGAAGGAGCGTTGGGAAATATTCGAAGCGTGAAAGAGGTTGTTGGTAGAGAAAAACTCTCAGAGAGATCGAACGATCGTAGATTGAATAGGAGCGTGGACTCGGAGAGGTGCCGGGGGATCCCATCGCCGCACACAAGTGTATCCAGGGGGTGGGTGAATTGGAAAGAGTATAAAAACGAAAGATTCGCGAATAGAAAAGCGACTGATGGGGCCGGGGGTGAAAGGGAGACTCGTACACACACACACAGCACCCGGATGAGGAAAAGAGAGAGAGAAATCAGTAACGCGATGGCGGGGTACATTGTGTCGGGCCGCTTGATACTTTATTCTGTATAAAGGAACGGGCGGAACAATAGCGAGAATGCGGAAGAATGGGACTATATAAGGGAGACAGAGAGTGAGGTGGAGAGATGAATGAGAGAGGAGAAACGCACTCGCCAGTGTGAAGACTCATCACTCTGTAAACAATGCAACCTGACGAGAGAGTGACTCAGAGTGCTGGTTCTATTGCTGCTGCTGCTGTTGCTACTGCTCTCTGCTACTGGGATTTCAACTTCACTTTAAGTACACCAAAAAATAATAATAGTAATAATAATAACAAATAATTCAAAAGACACATCCTCACACAGCAGAGTCCACAGAAGATATGATTCATCTGCAATAATACACTTGTCACAATGTGTACATGCATGTAATATTATAAATAAATATTGACCTCGTGCAGCTCTGTGGGCTTTACATCGACGTTAACATCTTGAGCCGGAGTCTGTAGCGCACCGAAGAAAGGGATGAGGTACAAAGCTATCATCGAGCTGGCTTTCAAGCTTCTCGCGGTATTGTTGCCGAAGATAGAATTCTTTTGATTGTATAAAATACGAAAAAAAGTAAAAAAAGCTAGGGATGATAGAGGAATGTCGCCAGTCAACTAGTCAAGGTTCGATCAGCCAGCATCACAAGAGGGATTTGAGTGTAGAGGGAAGCCCATGGAAAATCGTGAAAAAGGAAGATGTCAATGAAAAAATTTCTTGCTTAACATAATACGTTATTCGGTGACATTGCCACTGAGAAAATTTCATTTTATGTCTCATCGAATAACCCGGGGCATCGGTAACCTAACACCGGAAATTATCCAAAGGACTGTTTTTTCAATTTTTTGAAATTACATATAAACTTGTGGATAAAACGACGAAAGCCGATGGTGTTTTTTAAAATGAAAAGCAAATGTCCGGAGAATAAAAATTTGCTTGGACCGACAATGGCTGGGGGTGGTCGGGAGGGAGATGAAAAGAGTTCGGTATTAAAAAAGACTGAGGTTAAAAATATTTAGACGTCCAACGTCGAGATGAATAAGACTAAATTGTATCCACAATGCTGTCTCAGAGGCGCGCCATGAATAGCCTTAATAAACTCGCTAGATCCTTGGAAATATTTCAAACTCCTGCGAAGAGTAGTATGAGAGCTGCCGGGTCTATGGTATACTCAGAGACAGATATAGTTCAGTGAAAAGAGGAAAAAGGAAACTCTCATCGGTCTCTCCCTCTCCTTATTCATTTCTCTTTTATTTCTGTGCTGTCGCATGAAGACTTTCCCAAACATACATTGCAAGATTTTGATGAGTAACAGCAGCAGGACACTCCGCAATCGGGTTCTAAATCGTTCCCAAGTATTGACTGATGATAAAACCAACAGACTACAATTGTACGGGCAAAGTACAATACATATAGTATTACATATACAGGAGTGAGGGGAGTGTTGAAAGCGCAATGGGGTACATTTCACTACTCAAACTCGCATTATCACCCAGGAACATGTACAAAAGAGTATATATGAGTACAGTAATATATAGCCGAGTCTAAACACGAGGAAGAGAGACAGAGGGAGTATGGTTTTGTCCCGCGGGACAATTTGTTCCCGGAAAGCGTGCAAGAGCCACCCTTGAACGAGCTCAGCGAGTGGAGAACAAGGTGGGGGTGTAGCTCCAAGCTTTCACCAGCCTCGCTCTTTCTACCCTCTTCCTCTTGTTCTTTTGACGTCTCTCACTCCACACAATGTGTTAAGGGCTGGTGGAACAACTCGTGCACCTTGCCTTACTACCAACGAATCGCGGTTTTGGGTGAATCGGTAGTTACCGAATAAACTCTTGGATAAATGGGCTGGGAGATAACTCGGGGATAACTTACTTTATTATCTACATCTATATATATATATTTATATATATAGTATAGTGTATGAGTATAGATAT
This sequence comes from Microplitis demolitor, assembly GCF_026212275.2. NCBI lineage: Eukaryota > Metazoa > Arthropoda > Insecta > Hymenoptera > Braconidae > Microplitis > Microplitis demolitor. The sequence continues at coordinate 1,419,599 of NC_068549.1, read as the reverse complement.
AGATGTATTAACTCTTTCTCGCTCCATATAAATATATGTGTATATGTATCTATATCTATGTATGTATATGTGGACGAGTGAATGAGTGTATGGATAGGGAGGAGGCGCGATTCAAACGCGTATTTCAAATACGAAATCAAAAGCCTCATTGTCACTATAGAAATGGCTCTATTTGGAAACGATGTATTCAGCATGAAGCACGTGGAATTAACGCTGTTTGTTCAATACTACTTTTGACGCAATGTTTATTTTAAAAAATAAAAAAAACTAAATAAAAAGGTAAATGATAAAGATAAAAAAAGAAACAAGGACAGAGTTGGAGTCGGAGTCGGAGTCAGAGTCGGAGTGAAGATAAAGGAGACTGAGAATATAAGCAAGAGAGAAAGGATGGTGGCAGAAAAGCGCACCCAAAAGAAAATAAATAAAAGTATGCCTGGCCGAAACAATTGGAACCTGCGTAGAATGGAGATCTGCTGGCTTTTTATCTTTCTTTCCCCACCGGCCCCTGGCTTATTTTTTTACTCGCTTTCATATTTGTTTCCTCCTCTTTCGTCATTTTAAACCCGTATATAGATTAACTATTCTTAACTTCTTTATCCGCACATACTTACATATTCTATTGGTAAAATCTCCCATTGACTGACAGCATTTTTAAAAATTTAAATTTTCGACCCATTCCTCAATTATTATTATTTTTAACGCCTCAGGTTGATATGACAATAAATATGAATAATAAAAATATTAAAAATGCACTCACCGATTGATGATTTGTCTGGCGGTCTCTTCAGGGAATTATGTAAATACTGGACTGGTACTGGACCGGTAATACTCTTCATGATACTCTTCATCTCGGCAACTCCGCACTACAAGTCACGTCCACTCTGTCAACTGCCGAACGTCGCTGGAACCTGGTAATCACAGGGTCCACTTTACACTGCATATATATATATATAAATATATCACATGACACATCACACACACACATACACACAAGCACACACATCCAACCAACCAGAGTACTCTCTGATAGTAAGCATCATGAGATCGCGATAGCAAAATTAAAAGAGATGTATATTATATTTTAGCATTGCACATAACGCACTAGATTCAAAACCAAAAATTCAATTTCATTGTCCGCGTGTCAGTGCACGTCACGTGCAACCGCGGATCCCTGTACTGTAAATACTATATGTCAACTCGCGCTAAATCATTGCCATTGGCAATCACACTCACACACACGAGTTGACAACTAACAGCCACTCGTATATATATTTCTACATACATATATATATAAATAATAATTATTTATATATTCCATCAATCGCGAACAAGAACAAAAATAAAATCTTCAGTCCAATAAAAACAATCAATTTTTTTTTTCCATTCAACTGTCGGACACGTCAGTAATTATGCATGATTCATATCAGTAACGTTATTGCACACACGTGTTTGTATAGAACTGGAAAAAAAAAATTGCACTTAATTGGAGCACAAAAATTTTTCACCAAAAATGGACTTTTGTAAAAAATAAAATCACAGAAAAATTAAAAAAAAATATATTTATGTAGGAGTGATGATAAGAATGAATTAACATAAATATAGAGAATGTAAGTCTGCGAGTACAGAGTCGAACAGCGCGCGGCGAGAGACTGATCGGCGCATCACGTTCCCCAGCTACACGCCATCTTTCCGGCTGCGCGGTTCCCCACCCCTAGGGTTCAGTTATATATTCTCTCCCTCTTATCAGAGCTAAATTTTAAACATCCCACACGTAACTATTGTTTTATTTTTTATGCAACAACATTTAAATAACAACAACAATAATATATAATAATAATAATGTTATTATTATTCTTTAGTCATTGCTGTACATTAATTCCAATAAATCACATCAGGACAATAAAGCAATAAATATAAATTTATTAATGATAATAGATTTATACAATTACGCTATCCGCATTGTCGACGGCGAAACCCGAGACAATAATCGTATAAATTTTATTGAATCAAGTGGCGAAGATGTTTGATGCAAAAAGGGTACAGGCGTCGCCGGAAGCTGCGATTAACAACTTGACCGGCCGATGTCGTCTCAAAAGGAAGTCCCGTTTAATTATTCGCCTTAAATTTTATACAAGCGTCTGCTGTAATTGCGAGTCGCTGAGCAGATAAGAGTTTAATATAAATAATTATGACGGGACAGTTGAGACAGTAAATACTTGGATCAATTAACCCGAATCTGCCCACATGTGAAGATCGAGTTCCCACAGCCATATGCTCTTTTACCTTGACGAGTGGAAAAAGAGCAGCTTGTTTCCCAAAGTGACTATGGGAAAAATTTCTACACCCCAATAAAATATTGAGGATTTTTAAATTTAATATATATTGGATTTTTAAAGGTCCATACCTTAATGGGGTGAGGTGTTGAGGGTGAGGATGAGCTCTAGAGCATGACTCGAGTTTACATGAGGAGTAAAGACTCCTTTAGAGGGTTAATATACGTGTGGAGATGGAGGGCATGAAGAGACGGTGAGGGTCGTTAAGACACCACCGTCTTAATATCGCGCGGGACTAAGGCTTATAATCCTAAGACCTAAGAGAGAATAGCGAGAGGATCAACCTGGGATTCTAATTAAACGGAAAACAACTTTATTAAGTTGGCAACTGCCCTAGGGCCCGGGAACTCTGTTGTACTTGTGTTCTATTACCGATTTCCATACTCCCAGACTACCTGCTACTTTACTTGGCATCCCACTATTTAATCTAAATTTATATGAATATATATCTTGATATTATAAGTTTTTTTTTATGCACACAGTGCTGGGACAAGAAAATTAAATTAATAAATTACAATATCGATTTAACTGAATGAAGAAAAAGTTTATGAGAGATTTATTTAGATTGACAGAGAGAATGATGTAAAAAATCTATATAAAAACACAGAGTATTGACAGGTTCGTTATACATATTTGTATATCTGATGTAGGATGAAAGACACCAATTTATAATTATTATTGCATTGAATATTCCATTCATTGAACTCGTCGCGACATCACAACTCTCTTATTCAACATTCAATATTATCAGCTATTGTGTAGTTTAGATTCTGTCCTTCCTACAGGTACCGTTTCTTTCCAACCCCTTTCCAACGTCCAGTTTTATTTTATTATTTATATTTTCATTACGGAAAAAATTACTGATCATTTTGAAATTAGCGCAAAAGCGCGCGCTCTAATTTTAAATTAATACCCGACTGCATTGATAGCGCGATGACCTCTGAGATGGAAAATGAAGTAATTAAATATATAGATATATAAATAAATATTAAGGTAGGACAGTAACTTGAGAGCGGAAAGACGGAGCAGCAGAATGCGACGAATTTGAAAGAGCCATACCTGCATACGTAATGGAAAGCCGGCATTGTCATCGAGGCGTCGGCAGCCTCTTTTGTCTACCGGTTCTACTCGTTCTGTGGCACGGAAATTCTGATCGCACGCGCGCCGCATCGATCTTCGGCCGATCATTTGCATCCTCATTGTTCCGCGCATCCGACGAAATTCCGCGGGCACAATATTCCTCCGCGCCCCCTACACCCGTCAGCTATAACACCTTTCCCAGCTTTTAAATAATATTTTTATTTTCTATCCGTCTCTGCTCCAATCTCATCCTGTTGTCTATCTGCCCGCGAATTGCTCGGCACCCGCCACTGAGCTCATCAATTAATTAATACTCTGTTTTCATTTTTTGACATACGTCAAATATTCAAATAATCCGCGTCCATAGACGTATGGGTGCATATGTATTTCAATGAAAGAGAAAAGAAAGTGTTGTCGAGGGAGAAGAATACGTAAAGAACAAAAAAAAAAAAAGAAATGACAGCAACCGCACATTTTTACGTCATCATAACAGTGCCAGTGCATTGTTGTCGCGAGACAAAGGCAAATGTGGCGACGAAATTGCGAAGGAAAGGCTTTGCTAGATGTAAGTAAGCTGCAAGAGTATGTAGGATATGTAGATATTTTACATATATATATATATATATATATATATATATATATATATATATATATATATATATATATAAATATGTAATGTACTCTCGAAATGAATCAGTGAAATTTTTTTAAATTTTTTCAGTGATTTATTTTTCCAGTTTCAATCTACTGGTTTTTAAAAATAAATTACCGCAATTCCACTAGATTAATCAGTGATTTTTTTACCACTGTTCAGCATTTTTTGTTAGCGTCTACAGATTGAAAAAAAAAAAATTTTTAACTGTCGAAATTAGTAGCTCATGTTTTTTTTGGAGTAAAGTTTTTAAAATTAAACTTCAATAACATGTGTACTGAAAGCTGGATCCAATATTCAAAAGTACGGTATTATTTAAATAAAATAATTGGTATTCAAACCAATGAACAAAGTATCGGCATCGGCCACAATAGTAATTGTAATAAAAGGAAATTTAAAAAAAAAATGATTGTTTGTATTGTATGGCAAGCGGGTGTATGTGTATCAATTAAAATAGAAGAATCCGTATGGATGAGTAGTAGTTGGACGGTGATTCCATAGGAATCGTCGAATCAGAAGTAAAGAAAAGAATATAAAATAAAAATAAAATAAAAAGTTGTTGCGAGAGAGAGTACAGTAGTAGCGGCGCAAGGAACTACAATTAAGCTGGTTGGAACGTGGCTGAGTTGTTCCATTGAGAGAATTGGTCCGCGCGCAGGGAGCCAACTATCGAGCAGAATTGAGAGGCTGTGGGGTGTAGCGGGGGTTTCGCAGATTATCAAGCATCAGTTGTCGGGAAGAATAACCAGCCGGCAACCGTCATTTAACTTTAACGCTCCAACTGCCCCCTTTTCCCTCGTTTCGATCGTCCCCCGCACTGCTCGCCCTGAGTTACATCCCTCGAGGGCTACCATCAGTCCATGCTAATTAAATCTGCTTACGTATACTACTCTGTTTTACCTTCTTCCCTCCCTCCCACTCTAGCTCCCAAAGCAAGTTGCTTTTCTGACCTTTCCTTCGGTTATTAAATCCTCCCCTCCGCCACTCAACCCTCAGCCCTGGCTCTGAGCACTCGAAATTCCTGACCAAACGCTTGGTAATTTTTTTTCAATGCTCATTAATAGCGCGTATTGATGGACTCCATCAGCACTTGACAACTTGATAACGACGTTTTATTTTTTAAAACTTGTACATATTCGATAGGTTATCGATAGAAGATGCGATGCGGCTGTAAACTTTTTCATCATAAATGTATGAACGTAGATTTTTATTGGTAAAAGAAAAATATCTGAGAGGAAGGGGGTGGGCAAGGGAGAGTCGGGTCAATGCGTTATATTCGTCTCGACAATGCCGTCATTTCAACGTATTGTGTCAGGTCTTCGTACCGAGAATTTGCGGCGAATGTATGTACTTTCTTATTCACTCAATAAAAAAAATTTTACTACCAAGCTTTTACTCGTTCTCTGCTGGTTCAATAAAATATCTATACACATAAATGTATAGGGAATCTAGGGCAAAATGAGGAGCTTTTAAAGGAAAAATTTTTTTTTTCGTCTGGAATTTTATATTTCAGCCTTAAACAGGAATGGAGCGATTTGAACAGCCCGAGAAATTCAACCAAAAAACTTATTTTAATTATTTATTGTTATTTTATTGCATTAGGGAGAGCTGAAACATAACAGACTGTGGGATGAATTAAACAACTAACGAAAAAATTTTTGGAAAAAAAATGACAAAAAGTCAAAATTAAAATTTTTCTTAGAAGTTTTCGGGGTTTCTCCATCTAGAGAAGACTATAATCATTAAAAAACGTTAATATTGTATGGAGTTATTCCTAACAGGAAGTAAGTTACGGGCTACTCTTCATAGACCGTCATCCTAATTTATCTTCATTCACAATTTATAGAGAATCATCTCCATCCATGTCCACCAACCCTCGTATGGGTCTTAGCTCCAAAAATAAATTTTTCTCGGGACTTTTTTGGGCTTTCCCTACTGGAGGACATCATAATAAACAAAAAACGTTTATATTGTGATGGATAATTCCCAACAGGAGCAAAGTTACGGGCTACTCTTCATGAAGAATCATCTACACCGATGTCCACCCATGTCCACCAACCCTCATATGGGCCTCACCTCCAAAAATAAATTTTTCTCGGGACTTTTTTGGGCTTTCCCTACTGGAGGACATCATAATAAACAAAAAACGTTTATATTGTGATGGGTAATTCCCAATAGGAGCAAAGTTACGGGCTACACTTCATGAAGAATCATCTACACCGATGTCCACCCATGTCCACCAACCCTCATATGGGTTTCACCTCCAAAAATAAATTTTTCTCGGGACTTTTTTGGGCTTTCACTACTGGAGGACATCATAATAAACAAAAAACGTTTATATTATGATGGGTAATTCCCAACAGGAGCAAAGTTACGGCTCACTCTTCGAAAAACACATAGAAAGTGTCATCTGCCCGTATCCGCCCGACGTCGGTTACTCAAAAAATATATTTTTTTCTGGAGGTTTTGCATTTTCTCCTAGGAGAGGGCATGATAATAATCAAGAAACGTTCATATTATGTGGATTTATTCACAAAATCAAAAAATTTACAGGCCACGGTTAAAAAAAACACATAGACGTCATCCTTCCCGTCCGGGCCTGGCAATACAACAAAAAAAAATTTTCCTCAAGGACTAGACACAAATTTCATCGGTGCTTAAAAACGGTTTATTCACTGATCTACAATTTTCAAATCATCAATTTAAGGGCCCGATTCAATTTTTCATGAGCGAGGTTTAGCAGTAAGGACCTAAGAATGTTGAGTTGCTAAAGCTTGTGTATTACGTAAGAGCTTATTCTTATTTGAGCTGTTATTCTTGTAGTTGCCAGCACTATAGAGACCTAGTTTCTTAGGGGAATCAGAAACTCAGCACAGCAACAATGAGAAAACAATGCGTTGATGTTACGACGATGAGGCAGAGCTAGAAGCACACGAGCGCGATTAAAACAATGAACGGGTAGTAACAAAGCGTCGAAGAAGGACATAGACGTTGTCGTAACTGTCGGACAATGGGCTGTTGGATGTTGGTATGGAGATACTATAAAAGTTTTGTTAGAGAGTAACTTTTAGTACATCAAGATATCCTCGATTGTGTCCGTACTAACAAATATCAGTTAAATTTATTGGCATTGTTATTGATAATTATTGTAATTCAGCTGCTCGGGCGCGGCGATTTCAAAAAATGAATTGACCTTTTGTTGAAAAAGTAATCCGTAAACCGTTGGATTAAAAATAAAATAAAATAAACGTAGCATTTTTAAGAAGTATATTATACTCTCGAGTCTGGATGTATGTTAAGTCTCTTGAGACGTTAAGAATAAGATAAAAGGTCAGTTATTAAGATGCAAAAAGAAGAGTAAGAGTAGGAGCAGAATAGAAACAAGAGTAGGGATAGGAGCAGAAGTAGAAGAGATATGAAAAGTGAGTTGACAAAGTCGTGTAGGTATACCCAGTCTACGATGAGCTTTATGATTGAAAGACCGAGCTGAGGATAGAGTTAACAATGCGTGGAACAAAGAAAGAGAATGTCAAGTGGACATTGTTGACGGTGACAATGCCGCTGAAATTGTCGGGGAACAAAGAGGTCTTATAATGACGCTGCTGGCGAACGAGCGAGCTAGCGAATTGAGCGAGTTGCGCCCGTGGACAGCCCATCGTTCCCTCTTCCCTCTCACTCACTCTCTTTCTCTCTGTCCCTTCCTTTGCTTCCTATTACACCCTCCGGATATCCCTCCCGGTGCATCAGATTTGCGTTACTGTCTCTAATTCTCTCACGACTACCCCCCGCGTTCAAAGTATATTAACCCATTCAGACTTCGCGGATACACATTTGCTTTCTGCGTCCTACCACAGAATTTTCGCCACCAATCCCCGATAGCTATTTGCCAATCCTAGAGCTGGTATCATTGACAATGTCGTGACTCCAAAAATGATTGTCAGGCAGCTCAAATAATAAGTTAAGTATGACTGGATTATGAACGAAATCACTTGGAAGCTGTGGTTAGAGGAAATAAATTTAAGTTTAAGGAAAGGCTGCAGAGCAAGCGGAATTGCGCTCAACTGTGCAAGAACTTTCAAAGCAAATCTTTCAATGGATATAAGTTGTATAATATAGAGCACAGTAGCGTCTCTGTATAGCCTCTTGTGGCAGAGATGATGACGATGGAGATGAAGGCGAAGTGCTACTACTAGCGCATACAACTATATGTATAGATAATGTATATATGGAGGAAGGTAAGGGGCTAAAATACCGTGCCGGCGAATCTACTCGAAAGCCTTACTCACCAACGTATGCAGATAATCGGTACAAAGCCTCGTCAGATTACAAAGGAAACCAACTCCGGCCTGATTCTCTTTCTATACCAAAACTTGCTATTGTTGCACCGACTCACGACGGTTTACATTCATAAGGTTTCGATATCGAAAGTAAAATAAATAAAAAATAGAATTAAATATGTACGGCGACACAGATCTATTAGAAAGAGATTGAAAATCGGTCGAGAGGAGCGAGTCCTTAACCTTCTGCTGGGCTCTCGACATCTTACTTTGATAATAAAAGTCGTCGGAAGTCCATTAATCACCGGGTGGGTGTATTGTCGTATTGAGAAGTCACCCGGCATTCAGGACTCTTCAATATTATCAATATCCACCGTCAACTACCATCGGCTCAAAGCACTGATCGTATATAAAGAGAGTTTATCAATAGAAACTCAGAGGACATGCTCATCGCCCTCCTCCTACTGCTCATCACCATTGATCTGTCCCCCTCCCATTTCTATCATCGTGAAAATCACTTTGATTTGTTCGCCGTGTGTCTTTCATGACCTTTCAAAAGTTTACTCCCATTCACCGGTTAAACCAAAACTCGGCTCTTTCTATTTACTTTTACTGGTATTCAGAATATTTTATAATGAAAACAGGAAAATAAAAAAAAAATGGGTAAAACCAGCTAACCCCCTGGGCAACATTAAAAATCCCTGATGTCTACAAGCTCTTTGAGCACCAAGATATTATTAAAAATATCTTCTTCAGTTCTTTTTCCATTGACAAGGTCAATAACCGTGACACGAGTTTGTCTTTTGACAACCGAGTACACCCGGAAACTACTATTTCATTTTCAATATTAAATTTTTAACTTCAATGCTAGTCGATACTCCAGATAGAAATTTTTTCTAAAAAAATTATTTTATTCTTGCGCCGAATCAATGAAATCTAACTCCCATGTGAAATTACCCGATTCGAAATCTAAGGTATACTTTCAACCTAAATAACCATTGAAGACCTACAATAGACTTAGTAGGGCATAATCATCGTAAAAGATTGCAATTAACCAACTTAGACTAGCAAAAGCATGAATTAGACCTACAAAGACATTTATCATGAAATGAACGAACTCTGAATTTTTTAAATGGACCCTCGGTTAGTCCCAGGCTGCTTGTTGGACTCAATCCATCCTTGGGTGTCATTAGCTTACTGGAAGGATGACCGCGAATTTTTAAATTTTTTCATTTTGTAGTATTCCGTACACTTCCTTCCTTTTATCAAGCCTAGGTACGTTCGTTTCACGATTTATGGCCATGTAGGTCTAGTTCATGCTTCCAAAAGTCTAAGTAGGTTCAATTCAAGCCTTTATAAGTCTAAGTAGGTCCATTTCAAGCTTTTTCAATGACCAGAAAGTTAGTAGACATTTAACAATATTTGGATTTTTTTTAACAAAAAAATGAATATTAAAAAATTATTTTGAAAAAATGCACATATAGTTTATAAAATTTTTGACATGTGCTGTTTTTTTTTAAATATTTTTTTTTTTTTTTCATAAATTATCTGTTAAAAAAATTTTTTTTAATTTTAAATGTCTGCTAACTTTATTATCTAGGACTCACTACACCCGTGTAGAGTGGAATCAAAAATATTTTGACAATCCATCTTGCCCAGCCCTAGTACAGCCTATACTTACAATAAAGAATAAAATAAATAGAAACCCAACTAGTGGACTACAAACACCAACAAAAAAACGTGATAGAACAGATGAGAGTGGGCGAAGTCGAGTGCTCAATACCACAAAAAAGGATTGTTCGGTTCTGTTCCTTTGGTCTGCTCATCATGTAGCAGACCGCGCACCCCCTGGAGCTTCTGTGGTCTCATATCTCATACATCCATACAATTACAGCTTCGCAAGCACCGGGTTTTCGCCTTACCAGCTTTCCTAGACACGCATCTGAGAAACATTGCCCGGGAGTTGTGCAAAAGAAGTGAAACAATAGCGAGCTTTGTGGCGTAGACGTGAAAAAAGCACCGGCAAAGAGAGACTATGAGCGATTGAAATGCTCCGGGAGCCGTGTGTTGATCTTTTTCAACAGCAGAGACGTTTTTTTTAGATTTCAATGACCAAATGTGAATTCAAACAAAAATCTTTTGATGGATCCTTCATTTTTTCTCTCTTTTTCATAAAGATTAAAATGACACAGATGAATAAATACCAACAACAGGCAGCATCATCATCTCGGTATATTAAAAATTTTTTCATTTAAAATATATAACGCACAGCTCATTAATCAGTATTCAAAAAATAATTATTTTGAATATTTATAAAGGATATTCAAATAAAATGGAACCAAGTTCCGAGTACTCACCTTGCCAGCAGACCAGCATTCTCGTGACTGCACATTTATATTTAAATTACTCGAGTTTATCGCGACAAATAATTTAAGTTTCTATGGAAAATTAACACTACGATATTAACAACTGACTGTAACTGTTGTCTCTGCATATAATTAGCGCAATTACGATTCACAAAATCAATTATTGAGAGAACTATTGGACTTAACACAACCGAGATACGAATTGAAGTAAACTGATGAAGACAAACCGCCAACAGACTGCGCGCGCATCACTATTTTTAAAATTGACTAGTTGGTATTTTTAACACGCGGCGCCCCCGGCGGCGTCGGTTACGGCGCGGAATTTGAAAATTGAAATTAAAAATTTGTTTGCTCGTCATAGAATTAATCATCAATTGCTACCTCGACTAAATAATTACTGATTATCAAGAGTAATTTATTACAATTTTATAAAAAAATTAATATTATAGCGAATAAAGATTAATAATTCAAATTTTAAATTTCAATTTTCGAACAAGAGTCAATATTTTTTTTTTTCACCAGTCAGCGAAAAACGTCGCGAAAATAATAAAATTACTAGTTATTAACTTAAGGCACTGACAAATATAAATTATTTAATTGATATTCAAATAAAACGGAACTAAATTCAGAGTACTGACTTTGCACGCAGACCAGTGTCCTCTCAACTGCACATTTATATTGAAATTACTCGAATTTATCGCGACAAATAATTTAAGTTTTTATGGTCAATTAAGACTACGATATTAACACTTGACTGTAACTGCTGTCACTGCATTTAATTTTCGTAATTACGATCAACAAAATGAATTATTTAGAGAGCTATTGGACTACACACAACCGAAACCGACGCAACGAACTTTACACAACCGACATACGAATTGAAGTACACTGATGAAGACAAACCGCCGATAGGCTGCGCGTGCATTACTGTTTGTAAAATTGACTAGTTGGTATTTTTACCACGAAGCGCGCATGGCGGCAAGAACGGCGCGAAATTTGAAAACTGAAATTCAAATTTTTTTGCTCGTCATAGAATTAATCAATTGCTACCTCTATTATTAAGTACTCATTAACGCAAGTAATTTATTATTTTATAAAACATTAATATTAAAGTGAATATTAATTAATTATTTAACTTTTAAATTAATGTCTGAACAAAAGTGAATAATTTTTTCATGGTCAGCAACGGAAATTGAATGCAGTGAACTTAGAATATTGGCGCGTAAATAATAAAATTAAACATTATTAACCCAAGGTACAAATATAAAATATTTAATTGATTAATAAACTGACATTTATTGTAAAATCAATATCAATATATAATGATATATAAATTGTTTTGTTAGTCGGCGTAATGCAGAAATAAAAAAAAAGAAAACAAATTAGTGTCTAACACGAGGACATCTGGTATAATGGACACAGGGCCCATGCAATTCAAATCTGACGTAGTCCTTTTTGCAGACGCAGCCCCGTATGCATGATCTAGAACGTGGACAGGGGAGTGGAAAAGCGTCTAGATCCTCAGTGTGATTTTCGCACGTTCTCTGACAATATGGATTAGCATTACAAGGACTAACTTCCTCAAACGCATGCTCATTACACTCGACAGATGAATCTCCAGACGAGTTCGCTTCTACAATCATCAGTTATTTAACAATAGATAATTATTTTAAGTAAATAAAAATATTGTACCTTGAGAGCTCGCGTCGACAGAGACATCGTTGTCCTGATCGCACTGACATTTTATCTCTAACAGTTGCAAAAATACCACCAAAACGAGCAACTTCATCGTAGCAAGTTTATTTTTTAAGTGAAACAATCGCTGCACTTGCTGGCATTTATATTACAGATAATAAGTACAATTAAAATAACTGGAGTCGTACAGAAATGAACTCGAAAGATACAAAACTGGTTAGCGATTAACTCAAAGGATTTATTTTTTCCTGCAATAACTCTCTGATAATCTCTGAGACTTAAAGTTCTGAAGAATGAAATTAAATAAAATAATTATAATTATCAGTCACTTAAATTTAAATATGTATTAATCTACAACAAAAAAAAACAATAGATAAATTATAATTTCATTGAGGAATTTGTATATTTTCCATTTCAAGATTTACATGTTTTTTTTTTTTCTTTATTTTTTTTTATTAATATATATATATATTTATATAAGTTTTATTTACCATTGGAAATGAAGAAATTACACAGTTACTAATTTAAAGAACATTTTACAGAGACGTCGGTTTTTTCAATACGTCACGATTGTTACGGAAACGTCTATTTTATCGCTTTAAATAAAAGGAAATTATAACGATTAATAAATTAGGCCAAACTATTACAAATATAATGGCATGAAAAATTTAAATATCCAATTTTTTAAATTAAGAATGTGATGATCGCATTTGAAAAAAAAGAAAACGAAAACAAATTTGATTAAGATACAGAACCATCATGATCATCAAAAGTTATCAAACTATTTTTCCACTAAGAAAATCTAATAAAAAACAAGAAAAAAGATATATATGAGTATATATATATACTTATTTAATTAATTAATAATATATATACATGTGTATGTATATATATAAATGTATAATGATTTGAATAACTCCGACTGTAATATATTAATTAAAACTACCGGTGACAATAGCAGCAGTTGATCGAAAGGTAATGAAGAGAGTAAGAAGAATTAAAAATAGGCGTAGTTGTAAGAGTCAGTGAGCTTGTACTTGCACTTGAATGAATTTTAAACGATTAAATTTCTACCAAACTCGAGCAGCGGCTTCGCGTTTGATCAAAACATTCTTACTGCGTTGCTTCATACGCTCAATAAAGTGATCCTTTCCCTCGAGTGGCGAGTCCTCTTTCCGTATCTCCTGATACTCTAGCTTCTCCTCCTTTTTCACCTTCACCTTCTAACAACAAACGAGATTAAGTTGGATTCTCTCTTCTCTCTTCATCACGATCAATTGCCGGTAATCATCATCGCGATCATCATCAAGAGTAAGCGCTTTGTGAAGAAGAATAAATATTACGCAGAGAGATTATAGTTGAACTAACCAACCTTATTGGCGTTGTCCCCAGCATCAGCAGTGTCCCAACGCTCGTAATCATCGTCGTCCCGTTCTTCTCCTTCACTCAAAGGTCCGTCGTGTCTCTTGCTGGATGGGGGTGGAGGTGGTGGAGGCGCATTGCCCTGATCTTCGTGGTTATCCTCGTGGTTCTCCAGCATTTTGTTTATTTTTTCCTTTGCTTCGTCGACTTTTCTCATCGGGTCGGGCGAGTAGCTGCGGTCGCTATATCTGTCTCGCGAGCTTCCTCTACGATCGCGGAAGTCCCGTCTGTCTCTGAAGTCGCGGTATCCAGGTTTGTTGTGGAAGAATCTGCCGCGATTGTTGTTGTTGCCGTTGCCACGTCCTCGGTTATTCAGACGATTATTGTAACCGCGATTCCTGTTGTTGAATCTGTTGTGCTGATTGTTGTTGTAAAATCGGTTTCGATTTTGGAAATTACCCGGTCCTCCGCGGTGATTTTGATTGTTAAAGTTTTGGAAACGAGGCTTGTAATAAGTGCCCCGGTTGTTATTGTACGGCCGGAACTGACGTTTTCTGTAGTACCCGCGGTCATTGGACCTGCTGCGACTACGGCTTCGCGAGTAAGACCTTGATCTTGACCTCGATCGCGATCTACTGTAGGTTCCTGATGGGGAGCGACTGTACTTCCTCTCGTAGCTTCCAGAACGACGGTTAGAGTAAGACCTCGAGCGTGACCGACGAGGTGATCTGGAGCGCGACCCGCTGGAGCTGCTTCGTGACCTTGAGCGACTGTGCGAGCGTCTCATCGGACGTTCACGGCTCAATCGTTTAGCCATCGGTCCACGTGAGCCCGCACGCCTTCTTGGTTGTCTGTTGTGATGGTCATCCTCACTCTCTGAATCTGTCCGCGGACCTTTTTGAAGTTTTGTCGAGGGCGGATGCGGTGGCTCTGGCGGATGGCTTTGACCAATAGGTTGAAATTTCCCGCCCAAATTTGAACTGAACTTACTGTTAGATGACTGCTGGGATACCATCGAATTGTCCTTGTAGGACTGGAATTTATTTTGAGGCTGAGGCGTGGGATATTTGACAGGGGCTTGTTTCTGTATAGGATCTTTTGACGCAGACATCGGCGGAGAAATAATCGACTGGCTTGAACGTTTGTCTTGCAACTCGCGTTGCATCTGTTTCCGTACATTGAATGACTTGTCGACAGCAGAACGCTGGAGTTTTTCATCTAAATCCCGGTCATCATTCTCGATGTGTGTCGAGTTCTTTTTGTCCATGGGATGGAGATCCTGCCACTTACCAACCGAATGTGATGACTCTTTTTGACGCGCAGCCTGGGCCGCTTTCCATTTAGCATTGAGTGCTGCGGTATCTAAGGTCGGAAGCTTCGGTTCTGAGTGCATCATCTGGGAGTCTTGATCAAACAGATCTGGTAGAGGCTTCCGTTGAACCTCTGCAAGGTAATCGTTGTATGTACCTATTTATTGTAAATTTATTATGGATTTTAATTGGTGATATTTATGTGTTTGGACAGACAACGAGAAAAAAATAAAGGCATACGTTAAAATAAAAAAAAAAAAAAAAACAATGAAAATAAAAGTAAAAATGAACTGAAAATAAAATGAGTAATAAATAATAAATAAATGAAATATTATATTATGTTATTAACCTTTGCGCTGCTGAGAAGTCATCGGAACCCTTGGGTCACGTTCGTGGTATGCTTTGGCACCATCTTCACGGTCCCGGTCTTTTTCTCTACGGAGTTCTTCCTCTCGGCGTGAGCTCTCGGCAAGTTTATCCGCATTACTAAGAGGGGAAGGAGGCATTTCATTATACTGTGCGTAATACCTAGAGTAGGATGATAAGAGAAAAAAATACAAGAAAAAAATTTACGTATTTTCTAAACAATTTACAACTTTCTTTTTTTTTTTTTCAACACAAAGCAGCAAACAATCTATAAAAATAGTTACGGTAAAACTCATCACGGTGCGAGATTAATAAAAAAAATGCAAGAAATCATTTAAGATGTGTTAAGAGAAAGAGTAGGGAGAATAGTGTGACAGTTGCGTAAGTCGGTGTTGGTTTTAAAATACTCACTTTTTCAAAACGGCTGTTTCTTTTTCGACTTTAGCGTAATAAGCGCTCAGTTTCGACTCAAGTTGTTCCAAATCGGGCAACGATGATTTTTTTAACGCTTCTAAATCACGCTCAAGCTTATCCTTATTCCTACGTTTCTTTCTCTCCTCCTTCTTTTTCTTCTTGCGTGTTTTTTTATCCTCCTTGTCTTTATCCTTTCCCTTCTTTTCTTTCTTTTTTTTCTTCTTCAATTTATCTGTCTCGGAATGTTTCTTTTCCTTTTCTTTCTCGCGCTTCCAACGAGCTGTTTCTTCCAAAAACTTTCTTACCTGTCAATAAAAAAATAAAAACCAGTTAAAATTTAAGATAATTTTTAAAAAATATCAATTATTTAATTAAAAATAAACTTACTTTATCTTCATAGTCACTGTCATCTTTAGTCTGTTCAAGAAATTTACGTACTTTGACTTCGTAATCATCCATTTTATCGCGGGAATTTCCCGTGTAATTTTGCGCGCTCAGAGGATCATGAGAGCCACTGCCAGTTGAAGCAGCCGGTGGATTATTGTACTGAGCCATACGTTTGCTCAGCGGTGACAAAGACCCGCGATGATCTTTCTTGTGTTTCCTTTTTCTGCCTGGCGACCGCGATGCTGATCTACCAGAGCTACCGGAAGACGAGGAACTGCTCGAGTCCGAGCTCGAGGAACTCGAGGACCCACTGGATGAAGAACTTGAACTCGAGCTCCATCTCGCCCGTTTTTTCGACCGCGACTTTCGCTCTTTCTTACGTTTCTTTTTGTCCTTTTTACCATCCGGCTGCTCAGCTTCACCCTCAAAAGTTTTAAACGGCTCCAAAGCGTTAAATGTTGACCCAGTGGTACTAGCAGTTTTAGTTTTTATATACTCAATAGAATTTCTCGCCTCTTCGTGCATCGGAGCGATGGCCAGACAATTTTCATAGGCTTTCTGCGCGTCCTCATACTTCTTCTCATCCTCATAACTTCGTCCCAGCGCAACCAAAGTCTCTGCCATATATTTACGGGCATTAGCGTGGGTGTGATTAAGCTTGAGAGCTGTTTCGAAATCTTCGATAGCTTTTTTGAAGCTTCCGCTGTTAGCATACCTGTGAAATAAACAAAATTAATTTCATGTCCTAAATCTTTTTAATAAAAAAAAAAAAAAAATACTTACAAGGCGCCTCGAGCAACAAGACCCTCGACATTTTTGGGATCGACAGTAAGTGCTTTGTTGAGACACTGAAAGGCTTCAGTATGTCGTCCAGCTTTAAAATGATCAATTCCCTCGGCAACGCTCTTGAATGCCCACTTGCTAGCTTGGGTCTGTCTCAACTCATTGGCATACTCATTTGGCGGAAATCGTTCTCTGTAACCACAAGACAGAAATAAAAATCAGACAAGTCACTATCGATGAGCTTGAAATGGTATCTCTTTTGTATATTTTTTTTTCTTTTTTTTTTTTTTTTAACCATTGATTGGTTTTTGATATTGATATTCACCTCAAGCCCACCATTAAAGAATAGTGTTCCCGTCCAAGACCCATCAAGTCGCAAAGATATTTAATGTTGTTGGGATTGTTGAAGCCAGTACTTTTCTCCAAGATTGTTTCATAACTCTGTCCTTTGTTGTCCATCGCTTTCCTACGTGACAAAGCCAGATGTAAATAAAGTTAAAGGTGGCTTGCTATGGGCCGCTGTACCACGACTCATTATTAAATGCACTGGGTCCCCGGACGACGAACCGACAGGCTCGCGTCAAAAATAAACAACACAAGACAAACCTCTGCCTTAGCCTTGACTTAACTTTCAAAAAATATCTTAGCTTCCATTTAATTGAATCAAATAAAACATTATAATAATTTCCTTAGCCTACGTTAGATAAACAACCTCATTATTTATTGAACTCGTCTCTCACCTTTAGTTTATAAGACGAAATATATTTTTTAAAATATATATAGAGTTTTTTTATGTTATTCTACAATTCACTTGTCAATACAACGCACACAGCCTATCGATGTGGTCTATTATTAATTATATTACTTTTTTTATATATGATAATTTACTATTTTATATAATAAATATATACACCAACATAAATATGTATACACAGACATAAATTATTTTTTTGGTGCAATAAAATAAATTGCCTGAGCTTTACATCCCCAAGTTGATCAACAAAAATAGCTCATTATTGGTATTGTCAACATCATTTATAATATTTTATATTTTTGTCAATGCTGTAAGTTTAAATGAGACATTAATTATTGCAAAAGCGGTTAAATCTCTATCAATTAACAATTGAAATTAAAAAAAAAAATATATTATATAAAATAACCCTTAAGGTGTTGAAACTTTTCGTTGATTGGTCTCTCGAACAAAAATAATTCTTAAATATTACACTGAGCCAAAAAATGCTTTTACCAAAAATAATATCGCTTAGAAAATTTATTCAAAAATTTTTAATTATCAATAAAAAAAAAATTCTACTCAACACAAAAAATAATAAAAATAAAAAATTTTCTATCAAGAATTTAATAAAACAAATTCTTGTCTATGAATTTTTTTGCTCAGTATTTAAAAATAAATAAATATTTAAATTTATTACACTGTAAAAAATTTTCGGAGTGAATGTGGACCGGAATACTATTTATTTATTTTTAATTCCAAGGGGAGTTTATTTTAATATCAAAACTCCGAATCAAAGTGAATGCGAATTCAAATAAAATCCAGACTCGATTTTTTAAAAAACGAGCGCGGGAATAAATTCAAATTTAAATAAAATTCAAATTCACCCTCGATTTTTCACAGTGTAATTAAAAATAAAAAAAAAACACTAATTATGTGCAGAGACCAAACAACTGTGCAAGTATTTTATACCTACCGTGTTGACAATTGAATCATAGTAACGCCAAACAGGCGCGACGTCATATCATAATCTATGTATATATATATATTTTTAAATATATATATTAGTTTATACTGGAAATAAAATCTCATAGGATTGTTCAACTCAAGTCTGTGGTTTTAAACAAGTATTCGGCTGGTGCTTTGGCAATATTTAAGTCACAAACGTTGATAACAACAATGTGTTGCGTGTAGTAGAGGTGTGTGCATAACACAGCCGTGATTATCAACAAACTTTCAATCGAAAAATTCAATTCATTGTCTTAACGTTTTTTTTTTTGTATATATATTTATATATATGAATAAATCATAAACTCATCATCGTAATCAACTATTTAACATATTTTTTGTCTATGTTATACCGATTGCCTGCCACCTGGATTCATAAAAACATCAGAGACATCAAACAATCTGATTTACTGACAAATCGTTAGTATCACATGATCCCTTGATTATTTATTATCTTATTTATTGTCTAATCCTTGATTAATAGTAACTTCATTTATAGCAAACAATTCAAACTCAAATAAAATTGGTCATTTTTTTTACTTTGGTGATAAATTTAGCACATAAAAATATTTAAACGACGTGATGGTTACAGTAATTTAAAAACTGGACATGGTGTCAAAACAGTCGTCAGTCTGTGTAGATAAAATTTATTAAACTTACTTGTATGCTTCGGGTAAATCTTCTGAATGTATAAGACCCATTGGTGGGTGCGGAGCTTGACCTTCGCGAGGGGCAACATTCATAACAGCAACGATACGCTCAGCATCAACGTTAACCTCGCTCACAACCACGCAGACCAGGTCATTGGCCATGTAACCCCTTGTTACACCTTTCTTGTCAACGGCCGGTACTGTTGCCGTATTTAATATCAGCGCCTGTAATTATTTTTTCAATCAATTACCCGCCATGAAGACAATAAATTAAGTGGCGATCAAAATTCCCGATGGGAAAATTTCTGATTATTTTTGGTCTCTAATAATTAGGAATTATTCTCTACAAAATGACCGAAACTAATCTGAAATTTAAAAGTTGAACGCCATCTTGGAATAATGTTCTTATTGACAATACCTTTATGCCTAAATCAGTAACAACTCTTGGGCAATCGCTGCAATTACACAGAACTTTTAATAACAATCCGGTAGAACTCTTGCCCATAACTTGTGCAAAAATAACGTCCCCTGTTACTAAACTCTGCAAAGAAACAAAAATAACAAATTAGATTGCGAAACTACTGATAATCTTTTGTGCTAAATTTTAAAATGCGGTCGTACTTCTAGAAAATTCTTGATGCGTTGAGATTTTTCCATGGTGACAAACGAATCAAGTCCCGGCATCGTTGCATAAAATTCTGCAACACAATTGTCGGTTTGTTTATAAATTTATTTAAAATTATGAAATGATGAAAATTTAAAGTCGAGCTGTACCTTCATCACCGAGTTCTTGCTTTACCGGTTCAACACTTCTTTCTAAATTAGATTTGTCATAAAGAGTATCAGCTTTTTTAGCAATAAATTGTTGAAGTTTAAGTCTCTTTCCTCTGTCCCCAAAGCTGCAGCGTAAAAAAATTAAATGAAAAATACAGATTATAAAATTTTAGTTCCCTGATCGGGTACTGAGTCTTATCTTAAAAATTATGATAAAAATTTAAAAATACTTGAGAGTTTTTTGTCGCTGCTGATAAATTTCAAAGCTCGGGTCTTTAAGATTGAGCATAGCAAGTTCATTTTCATTGCGTTCGCCTTCCCAAACTTTTTGCAATTGCTGACCGTGGTAATTCAGGGCCTGGCCCACCAGACGTGGATCCATCGAATCCATGGCCAAGTCTCCAGCAACAACCTAATCTGTAATGCTGCACAAATCCAAATATCGTATTTTTCCTTTTTATAAATCCTCTCGGGCCTCACAACAAATACAATACAACCGGTACCGGTTAACAAGCTCAAGTATCTGCTCTCAGTAGATATGTCTACATCTATATATATCTACATTTCGTTTATTATTTAAATCCAAATAATAATTCAACTAAAAAGTATCAAAGATTCCTTGACATCAACCATATAATTACAAATAAATATCCAGGAAATCAACAAATATATATCATAACGCCCACTTATTGCGATATTAATTATAAACTTATATATTTGTTAACAAAAAAAAACGTCGACGCGTTATCGATCAAACCGTCCCAACAAAATGGTCGACTGGGAATAAAAGACGGCGATGCTGCTGCTGCAGTTTCGATACTATTCTGTTTTTTTCTCCTTACTTCGATTCTCGCAACTAAACTCAATCTCCATTACATATACAATTAATATTTATTTATTTAATATATTATTATTATTATCCTTTAAATCCAATGCAACTTCACTACTCACCTCGTAATAAACTTAGTCTTGAACAAAAGTTATATAAACTGATGATGCTACCAAATATATTGTCGTATTTATTGAATATCGAGGAAATATTATTTATATATTTATTATCAGTTGATCATGGCCACCATGGCCAACTGTTAATGTGGCAACGGAAAGACGTAGTAGTTGAGTAGTTAAGCAACGACCACACGACTCACGACACCATCAACTATCACCTATCGTCCAATCATTTACCAGAGTCTAGCGACAGAAAGTAGTCCCTGCGCAAACACACTGCGCATCATCAGCACCAGCTACGACTCAATCAACAATTCTCTGATATCATATACATATTTTTTGAATTTTGCTTTGCTCCCAGCGAACTCTACCTCTAGGTCTAGATCTAACTCTAGGTCTAGCTCTAGCTCTAGGTCTAATTATCCAGGAACTACTTTTATTTAACATTTAGCTTTACTTGTTTATTACAACAGCCTAGATATCTAATACATGTATATAAATATCATGATAAATCAATGACATGATTCATCAAATTTGATTAACAATAAATGATGATTTTGAGTTAGCAGACAATTAATAATTTTTGAATTTTTTTTTTCACCAAATCAATTAAAAAAAAAAAATGCACGTGTAGAAAATTTAAAAAACTACAGGTGCAATTTTTCTCAAATATTTTTTTTTTTATAATTTATTGTGTAAAAAAAAATCAAAAATTACTAGACGGCTAACCTGTCATAAAAATAAATGTATATAAAAATAATTTTATTAGATCATTAAACAAATAATCAATAAATTTTTTATAATTTCAAATAACATTTACTGTATCAATATATCGATTTTGAATAATCGATATTTAATTTTGAATTTAAACACCAAACACGTGAGCCTGTACACGTGTTTTTTAATAAAAGTAAATAAAAAAATGGCTAAAGTATTGGATTTAATTAATTCCATTGACTCTGTCAATCAGTATAAAGATTTTACTACTGACTTATTGACATTCAGCTCCGATTTACCATTTTTGAGCGACGAGGTAAGAGAAATTAATAATTATTTATCATAACCCTACTTATTTTTATATTCAAATTTTTTAAATTTTTTCAGGTAAACGAGTTTGATAATTTGATAATAAGTAAAATAAATAGTTATCTAAGTAAACCTGACACGAGAGTTAGTGGACTGGTGATAATTTCAAAATTTATTCCGCGATGTTCAAAAGCTGTACTACAGAAATACGGAACGCTTTGGATTTCCAAGGCGGTCCAGGTGCTGGAGAGCAAGTGCGAACCCAGCGAATTCTCTTTGGCATGCAGAGTCTTGGGGGAGTTATTGATCGAAGCCAAGCAGATACCCGAGCTGCAGAAAGAGGTTTCGATACATAACGTGAAGCCGCTGGTGATGCTCATCACCAGCTTTGATTTTAACAAGGGGACAGCGGTCCTCTACCCGCTGGCTGTTTTGCTTTTTTATTACAAAGAGTCTACGGAAAAATTTCAGGTACTTTATTAATTACTCCGTAATTTAATTAAAAATTAAATAATTAATTTTTTCCACAGACAGCGATAAGAGAGTTCATTCTTCCAACTGTTGACTCCAAGAATAAAGAAACAGTCAAAGCAGGAGCGAATATCTACAGTCTGCTAACTCGTGCTACTGAACGTTCCTTCAAATCCATCGAAGCTAAACCTGCGTACACTAATTGGACTTATAATTTGTTGCTGATCTGCAATAGTCTTAATGAAATATTGGACACATTGTTTGCTGATTCGGATACCAGCGGTTCTGATGAAATGAAACTCGAATTGCCGAGTGTGTCTCAAGAAAATGTCCTGGAGTATTATTTCAAACTGGAAAAACGATTTGAAAATCTCTGCATTTACTTATCTACAATGTTGCGGTAAAAATTCATCTTCCTTATCAATAATAATAGAGTTGAAGTACCATTAAAAAATTAAAATTAATTTTGTCATTGTCTTTTACAAATTGATGTATTTTAATTTTTCAATGGTCCAAAAGTGGCCAAAGCGGTACTTCTACCCGGTGTTTATATATTTACAATTAATTAAATATTTTAGCGGATGTGGAGAAATTAATAGCGTGATTCCCAATGATATACTAACACTAGTATGTCGCGGTTTAGACATTTCACCCTCAACTTTACTCAAAGATGATTCTGTAAAAAACCAAATCCTCTATATCATCCTCCCAAAGCTACACATCAATTTATTTCAAGTCCTTAACGCTTTCATTGAAGGGTAAGTTTCAATTCTTCCATAAATAATGAACATAATAAATAGATTATCCATTATTATTATTATTATTATAATTATTATTATAGATTCAAAGACAACTTGGTACCATTTGCTAGCACGATACTTAAACTATACAAGCACACATTAAACTGGACAGATAGTTCAGAGAACAAAACGATCAGCGGAAGGAAACCGTTTACGAATGTCAGAATGTCAGTTTACAAAAGTCTGACAGTTTGGTTGAACAACCTGAGCACTCTGTCAGGAATAGAAATTATCTCTGATGAATTGATACCTTATCTTTTGAAAGATATCACTCCTGAGCAGTCTCAAGTCTTGCTTACCGTAAGTTTATTAATTAATTAATTTATTTATTTACAATTAAATAATAAATATTTTTAAAAAATTACTTGCAGATTCAAAAAACGACAGCTACCTCAAGGAAAGCATTCAAACGCACGAGAGATAATCAAATAAAAAATGATCTGTCGCTAGACAATTCTATTGGAATTAATAAAGATCTGTTAATTAACACGGATCTGTGCAAAGAGGCTCTGCACACATTGCAGTATATTTTTAAATACTCGGGAACTTTGATAAAAATTCCGCTTTACAAAGTAAGATACCAGTATCTTTATTTACAACAATCCCAATGTTCAGCTTATCAATTAATTTATTGACTTTACAGATAACTGAAGAGCTAATAATAGCACTGCTGTACAACGTGTACATGGACAACAACAATTTTTACAAATTGAATCCCGAATGTCATTTGCAGTTGATAAGGACATTAAAAACAATGCAAATGAACCCTCATCCATTACGCCCATCATCAATGCATTACTGCATTGAATTATTCAGCTCAGCGTCCCGTGAAAATAATCTGCAAGTCGCTGAAGAAGCAAAAGACGCTTTAATCCAGCTAGAAAAAATTTCACATCCAAGTGCTCCGACTCTTAGTCTTCCTGTTGTAAATGCTGCAGAATAAATTAATACCTTCAAAAAAAGTATTCTACTTGTAATGTATTGTATAAACTAGTTACCAAAAGTCTATCGATTTAACATTTAGCATAACATCTACATTTACATCTACCTTTCGCCGCTGGAAAGTTTGATCGCGCATTCACCCGCGCATACCCGCCAAGAGTCTATACATTCCTGACGACGGATCTACTCACCCTTAGCATTCATATATATTATTTACATCATTTATACAAATCAATGATCTATACATTTAGTTAAATAATAAATAAATATCATCAACAGCGACAGAATACTGATAAAAAAAAAATTTTCTCCATAAGCAAGACAAGAATGCAATTTTTCTGTCATATTTTTACAGATACATCAAGATATGACGATGTAAAAAGTGGTCACCAAATAATTTATCAGCACAAGAATTTAATGTCTTGTCGGCGAATAGTAACGATAATTATTTAATGTTACAACTAATAGCATTTATTATATATTAACATACGTATAAAATTTAAAAAGTAACTTTAAGTCTAACTCGATGTCTTTAGCCTTTCATTTAACTGTAATTAACATATGTAAGTGTAAATACTATTTACTGTATATTTTATTTATAAGATAATTATCATTACGATGACTTTTTATTGCTTTTAATATTTTTTTTCTGCTTCTTATCACCAGCATTCCAATAATATATCAATTGCCCTGCAATAACAGCGTTCGCTGTCGTTGAACATATATACATAATAACCATACTGGTATCTCCGGTTTCTTGGATTGACGTAAATATTCGAGCGAGTGATCCGAAAAATAGCATAAAGCATGTCACCGCTGATAGCTGTCCAGTACTTGAATTTTTATAATTGGTACGAGCTTGGAAGAACTGAAAATTAAAAGATCATCGTATCATTATGTCGTTACCTAAATTTAGCAAGTGGATTTTTATTTTATCGAGGTAATTAATTTCCTGGTTTATGATTATTTACCTTACTGAGGAGAATTATTGGAATATTTATATTCTGACAAGCCCAGAGGACGTCAACTGGCGCCATTCCAGTGATCACACCCAGGATTATTGACATGTAGCCGAAAAAAAACGCGGTTGCTTTCATTGTCTCGCCGCTGTAGTGAAGACAGAGGAGAGCTATCGCTAAAGTTTGCAAGCCCAAGAATACGCTGTCACCCCAGGCGCTAAAATTTATTATGAAAATTAAACCTTTGATATTTAACTGACATTTAAAATAATAAATAAATAAATAAATAATTTATTTACCTAAAAGGAAATCCATTAGAAAAACTGTATGATCCCATTGCAGTTATTGCAAACAAATCCAATAAAACACTTATGAAATTAATTCCCTCGCTACTTTTATTGGCATAAATTTTAAAAACTTGTGGTAATTTAACTGGAATATTAATTAAATATTATTTACTATTTACTTTAATTAAATATATATTTATTTTTAAATTAATAATTACCTGTCAAAGATCCTGCGATGATTCCAGTGCCAAGTACTTTGCTAAGAGTCGCTTTGAAACATTCAACTGAAAGTAAAAACATTTTAAATTCGTATTTTGATTTTACGCGCTTTTATTTTCGCTGAACGAAAACTTTTATTTTTTAAAAAAAATTATTTAAAGTAAGTGTGAATACGTACCATGTAAAAAATTAAAATTTGTAAAATATTCTTTCATACATTGTTTGGTGAAAAAAAACTCCGAAATTTTCATAACATACTCCATTTTTACAGGCAATTATTTACAACAATAAGGTACAAAATAAATAAAAAATAATCGTGTATTTTAAAAAAAAATACGTGTCAGTTTACAAAAAATTTGTGGAATTGGATAATAATAATGCCAGTGAACTTAAAATCACTTCGTCACATTCACCACATCACGAATTATCACGAACTTGACATCGACAGTAAGCTAGTGTCATCTGAAGTCCAAACTCATCATTTATTTTATTATTTTAGTTTATTAGTTTGGCAGAACTGGATCTGGACATCACAGACACAATTCATATGCAAGTGCAAATAGACAATTTATTTGTTAAACATCAGTTTTTAAACAAATAAAACATCAAATTTCTTTTCATTTATAGTTATTTGAATTTGAAATCAAGATGACTATGGCCATGTTACAACGACGTGCTAATGTAAGTTTTTTTACAATGATTTAAATAAAGAATTTTATTTATTCTAACCTCTACTTTTATTAAAAACAACTCAGTGTTTGATAATTTTAATTAATAAATTAAATTATTCAGGTAAGACTTCCACCGGAAGTTAATCGTGTTTTATATATCAGGAACCTCCCGTATAAAATTACAGCGGAGGAAATGTATGATATTTTTGGGAAATATGGGGCCATAAGACAAATACGAGTGTAAGTTGAGAAGTATTTAAATAAATTAGTGATCAATAGACATTTACAAAGTATAAATGTTTTGATATTTAATTATTTTTGCTAGTGGAAATACTGCGGAAACCCGAGGCACCGCTTTCGTAGTCTACGAGGATATTTTTGATGCCAAAAACGCTTGCGATCATCTCAGTGGGTTCAATGTTTGTAACCGGTACCTGGTAGTCCTGTACTATCAGAGCAACAAGGCTTTCAAACGGGTGGATGTTGATAAGAAGATGGAAGAAATTGACAAATTAAAAACTAAATACAATCTTAATGACGATAAAAAATAAATATTTATTTATGAGCATCAAGTTAGCAGACAATCAGCAATTTTCGAATTTTTCGACAGTTTAATTTAAAAAAAAAGCACATGTAGAAAATTTTAAAAACTACAGATGCAGTTCTTTTAAATGTCGTTTTTAAAAAATCGAAAAATTAGAGGTCAGCTAATTTCATATTTATTTTTAATTATGTATTTGTAAGAACTTAATAATTATTTGTAAGAATAAGAAGACTGTAAATAAATTATAATTTTTAATTGATGAGTACTTGTCATAACTCTAATTAAAAGTCATTTTAATTGAATTTAATCTATAATCATATTTTTATTTATACTTTTTTTTTTAATAAATCAATTTTTTAAACATGATCCTGAAGTTAGTAGACAACTATTTTTGAATTTATTTTTCGATGTTATAATTTTAAAAAAATGAAAACCTAAAAAAATGCACATGTAGGAAATTTAAAAAACCAAAAGTGTAATTTTTCAAAATATTTTTTTATTCAAATTCATCGTTTAAAAAAAAAAAAATTAGACGTCGGCTGACTATAAATGTGAATGTAGCAGACATCAAATTTAAAATTATTAATAAACAGAGTTAATAATAAATAAAATAAAATTAAAAAAAATGCACATTTAAAAAATTTTAAAATTAATAAGCGCATTTTATACAAATATTATTTTTTAAATTATTTACTCTACTTATTTATAATTTTAAATTTGTCTGTCTGCTACATTCACACTCCTGGCTAACTTCAGTATTATTTTAAAAATTTTACTTTTTACGCGCGTTTAATATCAAAAACAATAGTTCAATTGCTAAATAGAGCAAATAAACATTACAAGTGCATACTAAGTTAAGTGTGATAGTATTGGCAGCCCTGACTCTAAACAAAATATTTGTATTTGGCTCCATTTCATTATTATCATTATCCGGAGTGAAGGATATCGATAACAGACGCGCAATTTTTATTTATCACGGTTAGTCATCGGAACAGTAAATAATAACGCGGTTGAATGAAAAAGTAAATTTCTGTTTAATGTTAAATATTTAATTAAATCGTAAATTCAAATGTCTTACGAGTGCTGCGGGAACGGGGGTACCGGAGGGGCATTTTTAAACTCCATTAAAAATTTTATTAAAAATTTAAATTACGTCTACCGGAATTTGAATAAAGATAACAGTGGTTTGAGTGTTGAGACAGACAGTGTGTTAATTACTGTATTTGTTGTTGTCTGCACAATAATATTAGGAATATGCTGGCGGTCGCGCCGTCGCGGTGAATCAAAACGCGCCGGTGATACCCGACGTAGTGCGAACCTGACGGTACCGGCGCGTGACGGCAACCTCGAGATGAAGGCTCAAGACGACGACGACACCCTGGTCACTTAAACTCCTCTAGTCTGGCTTTTAAATCTCAATGGCTGACCACTTGGACACTGGCCATTGCGGTTATCAATATTGATAATGATCAGTACTGTGGTCGCAGCTGCAATAACAAACACGAGTATGAGTATTTCAATAATAATAATAATAACAGTAACGAAATGAAGTAAAGTAATTTATATAAATGTGGATAACACAAGCAAAGTGAATGAACGGTCTCGATGGAAGTGAGTACTTTGGAGTGGGAGCAGTTGTAAGACAACTGATGTCTCGTTGCGACAAACAGCTGCTCGCCGAACAAGACCAACAAGGTAAATATGCGCGTGAAAGTTCGCATGTATTGGTGTGTAAGCATCTATGGATTTACGTACGTACGTACGTACTGTCTGTAATTACTGTTGCGTCAGTGATAATTGTCATTTAGTGGCTCTGTTACTCATTATTTATTAATTGTCATGTGTTTTATTGCAGATATTGACACACATCCTAATCCTACTCGACAAATGGGGTACGTATTTATTGTCATTTAAATACATACTTGTTACGCGCCTATTTACTACACGGAATAAAAAACATTTTTTATAATAATCACGGGTAATAGAAAAAATATTTTTTATTTTAAATTTACTAGCCACGATAATAAGTTGGTAGTAATTAATGATTTTTTCAATGAAAAATACCATTTTTGAATGATACTGAAATTAGTGACGTCTGAGAATTTTTTGATTTTTTCTAAAAAAAAAATATTTCAAAAAATTGCACCTGTAGTTTTTTTAATGTTCTACATGTGCATTTTTTTTTTTTTTTTTTTTTTTTTTGTAATTTATTATTTGAAAAAAAGTTCAAAAATTATTAATTGTCTGCTACCTTTAGGATCATATTTTAAATTAGTATTCAAAAATTTTTATTCATAAAAAAAAAAAATATTAATTTAGCCATCAGTAAAAGTAGTAAAATAATTATTTCATTTAACTACAGTAATTGAAATAATAAATCCCTCTAATTTAGCAGAACAAATGTGAGTAAGATGTTACCCATGACTAGAAATTTTGACTAATCACGAGTGGTTTTTTACTCGACAAAAAAAAAGGGATCAGGCATTTGGAGCGTTTATAGTTTGCTCATCCGTAGTCATTTTAACTGGCGTTTTTTTCCTTGACACGAGCAAAAAAAATCTCCACTGGAGCAAATGATATTTCGAGCATCATCCACTTTCTAACTGGCATATTAACTTCATAAATAATTTATAATTGCGTCAGTACGAAAAATACGCGACATTATCGTACGCGTCGACCGGCGTATATATATGTACACATATCTTATTGAATTAATCTTGAGAAATACAAATCGAATACACGATCACCGATACATATCTACAAGTCTATCAATTTCAATTTTATGCTGAATATTTTCTTTATCAACAACTCGACCGAGTTATGTCGATGAATTTATTTAGCATTCGTCTCTGGTAACGTAATAAATAAGAGCGAAAAAAAATATATACAATAAATAATAATAATAATAATAATAATAATAATAATAGCGATAGTTGATAGTGATAGAAGAAATAGAGTAGCTTAACTAATAACGATTGTATATCATGGCTCGAGTGGGGAATTAAGTGGATAGAAATGGAGGTGATAATGAAGATTGATGATGATATATCAAGAATATGACACATTGGTGAGATCTTAAATTAAAGGTAATTTCGCGATTAAAAAAAATAAGGGTCATTAATAAAAATGACGAGAAATTGCAACATATATATATGAATTTATTAACAAGTCAACTGGCCGATACATAAAAATATTAAACTTTTGTTCTCGTGACACTGCTCGAGATCATTTGTATCTATTACTCTATTTTATTCGCCTCTAGCCAGATGCTCTAGTCCATCTCGACTTGATTCCTTGTGAGAAAAAATTATCATAACAACAATAGTAATAAGAGTAATAACTACTTAAGCATCAGGATTGTGAGTAATGTTTCGTTTCCTTAGATGATTAATTATAAATGCTGATTTTTCAGAAAATTATGTAATGCTACTCATGCCAAATATATTCTTAGAAATATAAAACAAACATGGTGTGAGATCGATTGGGGTCTGAGCCGGTTAACTTGGGTATTAAATCCAGGAAACATCCTACAATTCCATAGTGTAGTACACGCATGCCCACTTCATCCTACACAGAAATAGCTTGATCTAATGGTCCTGGGAACAAGCTAACGTCTCATCTCGGCTATGACTGTACACCAGCAGCATCCCGAAACACAGAGATTAGCAACAGCGTAAGCTGTTCGCCATTATTACATTTTTCTGCGGCTATGGTGGTGGTAAGTTGGGCACATGGACGCATCTATTCAGCGAAAATGAAATGCCATGAAAATAGATCAAGTATGTGGATGTTGTGTTGCTGTGCAGCATCACATCACAGGCACACTGACGATGGCTGGTAGCAAGTGTACGCATGAAAACGGTGATGATGATGCAGTTGGCCTGAATAAAGGTCACTGGCCGACCTAGCTCCCTAGCTATCGTCGTGCGAGCTAGTCCAGCCTCTCGCCACCCACCGGGTATTGATTTTGTTAACCTTCTGTGCGGACACTACCCTTTCCAATCTCCAAAGGTACTTATATAGATGTAGCTGTATATCTATGTAGAATATCTATAATATCCACCATGCACGCCATACTTGTCGGAAAAAGAAAAAGAAAAAAAAATAGCTGAATCGTTACGCAACTAACCTCTACTCCATCACTCTCGCATTCTGCAGTACAGCTCTTTACTGCTAAATTATTTATATTGCGATTAGATCGCGTGAAAATGTTGGTTACGCGATATGCAATGACAGCTCAACAGAAAAAAGGGGTAGATTCGTATGCTGAATTTTAAATTGTCTACAAGAATAGTTGTACGCAACTAGGCGCATGAATTGCAATTCATTTATTCACCGCATGAAATCATGGATAAAAAAATATTCTATGAAAATTTATTACCCATTAAAATTCATTTAGAAAGGCTCTATTTGGATAAAAACGACCTCTATATTTAATTAATCGGCTGTCGATTGTGTTATGTACATATATATACACACATATACAAATATATATTCATATGTTAAATAATATATTGATGGGTGGACTGGCTGTATCTCAGGAGACTCATCACTGTGTTGGTGCAACGTATCTGTCTAAGTATGTACGTTGAGTTTTGCTCTTACGCGCTAAAGGCGTATCGGGCGCGAGGCCACCAGTGCATTGTCACCATCCCACACTTGACAACGAGGATACAACTCTGTGTGCTGATATACCAACACGCTCTACATATTACGTACATGATAGACACTCTGCGCATCTCTTCTCAATTGTCGACTTTTTTTCCCTGCTTTTCATTTTTACTCCAGCTTTCAAAGCCTTTTATTATCAAGCGAAAGCCTCATTTTCTCTAATCCCTTTTTATCAACCATGTGTCCATTGTTTTATGGCAACAATGATAATGCGGTATAATATTTCGGATTGAGATGACGATTAAATTATGATCGAGTCCGATGAGCCGATTGGCAAATGATGAGGATCAACAAGGAAAGAGCTTTACAATAGCTTAAACTCTGGAGGAATGAGGAAGTCTCGTGCATGCGACGACGACGACGACGACCACTGAATACTAAAAGTCTGGGTTACCAGTGAAGTGAATTAGCTGCACATCTTCATATTCACTTAACATTACATTCTCGCCCTGTTTATTTCCTTTACTTTTTTTTCGTAATAAATTTAAAATTCATGGAAAACATCTAAATTACACATAATGTCCATCTTATTCTATTTTAACTCTTGAGTTTGTCTTAAATAATTTTCCTACAAATGCAGATAATGATAGGCCTTTTTATCCATAATGATGTTTATAAATTTTTATTATTTTTTGGTCTTCCGGTAATCAGGACATAAATTGCTATTCAGGTTCTCGACAACGGATTACCATAAAAAATAACCGAGACTGAAATCACTAAAAGCGACTTTCTTTAAATAAAATATACAATTCATTTATTTATTTATTTATTTAATGTCAAATTTTAGTGGTTTATTTTTCCCAATCATATCATGCTTATGTTGCATGCTGATGATGATCTAAAAATAAAGTAAATGGAGATGGGACGGGAACAAGAGCAAAATCAAGATCTTAATCATGAAAAAGAGAAGGAGAAAAAAGAAGTGGATGTGATTTGCGGGTTCAATCGTAAAGACATGACATTGTAACTTTGACCCAACACTCGTACAATCACTCTGGGGCCAAGCAGGTGAATCAGAGAGTTAAGAGATCCGCCCTTGGCCCTCGACGGTCGTGATTTGCTTCGTTAAATCGATTGTGCTTCAATTTGGACCGCTGGCACGGTCTGCTCACCAATCAAAATCCAGTCCGCCAGCATTCGGGCCTTTTTATTTTTTATTCCACGTACTTATTTTATTTATTTTATATTTTTTTACTCTATTTTCACTATCGATGCCGATACTCGTGTTTTATTTTTTTTTCTACACCGTTTTTATTGTCAAATTTAATTAAATAGACTCAGTAGTAAGTGTTGCGAGAGCATCACATTAAAACTCACTGGATCACGTCTAGACAGATTAATGACGTCACGATACAAGGTCGACTGTCACTGCAGTTTATGAAAGAGCCTGATCATCACATCATCCAAATATATATACATATATATTAATAAATATCCTACTTACATCAGATTACTTCTGCTTCGTACAGAAAATATAAGCCAGTGTGTCTTCTCCATATCAGAAGTTAAAAGAAAGTAAAAACGTCATCGACATGCTCAAGAAAATTATTTTACACAGAAGAGCAAGTCGCCGCGGGATACCTGGATAAATTTATTTTATTAATTTTAATTACCATACAGAATTTATTTACAATTATTTTGAAATAATCTGTAATAATTTTTAATAAAAAAAAAAAAATATCCTGGGACTTTTTATTGCTGAATAAATAAATAAGATTTAAAATAAAATTTTTCCAGGTGCTTCGCTGTGCTCTGGACACTGAAATTCTTAATATGCAAAATTAATGAGGACGATAATGTTTAAAAAAAAAATTTTGAGGTACTCGTGCCCGGTTTTTGGAATTTCAACTCGCGATAAACATGAAAATGAATTGATTGTAAAAAAAAATATAAAAAGCTAAAGATAAATGGATAATTTAAGTGCCTGAAACGGTGAAATTTAAGACTTGTGAGAATAACATTTATAAATTCCGGATACGGGTCAGACTGGTGGCTGTACACACCATTGGTATCATAAATAATTCAATTGATTTGCAAGCAGAGCAACAGAACCCAACTGACAGTCATACAGCACGAACCGAGAAAAATAGAAGAAAAAATGGTGACAAAAGAGCCAGCGTTCCTGCACACACACAACAGCTGAATTGAATTTTTTAATATGAAGAGTATTCCCATACAATTTATTCTTTACAATCCACATTTTTTTTTATTTTGTTCAATAAATTATTTTTATTGTAATAAATGGTACGCAGTCGCACCATTGGGAAATTCGAAACTTATTACTGCCAGCGGTCAAGGCTGATTTACGTCTAGACTCGCAAGAGCTTAAAGTCTTATCAGTTTCAACAAAAATCCGCGCCAGAAAAATTTGAAAAATTTTTTCTCTGAAAAAATCCAGAAGATTTAGAAACAAGAAGAGGGGGAGGAAAATTAATCCCCTGGTGTGGTGATCCTCTTAAAATTTTTTAAAATGCCATCCGGAGCAACAGTCAAGACGTCACTGGGTAAATTGGGTCACCAAAAAAAATCTATATCTTCGTCGCCATAGTTTTAATTATGAAAAATTTTTTTTTCTGCAGGAATTTTTTTCCCTTTCCTCGAATGCATATCAGCAGCAAATAAAGTAACGATTATGCATCTATGGTGGTTTTATTAACCGCAATGTTTATCTCGAGCAAACGAATAAATTAGCGTAGAGTCAAACAAATTAGTTTTTATTATCTGTCGCGGTGGTCTGCTAGATTTCAATTGACATTTTTATAATAATTTTATAGGATAAATTACTCGCAAATTAATAAAAATTCAATGCACACAATAACTGTCTCTCTTAATTTGCGTTTTAAAAAAATTTAATAAACAACAATTTACTGGACAATTATTTTTCATCCCAAGTAAATAATTTTCTATTTCTCGAGTGAAAAAAAAGTAATATTGACATTCTTGGGTCTCCCCAGATAAATTGGCCGTTCAAGAAAGATTAAGTGCCCAAGCAGGTATAAGATTCTCATGTCTGAGTGTACACATACTTATACATATCTACAAAAGCATAGACAGCGGACACTTCATCTCTCAATCTCTCAACTCAGCTGACACTAAATTATTTTGAGTATGAATATAATTAATTTTATCAATATTTAAGTCTCATGAGCTTTTAGTTGCACATAAATCTATTGTCCGATCCGACAATATGAGTCTGTTTGACAGCCCACATATATATAACATATGTACATATTAAATAAAAGTGATGAGAGCAATAATATCTGCGAGTACACAGAGCAAGTGGACGTACATGAACTGATTACGATACCAAGACTTGCAAAGGGGAGAGAGAAAGAGATTAAAATGTAGGGTCGAAGTCAGTACAATGTGGGCCAGACGATAATAATAATTGTTAACCATTTCCTGGTATGTTACACTGCATTTAATTGATACAGAGAGACCGACACATTGTGCGTTGCTGCATCCAGGATCGACACTTGCTCCAGAGGCTCATTCGCACTGATTAAGTTCAATGATTATTTTTAAAACGTTTTATTTATAAACCCACTCAAAACATAATAGTGTCCAAGATTAGTCACTTACTGTCATTATTCTCAGCATCATCATCAGCAAGACTAAACTTAAACTACTGGAACCCAGCTAAGCACCATCACCATCACCAGCAAAAATTAAGTGTTGGTCTGCCGACGTTCCGTTTATCGTCAGTCAATAGATTCTGACGATGCCAGTAAGTATAACGGTAATCCAACTCACACATGACGGCTAAACCATACGAGCTAGCAAACCCATCAGCATTTCACCTCACCGTCACTCGCTGGTATATCAACGGGCCATCATATCTCAAACAGCCACGCACTGTATGGGCCCTGGCAGCTGAAGGCAACTACCGCTGAATCCTAACCAACATAGCAAATCATTATTGGTCATGGTCACTCTTCCTGCCGTGTCAAACAAATTTAATAGCTTGTGTGTTGTCCGTTTGCGGTAACATGGAATCGATTATTGAGACAAGATTGTGGTGAATAAAAAATAAAAACACGTGCCAAGTCACCACTGACAGTAGATATCTCGATAACATCAACTACCCTCATTATTCTGTTAATTTTACTGCCATTTGCTCAGCTGCTTCGTCACTTCCTGCTCCTGCTGGTATATGAGCTGGGAAAGTACTAATTTTACTTTTAATAACTTAAATCGCGCACTGACAATAAGTACGCACTTGGACTTTATGTACCTGGAAGTTATACGGGAGGAAAATAATCCATTTAGTAAATCATTCATCTAGCAATCCCATTATTCGACTGTCCATCGGGGGATATTTTATGGGACGAGGATGACTCGATGTTAGACAGATGGTTTTTAAAGAAACTATTTAAAAACCAGTCCCTGTGTCATATACGCTCTATTTTATACCCAACAGAACTCACCGGGGGTAAAAGGGAGAATAAAAAGTATAAATAAATGAATGAAAAAAAAAAAAAAAAAAAAAAAAAAAAAGAAGATGAAGGTGGGACATGGGAAAAAAAATATCAAGTGATGATAAAAAACGAGTTTTTGGGGGAGCTGAGAGTTTTCTCGGGATCGAAGGAGTCGTGGAGGGAAAATGGATGACGGGAATGCTGAGGAGTGGTGGCGATGGTGCATCAACGACTCGGTGCGCCGAGGATGCCGAATTCAGTAGGGCAGGAGGTGCGTATCGGAGTTAGGTGCTCGGTCCCGAGTTCAACGAGAACTTTATTCCCAGTTCGGGCTCGGGTTTGCTCAACGAGTTTATATATATATTTATATATACACGAGTGTGAGTCCTCGGGTAGTATCTCTGGCGATTCGGTTTCGTTTGACGTACACACCGCGGGTACACCAGACTCACCAGTATGACTCTCGCTTCAGTTGCGCGTGGAACGCGAAACCGTGAGCATCGATAGTGTGGCGGGGGGTATATTTATTCTGCGGTTGCTCATCCACTCCCGCATGCTTTCTCGTATCTATTTATTACATTCATTGCTGTATTTTTATTATTATTACTTTTTCTCTTGCATTTAAATCTATTAATAATTCTCGCTGAAAAATATTTATGGATAAACTTTGTAGCTCTTTTAAATTTTATGTCGTCACAGAATATTACTCAGTGAAAAAATTTGCCTTTCGTATTCTGTGATAATTTTATGACTTTTGCCATTTTATTATTATTTTTTTTTTTAATTAATTAATTAATTAACTAACTAATTAATTAATTATTATTACAAGAATAATTATTGAAAGCGATGCGGTCGATTGAAAAATAAAGTGATAAACTTTTAGCCGCAATAAAAAATATAAAATTTAGTAACCGGCAGTTGCTGGCTCACTAGCCTGCGAAAGACAAAACGGAAAAGAAGTGTTATCACTCTTGTGGTGTGTATGTGCTCCAAAAAGAGGAGATAACACAATCTGGGTAGTGTCGACTCAAGTCTACATTTGGCGCATCCAACAGTCGGGAGATACATGCATGTGCCTGTGCTCCAGACCGCGAGAACCGGCAGTCCCGCGACCCGAGGACGCAGCAATAAATCGCGGTAGCACCGGTCCCAATTTAAGCTCTTTCGCAAATTAAACTCGACTACTCCAATCACTGCCTATTAGTTGCGACTCTCTAGCAACAAAAATAAAAAAATTTTAAAACCCGCGTTAAATTAACTCGTGTAAATAAATATATGGAACAGTTGACAGAAACCGCCAAGTGACAGGTAATGTATACATTAATGTCAATCATTATTTATTGCCACAGTATGTTAAATCCACTGGTTCCGATACTCTTTATTTTTATTAATCATAAAAAAAAAAAAAAAAACAAAATTATTACATAAAATAATAATTATTAATTCACGATTACTTAATACCTTAATTTACAAATCCATACTCAGCCTTGTGTCAAATAATTTTGTTATTTATTTTGATCACTGCTGGTTATTTTAAATATTTTTTCACGGCTTTCTCTTGCTATTATTATTATTTATTATTTATTATATATTTTTTTCCTCTTCATTTGGGGAATCTTTTATTTTAAAAGTAAATCTTTATTTTTGACGGAATGATAATACACGCGATAAAATTTAACCGTTATAAGTATGTCCGAGAGCCGATTTTTTTTATGGTAATGACAAATTTAAATGAACCAATGAATATTCCTATTGGAGAAAGACACTTTCCAAGTTAAAATCTGCATCCACTGACAAATTTTTATTAATATATATGAGTATGTATATACGTTCGTATGTATATAGATTTTTTTTATAACTTTCCACTAAAATTAAAAGCGAAATCATGTCATAACATAAATTTATACATTTTCCTTCGCAGTATAAAAATATTCGTTAGCTAAAAAAAACAAACCAAATAAATAAATAAATAAGAGGATAAGTAGTCCAAAACAAAGTCCATGCTCGGTATAAATAATTGAATTAAATATTTATTTAATGCGTATATATGAATCGTCAATAATGTATAGACTGTACGTAACAAGTATATGTTTATTTATTTATTTTTTTATTTGAGATTACGATGCTTTTATTGCCTGAAATATATTTCAATAAAACATGTCCCCAATAAATTGGTGTGACAGCAAGCGAATATTAGTAAGTGATAAAATGGGTTATTGAGCTGCGAATATATTTTCGACCCCGAAATTAGAGTTCAAGGTCTCGCCGGGTACCCTGACCTTGCGACCCTCCAAGACGTCCGCTCATTGTAACCTTCACCACGTTCACATATCCCGCCTTAAATATATAATTGCCAAATTTAAGTCTCTATTCACCACTGATCCAATCCCTGTTGATAGATAAACGACCAATAAACTCTTCAAATAAATAAATAAATAAACTGCAAATAACTTTTGCTGGCGACTCAGATGAAAGTGATACAGTTCATAAAACGTAATTACAGGCTGTAAAAAAAACGGCAATTAAGAGAAAGAAAATAATGGAAAAGCAATCAAATGATATATAATGGCGTTTCATTTGATAGAAAGTAAATTCGACAGAATAATAATGGGAATCGTGAGAAATGAAGCTTTTTATTACATATGTATGTATATAAAGTAGGCGTGTGGTGCAAAAGATATATATCTCAAGGTATGTAGAACGTTGGATCATCGCGACCGAGAAACGCGGTGCGCGCGCGCGCGACCAAGCCAGTCCTCGTTGAAGGCGAAGGCTTAAAAAGCGAACACGATACACTTTTCCACTTTCTCTACGGCCGAGATGTTAAGCCCTGGAGACTTTACTTATATATACATATATATGTATACATATATATAGTCAGCGAATGGCAATCCCCGGGACACGAGCGATGCCGATTCGCAACTCTCAGTTTCATGTA
This sequence comes from Microplitis demolitor, assembly GCF_026212275.2. Taxonomy (NCBI): domain Eukaryota; kingdom Metazoa; phylum Arthropoda; class Insecta; order Hymenoptera; family Braconidae; genus Microplitis; species Microplitis demolitor. The sequence goes on along the minus strand of NC_068549.1, from coordinate 1,380,518 downwards.
TACCGGGTGAACGTCAAAAGTTTCACTCTCAATAATAATAACTCATGATTAAGCGGTAACTCCTTTCTTATCCTTTTCATTAATGGCTCCTTATCATCCAGCTCATTATCATTATTACACACATAATTATAAATAAATATAATAACTTCCTATTAACGGAGTTAATTGACCAAAACGAGTGATGAATAACGCGATTAGTCCCAGCCAGCATGAATAATAAATTAAGCTGCCGATGATGATAATTACGACCATCATCATCATTAATAATAAATACACTTATATATAAATGTAACAATAAAATTGAGCACCACTGCGTATGTTCCCATTTCTCCTTAGCTTTTAGTGGTTGCTCGGTGAATCTGTGCGGTTGTATAACAGCAATGAAAGTACTTCTCGGTGAGTGCATACGTAGCGACTCATCTATGATCGACCGGCTCTATCTGGACTATATTACGCGGGAATTACGGCTCGTCTGCATACATTCTCTCTTGCAACTAGCCACTTATCCACCACTTTTGCTCGAGTTATCATTCCCTCTGGCCTACAATGCATTCTTCTTTCGTTCCCGTAGCTGACTTCCTCTACTCTTCCCACCAGCATTTGTACCATAGATCTAGTCCAGTGGCATGGGTCGTTATAAATTTTACCACCTAAACAATTGAATTAAATCCCGGGCACCAGGCAGCCTGCTCTGTACCAGGGATCCGGGGGTGTAGGGCATTACATTCTAGAGTACTTTATTCCTCCTCAAGTTATTTCTTCTATCCATTACCTTATCGATCCGTTCGAGCTTACGGGACGATGACTCCAAGCCGAGTCAGGTCGAGTGCTATTTACACTCACGGATTCGCGCATGAGCCCGCGAACTCTCGCACGTTGTCCTGGAACTCGGAGTTCAACTCCCGCAAATTATTAAACTTCTGGTTTAAAAAAAAAAAAAAAAAAAAAAAAAAAAAAAAAAACATTTTTCCCAGAAGCCGTCGATAATCATTTGGTGTTTGTTCAAAATTTTTCATCATCGCCATCAGGGTTCATTGTGCCCATCTATCTTACACACACACATGTATTTATACACACACCCATACATTATTACATATTTTGGCAGGAATATTTCCGAGACGAGTCGATGATCGATCCACCTTGAAAATCGTCCGACAGTTACATATGCCAAGGAACCTTTTACGTATGCTGCACGCATGATCCTAAATTTTTTTTTGTTCTTACTCACTCGGTCTTGGTACGGACGGAACACGCGGGTACGTATCTTACCAGCACATACGTCCCGTATATATTTTCTCAGTCCAAGCACCTTAGCAAGTTAGCATCTCCGCCTTATATTAAGAAAGACGAAGAATCGGACGGTGTATTAGTGATACAACCAGAGGATAGGAGATAGGATGGATGGACGTACACGTGTGTATAAGTAGATGTGTATAAAACAAGACGACGTCTGGCTGGTCCTCACTCGTTCCCTCTCTCTCAATCACCCCTTTGCTCGGTCATTCGTACACCTATACATGTGTGATTATCTTACTAAAGTGTGGACAAAAAGGAGGGGGGCCAAATAACTTTGAAAGGTAAACGACTTCCACGATGTGCGTGGCAGAGTCATGACGAAGCCACGTCCAAGAAATCCAGACTCCGTATTATAGTACCATACTCGTATATGTCTTCCTCCTTATCCTCTTTTTTAATTATATTAATATATATACATACATATACATATATTTTTTTTTCCTTTTTTTTATCACTGCCATTATAATTATAATTATTATTACTATTCAATACATACATATTTTAACACTTGTTGCGTCAAACAAGTGTTTTTTAATTGTCATATTTACCTACTTAAATTAGATGATTTATCGATTATGGCTGGATCAATTAACGATTATGAATTTTAAATAAATATTTATATATATTTTTTCATTTATAAACGCATGTACGCAATCGATTTAAATGTAAACTCAATATATATATTTATTTATTGATATGTCTCTTTCTACATAAATATGTTGCATATTCCGGTTTTCGGACAACATAATAATAAGACCCCGCATATGTGTTTATATATATATACATATATCTGTATATATTTATGAGAATAGTTGTAGCAATTTTAACAGGTGGATGGATAGCCCGGTATCTAAATAAATATTAGACGGCTTAAAACATTTACCATCATCATATTTAATGTCTTAAGTTTGCCCAAGTCGAAAGCTGCAGACACAACTGTACGGATAATTCATCAATGTCTTTATATTTATTTTTTATTTAAATAGCGTGTACGTATCGTTACACATAACCGATAAGTTTCGGTACACAATTCCTCACGATATATATATATATCTGGCTCCGAATTGTATAACTTATAAGTATACAAACACTCTGCTACATTGTTACCGAATTTATAACTATTCGGTTATATTATATCGAGGAAAAATTTATTAAGACGACAAACGACAGAAGGTCTGATCCTTATCGGGTAAATTTATCTAGCCTGTGTTAGTTTTTATTTTTCTTATCTATTTTATTTTGGAAACACTGAGCTGGAGTTTCTGCCGGTTATCGTATTGATAAATAAGTGATGAGTTTTTTTTTTTTTTAATTATTATTATTATTAAAAAAAAAAAACCTTGGCTGGGAAGTTGTTTGTCGCTTAAAAATTCGAGTAGTATAGAATTGTTTTAGACTGATTGAGACTCGTTCCGCGGTTCTGTTGCTCAATCACCGATATTTTTAGACCATTATGCGAATCCGTTAAAAAAGATTTGTTTTTTTATATATTTGCTGGTTAACATAAGCAAAAACACAAACAGCTGTTACGCAGGTAATACATAATACAATTTATAATTTATTTAAATAATTATTTGAAATTCCAGTCTAAGAAAAAAAGATGTCCTTTTGCCAGAGCAGAGGCTCGAAAATTTCCTCTACTCAGGTCTGTGTCACAGAAAGCAATAGGAAGCGTAGAGAGTAAGAATAATAAGAGAAAGAAAAGAAAGAACTGGCACCCGTTTCAAGGTGAATTTATAGAAGCCTCCAACTGAGTTAAATTATTTCTGGATAGGAGTCGAAACATCTTGCCATGTGCCCGTGGGCAAGTCGCTGAGCTAAGCGCTATAACGTCAGCTCAAAAAGGGCGTGCGTATTAAATTTATTTAAAAAATAAATTAACCAGTGAACTTTTGCTCTGAGACCGAGTCGTCTTTTATCGTCTTAGTCTGTCAGGATTAAAAAAAAAAAAAGTATAAATAAAATAAATGTTAGAATGCCGGTACGCGAGAATCGGGAGTCGGCCGCGGATTAAATGAGGATAGTTCGATAGGAATAGAGGGTAAAAGTACAGATAAAAATAAACATTAGCAACAGTAGCATGAGCAGTTGTAACAAATAAAGAAGTCAGAGTCAGAGTCAGAGTCAGAGGGATCTGAGGGACCAGGGGATAGAAATGGAAGGGCGGAACGAAGCAAGCGTGCGCGCCTTGAAGTAGGTCAGGTCTCAATGGTGGCCTACGACCACATATGCGGTACGTGTGTGTTTAAAGACACTACTGTATAATATGCACGAGCGCGCATTCACTCTCTTGTAATTTGTATATACATACTACTTTATATATATTTACATTAACATGTATATATATTATATTATATCAGTACACAGAGTTTACTTGTACAGTAATTTTCTATAAATGTACCGGCAAATACATCGACAATGGACAGATAGTTGGATGTAATAGTTGCGAGGTTGTTATTATCTTGTCTATAATGGGGACTGGACATCATTCAACTGCCTATTATACTATTTCACTTTAACGGTTTCGCTATTATTGCACACATACCTACATGTCCTGAGATAAAGTGACTCTGTCGTATGACGTGGATAAAACTTTTGCGGACGTGGGCAAAAAACACATCAGTCAGATGTCGGCTCTAGGTATGAAAAATAAATTAGCTCGTTGGACACCGGGAATAAAAATATATATATTTATTATTTTTAAGTAGTGGACTTTACATTTTAGTTGTCGGTTGCGCAAACTTGTGCAGAACGTATATTATTACGGAGGTCAGGGGGTCAGAGTTGGGTTAGATGGGGTCGCGTATAAACTATCGCTACATTGTCAAGCTATATAAGGAGTAGGCGAAATTAATAATAAAACAATTTAAACATATTTGTTTTAAATTGTTGCCGTAAATAAAATAAACTCGACATTTTTTTTTCCTCATACTTTCATTGATTTATATTATCGGATTATTTATATAAATAATAGGTCAACGGACCTGAATAAAATGACAACGTTGGAAAATTTATAATTACAGTTATCTAGCAACCGGTAATTATCCTTTGTCTATAACTATATTTAATTGCTATACTTATTACTTTTTAATTACACTATTTTATGTTCTTGTTTTTTAAAATTTTTATTTTTAAAAATGTGGATTCCCCATTTTTTGGGTCGTTGAAATTTAAAGTAATCTTATTTTTTTAATAAATATATGGAATACTACTTTATTATTTGTTTTTAAAAATGGAGAATGTAAATAGTTTTATATGTCCAGTGAATGCAATCCGGTTTTCGACCTCTATCAAGTGTCTCAATTATTAGTTTATATACTACTTTGGTATTAAACTTTATATTATTACTTTTGTGGGGTAACTATCATGTCAATATCTTAAAAAACTTGGTAATAACAATGATAATAAATATACTGATAGAGATAGGGTAGAAAATTGTCTAAGAAAATGTGAATTTCCGGTTGGTATTTAATATTTTATTGCTGTCGGTCAGGTCATATTTATACATAATCCTGTTGATATCGATAATAATAAATCGGAGCTTATATATATGTATATATATGTATGTATATATTTTCTATAAAACGTGGCGTGTTATTTGGCCAAAAAGATAAAATGCCGATTAAGGGAAAATGATTGTCGATAATTTGCGGTGGAAGCTCAAAATAATCTATTATTACATAGAATATGTATATGTTTATATATGTATGTATGTATTAAAGACTGGATACAAGCATTTATTTATAAAATTCAACGCAGTTGATAAAACGAGTACATCGTCCTTTACCTGAAAAAAAAAAAAAAATAATAATCTTGTGGTATAAAAGTATTTTTTAATATTTTTTTTTATTGGCCTACGATTGGAGGCTGATTATATAATAATAATAATAATAATAATAATAATAATAATAATAATAATAATAATAATAATAATAATAATAAAGTATGATCAATCGTTATCGAATTAAATGGGCTGTAAAATAAAAAAATAACTATTTTTTATTGGGTCAAAAAGAAGCTGTTAATCACCGGGTAATAAAGTTTGGCGAGGAAGGGGGTGAGAGAAAGACGAAAAATAAGAAAAAAGTTAAGTAAATACCCTGAGGAGAATTACATATTGTCCTTGATGTTACAATAACCTGGGACAGAGTGTATATAAATAGCGGTATCATTAATCGTCGATGTCGTTAGTTAATGCTTTGAACTGATATCGAGCATGTCCACGCGCTGACGTTCACTAAAATTTAAAAAAATACCTAGTGAGTATACGATAAAATAATGGTTGTAATTACTTACATTAAAACTTTTAAATGAAAATAAATGACAATGGTGACAATGAATCGCTGGTTTTTTATTTAAATTTGTTGCGATGATCGTGAAAGTGAAACGGGATTACTTTCTACTCTATTCGCGTGCATATCTGCATTCAGTGGGTGAGAAGGGAATTAGACGTCGAAGGAGAGACGAGTTAATAAGATAAAGAGCTGATGGGTGACGGATAATAATATGAGTAGGCTGTTGCACGTTTAGTTCGTCTGGTGGCTGGCATTGAGAAGCATTGCCAGGACAGGGTACAACAACAACTGACACTATAAACGTCCCAGTGGGACAGTGAAAGGCGACCTAGACCAAGTCCACGCCACCTGAACTAAACGCAACAACCTGATGTTACTCTACTCTTACATTTATATAAATATCTTGCTCTACTACTCGCCAGTTTCCAGTCTCTGTATATTTTCCCTCTCAGGACTAGGTAAGAGATCTCCATTGTCCTCGATCACTCGGTGGAGGTGGATGGGATTTCACTCTCAATTTACTTTCGATTTCTACTATAATTGCTTACTATCACTATCACTATTATTATTGCTATGGCTATTAATTTGTATGATTTTTTCTTTTGCTGCAGACTCAACGACTCAGGCAGACGATTAATCGAGTCCGAGGTACCTTCCAGGAGGAACAATGGCAGGCGAAGACACCCAAATAATTGCCAATGGGACCGTTAATGTCCTGACGATAATACCCAGTGAAAAAATGGCAAACGGCAACGTCGAGATGCACAATAAGTTGAACAACAACGGGACGATAAAAAACGGTAACGGCAAGGTCTTGGAAATAGCGATGGAAAATGGAAAACTTATCGCCGTCGGGGATGAAAAGTCAAACAGTCTCCACACTGAGTTCGATGACGCAGACGTCTCTTGCGGATGGGGACTTTTTAGGCCACGTTGGCTCCAGTATTTCGCCACGAAACAGGCCTTCTTGGTCGTCTTCTGTCTTACTTGGGTATGTTATCTTCTGGTAGACCAGTTTATTTGATTATAATTAGACGCCCGAAGCGGCGGATGAGGAAAAAAATTTTTATATAAATATGTAGGTGATTGACATAATTGGTTGCACAACGATTTAATTATTTTGTTATTCGTTTTTGTGCACAGGTGCTGCAAGGCATGTATTACACGTACTTTGTGTCAGTGATAACGACGATTGAGAAATTATTTCAAATCCAGTCTAAAACAACGGGTATAATTATGTCGGCGACGGAAATCGGGCAAATAGGATCCTCGCTCTTGCTAACTTACTACGGAGGTCAAGGACACAGACCCAAGTGGATCGCCTGGGGCATGATACTCTTCGCCGTGAGCTCTTTTACCTGCTCGATGCCCCATTTCATCTTCGGCGAACAGCTGATCGAGCAGAAAAAAACTCTATTCAGGATCAACACTGACTCCTCCGGCGACTCGGATCATGTTTCTTCTAGTCTTTGCAAACTACAGCCGTTTATTAATTCATCAATGGATCTCGACGGGTATGCCCGAGTCCTTTTCCTTTCATTCTTCTAAAATTTATATTTTTTTTATTTTTACAAAAATAACTTAAATCTGGCAAGGTCAGACATGATACGGGGTCCCGCATCCAATAGATTAATGCCTCAACTCACACATTTATTTCCGATATCTCCCGCGATGAAGATTTATTTATTTTTTTTCCACTCTCAGCGGCTTATCGCAGTTTAATTATTCAAAAGTTCTTACAGAAAAATATGTTTATTGTAGACTGAGTTCAACCACGAGTTTGCCGAACTTTGGCGCATCCTCAGACACTGAGTACTGCGAGGGCACTTTTCTCGATGAACAAAGGATCCAAACTAAAATAACGTCAATAGTCTTGGCGATTTTTTTCGTCTCTCTACTGGGAGTCGGAATGGGCCAAACAGCTGTCTACACACTTGGCATCCCCTACATAGACGACAATGTCGCCTCTCGAGAAAGTCCTTTGTACTTCGGTAAGTAACCAGTATCAACATCCCCCCAGGGCTTGTATAAATAAATAAATAAATAAATAAATAACTCATATAAATTTATCCCCCATTACCGAAATAGACACAAACGCCTGACCCTCATGAGTTTTCTATTTTTATTACAGCCATAACAATAGGAGTAAGAATTCTTGGTCCAGCGCTCGGATTTATTCTTGGCTCGCTCTGCACCATGCTCTACGCAGATCTGTCAGATAACCCGCAAATCACGCCTACCGATCCACGATGGGTTGGCGCTTGGTGGCTTGGTAAATGATTGAACTTACCAATAAATTTACAAACATGACTACTTAAGATTTTCTTTAATTATTAAAAATAATTCCAGGTCTCGTGCTGATATCCGCAATGCTGATGCTCGTCAGCGTCGCTATGTTCGCTTTCCCCTCGCGGCTGCCCTCCGGCAAATCCTCGCCCAAGACAGAAGACTCAACGAAGCCCAGTCTGAAAGGTACGTCGACATCCACACGTCCCCTCTATTTTTTAAACTCCATTAGATTTCCATTGTCATGTAAATCACAAAGTCTAGTGTCAAGGACAGGACACTAGCTCAGCCGATTAGATGTCTTACTCTTACCGCGTTTACACGGCACGCATACTCATCAGCTTATCGGTCCCAAGCCGGCTACTCTAGTACTGAGCCATGCCGAGAGATCTCCGATTCCAGCTACTCCATGTAGCATACGACATACAACATAATATACAATAAATGTTAATGTATACGTGTGCCCATTTCGTTCCAGTGTGAGTAAATAATAATGACTGACCGACTCGCGAACGGTAGAGCAAGTTCATGGTCACCGTGAGCCGAGAGTCGAGTAGAGCTGGAACTCAGGACCCTGATGAGGACACGTGTGTTCTCCAACGAAGGGGGACACACCAACTCTACTACCACGGCTACTAAATATTACACATTACGTTCCTCGTTAATGCTGTCAACTGTCTCACGCACGCCTTCAATACTTTGCACACCCACAAGACTCCTCCTCAATGTGGCTTTCGTTTGTTGCTAAAACAATATTTTTTTCTTTTTTACTAAACATCATACCATAAAATAAAATACGCTAAATCATTTTCATTGAGCCAATCGGCATTATTATTATTTAAATACTTAATGTTTGCCTAATTTGTGTGTCTACGATGATGTAATTTTTATATTCGCTATCTCAACTGAAATTACTACAACTATTACTACAACTGACAGCAAATACATCCGTCTCATTTTACACCGCAATTTTAAGCTCTCTCTTACACTACACACGATAATAATAATAATAACAATATATGTTCCTCTTATATTACTTATACTATCTTTCGTACTCTTCTTTTTCTTTCACCTTGTGGAGTCTATGGATCTATGCGGGGTTGCCAGCTTACGTTGACGAGTACGAGCATCACCACCACCATTACCATCACCACAAAACTAACATATTATACGACACGACACGACAGGAATTCTCCTTTGGACTTTGTCTATTACAATACTTGAGTCTAAACATATTGGAGTTAATAAAAAAAATTTTTAAAAATAAAATACTTGCGTAGGATTAACGTCCGTAGTACAATATAATTTATCTACCAAATTAATTCACTAAAAAAATTTTTATTGCCCATACGAGATTATAAAAAATGTTTATGTAACAGTATCTTGGAGCGCGACCCTGAGTCCGTTATCATTTATCATGCTAGTATATATATATGTATATATGTACATAATATTTACAATATTGATTGGGGTGTTTTGTAATAACAACTTTGACGATACTTAATTTTATTTAGAGGCAATAATTACGATATGATATGACAGTGTAGAGAGTGGGGCGAGATTGTGTGTGGGAGCTGACGGCACCGGTGACATGAACAAAACATTTTAAGTAATTTTAAACATAACAAATAATATTGTGATCTGGCAACTGTGTAAATAGCGACATTAAATCTATGAGCATGTAATGTACTGTAAGGATATTATATATGTTGCTTTTTAACCATACGAGTAAAGTACGGTCGGTGTTAGCATGTGTGCATACATCCACTCGAGCCAATTATTCTATAAATATAACTTATATGTTACTATACTAAGATTATCATACTTTACATATTACACTTGTAGTAATTAATAATTACTCAAATAATGACATTCCAGAGTAATTAATGTTTAGTTTTTAATTAACGACACCAGCTAACTACCAGCAGTTAACGGTAGCTGAGTAAAAAATTTATTGTTTTTAATTCTTATTCTCGGTGGAAAATTTTTATATTTTCAAGTTACACACTAATAAAATTTTCGGGTTTTTTTATTTATTTAATTTACTCGGAGTAAATTTTCGACAAAGTTTAAAAAAAATCTGGAACTGATCTGTAGTTTACTGGAGTTGCGAAAATTAACATCAATTTTTTCTGTCTAGATTTTCCGAAAGCAGTAAAAAGACTCCTGAAAAATGACATCCTGATGTTCAGAACAGCCAGCAGCGTTCTCCACATCCTCCCAATCGCCGGACTGTACACATTCTTGCCAAAATACCTGGAGACGCAATTCCGTCTCCCAGCGCACCATGCCAACATGATATCAGGAGTCGGCGGTATCCTGGTGATGGGTCTAGGAATAATAATAAGCGGGGTCTTCATCCTGCGAGTGAAGCCCAACGCCAGGTTCGTCGCCGCCTGGATAGCGTTCACCGCAGTGGTCTACGCCGTGGGCATGGGCACTCTGATGTTCATCGGGTGTCCCATGGACGACTTCGCCGGGTTGACGACCAACTCCGAGGGTGTCACCAGCTTCGAGTCCACGTGCGATGCCGACTGCGACTGTGCCCGCAGTAAATTCAGTCCCATCTGCGGCGCCGACAAAAAGACCTACTTCTCTGCTTGTCATGCCGCCTGTTCGAACTTCACTGAAGTCGACGGGAAAATATCCTCAGTGAGTCATTAATATTCTCGTAAAACTAATATCCCCAGCACCAGCAATAATTTTCCCAATTATTTAGTTCTACAACTGCCAATGTCTCGGACAAAACGAAACAGTAAACGCCGAGTTTGGTTTGTCCTCCGAAGAAATGAGCAAAGCAACGATGGGTTACTGTGATCTAGAGTGCAGTAACTTCTGGGTTTACATGATCCTGTTTTCATTGTTCGTCTTCATTCACTCGACAAGTGAAGTGGGGTCGATGCTTCTCATACTGCGGTGTGTTGATCCCCAGGACAAAGCAATGGCTCTGGGTCTCATACAGTTCGCGATAGGCTTATTTGGTGAGTATAATTAATTACTTATGTTAATTGTGTGTTAATAATTTTTATAACGACAACAACAGCAGCAACAACAACAATAATAATAATAATAATAATAATGATAATATCCCACAGGAAACGTTCCCTGTCCCATAGTGTACGGGGCCGTAGTGGATTCCGCATGCCTGGTTTGGGATAACTCCTGCGGTGAACGTGGCGCCTGTTGGCTCTACGACTCAAACATATTCAGGATGTTCTTTCACGGTACGTTCACCGGGTAAATTAGTCAGCGTAATGTCTGGCGGTTTTACGTTTACTTACACAATAACTTCGTTGATTTGTTCGAATCCCGTAGCTCGTTATTTATATACGGCCTAAGCAAAGTTTAACTGATGCTCTTTACAGTAAATCGTTTTTTTAAAACCGACTCCAGTACCTCAAACTATGTGGCGTACTAGGGGAATATCATCCGAGTCAGTCGGTAATTAATTAGATTTTTTGCTGTCTTGCAGGTACTACGGGTGGAATACTCATACTGGCATTTATTGTTGATCTCGTTGTGTGGTACAAAGCCGGAAGCATAAACTTTGTTGACGAGCAGACGGGTCAGGAAGGTTCTGCCGAAGAAATGACGACTCTTAAACCTCAGGATGGGCAAACTGTTGACAACGATTACCTTTAAAAGGTTTTTTACATTTTATCTGCTCAACCGGAATCGAATTAGAGGATGGGAATGACAGTTGAGGTAAAGAAGAAAATTAACAACAAGATTAACTATTTTTTTTTAGGCATAATAGCTAACAGGATGCCTAATATACATATATCTATATATATTTTCCGAGAACATGCTCGTAATATATAAGGAAATATAAATATATATAAAAGTGCGTGCGAACTTAATCTTCAAGGAAATATATTAATTATTTTCGTAGACGCTACATCGATTATAAGCTAATACAATACTGATGAGTCTTGTTTATCATTAATTATAGGCTAAGTATTTTGCCATAACTAAGGCGTAGATGAAGGAAATTGCATAATATATGTATTAGATATAATTTTTCATAAGTGACAATGAAAACGAAAAGGGAGTAAGCTCGTGAATAGGCAATATTTTATATATACATGGAGAAATTTACGGTAACAGTTACAATATATCATGGGAATGGTCCCCATATCATGTGATAACATTCCTATCTATGTGGGTTTCATTTCTGTGTGATATAGGAATAGTTTCTATTAAATTATGGTAATAATTCCTGTCATAATGGTAATAATTTCCATGTACTATGATAATAATTACCATGCTATTAAGGTAATTTATATTAGAATTTTATGGTAAAAATTACCGCGAAATTTAGAAATTCTTCATACTACGGTAATAATTATCATAATGTAATAATAATAATAATTACCATAACTTTACAGTAATAATTACCGTGATATAATAGTAATTGTAAGCAAATATTATGGTACCGATTACTATGACATTGAGAAATTCATCATATTACAGTAATAATTACCATGATAATATAGTAATTTTTACCGTAGTGCAACAATTACCTTGACATTTATAAATTGATATTACGGTAATAGTTACCATGATATTATAGTAATGGTTACCATAATATTATGAGAACAAGTACTATAAGTATGGTAATCATTACCATAATTTAATTACCATACGACATAAGAACTTTTACTACAATAATAGGAACTGTTCCCGTAGTTATGGAAACTTTTCTAAAAATGATGGATGCCTATCCCATATTTCCAAGTAATTATTACCATAACATAATGGAATGATACTTCATAAATGTACTAGTAACAGTTACCATTATTTTCTCTCTGTGTATATATATCTAATATATAAATATTTTATTTTCCTGCCTAATGTAACGGTGCTACCTACGAAGAATACGATAATCGGTAGCAATTATGTATGGTTGGATGGTTTAAAATCGAATTATCTTTGCTAAATTTATTCAAAATTTTGGTATCGCCGTCCAATTAACTTACGTATGATTAACCATCACAGTGTTGACACGGATGATGAATGGTCGACAATAGTGTTGACAAATGTCGTGAGAATGAAGAGTTGAATTATTGATGAATTCAATAATTAATAAATTAGATAACAGATTCGTGTGATTAAATAACCTGACAGTTTAAATATTTTTAGATAAATTTGACCGGTGATTAATAAGCTGACAACCAGGTGAGAAATCAAGAAAGTTTGAGCAAAGTTATTAATAATAATTAGTGTGACAATAATGAGCCCAGTACAGTTTATTATTTTGACGGCCCGGACTAAGATAGTTTAATTGATGGCGGAAATTTTGAATTATTAGTTTGCTCTCTGTTCAAACAATCCAGCAGATTTTTACTTTAAAAATTAATGTCGAAATTTACATTTTTATCATTTTCAGGGTTTTGTTATTAAATTACATAAGAATTATTAAACAGTAAGACATTTTCATACTTATCAATTGTCTTCGTTGAGTCTTATCAAAATAAATAATTAAAAAATTTGGATTCAAATTTAAATTTAATTTTAATACGTTTCGATAAAATTCTGTGATTTTCTTTGAGTTCTACGAATTTTTTCCCGGGGAAATTTTTATAAAAATTCAAAAATTAGGAATCAGCAACTTGGATATTTTAAACAGAAATATATGAGCCCAGTAAATTATTTCGGGTCAGCTCTGCATACAAGGAATAAATAAAAAAATAAATAATAACGATAAGTAGTAATACGAAAAATAAAAGAGTCGTATTTTAATATGATATACTTTACAAATGACTTGAGTCAATGTCTTTTAAATAACTAATTAAATTAATTTACGTACATACATTAAACGTGTATATTTATAGCTGAAAATCAGCGAACCTTCGAAATAAGCTAAGCTCTCGATAAAATATATACTTATATTTACACATATATTTCCAGTTAAATAAGTAGACACATAATCGTTGACATGAAACTATAGCAATTACGCTCATGTAAAATTTTTATTTTTATAATTGTAATTAAAATTACCCAGTTAGAGCTCTCGAGCCTTACGTAGAATAGGATCTCTGGTTAAATAAATCTTCTCGATACGCAGGCATAAATAATAAATAAATAAATAAATAAGGAAACTTTAGATTCCAAGTACCGGAAATAACAAACCGTTGTTATGTTTTACTTTGAAGAGATTAAGCTCACGCCGAGACTGAAAGTGTTTATGGCTCGAAAAATATCAACATATAACTAACTATTTTCTATGCTCATTACAAATAATAATAAATAATATAAGTAATAATAAATAATAATAAATAATGATATAGTAATAATAAGACGTACAAATCCCCGAGTATTTTCTCACAGAGTATAACGGGAATAAAAGAGCAATTGAGTTAAATTACTTGTACAATGTATGAAATAAAAAATTTTTAAAAATATAAAAAAAAGCATAAACACATCACGAGCGGTCTAAAAGTGACTTTCTCTTCCTTTAATTGTTGTTAATGTTGTTGTTGTTCATTAAAAGCCAATGACGATTATTTTTAAAAGTATAAATCCACTTGTGATTAATAAAAAGGTGATTGGTGGTTAAATTACACAGCAGGCTGCTCATCATGCATACAGTATATGAAATTTTAAATAATAATAATTATTAATATAATGAAAAAATAAATAAATAAATCGGGTGACCGGTCCAGTTAATGAACACGGTTAGTAAATTAACATTATTTCACTTTTACCTTAAGTATAAGATCTAGTACTAGACTAGAGACCTAATACCCAATCAGGGAACTAGTACTCGGTCGGGTATTGAGTCAAATTTCGAAGTTCACAGTAACAAACCTCTGAAATATTTTTATAACGATTTTTTTTCATGGGTAATTACAAAAAAAAAATTACTCGATTGCTATTTAATTGTAAACTTCTAATACTACTTTAATTTGGTTACATTCTTATATATTTAAATGTTCAAAAATATGAGGCTTCATTTACTGGCTCGGTCACCCCATAAAAAAAAAACACACAAATATAAATAAAAATATCTCTTTCCGCACTTGTAAATAAAAGAGTACAATACTATTACCAAATTAAAACCCCGATATCATGTGAGATTGACTTGCGGAACCGAACTTTGATCATATTTACAATAAAATTTTTTATCTTTTTAATTAATTAAACTCAAGACTAATTACCACTGCCAGTTTTATAATTTTTTTACTTATACATCTTGCATTTCAAACAACACTGTTAATTATGAAAGAGACTTTAAAAGGAAATTAAATTTTGAAAAGGTTCCGCGGAAAGGTTTCGCAGATATTTCAATTTTTACGTAGAGACAAAACAATCTATTAAATTTACTTACAAAGAGATCAATTATATTAAAAATATATATATATATATATAATATCACGATCATACTATTTTATATACTTTATAAGATTAATTGAGGAAAAAATATAAAATGCGACCTTAAACGCTGATTTCACGTAATTAATTTTAAAAAACTAATTATCTAGTTAATTATAACTGCTAGTCTCTAAATAATATATAAATATATATTACTTATGAAATTTTTAAGCTAAACGAGTGTATGGAGGGAAAAAAAATGAGAGAAAGTTAGAGAATGCAATATATGGTGATAAGCAAAGTACATATATATGTCTATATAAATATATATGAGGGTGAATCAAAAATAATGAATTTTTAAATTTCCCGGTAACCCAATAATTTTCTCTGGATTTTTTGGTCCAGGATCGAAAAAAATAATTTTTTTAAAAACTGCACGCATATTTTTGAAAAAAATTCAATGCGCGCCAAAAAAAGTCCGAGACATTAAAGCGCAATCTTTGATAATTCAAAAATTCCCGGGCTTAGAATTCAAATTTATTTGAAATTTCTTACGCGCGTGACTGTGAAGTGAAAAAAATACAAAATTTTCGTACAAAAATTTGCAGACTCTGCAAGAATTTTTTTGGCAATTAATTTCCGTTAAACAAAGTCGATTATTTTGGCACACTCTCATATATATAAATACTATTATATTAATTTTTTTTAACGATAAAAGATGAATTATTTCTATTTGTTTTATAAAGCAATTATTGATTCCTGTACATATATTATTATATTATATTAATTTTATTACAATGTAATAGTTATGATTTTAGTAAAAAAAAAAAAAAAAAAAAAATGTACTAGTACGACAAACATCACGATTTGACATAATGTAAAATTAAAAAAGTGTATAATTATTTTAATTAATTACTATTATTATTAGTAACAATTATTTGTTGTCAAAAAGAAGCTGTAATATTTTAACAAACTATTTTTATGATGTAATCTATGTCAGATTTATTATTATATATATGTAACAATGCATATGCGTGATAATGGTGGTAAATTTTGTTGATTTATTTTGTTGACTATATAGAGTAGGAGTATCATTTTTGGCCACTGCTCCATTTTTGGACATTTTATTAATAAAAAAGTATAAAAAAAAATTTCCATCTTATATTAGTGTGATAAAAGTATCTTTGCACACATTTTAAATATCAATTATGTCACTGCGTCTTATATAATAGTATATTACACACCAAAGGAAGAAAGAAGGACATCCCAATCTGCGTATTTGCCACTCACGACTTAGCTTCTAGTAGGCAATTACACGCGCGGATTTGAATGTCCTATTTTCCTTCCTAGGTGTGTAATATACTAATTATTTAGATTTTTTCAAGTGTCCATATCTGCCCCTCAGTAGCCAAAAACGATACCTCTACCCTGTTATTACTGACTTTTAAGACGTACCAATAGTCCCGGAATAATAATAGTTATAATTTTTTTTTTATTTTTTTTTTTTTTTTGTTAAATGTCAATGTGTGGTAAAAGTCTTGCATCACTAATGTACCTTTCGAATAAACACACTCTGATATTTTTCGTTAGCTTGTGGATTGTTGGTTAGCCAAGACTCGTTTTGGTCCGAAGGCTAAGACTGATAGCAGAATTATACGCAATTGCAAATAACCAATAACGTATTTTGTAATTATTATATATATATCATATATTATCATTATTATTATTATGATTATTGTCATTAAATTTGTTTATTAATAGAAAGGCAAGTGCCATAACTAGAAATAGATTATTTTATGTTTTATCTAAAAGTAACCTTCCTCATTATTATTATTTTTATTTTTTTTTTTTATAAGAATCCCGAATTCCTTTTGAAGTCAATATTTTGAATTCCTCATCACAGTTTGATAATTATTCTTTTTTTGAATTATTTGGAAGCACGAAAACTTTATTTTTAATTCAAAACTGTTTAAGTTTTACTTATCCTAAACAAATCCTAGAGAAAACTTAGAAAAATTTATTTCTCTGAAAATCCTAGACAAATCCTAGACAAATCCGAGAGAAAACTTAGGAAAATTGATTTCTCTGAAAATCCTAGACGTATCCTAGACATATCCTAGACATATCCTAGACAAATCCTAGATAAATCCTAGAGAAAACTTAGAAAACTTTATTTCTCTGAAAATCCTAGACAAATCCTAGACAAATCCTAGAGAAATCCTAGAGAAAACTGAGAAAAATTTATTTCTCTGAAAATCCTAGACAAATCCTAGATAAATCCTAGATAAATCCTAGAGAAAACTTAGAAAAATTCATTTCTCTGACAATCCTAGACATATCCTAGACAAATCCTAGATAAATCCTAGAGAAAACTTAGAAAAATTTATTTCTCTGAAAATCCTAGACAAATCCTAGATAAATCCTAGATAAATCCTAGAGAAAACTTAGAAAAATTCATTTCTCTGACAATCCCAGACATATCCTAGACAAATCCTAGACAAATCCTAGAGAAATCCTAGAGAAAACTTAGAAAAATTTATTTCTCTGAAAATCCTAGACAAATCCTAGACAAATCCTAGAGAAATCCTAGAGAAAACTTAAAAAAATTTATTTCTCTGGAGACCCTAGACAAATCCTAGACAAATCCTAGAGAAATCCTAGAGAAAACTTAGAAAAATTCATTTCTCTGACAATCCTAGACATATCCTAGACAAATCCTAGATAAATCCTAGAGAAAACTTAGAAAAATTTATTTCTCTGAAAATCCTAGACAAATCCTAGACAAATCCTAGAGAAATCCTGGAGAAAACTTAGAAAAATTCATTTCTCTGACAATCCTAGACATATCCTAGACAAATCCTAGATAAATCCTAGAGAAAACTTAGAAAAATTTATTTCTCTGAAAATCCTAGACAAATCCTAGACAAATCCTAGAGAAATCCTGGAGAAAACTTAGAAAAATTCATTTCTCTGACAATCCTAGACATATCCTAGACAAATCCTAGATAAATCCTAGAGAAAACTTAGAAAAATTGATTTCTCTGAAAATCCTAGACAAATCCTAGACAAATCCTAGAGAAATCCTAGAGAAAACTTAGAAAAATTTATTTCTCTGAAAATCCTAGACAAATCCTAGATAAATCCTAGATAAATCCTAGAGAAAACTTAGAAAAATTCATTTCTCTGACAATCCCAGACATATCCTAGACAAATCCTAGACAAATCCTAGAGAAATCCTAGAGAAAACTTAGAAAAATTCATTTCTCTGACAATCCTAGACATATCCTAGACAAATCCTAGACAAATCCTAGAGAAATCCTAGAGAAAACTTAGAAAAATTTATTTCTCTGAAAATCCTAGACAAATCCTAGACAAATCCTAGAGAAATCCTAGAGAAAACTTAGAAAAATTCATTTCTCTGACAATCCTAGACATATCCTAGACAAATCCTAGACAAATCCTAGAGAAATCCTAGAGAAAACTTAGAAAAATTCATTTCTCTGACAATCCCAGACATATCCTAGACAAATCCTAGACAAATCCTAGAGAAATCCTAGAGAAAACTTAGAAAAATTTATTTCTCTGAAAATCCTAGACAAATCCTAGACAAATCCTAGAGAAATCCTAGAGAAAACTTAGAAAAATTCATTTCTCTGACAATCCTAGACATATCCTAGACAAATCCTAGACAAATCCTAGAGAAATCCTAGAGAAAACTTAAAAAAATTTATTTCTCTGGAGACCCTAGACAAATCCTAGACAAATCCTAGAGAAATCCTAGAGAAAACTTAGAAAAATTCATTTCTCTGACAATCCTAGACATATCCTAGACAAATCCTAGATAAATCCTAGAGAAAACTTAGAAAAATTTATTTCTCTGAAAATCCTAGACAAATCCTAGACAAATCCTAGAGAAATCCTGGAGAAAACTTAGAAAAATTCATTTCTCTGACAATCCTAGACATATCCTAGACAAATCCTAGATAAATCCTAGAGAAAACTTAGAAAAATTGATTTCTCTGAAAATCCTAGACAAATCCTAGACAAATCCTAGAGAAATCCTAGAGAAAACTTAGAAAAATTTATTTCTCTGAAAATCCTAGACAAATCCTAGATAAATCCTAGATAAATCCTAGAGAAAACTTAGAAAAATTCATTTCTCTGACAATCCCAGACATATCCTAGACAAATCCTAGACAAATCCTAGAGAAATCCTAGAGAAAACTTAGAAAAATTCATTTCTCTGACAATCCTAGACATATCCTAGACAAATCCTAGACAAATCCTAGAGAAATCCTAGAGAAAACTTAAAAAAATTTATTTCTCTGGAGACCCTAGACAAATCCTAGACAAATCCTAGAGAAATCCTAGAGAAAACTTAGAAAAATTCATTTCTCTGACAATCCCAGACATATCCTAGACAAATCCTAGACAAATCCTAGAGAAATCCTAGAGAAAACTTAGAAAAATTCATTTCTCTGACAATCCTAGACATATCCTAGACAAATCCTAGACAAATCCTAGATAAATCCTAGAGAAAACTTAGCAAAATTTATTTCTCTGAAAATCCTAGACAAATCCTAGACAAATCCTAGAGAAATCCTAGAGAAAACTTAGAAAAATTTATTTCTCTGAAAATCCTAGACAAATCCTAGATAAATCCTAGATAAATCCTAGAGAAAACTTAGAAAAATTCATTTCTCTGACAATCCCAGACATATCCTAGACAAATCCTAGACAAATCCTAGAGAAATCCTAGAGAAAACTTAGAAAAATTCATTTCTCTGACAATCCTAGACATATCCTAGACAAATCCTAGACAAATCCTAGAGAAATCCTAGAGAAAACTTAAAAAAATTTATTTCTCTGAAGACCCTAGACAAATCCTAGACAAATCCTAGAGAAATCCTAGAGAAAACTTAGAAAAATTCATTTCTCTGACAATCCCAGACATATCCTAGACAAATCCTAGACAAATCCTAGAGAAATCCTAGAGAAAACTTAGAAAAATTCATTTCTCTGACAATCCTAGACATATCCTAGACAAATCCTAGATAAATCCTAGAGAAAACTTAGAAAAATTTATTTCTCTGAAAATCCTAGACAAATCCTAGACAAATCCTAGAGAAATCCTAGAGAAAACTTAGAAAACTTTATTTCTCTGAAAATCCTAGACAAATCCTAGACATATCCTAGATAAATCCTAGAGAAAACTTAGAAAAATTCATTTCTCTGACAATCCCAGACATATCCTAGACAAATCCTAGACAAATCCTAGAGAAATCCTAGAGAAAACTTAGAAAAATTCATTTCTCTGACAATCCTAGACATATCCTAGACAAATCCTAGATAAATCCTAGAGAAAACTTAGAAAAATTTATTTCTCTGAAAATCCTAGACAAATCCTAGACAAATCCTAGAGAAATCCTAGAGAAAACTTAGAAAAATTCATTTCTCTGACAATCCTAGACATATCCTAGACAAATCCTAGACAAATCCTAGAGAAATCCTAGAGAAAACTTAGAAAAATTCATTTCTCTGACAATCCTAGACATATCCTAGACAAATCCTAGATAAATCCTAGAGAAAACTTAGAAAAATTCATTTCTCTGACAATCCCAGACATATCCTAGACAAATCCTAGACAAATCCTAGAGAAAACTTAGAAAAATTCATTTCTCTGACAATCCTAGACATATCCTAGACAAATCCTAGATAAATCCTAGAGAAAACTTAGAAAAATTTATTTCTCTGAAAATCCTAGACAAATCCTAGACAAATCCTAGAGAAATCCTAGAGAAAACTTAGAAAAATTCATTTCTCTGACAATCCTAGACATATCCTAGACAAATCCTAGATAAATCCTAGAGAAAACTTAGAAAAATTCATTTCTCTGACAATCCCAGACATATCCTAGACAAATCCTAGACAAATCCTAGAGAAATCCTAGAGAAAACTTAGAAAAATTCATTTCTCTGACAATCCTAGACATATCCTAGACAAATCCTAGAGAAATCCTAGAGAAAACTTAGAAAAATTCATTTCTCTGACAATCCTAGACATATCCTAGACAAATCCTAGATAAATCCTAGAGAAAACTTAGAAAAATTCATTTCTCTGACAATCCCAGACATATCCTAGACAAATCCTAGACAAATCCTAGAGAAAACTTAGAAAAATTCATTTCTCTGACAATCCTAGACATATCCTAGACAAATCCTAGATAAATCCTAGAGAAAACTTAGAAAAATTTATTTCTCTGAAAATCCTAGACAAATCCTAGACAAATCCTAGAGAAATCCTAGAGAAAACTTAGAAAAATTCATTTCTCTGACAATCCTAGACATATCCTAGACAAATCCTAGATAAATCCTAGAGAAAACTTAGAAAAATTCATTTCTCTGACAATCCCAGACATATCCTAGACAAATCCTAGACAAATCCTAGAGAAATCCTAGAGAAAACTTAGAAAAATTCATTTCTCTGACAATCCTAGACATATCCTAGACAAATCCTAGACAAATCCTAGAGAAAACTTAGAAAAATTTATTTCTCTGAAAATCCTAGACAAATCCTAGACAAATCCTAGAGAAATCCTAGAGAAAACTTAGAAAAATTCATTTCTCTGACAATCCTAGACATATCCTAGACAAATCCTAGACAAATCCTAGAGAAATCCTAGAGAAAACTTAGAAAAATTGATTTCTCTGAAAATCCTAGACAAATCCTAGACAAATCCTAGAGAAATCCTAGAGAAAACTTAGAAAACTTTATTTCTCTGAAAATCCTAGACAAATCCTAGACATATCCTAGAGAAATCCTAGAGAAAACGTAGAAAAATTTATTTCTCTGAAAATCCTAGACAAATCCTAGACAAATCCTAGAGAAATCCTGGAGAAATCTTAGAAAAATTCATTTCTCTGACAATCCTAGACATATCCTAGACAAATCCTAGAGAAATCCTAGAGAAAACTTAAAAAAATTTATTTCTCTGGAGATCCTAGACAAATCCTAGACAAATCCTAGAGAAATCCTAGAGAAAACTTAGAAAAATTTATTTCTCTGAAAATCCTAGACAAATCCTAGACAAATCCTAGAGAAATCCTGGAGAAAACTTAGAAAAATTCATTTCTCTGACAATCCTAGACATATCCTAGACAAATCCTAGAGAAATCCTAGAGAAAACTTAAAAAAATTTATTTCTCTGGAGATCCTAGACAAATCCTAGACAAATCCTAGAGAAATCCTAGAGAAAACTTAGAAAAATTTATTTCTCTGAAAATCCTAGACAAATCCTAGATAAATCCTAGATAAATCTTAGAGAAAACTTAGAAAAATTCATTTTTCTGACAATCCTAGACATATCCTAGACAAATCCTAGACAAATCCTAGAGAAAACTTAAAAAAATTTATTTCTCTGACAATCCTAGACATATCCTAGACAAATCCTAGATAAATCCTAAAGAAAACTTAGAAAAATTTATTTCTCTGAAAATCCTAGACAAATCCTAGATAAATCCTAGATAAATCTTAGAGAAAACTTAGAAAAATTCATTTTTCTGACAATCCTAGACATATCCTAGACAAATCCTAGACAAATCCTAGAGAAAACTTAAAAAAATTTATTTCTCTGACAATCCTAGACATATCCTAGACAAATCCTAGATAAATCCTAGAGAAAACTTAGAAAAATTTATTTCTCTGAAAATCCTAGACAAATCCTAGACAAATCCTAGAGAAATCCTGGAGAAAACTTAGAAAAATTCATTTCTCTGACAATCCTAGACATATCCTAGACAAATCCTAGATAAATCCTAGAGAAAACTTAAAAAAATTTATTTCTTTAGAGATCCTAGACAAATCCTAGACAAATCCTAGAGAAATCCTAGAGAAAACTTAGAAAAATTCATTTCTCTGACAATCTTAGACAAATCCTAGATAAATCCTAGATAAATCCTAGAGAAAACTTATAAAAATTCATTTCTCTGACAATCCTAGACATATCCTAGACAAATCCTAGACAAATCCTAGAGAAATCCTAGAGAAAACTTAAAAAAATTTATTTCTCTGGAGATCCTAGACAAATCCTAGACAAATCCTAGAGAAATCCTAGAGAAAACTTAGAAAAATTTATTTCTCTGAAAATCCTAGACAAATCCTAGATAAATCCTAGATAAATCCTAGATAAATCCTAGAGAAAACTTAGAAAAATTCATTTTTCTGACAATCCTAGACATATCCTAGACAAATCCTAGACAAATCCTAGAGAAATCCTAGAGAAAACTTAGAAAAATTCATTTCTCTGGAGATCCTAGACAAATCCTAGACAAATCCTAGAGAAATCCTAGAGAAAACTTAGAAAAATTCATTTCTCTGACAATCCTAGACATATCCTAGACAAATCCTAGATAAATCCTAGAGAAAACTTAGAAAAATTTATTTCTCTGAAAATCCTAGACAAATCCTAGAGAAATCCTGGAGAAAACTTAGAAAATTTGATTTCTCTGAAAATCATAGACAAATCCTAGACAAATCCTAGAGAAATCCTAGAGAAAACTTAGAAAAATTTATTTCTCTGAAAATCCTAGACAAATCCTAGACAAATCCTAGAGAAATCCTGGAGAAAACTTAGAAAAATTCATTTCTCTGACAATCCTAGACATATCCTAGACAAATCCTAGATAAATCCTAGAGAAAACTTAAAAAAATTTATTTCTTTGGAGATCCTAGACAAATCCTAGACAAATCCTAGAGAAATCCTAGAGAAAACTTAGAAAAATTCATTTCTCTGACAATCTTAGACAAATCCTAGATAAATCCTAGATAAATCCTAGAGAAAACTTATAAAAATTCATTTCTCTGACAATCCTAGACATATCCTAGACAAATCCTAGACAAATCCTAGAGAAATCCTAGAGAAAACTTAAAAAAATTTATTTCTCTGGAGATCCTAGACAAATCCTAGACAAATCCTAGAGAAATCCTAGAGAAAACTTAGAAAAATTTATTTCTCTGAAAATCCTAGACAAATCCTAGATAAATCCTAGATAAATCCTAGATAAATCCTAGAGAAAACTTAGAAAAATTCATTTTTCTGACAATCCTAGACATATCCTAGACAAATCCTAGACAAATCCTAGAGAAATCCTAGAGAAAACTTAGAAAAATTCATTTCTCTGGAGATCCTAGACAAATCCTAGACAAATCCTAGAGAAATCCTAGAGAAAACTTAGAAAAATTCATTTCTCTGACAATCCTAGACATATCCTAGACAAATCCTAGATAAATCCTAGAGAAAACTTAGAAAAATTTATTTCTCTGAAAATCCTAGACAAATCCTAGAGAAATCCTGGAGAAAACTTAGAAAATTTGATTTCTCTGAAAATCATAGACAAATCCTAGACAAATCCTAGAGAAATCCTAGAGAAAACTTAGAAAAATTTATTTCTCTGAAAATCCTAGACAAATCCTAGATAAATCCTAGATAAATCCAAGAGAAAACTTAGAAAAATTCATTTCTCTGACAATCCTAGACATATCCTAGACAAATCCTAGATAAATCCTAGAGAAAACTTAGAAAAATTCATTTCTCTGACAATCCTAGACATATCCTAGACAAATCCTAGATAAATCCTAGAGAAATCCTAGAGAAAACTTAAAAAAATTTATTTCTTTGGAGATCCTAGACAAATCCTAGACAAATCCTAGAGAAATCCTAGAGAAAACTTAGAAAAATTCATTTCTCTGACAATCCTAGACATATCCTAGACAAATCCTAGATAAATCCTAGAGAAATCCTAGAGAAAACTTAGAAAAATTCATTTCTCTGACAATCCTAGACATATCCTAGACAAATCCTAGATAAATCCTAGAGAAATCCTAGAGGAAACTTAAAAAAATTTATTTCTTTGGAGATCCTAGACAAATCCTAGACAAATCCTAGAGAAATCCTAGAGAAAACTTAGAAAAATTCATTTCTCTGACAATCCTAGACAAATCCTAGATAAATCCTAGATAAATCCTAGAGAAAACTTAGAAAAATTCATTTTTCTGACAATCCTAGACATATCCTAGACAAATCCTAGACAAATCCTAGAGAAAACTTGAAAAAATTTATTTCTCTGGAGATCCTAGACAAATCCTAGACAAATCCTAGAGAAATCCTAGAGAAAACTTAGAAAAATTGATTTCTCTGAAAATCCTAGACAAATCCTAGACAAATCCTAGAGAAATCCTAGAGAAAACTTAGAAAAATTCATTTTTCTGACAATCCTAGACATATCCTAGACAAATCCTAGACAAATCCTAGAGAAATCCTAGAGAAAACTTAGAAAAATTCATTTCTCTGACAATCCTAGACATATCCTAGACAAATCCTAGATAAATCCTAGAGAAAACTTAGAAAAATTCATTTTTCTGACAATCCTAGACATATCCTAGACAAATCCTAGAGAAAACTTAGAAAAATTCATTTCTCTGACAATCCTAGACAAATCCTAGACAAATCCTAGAGAAATCCTAGAGAAAACTTAGAAAAATTCATTTTTCTGACAATCCTAGACATATCCTAGACAAATCCTAGACAAATCCTAGAGAAAACTTAAAAAAATTTATTTCTCTGGAGATCCTAGACAAATCCTAGACAAATCCTAGAGAAATCCTAGAGAAAACTTAGAAAAATTCATTTTTCTGACAATCCTAGACAAATCCTAGATAAATCCTAGAGAAAACTTAG
Source organism: Microplitis demolitor (assembly GCF_026212275.2). Lineage (NCBI taxonomy): Eukaryota > Metazoa > Arthropoda > Insecta > Hymenoptera > Braconidae > Microplitis > Microplitis demolitor. The sequence continues at coordinate 1,354,592 of NC_068549.1, read as the reverse complement.
AAAACTTTATTTCTCTGACAATCCTAGACATATCCTAGATAAATCCTAGAGAAATCCTAGAGAAAACTTAGAAAAATTTATTTCTCTGAAAATCCTAGACAAATCCTAGACAAATCCTAGAGAAATCCTAGAGAAAACTTAGAAAAATTCATTTCTCTGACAATCCTAGACATATCCTAGACAAATCCTAGATAAATCCTAGAGAAAACTTAGAAAAATTCATTTTTCTGACAATCCTAGACATATCCTAGACAAATCCTAGACAAATCCTAGAGAAAACTTGAAAAAATTTATTTCTTTGGAGATCCTAGACAAATCCTAGACAAATCCTAGAGAAATCCTAGAGAAAACTTAGAAAAATTCATTTCTCTGACAATCCTAGACAAATCCTAGATAAATCCTAGATAAATCCTAGAGAAAACTTAGAAAAATTCATTTTTCTGACAATCCTAGACATATCCTAGACAAATCCTAGACAAATCCTAGAGAAAACTTGAAAAAATTTATTTCTCTGGAGATCCTAGACAAATCCTAGACAAATCCTAGAGAAATCCTAGAGAAAACTTAGAAAAATTGATTTCTCTGAAAATCCTAGACAAATCCTAGACAAATCCTAGAGAAATCCTAGAGAAAACTTAGAAAAATTCATTTCTCTGACAATCCTAGACATATCCTAGACAAATCCTAGATAAATCCTAGAGAAAACTTAGAAAAATTCATTTTTCTGACAATCCTAGACATATCCTAGACAAATCCTAGACAAATCCTAGAGAAATCCTAGAGAAAACTTAGAAAAATTCATTTCTCTGACAATCCTAGACATATCCTAGACAAATCCTAGATAAATCCTAGAGAAAACTTAGAAAAATTCATTTTTCTGACAATCCTAGACATATCCTAGACAAATCCTAGACAAATCCTAGATAAATCCTAGAGAAAACTTAGAAAAATTCATTTTTCTGACAATCCTAGACATATCCTAGACAAATCCTAGACAAATCCTAGAGAAAACTTGAAAAAATTTATTTCTCTGGAGATCCTAGACAAATCCTAGACAAATCCTAGATAAATCCTAGATAAATCCTAGAGAAAACTTAGAAAAATTCATTTTTCTGACAATCCTAGACATATCCTAGACAAATCCTAGATAAATCCTAGAGAAAACTTAGAAAAATTCATTTTTCTGACAATCCTAGACAAATCCTAGACAAATCCTAGATAAATCCTAGAGAAAACTTAGAAAAATTCATTTTTCTGACAATCCTAGACATATCCTAGACAAATCCTAGACAAATCCTAGAGAAAACTTAAAAAAATTTATTTCTCTGGAGATCCTAGACAAATCCTAGACAAATCCTAGATAAATCCTAGAGAAAACTTAGAAAAATTCATTTCTCTGACAATCCTAGACATATTCTAGACAAATCCTAGATAAATCCTAGAGAAAACTTAGAAAAATTCATTTTTCTGACAATCCTAGACATATCCTAGACAAATCCTAGACAAATCCTAGAGAAATCCTAGAGAAAACTTAGAAAATTCATTTCTCTGACAATCCTAGACATATCCTAGACAAATCCTAGACAAATCCTAGAGAAATCCTAGAGAAAACTTAGAAAAATTCATTTCTCTGACAATCCTAGACATATCCTAGACAAATCCTAGATAAATCCTAGAGAAAACTTAGAAAAATTCATTTTTCTGACAATCCTAGACATATCCTAGACAAATCCTAGATAAATCCTAGAGAAAACTTAGAAAAATTCATTTCTCTGACAATCCTAGACATATTCTAGACAAATCCTAGATAAATCCTAGAGAAAACTTAGAAAAATTCATTTTTCTGACAATCCTAGACATATCCTAGACAAATCCTAGACAAATCCTAGAGAAATCCTAGAGAAAACTTAGAAAATTCATTTCTCTGACAATCCTAGACATATCCTAGACAAATCCTAGACAAATCCTAGAGAAATCCTAGAGAAAACTTAGAAAAATTCATTTCTCTGACAATCCTAGACATATCCTAGACAAATCCTAGATAAATCCTAGAGAAAACTTAGAAAAATTCATTTTTCTGACAATCCTAGACATATCCTAGACAAATCCTAGATAAATCCTAGAGAAAACTTAGAAAAATTCATTTCTCTGACAATCCTAGACATATCCTAGACAAATCCTAGATAAATCCTAGAGAAAACTTAGAAAAATTCATTTTTCTGACAATCCTAGACAAATCCTAGATAAATCCTAGAGAAAACTTAGAAAACTTTATTTCTCTGACAATCCTAGACATATCCTAGACAAATCCTAGAGAAATCCTAGAGAAAACTTAGAAAAATTTATTTCTCTGAAAATCCTAGACAAATCCTAGACAAATCCTAGAGAAATCCTAGAGAAAACTTAGAAAAATTCATTTCTCTGACAATCCTAGACATATCCTAGACAAATCCTAGATAAATCCTAGAGAAAACTTAGAAAAATTCATTTTTCTGACAATCCTAGACATATCCTAGACAAATCCTAGACAAATCCTAGAGAAATCCTAGAGAAAACTTAGAAAAATTCATTTCTCTGACAATCCTAGACATATCCTAGACAAATCCTAGATAAATCCTAGAGAAAACTTAGAAAAATTCATTTTTCTGACAATCCTAGACATATCCTAGACAAATCCTAGACAAATCCTAGAGAAATCCTAGAGAAAACTTAGAAAAATTCATTTCTCTGACAATCCTAGACATATCCTAGACAAATCCTAGATAAATCCTAGAGAAAACTTAGAAAAATTCATTTTTCTGACAATCCTAGACATATCCTAGACAAATCCTAGACAAATCCTAGAGAAATCCTAGAGAAAACTTAGAAAAATTCATTTCTCTGACAATCCTAGACATATCCTAGACAAATCCTAGATAAATCCTAGAGAAAACTTAGAAAAATTCATTTTTCTGACAATCCTAGACATATCCTAGACAAATCCTAGACAAATCCTAGAGAAAACTTAAAAAAATTTATTTCTCTGGAGATCCTAGACAAATCCTAGACAAATCCTAGAGAAATCCTAGAGAAAACTTAGAAAACTTTACTTCTCTGAAAATCCTAGACAAATCCTAGACAAATCCAAGATAAATCCTAGAGAAAACTTAGAAAACTTTATTTCTCTGACAATCCTAGACATATCCTAAACAAATCCTAAAGAAAACTTAGAAAAATTCGTTTCTCTGACAATCCTAGACAAATCCTAGAGAAATCCTAGAGAAAACTTAGAAAACTTTATTTCTCTGAAAATCCTAGACAAATCCTAGACAAATCATAGATAAATCCTAGAGAAAACTTAGAAAACTTTATTTCTCTGACAATCCTAGACATATCCTAGACAAATCCTAGAGAAATCCTAGAGAAAACTTAGAAAAATTTATTTCTCTGAAAATCCTAGACAAATCCTAGACAAATCCTAGAGAAATCCTAGAGAAAACTTAGAAAAATTCATTTCTCTGACAATCCTAGACATATCCTAGACAAATCCTAGATAAATCCTAGAGAAAACTTAGAAAAATTCATTTTTCTGACAATCCTAGACATATCCTAGACAAATCCTAGACAAATCCTAGAGAAATCCTAGAGAAAACTTAGAAAACTTTATTTCTCTGAAAATCCTAGACAAATCCTAGACAAATCATAGATAAATCCTAGAGAAAACTTAGAAAACTTTATTTCTCTGACAATCCTAGACATATCCTAGACAAATCCTAGAGAAATCCTAGAGAAAACTTAGAAAAATTTATTTCTCTGAAAATCCTAGACAAATCCTAGACAAATCCTAGAGAAATCCTAGAGAAAACTTAGAAAAATTCATTTTTCTGACAATCCTAGACATATCCTAGACAAATCCTAGACAAATCCTAGAGAAATCCTAGAGAAAACTTAGAAAAATTCATTTCTCTGACAATCCTAGACATATCCTAGACAAATCCTAGATAAATCCTAGAGAAAACTTAGAAAAATTCATTTTTCTGACAATCCTAGACATATCCTAGACAAATCCTAGACAAATCCTAGAGAAAACTTAAAAAAATTTATTTCTCTGGAGATCCTAGACAAATCCTAGACAAATCCTAGAGAAATCCTAGAGAAAACTTAGAAAACTTTACTTCTCTGAAAATCCTAGACAAATCCTAGACAAATCCAAGATAAATCCTAGAGAAAACTTAGAAAACTTTATTTCTCTGACAATCCTAGACATATCCTAAACAAATCCTAAAGAAAACTTAGAAAAATTCGTTTCTCTGACAATCCTAGACAAATCCTAGAGAAATCCTAGAGAAAACTTAGAAAACTTTATTTCTCTGAAAATCCTAGACAAATCCTAGACAAATCATAGATAAATCCTAGAGAAAACTTAGAAAACTTTATTTCTCTGACAATCCTAGACATATCCTAGACAAATCCTAGAGAAATCCTAGAGAAAACTTAGAAAAATTTATTTCTCTGAAAATCCTAGACAAATCCTAGACAAATCCTAGAGAAATCCTAGAGAAAACTTAGAAAAATTCATTTCTCTGACAATCCTAGACATATCCTAGACAAATCCTAGATAAATCCTAGAGAAAACTTAGAAAAATTCATTTTTCTGACAATCCTAGACATATCCTAGACAAATCCTAGACAAATCCTAGAGAAATCCTAGAGAAAACTTAGAAAAATTCATTTCTCTGACAATCCTAGACATATCCTAGACAAATCCTAGATAAATCCTAGAGAAAACTTAGAAAAATTCATTTTTCTGACAATCCTAGACATATCCTAGACAAATCCTAGACAAATCCTAGAGAAATCCTAGAGAAAACTTAGAAAAATTCATTTCTCTGACAATCCTAGACATATCCTAGACAAATCCTAGATAAATCCTAGAGAAAACTTAGAAAAATTCATTTTTCTGACAATCCTAGACATATCCTAGACAAATCCTAGACAAATCCTAGAGAAATCCTAGAGAAAACTTAGAAAAATTCATTTCTCTGACAATCCTAGACATATCCTAGACAAATCCTAGATAAATCCTAGAGAAAACTTAGAAAAATTCATTTTTCTGACAATCCTAGACATATCCTAGACAAATCCTAGACAAATCCTAGAGAAAACTTAAAAAAATTTATTTCTCTGGAGATCCTAGACAAATCCTAGACAAATCCTAGAGAAATCCTAGAGAAAACTTAGAAAACTTTACTTCTCTGAAAATCCTAGACAAATCCTAGACAAATCCTAGATAAATCCTAGAGAAAACTTAGAAAACTTTATTTCTCTGACAATCCTAGACATATCCTAAACAAATCCTAAAGAAAACTTAGAAAAATTCGTTTCTCTGACAATCCTAGACAAATCCTAGAGAAATCCTAGAGAAAACTTAGAAAACTTTATTTCTCTGAAAATCCTAGACAAATCCTAGACAAATCATAGATAAATCCTAGAGAAAACTTAGAAAACTTTATTTCTCTGACAATCCTAGACATATCCTAGACAAATCCTAGAGAAATCCTAGAGAAAACTTAGAAAAATTTGTTTCTCTGAAAATCTTAGACAAATCCTAGTCAAATCCTAGAGAAAACTTAGAAAAATTTATTTCTCTGAAATTCTTAGACAAATCCTAGAGAAAACTTAGAAAAATTTATTCCTCTGAAAATCCTAGACAAATTAAATTTTTTTAAAAGATGTCATTAAAAATTTTCCAACTCTTACGATTGAAAAAAAAAAATATTTAAATTAAATTATAACTGTTTATTAATTTCATTACATCAAAATTAAAAGATAATTAAATTCTTATTAATTAATATTAATAAAATCTTGATTCAGGAATATCCATTGAATCTAGCATCGATCTTCGATAATCGTATCTACTTTCCCAAGGAAGTCCATAGTTATAATATCTACTATTCAAAGGCTTATCTGATGTGTCATCATCGTCAGAGTCGGAATTTTCATCTTTCTTTTCACTGTCATTAAGTCTTGATTTTCCTGCATTTCCTGAATCCGACGAGATTGGCGTTGAATTGTCTGTAAAATATTTTAAAAAACTCATCGTTATATTTTTCCAAAAGTATCACGTATCATAAATATGAAACCAACCAGAAGATGGAGTCGTTCCATCAAGTCGATTCGCCATCACATTGGTATTAGTGTTGGTATCAGAATCTTTTCGTTGAGCAGCAGCAATTGCTGCTCTAGTAGCAACTTTCGCAACATTCTGCACCGGCTCACTGGCATTTTCCGTAAGCACTCGGACAACAGCATCCGCGACAGCGCTGGCAGTACTCTCGGACAATTTCTGGGCCAACATTCTCGTGACCGTTTTCGCAGCGTCCGCGGCAGCTGTCGCGACGGCCGCTGTTTCTATTATTTTGTCAGCATTTTCTTTCTGACGAATCTCATGAAATTGTTTTATAAGTTTTACTAGAAATAAATAAATTTCGATAATAAATTATTCAATTAATTCTTACTTCATCGTCAGCAGCTTGCGCTCGCCGATACTTGCGTTGCGATGGATTTACTTGGGCGTTGATATTTAAATTTGTGTTGGTATTGGTATTGCGTTGACCAGAATAGAGACTGGGTCTTGCGTCTGTCACATCGAAAACCTAATTTTCAAAATTAACTATCGTTAATACATCATCCAATCAAATAAATTATCAAAAGAATATTTTTATTAAACCGCGGGAAAATATTAAATTTCAAATTATTTTATTCCCCGCGATAATTTAAAAAAATAATTAACCGATTTTTAACTTTTTTTATTAAAACTAGAGAAATATCGCGGGAAATTTTCAAAAAAGTAATTTCCAAAAATTTCATATCGGTAATTATTACTGTTATTAAATATAAAGACGATCAAAAATATAAAATAAATGAATTTACTTGATTAAAAATCGCCGCGATCGCTAAAAGTTTCCAAACAAACAATCCAAACATCGTATCAGTATATTTCAAAAACGAAATACTTACCACCTTGATCCCGCACTTAGTTATATAGGCAACCAAAATCCCAATAAATATAAAAAATGAAAATGTCAATTAATTTTATTCGAAAATTATAATTTCCAATAGTAAGCCTGCCACTCAGTCGCGACAGCGTTTAATTTACAATTCAGAGGATTAAAAATTATAATATCGCTTATTAATTTTCAAACTTTATTTATTTTTACCATACACTTTATGCAGTTAACAATCACCATCATTATTATTATCAACAACAATAATAATAATATTGTAACAATTATACCAAATTTTTCAATTCAAATCGTCATTGAGATAATCGCCACGATATGGTCTCTGTTTACGGATATTTGCATTGGTGTTTATGTTCGTATTCAAATTTGTATTAGCATTGCTGTCAAAACTGTTTTCCAATTGATGAAGTCGTGATAATAATGATTTCCGTGATGTATCAAGAGCCGAGGAAGTTTTTGGTTCATCCTGCCCATTATTAATATTCATGTCAGATTTTGGAATCGAATTTGCCGCCATTTGTTTTGACAGCAGTTGGATCTTTTAAGGAAACAAATTGATGTTTATTCAAATATACACAAAAAAGAACTTTTTGGCGCGAAATTTTTCTGGCCTCAAAAAATTTTTTTTTCAATTCATGATTCAAAAAATTTCTTGAGACGAGTGATCAAAATTTTTCGCGCTAAGAAGTGCTTGGTTTCTGTGTAAAAAGTATGAATTGATCATTAAATAATTAACTTACATGATGTCCATGATAAGGAACCGCTTTGGAAACAATGTCCAGTAATTCGGCCAGTAAATGTTCAATTCTCAGCAACGCTTTCGACGAAACATCAAGAACGCTGAAGTCAACGAGCTTTGACTGCTGGACTGACGGATGAACCAGCAACAAAAATGTCAAAGCGACAGTAAAAATTATTTTTGAGTAACCCATTGTACTGATTTACCAAAAAGTAGTTATATATTTATATATATATTTTTTACTCGTATTCGCTGAACAATAAATTACTAAATCGTACTCGTTTTCAGACATGACGGCAACGAGCTGATATACTCTTTGCAAAGTAAACAAAATATTTATTTACATCACGGTAAAATTGGGAATAATGATTGTTGATATTGGACATTAAGTCTACAGCTTATCCATTTAATTTTAATATGCGAACAGGCTATTACATTTAGGTACGCTGCTAATGGTACGATCCGAGAAATTGTTAAACGGAAATGTAATTATCAAAATAGTAATTAAGATTATTTAAATTGTTTTTATTATTTTTTTTTAATTTAATTATATTTTTTGCCTGCTTTGGACTGAATCAAAATATTATATTTCAAAGACCGTCATTGTAAATGCGTTGATTAAATTTTTTAATTTTCAAAAGAAAAGTCAAAAATTTGGGAAAAGTGACAATTTGGATTTTTGTTATTTTACTGTCAATTTTTTATTCTTTGGATTTAAAATAATTCAAATTATTTTTTGTAACTTTGCTTAATTCCTCATTTCAAATTTCCAGTATTTCAAATTTGGAAATAATTGTAAAAAAAAATTTTAAATAAACAAATAACAATTTGAAACCAAGTGCAAATTTTATTGAAAACCATTTTCTGGCACTTATGCCAATTTTCCAAAAAAATATATTTCCCTACATAAAATAATATCTACAGAATAAAAATAATTGATTAATAAGTAAGTAAATATTCAATTAAATATATATTGTAAGCTATTTGTTTTCAGGAGCATGCCTTTCCGAACTTTGAATAATAGTTTAATATAATCGTCATCCTCACCAACACTTTCATTAGAATTGGAATTAGAATTAGAATTAGAATCGTTGTCAACTTTCAAACTTTTCCTAGTCTGGCCATACTTGAGAATACTCTCAGATGGCCGCATGTATCTCGACTCGATTGTCTGGACCTCGTGCAAAGTTTTCATCATGTTCGCGACAATACTACGCGTCAGGATTTCATCTTCCATCGAGCTTCTTTCCTTAGATCCATCTTTTAGTGCCTTTCTAGTGACGTGATCCAGCGCATCCGCGATTTCAAATGCCGACGGTTCATTTTTCCGTCTGCTGGGAATGACAATTGGCGTCACAATATTTTCCAGTTCCTTGACGACTTCGTGCGACAATTGAGATCTTCTTGATGGCGGATTGTCCATTCGTTTTTCAATTATTTTCCACAATTCTTTAGCGACGTCTTTTGGGTCAACATTCACCACAATATTTACATTTTTATTTTCTATCACTGTTTCACTCTAAAAAAATAATTTCCACATAAATAAATAAATAAATAAATAAATCAAAAACTTTTTTATTTTTTTTTTTACCTCCAAATTGTGCGCTCGGTTTCCACTTTTACCGCTATCTTTCTGATAACTCTACAAACAAATTATTCTTTTTAAATATTTAAATTTAAAAAAAAAATATAAATATAATTATTCAAAAAAACCTTACGGGCTGAACTTGACACGTGATAATTAAAAAAAAAATATTTAAAATAATCATGGCAGTGGGAAGAGAAAAAAAAATGTACGACAATGTAACGTTCAAACGAAGCGGCAAAAATCGTGTGTCCTATAAAAATGCATTAAATACAAATGTTCTTTATATAGTTTAATCAATACGATGGTCGTAACAAGTGCTATCGTATTAAAAGAAAATTTTAATACCGCGGGCAGTAAGATCGTTTCATCAAATGATTCGCAGTTCATTTTATTAATAAGTTTTTTGCAATTAAACAGACATTCACTCACAACATTTTTTCTCTAACAATAAATAAAAAAAAAAATAACAAATTACTTTTTATTTTATAAATTTATTTTCTATTATTATATTTTATTGCTCATATATAATACATATATATAATAATTGTTAAATATATTTATTGATACTAAATTTATATTATAATTTAAATGGATTATTTATATTTATTGTCTCGATGTCATTTCCTACAACTTTTCGCAATTCCGGACTTCTTTTCATTTCATTTTGAAGAGCGCGAGACAGCGCGAGATAAAAGTCTTTATTCCAAGTCTTCTTGTTGCTTCTACGATAGGGCAGATTCGACTTGATAAAGTCCTCGGACTCCTCATTAGGAAAACTACGAACTTTCTGAACAGGATAATAATTTACCAGACTATTTTTGAAAGCGAGATCAGTCGGGTTCAAATAGTATTTGAGATGGTCGCGAATTTTTCTGGCGCCGAACGCAGCTATCGCCTGCTGTATCGTCAACTCCAAGCCGTAACCTGGTTCGTTGATAAAACGTGATTGATCCCGGTCCAATAAAGAGCAAGGCTTGTGTAAAATCCGTCGTATTAAATCATCAATTGTTTTTTCCTGGTTACTCAGTCGCGTTATAAGATCTTGCCTGCAAATGCGCCCGACCTGCATGGAAATTTAAATTTCAAAAATTTATAATCACTTCCTTATATTTTGTAATCATAAATTAAAATTTTAATTTTTTATTAATTAAATATACTCACAGAGCTCGAAATAAATAAAGTCTGGAGTAGAATTGTTACGTACAGAACCTCCATGTCTATATCGTTATATAAAACGAATTGTTTTGATTTTTTTTTCCTACCTACCAACACCTTCTTTATAAGGAGGAAATAAAAATTATTCCTGCTTGTTAACTATACAGTATTTTATTTTATTTTTTAATAACAGTTTTTTTTTTTTATTTAATTTCGCTATAGTAAAACACTTTCGCTATGGTTCATTTATATTATTTTTAACGCTACTTGACATTGAGATTTGTCGCTTTCAATTTATGCCATTAAATTTTAATTATTATTATTATTGCAGACTCTGATAAGCTATTTATTGTTATTGTTATCAATAACAATTACTATTATTATTTTTTTTCTTATTAAAAAAATTATTATTATTTTTTATTTAATTTTTTATAAATCCGCATAATTTGTAATTAAAAAAAGGAATTAAATAAAACAAAAATAATCATTAACTTAATTGATATTTTTATGGCAACTAAAAAAAAAATTCTATAAATAAAAACAAATAAATTTATAAAACTAATAATTATATAAGAATGCCAGAAATTTGATCAACGATTTCGCTGAGTTTCAAATTCGAAATCAAAGGCTCCAGGTCTTGGGAATTGTCTTCGTTGAACTCAAAAAGTTCATTGCTTTGAATAAACGAGGATGATCTTGGATCTCTGAGCTGTTTTATCCAAAAAGATTCTTCGCTATCGGCAAAATTTCCCCTGTCGGCTCCAGTTGGATCTGTAACGTTAGAGCTCGGAAAGTTTTCACTAGTATTATCATTACGGGTTTTATTGAAAGACTGTACCGATGCTTCTCTTTTGGTGATGTCCGAAGCGGTCGTAGATTCCGACTTGGGCTCAACTGTGGAAATTTCCAAAGCTCCGTTCCTCTGTTCTATTTTATCAGCGTCATTGGTCGGGTTGCTGTCAGAACTTACACTCGAACTGGAATTGTTATTTTCCATGTCACTCAAAAATCTCAAAGACGGAGCCGAGCTGTTGTTGGAGTCACCGAGTGGAATTTCCTCGGCTATTCTATTGAGAACTTCTGTCGTGTTTTGCAAACTCGTGGCATTAAGAAGAGAATTTTGATCAGAAATAATTCTAACTGATGTGTTCATGCTGTCAAGAGCCTTGTTACCAAGATCGACCAAAGTCTGACCTAAATTTGGTGTAAATTCTTTAGGGTTATTAACTAAATTGCTTGCACTCCGAGACAAAACACTAATTGGATTTATTTTATCAAACAAAGCTCTAGATTCTGTTGGGAAAAAAGATCTGCTTTGAATATCGACTGGTTTTTCTGAATCATTTGTCTCTTGGGTTTTCAGTATTTCACTGATCGTGATATTTTGCAGTTCAGTGTCAATCCGCTGATCCACTTTACTCTTTTCTAAATTTTTCAAAGTCATCCATCGGTTCGCTGTCTGATAAGCAAGTCTCAAAAAGAGCATCATTAGTTTTTTATTCATCTCCATTGAATTCGGATCGTACTTTTGCGTCGGCTCATTTTTATCAGAATCTTCTTGAGAGTTAACACTCTATAATTAATTTAAATAATTAAATAAACAAATTAACAAGCAGCCAATAAATTAATACAACAGTAAAACAATAAAGTAATTAATTACTCACCCAAAGAGCAAAGACGAGGAGGAAACCGATGAGAACTAGCGGTCGCATTTTGTCGAATAATCCAGTCTGTGAAATAACTTGTTTTAAATATGTTGGCAAGGTTACTGATAATTACAACAAACAATTATTTTAGAGAAGTATGTTCCATGTTTAAATTATTATTCCCCAGCACGGAATAGATCCAAGCACTTAACGACAATTAAATATTAACTGTTATACCAAGAACCGATTGGCTGACGTATGTCCAATCGGCAGATGAATTTTTAATATTAAAAGTGTGTCGACTATTGAGTTATAGGTGATGACTAACATTCGAATAAACCGACAACTTAAATATACTTCTAGCTTATCGCAACTTAAAATTAATTGTCCTTCGTATGAAAACATGACACTCTAATATCACTCTTACGGAATTTAATTGCCGAGATAAAGTTCTCTGTGTCGGTGGATGAAGAAATTTAATTGGTAAATATTTTTGTCACGTGATATTAATTAATTTTGTAATAACAAATCCATGTAATAATTATTTATATTTTTTTTATGGCTGCAGCGTCGTTAGAAAAGCCGAGCAACTTTCCTCTGTAGGTAAGCACTGGCCGAATGCTTCTAATAACAATGGCTCTTCTTTGATCACAGTCTCGTAGTCGCTGAAAGAGACTTTTCCGTCATGATCCACGTCGAGTTTCTTGAGAATCAGTTCTGATAAATCTCTCACTCCTTCGTCTGGATCTTCTTCGCCCGGCTGCTTTATCAGGCAGTTCCTTTTAATTTTGAATATTTATTATTTTAAGTATCAACTTTTACTTTATTAATTATTTATTATTTGTTGAAAGGATGACTCTGAATGGGTCCAAGATTTGAAGCCTGGTCAGAATTTGGTGGCTTGGCGTCAGCTGACTCGTGATTAGTTAACCAAAATGGCGGAGGAATGGACCAATCGAGAGACAGCTGATGCAAGACTTGACTTTTAAGGCAAGCATGTGCACCAGAGGTTTGACATGATCAAGATTTGTCGGTCTAGATTTGTTGGAAAGTTTTTTAACGAAGCACAGGTAAATACTGAGAGTTTTTTTTATTTAAAAACAGAAATTCGTACATGCGATGTACTAATATACGAAGTAAATTTTATAAAAAGTTTCTCTAAATCTCTATTTATTTTTTTTTTTATTTAAAAAATCCATAAAAATGAAGCCTGTGTCTGTATATTTATTTTTTCTACTCAGAAAAAAAGATCTCTTGTTCTATCAGTGCTGAATATTATCTGGGAAAAAAATTTAAAAAATAAATAAACTTACTTGAGTAATAGAAACATTTCATCCTTAGTAATAAAACCATCGCCATTCAAATCATAGACTCGGAAACAAAACTCCATTTTATCTCTCAAAGTTCCTCGAACAAAAACATCCAAACCCATGATCCAGGATTCGAGTCTGATTGCGCCTTCGCTGTCACGATCCCAACAGCAGAACATTCGCTCAATCAATGCATCCTCGGTGATAATATCGAAAGTGTTGTGCAACAGTTCGCGAAAAATCGTTCTATCGATGCCCTATTGATTAAGAAAAATTAAAAATTATAATTATCCTCAACCTAAGGGTATTTAAAACAAAACAATTCTTATTTACCTCGACTGTCTGGATGGTCTGCGGCGCGCCTTTGGTAAATAAAGTTGTCCCGATTTTGGTCGCTGGCATGGTCGTGATTTTCCGGTAAATTTTGCAAAGCGCCTCGAGCTCGGGGCGAGAAAATCGCGTCTTCTTCTTCAGAGCCTCGACAACTTTTGCATGGTAAGCTTTCATGCTCGCCTCGTCGGTCAACTTTCTGCGCCTACGCTTCTGAACCTGTTCACCGGCGGGCTTTTTCGAGTTTACTGAAACCTTGCGTCCGCTCGACAAGAAGATGGAAACGCTTTTCATTACCAAAGCCCCCGCCCGGGCGCTCATTGGCATTCGGCTCAAAAGGGCGCCGACGTCGCTTCCACCCCCACTTACATGGCCAACATGCAGCCCTTTCTTCGGGGTTGTGCTCAATCTCTCGGACATTTTTTCTCCTACTACCCATTGAATAAATTCAATAAAAAAAAAAAACAACAATACTTTTAGGCGACTCTGACATTATGTCTAATCAATTGCCTCATAAAATTTGAATTTTTATTCAATTTTGTTTACTGTTTGTAGCTCTGCATGCTGCTAATACCGGCCGTTATCATAAAATATTTTTTAAAATTCAAACATTTATTCTAAATCCAACTTTCAATGCATGTTTAACTTACATTAAGCATTGTTAATTTAAATAACTTTTGCTTTCTCAGGTGATAGTAAATAATAATGATAATAATAAACAGTATTAAAGTTAAATCGTGCAAATATTTTATTAAAGAAATTCAAATTAAACGATGCAATTCTAGATAACAAAATTACTCATTTTCTACGAGTTTAAAATTCCAATTTAACTTTTAAGCCATACATATATTTATGTATATTTACTAGGTGACCTAAAAAACCAATTTTTGCTTGTATATAAAATTTTTTAAATCTTATAAATATTAAAAAATCAAATTGTTATATCTTGGGTTTAAAATAATCTACATCCTGTTGAGTGACGGTATTATCTGCCGTAGTAGAGAAATTTATTATGGCATGCGTGTTCCTATAGGACTAATGTGTTCTGCTATAATATATAATAGCATTGGTATATATATTTAGCAATAAAAAAACTTACCTATTTCCACGCACCGAGTTAATCCTAGTTATCCTTCAGTGAAACACTCGGTCGTCGGTAGCAACCAGATACCATCGATCAAACAGATACTTTTATATATATATATACCTATATATCTATATCTATGTATATACTATAACTACGCTAATAATATATCCTAATCTTACAATATTATATATATGCCTTATTATATTTTTGCGTTATTATATAATTTGGCGCGACATTTAAACAATAATTACGTCTACATTTATTTTATACATATAAGTGGTAGTTTTTAATTTTTATATTTTTTCAAACGAGGGACTAAGTAGTGAATTGCGTGATCTTGGGTTCGTGCTTCAGTAGGCAGGTAAAATAATTAAAGAATTATTAAAGAAATTTAACGGAATCGGTGATCGTTAGAGGAAATGCACAATGTCTGCTGGCTAATTACTCTATGCACGGGTAATTAATTATAAATTTCAAAGTTATTGATGGGCAAAAATTAACTTTGCTTTATTAAAATTTAATTAATCTACGTAATTAATGATGATCAATTCTTTTACGCCTCATATCTTTTTAACTATCGAATTTAGACAAAAAATTAATCAGACATTTTTTTTAGAAAATTTAATTTCCTAAAAAAAATGTCCTTATATATTTTAACATACATTAAATATTTAAAAAGTTATGATAAAAACCTTGAAAATTTATATTTCAGTAAATTTTTAGTCAAAATCTATTAATTAAAATAATAATAATTAATACAGAATCAGATTTAAGCATAAAATTTTTGTTTATTAACAACAGAATTACAAAATTTCAATATATATTTATATAAGTAAACAATTATTTTATAAAGAATAATATAATTTATCTCAAAAATCCAAATCCGGTTCCCGATCTGCAAACAACCAAATAGTTAATTTTATTTGAATCGTTAAGAATGCGGTAATTGCAGTGAGAAAAATAATTACCCAGCTCCAGCGGATGCTTGAGAATATGCACCAGACCCAAATGGTGTATTAATTGAGGCAGCTTGAGCATTAGAGTGTGCTTGTGCATTGGAGTGTCCGTAATTTTGACGAGGATAACTTTGGTGGTAGTCGTGGCCGCCGTAGTAGTCACTCTCGTAGCCTCCGTGATGGTGGCTATGGTGATGATGATGAGGATCCGGTAACGCAGCAGCTGCTCTTACCACTCTCATATTGCGGTCTTTAATTAGGCCCAACAATTAATTAATCAGAAAGTTAAAATATTTCGTGTATGATAAATTTACTTACCGCTGGAAATCGCTGATGGGTAAGCGGAAATGCAGCAAACGAGTCCGAAGACGAACAGGAAAACTCCAACGGTATTCATTTTGTAAAAATGATATTAAATTTTATATTTAATAAAAGATACTTGACTTCGTCAAAGTGCTGACTGATTTTTGGATGTTGCTACAAATCGTCCGTCTTATATATACGAGCATCGGCCATCTCTCAACCTGTCTGGCACTGGGATATCCCGGTGACCTTCCAAAGTTTGTCCATATTTAGCGTCTGTTATTTTTTTAAAACTAATCAAGTATTTTTGAATATAATTAGCGTTAAATTGTTGCGTCTCGCGTTTATTCAAATTAAAATTTAAAAAATAAAAATGATTGTTTCCGCATAATGATTTTTGACTTTTAGCAAGCTTTCAAGGACTGAAGCAGTTTTGCTTCACATTAAATACTCGTCAGTAAATATCAACAATAATATAATCAATAGCTTTTTTTTTAAACAGCTACAGGCGGGATTCCCTCGAATTTATTAACATCCGATGATGCGTCATAGGAACTTTTGATAAAAATAATGAAATTAAAAAACTTCATTGCCGTCGCATATACTGACCACTCTCTTTACTTGACCCTCAACTCTTTCTCAGCATATTAAATATTTATAAATAAAAACAAGAGTCTGACAATAATAATGAATAAACAAATTTTCTGGGTTTTTCAGAATTTATTTCGATATTTTTTTTTATTATACATTAACATTGAAAATTTATACTTAGAAATACATCGTATACTTTATTGATTTCATTTCTGATAAATATTTCACAGAATATCTATATATAAATGTTCAAACTTTTTTATTTTTGACTCGGCTGGTTGCGTTTTTTCTTCCTAAAAAAAAATTTTTTTAATTTTTTAAAATTTTAACAAGAAAGTAAATTTTTCATGGTGTAATTCTTACCCATTGGGAGACCCGCCGTAGGCAGTGGCAACAGAACTAGCAATTCCACTTTTCCCAGTGGAAAAACTGTTTGCGATGGCAGTAATCGTTCCCGGGCTACTTCCGCCCCGAGCTCCCGATTTCGGGAAACTGAAGATCATCGGGAAGAAATTGTTCAAATTATTCGGCATCTCGCCTCGTTTGTTTGATTTAAAAGGCACAAAGGGCTTGGAGTCTTCCTCGTCATCGTCTTCACTCTCAACAGAATCCTCGTCATCGTCACTTTCAACATGAACAGAAGTTTTTTTCGTCTTCGAACCTTGAGGTTTTTTCACCAAAGTTTTCCCAGGTTTCGCTGTCTCTTCTTCTTCCTCTTCTTCTTGCAGCGGAACTTCCGGTGATCGTTCCGACTCATTGTTCTGTTAAATAATTCATTCATCAATTAATTAATTAATTAACTACTTACTTACTTTGATTTAAAAAAAAGTGATCAAATAACAAACTGACCAATTGGGTATCAGGTTGGTCATTTTCCTGCTGCTCTGGTTCATCCTGGCTCAGTGGATAATCGGCTTCTGCATTACCATAAACCGGCGCGTCCTGTGGCTCCAGCGCAGCTTCAGCCTCAGCACTGGATACTCGTGTCTGATCAAGAGGTTCTAGATCACGCCGTTGATAATTTGGGTTCTGAGTGCCTGCAAGATAAGCTCCGCCACTGACCGCATTACCCTGTGCAAATACGCCAGTGGCTTGACCACCAGTCGAGTATCGTACCGGTCGATAGAAACCGGTCAGCATCATCGCTCTCGGAGGACTGTAGACACCAACGGGGTTCCTTCTGTCCCTCATCAGGAGCAAACGACCGTGAGGACTGACGACCCTCGGTCCTAATATTTAAATAAAATATTTTTATCTCCATTGAGACTTTTCTCTCTGACGCGACTTAGCTTAGATTTTTCCACTTACCAGATCGGGATCGAGTTATCTCACGAGCTTCGATTGAAATAACTGAAGCAATCAGCAAGCAAGCGGTTATCCACCAGGTCATTTTAACGAATTTAATTAAACTTTTGAAGATAACACAAGATATCAAGAGAGTACAGCTCAATGAACGTTACTTGGTATTGTTATAAAATTTGCAATTGCTTTTATACCTCCTGGCGAGTAGTCTGAAGATAGGACAGGGCGGGATCGCGGTATCTTTTGCATATTCTCCCACCGTTCCATCATAATCTTTTTACTCTTTATCTTTAGCTTTACTGTTTCTGTTTATGTCTCTGTCTCTTTCTATATCTTATTTTCATTAGTTGAGTAGACAGTTGGACGCACAAGACTAGTCGTCACGGTAACGAACACAAACGCACGTGCATTGGTCACCGGGTACGTGATCAGATTCCAGATCAAACCAAGCTGAATATTGTTAATTTATCGCGGATGGGCTTCTCAGACCCAATGTCGGTGAACTTTCCCGACCATCATTTATCTTTATACGTATTTCATATATATTTCATTTGTATACGTTCAAGTTGATTTATTATTTACCTAAATATAAATATAATAGACAGCGCATCACTATCATCACCGAGTTTCACTGCTACCTAATAAATTTTTTATTTAAATTACCGAGTTTGTTTGAAAAAATTTGAATTTTAAAGTTATTAATTTTTTTTTTTTTTTTTTTTTGCTTGCCGTTGAGGAATTCCGGCCTAATCTTATTCACTGACGACCCTTTGATGCGTCAATGCCTTCATCTATTGAATTTAAATGGTTACTATTGACGCACTTGGTTATTTTGCCATTTTAAATTTTACGTACGCGGGCGTCAACATTTTGATGTCAATTGTAAAAATTATTCAATAATTTTATAAATTTTCAAAGATTCATCATAAGGAGAGACTTGAAAGAAAATTTCCATACATTTACTTTTAAAAAATAAGAATTGGGGCAAGATGGGTATTTCAAAATTTTTTTCGATAATTTGAATTACTGTCAACATTTTTATAATGAGCTTCCAACAATTTAAATAAAAAAAACTTTTTTATTGTAAGACGGCTGGAAAATTTTTTCCCGCCCAGCATTCAAAATTTTCAAAAAAATATTTTCTCATCGCCCCATTGTGCCCCGGTTTCCTCTATAATTTAAATAATTTACAAGTTTAAATAAACATTTTGAATTCAAGACGCACAAATTCATTGAACTTGGCCAGTCTATATATGTAGATATATCTCATATTAATATTTATAGCAGCATCTTTCTTTTGGGCAATTATGTTACGTCAAAACTCGTATGACAAACCAATAAAATAACAATTTTATTAAAGGTAAGGGTTGAATTATCACCGGCAAGTGTATTGGGCCTAGATGGGTGCGGTTTAAATATTCATCGGCATGGGAATAAATTTAAAGTGAATACAGATGCACGAAAATGAGCCTGACAAATAGTAATTTATGCGACAAATTTGCCTCGATCTCCACTAACGATGATGATGATGAAGATCAAAATGATGATGATGCAATTCCCATAATAATGGAATTCCACGCTCGTCCGTTGGGCCATTCGTCTTTAAACTTGAATATGAATCTCCTTTGTCTGATGATTGCACGGTTTACTCGACTCGGCATATTTCCATCGCGTGTAGAGACTGAGCTCTCCGGTTGTTGTAGAAACCCTCGGAGAATTCAAACAAGCCCATAAAATTACGCGGATAAAATTTTTAGTTTACCTCAACAATATCTATGTTATGTATGCGCATCAATGTTATCACAATAAATAAATAAATAATCATTTTTTTATGAGATGATATAGAAAAATAAAAAATATACATATATATGTATATATATGCTGGAGTAATATTATGAATGATTGCATGATACCGATCGTTAATATCGATTCCTCCAGGAATATACGTGAGTATAACCGACGCAGACGTCTGTCATCCCAAGACATCGGAGATTTATCGTTTAGATACAAAACCTAAAAGCATGTCAGAGTCTCACTCGGAAATAATACTGATGGATATTATAATCCCAGAGGCACGCAATGTGAGATACTGTAATCACGAGTTACGTACATCAGAATATCCTATACATTGTATACAGGTATATATTTTAGTATTGTATAAGATAATAATAATAATGATATAAATATTAAGGTGGCAGTCAACGACCTCTGGATCGGTAGACAATTCAACTGAGTCGCCAATAAAATTGGCCAATTTATATTTATATATATGGTTATTTTGAAAACTACTTTTGAACGGACTAAAATAGGCGATCGACAACTGATCAGTAGTCGAAAGTGTTTATCGATAAATATTTTAATGATACAAAACAGCTACAGGTGTAGCACTGATGAGACATGTTTGCATGCAATACGCTGTGAATATCCAATTTATTAAATTGGTAATACTTTAATAATACTTTTGAGTTTTACGAATTATCCTATTTAACTATTAATAATCATTATTTTTTATTTTAAATTTAAATATATTTTCAACTAATGGATTTACGTCAAAAAAATATAAATTACTTATTTTTTTAATTTTATTTTTGATAAAAAAAATCTAGCCTTTTACGTAAATTCATTATTTTCATTATAATCTAATAGAAAATTTAATTCTAATTAAAAAATCTTGTAAAATTTTTTGGCAATCTAATGACTTTTAAATTTTCCATATTTGAATTTTTATTTTGATCAATAATAATTTTATTTACATCAACAATCGTCGACATACTTTTTAATTTTATATTAACAAATTTAAACTGTCAAAAAAGTCATAAAATTACCAAAATTTCTACAAAAATGAAAAAATTTTTGTTTCTAAAAGAAAAATATCAAACTACTGAACTTTTCTTACAAGTTATTTTTATCTAAACCTTAGCGATAATTTAAATGTATGAGGAAATGAGGATCAGTGGTGAGGAAAAAATAAATAAATAAATAAACAATGAAAATTTGTTGTGTGACTGCTAATTTTATTATCTTTTTGTTACAGCCAAAGTCCGAAAGCAGGCCGAAACGTGTGATCACAGATGGGTCGGTGAAATATCGTGCGGTTGTTGTCCTCAACGAAGCGTGCTAATTTTTCTTTAATCAAGTTTTCAATTTCTAGATTCCAGTATCCAGTGTTCCAGTGCCCTAGAGACATCAGTCATACATAAGTCCACCGTATTCATAAAAAAAAAATAAAAAAAAAAAACTTACCATTGATTAGATGTCCGTCGTTGCCGTTTGTTCGGTGTGTCTTTAATCCGACTACCGTCACTGGACACGAGCCTAAACGCAATTTCAGTGGGTTTTCCAGGTCCTGTGGTACCTGATGGCACGTTCATCAGTATTTTTTTGTCTTGGCGATTTTCTTTTGATTTACGTCTCACATTTAAATCCGATGATACCACAATCTCATCGAATGCTTGACCAATTACCACTACAACATTATTTTGCAAATTACTTAAAATAATCTACAGTAAAAAACATATTAATTAAAAAAATTACTTACATTTTTTGTCTGTCGGTAGCTGACCTTGAACATTGACAATTACGCATACCGATATAATTATAAAAGAAGCCAAAAGTTGCGCCATGTTCGGGATAAATGTCGGATGGCCTAAAGGTTTTTTTTATTTTTTTTCTAAACAAAAAAAAAATAAATTATATTTCAGATTAACGCTCGCGAAATAGACTCTACTCCAATAAAATAATAGACAGACTGATCAAAACTCTATACGTCAGCAATAGTTACATATATATTTATCACAATATATGACAATCAAGCAAAGTAAGAGTTTGCGACGAGGTCACTTGTGGTGAACGTCGATCGCGTAACAAAGGCTCGAAATAAAAAAATAAATGTATGAAGTTACATAAAAGTGAGTGGAAAAAAAAATTTTAATTTAAAAATTTTGAAAATTTATTTTAAATTTATAAAATAATTTTATCTGGATAGGAGTCTGGACTTGTTCACTTACCGACACTACCCCGAGATAACTTTACGAGACGACAACCGCACGAGAAATGCGAGCAGGATCGGAACGAAGCCCGCGGGATCACTCTCTTCCTCCCTGCAGCGACTATACCAGCAGCATTTTGCTCACCAGAACAGGAACAACACCAACGACAGTACCACTCGTATCGGGAGTTGTGTTTTTTAAAAGATTACATACACAGACTGTAGGTTGTTGCACCGGACGAACCACTTTCTATTTCATTTTTTTAATTCCCTTGCCGTCTTTCCTCCGTCTCTTCCTCTGCTCTCTGCTCTCCCGTCTTGCAGCCGAGCACTGCTACATCTCCGATGCTGGAGCGTGATCGAACAACGACGGGTTTACCGGCTGACAGGGCCGTAACCCTTTGCTTAAGAGAATATCATCCTAAATTATCCCTAACGAATTTACAGAGCTCACATGTCACTCAGCAACATATCGCCTGCATGGCTTTTAATATTTTTATTACCCCATTATTTTCATAAATTTATTACCCACTGTTCCAACTCGTCACATGTCAGTCGACGAGTCAATCTCATGTGGACTTGGGACTAAATTATTTTTTGAAATCTCATAAATCGGTAGCAAGTACTCCAGTTATTTTGTACTCTGCTGCATTTTAAAAAGATTATAATGCATTTTAAAAAGATTATAAAAGTACCATTACTTAGTAATGGTACTTTTTATAAAACGGCCCCAATATTTTTAGTAAAAAATCTAAAGCGAGTTTCCGAGTGTGCGCGTTCTTCAGCCCTTTGTGTGTTCGTCCCTCCCTCGCCCTTCTGTCTTTTTAATATTTTTTATTCCTCAGACTTTCTCTTTGATTTTTACTCCTCATCCTCTCCCACTTTTGCCAGCAAAACTCTTGCCGATTTTATTTTAAAGAACATCTGGTGCTGGTGGCTGTGGCCGGACAAAGAACTCCAATCTACTCTCTTGAGAAATCTTAAGATTCGTTTGGTTAAAGAAAAATTTAAGTTTTTAAATCCATGCAACTGCATATATTTTTTATTTATAAATACTCTATTATATTTTTTTAGATAAATTTATTTTTTTTAGCTGGTGAGCTTACACTTATTTATAGATTTGTTAATAAATAGGACGCACATGGATTCGTAATGGACGGAGCGATTGATTTGATGATGGATGAGTAGTTTCGGCTAGTCGCTGTCAGACGGCTAGTAGTCGTAGCTGTAAAGAAAAAAAAATATCAAGTAAACAATTTATATGGATTCTGTTCTTTAAATTTAGATGGTAATTTTATGTATAAACAAAAAATAGTAATTGGATTTATGGGATAATGGGTGTCAAAACAAGTTTTCAGTTATGATGTGCAGGAAACTGAAAGCAACTTTTAATCCCGGCTGGCAGAGCAAACCTGGATGACTAAAAAGTACGCTTCGATGGATCAGTGCATAAAAATTTATGTTTATAAAGAACTGGGGTAAAATGGACCTGGGAATAATTTACATTGATTTTGACTGAAGATTATTCTCAATTACTCGGTAGTTACTTTTTTTTTTTTTTTTTTTTTTTTTTTAGGTACCGTCGGTTCTTTTTTTGATGATTTTAATTACTGTGTAATTTCATTTCACATTTTAACCAGATCTGTAATCAATAATTTTTAGCGAAAAAATTTTTTAAACATGAGAGCTTCCGTTTTACTTAGAGCCTTGTTGTTATTAAAAAATTTATAAAAATAACCACATTTATGATACGGACGTCCGTGGAAAATTTCTCGGATTTGAAGTTTTGGGAAAACCAGTTCCAAAAATAGAATCAAACCCAAGCAATTTTCCTATTTTTTTACAAATTGAAATTTTTTTCTTCCCATGAAGGTTTAAATTTCTAAGAAATCTGTCGAGCTCCAATCATATACATATATGATATTTTATGAGTGAATTGGCAAGTCGTGAAGAGCGTAACCGATGATATTAAAAAGCGAGTGTCTCTCACCCTCTCCAGCTCTCTTAGCATCCCTTTAAAACAAGTTTAGCTGTCTGGCCGCGGCTGGTTGTAGTCGAGTATGGAGCAGGTCTTAAGACTCAACCAGGACGCTGGTGCCTGAGAACCAGCGAGATATTTAGTCCCTCTCCTTTTCACACGTCCAGACGAAAAAGCATTCACCCCGTCCCCAGTCCCTAGTCCCCAGTCTGGGTTCTTACGGGCCGTACACCAGAACAATACAATCCCAGAGACCAAGACCATCAAACAACTCTCGCACACCAACTCTTACAACCTTTCCAACTTAAAAGGGCACATAAATAAATACACTTAGTGTGTATTTACATAGAGAGAGAGAGAGGAGAGACTATTACATGTGCGCCAGTTCAAGTCGCTCTTATGATGATAAGATTTATCGTCTCTGCTTCGTCCTTTTCTTTTTATTCAAATTATATATTTTTTTTTAGTTCATTGTCCCTTTGCTCCTGTCTTATGATATATTTTTTAAAAATTTTATTTTGATAAAATTAGTTACTTCAGAAAAGGTGAGCCATTTTGACGGCCAGAAGAAGCCTGGGCAGAGCTGAAAGATGCCGAGAAAGGTCCGAAGTTAAAAGTTGCGCTCTGGGCATTCGCTTGACTGTTGGATGCTCCCAAAGATCCTGCGGATGCTGTGGCGAAGGAGCCACCTTGATTGTTCGGGTAATAACCCCCGTAGTCCGGTCTCAAGCTAAAAAAAAAAAAATAAAATAAATAAATAAAAGGTAAAAATAAGACAAAACTGTGTAGCGTGAATAGCAGGGGAGAAAAATATACCGGGGATTAGTGTGTAAGAATTTTTTTTTACGAGTGTGTCAGTATGTGTGAGTGTGTCTGAGCGAAAGGGAGACGAGGGAACGAAAAACAAGAAGAAAAAGAGAGTTCATTAGCATTGTACGTTCAACGAACCCAAAGCCTCCGCCACAGCCGTGACCTCGACAGCCGTGACCTCCTGAAAATCGATGGTGTTTTCGTTTGTTGCCAAATAAATTTCGCCCTTGAGGACCATCGTCATACGAGTCGGAATCTAGTTAATAATTATTTATTATTGATTGAAAGTAATGAATTTTAAAATTATTTAAAAAAAAGCTTACAGTCGTCTGATGAGGGTCCAGGAAAAACAAATGGCGCCGGTGCTGCCGATGATTCACTGACAAGTTCACAAATTATAAAAAAAATTATCAACAGTATCACTCTGCCCTTCATTATTTTTTGGCGGGTACACCAACGCGTTTAAAGTCAAATCCACATCTGACTAAAAATCAACGCGTACATTTTATATATCGCATTCAAGTGCTGCTGACTCTTCCTATTCTGAAGAAGACTTTTGAGAGTTGATGGCCTTCTGATTCAGGGCCGACAGCATCCAAGAGCACACTTACAATGCACGATTTATATATTATTTCCATAGCAAAGCTGATAATTTTCAAAATCCATCATTACTTTTCAAAAATTTCTTTATTAAACTTTAAATTGCAGTAACTCCCAAAATATTGAGTTTACGGAAAAATTTAAAGAATCATTTTTTGTGGGAAATTTAATTTCCTATAAATTTGTTTCAGTACAATTTCATCGTATCTTTGATAAATAACTCATAATTTCGATTTGAAGTACTCAGTTCTTTAGTAAGTGAGAAGATTAATTCCATAAATATTTCAGCGGCTTAAAATTTAAATTCCGGCTAAACTATTGAAAATATGACAAATATATAAGAATGCAATTTTATAGGAAATTAAATTTTCTACAAAAAAGTATTGATTAAATTTATCCGTAAAATTGATCGTTCAGGCGAAATTTAAATTCAAAGTCAAAAATAGGTTTTCTTAATTTTTCCAAATTTTTGGAAAAAATCAAATTTTTGTCGTAATTAATTTCTGTCATTAATTTTATGAGTTTTGATCATCGATTAAATTTGAATGACAACAGAAAACTATAATACTGAAGTTAAAAAATTCAGGTCATGTCCGTATTAATTTAAAATAACTTTTTATAATATTTATTGTCTGACAGCTCAAGATCAATCGATGAAAAATTCTGCCAGCTAATTTTAGTTTTAAATTGTCAATTTATTACCGCATCACTAAAAGACAATAGCAATAATAAAAGTAATAATAATGGTTACATAAACAGGAAAATAAAATAATTGACAGCAATTTGCTATTTAATAGTCTTATATTTATCAAAAACATCACAAAAATACTAACAAGTAACTAGTAATAATAAAAATGCAATAATTATTTATAAATAAAATAAAAATCACGTCGTAATACTCTAAAAATATAAAAACATTGCATAATAATTATTATTACAAGACAAAATCGGAATGAGTCTTGGGATTTCCGAAGGGCACTGAAAAATAACGATTACTTATATTAATACGTACTGGTATATTAATATATATAAAATAAAAATAATATTTAAATGTATCTATACATATATGTACGAGTATTTATGATCGAGGTATCGGCTTTAAGCCCTGACACGGCGTTTATTCTCGTCAAAACAGGTTTTACAAGATTTTAACACCATCATTATTTGAATGACGCTGTGAGTTCTTTGTGTCTTAAATAAAACATGAAAGTGATAAAATTATCTCTAAGTATTTGATTTACAAAAAAAAATTTTAAATTGTCATGGAACAACTTTCTACACTAAACATTCGCTCTTCAATCTAGAATCTAAAATTTAGAATCAGGAATCTAAAGTCTAGACTCTGGATTCTGGATTCTAAATTCTGGAAAACATTTCATACATTTAATTATAGTCTTATGATATGATAGTTATTTAATTAAGATTAGTCCGTGAAGATAAGCATTTTTGAAGTGTCGACGGCGGCTCTGGCGTCAGCGATGGCTGAGCTTTTGGATCCAAACCCTGGACCAGCGACTGCACTTGCTTGGGCATTGGCTGTTGCTTTTGCGTTTCCGTATGCTCCGGCATTGGAATTAGCAGTCGCACTTGCGTTGGCATTTGCATTTGCAGTCGCACTTGCATTGGCGTTGGCGTTGGCACTGGAAGTGGGACTATTTTTACCGTATCCAGTTCCAGTTGGTGTATTGTAGTTTCCGTAGCCTCCTGATGGGCTTTTGGCGCCGGAATTGGCATTGGCATTGGCTACGGCATTGGCGTTTGCATTTGCATTGGCATTGGCGACAGCTGCGGCATTGGCAACAGCGTTGGCACTGGGATCAGCATTTACAGCTCCAGAGTTGTACGGAATACCTGCTTGATTGCCGTAGGAATCAACGGCTCCTTGGCTACCGGCATTGGCAGTTGCAACTGCGTTGGCGTTTGCGTTGGCAGAGGCATCAGACCCGTCGTTTACAGTCGGAAGCTGGTTGTTGTTGAAGCCGCCATAATATCCCGAGTCGCCTTTTACGTTGGCGTAACCACTGTTGTCGTACCCACTGTTTTCAGTTTGGTATCCTCCATCTTGAGGTGCAGCGACGTTGTAATAGTTTTTATCAGGTTGGCCGCTACCATTTGCGTTTGCGGAAGCAGAAGCAGAAGCATCAGCTTTGGCATTGGCATCTCCGTAAGAACCAGAGTCTCCATAACTGGGTCCAACATTACCAGAATTGTAGTTTGTTGATTGAGATGGTTGAGTTAAGAAGGGATTTCCTGCGCCGGTATTGGGACTTCCTGAACCAGCGTTGGCATTTGCTGAGGCTGATGCGTCTGCTGCAGCTTGGGCTGCGCTACCTGAAGATCCTCCGTAAGTACCAGAGTTGTCGTAAGTGGGAGCTGATGACCCTCCATAAGTACCAGAGTAGTCATAAGTGGGAGCTGAAGTTCCTCCATAAGTACCAGAGTCTCCGTAATTAGTTCCACTAAAGTCTCCATAATTTGTAGGCTGCGATGCTTGAGTCAAAAAGGGATTTCCTGCCCCGGTATTGGAACTTCCTGAACCAGCGTTGGCATTTGCTGAGGCTGATGCGTCTGCTGCAGCTTGGGCTCCGCTACCTGATGATCCTCCATAAATACCAGAGTTGTCATAAGTGGGAGCTGATGACCCTCCGTAGGTACCAGAATTTCCGTAATTGTTTCCTGTAGGCTGTCCATAGTTCGTGGGTTGAGATGGTTGAGGTATAAATGGAGCTCCTGCACCAGTATTAGAATTTCCTGATCCAGCATTAGCATTCGCTGTTGCGGAAGCGTCTGCAGTTGCTGTAGCTTGACCAGTACCAGTCAGTGCTCCATAACTGGGAGATGAACTTCCATAATGCCCAGAATTATCATAATTAGAACCTGATGATCCTCCATAGGTACCCGAGTTACCATAATTATTTCCCGTCGATCCACCGTACGATGGTTGAGTCAAGAACGGATTGGTTGAACCAGCATTAGAGTTAGCATTAGCTGCTGCAGAGGCATCAGCATTAGCTGCAGCTTGGCCACCAGTAGATCCACCATAGGTACCAGGACTTCCGTAACTGGGACCTGGTGCATATGTTCCTGAGTTACCGTAATTGTTTCCAGTAGCAGAGCTACCATAAGTTGGACCCTGGGACGGCTGGTTCAAGAATGGATTACCAGAACCAACTGCCGTTGGTCTAGATCCAGCATTAGCATTAGAGTTAGCAGCAGCAGTAGCAGAAGCTCCAGCGTTTGCTTGAGAATTTCCACCAGAACCTCCATACGCTGGCCCTTGATTCCCTGTATAGTAACCACTGTTACCTTTTCCATAGTCACTGTTACCAGCTCCACTGTTTCCATAATAGCCGGGATTTACTGAACCGACTTGTCCTTGATTATAGGCTTGACCACCGTAAGTGCCTTTTGTCGGTTTGCTTCCATAAGTTCCTGCGTTTGATCCGGCTTGAGCATTAGCATTAGCATTAGCACTGGCACCAGCATTAGCACCAGCACCACCAATGAAAGGATTACTGGTATATTTAGGAGCACCATAAGTTCCAGGATTTAATGACTGGCCGTCGTAGGCTCCGCTGTTGTAGTTATTCTTGGCTAAAAAAAAAAAAATTCAAATTATCATCCATGACATCACTACTATTTAAGTATCAACGTGAACACAAATAATGATCATGGAAAAAACATGTTGTGATGTTTACGACTGGAGATAAAAATATAAAAATAAATGAAAGCCGGATTTGGAAGGCAGCTCAGTAAAGTATCGATTAAAAGCCAGTGGGAAAGATAATAAGCGAGAGAACGAATAAACGAAAGTATAAAGTCCAGAAATAAAAATGCGATGGAGAAAAAAAACTATCGTCATCGACGTGACTTTACATCCAGTGATAAATGGCCAATGATTAAAAAGTAACCTGGTGCTCACCTGGAGCCTCATCTGCTACTGGCTTCCCGTAGACGATTATATCTCTTTGCTCACCTTGCGGTAGGTAAGAATCGAAATCAGGCTGGGGGGGAGGATGACGGTGGTTATGCTTATGAGGATGACGAGGGCGTTCTGGTGGCAAGTTTGAGGAATCCGTCAGCATGATGGGTATTAGTACTGTGTTAGCTGACCCGTAAGATTGAGATGTTACGCGCGAGCCGTCACTTGGCACTATTTTAATAAGACCACTTTGTCCATAAGACGGGCGGTTATTTGAAGGCTGGACTGATCCCGTAGAGAAAGAATCAGCCAGCGCAGCCGCTTGGGCGTTAGATTCACACCGAGAACATCCCGGTTTTGTTGGGTTTTCTTCAACGAAGGTTATTGTGACTCTCTGTCTACCAGAATTCGTTGGAGTTAATTGACTAGTTGGTCCCACTATTCTTATTACGTTTCTATTATTATTAGTGATTGGATTAGAATTAACACCTGAGTTAAGTTGATTATTGGAAACTGGTCGAAGTATAGAATACGTATTAGAATTAGCATCAGCAGCAGCATTGGATGTTGCTGATGATCCAGAATTAGTTGATCCCCTCTGTTGGCCACCATAATTATTTGGATTATTAGTATTAGAATTTACGGCCGGTTGAAATTGGTTATTAGAATTTGGTCGAGGTACAGAATACGTGCTAGCATTAGCATCTGCAGCAGCGTTCGCTGTTGCTGATGATCCAGAATTAGTTGATCCCCTCTGTTGGCCACCATAATTATTTGGATTATTAGTATTAGAATTTACACCCGATTGAAATTGGTTATTAGAATTTGGTCGAAGTACGGAATACGTATTAGCATTAGCATCTGCAGCAGCGTTTGCTGTTGCTGATGATCCAGAATTACTAGATCCTCTTTGTTGCCCTCCATAATTATTCATTGGATTGTTAGTGTTTAGATTTGTATTAGAATTTACGGCCGGTTGAAATTGATTATTAGAATTTGGTCGAAGTACAGAATACGTGTTAGCATTGGCATCTGCAGCAGCGTTCGCTGTTGCTGATGATCCAGAATTACTAGATCCTCTTTGTTGCCCTCCATAATTATTCATTAGATTGTTAGTGTTTAGATTTGTATTAGAATTTACGGCCGGTTGAAATTGATTATTAGAATTTGGTCGAAGTACAGAATACGTATTAGCATTGGCATCTGCAGCAGCATTCGCTGTTGCTGATGATCCAGAATTACTAGATCCTCTTTGTTGCTCTCCATAATTATTCATTGGATTGTTAGTGTTTAAATTTGTATTAGAATTTACGGCCGGTTGAAATTGATTATTAGGAATCGGTCGAAGTACAGAATACGTGTTAGCATTAGCATCAGCAGCAGCGTTTGCTGTTGCTGATGATCCAGAATTGCTAGATCCTCTTTGTTGCCTTCCATAATTATTAATTGGATTATTAGCATTAGAATTAACACCTGAGTTAAATTGATTATTAGAATTTGGTTGAGGTACTAAATACATATTATAATTATCATCTGCAGAATTACTTGATCCCCTTTGCTGGCCACCATAATTATTAATTGGATTGTTAGTATTTTGCGCATTAATATATCTTTCATTATTACCACGTATTTCATTAGATCCTGTTAATTTAATTAATTGATAAAAAATCTAAAAAAATCTAGTATCATTTGAATTAAAAATATAGATAATTACCTCCATAGTGTCCAGATCCTTGAGCATTGGCTCCAGCTCCGGCGTTGGCATTTCCCTGAGTAAAAGTACCGGTATTGGTGTTACTGTGTCCCATGTTATCAGCAAATGCATTTGAGTTTGCATTGGCACTGTTGTAGCCATTTCCATCATAGAAGCCATTATTTCCAGTGTATCCAGAGTTTCCCTTGTAAGAACCGTCGTCACTATTTCCATTGTATGCATTTCCATTATAAGGGACACTATTTCCATTGTATCCACCGTTGCCATAATTTATGCCTCCAATACCATTGGCATTAGAATTGGCATTGGCATTTGCCGTAGCCTGAGCATTTCCATAACCAGTAGCTTTGGCATTGGCATCAGCATTTGCCACAGCAGAGCCTCCAGGACCAGCATTTGCTTTTGCAGAAGCTGAACTTACAGCCGAAGAAAAGCTCAGGGGACCAAGATTTAAATTATTTGTCACAGATTGGCTGTTAGCTTCTGCTGTAGCGCCTGCATCATTTTTCCCGCCAAATAGACCCAGAGGATCTAGAACTGAACCCACTCGGTTGATATGCTTTTGTGCAAGATCTCGCAAAATACCTGGAAAATATTCAACCAAATAATTATTAATATTGTCTACAATAATAGGAAGGTATAAAAACAAAATACTTTACCTGCTTGCGAGCTGCTGACTAGAAGCAGCACCAAAAATGGCACAAAACACTCAACTAATTTCATCTTTACTCAAATAAATAGTTTGTAAATGTGATATCTGTTGTTTGTTTATAAACTATTCGGATGACTTGCGAGACAAGACTGAAGATCGCAGAGGCCAGTCAACATCTTATATACGATACGCGAGCGAACCGTCCAAGATGAACAATTATTGACCCATCGATATTTCCCGCTTCTCGTGTAGTAGTGGGATTATTATTTTTCGCGTCCAGTCACGGATTTCCCATCTGATCACGGAATTTAATTGCAATATCGATACTAATCTTTGGTACTGATAGTCTACTAAAAAGTGTTATTACGTTATTTTTAAAAACAACTTTTCATGTCTACTGGACAATATAATAACTCTGAGCACACAGAGCTACTAGTTCATGGTCACGGTCCGCTCACCTCGGCTACTTATAAATATATATGTATATACATATATATTGATGCCTTTTTATTTTGGGTTATCCCCAAAGGGGATTAATTATTTGCCACTGGGTAGTGCGATCTGTCAATCTATTTTTTAAATTTAAATAATGCCCGCCATTTTTATTGTCAGTAAAAATTGCGGGAGCCAGCATTCAAACAATAAATGTTTTTTTTGTTTATTAATTAAAGTGATAAAAATCTGGCAGACAATAGATTAAGAGTTAATGATATTCATTATAGCGAATAAATTAGCATTTAATATTTTTTCATTCATTATTTTCTGAGAAGTTGATGAGATGATTTTACTTGTTCGTCTTATCTCTAAAAAGAAGAAAAAAATGGTAATAAAATATAATTTATTGGTAAATAAAAATTTATTTAATGATGATTCCTAATAATTGCTGTGTAAATCATCAAATTGATGATAATTTTTTAGAAAAATAAAGTAACGAGCCTTAGCCTTAATGTGAATTTTTCGCTACCTTGAATTTGATCCTTGTGGTAAAACGCCTCGGGTCATTAAGGGGAATACCCGAAATCCCTTCGCGCACTTGAGAAATAACATGGCGGCATACTTTAGTTATATAAATTTAAAATATTTATGATTGATGGGAAAATAGATCATGGAATTGCGATTTATAAAAATATGTTGGTATGAATAAAAGAGATATTAAGTAATGTGTTGTTGTCATAATGTAATCTGTTCATGCGTCCGTTGATTGGCGTCATCATTTTAAAAACGGATTCGCATTAGTCACGTGACAATGAGACACTGGGAAATTACAACCGGAGATTCCGTACATTCGCAGTGTCGATTAATTAATTCATTTTAAAATTTGCCAATCTACTACGGCATCAACTAATAGTTGATGCTATAGTAGTAATAGTAATTATATTTACTACTACACAGAATTTTAGGTGAGGGAAAATTATTTTTAGCGAAATGATTCATTGAAATTTGAAACTAGGGAGACTGGAAAACTGACGGAAAAATTTTAATCTGTCATAAATTTTTGGCAAACTCCAAAAGAAATGAAGAACTTGGAAAATTTTTAGAAAAACTTTAAGACCTAAAATATTTTTAAAAAATTTTATAAACTTTTGAATTATTAGGAAATTTTAAAACTGAGTGTAATATTTGAAAAATTACTGAAAAACTTTTGAAAACAGCTTGAAAAATTCAAAATTTGTCAAAAACACTGAAAAAATTTTTGAATGTTTGAAAAAATTCGAAAATTGTCAAGAAAAATTTCAAAAATTTTTTAAAACGTCAGGAAAATTTCTGAAAAAAAAAAAAATGTCTGAAATTTTATAATCTTCTAGATTAAAATAAAAGAATTGAAAAAAAAATGAAATCCGGCAATCAGTAGGTAGTAAAAGAACCAGGGGCACAAGAATAAAAAATTAAAAAAAAAAACGAAAAAATATGAAAAACAAATTTTTATTTAACTTTATTGTCTTGTATTTTGATTTAGGATTTTTAAAAAATACTTGTCGTTAAAACGAGCATTGAATACATTGACAATAATTTAATAATATTTATATTTTAACTGCTAACGGTCTTAAGTACTTAAATTTATCAAGTGTATGTAACATTAGGTAATCAAAGCACAAGATACTAATTACAACTTACAAATAAAAAGATAAAATAAAATAAAAATGAAAAAGAAGAGTTAACTTTTCTAGGATATTTATGCATCACTGAAAAGATAAATCGCGTGCGATAATTGCTATTGGACTTGACATATGCATAATAAAAACTAAAGCGGGGTCATTGGTTACTAACGATTAAATTGATTACTTAATCGCAATCAATCTATGGGTATTCCAGTGATAAATCGTCAACAGCTGAAGCTTGAGTGGGAATTCAATTGATAAGAAAATTAACACGCAATGGCAACTCACAATATTTATATTTATGTAATATCGACAATTCTATTTAGAGATGGATGGAATCTCAGGTAATGCCTGCATTATTCTCCTCTTTCATGGCAATATATATATATAATAATTATTGTCTTTTTTAATTAATATCTTTATCATCATAAAACTCTAGTTACTGCTTATCAATCATCCGCGTAACTGCGGGCATTTTGTACATTTCAACTGATAATGCAATAGCATTCTTATATATTTTATTATTATTATTATTTTTCATTTTTTTTCTGGGTACTTTGTAACCAACGAATGTTTTACATTCCAGACATCATTTAATTGCATTCTAACTGGCTTAATATTTTTAATTAGTAAATAATACTTCAAAAGATATGTCATTTTTCTAATTAATTTTTTAAGTAATTCTTTGGACGATAATTAATAACAATAGTAATTATAATTTTTATTTTTTTGACAGTTTTTTTTAGATAAATTTAAAATTTTTAATTGTGACAATAAATAAAAATTAATGAATTTTTTAATAAAAATTTTACTTGGTATAATTTTTAAATTATTTGTAGATTTTTGATTATTTTCAAAATTTTGCTCAAAAATTTAATATTTTAAACTAAATACGAAATTCAAATTCTCAAATTTTCTTATAATTCAAAGTTTGAATCCAGTCGCAATGTTCAAAAAAATTTTCTAAATATTTACAGAATGTCAAAAATAAAATAAAAATTTTTTTTCTAAAAAACTTAAAGCCAAAAAAATAAAATTTACAATTCTATTCCAACTGTTAAAAATTACTTTTAAATACAAAAAAAAACCAATAATAGTAATAGACAATAAAATAAAAGAAAATAAAGTAAAATTAATAATAAAATATAAGGAAGCTTAAATAAATCACAGATTTAGTAAGAATCTATATAGCGTATTGACATGTTCCATTGACTAAGTCTAAGGCTTTAACGTACAGTCTCATTTTCAATTAGTTTAAAATTAATTTAATACAACATAAATTAAGGAAGTGGTGATTTCCCATTGGCATTATCAGTCTCCGTTGGATTAGTACTATTGTTATTATTGTTAGAACTATTATTATTATCATTATTATTATTGTTGTTGTTGTTGTTTTCAGAATCTTCTGGCGGTTGCTCTGACTTAGAAATAACGGCGTAGTTTTTCAGGTACTCGACGACCTGGGTGTGACCGAAGGTCTCAGCTTCATCTACTGGCCGGTTGCCCCATCTTCAACAATACATTTTTTTCAAATATCAGTACTAATGCTGGTTGAAATGAAAATAAATAAAGATGATTTATTGGTACCTGTCCTTGGGATCGTGAGGGACTCCGCACTGCTCGATGAGAAACTCAACGCAGTCAAGATGGCCTTCGCTCGCCGCCAAATGTAAAGCTGTACGTCCATCATAATCTGATAGTGTCATATCCATCCCGCTTAGACGATGCCTAGAGATAATTTTTTTTTTTTAGTTTAATTATTCATTCAAAATATTCTAGCAGCAAATAAATATCTAATAAGAAAACTAATGCCCTCATGTATATTTGTTTTCAAATAAATAAATAATATATATTAAAATAAATTTTTTTTCTTAATCATTAATAATTAATTAATCTAAAAAATAATAACAGCTAGTCTTAATGTTTTGTGTTCCGCGCAAACTTACCGCTTGAGGCATTCTTGTAAGTCGATGTCGTGTCTGTTTGCATGCATTGAGTACTGTATTTATTAACAATTATAATATTTTAACTGTATTATTGTGATGTATGATTGTGCAGTTGAGTTTTATTAAAATCGATGGCAGTGACTGATAATTAATTATTAATTATTAAACACTAATTACAAGAGTTACTCCGTCTTACCTCCGCATGGCAGTGACGTCTCCATTGGCTGCGCTGAACAGCAGATTAACTATCGACAGGCCTTTGGTCTCGTACTTGTGCCTCCTGGGGTCTTTTTTGTTGGTGGCATGCTTGAGATTATCGTATCTGTGGAAATTAAATTCGTTTACAAGTTCCTCGCAGAACTGGACTCCTCTGCAAGAGTTTCCAAGTGAGTCTAGAGGCGGCGACCAAGTGCAGATCCCCATTACGTTGGGAATAACTACTAGCAGGCTGCCAGATACTCCTGACTTAGCAGGTATACCTACCTAATTATTTAATCAATAAATAAATTAACTAATCAGCAAATTTTAATTAAATTTTTAAAATAAATTGAACTTACTCTGAAAGCAAACTGCCCACTGTAGTCATACATTCCGCAACTGTGCATCAGACTAAGAACATCGCGAACACTTTCAGGTTTGAGGACCTTCTCCTCGGTGATGGGGCAGATCCCTCCGTTGGCGAGGGTGGCAGCCATCACGGACATCGCGTCGCAGTTCGACTCCATAGCGCAGCATTGGAAGTAAAAGTCCATGATGTCCCTGAGGTTGCTCTTGTCCGGGTAGCAATTGTGCTCCCGCATGTAAAATCCAAGCGCGTAATTTCTATCAGCGGCCTCGCGCTCGGACAGAAAAACAGCGTTATTGAACCCCAGGTTCTCTCCACCTGCCATCTTCTTGAAGCAGTTCATCGTGAAGTCAAATTTCTCCGCCAACGTCATCTCGGGTTTTATTAAACTTTTCAGAAGACTGCAGATTAAAATAGCACCGGCATTTATCATCGGGTTGTGCGGCTTCTCTGCAATAGCAATGAAAGGTTAAGGGAGAGTGAAAAGATTTAAAAGATTTAAATCAAGGATGACTTACTATTGTGATCGAGAACAAGTTCGTTGAAATTTCTACCCGAGGGCTCTTGACCAACGTACTGATGGACTACTTGAGGACCCAAACTCTCCAGTGCAATGGCATAGGTCAGGGGTTTACTACAACTTTGTAAAGTGAAAGGTACAGTGGTGTCCCCGATGCTGAATCGCTGACCGTCAATGGTGCAAACCGAGACACCCCAGTATTCTGGATTCATCCGAGCTAGTTGAGGTATGTAAGAAGCTACTTTCCCCTCGGTGTTGGTCTTGCACTTCCAATAGAAGTCCTCTATATGCTTTGTCAAACCGGCCCAGTCGGGGATCACAAACTGGTGTCTGAATGCTCGTGAAATTAATGCAATATTTGGTGTCACTATTCTACAACACATTGACAATTCGAATTCATTGTTAATAAAACTATTCAGTTTTTCGTTCAAGCTGCAGTTCTTTTAAAACTGTAGCACCTGTTCATCTTTTATTGCCTCGCGGTCGCTTAAAAATTCAATTTTTATTTAAAAAAAAAAATTAGTAAATAATTTACCTTTTAAATTGCTCACGATTAAGTTTCTGTGTCTCGTGAGACACACCTTCAGCTCCACCAGTTTTTAAATGCTCGGCTTTTAAATTGTCCGTCAACTCTTGGAGTCTTGGATCATTTTTTCTTAATCCAGTTATTCGTAACGCCTGATTAAATATTATAAATAAATAATTATTATATTGTATATATTTATTAAGGGAATTCTTATACAATACTCCCCTTATTTAAATTTTATTGATTAATTAAAAAATATCGGCGGGAATTAAAACTGCGGTGTCTTTTTTTTTAATGATTCCTTCAACTTTTTTTTAATTAATTAATAAAATTTTCATACACTTGTGACAGCTTAGGTAAAAAGTGAGGGGGAAGGGGCACTGCCTGAAAATACTCTTAATATTAAAACTTAAACTTACAGCCAAAAATTTTCCAACAGACAACAAATCGGTCTCCTCATTTTTAAACATATCAAAGAGAACATCCTCTGCATTAGCGCCATGATCTTGATTCTTAGTGCTGTAAATAAACATCAAATATAAATTCACAAAGATAATATTATGCATATGATAACTAAATACATGATGAAAAATTAAATATATTCATAAATATAAATAAATCTATAAGCGACGATGAAAGTAATGAGATGTCCAAAGATACCCTGAGGATGAAATGCAGTCGTGCAAATTAAATACCCAGATGTAGCTGATATGCAAATAATAGTAATTGTAAATAATAGTTATAGATTACCGACACCGACAATAATTCATCATACTCCACTTTTTATTCAATAAATATATATATGTATATAATATATATTTATTAAACCATAATATAAATAGTTGCTACAACCTGAAGAGCCAGCGCCATTTATTTAAAATAAATAAACTACATTCAAAAATAAAAATCGATATTCATTTTTTAAAATGCAGTAAAAAAAAAGTCATATCTATTTCTGACTTTAATTCCATGCAATTATTGTGCATGGTACTCACTACATATAGTGGCTGTCATGGATGAAACTGTAATTGCTGTAAAAAACCAAAAATATATATTTTGACTATTTAAAGAACAATAATTATTTTTAATAATAATAATAATAATAATAAATAAATAAATGGTAACGTTGTTTTAATTTTTTCTATTAAAATAAATATTTAATGGAACTGTGCCAATTTAAATAAAAGTATAATTGTTTTCATGTTTGACATATTTGGAACTTTTCCCAAAAATCCAACTCGACTTTACACGATAACTGTTACTTTACCTATTCATGATAAATTTATATCAGATTTATTTTGTTATTTATTAATATATTAAGTGTAATATGTAAGCAATAAATTACCGCGTCTGTTGGCTCTCAAGATCTGAAAGAATGGCTAGAGGCTCGTCAAGGTGCCGAGCTGATCCAAGTTTATTTGACCGCGGGACGATAGCTCGTTTCTGAAATTCAAAATATTTTAATTAATGATAAATTTTTTTTTAATGCAGCCCTTTTTTACGTCGATATTTAGTCATGACGATAGTGCATGCAAAAATTTATTTATCGCAATAACGTTTCGTTAACCTTTGGTTAACATCATCAGATTGCAATACATTTGATACGTATGTATATGTATTTATTTATTTATTTATTTATAAAGATCTGTGGTCATATTTATTAATGCTGTGATAAATTGTCTGATATTTTTATAAACTATATCTGAGATATTTAATGACAGTGACTTACTTTAAATTTATTACAGATCGATATACTTGAATAATTTAATTTTAATTGTTACAATTATCTAATTTTATCAGACAGAATTAATGGAATAATTAAAATTTTATTTTTAAACCCGACCTATTAATTACTAATAAGATTTTTTTTTGACGTAATTAAATTTTTTATATTACTCCGATTTACATTTTTAGTATAAAAAAAATTATTAGACTGAGAAAAAATAAAAATTCAAAATTTAATTAATAATAAAATAAGTGAACTTAATTAAAATTTTATTTTTCATTTTTTTCTGTTAAAAAAAAAATTTTTTTATGAAAATTAATTTTTTTTATTAGCGGAGTTAATAATAGATCAGTATTTTTAAATAAATTATTAACAATTCATCATAGAAAATACTGAGAAAATATATATATATATATAAATATATGACGTAAAACCGGAATATTAAAGTTTTATAGAACCAGTTGTCTATCGATCGAATTTTAAATAATTAATAAGGGGGGATACCACGTGTTTTTTGAATTTAAATACTAGGGAGCAGGGTGGGGTGCGCCCGTAACTTCTGGAAGGGTGGCCAAGGTTATTGATCGTTCGGATATTTCCAGGTCTATCGTCACATTTCCTCAGGAAATTTCCTCAAAATTTTTTTTCATCAAAAAAAAAAAAAAAAAAAAAAAAAAAAATCTGCTCCAAATCCTCTAATTAAAATCGCGCCTTATCAAAAACTATAAGTAACTAAAAAAAGTGGGTAAATTATTTCGGAGCACAGATTGTTATCTATCTAGTCTAGTGCTCATTAGTCACATTAGTATTTTAGTCTTAATAATTACGGTCAAAGTCACTAACCACGTGGCTCGCAGACAATTTAAATCTCGAGTCTAATGCAGTGATACATAAATATAACTGATTCACAAATTGATATATAAATATAGATAAAATAATATCCTCACCTTGTGACTGGAATGAAGTCTGCGGAAAATATTAGCACCCATTTTAGGAAGCTGACTCATTTTCATGCTGTATATAACGACTTCCCTAAGCATTTTCCGTAAATATATAGATGTATATTTATTATTATAACAGTAAAATAATTTTCAAACTATCTAACTATCGTATACTTTCAGAATCTCAGGAATAATTTTAAATAAAAATTTATTTTTATAATTTAAAATAAATTC
Organism: Microplitis demolitor; assembly: GCF_026212275.2. Lineage (NCBI taxonomy): Eukaryota > Metazoa > Arthropoda > Insecta > Hymenoptera > Braconidae > Microplitis > Microplitis demolitor. The sequence goes on along the minus strand of NC_068549.1, from coordinate 1,314,360 downwards.
AAAGTAATTTCAATTTACACTCGCGCGTCTCTAATGCCTGAGACGAAAAACGGAAAACGGCTAGACCCTCATAGACCCTAGATCTAGACACTACTACACCAATACTTATAAATCGTTGCATTTACGCATTCTCGCGGACGAGTGTTGGGGAAGGCGGCTAATTCAAGACATGCGCAAACTAAAATCATTCGTCATATCAATCGCCGAAATAACAATCAAATGTAACTTATCAGTAAACAATTAACTTACATAAACTACAGCTAAATAATATATTAAGTTCTAATTATCATCATTTACTTTACTATTAATTTATTGTCGCAAAATATTGCCGATTACATATCAAAATATTTTAATTTATTTTACTCACATGTCAAGTATAAAAAAAAAACATCAGTTATATATAATTACATATTTCTAATAATAATAATATTGATAAAAAAACACTACTTATCATTTGCGAGATCGTTATAAAATAGCCATGGAATTTATCGGTATTTTTATTTAAAATACCTCAGGAGATTCTTAGAAATTATATGTATATGTATATATACTTTGTGTCATATTACTTACATGATTAAATAATACTTAGATACAAATGTTAGTGTGGGTGTGAATGTATATGTGAGTGTATTATCTACTTAACAATAAAAAATAATCGATGTGTTGTTAATACTTTGGTTATCATTCTCGATTTACCAACGCAATCAAATTCTTAATAATAATAATGATAATTGTTTAAGTTGTAAAATGTTAAAAAATGAAAAATAATATTACAGGTACATTTTACCGAATGTACGAGCCGCTTTTGATTTATGCTTACACTCTAACGTCAAGTATTAAATAAAACTATTTAAAATAAAGCTCAGTAAATCAGTCAAAATATCAATTACATTCTTATTAATTACGATTACTAATACACTGTAAAAAATCGGGAGTGATTATAAATTTTATTTAAATCTGGATTCACTCCGGATTAATCCGCTAATTTTTTACAGTGTATCAATAATTATTTTTTTAAATAACGGTGTCTTGATAAGCGGGCGGGCCACTTAAGACGAATTGCCGCTGGCTCTGTCTCACGATGTCAGTCCTATTTGGTACTTGGGGGGTGGTTCTGATTCCGTGATAATTGCTGTAGCTGGACCTGGCACTGGCAGGTCTGTTGCTGTACAAATCTTCATGATCCTCGTGATGGTTGAGACTCTGGATGCTGGTTTGCTGGAAAGTGGGATTGCTTTGGCCCTGCCACTGCATGGCAGAGCTGCAACTGGGCTCGTTTCCTTGCCAAGTGTTGTCTGTCAGATGCCGCATGGAACTCGCAGCGTTGTCCCAGCAGCTTTGAGCAGAACTGGAGGCGAGGTTCGTGATGTTCGAGTAATTGGGGTCTGGGGTCCAGAGCGAGGGCGAGGAGACGGCCATGTTTACGGCCTCGGGCTGCCACTGTCTCTCCCTGTCCCAGCTGCTGGCGATTCGGTCGTAATTGAGCGTACCCTGGGACAGAGAGTTGACATTCTGGTTGGTCAGCGGACTAGGCATCGTGTTGGCGTACAAGCTCTCCTGTTGCTCCATTATCCGGTTAACTGGATTCTTACGTCGGGTGGTTGACTGTCGGACTGAGCTCCGACGGTTGCTAGACCTACGGGTACCGTCGCGGGAAATAACTGATCGGCGTTTAACTCGCCTAGGTGTCATCGGCTTCGGGGACACGCTGTCATCCTGAGCTGGCGGCTCCGGTTGGGAATATTCTATACTGTACAGTGGCCGAGTCTGCTTTTTCCTTTTGTTAATTCGTGCTGTTTAAAAACAAACATCCTTTTAAATAATATTTAGATTTATTTACTATTAAAAATACTCTATTTTTAAAATAAATTCAAGTCACAGCCCACGAAAAAACACCAAGTTAGATAAATAAATAAATAAATAAGAGGGTTTAGAAATAAAAAGCCAAGCGAGTGTACTGTTTGCAATTGGATTGTTTATTTTCGTTATAAATCTATTGCACAATCTAACATTTACCAAAAATATTACGATAAAAGTTATATATATATTATATATTTAATCACTTAATTACCATTTAATGCTCTAATTATTTTAAAAAATGACTCTAAGTAAATGCAGTACGAAAAAATAGTCTTACAAAATATATATAGACATATATCTCTGATAAATAGTGATGTCATTCAGCGAAACAATAATCTAGTGTACAAAAACAATACTATTGCAACAAGTTTATTTATTTAAATTAACTTATAAATTTAATAACTAGCAAGTCAGTATAAAAAATCATTCAGCACCATCCAGTTTGACATATCACAGTACATACAGTAAGTCTATTAGTCATAGAAAATAAAAATAAAAAAACACCAGCCACACTTGCTATCAAGCAACACTAGGAAACAATAATAATAATTATTATAATAATTATAGTCGTAATAATAATTGTATTAAAATTAATAGTGACAAAAAACACAAGTCTAACTACAAAAAAATAATTATAAATAATACTTGATACAATAAAGACAAAACGAAGCGGTGGCTACCAAATTCTTTGGGTAAAATTTATAAACAATAATTCCGGTACTCGATGAGCTAAAGTGCGGGCTGATGAGCAAAAGTTCGAGGAAGGACTACTTTGTTCTGGGGTTAAACAATTAAATTAATTTGGCAAATAAAAAATTACGTTTAATATAATAGGCGTATAAATAATAATAATAATAATAATAATAAATATAAATTACAGTAAATAATAATAGTAATAATAATAATAATAAATTCACAGCTTGCTAGCGTACAGAGACAGTGGTCTGCTGTCTCTGGCGTTATTTGAAGAAGAATTATTGTCAGATGGCAAAGTTTGCTCCATTGCGAGCCGCGGGTCAGAGTAAAAAGACCTCAAGGGCTGCTCGCGCACGTAGTCGGTAAAAATTCTAGGTCTAAATGAGTTTCTATTGTTCGTATTATTGTTATTATTATTATTATTATTGTTGGGAGCTTGAGAAGCGCGGGCTCTCCTGAGAACGGGCGACACCACGGGACTGTAGGCAGGCTTGTAAGGGCGGTTGTTTTTTTCGAATCTTAATTTAACCGAATTTTCAAGCGAGTCGTAATCGCCAACGGGCGGTGAAATCGGACGATGCAAGTGATCGAGTGGATTTGAGTAGTCGTTGTAGCAGTCCACGTTGTCAATGATCCGCGCTGAGGCACCGCTACTCTTGCTACTGCGGGTGGTGTCCCCGTGCATCATCATCATCATCATCATCGAGGAGGACTTAAGACCGGCGCGCTGCTGGTGAGGTTTATAGTCGGTTACTAGACTGGGTGATTTGTCCACCGCGTACTTGGGTAGCGTCGTGTCACGGTATACCGAGGATGAATTGTTAGAGCCGGTGGTGCCTCGTGGGTAGCTTTGGTAGTTTGGATTCGACTGAGAGTAAGTAGTACTAGCTGGTGGCAAAGCCGAGTAGCTAACGTACATCGGGTGCAACGGCGTATGGCCCGCCAACCCAAAGTCACCACCTCCCACAAAGTCAACTGAAAATTTTAGCCAACGTACCAACGGCATTAGAGTTTGTTTTTACTTATTACTTATTGCTCGCGATTTTTATTATTTATTTATTAACTGTATTGGATCTGTCTGTCATCTACTCATGCTACGCATAATGCATGTATTCAAATCTACATGTTACCAAAGTTAAGTAAATTTTATTTTATCTCTTTAGTTAATTAAATATATACGAGAATTTCCACGACAAATATGACGATTTGTAAAATTTTTTTTTGACACCAGTTTAAATGACTTTTTAAAAAAGTTTTAATAAAAATTAGAAGAATTAATTTTTCGTCACTGCCAAAAAATTTGATAATTTATTTTATTTAGTAGATAAAAATAAATAAATAAAAATTTTCCAAGCCGTCATATCTGACGTACAATCCCGAATATTTAACTAAAGTATTCAATAGCCATTACCGTCATGCCACATTTACGACAGATGATTTAATTATACGTTTAGTAAACTTACCAAAAAGGAGGATCAAATCCACCGATAAAATCGACTGCAATGATTTTAAGATACATGATAGTGGCATGTAGGAATGGTAGTTACCAATTTTGCGTGTGAGAAAAAAAATAAGTGATAAGCAGTGAAAATATTACAGATACCAACTATAAGTAATAATATATATATAAATATATATGTAGATATTAATATGAATAATGAAATGTTGCCCATTATCACTACCACCTTCCAGACTTAGATTTAGACAAAGATTTAAATAAAAATGTTGTAATTGACGTAAGATTAAATCTAATGTATAAAATATTGGTAAGTGGCATTGATCCAAGATATCATAATAATTCTGCCAGAGAATCGAGATACTTACAACTGTCATCCTCTTCGAGGAACGCACGACTCAGACATATTCCGCCGACGATGGCCATAAGCTAAAATAGATATTCATTACTTTATTATTATAGCGATGACACCAGAGTCGTAATTTAACGATATTATGTTATATCATTTAATATTAGAGTAAAGGAGACACTTTTAGTGTTGGGACTTACGGCCAGCAGACACTGCGTTGACGCGTGCAAGACTTCGATGACCTCATAACTTAATAGGCAGTCGGTAACGTTTTTAGGCCGCGTCGGTCTTAATAACTCCGGCTCAATTATGTCGTAGTTGGGTTTGCAGCCTGGGCCGTTGACCTGCCACCAGGAGAAACTCCCCGTCTTCAGGTTCAAAATGTCACTATGCTATTTTATAAAAACCAGTTTTACGAGTTAATAGTTGATATTTATTTTTACCCGACACATATGTTAATACACCTGTCTTATTTAATTAGTCACAATAATGATAATGATAATGATAAATGTAATTGTTAACCATAGTTACCTTATCTAATGTACCGACTTCCAGGTAAAAACATATGCAAAATATATTCCATCCTAGCCAAAGTGTATCCCATATACAGTACTGAAAATATTTCAAAAATAAATATAATTAATTATGTATTTATGAAAATACTTATGCTGATAATTATTCACACGTGGGTTTAAATTATTTTTAAAAAATATTCAAGTATAAATACAAATACTGCGTATTAATTTAAAATATTTTTTTACTGATAATTCAACAAGTTGATTGAATAAATGAAAATATTTATCGATAATTTCTCAACAAATATTATGAGTACTTGATTGCATGTATACTTTGAATAAATACTTTTAAATAATTATTTAAATACAAATACAAATACTTTATTTTTAATTCAAGTATTTTTTTACAAATAAAGCTGAGAAATAAATTTGCCAAAAGAAAACTTTTGTAATTTATTAAGTAAAAGTGCGAGATACTTTATGAGATTTCTCACATATCAGAGATAGATATTAGATATCTTACTAAGACCAAAGTAACTCTAAAAGTATTTGGCATTTAAAATAAAATACAGTCAACATACAAAAGTTGGGCTTCATCTATTTTGCCCCGTAAACACTTTTGTGGCTTCAGAGATTTTTTTTCCTTCAATAGCTCATTTTACAGCGGAATGAAAAATAAAAAAAATACCGCGAAATCTAAATTTTCTAGTGAATCATATGGGTTTGAAAACTGGAAACTCTCGGCGGCCTTACTGCGACAGTTGGTTTATTATTTTTTCTTACTTTTCAAGCCGCGTAAACTCAAAAATTCAAATTTTCAATTTTTTATTTCCCATTCGCTTGAATCAAACAACCGATCGAGATCGAAAATTTTATTTTAAAAACCTCAACATATTTTTATAACCACCGAAAAATGGATCCCAATTCTCAAAAAAAAAGTATTTAAAAACAAATATCAAATAAAAAAAGCAGTATTTGAAATTCTTAAAATACTTTTACTCGAATACTCTACGTCTGCTTATAATTATGCATCTTACTCATGACTCACAGCAAAATATTAATGCGTTTATAATTACTTAAAAAAAAAAAAACCTATTTTCCCTAGTCAGTTCCATTTTTTCCCAAAGAACTTCAAAGACTTTTCAAAATTATTCAAATACTTTTCACGTCTAAAGTTATTCAAAAATAAACATAATATACTTACAGATATAATATACTTTGGTCTATACTGGAAGGCTCCAAAAAAGCCAAGAATAACAAAAATAATATTAAAAAAGTTGAACAGTATCGGGGCCCACATAAACCCCAGAAAGTCGAACACCTGGCGTTCTATCGTTGTTAGCTGTAAAAATATAAATAAAAATAAATATAAATACACACTCGCGTACAAGAATATTAAATTTGACACAGTTATAAAACCACCATCCTCTACATACATTATTTTGAATACTCTAACATTAACATTAATACTAATAATAATGAAGATGTTTCGGATAATCACAACTATCCCGCGCTTAATAACAATAATACTCATCAGACTTTCTCAATTTGCTTCAATTATGCTCTAAATACTCAGTTAATATTTTAAATGTCGACGGTCATAGGCGACTATTTATTTCGTCCACTTTACAATTTATTTTATCGGTGTCGTTGTAATTAAGCCGTTACGTAATTTAGTTCATTACACAACTCGATCATTTTTTAGTAAACAAATTACTTTAAAACGCGGATACTCATAATAATCTCTCATATTATTCACATAAAAACATATATATACCTACATATACATGTATTATTTAAAATAAAACGGATGTAAGCAATAACGGACATATTAAATATTTTACATACTAGACTTAGCAATTGATGATAAGCTATCATGACATTTAATTTTTTTTACACCCATATTCTGGGAAATTGCCAGTATTGTGACCATGAAATGATATCACTTTATACAAATGACTCAATGACTTTAATAATAATAATAATAATAACAGTAATAGCTGGTGTTACAGGTAAGGAAACCTGTCTGTAATAAGTAACTTTTTTATATAGATCTTGTTACACTTACGAGTTGCAGAGTACATATCGTCAGTAAAAAATGTCTTCTGCTGCAAATTCCCATGTCATTATTTGGACGCACGTAAGCGAGGGTAAGGCAATAATAGATAGCCCACGTGTATGTGTAAGTGACCAACGTAAATCACTTGTTGGTTCGATGAATAGACAGAACTGATGATTGTTGCTTTACTTTGTTATCAATTTCTTGGGCAATCGTTTATCATGACGATGAACCGTGAACGTAAACACTCGATGACCCCAAGCTGGACATATCACTAGTGATAAATTATTTAACCAGTGACGCCATTTTCAACGCACTCAGTACTCCAACTCCTGCTCCTGCTTGATTCTACTCTCATGAGTAACTGAGAGAAATATCCGTGATATCCGCTCACTGAGCCACATTATACATACACAGGTCACGAGATAGCTATGTGCGATGTGTGATGCATACCAAGTCAATGAGTCCTGTATATTATGCTCTACAGTATCTACACTCTACTCTACACTTGTATTGTACAGTCTAGTGATATGATGATGATGCTGATGAGAATACGAAAGCACCCGAGTGGAGGTGGAGCTACAAGAGAGATGGAGATGGACATACAGGAAAACCAACCAGTTTGTTTTTCTTCTTCTTCTTTTTACTTCACACTTTAACTTTACATTTGTAGCTGGTGATGTTGCTTTTGACGCCGCTTTGCACATCCACGGCTGTGCTGATCCTGACTGATGCTACTGGTCTAGATCTAAAATCTACAAGTTTTAAATTTAAAATATTAGCAACTAGTATTACTGATACTTTACCTGGTTGTCTAATTATTGTACCTGGTTGTCTAGTTGTAGGTGTAGAAATGTCTATTGAACCTGTTTTCAGGTTAGCCATTCATTTTTACCCAGTGCTCAGTCATGCCAACTGTAGACTGTACACCCACACAAGTTTACTGACGAGGAACCAGAACCAGTCTGTGTACCTGTCAGACTCGCGAATGTCAGAGAGAGAAGGAAAGCGCAACAAGTGTCGGTGGTCTGCGCATGCGTACCTTTATGATGCGAAATAAGAAAAATTGCAAATGCAAGTTGTAAGCTGATTACTTTAAGCTTAACCTCCATCTTCAATGGAATTCAGAGTCAGTTCACGCACAATGTCTGCGGCTGTGTTACAGGGATTTATTTTTGATAGTTTTGTTATTAGGAAAATATTAAAATGGACTGGCCTGTATTTGCAGCAAATTCGCAGGGTAAAATTTTTGTAAATTATTTTTTTGGCGGGGAAAATATATTTTTAAATAAACAAATTAAATATTTTATGAAAAACAGTTAAAACTTTTTTTGATTTTGAAATTCGGTCGCATAATTTTATAATTTATGATAAATTTTTTTAGATGACTGGTGTCTAAATACTCTGGCTGATTATCGGTGAACAAGTTGTCAATACCATGACTGAATTATCTCCAGGATTTTATTGTCACGGTGTTTGATTTCCTGATGTCAATTCTCTGAGGTAATTTTAGTTTTCAGTTTTAATATTAAACTGATGATCAATGACAAATTTAAAGAGTAAATCAATTATTTAAAAAATAATTAGAATTTTTAATTACTACTGACAAAGTTCAAATATTTGTTTATAAATAATTTCAAAGTCAATACCATAATTGATATGACGTCAAACCATCAAACCAGGTAATTATTTTATTAATAAATCGCGTTACATACGTATACAATTTTCAACTTCCGGTGACTGATGTATTGATTACTCTAAATCTGAAACAATAAAAATTTCTATCAAAATAAGGAGACGTGTAATTAAAATTGAACACCTTTCGGTATCTTCTACACCAAAAAATCTTATGGTGTCATGGTAACGCCAGACCACGTGTCCACCTAACGGAAATTCAAATAAAAATTTAAAAAATTACTATGGCCATAGCAAATTTTCTATTAGTTATTACAGTAATTTTTGATAAAATAAATAACCAGGATATGCAGGATAATTCATTAACATGACCTACTTTTAGCTGCTGGAGACGCTGACCCTTGCAAAAATTAATTAAATGTTTCTAGTACTCATGTGTCGGCACTCACTAGCCAAATATTTGAAGCACACATGCATTCAGTGCGCAGCTGCGAAAAATTGTTGAATTATATTTAGCGATCGACGATCGATTAAACGACAAACGTCAGACTAGTATACTTCATAACTCTTTTGTATTTTTTAGTTGTGACCTTATTTTGTTAACCGAGTTTATGTAAGTCTGAAAATTTTAATTTCGCTCTCAATGAACGTCTGTGGTAATAAATAAAAAAAGAAAGTTAATTAGTTAATTAATTAATATAAGAGAATGATAAATTTGAGTGACATGACAGTGACATTTATAAATAAAATAATTGATTACTTCCCATAGGAATGAAACTGGTGGGTTTAGATTTAATATGAAAATTCTCAGCACGTTGATGAGGATATTTATAAACCCGATCATCAAAGTAGAGGGAGAGGATAAAACAAAGGGAATTTATAAAGAGGTATAATATATATATGTAATATGTAGTATTATACATTATGAGAAAAATAAGAGGTATTTTATTTAACAGTAACAGTGGTGATAATAATAATAATCGTAGGTACGGATCGTCTAAGGTCACCGGAAGGCACGTTCACCGTCCATAAAATATACGGGGATGGGAACTGCATGTTCCGCGCAATAAGTTTAATCCTTTGGGAAACCGAGGAAGAGCATCGCTCACTGAGGACTCTAGTCGTCCACCACATCATGGATCACTGGCGAGATTACGCCCCGTATGTTTTGGCCGAGTGGGGAATAAGCCGCGCCGAGGACTATCTT